>NC_141461.1:87517500-88767500 GCF_015680905.1 Coptis chinensis | reverse complement strand
AGTTCCTAAAGTACCAGAGTTTCCTAGTTTTTGTATTTGTTAATAGTTTGAAAAATGTCAAAAACTTCTGTTAGCATCCATTACTAAGGCCCAATTCGGGTTACTGAAACTGTGAAATGCATGCCTTCCAATTCGTTGCTTTAACCTAGTAACCTAGTCGTTCAATCTTCATGCAGGACACCTACCAGTTCAATCTTCATGACTTACTTCGAACTTGTAAATTGCAGTCCAATTGAGAGGAATAGTTCATTTTTTGTTTCCGCCAACACGACGATGATATCTCGATGACTACGATCATGAGCCTTTATAGTATTATTAGGTTTTGAAAAATGAATAACAGATACAACCTAGTTCTATGCTTTAGCTCATTATATTAGCCTCTGGATTTGTTCTCATTTTGAACAATGTACTTATTTCTAGTCCCTAAACTTGCATTAAAGTTTTAAGAACACTTCCTGTAATACAATACAGGTCTCATGAGCTAATTGCAACCTCCAGGACCAAAGCCAAGTTTTCCGCCAGCCACATCATAGACCACCTCAACTGTCTGTTGTTGTAGATTTCCAATGATGGTGACACCCCTTGCATCCTTATTTGCAATAAAAGCCAGACACGTTTGGGATTCACCTGTCGTCTCAACAAGAATACCAGATTTATGGACATCCAAATCGGCTCCCCCCTGAAAATGAAACACAATCTTTGGCAGAGTCACATTCTTGAGTCCCGTAAAGTTATAGCATGTATCCAAAAAATCAAACTTTGGTGCACGAGGATAACTTTTCATTGCATGTTTAAATGCTGATCGAAGAGCTGCATAGGCAGAGGAAGGTAATCGAGTGATTACAGTGCCAGAGTCTATGATGGTTCCGGATAATGAGAACGTTGACGGTGATAGAGCCAGTTTCAGTGCACCAACACTAATACCTGTTAAGTTTAGGAAATAAAATGATGGGTCTCTTTTGTCTGTAAGAAGTGGTGTAAATTGTTTAACAGAAGAGGAATCACCGAATGCTAGGAAGCCGTAGGAACTAGGTGAAATGCAATAGGAGAACACTTTTTTGTACTTATTGGAAGTTTGTGAGACAAATGAGATATTATCCCGCCCAAGTCCGAGTAGTCCAGCTGTTCCTCTAAATAGGCCACCATTGCTCTGGCCGCAGCCAAATCGGAAATTGGGAAAGGTGTCAGACGGTGTTATTGTCAGATTTTCGTGTGCGGAAATTCCTCGGGAGTAAGAGCCATCTCCATATGTAATGCTATACCCACAACTGGAGTTCATACAACTAGGAAGGTGGCCAGTTGCTGATTTGAGCTGGGTGCACTCAGTTGAGTTGCAAGGAATGTTGGAATAGGACGAGGACTTCTTAGGATCATATATTGGGTCACTTTGTTCATAACAACCACCAAGACATGGTTGGCACTGGATCCAGGTAAGGTCACTGCCAGTGTCAAAGATGAGAGGGAGATCTCTTTTTCGTGTGCCAAATCCTACTTTAACGTAATAGTTACCAGATCCAAAGTCTGCTGCAGACTCGGCTGGAAGTCTCGCTTCCTCTGGCTCTATAGAGACTCCTCCTTTGGAGATTCTAGAGTGAATCGATTGAACCCTTGATTGGTCTTTGATGAGAGCATGCGTGTAATTTTGAGGTTTTGGTCCGTTTTCTACAGTGCTCAATGGAGAACAGGGCCCGTCTTTGTGAAACACGGGCAGCAACGTTCCTTTCTTACCTGGAATTTTTAACATACTAGACATGAGCAAATAATTAAGTACAAAACTTACTTGGTAATTAAGTGATTCAATTTTCTAAGGAGTTTGTTAAAGCTCTTCAACTACACTATTTAAGTATAACATGATTATGTCGTGGATGATGTCCACAAGTTGCTAGTAACCAGAGAATATGATCATCGAAAATTTCAATTCGCTGCACTAGATATTGTTGCATTTGATATCATCCAAGCATCCAACTAAAGTGTCAGCTGACAGTTGGACCATATCTTAATAGCGTAAAGATAGGACTAGTACAAACAGATCATACAATCAAAATATGCATGTAGTCTATCCTAGCCTATACTATACGAGTGGATGGCAATGTATATATATACCTCTAGTACGGAATTCGGAACAAGTAGTTGCTGGTAATAGGGATTTGATTGCAATGACATGATGATGTTCATGGTGATGATGATGATGATGATGTTGGCTTGACAATGCCTCTTGTCTTCCATAAGTCGTCATAAAGAATGAGAATACTAACAAGAGAGAAAGGAGGGAGAAAATGTGAAATGTAGAGGTGGCCGGGTTGTAAGCCATGGTCGAATACTCTTATCTAAACACAATTCCTCCTTGTCCCTGAGTTGAATAAGCATATAAAGATGGAAAAAGATAGAAGAGGAGAGAGGATCGGAAAGGGAATTGAACAGGTTGGAAATACCCTTAACGATGGTACTTAATTTAGTCTAAACTCTAAACCGATAAATTCTAATAACAAAGTTTATTCCAAATATAACTCGGTCAGGATTTATCCAAAAATATTGGCAACTAAAAGAAAATGAAGACTAATATCTGGCATCAAGTATCGACCACCTTTTATCCCTTTCTCCCATAAAGTTTTTCTTGATCTGAAAATACCGAACTGGAATCTATTGATATATAAGCGACATATATGGGAATGGCAGAACCAACATACAGTGGATATATCAATATTTATACTTTAGAAAAAGGATTAACAGGAAAGAAAAAAAGGTGTCTAATTAATGCTATACTTTAGAAAAAGGATTAACTAGTATTACTCCCACTAGATGAGCCACACGGTCAATTTGGTTTGACCGTTAACTTTCAAGTCAAACAATTGAAAATTATATAAATGCTCTTATTGTTTTCAAAAAGAAAATATTTAATTTTAATTAGGTGGGGACATTTATGTCATTTTCAGTTGTTTGATTTGAAAGTTAACATTCAAACAAAATTAACTATATATTTAGAGGAAAACCCTAATTTCCCATTTAATAGGAGAAAATCCTAATTGACTCATCTAGTGGAGATAACACTAGCTCTTCCTTAGAAAAATAATAACAATGTTAGGCTCGTTTATACATTTAAAAAGTTAAAGATATGGAAGTTAAATTTGCCAAAATAGGCCGTTATTGTCTTCACCACAACCGAAGTGAAAATTGGGAAATACATCCGCAGGTGTTACGTCAGTGTTCCTCTGCAAAGATCCATAGGAATGACATAATGCCATACACGGAAGTAGAGGAGCTACAGCCAAGAATTTCAGCTAGTGCTGGATTGGGCCTGCACACAATCTATTGTGGTGCACGAATAAGACGATGAGCATGAAGGATAAAAAATTGGCTCAAGTTGCAAGCAACAACCACCACATGTATAAGGCTGACATTGGAACCAAATAAGGTCACTGCCTGTGTTAAAGATGATATGAAAATCTCTCTTTGGTGTGCCAAATCTAACATTAACAAATTTGGCCGAGAGGTAGTAGTTCGCCGAATTATTCGCAAATTATAAGGTTTGGTGAATAAAACAAATAAATCCGTGAATTTTTTAATGATACGGTTTAATTTGCGAATTGGTTGGGCCAGGCTTATAATTGCCGAATTACAATGTTCGGATTTTTGAAATTCAAAAAAACGGGTCGGGCCTTAGTTGGAACAAAAAATAAATGTGTTAGTAATAGTAAGTGGAATAAAAAATTTGACATTTGTATTATTTTTTCATAAATAAAATTGTAAAAAAAAAAAAACATTATATACTTATATATCAAAGTTTTAAATGTAAAATATATAGTTGAATTTTAAAGAAATGCATTCGTATTATATCCGTTTAAAACACGTATATCATATTTTTACCATTAGCATTTTATTGGACCAAATATTTAAAAGTATTATTGTTGAAAATTTCGAATCTTAGGCGAATAATTGCCGTATCGAACTTTTGTCGTCCACGAATTTATTAGCTATGGCCGAGACTCCTTGCAGGTATATACCCAAAATACCATAATTGGTTCATTTGGTTGAAGGTATCCACCGGCAATCCGACATACGAATAAGGAGGTGTATATGGTACAGCTAGTTCAATGGACTCCGCGCCTTGTATGTAAATAGATAAAACTATAGAAAGAACTGAATCTATTTTTCATTAATTGAATTGTTCATTGTACAATTAGTACCTATTTATATTTGTAGATTATAATGTTAGTTACAGAACTGATTTGCACATGATTGGTTATAACAGAAAAATTGAAGTTAGTTATTCTACTGCTAAGTCACCGCTGTTGACGAATCCTTAACTTTTGATATCTTATTTCCCCCTTTCAAGCTGAAGGGAGAGGAGCAGACTGAAAGCTTGGATATCAAGTATTGAAAACGCTGTGATGACAGACCTTTAGTAAACAAGTCTGTAATTTGATCCTTGGTGCATAAGTACTGAAGTTCAACTGTTTTGTTGACAACTAGCTCTCTGACATAATGGTAATCGATTTCAATATGTTTTGTACGAGCATGGAAAATAGGATTCTTGGCCAAGGAAATAGCACTGAGATTATCACAATGAATGAATGGTACTTTCAACAAAGGTATATGCATATCTCTGAAGAGTACACGAATCCAATAAACTTCAGCAGCAGTATGTGCCAAAGGCCTATACTCAGCCTCTGTAGAAGATCTAGCGACTGTGTGTTGTTTCTTTGCTGTCCAGGAGATCAAATTATTGCCTAAAAATACACAAAATCCAGTTATGGATCTTCTATCCATAGGACAACTAGCCCAGTCCGCATCTGTAAAAGCTTGAATATGTAACTCTCCTTTCTTGAACCAAATGCCATAATCAATTGTACCTTTTAAGTATCTTAATATTCTCTTTACTTCTGACAAATGTGTAGCTCTTGGAGAATGCATGAATTGGCAGACCATGTTAACATCAAAAGAAATATCTGGTCTAGTCCATGTAAGATATTGTAAAGCTCCTACCAGTGATCTGTAAGAAGTAGGATCAGCTAGAAGTTCACCTGTATGGTTATCCAATCTGCAAGTGGTGGAGATTGGAGTTGGAGAAGGCTTGGCATTGACCATATTTGACTTTTGCAGAAGATCATAGACATACTTTGTTTGAGAAAGAAAAATTCCACTTGAGTTCCTTTGAACTTCTAATCCCAGAAAGTAATTAAGTGAACCCAAGTCTTTCATTGCAAAACATGAACTGAGTCGACTGATTGTGTCATGAACATTCTGAATAGAACTTCCTGTAATCAAGATATCATCCACATATACAAGAATATATGTGATGAAGGAGTCTTCCTTGTGAATGAATAATGAATGATCTGCCTCAGAAGTATGAAAACCAATGCCTAATAGGGCCTGAAACAATTCTTCATACCAGGCACGAAGAGCCTGTTTAAGACCATATAAGGACTTAAGTAATTTACAAACATAAGTAGGTTTCATAGTATCAACAAATCCTCTTGGCTGATTCATATATACATCTTCCTTCAAATGCCCATGGAGGAAAGCATTAGATACATCTAATTGTCGAATATCCTAGTTGAAATGAACTGCAAGAGAAATCAGGAGTTTGATAGTTGTTGGTTTTGCCACTGGACAGAAAGTTTCATCAAAATCTATACCACTATTTTGATGATAGCCTTTAGCAACTAGTCGAGCTTTATATTTGTCAATGGAGCCATCTGACTTCTGTTTTAATCTAAAAACCCATTTGTTGTCCAGTACATTCTGAGATGAAGATGGAGGTACTAAAATCCATGTTCCTGTCTTAAGTAGTGCATTGAATTCAGATACCATGGCAGCTCTCCAGTCTGGATCTTTAACAGCTTGTGTAAAGCAAGTAAGAGTGGGAGGTAGTTGAGATAAAGAAGCATGCAGAGCATGTGGTAAAGGATGTCTATTGACGTTAAAGCTTTTGGGCTTGAAAATGCCATTTTTAGACCTTGTTTGCATTGAATGAGGTTTGGAAGAAATTTCAGAAAGAATGGAAGATTCAATATGCATTTCTGAAGATGTTTGAGGTAAAGGAATGACTGAGTCAATATGAATTTTTGAAGATGTTGGAGATAAAGTGAGATCAGACGTAGAATAAGATGGAGAAGACTTTTGAAAATGTGAAATGAATTGAGAAATAGACAGGACAATATTAGAATCTGAATGTTCTTGGAAAGGAAAATTTGCCTCATTGAAAATAACATGACATGAGATATAAACTCTACTTGTGTTTACATCAAGACATCTATATCCGAATCCGAACCCGATTATATCCGAAATTTAATATCCGAATCCGACCCGAACCCGACCGAATCCGACTAACCCGATCGGATAACACTAAAAATTAAAAAAAAAAAAAAAAAAAAAAAAAAAAAAAAAAAACCCAAAAATATTATATCCAACAATCGAACCGAATCCAACCCAATGTATTATGACAGTTTAACCCGAACCCGATGTATTCGGTCGGATTCGAGTCTACCCGACCCGATTCCCTGCCCTATCTATATCCTTTGTGATTAAGAGAGTATCCAAGAAAAACACATGCCTTGGATCTTAACTCAAGCTTGTTTGAAACATATGGTCTTAACCAAGGAAAGCATTGACAACCATAAGTTTTTAACATAGAGTAATCAGGAGTTTGTTTATTGAGTTTTTCCCAAGGTGAAATATGATTCAAAGAAGGAGATGGAAGTCAGTTAATTAGATAAACAGATGTTGAACAAATTTCTACCCAATAATTTGAAGGAATGCATGATTGAGCTATAAGAGTCCGAGACATGTCAAGTATATGTTTATGTTTCCGTTCCACAACACCACTCTGTTCAGGTGTGTGTGGACAGGTAAACTGATGTTTGATACCTTAAGTGTATAAGAAATCTTCAAAACTATTACTAGTGAACTCACCACCATTATCAGACCTAACACATTTTATTTTCAAATTAAGAAAATTTTCTATAAAAGGCTTGAAATTATGAAAAACTTTATCAAAATCAGACTTGAATACAAGAGGAAAGAACCAAGTATATCTAGTATAATCATCTACTAGAGTTGCAAAGAACTTGAATCCTTTAAAAGAAGCAATGGGAGAAGGACCCCAAAGATCCACATGTATAATTTGCAAGGGTACGGTGCAGTAGTTTTACATGTAGAATTATTAAAAGGAAGCTTTGTACTTTTGCCTAAAGGACAAGCATTACAAAAAGGAAGCTTTGATGAAGATTCTACTTGAATGCTTTTTTCTTGAATAAGCTTGTGAAGGATTGTAGTGCCTGGGTGGCCAAGTCTCATATGCCAAGTAGCTGATGAAGCCTTATTGGTAAAGAATGCATGATGTTGTGCTGAATGAGATTTGAAATGAATGGGATAGAGACCATTTTCAGTTGGCCCTTGGAAAAGCATCTTCCCCGATGCAATGTCCTTGACAAAGAAAGAAGTGGGAGTGAAAATGAGTACACACTGATTATCATTTACAAACTTGTGGACACTTAAGAGATTATGTGTAATTTTGGGAACATGCAGTATATCATTCATTTTAAATTGATGTGAAGAATGATAAGTACGGAATAAAGAAGAACCTGAATTTTGTATAGGTAGTCCTTGACCATTTCCCACCATGACCTTATCTTTTCCTTTGTAATCATTATGAAGAGAAAGATTGGCCAGATCTGGTGTAATATGATTTGATGCCCCTGTGTCTGCATACCAGTAGGAATCATCAGGTGTATAAGAATCATGTTGTATAGGTTCATTCTGTGAATCTGAGCTGATCTGATTGTTGGTGTCACTAAAACTTGCCAACATAGCTAGTTTTGCAGGTGGGGGGTATCCTTCCAACATAGCTATGATTCATTCGATTATGACAATCAATGGCCACATGACCAAATTTGTTACAGATTTGACATTGAGGTTGTGTACCATTTGAGTTAGAACCATTTGAGCTGGAAGCATTGTTAGAACCAGAATTCTGTTGATATCCATTGGTATATGAATTTCCTCGTCCACTATGATTATTGCCTCTACCATTTCCTCTATAATAGCCTCTGCCATTTCCTCTCTGATATCCTCTGCCAGAACCTCTGTTGTTCCCAGAAGAACCTCTATTTGAGTTATTATAATAACTCATTGTTGTAAATGCTTGATGTATCTGCTCAGAGTTCAAAGTACCCTTGCTGTCTTCAATTGTCAGTTCTTGACTGAGAATGAGACCATGTAATTCATCTAACATATTTGGATCATTGTTTGACCTTATGCAATTGAAGTTGCAAAGGGTTTGTATTCATTAGGCAATCCACTTAAAATCTTAAAGATTATATCACCCTCACTCATAGGTTCACCAGCAGCAACAAGATTATCGGGTATCATTTTAATCTGTTGAAGATACTCAGGCATAGAAGACGCTCCTTTCTTAAGACTTTGTAATCAAGTATTAAGTTGGCTGGTGTGCGCTCTAGAGATTATAGACAACCTCTTTTCTAAAGTAAACCAGTAAACCACAATTGTCTTGATGTAGGAATCCCAACAACATAAGGTAATAGATCCTCAGACAGAGTAGCATTAATCCAGATTAATAACATTTGATCGCGTTTCATCCATGATACATAAGCAGGATTAACAACAACTATACCATTATCAGAGTTAATAAACTTTTGAGGACACAGATCTGTACCTTCAATTAAGCCATTGAGATTATAAGTATAAAGAACAGGAATAAAAAGAGACCTCCACATCAGATAGTTCTCTCGTTTCAGCTTGATTGGTACCATGTTAGAAATATTCTGAAATGAATAAGAAGTGTTATGTGGTGGTGCAGCCATTGGAAGATTGATTGAACTCATAACTTGATTTGGAGTATTAAAGTCTTGAGTTGGTATTGAAAACCTCTGTGAATCTTGATTCAAAGAACTGAAACCGCGATTCAACAAACTAAACCCAGGATTCTGAGCAAGAAATCCTTGATTGAAAGATCTTAAGCCTTGATTTTGGGTATTAAAACCATGAGTTTGAATATTGAGACCTTGATTAGGTAGATTGAATCCATGATTCTGAAGACTAAAACCTTGATTAGGTAGATTGAATCCATGATTCTGAAGACTAAAACCTTGATTAGGAAGATTGAAATCATCGTAACTCTGATTTCGAAACTGAATTGATCGATTTGCAGCATCATTAGAAGAGTTGTTCACTGGATTTAGAGCATCAGTGGAAGAGTTTACGATTTGAGTTGATGACATTGATGTTGTCATCAATTGGTATTGAGTTTAGATTGTTTGTTGTTGGAAGGATGGTTTCAGCAAGATTTACTGCTGAGAGATTAGGGTTTGAAGGTTGCTGAACTTGATTTGTTCTAGCCATGACTTCTATTTGATTAAGAAGATAGATTTGAAGAAAATAGGATTGAGCTCAAATGAACATTAATGGAGATCAACACCGTTGGGTGATTTTGGCTCCGATACCAAGATAAAACTATAGAAAGAACTGAATCTATTTTTCATTAATTGAATTGTTCATTGTACAATTAGTACTTATTTATACTTGTAGATTATAATGTTAGTTACATAACTGATTTGCACATGATTGGTTATAACAGAAAAACTGAAGTTAGTTATTCTACTGCTGAGTCACCACTGTTGACGTATCCTTAACTTCTGATATCTTATTTTAAATAATGATGTAGAAAATTCTAAGCAGCCCCCTTTTTACCAACTACCAAGCAAGTACATAGGAAGTACAAGACAAACTCATATCATCATGATGTAAAGATTATGTACTCTATTTTAAATACTTGGACATCAAAACATTTTTGAAAGCAACAAGTTACTCGAGTTCTATCATCAATGAACTGTGGATTTCTGCGGTAGTGAACATGTTGTAGCCATATGGAAAATGAGAAATGTTGTTTTCATAAGTAACAAATTCATCCCAAATGTGGTAAAAAGACAAGTTTGGCAAGGCATCTTTACCCCAGCCCCAGCAGGCTAAGTAAGGGCACCATGAATATTTCTGTTTATGATCTCGTCATTCTTCAACAGTTTGGAATTGAATGCAGACCAAACCAACCACTACCATCAAACAAACAAATCACTTGGATCCCACACCTGAGTGTTGGAGTTATCCCTCACATGAGGAGAGAAAAAGAAGTTCAAACAAACATGGCCGATCTTCGGTTTGGTCTTAGATCCCGTGAACAACTTACGATTACATTGACAGGGCGGCTTCGACATTAAGCCTTTATGGTTACCATGTCTATTTCCATAGTTTTCGGTTGCTACTGAAGAATGTAGATTGCGGGTTACTATATAAACATAAACAAAGTTTTGGAAAACCTAAGCAACACGAACCAAGGCAACACAAGAGAGAGAGAAAACCCAATTTTAAAAGCAATCAAGATTGAGAGATAATCTTTATAGAGAGTGTAGTGGGCAAATATCGCGCCCTCAAATATGTTATCTGATATTTCAAAACTTGAGATATCGACATGAAAGTCAATATCTCGATGTATTTCGGGGTGGTGTTTAAAATGTTTGCAGGAAAAAAGCAGTAAAAGGAGGAAAGAAGACAAAGGACAGGTGTCAAAAGCGGATTGGGCCAAGGCTAATCGTGGATGACTATAAAAAGACCAGATGAAGAAGAAATAGATTCATTGGATTCATTATGTGGAAAAAACTAGAAAAATATGAGAGAGAAAGAGAGAACCAGAGCAATTGTAAACTTTCTTTTCCTAAATCAATAAAAATCTTTAATTCAATTCCATTCAATCTATCATTCATCTATCGACATTGTGTGATCCAAGAGCATTCAAAGAAAGGTGTTTTGGGCAATCACATTGGCACCGTCTGTGTATCGAGAACAAGAGAATTTCAGGTTTTCTTCTTTTACGATCTAGAATCCAGAGTTTTTCGACAAGTTTGAGTGAAAGAAGGGTGATAGAGAAGTGAGAATTGGGTTATAATTGCTCCCAAGATGAGAGCAAATAGCAAAAGAATGGATAACGATAATCAATCGTACACAAGGAACATAAGAGCTTCAGGAAGTATGAGACATCAGGAAACAAATATCGATGTTGAGATGTCACTTCAGGAAGTAGTGAAGAAATTGGAAGAAGTAGAAAGGCAAAATGCCATTTTATGGAAGGAAAATCAAGAGATGAAGAAAGGAGGTACAATTAATGCGGTGAAAGATCTTGATGAAGAAGAGGGGGAGGAGTGTAGTTCAAAATTAGGTAGTCATTATATTGGAAAGGCATCAATAAGAAATGAGAAAGTTGCAGAAGTATCGCCAGTTTCTGAAATTCCGATACTGCAACCCATCACCAAAGATATGATACAAGAGATGCTTCAGAAGCAGTTGGGAAATCAGAGCCTAGAAAAAACCTCAACTTCGATAAGAAAACTAGTAGATGATGTCAGCAAAAATCCGATACATCAGAGTGTCGAGATGATGCCTATTCCACCAAAGTTTAAACTTCCGAAATACACTCAGTATGATGGAACATCGGATCCGAAGGACCATCTCTTTGCATACAAGCATTAGTTTTCGATATACAAAGGAACAACGTATTTGGATTCATTATTATGTAAGTCTTTCTCTTCAAGTCTGGAAGGGAAAGCATTGAAATGGTTCTGCTCTTTACAATAGGGGTCAATATCATGTTATAGGGAGATTGAAGAAAAGTTTTTAACCAATTATGGGCATCAGGGAGTGAAACCAAAGCAGGTGTCAGCTTTGTTCCAACTCAAGCAAGGAAAGAAAGAATCTCTTAAAGGTTTCTTGTTCGCGGTTCAAAGCAAAAGCGCAGCTAGTGGAACATTTAGACGAGTCAGAAATGACAGCGGTAATGGCTTTTCAAATTGGACTTATTCCTGCGTCCAATATGCACAAGTATCTACTTCGAAAGGATATCAAAACTTTGAGGGAATTGTATGATAAAGCCGAGAAAGATGTGCAAGTGGAAGAAGGGGTTATATCAGCTTTGGTGCAACCGGTGTTACAAGTGTCGGAGGCGAATAATTCAGCCAAGGAAGAGAATCATCATAAATCTGATAAGAGAAAAGCTAATGATTCTTATCCGAAGTCAGAAAACCAACCTTCGCAGACAAAGAAATTCGAAGGTCATTAAGAGAGGAGTTGGACCCATCTAATTACATTGTTATTAATACCACCTTGGAAGATATCTTGAGGAGAGTTGGAAAAGAGCCTTATTTCCAACATCCGACTCACAAGCTTCGGGAAATATCCGATAAGCCTTTCTGTAATTTTCACAAGATAAAAAATCACAAAATAAATAAATGTCTGCAATTGCTCAGAGAGGTTGATCGATTAATGCGAGATGGAAAACTCAGAGAATTCAGGGTTGATGCTAGACTGGAAGTAGCGGTAGTGATAAATGATAAGCCTTTAGGAGTAATTAACATGATATATAAAGGAGTGATTCCAAGAAGAAGATTATGAGGGATAAAATACGATAGATATCGACCGTCAAGGAGGTTCTTGAAGTGAATGTAGAGCCGATACCAGTAGATCTTGCTCTTGTATCGGCAAGCATACCCGGAGCTATTATGTTTGTACCTGACGATCTATCAAAGGTAATGTTACCTCATGATAATGCCTTGTTGATTACTTTAAGGATATCAGGGTATGATGTGTAAAAGATATTGGTGGATTGTGGAAGCTCTGTCAATATTTTGTTTTGGAAGGCATTTACGGGTATCGGATTTGATGAATCTCATTTGAAAGAACCGCAGTTTAATTTGTTTGGGTACAATAGAACCTCGACAAGACCCGCGGGGGAAATAAAGTTACCAGTAAGGGTAGGTCCACATAAAATTATGACTAAGTTTATAGTCATAAAGCATCACTTAGATCATAATGCTATTTTGGGAAGGAAATGGATACATACTATGAGAGCAGTTCCAAGTACTTTATTTTTATCAAGTTATCATATTTCCAATAGCTTATGGTCCACATGAGTTAAGAGGCGATCAATCAGACTCTGAAAAGTGTAACTTTGTTACTATAAAAGGTATGATGAAGGAGAAGAAAGTAGATACTGGGGGCGTCTAGGAAGACCCCAAATAGCAATTAAAAGAAGATATATCTCTGAAATCCGATATTAAAGAACATCAGCCAGATTTCAGATTTACATCAGAAATGAAAACAAAGATGGAGATAGTTCCAAGCAAAACAATGGAGGAAGTGCAGAGGGTTGATATCGGCCAGAATAGTGAAGGTTGTTTCACTTTTATCGGTACAAAAATGAGTGCATCTGTCCGAAAAGAGTTGGTGGATTTCTTGCGAAAGAATAAAGATGTATTCGCTTGGTCGATGGCCGATCTGCCAGGTATTGATCCTCTTATATGTTCTCATAAATTGAATATGCGACAAGGAGCAGTTCCAGTGTATCAAAGGCATAGGAGAGTCAGGCCGATATATGCAAATGCGGTACAAAATGAGATACAGAAGATGCTGGAATGTGGAATCATCAAAGAGATTGATAATTCAGAATGGGTCGCAAATATAGTTATGGTCCCAAAGAAGAATGGCAAAGTCAAAATTTGTGTGGATTTCACAGATGTTAATAAAGAGTATCCAAAGGATTACTATCCGATGCCAAGAATTGATGAGTTGGTGGATAGAACATCTGGTTTTGAATTGTTGAGTTTCTGTGATGGTCATTCAGGGCATTTTTAGGTTATTATGTTAGTATTAGATCAACTAAAGACAACTTTTGTTGTTGAAGGAGGTCTTTATTGTTTCATCAGAATGTCATTCGGTTTCAAAAATGCAGGAGCAACGTATCAGCGTTTGGTGGAGAAAATGTTCAAACATTTGATTAAGCATATTGTGGAAGTATATATTGATGATATGGTTATCAAGTCAAAAAAGGCGAGTGATCATGTTAAGGACTTAGATACTGTGTTTTGAATATTTCGACAGTTCAACATGAAGCTTAATCCCAAAAAATGTACTTTTGGGGTAAGTTCAGGGAAATTCCTCGGATATATCGTCACAAAGCGAGGTATCGATGTTAATCCGCACTGATTTCGAGGCGATCTGGCCAGATGCCTTCGCCAAGTACTAGGAAGCAAATCCAAAAGCTTACAGGCAGAATTGTAGCCTTGAATAGGTTTATATCTCGGACTTTTCGATAGATGTAAACCTTTGTTCAAATTGTTGAAGGAAAATACAAAGTTCATATGGGATGAAAAGTGTGAAATGGTTTTCTCGAATTAAAAAATATCTTCAAGAAGTACCAACTTTAATTAAGCCAGAAGAAGGAGACATTTTATTCTTATATCTTGTTTATCGGATTTCGCCATTAGTTCGGTACTCGTCAAGATAGAAGAAGGAGCTGAGCGACCAGTTTATTTTCAGTCTAAAACAATGCTCGAGGCTGAAACTCGATATTCAATGATGGAAAAATATGAATTAGCTCTTCTTTATTCCACTCAAAGATTGAAGCCTTATTTCCAATCACACTCAGTAGTGGTGATGATAAATCTTCCTCTGAAGCAGACTTTAGCTAAGACAGCTAAATCAGGCAGAATGGCAAAATGGTCAGTTCTTATTGATGAGTATGGAGTTGAATATAGAAACAGAGTGTCGGAAAAAAGCCAAGTTTTGGTGGACTTTTTAGCAGATTTTCCTGCTGAAGATGAAGATTGGAAGGCTGAATAAGATAGTATTACATTTTTACAGGAGCCTGATAATGTGATGGATGAGGATGATCCATGGATAGGTTCAAATGGGTGGAGGATGTTTGTAGATGGGTCATCAGGGCAAAAAGGGTGTGGTATCGACGCTGTGCTGATAACCCGAGAAAACCAAAGATTGGAGTCAGCAATTACTTTGAGTTTTCACGCTTCCAACAATGAAGCTGAATATGAGGCTTTAATAACAGGTTTGGAGATGGCTAAATCGCTAAATATCAAAGACTTATCGGTTTTCAGTGATTCTCAGTTAGTGATAAGTCAGATCAATGGAGGTTATGCAGCAAAATGCAATAACATGATCGATTATTGGAACTTTGTTAGATTGAAACTCAAAGATTTCAGGAAGATTAAGTTTCAGCACCTTGATAGGGGTGAAAACTGACATGCCGTTGCTTTGGCATACGTAACAGCTATGCTCGAGAATGAGGAAGGACGTCTGTTGGATATAGGTGTTCAGCAAACCCCAAGTATTGATATAAAGCAGTCGGAGGTGATGGAAATAAATACGCTGGGGGCGTCATGGTTGAGCAATTATATGTCATTTATGTCTGAGGGTAAATTGCTAGAAGATAAAAATGAGGCTAGAAGGGTAAAAGCTGGAGCAGAAAGATATCTACTAATTGATGGTCAGTTGTATCGGAAAAATCCTAGGAGGTCCACATTTAAAATGTATATCACCAGCCGAGGCTATACAAATTATAGCAAAATGTATGAAGGGGAATGTGGGAATCACTCAGCAGGAAGATCATTAACAAATAAGATAGTGGACAGGGATATTTCTGGCCACAAATGTGAAGAGACTGCCTTCGTTATGCGAAAAAATGTATCCAATGTCAGAAGCATGGACATGTTATTCATGTTCTAGTAGAAGAGTTACAATGCTGTGTATTGAACCAAAAGTCGTTTGCTTTATGGGGAATGGACATTAATTGTGGGTCCACTAATACCTGGAAAGGGGAAGAAAAGGTTCATGTTAGCGGTAACAGATTACTTCACTAAATGGGTAGAAGCTATAGCCTTGCAACATGTCAAAGAACAAGATATCATCGGGTTCCTGTTTTAACAGGTGGTTTGTAGATATGGATTACCATATGCTATTATATTGGATAATGGCCCTCAATTTATGGGAGGAAAAGTGAAAGAGTTCCTAGAGTTATATAAGATCAACCATTTTACATCAGCACTTTATTACGCTCAGGGTAATGGGCAAGCTGAAGCGACAAATAAGACCATCATGGATAATATTAAAAAGAAGCTGGAGGGCAAGAAGAGTTTGTGGGTAGATGAGCTAAACAGTGTATTATGGGCATACAGGACAACTCCGAGAGTAGCCACAAGGAAATCGCCATTTACTCTACCTTACGGTATGGAAGCGGTTTGTCACACCCGAATTTCGACAGAATTCGAAAAAACAATATTTGTTCCCGACTCTTCGATTTTCGAGGTGTGATGCACTCTCAACTCTCAAAAACCCATAATCAGTTTAAATACGCGGATAATTAAAAATCAATAAAAATTTTCAAATAAACAAAAGTCCTCTTCATTACAAAAATTCACAAATCTGATTAAGTTACAAATCTCCTTTCAACCCTCTTTAGTTATAATCACAACTGAAAATACAAAATAACATTTGTCTCAACTAAAATCTATTACACCTTAAAGGAAAACAAAACATATCCTGAATGCGACACTAATGCAAACCACAAGCAGCAACCAACCTTCTTCAACATTAATCCTGCCAAGACTTATCAACTATGTTCATTTAATGAATACACGATAAGCAAACATGCAAATCGGGTTAGCATTATAAACAATGCTGGTGTGAGTAGCCCTAAAATACAACATATACTTATACATATATTTACACAATAAATAAGGCAGTTAGTTCCTCCACCAAGGTGCCTTAACCTCCAATGAATAATACAACATCCTTAAGTACTATAAGTAAGACAGGTAGTTCCTCCACTGAGGCGCCTTAGCTTTTAATAATAAAAATAATCCTATCGATATGTACATACAACATGTAAGGCAGTTAGTTCCTCTACTGAGGCGCATTAACTTCCCACTAACCACACAACAACCCATACGCATAATAAAAAGGTATTTAGTTTCTCCACCGAGGCGCCTTAAGTTCTAACTAAACTAATAACCAGCCAAGCATATTCTATACTTACCATAGTTCACGCCCAATTACAGAGTGGGTCGTCTCTGCACAAGTAATTAATTTGACCCACCCTTCTGCAAAACCATATACCATCATATATTTAAAGATATATCATTAACCAACATATTACCATAATTATATTATTTACGGCTTTCTTTGCGTGTCCCTAAAATCACGCCGTATCTATGTCTTACCTAGTTTCTTTGGCTACCACAATCGCTACCCAACGCCAAACATGTACATCCACATGCCTCCCCTCACATAATAAATCACTCCGTGCGTAGCTACCCTAAGCGAGATATTGCATACCAAGTAACCCTCACACGAAAGCCATTATGTGAGTACTGCCACTATTCGACATAAAAATATCGCGTGTTTCGTTCTAGTTTTGCGAACAGAATAATCAAGCCACTATTCGGCTACGCCAGAAGGGCCATTCAGATTCACTGAAACACCATAATGGCCAATCATATCTCATATGTCCATCACTTGGGCCAAATCACATGAGTTGTGGTAGCTAGGTTCTAGGATTTTCGTTACATAATTTATTCAGGTGTCATACCTTAGTATCTCCTAACCATTTCACTCTATCATGTGCCAAATAAATTATTGCACTAAACCATCATATTTGGAAAATCTCAATAATAATTCTTGTTCTTTCTCATGCCAGTATACTTAATTGTACTGAAGCTCAATGTTTCTTGTTAGAATAAAAATCCACATTATCACTTGCCAATACTATTCATTGCACGATATCCAAACATCTCTATATCAAATCTCAAAACTTATTATTTCACGTGCCAATCATATATTGCACTACACCATATGGAATATCTCAAGCCTTCATAAATACTACAATTCATTTAAGTAGCAACTCATAATAGTAATCAATCATGTAATGTATTCGTTCAATATATTTATGCGAACTCAATTCACCATCAGAGCCCAATACTAAAGTCTATGAATTTAAGTCCGTATGTAGTTTAATTCTCATAAAAACGTATATATCTAAATCTTATAAGAATTCCCCTCTTGTTACGTGTCAATATTTATATGTTTTACATACTACTCACGTCAAATCTTAATTAGATAATGACAAACAAGGTTATACAAGCTTCTACAGCATTTTAACATTTGATTTGTCCATACAATTTACAACATAAAACATAGCACAATCATACAGTCAAAAGTCCACAATCAAAGCCCAAAACCAAAACCCAAAAGTCTAAATATTTAAAGACCCCATTGGATATATTTTAAGTTATATGGACCGGCCCAAAACCAAATTAGAAACTGGCTCAAAACACACATGGGATCGGCCTAAAGAATAAAATGAAATGGCCCAAAACAACTAAAATAGAATCTGGCCCAAAACAACTAAAATAGAATCCGCCCCAACAACTAACTAATGTTAGGCCCAAGCCCAACCAAACAAATAGTATCGTCTCCTCCTCCTCCTTCTTCCTCACAGCAGCCTCCACTACCGGATCGACCACCATCAACCACCCACATTTGGCCCCTCAAAACCCAGTTGTGCGTTTTAACCTTCATGAACCATCTATCGATACCATCATAACCCGATTCCCCTTACATCGAAACTCAACCCCCGACCGCCATTGACGAGTCTTCAAGCTCCCAACAACCCTCCTCCTAAAGTCACAACACATATCCGACACTTCCCAACAACAACCAAGCCTAAATCAATCTCAACCACGACAATAAAAGTTCAACCCACATCAATTCGGGCAGGCAACGCCATGAAAAACCTGTTTCACAGCTTAGACAGCCCCCACCAAATCTCAATCCCGACAGCACCCAATCCAACCTCAATAACCAATAATATATCCAACTAACACACCACATATTAAACACATTACAAGTTTAAAAAGTATATAGAGACGTTCTCTCTGTCTTGCGCCGCCATTAACGCTTCTTCGAGCTTCGCCAGCACAATAATTTTTTTCAATAATTAAGAACAACTAACCATATATAACACAATAATCAGTTTAACAATAACGACACAGGACGAAGAAGAATGAACAGTAAAAATGAGTGAAAACATTGAATAGTAAAAATTGTTTGGTATACACGTGAACTAGAAAAACTAACTACTCACCTATATCGCGAAAAGAAATATAGAAGAAAACTACGCGAGAACCAATCCCAAGCTAGCTCGCATAATCCCTCATAGTCCGAATCGTCGTGCTCCAACTCTCTAGCAATCGAGTTTTTATCTCCGCCTCCATTTTTATTTTATTTTTATCTAAAAACCCTATTCTCTGAAAAAATATATATATATACCTGGGTTTGAAACCTAAGCCCAACACAGACTTGAGCCCAAAACTTAGGCCCACGTATCCCAAATCCAATCCAACAAATTTTAAATTAATTAATTAATAAATAAATAAATAAATATGTATTTTAAATATGGGCGTTACACGGTTACTCCAGCGGAGATAGTAGTATCGACATCAAGGACAATGATGGTAGAAAAGGGTTTGAATAACCAAGGAATGCATACATAAGTCTTAAACTTGGAAGAAAAAAGAGAACAAGCAAGAATGAGGCTTGATTCTTATCATAGACAGCTCAGGAAAGCATTCAACAAGAGAGTTAAAGAAAGAAGTTTCCAAGAGAGTGATTTGGTATTGAAAGAAGTCACACAAGTAACAAAAAAAAAGGGAGTTAGAAAGCTGTCAGTAAATTGGGAAGGTCCTTACATTGTCCATAAGGTGGGAATAAATGGAGCATATTATCCGAAGAAAGCTGATGGTGAATTGCTAGCAAAGCCTCAGAATATCAATAATCTGAAGGTATTCTATCAATAATGTATTTTGCAAGTTTTACAAGGAAGTGAGGTATGTACAAAGATGGTTCAATTCAATAAAAAGTTCAAATTCAAATAAATGTGGTTATCTTATGAATGTTGTTATCTTATGATAAAAAGTCCTGGTGATTAACAGAAATGTTGATATCAGGCATATCTTCAAAAGTCCTGATATCATAAATCAAGGCAGATATCAGGCATAAGAAGTCTTATTATCGACAGAAATATTGATATCAGGCATATCATCAAAAGTCCTGATATCATAAACCGAGGCAGATATCAGGCATAATAAGTCCTGATGATTGACAAAAATATTGATATCAGGCATAAGAAGTCCTGCTATCGACAGAAATGTCGATATCGGGCATATTGTCAAAAGTCATGATATCAGAAACTAAAGCAGATATCAGGCATAAAAAGTCCTGGTGTTGACAAAAATATTGATATCAGGCATAAGAAGTCCTGCTATCAACAAACGTGTTGATATCGGGCATATCGTCAAAAGTCCTGATATCAAAAATCGAGGCAGATATCAAGCAAAAGAAGTCCTGTTATCGACAGAAATATTGGTATCAGGCATATTGTCAAAAGTCCTGATATCAAAAGCAGTGGCAGATATCAGGCATAATAAGTCCTGGTATCGAGAAATGTAGATATCAGGCATATCATCAAAAGTCCTGATATCAAAAACCGTGGCAGATATCAGGCATAAAAAGTCCTGAGATTGGCAGAAGGGTCGATATCAGGCGTATTGTCAAAATCCAAGATAAAGCAAGAGAACAAGAAAGTTATGATACGATCTACAAGCAATGGTGCATGAAAGATCATTCAAACGATAAAGGTATGTCGTTATAATTTGGTTCCTATTGTAGTAATGATTATTTGGTTCAAAATATATTGAAAATGCAATTTTCTATTGATACAAGTCTAAGTATCGTCGATACTCTCTTTTTGGTTGAGGGTATCGAAAATTTCATTTTCTATTTGATACAAGTCTAAGTATCGCCGATACTCTCTTTTTTCGTTAAGGGTATTGAAAATTTCATTTTTGTTGATACAAGTCTAAGTATCGCCGATACTCTATTTTTTTGTTGAGGGTATCGAAAATTTCATTTTCTATTGATACAAGTCTAAGTATCGCCGATACTCTCTTTTTGGTTGAAGGTATCAAAAATTTAATTTTCTATTTGATACAAGTCTAAGTATTGCCGATACTCTCTTTTTTGGTTGAGGGTATCGAAAATTTCATTTTCTATTGATACAAGTCTAAGTATCGCCGATACTCTCTTTTTGGTTGAGGGTATCGAAAATTTCATTTTCTATTTGATACAAGTCTAAGTATCGCCGATACTCTCTTTTTTGGTTGAGGGTATCGAAAATTTTATTTTCTACTGATATAAGTCTAAGTATCGCCGATACTCTCCTTTTGGTTGAGGGTATCGAAAATTTCATTTTTTGTTGATACAAGTCTAAGCATCGCCGTTACTCTCTTTTTGGTTGAGCGTATTGATAAATGATAAAATTTAATAGCTTACCTACGAAATGAACAATGAACTCAAAACGTAAGTAAACTAAAACTATACTATGTGTCTATTTTTATCAAAGTTTCTACTCTCAAATCTATCGAAATAGAGTGGAGTATGAAGTTCGTTCCACTCCTAGTTCTCTAGCATGGAATGTTTCCTAGTCTAATTAATCGGTCTTAAGTCTAATGAGAGTTTTACGGGGGGGAATTATACTACGATGCAATATGAAAAGCAATATGTTGAATGTCACTACGAAATATATGGAAATACTAATGTTCTTGAATCTAGATAAAGAATTAGAGGGGAATTGAATCCACCTCGAATCCAACTTAATCACCTAGAATAGATGTTGTAATCCAATTCTTACGTTCTTACGGTAAGAATTGCTCGCTCTAATCCCTAATTAACATGGCATTTCTACCAATTATAACTAGCATGTGAGGTCGCCCACCCATTCTCATGGCAAAACCGACCTTCTAGAATGGAATAGACTCTACAATGCTTCTACACTATACAACTAAGTTTTCATCAAGGCTTCATCAACCCCTCTAATGGAGGTTTTAGCCTTGATTCATCAAACCATCATTTCCCATTGAAATTGAATACAACATATTACAAAGATTCTAACTTTATGAAATTTAACTAAACAATAATCGAAATCTAATTAATAACTAAGAATTGAATGATAACAAGAATTGAAATTAGATCTAATAAATTGTAAATGACAAAAATCGAAATTGACAAGAATAACTATTTTATTTATCTAATCAATAAAGAACAATGATTTAAAGTTTTAATCTAAAGCAGGGGAATGAAATTCTAAAACTGAGATCTAAAAACTAATTAATGGAGGCTACTAATCTAATTTCTAATCTAGGTCTAACTATCTACCATTAACAAAGAGTGAAGCTTTGGTTTTATACATTCAGATCCAAAATCGTGCATGGGCTTGGAGCCATGTTTTGGGCCGAGAATCGGGCCAAAACCCAATTCTTCGATCAAAAAGGCCTATTCAAGTTGTAGTTGACTTCGACAGACTTTTCGTCCACTTTTGCTCCTTTGATTGGGTCAAGGCTTGGACCATTGGAAAGCTCTTTCCGAGCGGTCGTTTTGACATAAGGTAGGCCCAATTCGAGGTGCGAGTCCAAAGATATGGTCTTCGGAAGTTCTGTTGACTTTGTATTAATTGTTTTTACGCCCGCGTGGACTTTGACTTTCCATCTTTTGACCGGGCTTTACAGAGGCTTTGTCTTCTTGAAAATTGGTCTTTAATCACAGAACTTCTTAGCAACCGACCTTTGCTCCTTTATCTCGCTAAAGTGGCACATTTTCGCAATGGACTTTGAAGCCCCGAAATGCATAAAACAAATGTCGATATTAACTCTTACTTATTATTCACATAATTGGTCTAAAAACGATTGTTAAGGGGTTAAAACTACAGTTTTGGGCTCTTATCAAACCACCCCCAAACAGCATTTTGCTTGTCCTCAAGCAAATATGAGAAATTAGAATAAGTGACCAAAAATGGAGTTCTAACTACTCGTTTATTTGAGTCGCGATTGCATTGACCATATGCAACAAGGCCTTAAACCACTAGGAATTCCCTAGTGGACGAGTTATAGCCTCGTGAGAGTTTTCGATGAAGGTACTCACAAACTTCATATATACTACAACGACTAAGAAATAAAACTATTGTTTCCTTATCCATGCTCTAAATTAACTATTCCTCTCAATTAGCTATGAACAAGAATAACCAAGTCAAAACCTAAGCTAATATATGCATAATAATCAATCATCTACAATAAACATATATACAATGAGTACTACTATGAAATGCAATAGCAGGTCCGTTTGAAACTTCGAATATAGATCCTTAAGTAGGTTCTCATAATAATAGTCAAGATCAACACTCACGATTTTTCCACTCAAGTTTAAGCTACTCTAGTGCTTGTGATGGGCACACTTTACTTTACAATCTCAATGACACACAAGGAAGCGAAGTTGATCAAACACATCGCCACTTACTATCCCACTAACCTATTCCTAATTGAGCTAGAGGTCTTTATTAGGTGTTACGAGGGGATTAGAAGATGGTTTAAGAAGGAAGGAAATGGATATTCAAAAGGGACAAGTCTGAGATAATAGAGTCTTCATATTATGTAACTAGAGAAAACCTTGTTATTTACTTTTGCTTCTACACTTTGTTTCCATCCTTAGCCATATTTTTTTTTTTTTCCTTTTTCTTTGGCTTTTGACTCCTTTTATTCTATTTTTTTTGGAGTTTTATTTTATTTCTATTTTTATTTTTCTTTTCTTTGGATGGAAACTTCTTTTCTTTATTTTTCTGAAGCAATTAACTAACTTTTTGTTTATACGGGTTTTCTCTTCTTCTTTCTTCCTTATTCTATTCTCGGACTTATCTAAATTGGGTAGGTTGATTTTTTTTTTTTAACAGGGGTAAAAGGATTTGTGGTTTATGAAAGGGCTAATAAAAGGCTCGATTTAGGTGACTAGCGGAAAATATACTTAGGTCGAATTTCTAGCTATATCGATCCAAAAAGGGCCTAAATTCTCTCTTAGGACATGGTATAGTGGTCAAGCAAGTGGGCGTGTGATTTCTCTATTCGAATATACTTCTCCCTTGTGTCATTTCTCAAATGTTTCACTCATATAAGGCTTTAGGCTATATTCTCACAAGATTTGTAGAATAAGTACTCTAGCCTAGATTTGAGAAACTTCTTGCCAAACAATCATAGATACTCATGTAATATATTTATAGATAGATGCAACGATTATTACCTACATATTAACCTAAGTTTCTAAAACTATTCTAATGCAAAAGCTCATTGAGACTTCTAGATTATTAAGAGCATAGAGAAAGAAACAATACCAATATTCCTAAGTGTATAGCATAAACTTTTTATTTTTATTTTTATTTTTATTTTTTTAAGACAAAAATCGTAATATACAACCTAATATGTGCTTAACATTTACATCGTGTTTCTATACCACCCCAAACAATTTGGGAGAAGGGAGTTCATGAAACAATTCAATAGCACAATTAAATTATGTAACTAACTAATTTTTATAATTTTTAACATTTTATAAATAAAAGTCGTAATTTACATCCTAAAAGTGTCTAATTTTTGCAAATGTTTCTATCCCCCCCCAAACAATCAGGCGCTTTGTCCTCAAAGTGTAAAGAGATAAGGAAAGAATTTACCATAGAAGCGTGGCAAAAATTGGCAAGATTGCACATGAGAAATATTGTAAAGATGATAACGATAATATGAAGCACAATTAAATTAAGTGCGTGCTAACTAACTAACACAAACTCTTGGATGGAAAAACATTACAGGGCTTAGGGTGGCAACATGATTTGAAATGAATACCAAAATACGCCACCCCCAAACAAAATTGGAAAACTCTTTTTAAGTTTGAAAATTTTGTTTGGCCTATACTCCATAACGTTGGTATTGTATGAAAACTTGGGTCTTTTAAAGTCAGATTCTCGAGACTTGCTAGATTACTATTTTTATAGCTTTAAACTTTTTTACTTTTTATGAATTAGGTTTAATATAAAAGGAAAACAATAAGCGATAAAGACATAATTCACACCATAGAGAAACATGACTCAAAACCAAGAAAACATGCAAGAGTGGAAAGCGTGAATTATGTGAACCGTGGACTTAGGATCGGTACTTTACAACCACACACTCCATAGGGAGGGCCCGGTTACCTGAATGGTGCATTCACCAATATATGGAAATGAAAGGAATTGCACCAAACACAAAAATTGAGTCATTTATAGTCAGATACCCAAGACTTTATTTAAATATATGTATGAATATGCAGTTTATCATATATCAACAACCGAAATAGTTGTGGATCGTTCCATAAATAAATATCACAGAAAACATATCCAAACACAATCAAGCACCAAGATTTCCCTCACGACGAAGCCCTAGTGGAATGAAAGCGAAGTCGGATAGACCTATAGCATAACCGAGCATGCACCTTATGTTTCATCTTTGAACGAGAGGGTGTCCTAGTGAATAAGTGTGTAAAAGTGAATGGTTGTGGAAGATATGGTGGATTGGGATAAGTTTTAGAGTGAAAGCATGGAAAAAATGAGGATGTGGGTTTAGCATAAAACTCATTCATGGTGTAGTTAGGGACTGTCTCAAGTCTGAAAATGAAGGTGTCAAGTGGTTTATCCTTGGGAAGTATTTGTTTACTAGGTGGATTTAAAAATCATGAAAACCTGGGGAGAAACTAAAGGATCGAGTGCAAACTCAGGGTTCCTTTGAAAAGGTGGAGGGTGGGGAATATTGGTGATGGAAGGTGAATGATTCTCAGCTAGAGCTCTCAAGTCCATATCATCAGAAATCTTGATATATGCAAGACATTCCTCAATAGGTGGGTCAAAAGGATCACTGGGATAGAGATTGAAAAATTCATCTTCCGTCATAGCATCAAGGGATGAATGGTTGTTAGCAAGGGGGGACTCGCGAAGTGGTAAAGAAGCGGTGCAAAAGAGTTGCAGGAATTCTTCTTCGATTTCGTCTACTACCAAGGAGTCATTGTTAAAGTCGGAATTTCCGAAGGAAAGGAATTTGTTAATATGTTTCTCCGGAAACATGTTTTTGAAGTAATCTTGAGCTAAGCTCTCGATCATGCTAACCTCGCCATTTGTGGATGAATCGGGATCTTGTGTCCTCGTTTTGAAAACATTTACCTCAGGAAAAATGATGGTCAAAGGACAAGGACATCGAACCATCTGCGGTTTATGGAAGCGTTGGCGTTAAGCCAAGAAGGGACGCGCCCTAAAATGATAGGTCTGAGTCGTTAGTGACTTACGTTTCGAGGATACGAAGTCGGTTTGGGTAGTAAAAATTTTGGACTTTAACCAACGACGTTTTCAACCACACCCTTAAGATACTTAATAGACCCGATCGACTAATTGCAATGTCATTTTAGCAGGTTGCATCTCCTCTATACCTATTTGTTTATATAAATAAAATGGGAGTAAGTTAACACTAGCCCCAGTCTAGTAAGCGCGATCGTCGTGTGAGAATCTCTAAGGTGCATTATCTGATGGGGCGACCCGGGGTCCTTGTACTTAACAATTCCATTATTTTCGGATAAAGTTGGGGCTGTTGGTTAGAAAAGCGTCTTTAGGTATGTTGGTCTTACGCCTAGTAGTGCCACAACTCCTTAAGAAACTTAGCGTGGTTAGGTAGCTTTTTATAGCCGAGAAAAGGAAGGTTTATCGTTAGATTCTTGAAAACGTTCCTAATCTCCTCAAAGTTTGTATCCCCTGGTTAGCATGGCTAACTTCCGAGGGAATGGTGGTTTAAAGCTCTATATTTAGCGTATGGCTCGACTTGATGTGTAACCTTGGCTTTCTGTTTCTTAGGTTGTGGTTTAGCGGGTACCTCTACGGTGGTAGGTTCTTGAGTTTCTATTTCGATTATCTAGTTCGATATCCGGTGTAGGGAATCTTGATGGGGTAACTATAGGCATAGTTACTTTGTTATCAATCACTCTTCCAAAGCGGAGAGTGGTGATGGCATTTAGCTTCACCCACTGGTTGTAGTTTCGTACTAGTATTACCGTTTACTTCAAAATTTTGTGTTTCTTTGTTCTAGGGTTGGGTATCGCTTGGCACGGAAACGCCTTTTGGTTGGGCTTTCTCTTGGGCTAACTGTTTGTTTAAATTATTAACGGATTGTAGAATGTGTTGGTTAGATTGAGCCATGGTTTGGAAAAGTTGTTGGCTCACTTGTATGAAGGTGTCAAGGCGATCCGGTTGTGTGGGTGTAGTAGTCACGGGTGGTGTATTTGGAACTATCTCGCGTTGATTATTTATGGGGATTGTGATAGTTATTATTTACGGAACGATACCTCTATTAGCATTATAATTATTATAACTACATTGACCTTGTGCTTGACCTTGTCGAGGTTGCGCTTGGTTGTTATAATTATTATAATTACCCTGACCCTATCCTTGTTGTGGTGGAGCTTGGTTATAACTGTGCGTTGGCCTAACATATTGATTATTGTACCCTATAGGTGTGACTTGTTGGTTATTTCTCCAACCGAAGTTGGGATTTTGTCTCAAGGCGTTAGGTTCACTATTAATGGAACAAGAATGTTCATAGGCTATAAGGCGATTGGGAGTCGGGATGCTTTCGGGACTCAACAGAAACTACATGGATTTGAATTTACATTCATGCCGGGGATAGGCTTTTGTTGTCAGAAATGGCCTCTACCTTTTTAGTAAAGGGATTCAATTAGAGTTTTAAGCTCATGATCGATTTAACCTCAAACATCTTGGTAGCCTTAAGCTGTTGAAGAAGAACTAGCGGGCGGGAGTAATCGTCACTACCCCCAATTATTATTACGCTTACCGATCTTCCAAAAATTTATATGCCTCGGAGGCTCCTTTACTTAGGAAACTACCCCCATTCATTATGTGTAGGACTTCTTTATGGTGGTGTAGAAGTCCTTTGAAAAGGCCGCGAACTAACGTGTCTTTTGCTAGGTGATGGTGTGGACACTCTATAAGGAGATCGGTGAAACGATTCCAAGCCTCGAAAATGATTCATGAGGATTACGTGAAAGAAGTGAATCTTGGAAAGCATTTCATCCGTCTTTAGGGGTGGGTAAAATGTTCCATAAGCAGTTGAACAAGTTTGGCCCACGAGTCCACGCAATTAAGCGCTTGGGCGAGTTAACCAAAGGCAGCCCGCCTTAAAACTAGGTGAAAGGGAATACCCTCAATTTAATTTGTTCGCACCAACCGTAGGATGGTGGAATGTTATAAGGACTTGTTCAATCCTATGCATATGCCGATAAGGTTTTCATGGTCTAAACCATGAAAAGCGGGTAACAAATTAAATATATTTGGGGGATCGGAAATCCCCAATTGGGTCTGCTAGAACGATGCAAGATTTAGGGCTATCATTTCGAGGCTTTATAAAAGTCGAGAGAGATGAGTCTCTCTTTCTTCACCATAATAATATGGTGGTGTGTGTGAAATAGCAGCTAGAGGTGTAGTGGGTGGGAAACTAGATAGACTTGTTTGTTGACGTTGCCGTGTAATTACGTTAGTTGTTTTTCTTTGACCAGACCTTAATCTCATGCAAGACTAAGTCGAACTTAACTAAACATGCAACACTCCAAACAATTCTGATATACTAGTAGAAACCTCTAACTAGAGATGCGAGGTGTGGAAGAAAGGAATACCTGATTGCGTTCTTGCTTCACTTATGAATAACGTCTTGTTTACGCGTGTTCAGTGTATATAACAAGTAAAAACACTGAAAAACTTGAAAAATCAAAATTGAAACAAACTGTGGAAATCCGCAAATTTCAGCTTAGAGTGCCAAAGCTCATTATAGAAGCATGATCGATGGCTCGGTGTCGATAAGTTTGGTCGCGCTTGGTATGAGGGCGGGTCGTGCTCGTGGTCCAATAACTATAGGGCGTGGTCGCTTCAAGGAAAGCGCTGGCGTGTTTCGTGTTCGAGCTATAGGCTATAGGCGGTCGCGCTGTCGATGTATATTTTCGCGGAACTTTTTCAGCTGAAATGGACAACCACGGTATGAATCAAACAAAGGGTGGGTGGGTTTAATGGGACTTAAAAATGACTAATTCTACTATGAAAACAATGCTAAAGTGCAACTAAGACGGCAGCGGCGCCATTTGATAAATGATAAAATTTAATAGCTTACCTACGAAATGAACAATGAACTCAAAACGTAAGTAAACTAAAACTATACTATGTGTCTATTTTTATCAAAGTTTCTACTCTCAAATCTATCAAAATAGAGTGGAGTATGAAGTTCGTTCCACTCCTAGTTCTCTAGCATGAAATGTTTCCTAGTCTAATTAATCGGTCTTAAGTCTAATGAGAGTTTTACGAGGGAGAATTATATTACGATGCAATATGAAAAGCAATATGTTGAATGTCACTACGAAATATATGGAAATACTAATGTTCTTGAATCTAGATAAAGAATTAGAGGGGAATTGAATCCACCTCGAATCCAACTTAATCACCTAGAATAGACATTTATAATCCAATTCTTACGTTCTTACGGTAAGAATTGCTCGTTCTAATCCCTAATTAACATGGCATTTCTACCAATTATAACTAGCATGTGAGGTCGTCCACCCATTCTCATGGTTAAACACGGCCTTCTAGAATGGAATAGACTCTACAACGCTTCTACACTATACAACTAAGTTTTCATCAAGGCTTCATCAACCCTCTAATGGAGGTTTTAGCCTTGATTCATCAAACCATCATTTCCCATTGAAATTGAATACAACATATTACAAAGATTCTAACTTTATGAAATTTAACTAAACAATAATCGAAATCTAATTAATAACTAAGAATTGAATGATAACAAGAATTGAAATTAGATCTAATAAATTGTAAATGACAAAATCGAAATTGACAAGAATAACTATTTTATTTATCTAATCAATAAAGAACAATGATTTAAAGTTTTAATCTAAAACAGGGAATGAAATTCTAAAACTGAGATCTAAAAACTAATTAATGGAGGCTACTAATCTAATTTCTAATCTAGGTCTAACTATCTACCATTAACAAAGAGTGAAGCTTTGGTTTTTATACATTCAGATCCAAAAATCGTGCATGGGCTTGGAGCCATGTTTTGGGCCAGAGAATCAGGCCCAAAACCCAATTCTTTCAATCCAAAAAGGCCTCTTCAGCTGCAGTTGACTTTGACAGATTTTTCGTCCACTTTTGCTCCTTTGATTGGGTCAAGGCTTGGACCATTGGAAAGCTCTTTCCGAGCCGGTCGTTTTGACATAAGGTAGGCCCAATTCCGAGGTCTGAGTCCAAAGATATGGTCCGGAAGTTACGTTGACTTTGTATGCTGTTTTTTACGCCCGCGTGGACTTTGACTTTCCATCTTTTGACCGGGCTTTACAGAGGCTTTGTCTTCTTGAAAATTGGTCTTTAATCACAGAACTCCTTAGCAACCGACCTTTGCTCCTTTATCTCGCTAAAGCGGCACATTTCTGCACATAATGGACTTTGAAGCCTGAAATGCATAAAACAAATGTCGGTATTAACTCTTACTTATTATTCACATAATTGGTCTAAAAGTACGATTGTTAAGGGGTTAAAACTACAGTTTTGGGCTCTTATCACGCAAAATTTCATTTGTTATTTAATATAAGTGTAAGTAGCAGTGATATATAAGTTAGGTAGAGGACATCCAGAAGTTCATGCAAGTGTGGTCGTTGATATATTCTTTGGGATTGAGAAATGGAAAGAAGCATAATTGAAGCAATCAGAAACATAAGGGCCAAAAAGTTACTGATAAAGAAAGAAAAATATTGTAGCAATATTACAAAAACAGAAAAAGATTGTAGCAAAATTGTTGCAGTTACAATTTTCCAGTACCACATAGTAATGCCGACAAAATATCAGCTTTAAGAGGGAGGGGTACTAAGGAGACCATCTATCTCAGCAAATTCATCATTTTGAGGGATATCAGCACAAACATGAGAAGCTGCAGTGGTTGGTACATCAGGATTAATAGGAGGCACAGATTCGGGGTCCTGGGCAACAGCATCAAAGGGAGTGATTCCATGGGCTATAAGAACATCATGAGGGATATATAAGTGCGAGGAACATCAATTGTTCACCTAGAATATTCAAAGTATCAACGACTTCATTAAATTCAGCATCAGAAGCGTCCTTGTACTTTGCCTCTTCTATAGCGAAGTTGTCAGTAACCTACTTAAGAGTTTCTACATGTTCAGCAATTTTTTGTTGTAAAACTTTCTCGGCAGTTTCAGCATTAACTTTCAGATCAATCTTCAGTTGATTATTCTCATTTTTTAACTGAGTATTTTCTCTTCTTAAGCTGGTTACTTCTCGAGTTAGCTTATCAAGTTCCTTCTTTTCTGAGCATCAATGGTTTTTTGAAAATGACCGATATCCAAGTCTTGTGAATAGTGGAGATCAAATTGAGCCAGGGCATTTACCTTAGCCTACGAAAAACATGGGAACATATAAGCAGACAGGAAAAGTTTGGTTAAGCAATATAAGGAAAACTAAGTATAAGTACCTTTTCAATGAAGTCGCAAAATTTTCTCAAGCGCTCAACAAAAGACATTTTGCGAGTTTATCCATAGGAAGAACGCAGTTAGTACAGAGTGTAACACCCAAATCCTCAGGAGGATTTTCACCAAGTAGTGATGTAGTTAAGGGGACGTCCTGTCCATTAATTAAATGAAAGACAGGACTAAAATGGTACTAGGATCAGCAGAAGGAATAGAATCAAGATTTTGGTCAGGAGCAAGACCACTCTCTCCCCAATTAGTTTTGCGCTTCTTGGAACTAGGATTGTTTTGGGAGGAAGCGGCAGATTTATCTTGGGGAACAACAGGTGGGTTGACCTTAGTAGGAGTAGTCGGAATCTCAGAGGGAGGGACATATTGCTTATCTTTAGGAGCTGGAGCCGATACAGGATCAGAAGCTTTATGTTTGTTCTTATCAGGTAAAAGGCGACCAACATTGGGATTCACAGACTTTCGAGCCATATATGTATACAACAAAAGATGCTGATCAAATATATTTTGTAAAATGGGATATTCATAAAAGTTAGGAACTTCCTTTTTAATTTGGGAAAAAGGATTGGAGTCATGGCAAGATTGTCATCTAAATAAGTCCAGAAGCATGGGGGAAGATGAGGAGGCAATTCATGCAAAGCAAAGGAAGACATAAGGAAAGAAGGGTCATCTATGGGATTTTTAGGGGGATTGAGTTGAAGTTGGAGACTGACCCATTTTCTAAAGAGCCCGACTTTTAAGAACAAAAAGAGGCTCGCGATAGTTTTTGATATCAGGAAGGGGAACAGTGACTTTGGGGTTCCCTTCTACATCAGCCCCAGTACGCGTACTGATTTCTTCTTCTGTCCCTTGCAAAAGCTTGAGTACTCTATCTGAGTTCTCATGCACTTTGTCAAAATGAGGAAGGAAAACTGAAAAGAGGCAGAGAGGTTGGGGTCAGTGGGGAATTCCGATATATAAATATTGAAAGTAAATCAAAAGAAGGGTATACCTGAAGTATTGAAGACTTGAAATTTTAAGGGAGGATTCGCTGGAGTGTCGGCACTTTCCCATGGACCCAGAACAACGATAGGATACTGTGTCCATTCTTTGTCGATTTTACGATTCTGACGAAGGATACCCCTAATGTTTTTCCGGGTATGTTTTTTGGGATAAAAATATCCGATATGCTTTTCACAAAATCTATAGTGCATAAGGATATCGGACAATCTAATTCTATCAGCTTCATAGTTTTCGGGGAAAAGATGGCTATTGTAATAATTACAGATAAACATTAATCTCCAAAAGTTACCCATACCCTGACCAGGGGAAATGTTCAGATAGTTTAACACTTCACGATCGAGGTTAGTCAGAGGAAGTCTCAAACCAGTGACGATTTGGCCTACAGTAACAATAATCCCTCACTTGGTACCACTTTGACATTGGGTGAAAGTTCGGGTACTAGCATAATGTTGGAGGTAAAAGGTGGGGGGAATTTGATAGGCAGCCTGAACTAAAGCTAAGTTGGGTCTTTTGATGAAAAAAACGCTAAGTCCATGTCTCCATTGACTTCTATCTTCAATAGTATCGCACTCAGATTCAGAATCAGTAGCGGCGAAAGGATGACAAAGAACTCTTTTTATGACATAAGATAACTCCCAAGAAATGTGAGGTCGTTTGGTGTTAGCAAAAGTGGAGGCAAAACCATGGCTATCGAGTCTATCGCCAGAAAGGCTATCGCCACTATCGACACTAGCATCAGAAATGGTGTCCTCACTTGACATTGAAGGGGCTATAAGCAAAGAGGGGATGACAAAGGTATTTTTTTTTAGTATCAAAAATTTAATATATATAGTGATAAGCACCCAAAACTGTACTATAAAACCCCATAGAGACATAATATTTCGGTTAATTTTGTGTTTAATAATCATGAAATAATCGCATTTTCGTATTTTTGCAGGTTGGAGCAACTAACATACAAATAATGATAAAGCTAGCATTTAAACACGAAATAGGGAGTGTACATATGCTTTCCGATTAAGCCCATGTGAAGCCCAACAAATTCGCACAGAAGCATCAAACTTTCGAAGCTCCTACCTCTTGAACCAGGACTCCGAATGCGACAAGTGAGCTGCTCAGATGATCAGTGCGATGAACTCTATGCATAGGTGGGAAGTTGTAAAATTGCCAAAAGATCGGACCGCCACTGGACTGCACGTGGACCCATTATGCGGGCCTGTAAGATTTGATGAGTCATCATACAAGTCAAGACAAATGTGCAAATAATTGGTGCTAAAGTGACACCTTTCATGTAGTTAATAAAGTTAGATGAGATTAGGTATTAATAGTGAAAAAAAGATAGGTGTCACTTTGTTGTGGATTGTGTAGGTAAGAAGGAAGTAAATGTGGTTTGGTGTTTCACGTGAGAGGAAATGAGATTTCTCTCAAATAGAGAAGAAAACAAAATAAAGGGGGATGCACTACATTGATTGCCCTGACTCTTGTTCCATTTAAATTCTTAGTCTTTATCTTTTGGAGAGGAGTTTTTTGTTTTTTTAGAAAGAAAGCTTGTAAGATGTTAATGGTGGAAACACTTTCTAGTTTCTAATAAAATTTCTTTCTTTCTTAGGTAATCTGTTTTTACATTCCTTTCTTCTTTTTATTACTTATTAGTTTGTATCTTACAAAATTAAACCCAAGGATCATGAGCTAAAATCCTCCAAGGTGGAGGGTTAATGATGCTCATGTGAAGGTTTGTATAGATTTCTTTGTAGTAGGATTCTCTGCCTAGACCTAAAGACACATATAATACACTACCCCAAAATGGTAGTGTCCGGCCAAACTTGAGGCCTGGAAGTGAAGAAAGACTCGCGTGCGCCTCCCTTTCCATGCCTAGGATAGCCGCGCACGCGAGCCTTAATTAACTCCTTGTTTCTAGATTTGACAGGATTATGTTTTATGAGTCCAGAAGTTGAGATGGAGTTTTAGAGATGAAAGTCCAATTCAACTTCTTATGCTAGGAAAATGGACTTAGAGATGAGTTCATCTCGCTAGGGATCGACGCTCAAGCCGGTTCGGATTTGATAATATACTCAAAACAGCTTAGAGACGGTAGGAATCCTATACTAAGATAAGATAATAAGTTCTTGCATGAGTATTATAATCTTCCACTGCTTCTTTCTTCTTAAATATCTTGTAAAATTCTTAGTCTTTTTATACCGTTTTTGTGTTTTCACATTTTTTTGCACTCGTTAGGACTTAAACAACAAAACCAAGCTTAGCTAGTAATTCAATATTAAACTTACTCACTAGTTTTCCCTTTTAGAGCATTAGAAAGTTGTATGTTGTCCTAGAATTTAGGTTGGTTCGAATCCCTACTCAACTAAACGTAAGAAGACGTGAGTAAGGACTTGAGTCTACTCCGAACGAAATAAAGATTTTGTATCTTTATACCGAAAAGTGATAGATATCATATAGCACAGCATTAATATAGAATTAGATTATCGGAAAATGTGAAATATATGGTTGGCATATCGAAAATATTGAAATAATAATTCCCATGTTGATATATTTGATAGTCATAACAGTACTTAAAACATGATTAAAGCATCTTATATAAAGGAAGGTGCAAACTTTTACATAGTTAAGAGTTTAAGATAGTGTGGTATACTATCATATATAAGCACGAACATAAAAACATAGATAGATTTGGAAAATTTAAATTCCAAAAATCAATTTTAAAACCCTCCAACTGTTCTTTCATTTTCTTGCAAAATAAGTATATATCAATGTTGTTTCTAGATAAGTTAACCAAGTGCAGGGAAAAATAAGCGTACCTGAATGAGTGCAAAAAGAGTTTCTTCTTTGGAGAACAAGCTGGAATGTGGGGAGAGTGAAAGGCGAAAAGACTTGGAGTTGTGAAGAAGCATCTCTAAGAAGTTAGGGAAACGAAACGGTTTTCTTTTAGTGTTTATATTCAAAGAAATGGATCAGGTGGTTATATGGGCCCAAATAAAACCTCTTCTCGAAAAATTGAAATTCGGAGTGAGATTTCAAGTTTTCGAGAGGGGGCGATGTAGTGGGCAAATATGACGGCCTCAAATATGTTATATGATATTTCAAAACTTGAGATATCGACATGAAAGTCAATATCTCAATGTATTTTGGGGTGGTGTTTAAAATGTTTCCAGGAAAAAAGTGAGAAAGGAGGAAAGAAGACAAAGGAGAGGTGTCAAAAGCGGATTGGGCCAAGGCTATAAAAAGACTAGATGAAGAAGAAATAGATTCATTGGATTCATTGTGGAAAAAACTAGAAAAATAAGAGAGAGAAATAGAGAACCAAAGCGATTGTAAACTTTGTTTTCCTAAATCAATAAAAATCTTTAATTCAATTCCATTCAATCTATCATTCATCTATCGACATTGTGTGATCCAAGAGCATTCAAAGAAAGGTGTTCTAAGCAATCACAGAGAGACAAGCCTATAAAGAGAGATGAATGATCTAGTAAGGTGAGAGATTGAAAGGAGTGATTGTAATATTTCTTCCCACTTTATAAAAGGATTAGCTCTTGTGGAAGTAGGCACCATTGACCGAACCATGGGATATCTTTGTGTTGTGGTATGCTTGTTTCTTCTCTTTATATTATTATTTATTGTTGATAGTTGTTTAGAGAGTTGGGCATGTTCGCTAGGTTGTAGTGAATATCTAGAATTTGTTTGGAGTAGAAGTGTTTCATATTACAAGTTATCTATGTAGTAGGGATCGATTGGTATCGGTATTAACCCCAACAAGTGGTATCAGAGCCAGGTTAGATTAACCTAGGGTGTTATCTAAATCTTGGTCGGAAGGTGTTTGACAAAATTCCTGAGAGAAGATTTGAGTTTAAATAACTTGTAGAGATGGACCATTCCGTGAACACTCGCATGATGAGTCTGAATAGGAAAAACTACACCATTTGGAAAGCCAAGATGGAAAACTTGCTCTACTGCAAGGACTTGGCACAACCCATTGAAAATGGAGGAGAAAAATCGGAATTGGTTGCTGCAGCTGAGTGGAGCAAGCTTGACAGAAAAGCAATTAAGTACATTTGACAATGGATTGACGACAATGTATTTTACCATGTATCCCAAGAGACTACAACTTTTGGCTTGTGGAAGAAACTCAAAGACCTCTATGAGAGGAAGTCGGGTGGAAACAAAGTGTTACTCGTTAAGAAGTTTGCCAACACGAAGTACCAAGAAGCTAGGTTCTTCAATGTCTGAGAATCTTAATGAAGTACATAATACCATCAATCAGTTGCATTTGATGAAGCTAGATTAATATGGGAGACGAAGTTGAGGCTTTGTTTCTATTAAACTTTCTACCCAAAAGTTGGGAGACGTTAGCAGTTTCTCACACAAATTAGCTAAGGATTGAATCATTTCCATGGAGATGGTTACCGCGTCTTTGTTGAATGAGGAGACTAGAAGGAGTTCAAGAAGAAGCTCCTCTCACTCAGAGATCCTTGTCACAGAGAAACTGGGGGAGAGGAAAGAGCAGAAAACCATCTCATTCTAGAGGTGATGATAGAAGCAAATCTAAGGGTGAAGCTAGAAATCCTAAGGCAAAAAGGTAACGTTACTACTATGCCACCAATGGTCACTTCAGGTATGAGTGCAGAACACTGAAGAGGGATGAGAAGAATAATTGTGTATATGAAGACATGGTAAAGAGGAATGGAAACTCAGCCAGAAATACTACCGCACTAGTCGATGATGGTCTAGTAGGAATTATGTTAGATTGTGGTGAGTGCTATCTTAATACCTCATGCCAAGATACAGAGTGGGTGATAGATACAGGAGCATCCTATCATGTCACACCGCACAAGGGATTCTTCACTACCTACAAGCTATGGTGAATATGCATGGTGAAGTGAAGATGGGCAACAGTGGAGTCTCGAAGATTGCAGGCATTGGGGATGTTCATATAGAAACCAATGTCGGATACACCTTGACACTAAAGGATGTAAGACATGTCCCTGACATTCGGCTAAGCCTAATTTCTCGCTGGAAAGTTAGATGATGATGGCTTTGTAAACTTGTTTGGTAATGGGGTATGGAAACTGAGCAGAGGTTCCATTGTAGCAGCCAGAAGGAAGAAAACTTGCTCTCTTTACAAAACACAGGCTAGTTTGTGTAAAGCAGAAGTGAATGCAGTAGAAGAAGAAGCTTCCTCTGAACTGTGGCACAAGAGACTATGTCATATGGGCGTAAAAGGGGTGGAAGTTCTTGCAAAGCAAAAGGCCTTGCCAGACATTAAAGGTGCACATTTAAATACATGTACTCACTATTTGGTAGGAAAGCAACACAGGGTGTCTTTCCAAAGATTCCCGTCTCACAAAAAGGACAACGTCCTTGAACTAGTGCACACAGATTTATGTGGTCCTATAAAAGTAAAGTCCCACGGGGGAGCTTTATACTTCGTGACCTTCATTGATGATGCGTCGAGAAAGGTATGGGCATATAGTCTGAAGACAAAAGATGAAGTACTTGGCGTGTTTGAGAAATTCCATAGCATGGTGGAAAGAGAGACAGGGACGCTTTTGAAGTGTATTTGCTCAGATAATGGGGGTGAGTACATTGGGCCGTTTGAAGAGTATTGTCAGAGTCATATGATTCGTCATGCGCAGACCATTCCCAAGACACCGCAACAGAATGCTATAGCCGAGAGGATGAATTATACAATTGTAGAGAGGATGAGATCCATGTTGTCTCACTCTAAGCTACCTAGAAGCTATTGGGTAGAAGCAATGAGCATAGTCATACATGTGATCAACCTATCGCCGTTGAAGTCTCTGAATATTGATTATCCAGAGAGAGTATGGTCAAACAGAGATGTTGATTATGGATACTTGATAAACGTAAAAATAAATAATTCTACTAATGAATAAAGCGTTGAAACTCTAAACGAAAGTAAAACTAAAACTGCTTTGTTACTAGATTTATCAAAGATATTTTTACTCTCAATCGTATTGAGATATAGGGGAGTAAATGATTCGTTCCACTCCTAGTTCTTTAGCATGCGATGGTTTCGTGTCAACTAATCAGTCTAAAGTCTAATGAGAGATTTACGAGGGGAATTCTATACTACGAGGTGAATTCAATTAACAAGTTACGAATAACGAAATGATAGAATGCTAAGGGTTTAAATCTAGATAAAAAATTAAAGGGAATTGAATCCACCTTAACTCGACTTAATCAACTAACAAAGACTCGTCGTGATCCAAATTGAATGCTTCGCATATCAAAATAGTAATTATAATTCCTAATTATATATGGCATCTCTACCAATCAATAACTAGCATGTGAGGTCCTCCACCCATTCTCATGGCGAATCAATAACCTTCTAGAGTGGAATAAACTCTCATGACGATTTCTAAGTTAACAAGGATCAAGCTTCATCAAGGCTTCTTCAACCCCCTCTAATGGAGGTTTAGCCTTGAGTCATACTACTATCATTTCCCATTGAATTAAAACTAGACATCATATTAAACTTCTATCTTATGCAATTTTACTAAACAATAATTGAAATCTCAGGTAATAAATAGGAAATGAATAACAAGTAATAAAGGAATTTAGATCTAAACAATTGTAAATGACAAAAATCAAAATGAACAAGAATCTACTATTTTATTTATCTAATCAAGCAATAACAATATTTTCGAGGTTTAATCTAAAACAAGGAATGAAAATGAAACTAAACTTAATTAAAAACAATTAAAACTAGATCTAGAATTATCTATATTTTAGGTCTAATTAGCTAACATTAACAAAGAGCTAAACTTTTGTTTTTATATGCTTCAGATCCAAAAATCGTGCATGGGCTTGGAGCCATATTTTGGGCCGAAAAATCAGGCCCAAAACCCAATTCTTTCAGTCCAAAAAGACCTCTTCAGCTGGAGTTGGCTTTGACAAACTTTTCGTCCACTTCTACTACTCTGATTGGGTCCAGGCTTAGACCATTGGAAAGCTCTTTCTGAGCCAGTCGTTTTGACGTAAGGTAGGCCCAATTCCGAGGTCTGAGTCCAAAGATATGGTCTTCAGAAGTTCTGCTGATTTTGTGTATTGTTTCTGCCCGTGTGGACTTTGACTTTTCATCTTTTTACCGGGCTTTACAGAGGCTTTGTCTTCTTGAAAATTGGTCTTTAATCACAGAACTCCTTAGCAACCAACCTTTGCTCCTTTATCTCGCTAAAGTGGCACATTTCTGCACATAATGGACTTTGAAGCCTGAAATGTATAAAAACACATAATCAGTATTAACTCTTACTTATTATTCACATAATTGGTCCAAAAGTACGATTGTTAAGGGGTTAAAACTACAGTTTTGGGCTCTTATCAATACTTGAGGGTATTTGGGAGCATAACATTTGTGCATATTCCGAAGGATTAGAGATCCAAGCTTGATGACAAAGCCAAGCAGTGCATTTTTCTGGGTTATGGGGATGAAAAGTTTGGCTACAAACTCTATGATCCAATTAACAATAAGGTAATCCAAAGTCGAGATATTGTGTTCTTGGAAGACCAAACCATAACAGATTTCAAGGAGGGTGAGAAGCTACAAGCTTTTACTAATGATCTTGTTGATTCAGAACCAGAAATTCCTACTGTAAAATGACATGCGTTCTTTTTTGTTTATGAGATGGTATATGGATGATATAAATAGAAGATGGTCGTTGAACAAAATATAGAAGCGTATCAAAACCTAATTATCCCTCAATAAGTAAAGGATGAGTAGGGTATCATTCCACTTTTAAGTGTATGTTTATACGAAGGACAGGACTGAAAAGGGGGTTTGAGGGATTAAAAACTATGATTATATATATTATAGATTCTAATGCTAAACTAAACTAAACTAACTAAACTATCGAGAATTTATAAGAGAGGGAATTCAAGATATTAGAATTCACAAATATTTTTGATTTAATGACATTTTGCTTCATGGTTGTTCTCACAAGTAGACTACAATTAGGCAATCGAGCGAGTGCCGATGCCCTCTTGGACGAAACATCTTTAACGAATAACTCTACTTAAGGTTTTTCCTATATTTATACTATTAATATCTTCTTTCATTTTATGTGAGCTTGGGCAGCTATTCAATGAATCACCATCTAAGAAAAACACAAGAAATATTTTTCTTACTCTAAAACACTATACAACTAGAAGAAAAGTAGAGAATAATAGTATAATATTCAATTACAATAAATAAAATCCTATTCTAGCATTATATTCAATTACAATAAATAAAAGCATGTCACTAGCAAATATTCAATTGCAATAAATAAAGCCCTAAACTAGCATGATATTCAATTGATATTCGATTGTAATAAATAAAAACTTTAATCTATACTTCCATCCCCTGGTCTGGGTAATGGAACTAAAAACTAAAAACATAAAGAACTAACCTGATTGAAGAACACCATGAACCAGAAGAACCATTAAACCCTAAGCACCGGCTTCATCTCCTCCCTTGAAGGAGAAGATTAGCCTTCCATAAAGAAGGAAGAACACGAAGAACGAAAGAAGAAGAGTCGAAGAACATAAGACTAGAAATACTAACTTATTAAGACTTAGCTAGTTAAAACCAAATCTTTTATTATTAATCTCTCTTTGCTTCAAGTTCTGGAGACAAGAGTATAAGTGAATTGGCAAATTACATGAGGTACTTAGGTCCTCTATTTATAGGGGTTACAATGAGCTCTAGAAGCATTCCAAACCGCCATTTGTTTTCTAATACAAATAGACTTCTTTCAGAGTCCAACTTCGACTCCAAAACTGAGAATGAATTGGCTATAGTGTCGTTTCATGCATCTGGACGCATGATCCATACATCTCAGATGCGAACAATGCGTCTGGATGCGCGATCCATACGTCCCAGATGCAGAAGTCTATTTTCCCTCTTTTGCTCTATCCTTCTATCCTCTTTTGTGGGCTTTGGTCCAAGCAATAAATCCTTTGGCCTTGGGCTTCTAAATAGGCTTTAAAATAGGTCCAAGTCGCATCTTTAATAGCTTTAATTCCTTGGCCTTCTCCATGATTGTTCACGGGCTTCCCATGTGATCCTTAATGCTCCGAATTGCTCCGTTTTACCACTTTTTCTCTAATATTCCACAAAACTCTCTTTTTCACCCGTAGAATCATAAAACATAACTTACAAACACTATTAATCCACTAAGATGGCTAAACAAGAGGCATAATTGATGGATTAAATTACACTTTTGAGCACTTATCATGGAACGTGCAGAAAGCATTGAGAATGCAGAGAACTATGAGCTTGAAGCTCATGATGAGAATCATATTGCTCATGATGGAATAGAACCTATTAATATAGAAGATGTAGATGAAGTGCATGAACCACCACCAGAGCAAGCAAAAGTGCATCCTCCTAAGGCACCAGCAGATGGGGCAAGGAGGTCAGACATAGATAGACAAGCTTCAACCAGGTATCCACCACATACGTATGTTCTACTATCGGATGGTGGAGAACCTATGTACTATTAAGAGGCTCTTGAAAGTACAGACAAAGAGAAGTGGTTGAAGGCCATGCATGATGAGATGGATTCTTTGCATAAGAATCACACTTATGAGTTAGTTGAGAAACCGGAAGGAAGAAAAAATTTCAAGAATAAGTGGATCTACAAAGTCAAGCATGAGGAGAATAATCCACACCCAATGCACAAAGCTCGTCTTGTTGTGAAAGGATTCGGTCAAAGGAAAGGGATTGACTTTGATGAAATTTTCTCTCCTGTAGTGAAGATAACTTCTATCCGGGTGGTATTAGGTCTGACCACAAGTATGAACCTAGAGGTTGAGCAACTAGATGTCAAGACAACTTTTCATTATGGAGACCTTGAAGAAGATGTCTACATGGACCAGCCAGAGGGGTTTGAGGTCAAAGGCAAGGAGCACCTAGTATGCAAGCTGATAAAGAGATTGTATAGGTTGAAGCAAGCACTCAAAAACAGTGGTACATAAAGTTTGATTTCTTTATGGCGAAGCAAGGATACAAGAAGTCTACTTCCGATCAATGTGTGTTTGTTCATAAATTTCCAGATGGGGATTTCATAGTGCTCTTTTTGTATGTAGATGATATGTTGATAGTTGGCCCGAACATCAACAAGATATCCAAGGTGAAGAAAGACTTGAGTAAGTCCTTTAAGATGAAGGATTTGGGTCAAGTAAAACAGATACTTGGGATGCAGATCACTCATGACAGAAAAAGTGGGAAGTTGTGGCTTTCTCAAGAAAGCTACATTGAGAAGGTGTTGAAGAGATTCAACATGGAACAAGCGAAGCCAGTTAGTTATCCGCTTAGTGGCCAATTTCGTATGACCAAAGAGATGTGTCCAAAGGGTGAGCATGAGCAAAGTCAGATGGAAAAGATTCCTTATACATCCACAGTGGGCAGCTTAATGTATGCAATGGTGTGTACAAAACCGAATATTACTTTCACCGTTGGTGTTGTAAGCCAATTTCTGTCAAATTCGGATAAGGGCATTGGGAAGGTGTTAAGTGGATATTAAGATATTTCAAGGGAACTTCCAAATCGTGTTTGTGTTTTGGTGGAAGTAAGCCCTTACTTGAAAGTTACACTGATGCAGACATGGCAGGTGATGTTAACTAGATGAAGTCCACCTCCGGTTATTTGGTTACTTTCGCAGGGGGAGCAGTTTCTTGGCAATCTAAGTTGCAAAAGTGTGTTGCCATCTCCACTACAAAAGTCGAGTATATTGCAGTCACTGAGTGTTGCAAAGAGATGTTATGGATGAAGAGGTTCTTCGATGAATTAGGGCTAAAGCAGAAACAATTTGTAGTTCTATGTGACAGTCAGAGCGCCATCCATTTGAGCAAGAATCCGAGTTTTCATTATAGATCCAATCACATACATGTGCGTTATCATTGGATTAGAGAAGTATTCGAAGACAAGCATTTGTGTATCGAGAAGATCCATACCGACAAGAACGGGTCAGATATGATAACCAAAGTCTTACCGAAAGGTAAGTTTGATGTTTGTTGTGCTACCGTCGAAATGGTAGCACACTCCTCCTGTTGATTTGGAAATTGCATGGAGGTATCCCCTCACTATTCGGGATGGGGAGATTGTTAGAGTTATACCTCACATGAGGAGAGAAAAAAAAATTTAGTTTGGTGAAGAGATGACCGAAAGCCACAGTTTGGTCAATGGTGCCCAGCATGCTTATGAACAACTTACAAGATATCAGGGCGCAAGGTTCGACATTGGCCTTGCGGTTTAATGCCGCCAGCACCATATCTATTTTCATAGTTTCTGGTTGCTACAGTAACCGTGAGATTGCGGGTTACTATATAAACAGAAACAAGATTTTGGAAAACCTAAGCAACACGAACCAAGGCAATACAAGAGAGAGAAAACCCAATCTTGAAAGCAATAAATCAAGATTGAGAGATAAGCTTTACAGAGAGACAAGCCTGTAAAGAGAGAGGAGTGATCTACTAAGGTGAGAGACTGAAAGGAGTGATTGTAATCTTCTTTTCCACTTTATAAAAAGATTAGCTCTTGTAGAAGTAGGCACCATTGGCCGAACCACGGTATATCTTTGTGTTGTGGTATGCTTGTTTCTTCTCTTTACATTATTATTTGTTGTTGATAGTTGTTTAGAGAGTTAGGCATGTTAGCTAGGTTATAGTGGATATTTAGAATTTGTCTAGAATAGAAGTGTTTCATATTACAAGTTATCTGTGTAGTGGGGATCGATTAGTATCGGTATTAACCCCAACACTGAGTACCTGGCAGAAGAGGACACAATCGAGATAAATTGCGACCGTTCGGCTTTATGAAGCCCAGGCAATGATGGACTTGGTTTAATTTTCCAAGATGAATTCTCGAATCTTAAAGGAATCTACACTCAAGGTCTGGGCATAGCCACAAACTACGAAGTGGAATGCAACGCAGTAATAAAAGCAGTGGAGTTAGCTATCACTAAGAACTGGCCAAACATTTAGTTAGATACTTATTCCAAATCAGTCACCCAAGTTTTTAACAATTCAATGATGTCATCCCATGGAACCTGGAAGTCTAAAACCAAGATGGATTAGCGCCACCTCCAAACTACACCAATGGAAGCTATCACATAACTGAAGGGATGCAAATTTCAGTGTAGACTCTGCCGCTAAACATGGTGCTACTCTACTCTAAACCAAGGGGAGCATGTATGGAGCGAATGTAGACAATCATTTGTTCCTAGACTATAAAACCCATACAAGATCTATTATAAGTTTGTCCATGATGTAAATCAACTTGTCTCACCTGTACTCTATTTATATATTTAATATTATTCACATTTTTTCTGCAAAAAAAAAAAATGGTATATATATATATATATATTCTAAGTAAACAAATATTGTATTGATGAAAGAAAAAATAAAAGAAGAGAGTACAAGGTCACATGTGTATCATATAACCCACTGTAACAATAGAACTACTAGGATTTTTATCGGAAATTACATCAAATTACATTCGATGACTCTATGTTGATGACCGACTATGATCACGATTAGTTTTTTTTTTTTGTCAGAAATACAATAACTGGACAACATCTTTTTTTCGTATTTAAGGAACAGTTACCAAACAGTCTAGTTCTTTGCTTATAATTGACCTCTGCCGCGTTCTTATTTCAAACAATGTTCTTAATTCTAGTCCCTAACCTTTAAACAAACTTCCTATGTATCCAACTTGTAATAGGTCCCATGCAGGGCCGGCTCTGGGGCAAGGCCAACTAGGCGACCGCCTAGGGCCCCCACTTGTTGGCAAGAAAAAAGGCCCCCAATTCTCCACCCACTATCTAATAAAGCCCATATCCAAACATTAGATTGACCCAACTTATTTAAAGCAATAAAAGGCCAAACATTAGATTGACCCAACTGATTTAAGCCTAGCCAACAAAAAACAAACCCAAACAATACGGTTCTATTCGGTCTCCTGGAGGTCTTCTCTTTCGGTCTTTTCTATTTCAAAAAAAACCGAAGGGTTTAAGGTTAGTTTAAAATAAATAGAGAAACTAAAAAAACAAATAGAAGAGAGAACCACTAGTCTTTGAAGAGTTGCAAACAAGACTGCTACGCTACTAGAGGTGATCCCAATATACATGCTTTGTATGTTCCCTTAACCCTTATCAATTCTCTATTTATTGTTTTTCTTTTTAAATTGGATGAATTTTATTGAATTTTTTGTAGCAATAATCTTATATGAATTTGATTGAATTTTTCGTTTTATGTATGCTATATTTTGAATGACTCAAAAGTTTGAAAAATGTTCTAAGCTAGTTGTCTGACTTGCTAGTCTTTGTTGTTCAGAAATTCTGTTGGTTAGTATCATGAGTAGCGCTAGAAAATATCCACCGGATAGTGCTAAGAGAAAAAAGAAGCAAAAACAAGAAGAACTCGCTCAATCTCAGGCGGGAAGTACGCATTCTTAAATTTCTTTCTACTAGTGGACAAACAGAGACTTCTAATGAAGATATTGCGCATGAGGAGCTTGAAAATATAGTGAATATGGAACATGATGAGAGGGGGAATGATGAATTTGAAGAGAGATCAAATGTTGAAGCTGAAGAGGAGATGAATAATGTTGAATTAGAAGAGAGAGTAAATGCTGAAGATGAAGAGACAATGAATATTGAAAGTCAAGAAGAACTTAATGAAGCTATGATTGAGAATGGAGAATATGGACCGACAAACTATTTTGATCCAGCAAATTGGGATAAAATTGATCAGAAATATAGGGATTTATTGGTCGAAAAAGGTCCAATAAGAGACAATGTTACTGATTTTCCTAGAGATGATGAAAGTAGACATTTTTCAACCTTCCACTACGTGCGACGTATGGATAATGGTTTGAAGCAGGATCGAAAGTGGCTTGTTTATTCTCATTCGGTGGACAGGGTATTTTGTTTTTGTTGTAAGTTGTTCAAGCAACGAGGAAAGCTTTCTCAATTGGATTAGTGAAGGATGTTTAAATTGGAAAAATCTTGGTGAAAAGCTTCAAAAATATGAACAAAGTACTGAGCACAAATGACGCTTGAATAGTTGGTGTGAGTTAGAAAATAGGTTAGGAAAGAATGAAACAATCGATAAAAGTGTGCAACAACAAATCAATCGAGAAAAAGAACAGTGGAGACAACTATTATTGAGGATACTTGCTCTTGTGAAAGCTCTTGCTAAAAATACTTTGGCATTTCGCGGGGACAATGAGAAGATTAAGGAAAAAAACAACGGTATTTTTTTGAGCATGATTGAAATGATTGCAGAATTTGATCCAATATTGCAAGAGCACATCCGACGTATTGAAAGTCATGAAATTCACTATCATTATCTTGGCCACAACATTCAGAATGAACTAATTCAGATGTTCGTAGGTGACGTTATTAATGCATTTTCTTTTGGGTAGATAATCCATGACATTCTATTACTATAAGAGTTATCATAATTTTTTTGCAGGTGAGGTGAAAAATGCAATTCTTAAGAAAATTCAAAAGCCGCTAAGTAAGTTATTCTTGATTGCACTCCAGATGTAAGCCATGAAGAACAAATGTCGCTAGTGATACGATGTGTAGATGTCTCAACAAATCTAGTTAAGATTGAAGAGTTCTTTTTAGAATTTATGAAGGTGGGTGATACATCAGGTTTGAGACTCTTTAATGAGATGAAAGCTGTATTGAGCACTTTTCAACTTGATATTAATGATGTAAGGGGACAAAGCTATGACAATGGATCTAATATGAAAGGCAAACACAAAGACGTACAAAAAAGATTGCTCGAAATAAATCTTAGAGCTTTTTATACGCCATGTGGTTGCCATAGTCTAAATCTTGCATTGTGTGATACGGCTAACTCTTGCTCTAAAGCTGTGTCCTTTTTCGGAGTGGTGCAACGTGTATATACATTGTTTTATTCTTCTACAAAATGGTAGGAAGCTTTCAAAGAACATATGAAAAGAGGTCCCAATCTTACTTTGAAGGTATTGTCACAAACACGTTGAGAAAGTCGTGTGGAAAGTGTTAAAGCGATTAGAAGTCAAGCTCCACAGATAAGAGATGTTTTAGTTGAATTAATGGATACTAGTGATGATCCGAAGACTAAGAGTGAAGCTGAGTCCCTAGCCACACATGATATTGAGAATTTTAAGTTCTTGATTGGTATGATTGTTTGACACACAATATTGAATGGTGTTAATGTTGTTAGCAAACTCTTACAAACTGAAGATATGCAGATTGATGTCGTTATTAGTAACTGCAAATGTTGATTTCTTTTTTCGAAAAGTATAGAGAAACCGGATTTAAAGAAATAATGATAGAAGCTAAAAAAGTTGCAGTGTTATGCAAATTGAGCCTATTTTTCGTGAAAAACATATCATTCGTAGAAAGAGACAATTTGATGAAAAGGTGGATAAAGAGGTGCCACAGTCAGCTGAAGAATCATTTAGAGTCAAGTACTTCATTTTTATTGTTGACCAAGCTCTTTCTTTTCTTAAGAGTAGGTTTGAACAGTTTCAAGTATATGAGAAACATTTTGGGTTCTTGTTTAATTTGGAGAAGTTGAAGTCTATAGACAGAGATAGATTAAAGGCTTATTGTGGCAACTTAGCAGAGTTTCTGAAACATGACAACATTTCTGATATTGACGAGACAGAGTTATTTTTGGAATTGCAACTCTTGAAAGAAGTTTTACTAGATGATGCAAAGAAGGCAATTGAAGTGCTAAATCATTTGAACTTAAGGGCTAGTTGCTTTCCAAATGCGTGGATTGCTTACAAAATATTATTAATTCTACCCGTTACAGTTGCTTCTGCAGAGAAGAGCTTTTCAAAGTTGAAGATGATTAAGTCTTACCTTCGATCGACCATGTCGCAAGATAAATTAAATGGATTAGCTATGCTATCTATTGAAAAAGCTTTGGCAGAGGAACTTAACTATGCAAATGTAATAATTGATTTCTCTGCGTGAGGCGGGGAAATTTTATGATAACTTGATGTAATTAGTTCGTGACTTGGTGGGGTTAGATTTCATTTCCCCTACTTTCAAAATAAATAACAATTTTTTTCTTTTTGCCTATATAATTTTCTTTTTTCTTTCTTTTGTTAAAGCTTAAGGCCCCGCTTTGAGAGCTCGCCTAGGGCCTCTCAAATCTCAGGGCCGGCCCTGGTCCCATGAGCTAATTGCAACCTCCAGGACCAAAGCCAAGTTTTCCACCAGCCACATCATAGACCACCTCAACTGTCTTTTGTTGCAAATTTCCAATAATGGCAACATCCCTTGCATTACTATTTCCAATGAAAGCCAAACACAATTGGGATTGCCTTGGCCCTAAAAGAATGCCATACTGATTCACATCCAAATCGGTTCCACCCTGAAAATGCAACACAATCGTTGGTACAGTTACAGTGTCATTTCCACTAAGGTCGTAGCATGTATCCAATAAAGAGAACTCTGATGCACGGGGATAACTTTTCATTGCTTGTTGAAATGCATCTCGAAGAGCTGCATAGGCCGATGGAGCTAGTCGAGTGACGACTGTGCCAGAGTCTATGATGGTTCCGGATAATGAGAACGTGGATGGGGATATAGCCAGTTCCTGTCCACCAACACTAATACCTTCCAAGTTTAGGAAATAAAATGATGGACCTCTTTTGTCTTTAAGAAGTGGTGTAAATTGTGTAACAGAAGAGGAATCGCCGAATGCTAGGAAGCCGGAGGAACTAGGTGAAATGCAATAGGAGAACAATTTTTTGTACTTTTGGGAAGTTTGAGAGACAAACGAAATCTTATCCTGCCCAAGACCGAGTAGCCCAGCTGTTCCTTTGAATAGGCCACCATTGCTCTGACCACAACCAAATTGAAAATTGGGAAAGACATCAGAGGGTGATATTGCTAGAGTTTCATGTGCGAAAAATCCTTGGGAATAAGAATTGTCTCCATAAGTAATACTATATACACAAGTAGAGGCCCTACATCTGGGAGCATTGCCGGTTCCTGATTCTAGCTGGATGCACTCAGTTGAGTTGCAAGTGATGTTGGAATAAGACGACGAATTTAGAGGTTCGAATTTCGGGTCAGTTTGTGGATAACAGCCGCCGAGGCATGGTTGGCATTGGATCCAAGTAAGGTCACTGCCAGTGTCAAATACGAGAGGGAGATCTCTTTTTGGTGTGCCAATTCCTACTGTAACATAATAGTTGCCAGTTCCAAAGACTTTTCCGGAGTTTGCTGGTAGTCTAACTGCCTCTGGCTCTACAGAGATTCCTTCTTTGGATATTCTAGAGTGAATTGATTGAACCCTTGCTTGATCTTGGATGAGAACATGTGTGTAATTTCGAGCTTTTTCTGTCTTGTCTCCAGTGCTCAATGGAGAACAAGGCCCATCTTTATCAAACATGGGTAGCATTGATCCTTTATTACCTGGAATTTTGACATAAATACTAGACATCAGCAAAGATATGTTGCAAAATCTGTTCCAAGCTTCATGACAGATAACTCAATAGTACTCAATATTATATTACGGTATTTCCATTACATAGAAAACACAACTAAGTGAATGACTTACTTTTATAAGGAAGGTGTTTAAGCTCTTCATCAGCGCATATAGTGTACTATATAACAATATTATATCATGGATGAGGTCCACAAATTTCTAGTAACCATAGAATATAATCATCTAGAAAATTATCTTGCACCACATATTGTTGCATTTGACATTATCCAACTAAACACTAAAGCGTCAGCTGAAAGTTGGATCGCAGCTTAACCGTGTAAAGATAGGACAAGTACAACACAGACCATATCATCAAATACGTGCACGTAGTCTATAGTCTATACTAAATGAGTCTGTATATATACCTCTAGTAGGGAATTCCGAACAAGTAGTTGCTCGGAATAAGGATTTAACTTCAATGATATGATGATGATGATGATGATTTGCTAATGTCTCTGGTCTTCCATAAGTTTTCATCAAGGAGTAAAATAGCAAGAGAGAAAAGAGGAAGAAAATGTGAAATGTAGAGGTGGGCGGGTTGTAAGCCATGGGAGAATACTCTTTTCTAAGCTGGGTTTCCTTCCTCAATTGGTGTGAGTTGGACAGGTATATATAGATGGAAAAAGAAGCAGAGAGATAGAGTGAGCGGAAAGTGTACAAGTCTAAACTCTGACAAAATACTCTTCTCCAGTCTGTCCTCTGTACTGTGTAGTGACCCAAAGTATCTTGAATTAATCAAAAATATTGGCAAGTATATAAATATAATGGAAAATCAATCATTATCAGTGGTATATAAACCGGATTGTTTTGATGTATAACCGATGCATATGTGAATCACGGTTTTGGACCATGCGCCTAAGCAGAGTTGAGCTTGGGTAACAGTAGTGAAACCAAAAAGAAAAGAAATAATGAAAAATGACAAAAGTGTGTGTTTGTTAAATTTTAACTCATGGAAAGGAAAGGAAATAAAATGGGTGGTCCACTATGAAATGGAATGGAATGGAATGGAAAGGAAATAATTTTAAATGGTATGTGTTTGTGTTTTGGTGCTTTGGGGAAAAATTAGGAAAGAATCGTGTTTGTTGGAAAGGAATAATTGTATTGTTGAGTGGAGTGTATTACACAAAATTTAGGGTTAATTTAAAAGACACAAAACTTTTTCCAAAATTTCCTTTCCAGGGGGTAAACAATTAAGGAAAACTTTTTTGGGCCATTTCTTATTTTTTCTTTTCCTTTCCATAGTGTTTCCTTTCCTTTCCATCATAACAAACACATTATTGAAAATGGGAATTTGCTGGTGACCTGGTTTTTGTGTTGTTAATATGCTACATTTTTAAATCCATCCTTTAATTAATGAAAACAATAAATCTACCAAGAGAAAGACTTGCTAAGTCTCTAAAGACCATGACTAGAAGTCTAGCACATAACTATGATTGCGTTTTAGCTGACATATGTTGTGGTTCAAAGAAGCATACCTACATTTTTAAGGATGTAATCAAAGACTAATTAGAGTGTCATACCGGCGGATTGAACGGACAGGATCCTAGACCAAATTTATTAAGTCACATGAAGTGCGAACTTAACAAATTTATTTGGAAGAACAAATTCCGACTGACACTCTTCCGCGTTAATCTAAAGTTGAAAGCAACACCTACTGTCCTACTTATAATTGAGACACGGAGTCTTGAAATGGATGTTGAGTGGGTGCTATGGTCATGCAAATCCAAACAAGGAAGCACCCTACTAGACCACCAAGGCCAGAGATTGAAGATAAGTCTTTTGCTATGTTGACTTTTCTTTTCTTTTCCTCTTATGGTGGTGATAAGTGTTCCATAAAAACGACAGTGTGTGGTTGTTTGTCATATATTAATTCATCGGCTGCAATTAACTTAAGTCATATTTCTCAATGACAAAGGATCACTGGGTCAGACGGTCAGTATTCTTAAGAACTTGAATAGTACGTACAATATTTTAGTTGCTCCTTGGTCGATTGGCCTTTCGCGAAGTTTTGCTGGAGTTGGTTCCTTGTTTGATATTATTAGGGCTAGTGTTCTTGTGGGTTGTGAGGCACATGAACATGAAAGAAAACCACCATCTCTCTTTTGGAATTAATGTGACATTTGATATGGCCCTTGGTAAAGACTAGATGCAAGGCTTATGTAGTCACAATCAGTAAACACATCAATATCAATAGAGCTGTAGTCAAGATTCCATGCACACATTACTGATCACACCATGCTAATCTTGTCGATCTCTTAATGTGATGACTTGCAGAGTTGCAGTTCATGTGCAATACACTGTGTGAATACTAAAGTATCACAGACGACTTATTAGGCGGCTCATTAGAAACCGGCCAACTCTGTTTTTAGCAATTCATCGTCAATGATAGCACATCTTCACTGTTTCGCACTTCTTTCACAATCACTATTTCGAGGCATTTGGTCATTATCGATAAGTGATAACTCATCTCTCACCATTTCACACTTAATCACATTGGGTAGGCCAGTAGGTTGCCATTGTTACGACTTCCGAGATTGATTAATTTATGTAATTTTGTTGCTAATGTAGCTGTCACTGACATGACGCAAGCTAGTTTTAAGGAATAATATTGCTGTCGGTTGTAAAATCTTTTGTTTAATCAATATAAAATATGCTCACACTGAAAATTAGTGATGGATCGAACAATTAGTAGTTAATGATACATGTTATGCCATTGGTTGTTCTCAGTGGATGCACCGAGACTCCTCTATCTATCAAGGCCTGGTGATAAATCAGGGTTCAGCAATTCTCACTCTCATTTCATAATTTCTCTACCATTACGCACATAGCTAGAATTTCACACATTTACAACTAAACAATGAATAATATGCAAGCAAAATGCAGAGGACGAGTATAGATTTTTTCCATTAGACATGAACAAGTAGTCAACATAAACCTAGCTGAGAAGAGGAAGTGGGCACAATTAATTATCACTTGTCAAGCCAGATTGTTGAAATCTATGACGATTACTGCAGAATTTAGTAATGGAAGTTTGGAACTAGTAGAAAAGAACGAAAGACATATATCCCGTAAAGTTCACAAAAATAACTTCCAATAACTTTACCAGCACAAAAATAAGTGTTCATAGTTGGGATTTGGGAAGATGTCCTCTTTACTGGCTTTGAAAACATCATCTTCGCCGCAAATTTGCTTTACTAGATTCAAGATCAGTATCATGAAATTTCATCCTTAGAGGAATGTTAGCAGGCACACATCTTTTAAGGCTGACTCAAATGGTGCATCACTCTCTATCTCCATTCTACCAAAAAACTCTCTATCTCCATTCTACCAAAAAAACAGGGTTTTGAGGATGGGGAGTCAATTTTGGTGTCCAATGGTTCGGACCATTCTACGCCACTTTGACCGGCGCATAATTTTAAAAAAAAAATGCATTCGACGCCACTTCAAGTGGCACCGTTTGGGATTTTACAAACCATGTCACTTCAAATGGCGGTATGAAATTGAAAAATGCATTCCACACCACTTCAAGTGGTGTCGTTTGGGTTTTTACAAACCACATCATTTCAACTCATGTGGAATGCACTCTCTATTCCTTAATATTACTCTCTATATATGGAGAGTATTAGGCAAAAACCACCTCCACTCCTTCCACTTTTGAGGGAATGGGGAGCCATTGCACCCAGCCTTAAGTAGCATTCATCCTCTGCACTAAAAAGTATCATTAGGCTTCCAAAGAAATTAAAATCCCATAATTAAACTTGTATTATAAAGCAGCAATTGCTTGTAATTCGTCGTTTAATTCGCGAATTATTCACGTATTATAAGGATTTCCGTATAAAACGAACAAGACGGCAAATATTTGAAAGATGCGGTGTAATACGTGAATTTCTTGGACTGGGCTTATTATTGCTGAATTATAATGTCCAAATTATTGAAATTAAAAAAAACTAGGCTTTTATTGTAAAAGTTGGAAACTAGAAATGGAAACTCTCGGTACTTTAATACTTGGAAAAACTCAACCGACTAAAAAAGTAAAGATTAAAGAACTAATAAATGCTTAGACTAAAGAATAAGAAAAGCATGTGTTTATTTCTTGAAGGCTTTAAGCCATAGCTTGAAAATAGTTTCACCCTTTTTTAGTTCTTGAAGCCATAGCCTTGAAAATCAAAACTCAAAAGCAATCTTGTTTATCAGGAATGGGTGTGTTGGTTATACTTTTTAATTTTGTTTGTGTTGGAACCAAAAATTTGACATTTGTATTATTTTTTCATGAATAAAATTGTAAAAATAAAAATAAAAACATTATATACTTATATATCAAAGTTTTAAATGTAAAATATATAGCTAAATTTTAAAAGAATGTATTTGTATCATACCCGTTTAAAACACGTATTTTTGCCGTTAGCATTTTATTGGACTGAATATTGAAAAATATTATTGTTAAACATCTCGAATCTTAAGCAAATAATTTCCGTATCAAACTTTTGCCGTTCACGAATTTACTAACTATGAAAGCAGCTCACAACTGATATCATTCCTCCACAGGCTAAACAACTCTTCACAAAGGAAGATGGTCAAAACTCAAATGGAAAAACAAAAACCCTTCACTCTATTATACGAGAAAATTACCTTCACCTGTATTCAATTGGTAGGGAGAAAATCCTGTTTCAACCCCATTGTATGGCCATCTGTATTTTTCTCATATCATAAACCGTGCCTGATTTCTACTTCCAAATCGAAATGCAAATCAAGATACTAGGGGTGTATGAACTTACATACTTGCATTAAAAGGGAATGTCCCATCTCTTTAAAATTCTCTTTCCCATAGAAATTTCTCCCATGAAATCCAATGTACGCACCTTACTTCTTAAACGTTAGTACTTCGCAAATTTCACTCTATATGTGTGTCTTTTGAAGTAAAAAAATTGTAACGATGCAGCCACGCAGGAGTGACTGAACTTACATGAGAGCTACATACCATGTAAGTAGCAAACTCGAAGCTTGCGAAAGAAGTACAACAAAATTCCTCAATTACAAACAACTTATTGAACAGAAATCCTGAAAATATCCTACTCGTAACCAGCAACGCTTTTGAAAATCCTGACAACTTTACTTAAGAAACCTATCAAACCAATCACTTGCTTCTTTTATCATCAACTGTGTCATTTGATGTGCGATTCCAGGCTGGGCTATGAACTGGTAGAAAAAAAATAAAATGCTTATTTATCAGCTGAACGACGATATTAGCACAAGCATACGAAATGATAAGGTATCAATATCATAAGAAATAATTAGTACGTGTAAGACACAAAATGTAACTTCGAAATATTAATTGATGACAGGAGTAATTCGCAAAAAAGAAGAAGAAGAAGAAGAAGTAATAGAAAGGATACTAATTGAGTTGTATAACACGCTAACATAACAGAACGTCACTGAACCAGTTGACCAGGAAGAGCCACCTATGGTGAATGTTGCGGTACAAGATATAGTTGTCCATGAGAATGAGAACATAGTGGAGTTGAAAAGACTAAAAGTAGTTTTACCACCAATTGGTGCTCCGCATGTTGTGCAAAATCCCTTCAGCTCTTTAGGAGGGGCTAGGGGAGGAACCAGTAACAGAAATGCAGAACCAACGCCTCTTGGAGGCTGCTGCTGTAACTGCGAAATGGGGTGATACGGATGATGCAGAGGTGGAGAAGCAGGCCAATACTCCTCCGCCTACTAAGAAAAAAGGCAGGAAAAAGAAAGGTCAAAATAACCAGATGATAGTTCCAGCTGAACCATTGGTTACGACGAGAGCTCAAGCACAGGTGCAACAAACCACTAATCTTTCTTAATGAGGATTCTCTACTGGAATACTAGAAGAAATAAAAAAGATGTAGCGGTTGGTAGATTGAAAGTGTTGCGAATAACTTAAAGCAGAAACAATGCTATCCATTCCAAATAGATCAACCCTACACAAGGATTGATCCTTCTTTCAAGACAAGACTTCAACACCCTCCAAGTACTATCCCAACACTTCTCAATATCAACTAACAAACATATAAAGTAAAGAGACTAATGTAAAAGAGAACAAACCACAAGACACGGATATAACGTGGTTCGGCAATGTGCCTACGTCCACCGGCGAGTTCCAAGCTTTACTAGATGCACAAAGTAACAGATTACAAAAGCTCTCAATTCACTCACAAAGAATGAACACTCAAACACTCACTTAGAATGCACTCTTACAATCTCTGTCTCTGTTCTAGTATTAGTTAGGTTAAGTTTTTTAGAAAAAAATAACTTATGTTTTTATATTGGACCGAAAAAAATCGGTGTGTCTGAGAATGCGGTTGAGGGCGCGCCCAAAAGTTTAGTAACATTTCTTTCGCTCGACCCAAAAATCGGCTAAGTATAAATCCTGCAAGGGGGCGCGTGCGCGCTGTACTCCAAGCCAACTTGGGCGCAGGTCGCGCCTTACAAAGAAAAAACAGACTCATTTCCTCTACAGAAGGAGTTGGTAAGACACCACAAGTTTGATGTCATTTGTTTCCATGGTGAAACCAAAACAGGAATCAGTAGTAACTCTTGGTCTAGATGACTATGAGAATGGGTTTTTGCATAATGATGATGGCAAGAACTGGTAACATTTGGGTCATTGCTAAAAGGGGAATCGTGATGTCACTAGTCATGAAGTCTCACCAGCAGATCACAGTGAGGATTGGGGATACTCAGATTTCTTTTGTGCACGCAAGAAGTTTAAGAAGGCTGAGAAGTCAACTATGGATAGAGATGGGTCAGCTCATGACCACCTCTCCATGGTTGATAGCAGGAGACTTTAATTGTGTCTTGAGTTATAGTGAAAAGAAAGGTAAACACCCCCCGAGTAGACTGTCGATGGAGGAGTTCTATGGAGCAATCAATTTTTGTGAGCTGATGGAGATTGAACACACAGGCATGATGATCTATTGGTGTAATAATCAAAATGGAGCTGCCAGAAATGTTTCTAAAATTGACAGAATGTTCATGAATAATGCTTGGGCCGTCAATTGTGCAGGATGGAAGTATAAGGTATTGAACAGGTTAGGTTCTGACAACTCTCCACTTTGCGGGGAGCACATTCATATACCAAAACCTACCAACGCACCGTTTAGGTTTAATAAATACTGAATTGAACACCCTACATTTATACAAATGGTCTCAGTCTACTCTTGGTCCTCCTATGATAAGAGTCATGAAGAAACTGCAAAGGCTTAAACAGGATTTGAAGCTGTGGAATTCTCAAGTCTCTGGCCATCTGGATCAGAATCTAAAGAAAGCACAAGCTGAATTTGATGAGTTACAAGCCATAGCTGATCTTCAACCTGAATGTGATAGGCTAGGCCAAGAACTATGTCAGAAGGAACAACTCTTGAATAAAGCAATGTCAGATAAAGAGATTATGTTGAGGCAGAAATGTAAAGATAAATGGGTTACAGGAGGGGAGAGAAAGTCAGCCTACTTCCATGCTCTTTACAAGGTCAGACAGGGGGAGTCAATGATTACAGAACTTCAAGACGATAATGGCATACCGTTATTGGACCAGGACAGCATCAAGACACACATTGTGGAGTTTTACACTAACAAGTTTAGCTTCCAACCTATGAGTTATGATGAGGAGTTAATGAGTGTTATTCCACCACTTGTTAATGAGGGGGATAATAATCAGTTATGCATGATACCTAACTTTGAGGAGATACAAGGAGCAGTGTTTGCAATGAATGTGGACAGTTCTCCTGGGCCAGATGGATTTCAAGGATGCTTTTACCAAGCTTATTGGAGTATCATTAAAGTGGACATATGCTTTGCTGTACAGTCCTTTTTTGTTGACCCCCGAATTCTGCAAGGTATGAATGCAAGTTTCATTACTCTGATTCCAAAAGTGAATAATGCCACTAAGTTAGGTCAGTATCGACCAATTTGCATGGGAAACTTCATGATTAAGATTATTTCGAAGGTGTTACAACTAAGATTGAACAAAGTGGTGGATAAGTTGACTTCTATGGAGCAGACAGGGCTCATTAAAGGAAGGAATATTCATTCTAATATTGTCCGTGCCTCAGAAATGATCAATGAACTACCAAAGAAGAGATTTGGAGGCAATCTAGCTATTAAAGTAGATATAACTCAAGCTTATGACACACTAAGCTGGGATTTTCTCCTTGGAGCTTTGAGTAAATATGGGTTCTCCCTGACTATCATCAAGTGGGTACATGCACTGTTGTGATAAGCTAAACTCTCTATTTTAGTCAATGGTAGACCTATTGGATTCTTTGAAGTGGAAAGGGGAGTTAGGCAGGTTGACTCCCTTTCTCCCATTCTCTTTGCACTTGCAGAAGAGGTTCTGAGCAGGGGATTGACGGATTTGAGATTAAGGAATAAAGTACAGCCTATGGTAGTGGTGAGAGGTCATCCCAGTCCAAGTCACCTACTGTTTGCAGATGATATCAAGGTGTTCTCCAATGGAGAAATGAGTGGTCTCAAGAAGATCACAAAATTGTTCCAGAGATACCAAGAAGCAGCAGGTCAAGCAATGAACAAAAGCAAGAGTAAACTCTTCATGGGAGGGATTGCTTTAGGTAGAAGAAGAACCATCACTCAAGAACTGGGTATAGAGGAAGGGGCATTGCCAGAAACTTATCTGCCTATTTTCAGTGGAAAGGTCACTCGGCCTGGGGTTTGCAATCTCTTGGACATAATAAGAGAGAAGATGTCTAGCTGGAGGGGTAGACTCCTATCCTTTCAGGGGAGAAGTACTCTTATCAAAGCAGTTTTGTCGAGCATCACAGTTCACAATATGTCAGTTTATAAATGGCCAACTAGTCTCATTAAAGAAGCGGAGAAAGCAATGAGGAATTTCCTATGGACAGGGAATCCTGCAGAGAGAAAAAAGATTACAGTGAGTTGGGACAAGGTATGTAAGCCATGCGAGGAAGGTGGACTGGGCATTAGGAGATTGAAGGAGATCAACACTTCAATGCTAATGAAACTAGCATGGAGATTCAAATGTGGTGCTGATGAGCACTCAGAATTCTTGAGAAAGAAGTTCTTGACTAAAGATGGAGCTGTGATACAATATTACAAGAGGTCGTCTGTGTGGTCAGGAATTAACAGGGCCTCGAGGAGATTAACACAAGAAGCCAATGGTCTATTGGTAAAGGGGAGAGAGTGGACATCTGGAGGGATAATTGGGCTGGCAAGAAGTCGACTCAAGATGGACTTAACATGTCGGATGAGATGTTAGAAGGGTGCAGATCCAAGGTTCTGTCTGTTGTTACTGGAGGTGACTTGAACTGTCCAGTTGAAGTGCAAGTGTAAATCAACAATGCAGGACCAAGCTTGAATAATGTGGTTAGAAATGACAAGGAGGATACACTAATATGGTGTCCCGACATTAAGGGCAACTTCACAACTAGTTCGGCTTTTCAAGAAATCAGGAAAAGAAGAAATGTGGTGAGTTGGCATAAGAATGTTTGGAACAGGGTAGTTCATCCTATACTCTGGCACAGCATGGAAATTATTTCATAATTCATCTGCAACAGACATGGCAGCCCAAGAAAAAGGAATTCGTCTAGCCTCCCGATGTCCTATTTGTCTCAATCACGTGGAATGCCAGCACCTCCTGTTTGAGTGTCCCATGGCAGTACACGTGTGAAATTGATTGCTGGGTAAATTCAAGTTTCGAGTTATATGCAATGATAGAAATGAGGCGATGGGGAAGGCAGCACATCAAAATCCAATTGTTAAACAGTTGTGGAATGCTGCTTGTATCGTGACCATGGTCATTCTATGGAAACGACGGAATAAGGCAGTGTTTGAAGGCACTAAAGCTTCAGTTCAAAGATCTCAAATGCTTATCAGCATACAAGGGCATTATGTTGGTGTTATCCATCACAGGAGGATGAGGATGAAGGAGAGAAACAGGTATTGTTCGTATAAAGAGGTCTGAGCGCGCACGCGCTTAGATTGGTCGTGACCAAAGGCGGATTGGTCGTGACCAAGGCGAGCCCGCGCCCGCGCCCTTGCCGTGAAAAAGAAGATCGTTTTTTTTCAATCTCTCACAAAACATGTCTATTGGAGTTTTGGGATGGAAAATTAAGAGGGCGCACACGCTCAGATTGGCATTGCCAAGAGCACGCGCCTGTGCTCATGCCTGAATATGTCGGGTTTTGATTTTTCTACAGTAAACACTAAATTTCACAGACACGCCGAAATTTTAGATTACTATAAAAACAAAAGTTAGGTTTTGGAAAACCAAGTCTTGAAAAGAAACCCAATTTTGAGAGCAATCAAAATTGAGATAAAACCATTGCAAAGAGAAAAGTTTGTAAGGAGAGAGGAGTGATCTAGTAAGTTGGAGAGATTTGAGAGGAGTGATTGTAATCTTCGTTCCCATACTTATAAAAGAATTAACTCTTGTGGAAGTAGGCATCATTGGCCGAACCACGTTACATCTTTGTGTTGTGGTATGTTTTACTTTCTCTAATATTTCTATTGTATGTTTGTGATAGTCATATCCATAGTTTAGGTTGTAGTTGTAGTGAAAGATTAAATTTTAGATTGGAGTAGTAAATTGTCTAAGTGCAAGCTATCTTAGTGGGGATCGATTGGTATCATTTTTCCCAACAAATAGTATCAAACCGTGGTTAGATTAATCACAGAAGTTAGTTATCCAAATCTTGCCCAAAAGGTGTTTGATAAAATTTCTGAGAGGAGGTTTGAATTGAAATAGATTGTTGAGATGGACCATTCTATAAACACTCGCATGACTAGTCTAAATAGAGGTAACTACACTATTTAGAAAGCCAAGATGGAAGACTTGCTATATTGCAAGAACTTGACACAACCCATTAAGAATAGAGGAGTAAAACCAAAAACAACTGTCGTGGAGCAAGTTTGACAGAAAAACAATTTGGTACATTCAACAATGGATTGACGACAATATCTTCCACCATGTATCCCAAAAGACTACCGTTTTTGGCTTGTGGAAGAAACTCGAAGACCTCTATGAGAAGAAGTCGGCAGGAAACAAAGGTACTACTCATTAAGAAGTTTGCTAACATGAGGTACAAAAAAGGTTCTTTAATGTCTAAGCGTACTATCAATCAGTTGCATTTAATGAAGATTGATATAGATGACGAAGTTGAGACTTTGTTACTATTAAACTCTCTACCCGACAGTTGGGAGACTTCGGCAGTTTCTCTTGGCGGAGCCGCACCGGATGGAATAGTTACTATGGAGATGGCTACCGAGCATTGTTGAATAAGGAGACAAGAAGGGGTTCACGAAGGCGGCTCTCTCACTCAGAGATCCTTGTCACAGAGAAGCGGGAGAGAGGTAAGAGCAAAAAACCATCTCATTCTAGAGGTGATGACAGAAGCAAATCTAGGGGTGAAGCTAGAAATCCTAAAGCAGAGAGACAATGTTACTATTGTGCCACCAAGGGGCACTTCAGGTATGAGTGTAGAACACTGAAGAGGGATGAGAAGAATAACTGTATACATGAAGATATAGTAAAGAAGAACAGAAGCACATACAGAGACACTACCGCACTAGTCGACGATAGTCTAGTGGGAATTGTGTCAGATTATGGAGAGTGTTGTGTTAGTACCTCATATCAAGATACAGAGTGGATGATAGATACAGGAACATCCTATCACGTCACACCGCACAGGAGTTTCTTCACTATCTACAGCTGTGGTGAATTTGGTGAAGTGAAGATGGGTAACAGTGGCGTCTTTAAGATTATAGGCATTGGTGATATTCATGTAGAAACCAATGTCGGCTACACCTTGACACTCAAGGATGTAAGACATGTCCCTGGCATTCGGCTAAACCTAATTTCGGCTAGGAAGTTAAATGACGATGGCTTCCTAAACTCGTTTGGTAAAGGGGTATGAAAACTGAGCAGAGATTCCATAGTAGTAGCCAAAGGGAAGAAAACTTGCTCGCTTTACAAAACACATGTTAGTTTGTATAAAGCAGAGTTAAATGCGGCACAAGAAGAAACTTCTTCCGAACTGTGGCATATTAGATTGTGTCATATGGGAGAAAAATGCATGGAAGTTCTTACCAAGCAAAAGGCATTGCCAAACATAAAAGGTACGCATTTAAATGGATGTACTCATTGTTTGGTTGGAAAGCAACATAGGGTGTCTTTCTAAAAATTCCCCTCTCACCGAAAGGAGAGTGTCCTTGAGATAGTACACACAGATTTATGTGGTCCTATAAAAGTGAAGTCCCACAGGAAAGCTTTGTACTTCTTGATTTTTATTGATGATGCGTCAAAAAAGATATGAGCATATAGTCTGAAGACCAAGGATAAAATTCTTGGCGTATTCAAGACTTTCCATAGCATGGTAGAAAGAGAGACAGGGAAGCCTTTGAAGTGTATTCGCTCAGATAATGAGGGTGAGTACATTGGGCCATTTGAATAGTATTGCAAGAGTCATGAGATTCGTCATGAGCAGACCGTTCTCAAGACACCGTAACACAATGGTATAGTAGAGAAAATGAACCGGACCATTGTAGAAAGGATGAGATGCATGTTGTCTCACTCTAAGTTACCTAAAAGTTATTGGGTAGAAGCAATACGCACAACTGTACATGTGGTCAACCTATTGCCTTAAAAGCCTCTGAATAGTGATTATCCAAAGAGAGTCTGGTCAGGCAGAGATATTGATTATGGATACTTGAAAGTATTTGGGTACAGGGCATTTGTTCATATTCCCAAGGATAAGAGATCCAAGCTTGATGACAAAGCCAAATAGTGTATTTTTCTGGATTATGGGGATAAGAAATTTGGCTACAAACTTTATTATCTGATCAACAAGAAAGTAATCCGAAGTCGAGATGTTGTGTTCTTGGAAGACCAAACTATAACAGATTTTGAGAATGGTAAGAAGCTAGAAGTTTTCATTGATGATCTTGTTGATTTAGAACCAGAAGTTCCTACTGTGGAACGTGCAAAAGGCATTTGAGACTGTAGAGAACTATGGGTTTGAAGCTCATGATAATGATCATATTGCTCCTGATGGGATAGAACCTATTGATATAGGAGATATAGATGAAGTGCATGAATCACCACCTGAGCAAGCAGAAGTGCATCTTCCTAAGCCATAAGAAGATGGGGTAAGGAGATCCGTGAGAGAAAGACAAGCTTGAACTAGGTATCCACCATATACGTATGTTTTATTATCTGATGGTGGAGAACCTATATACTATCAAAGACTCTTGAAGGTACAGACAAGGAGAAGTGGTTGAAGGTCATGCAAGATGAGATGAGTTCTTTGTATAAGAATCACACTTATGACTTAGTTGAGAAACCAAAAGAAATGAAAGTTCTTAAGAATAAATGGATTTTCAAAGTCAAGCATGAGAAGAATAATCCACATCCAAGGCACAAAACTTCGCCCTTTGTTCGCCAAAGAAAAGTATTAACTTTGATGCGTACTTAAGATCTAGGAAGCACGGATACGGGAACGACGGATCTGACGGATACGGCATTTTCAAAAATATAGGATACGGATCACGTCATGGATACGTTTGAATAATATATAAATATATATATATAACTTTAAAATGGAATTTTTAAAATGACCAATTCAAACCTGCAAGCAAATGCCAACAAAAAGTTCAAAACAATACAATGTATTTGTCAATCAAGTTGTCGATTTCAACTAAGTCATACAGTGGTCATCTTTATTATCTTGGATCTTCTTATCTTGGATTTTATTTCAAAGTTCAAAAAAAATGAACCTAGAGAGTGATCGAAAGAGTAACGGTTCTGGATACTTCACCCATATAGAAGTATCCGTGCTTCATAGCTTAAGATGACTTCTATCAGGGTGGTATTGGATCTGACCGCAAAGATGAACCTAGAGGTTGAGTAACTAGATGTCAAGACAGCTTTTCTTTATAGAAACCTTAAGGAAGATATCTACATGGATCAGCCATAAGGGTTTGAGGTCAAAGGCAAAGAGCACCTGGTATGCAAGCTTAAAAAGAGTTTGTATGGGTTGAAGCAAGTCACCGAAACAGTGGTACATAAAGTTTGAGTCCTTTATGGTAAAGCATGGATACAAGAAGTTTACTTCCGATCATTGTGTGTTTGTTTAGAAATTTCTTGATGGGGATTTCATAGTGTTTTTGTTGTATGTGGATGATATGTTGATAGTTGGTCAGAACATCAACAAGATATCCAAGCTGAAGAAAGACTTGAGTAAGTCCTTTGAGATGAAGGATTTGTGTTAAGCAAAGCAGATACTTGGGATACGGATTACTCATGACAGAAAGAGTGGGAAGTTGTGGCTTTCTCAAGAAAATTACATTGAGAAGGTGTTGAAGAGATTCAACATGGATCAAACGAAGCCAGTCAGTTGTGTGCTTGGTGGCCAGTTCCACATGACTAAAGATATGTGTCCAAATGGTGAGCATGCGCAGAGTCAAATGGAAAATATTTTTTATGCATCTGCAGTGGGCAGCTTGTTGTATGCAATGGTGTGTACAATACCGGATATTGCTTTCGCCGTTGGTGTTGTAAGTCGTTTTCTGTCAAATCCGGGTATAGAGCATTGAGAAGGTGTTAAGTGGATATTGAGATATCTCAAGAGCACTTCCAAGGCGTGTTTGTGTTTTGGTGGAAGTAAGACCTTGCTATACAGATGCAGACATGGCAGGTGATGTTGACTCGATGAAGTCCACTTCCGGTTATCTGTTTATTTTTGCAAGGGAAGCAGTTTCTTGGCAATCTAAGTTGTAAAAATGTATTGCCCTCTCCACTACAGAAGCCGAGTATATTGCAGCCACAGAGTATTGCAAAGAGATGCTATGGATAAAGAGGTTCTTCAATGAACTTGGGCTAACGCAGAAACAGTTTATAGTTTTATATGATAGTCAGAGCGCCATCAATTTAAACAAGAATCCGAGTTTTCATTCTAGATCCAAATACATACATGTGCGTTATCATTGGATTAGAGAAGTTCTCGAAGACAAGTATTTGTGTATTGAGAAGATCCATACCGACCAGAACGAGTCAAATATGATAACCAAAGTCTTACCGAAAGATAAGTTTAATGTTTGTTGTGCTACCGCCGGAATGGTAGCACACTCCTCCTGTTGAATTTGGGAATGCATAGAGGTATTCCCCCTCACTGTTCGGGAGGGGGAGATTGTTGGTGTTATTCCTCACATGAGGATGAGGATGAAGGAAATAAACAAGTACTATTCGTATGAAGAGGTTTGAGTGCGCACGTGCTTAGATTGTCGTGACCAAGGCGTACATGCGTGCGCGTCTTTACCGTGAAAAAAAATATAATTTTTTTTCAACCTCTCATGAAACATGTCTACTGGAGTTTTGGGATGGAAAAATAAGAGGGCGCGCGCTCAGATTAGCATTGCCAAGAGCACGCCACCGAATATGAATATATTGGGTTCTCGATTTTTCTATTAAGAACACCTAAATTTCGCAAAACGCTACGAAATTTCATATTACTATAAAAACAAAAGTTAGGTTTTGGAAAACCAAGTCTTGAATAAAAATCCAATTTTGAAAGCAATCAAAATTGAGAGAAAACTCTTGCAAAGAGAAAAGCTTGTAAGGAGAGATGAGTGATCTAGTAAGTTGAAGAAACTTGAGAGGAGTGATTGTAATCTTCCTTCCCATACTTATAAAAGAATTAGCTCTTATGAAAGTAGACATCATTGGCCGAACCACATTATATCTTTGTGTTGTGGTATGTTTTACTTTCTCTAATATTTATATTGCCTGTTTGTGATAGTTATATCCATAGTTTAGGTTGTGGTTGTTGGTTGTAGTGAAAGATTAGATTTTAAATTGGAGTAGTAGATTGTCTAAGTGCAAGCTATCTTAGTGGGGATCGATTGGTATCATTTTCCCCAACACATTATGTATACCAGCTCTCAAAAGGTCACATGTATAATTCTATTGAAGATATGTTGGTGCTTAGAGAGCAGGGATTGCCTATGAAGTATGGACCAGCACCCAAGTGCAGCCAATGTATTTGGCTTCCACCGGTAAATCAGGTTAAGATTAACACGGATGGGGCTGCTCAAGGAAATCCAGGTATGGCAGGATTTGGGTCTTCATTCAGAAATAAGATGGGAAATTTCATACTCATGAGTTAAAAGTAACTACTGGGATGAGTGCATGGCAATTGTAGAAAGTGTTGAGATAGCATTGTCAAATGGGTGGAAAAATATCTGGGTAGAGTCCGATGCAGCAGCAGCGGTGACAGCTTTCAAGAGTGATTCATCCCCATGGCAACTCAAAACCAGGTGGAAGGAGTGCATAAAGAGAAGTGACAACATAACGTTATCACACATTTGGAGGGAGGCCAACCTTGTTGCTGATAAGGTGGCAGCACCAAAAAATGAGGGTGAGAGTTTTGAATGTTCAAGGAGGCCACCATGGATTTATAAATGGGAGGCCCCCTATCAATGCTTCTTAAGATTTGCCTAGACTTTGAGAAACTGTTATAGTTGAACAAAGCACTTGTATACCGTTCTTTTCTTTTTAATATATTATTAACTTACCAAGCAAAAAAAAGTTATATTAGTTGTGCATATGCTGTCAGGAAACCCCACACTGACTGCAATTGTGCAGCCTAGTGCACTGAAACAGCAAAAGAAAAGAATTTCTCATAATTTTCCCAGGTTGCAGTCAGTGTTGGACCTTTTAGTATTGAATCCTGACACAACTTAAGTCAACACAATAAAGTTGGGGTCTTGAAACCATAGAAGGAATGCCGAACTGGTTCACTTCATAAAACCATTCAAAATAAAATACAGTTCATACCTCAAAATTTTCTGGACGATTAGCTGCTTTATAAGCCTCTCGAGCTTTTGAAATGGGTGTATTCAAACCATTAATAGGACAACGAGGATCTTCTGCACCTGTGCATTTCAAACAATAAAAAATAAGAATGCAGATTCTGATATTGCAGCTAAAAACCATTCGAGCTAAAATTGATTAAATATATGTTATCAACCTCAAGAAAGTAACAGAAGCAACATGATGTTTTAATGGCTAGTGGCCTGGCAACTACTTGAAAAGGCTATACATCTGTTGATGACTAAAGCCCAATAAGGAAGAAGAAAAACAAGAGAGAATCATACCGTTCAAAATAAGAAGAGGGCGTGGTGCAATGGTTGGGATTGTGAAAGGTGAATCGAACTTGGATGCTATACCAGGAGATATCCTATCCCAAACCTGCTAAAAAATTAGGCAATTTTATCAAGTTACATGGTGAAAAATGATAAAGCTGGATAACATTGAGATATGTTGCAGAAGATGCCAAAAAGTGTCCATCAAGGAAGCATATGTCACAGCATAAATGAAATCTCTATCTTCAAAGAGAAATAAGCATCATGAATGAACAAAGAATTCAAGTAGAATGATGATATAAGAAAAACAGAAATGTACTTCTAGCATTAAAAATACAACACAGTTTAATTATGCTACTAACCTTTTCGACCACTTCTTTATCTATATTGTTCTTCCCCAAATCAACTGCAGCTACTGCAACCAGTGCGTTAAGTTTAAGAATATGATCTAATAATAGAAAAAAGAGTTGGGAAAAGTGATCTGTGTAAATCTATACCTCTAACTATCAGTCTATCAAATATTAGTTGAAAAGTACAAAGTATTATGTCTGTCCTTTTTCTTTTTCTCAGTCTGTTTGTAAAATTGGTAAACTCACCTGCAAAGACAGGCTTTATACTGTCAACACGCGCTTGCCATTTATCGTTATCTATGGCCCATCTAAACCCCTACAAAATTTGACGTAGGTAGTGAGCTTCTTCTAGTTCATGGTAAGATTCTTAGTCATCTGTTCCTACTTGTTTTTAAATTCCAATGTGGCACCTGAACACCAATTATTGGGACAACCACTGCATATCGAGGGTCCACCACAGCAGCAAACCATGCATGCATTCCTGCAGCAAAAAACTGTCATATGACTCGCAAGTTCAATTCCTTTAGTACAAGTTTCATTTAGCTAACCTCCAAGGGAATCACCAGTAATCCCTATCCTAGAATGGTTGATATCCGCTCTGTTGGTAAGGTAATCAGCAAGTTTTAGCAAGTCCCATACCTGCCATCACTAGTGCTTTAATAGGCAGCTCTTCATAAACTACATACAATAGCAAGAAAGGATTCACTACATATGATTCCAAAAGTAATTTTTCACCTCCGAAAATTCCGTCAGTATAAGATGTAGTACCGTTGATTTAAAAGGACATTCACATTACCGTGTCAAAGATGAAAGGCATTGTATCGCCTTTTTTCCACGATAGCACAAGAGCCTGCATTTCAATATAGGCATATAGCAAAAGGATTACTGTTTTATATGGTAAGGGAATCACACTTATATATTCAGTTGCAAAAATTGTCGTATTTATTCGTGTAAAGGATCCAGTATAGATAATATACACATAAATAGTCATTTCAAAATAGAAAGATAAGATCAAACTAGACACATACATACATCTTCATATGAGGTTATATTCGTGGCTCGTTCACCATGATAGCGAGAATCGATTCCAACAGCAACATATCCCCGTGAAGCGTAGGCCTGAGAAACATATTTCAACCATGGGCATAACTTCAGAATATTGCACACCATGGGGGATGTGAGATCCTAGTTAGAAGACTTCAAGGGCGAAAATAAAGTTTAATTACCTCAAGCAATGGCCGCAACCATTCTTTGCATTTGCGTGTGCTGTGCAAAATTACAATAGCTGGCCTCTTTTGTTGTTTGCTTCCATTCATGCTCAGAATCAATACTGGCAAGCGTCCTTGCTCTCCGGCCTTTTTACAAAAACAAAGAATTAGAAACAATTTTGTGATTAACTAATGATACAAAAGGTCCCCACTTAGCCAGTGTAATCAATTGACAACTGAAATGGCTATATAATACAAGTAAAGGAATTTCATCTGTTTCGTAACTAAGTCATTTTGAGCTTAGCCATGCCCTTTTACATGAACAATAACATTAAGCATTAAGGAAAATTTTGGATCCAAAGAAGGATACTCTCCACAATTCAGTAAAATTAGATAATCAGGTTACAAAGTACCACAACCATTTATCTAAGACTTTATTTCCATGTACATCTAGTTAGAAACTAAAACAACTTATGAAACTTGTGGACTAATACAAAATATTTCCAAGGGCACTTGGCACAGGCAAGCTTGCCCCGACAAAGCCAGGAATCTGACACAGCCCACCCGAACATACAATCCTAGTTCCACCACTGAGGAAGAGTACATGAAACACATAAGTGATAGGAGTTTCTTTCATAATGATAACTCATATAGAATAGAACTTTCTTCGGATCCTTGGGGGGAGTTGGCCCTCCTCCTAGCTCCGTGTACAATGAAATTGAGAGCTGGAGTTACCTCAGTGATCAAGTAAAGATTCTCTTCTCTCAGACGATCCTTAAAATTTTCAACATTCTCCCTTGGACAAGATTCCATTGCCTGATAAGAAGCATTAAATATAAAATATACCCTCAGAATTGACATTAACTAAATAGCTCCCAAAATATATTGTGAATTCACAATAATTAAGGTCATCCAATTACCTGGCTAAAGAGTGGACGGGAAGATTCCTGACATGTTGAGTTCCTCACAGAATTCGCAAACTCCACAGACAGAGGAACTGAAAAAATATGCAAATGCTAAATTCTATAACATCCATTAGTTCATGTTAATGTAAAAGGATTAACAATCTAGAAGAACAACACATGTCCATGACTCACCGGCATATTCATATACTACACTAATATATTAAATCCATAATAACAGAGAAAACAACAACTTCATTTCAAGGAAAACAAAGTGTGTCTTCTTACCTTCATGTCGTCGGCTACGAAGGACATTGAGAAAATCTGAACGAAGCTCTTCGGCTGTTGTGCTCTCCATGCTAACACTCAGCTTGCACATCAAAAGTATGATGAGAACTGACGCAAATACAGGTGTTGATTTGGTTAAGGGAGCCATGTTTGACATGGTTTGCGTTTAAGATAGAGGAGTTTATTTATATTTCGCTACTTGTAAGCAACCTTGTGCTCAGCTAAAGGCCTATAGAGAGATACTGGTTAATGGTTATTGTCTCGTTTCATGTACTACAATTTCTCCTTCTTGTCTCCTTGGCATGTTTTCTTGGTGGACAAATAGAGGGGTGTTTTTTCAACTAAGGCAGTTTTGCACGAAATTCAACTTTTTAGTAAAAATTTCTAAACGCTTGAATAGCTAGGCATAAAGGATACTACTATACCAGGTTCGATTTAAGAAACAACTTACGTGCGAACATAATCCATACAAACCCTTCGAGAATGTTGCTGACTTGGAGTTTGCGTTCAGAACTTTGCTCCCAAGTCTCATGAATTTGTAGACTGAAACAAAAAATGAACATTAAACATATGCCCATTCAGCCACTCTAGCAGGAATTTTTTGCAAGTTTGGTATTCCTGATTGCTCACAAGAATCCAAGAGAAAAAATTCAATTCTACGCGTTTAGGAGCAAAAAGTCTATTAACCACATCTCCACCAACTTTTCAACTATTAGATTAACTCTACTTGATAAAAATTTAACCAAAGATTTATCTCGTTCTCTCTCTAACTCATTTCATTTTTTTAATGATTTTTTCAAGGTGAGATTCCAAATACATTCTTATATCCCTCGTATTCCATTCCCTCCTTTTTCAGCTTCAGCCCAAAAATAATAATAAATCAATAAATAAATAAATCAAAATCAAACAACTTGTTGAACGTCTCTTTTAACCATTTGTAAAATTTGTTATCATTTCCACTTGAAAAAAAAAATTATATAATAAAATGATAACTTCACTAACATTTATGAAAAGAGTAACAAAAATTTTACTACAAACTTAACCAAAAACATCGTAGTAAGCTTAGGAAAGGAAATCAACTAGACATTATGGCTTTATGTGTTATTATCATCAGTATTTTGGTTTGTTATAATTTGTAATTGTGTTTACATTAATAAACTCTTTAAAAACTATATTTAAATTCAATATTTGTTTTCCTATCTCTACATTATACTATGATGTTGATGTGATAGCCGGGACCTATCAAAAAAATATATATATGATAGTTGGGTCTTCCCGAATACCTTTTCTGAGAAAACAATTTAAGATCTCCTTATTTATTTAATTTATAAACACCTCCCTCACTAAATTTAGAATAAACTCTACTTTTATTAACAAAGTCCCTTTTTTATTAATAATTTAGAAACGCTTCTATAATGCCACTTAAATTAAATAATTACCTCCATTTCTCACATTAAAATTAAAACAAACCCTATTTTATTATTGATCATTTAAAATAACCTCCTTAATATCACTTAAATAACATATAATTATCTCTAAAATAGATGAGTCTCTACTATATAATTACAATTAGCATTTACAATTAGAATCCAAATAAACCATGCCTAACTATCGATCTCGAAGGACGGACTTCAAGACTTAAAAAAACCGATGTGTAGCACGGTTGGCATACTTGTTATATTATGATAGCCGGTTTTCATAAATCTCTCTCCACCATCGAGGCAATTTGTAATCTCCCTATTTGTTCAATTTAGAAACACCTCCCTCACAAAAATTAGAACAAGCCCCCCCCCCCTGCGGCATTTATTAATAATTTAGAAGAACCTCTTTAATGTCACTTAAATTATATAATTATCCCCCATTTCCTTCATTGATCGAATTTAAAACAAGCTTTTTTTATTAATAATTTAGAAACACCTCTCTAATGCCACTTAAATAACATAACTATCTTTTTTTTTTTTTTTAAAAATAGATGAGCCTCCCTATATAATTACCAATTACAATTAAATCCGAAAAAACCATGCCTAACTATCAATCTCGAATGACAAGTTTCAAGACTTTAGAAAGAAAAAAAAAATATATAGCACGGTTTGCATACTTGTTAATATAAATTAATGTTAGCGCCAAAGTTGAAAGAAGAGGAAATAGACAAAGTGAATATAGAGGACGGAAAGTTACGAACTTATTTTTCATTTTGTGGAAATAAATAAAAAATAAAGATTGGAAAAAAATATATATATATATATATAATAATAATTTGGATAGAGAATGTGATAAATCTTCAGTTATATTTTTATTAACAATAATTAATGAATAGTTGAAAAAATGGTTGATATGTGGTGGAGAAACTTTTTGCTCCTAAGCGCATATGAGAGAATCTTTTCTCAAAAGCCAAAGGAAACATGCCATGTTTTTTTTTCTTAATTAGAAAACAGACAATATCTTTTTACAGTGTAAGGTACTGCACATATTTTATTTTTCTTAAACTTTTAGTAGAAATTGTTATAAAAAACATTCAAACATTCCAAACAAAAGCTTGGAATGTCAAACGCTTCTCTTCATTCTATTTGTGTTGTTATGCCTACCATACGCGAAATGGTGGGGTTTGAACTAAAACGTACTACAAGACAATGAATATGTGAGTTTCAGTTGTTTTTGGGCTTTATGGACGTAGAACTCTTGATACATATATGTTTATAGACTTTATTTTAGTTGTTATTTATTTTTTTTTTTTTTTAATCAAAGATCAAAACATGCGATATTTTATTACAGAGTTATAGTATTATATTATAAAGTACTACATTTTTTATTCATAAACTTTTGGTAGAAGTAAACATTCGGTTTCACACATATTTTGTATTTTGTTAGAAAACTTTTTTTGTTATTTCCTCCGGCTTCTGTCAAACACACTCCTCTTTCATTTTTCCATCTCTTCTTTCTAAACCAAAGCTTTAATGTATGAGGTATAGTAGCTAGCTTGTTCTCATGTGTTGGCATTTTTGAAAAGCAAATTAGCTATGATGCTATTTTTTTGCTAAAGTGAGCTTAATATTACAAATAATGAAAGAGTTACATGTAAATAGATGAAAGATAAAAAGATAAAAACATGGAAAAACATATATAGATTATGTAGCTAAATTAGATATGATATGATGCTAGTTTTAGCTAGCTTTGTGTTAATGCTTTTACATTTTGGAGAGAGGATCTAGAGTATTTGGCACATTAAGCATATTTTTGTATACACATAGTTTATATTTTTAATTTTGTGGTTTGGGATAACGGTGTAGTATGATATATATTATGAATTTATGATATATCTATTTAAAAAAAAATGATACTATGATGTGTTGTTGGATTTAGTGTGGTTGTGGGTGGTTTGGGATAAAGGTCATGTATGAGTTAAAACCTAGTAGTTATTCTTATTCGATATTTTACTACTTGAGTTCGTTGCATATATTTTTATAGCACTAGCTAGATAATTTCATTTAATTTTAGTTTAATTTTAGTTTTAAAGAACACATAGTAATCCCTTTGACTTAATTTTTTTTTCATGTAGGATTGGAGGGTTGTAGATCATCCAACTGATGTACTTGCTAGTATCTTCAATAGACTTGAGGTGGATGACCAAAAATCTATCAAGCTCGTATATAAGAAGTTTAAAGAAGTTGTCCCAATGTCTGCTGATAGGAAAGTGATGAAAATAGCTATTATTGATGAACTCCAAGGTCAAGTGTTTTGTATACGTACTTTTGTCTTGATTTCTCTTGGCTAGTGTTACAAATTAAAATGGCCAATACAATGAAAATTACTAAAAAAAACAAATTTGTTTCAAGTCAGAAACTTTGCAAATTGCCAACGTTTATTGGAATACGCATCGGGGCTAATGCACGTGTGTGTGTTTACAAGTATGGTTATGTCCTACCAAACAACCAAGGAAACCTCTGTACTCCATATGTCACATTCACTGGAAATGGTTGCCCGATTGACGAGGAAATTGTTAACATACGTACCAAGTTGAAAGAAACTGCGCAATCATTTATTGGGAAGGAAATCCACAACGCGGTTGTCACTATACCTGGTAAATGATACTTAAGTACTTAATTTGCTTAGTTAAATTAGAAGGATAAAAATAAAGTACTTGTATGGAGAGATTTTAAGATAAGTGCATACTGCCCGATAGTATGTTGTTAAATCAATTGACAAAATGGAAGTGACATATCCTCATTCTCAAAGCTCCGCATGAAGCTATGCTACTTAAATACAACCTGCGCTATGTGATTCTTATACTTTATTTGTGTGAACGAGTATGGCGAACCGTGCTACGCATCGGTTTTTTTCAAATCTTTAAACCTGTCGCTCTAACATCTTTAAAAAATAATATAAAAATATTATGAGGGGTTGATTATAATTTCAGTGACGTGAAGGTGAATGAGGTTTTTTAAATTATTTTAAATAATATGAAAGCTTAATTCTAATTTCAGTGAGATGAGGGAGTTTTTTGTAAATTACTTAAAACAGAGGAAACTAATTAGAATAATTGAGAGAGATGTTTATAAATTGTAAAACATGAGAGATTAACGGTTTAGAAGTGTGGTTCCTCGTAACCATATAGTAGTGTAGAGATTGTCTAATGTACATTTAAGTTGCGTTTTTAATCTTTGGGCTTTTCCTAGTGCCTCATATTTCATTTGGGCTTTGTGGCTAATTTACAACCCATTTAGGGTAGTTGGTGACTTGGTGTGACCCAAATTGAGTGCCCGTTGGGTAAATGGGTTGATATGTACCATTTATTCACACGAAATTGAGGATATCTACTAGGGACTTAGAAAAACTTGAAAAGGGAAGTTGAAGACATTGGAGGTTAGAATCTAGCTTGGGACTTTCACTTGGTATAGCGAAGAAATCTATGTGTTCTTGATTGTTTGATGCCTGTTAGATATTATAGGGTACATTACTGATTTATTCGGTGTTACATATGGGAATGTTGATTGTAACCGTAAATCTCTATGAAAATGAGGCTGTGTTTATATTTCATTAGTAATTTGGTAGTGTTGTGGCATTTAAAGTATTGAATTCTCAAAAGAACTTTCGTTACAATTGGTTGAATTCGATGTTGTGGCGATACCACATTGCAGTTACTCTCTTGCTAATCATGTTACTGTTATATCTGTAGTATTATTACATTTGGACAATGTCGACGGTATAGATGCAGTGTAAATGACCATTTTCTATTTTCATTCAAGTGTACATTTTTTTTTTGATAGTAAACTTCCATTCATACTTAAACTTTAAACATAGGAATTACCGAATCATGCAACCAACTAGGTGGAGGGCATCCCTGCACACCTGTTAGCCCATTTAGCTATCTGATTGCTTCCCTATTACAATCTCTATTTAACCAGAAAAATTTAAATACTAAATAGGGGTGAGTCTCATTATATTCTTCCAAAATAGCCTGGAGCCTGTTGTAACTTGTAGCTATCTTGAGAATCCGATGTCAGAGTTCTTTCTCTTGCTGCAAGAGTCTTCATAAGTCTTTGATTGTCTCCCAATATCACCACATGCGGAGCCTGAAGCTTATTTGACAGTATTATTGCAAGTTCAACTCCTTTGCACTCTGCTTGCATCGCATTTTGACTTTTAAACTTGCTGTAAACTGTCCAAGAATCCTTCCATCTTGTCCCTTACAAACTGTTGTTGCTGCTCCTCTTCCCGTGTCTTTCTCATAAGCACCATCACAGTATATCTTGTACCAGTTCTTATATTTAACTTGGTCATCTAAAGTGAAAGTAATCCTAGCATTTGTTACGTCTGTTTTCATGTGAGTGGTTGTGTTGAGCTTGTAGGCATCCATGACATGCTCTATATGAATGTATACATGATTGTTTCTATAATTCCAGATTTCTGACAGTAGACATATTGCATAAGTCTTTGCATATCTGCCTTCAGAGTCATTCTTCTTCAAGCCCCATTCCAACAAAGTGTTCAGCGCAGTTCTGACATCTCTATCTTCGTTCTGCATTGTTCTCTGGCCTAGAATAGATCCCATCCATACTCTTCTGGACCACTCACAACCTACGAAGCAATGATAATCTGTTTCAATCTCTAATCTGCAGAAAACACAACTCACATCTCCTTTGAATTTTCTTCTTAACATGACATCAACAGTAGCTAAACTACCCATATACAGCTTCCATAAGAATAACTGAGTACTTGCATCTATTTTTAGATTCCAAATTCTTTTTATAGTTCCACAATTGCTTTTCGAGCATTCACCTTTCTCAGTTTCTCTTTTAAGCATCTTATAGGCTGATTTTATTGTAAGAATCCCTTTGTCATCTCTCCAACAAATGATCTGATCTTGATTGCTTGGCCTCACTGATTTGAGGTTGATGGTAATGAGAGGATTGGGTGTTTCTTGGTTGTATTTATCTTTCACCTTGCTCACTGTATCATGTCCACTTTGTGCTACCTGCATGGTATATAAATATTTTTGTACCTATGTCTAGTCAATGTTGTTGTAGACAAAGTCAAACATGTGTCGCATTATCAGGTTGTTGTCATGCTAATTTGGCTTGTAGAACATTGTCATGCTTGCTAATGTATCAAATACTCTAATTTTGCTTGTAATTATTATCTGCCCTAAACTTCACTTTTAGAGGTATTGAATGCTCCATATCAGTTTTGAGGGGAAGGGGTTGGGCCTTAGCTCCAGACTATGTGATTGGGTTTGAATTCTATCATAGAAAGAGGTAACAGATAACATGTTGTTCTTGGTCCAAAGCCATAAGCATTTATCCTCTTCCTCGTTCAGTAATACTGTTTCAAGTAAATGAAGTTAGCATACTGCTGCACTTCCCAATCATTGCTACACCTCTTCAAGAACAAATTCCATGCCAGACGGCTATTGACCATCTGTGTAAACTCATGAACACAACATTTTTGCTTGATAGAACCTTGAAAGATTAGAGGAAATTGGTCAGCGAGTAGCTTAATCCCGAGCCATATGTCCGTCCAAAACAAGGATTTATGCCCATTATCAACACTGAAATTCACTCCACGTTTGAAACTCGGTAACACCTTCAGAATTCCTCTCCAAAGGCTGCATCCATAAGGTTCTCACTAATCACATCACGCCAAAGAGAACCTTCTTCCACCATATATCTCCGTATCCATCTTCCAAGTAAAGCATGGTTCATGTCTACAAGTGAATGTAAACCGAGCCCCCTTTCATCAGATGAACTCCAAATAAAGTCTCGGATCAATCGCTCAATATTTGCAGCGACGCCTTTAGGAATAATAATTAAAGACTAATATATACTTTCTTCCATACGATCTTGAACAATATATACTAATTTATCTTTTATTGGAAATTGACTAATTCACTCTTATATGCAGAGACAATTTAAAGTTGCATACAAAATACACATTTGCAGACCTGGATAATGGCTCAAGAAGTTACCCGCAATTTGTCCACAACATAAATCAACAAACTTTACAACAAGAATGTTAAAATGCCATGGGGGGAAGAAAAATATATTGTTACTGAGCTTCCTTATCAACAAGACTTTTGATAGTCCTGATGTCAGAAGATTGATCATGGGATAAAGACAAGGAGAATTAGGATTTAGGATTTACCAGATGCTTTCATGAGCTTAACAGCCTATAATACAAATTACAAACTCACACTTCAGTAAGGAAGTCTGGTGTTTCACTTCTTCGCTCTCCTTGTTCTGATGCCTCCTGCAATCCACAGATAAAGAAGCTTCCATTTTAGGATATAGTGACATACCGACATGGTCTAGTTAACTCATATGTTAATATATAAATCAGACAGGTTAATTTTTTTGGAGCGGAGTGTTGACAAATTCCAAACTACAACTTTCGAAGGATCATGAATTACAAACCTTCAACTTCCTCAAACTGAAATTCCTTGACCAGTTCAGCAGCGGCATGGTACTGAAACCTGGAAAATTTATTAAAAGTTGGAATCAATATAAAACAAATCAACCTGAAAGTAACCACTTAAGGACCAAATGAGAGACAGATAGATGCATAGCTTTCTCAATAATTTAGCCACATCTTATATTTATATATATATATTGTCTATGATCATACATGCAAAGCAATCAATATCAACAGAAAATATTATATACTGAGAGCAGCTCACCCCTTAAAGGCTTACCTTTCATATCGTCTAATAAGAAACATTTAAAAGCCTTCCCTTTTCTATCAATTTTTGAAAGAAACTTGACCTTAATTTTACTACTCATATAGGCATAGCCATGACGACAAACGTGCCATATTAACTCATATAAGATAGTCAAAAATTGTTTACGGCTATAAGGTGATTCACGTAGACAATAAACTTTTTTCTTCTCAATCAACTTATAGAATGAGTTTGTCCTTTACTTTTTTAAGAGCATAAACAATGAATTGGAAAGTCCTTATCTACTCCTCTACAGACCATCTTAAAACTATGTAATTATGTATAAAGTACACATCTCGTGCTTACGAAAACTGCAAAATTATACAGGTCTAGAACAATGACAGTTTTAGGGTGTCCAATATGCCAAGTAATTTTCACAACTTGTCCAAGTAATTTCCACTTACCTTGCAACAGACATGAGAAATCTTTAAGATAGAACTTATCCAAATCAGATCATCTTTAGATCAACAAGAAAACTATTTCTCTGACGTATCTAGAAAATTTTGTTTAACTGAAATGCCTATATTTGTAAGTTTTCAATATGCATTGTGCTTCATATCAAGGATTTTCAAAAATGTGGTCAACCACATAAATGGTCCTATCTCTGAGTTGGCCAACCATATACAGTTTTATGGGTTTGTAAGGTGTTGACAAATCTCTAAGCCAAGAATGAAGCAAAGCAGAATGGTTTACTAGCATAACTGCATTAGAAGCATGACAAGAGAAAACATGAGTTTATTCATTTACCTATTGGAAAAGTCCACCTTAAGTTCATCGTCAGCTGCGTTCTTGGTAGCTTCAACTAACACAGTAACAATTTCCGACTTCCTAGTACTGGCCATAACACAATCATACTCGGTTGGGATAACTATGGCAAAGAAATTATCGCTTAGCTCACTCAAGCAAATCTTTTCGACAGCAGCAAGCACTATTCATTGTTTTAGTGCACCAGTTTCTGGGTCAACGATGTATAAGGCAAAATCAGTAATTAACAAAACAAGCCTCTTCATCTTTCCTGATCCAGTGAACTTCAAAACCTTACCTGCAAAAAGAACTTTCCGATCACCTGGAGAAACAAAAAAGTGAAATTTAGTACATAAAACAAGATTTATTCACTTTAAAACTATGTTACGTGAACACACCATAGTTTGAAAATAATCTGTCAGATATGTATCCAAGTGGACGTGTCGGACACAGATCGGACACATGTTGTATGTGATATACCATATACCTCAAATTTTTATATTTTGCAGTGTCAGACACTTCGTATCCATGTCGGATATGGACACATCTATCCGTGTCAATGTAACTTAGCTTTAAAAGTATTGATCTGCAGTTCATGACGACGCTTTCCCAAAGTAGCAACCCTAATACTGGTAAACATGGTACAGTTGCTCTTTTAAATGGTCACAAACAAAGATTAATCTGTGAAAATGCTTCCCTTACTTAATTTGTCCTTATAACCTAACTTGAATATCTTTTTTGGACCGGTCGAATTACTGCAAGAATCAGTCTACACTCCACAGTAGACATGGCCAAACCATCTCAATCAGTTCACTCACGGTTGTAACCTATTGGGACTCTCTACACTTTCCCTATGCACTCATTCATAGTTATATCATTCCTAGACCTACCAGGCTACCACTCATTATCCTTTGTCCACTTCTCTGCTCTTGTTACTAATAGCCCAGTAAGAGAAGTCAGCCCCAATAGCACAGTAACACTGTAACAGAAGTTACCTACATAACAGTTTTCAATTACAGCCATATTTGATTTTCACCAACTCTGTAATCTACAGCAGGATTGGCAACCGCCTTATGCTTCCTTTAATTGCTATATATGAGTGATTTTCTCTCTAACAGAAATATAGAAAATGAATGAACTGCTCTTCTCTTGAGAATTTTTGTTCATCTTCCAGGAGTTTATTATGATATCAGAGCTTTATTCGCCTCACAGCACCTGATCTCGATCTCTCTTCCGCCTAATCAGCTGAGTAAGCTTCCTTCAAAGTTCTTTGTATCTTTCAAATGGATTTGATGATTCTTGTTAAAAATTTTTTAATTGTACTTTTTGATCGGTAAAATTCAATTTTCTTCATTCAATATTGAACCCATATACATATACATACTACATAAATGATCGCAGGTAGCAAGAAGCTACTAGATCCTACATATATACCCATACAACCTCAAAGTACAAGAGAGTCCCAATTACAAATAAAGTCATAGTAATCCACTCCTTGAAAGCTTGGAGACGCATTTGCCCAATCAAACTTAAATAAGTTTTCTGCTCAAATATAATATCAGCAAATATTCATGGCTCGTTATCTTTATGCTCTGATTATCGTATCTATCTCTCCAAGTTTCAAATCAGAATCTCTTAAATCCGTTTTTGTGTGGCTCAAACTTCAAACTAATTAATCTGTTTCAGTAGATATATTTTTTTGCACGCAAGTAGATATATTGTTGCAGTAGATATATGATTTCATAGAAACCCCCTTTTTATCTCTATCTTCTCTTTGTTCCCTCTAAATTAAAATCTACATCATACCCATTATCATGTCTCAAACCACTGCCAATTCATCCAACACAGCTGGAAATACACAACTTCCCTCAACTTCAACACAAATTCCTGTTTTATTCGCCAATCCAAGTTTCCTACCAATGCCAGTTCCACCTCAAAACCCATCTTTCCCCACTCAAAACATTGCTCTCTTGGTTTCAACAAGCTCACTAGTGACAACTACCATCTATGACAATCACTTTTCTTACCCATTCTAAGAGCTTAAAATCTCATTGGTTTGACAGATGGCTCTGACCCACCTCCATTGAGATATTTGCTTGATGAATCAGGTCTTCCAACAACTATCTCAACCCAGCTTATACAGAATGGTTAAAACGTGATCAAACCCTTCTAATATCATTTAATGCTACTATCTCCAAATCTATATTACCGTATATTCTTGGAACTTCTTCCTCCCAAAACCTGTGGTTCACTTTGGAAAAAAAAAATCCTTTTCAACAAGATCCCACAACAATTAACAGAGAAATAAACTCCACGAACTCAAGAAGGGAAACTCGTCTATTAGTGAGTATCTTCAACTAATCAAGCAGATTGTAGACACTCTTGCTGCCTCAGGAAAGATCTTAGATGATGGGGATATCGTTTACTACATGTTGAAAAGCCTTACAATATCCCTTTTGCACATCTGTACGAGTGTAATCCAGTTAAATCTGACAAACTCCATGGCTTACTTTTAAGCGAGGAGCTCAATATTTCAGAAAGTAACATATCACTTCTACAACCAGAACCTCAGTCCTCACCCATAAAACCAGGACTTCTCATAACTCACCACAATCTTACTCTCAATGTGGTAGAGGTTCAGGTCGATCAAACAATAGATGAAGAGGAAGAGGTAGATCTTTTAATCGAGGTTCACCATCAGATTACCTCAGCCAATTACTCCTCAAATTTGTGGAAAAACTAGCCACCATGCTGTAGACTGTTGGCACATGATAAATCATGCTTATATCGGCAAGCAACCTCCCCAAATGCTACAAGCTTGGTAATGCTACTTTGACTCACTCTAATTCCACATTTCTTTTGACTAATGTTCTAAATGTGCCTTCCATCTCTGACAACTTACTTTGTGTTCACCAGTTTGTTTCTGACAACAATTGTTCCTTAACTTTTACCAAGGACTTTTCCTCTGTGCAGGACAATACCTCTCAGAGAATTCTTTTCCAAGCCAAGTCTGATCAAGGCCTCTACCCCTTCACTATTAACTTCTTCAAGTCAACTCAACAAGATCCAGCACCTACATCACACTCAGATTCCAAAGAAATCAAGACCTCTTCTGATATATGGCACTCTAGGTCAGGCCATCCTTCTCTTTCTACTTTGAAACATGTAATAAATAGCTTTGGTCTTCCATTGACTGGGGGAAAAAGTATACCATCCTTCAGTAATCCTTGACAATTTGGAAAGGGTACTAAACTAAGGTTCGTTTTACTATTCCATGCTCAAGAGCTACTGATATAGATTAAACTGGCGAAAACTTCAATTTATTAAATCTACTCTTGAATTAAACAAAACAAAGAAACCTAAAAGACAACTCTTTTATTGAATCTCACAAATCATAAACATCAACTTTGAAGAATCCTAATTGCAAGCCTCGTATTGATACTAATAACAATAAAGCAACAACTAACTAGTGGGCTCACGACCCATGGGCTTGACCACCGAACCTATAGGCGCACGCCCATAACACTTCACAGATAAACTAATGCTCTGCATCACTCTCTCCGGGTTGAAAAGAGGTCGTCCTCGAGCTACAATGGTGGTGCATTTGAAGTCGGGAAGACAGACAAAGCTTCATGCTGGATATCTGGAATATGGTCAGATGGCTTGTTAGAAACACTTTCAAACAGTAGTTAAAGCAGGAGGAACGCGGTTACCAGTTGCAGGCGGACTGTCTTCTGAAGAATCACTGTCAGAAGAGAGTGAAAGAATATCACTACCATGCCGCCTTAGTGGTGGGGGAAGAACTTGATCTCGCCTAGCTTGTCAAGGGGGAACACGCTGATTATGAGGAGGTTGACCACCCCTTCCTCTATTCGCACTGTCATGACCACGCCCTCTTTGAGCCATGCAATGGCCAATACCAAGATGGTTCGGCTGAAGGAAAGGACCCTCTTGCACGTTATTTGTTGGCTGATGTTGCCCTACACTACAGGATGCACTTGATGTTGTGCAATAACTTGATATCTCGGAGGAGGAACAAATCGCTCCAATGGCTGGATTGGTGGTAAACCCAGTTCCGAATTAGGTTTTCCCCCACGCTAAGGAGGAATAACAGCTGGAAGATTAAAAGGTTCATGAACTAGTGTAGGAACCTCAACTAGGTGGCCATGCTGGAGCCATCGTTCAACTCGTTTCTGGCCTTCTGTTGCAGTTGTATCAAGAAGATCTGGAAGAGGAGTTGAGTTAGCAAACCGAACATCACAAGGACGTGGTAGTTGATGCTGCTGCGTAATATGTTCTAGCAAGACAACTGGAATAATTGTGTCTGCTGGAATAACTAGCAATATCTGTGGGTGCTGGAATAATTGGAGTGTCTGCTAGTGTGGTAGTAGTGACCAAGGTAGGATCTGAGATTACTGTAGTCACAATAGGCGCACCCACTATTTCAAGACCCTGCGGTGCTGGAGCAGTCTGAAGATGAGAAACTTCTTGTTGTGGACAGAATGATAGAGGAGGCATGTATCCCAGATTCGGGTTTGGCGCATAAGGAGGAACATAATGATATTGACTAAGGTTCCAAGACTGATAATAAGGAGAAGAACCCTGATACATCATTTGTTGCTGATAGAGATCTGGATAATAGCCGAATGGCATAGATACTGGCGGTGTTTGAAAACTTTGAGAGGGCACCATTAATGGTGGAACTTGTGATGGTTGCTGAAAAGGTAAACTAACTTCTGGAGAAACCCTAGAATTTTGTTGTTGGGCAACTAGAAGCGCATTCAATGATTCTTACATAGCTTCAAACTTGACATTTAAACCCAGATAGTTTTCTTCTAGGTGTTCCATCTCTGGTTTCTTGATATACGGCATAAAAATTAAAATTTTGATCTTGAAAGAAGACAAAGACAGAAAATTAATTTTCAGGTGAATAGTAATGCGTGAATAGTGTTCCTAATGAACAGTGTTTTCAGTGAACAATACTCGATAAATAGTAACACGAAAAATTAAAACGAATGAAAAGAAAAAGGAAAATTGAATTTTACTCGAGAACAATTCGTGCTCTGATTGAATTGTAGATTAAACCTGGCAGAAGCTTCAGTTTATTAAATCTACTTTTGAATTAAACAAAACAAATAAACCTAAAAGACAACTCTTTTATTGAATCCCACAAATCATAAACATCAACTCTGAATAACCCTAATTGCAGTCTTTTCTTTATACTAATAACAATAAAATAACAACTAACTAGTGGGCTCACGACCCATGGGCTTGACCACCGAACCTATAGGCGCACACCCATAACACTTATGCTCTGCATTAGCTATTGCTCCAGTAAATTTTATATCAGGTCATAAATATTGTATTCATTTGTGGATGACTGCTCTCATTAGTGTTGGATCTATCCTCCTCTCTATACTAAAACCAAATTCTCCACTGTTTATTCATTTTAAATCCTTTGTTGAATCCTTTGTTTATTCATCGTTCCACTAAAACCATACAGAGTGACAATGGTAATCAATATAGCAGTACCCATTTCATTTTTTTTCTCTATTGAAATGGCAATATGCATCAACACTCCTGCCCCCACACACAAGAACAAGACGGACTGGGTAAGAGAAAGCACAGTCACTATTCGGTTTATATCTTTCAAACTACTGCATATCTAATAAATCTACTTCCAACAAAGACAATTCCTATCAATCACATTTGCAAAAGCTTCTCCATCAACTTCCCAAGTACTCCTTTCTTGAAGTATATGGTTGCATGACTACATGTCATTTCCCTGAATTAGACCTTGAATATTTCCCTGGATTAGACACCACAAACTACAAGCTAGGAGCCATGAATATTTTTTTTATAGGTTATTGTACTCGACACTCAAGATACAAATGTCTTGATCCTTCAAAAGAAAGAATATACCTCTCACGACAAGTCTTTCAAAGATTCTCATTTACCGGTCAAATCTCAATATGGTTTATTAATATAGAACCAACCAAGAGAAAGTAGGATAATGTGTCCTACTAGTACAACGACAAAGAAATCAAAGAAAGACAATCACCTCTATAATGCAAAAAACTTATAGATAATAGATTCGTATAGATAATAAAAAAATTTCTTCTCAATCAACTTATAGAATTAGTTTGTCCTTTACTTTTTTATAGCATAAACAATGAATTGAAAAGTCCTTAGCTACACCTCTACAGACCATCTTAAAACTATGTGGTTATGTTATGTATAAAGTACAGATCTCATGCTTACAAACATTGCGAAGTCATACAGGTCTAGAACAATTCCAGTTTTAGGGTGTCCAATATGCCAAATAATGTCCACAACTTACATAGAACCACATACGTTGCAACTTACATGAGAAATCTTTAAGACGGAACTTATCCAGATCAGATCATCTTAAGATCAACAATAGAACTATATCTCTGACATATTTGGAATAATCTGTTTAACTGAAAAGGCCTATATTTGTATGTTTTCAATATATATGTGTTTCATATCAAGTATTTTCAAAAATGTGGTCGACCACATTAAATGGACCTGTCTCTGAGTTGGCCAACCATGTACGATTTTATGGCTTTGTAAAATGTTGACAAATCTCTAAGCCAAGAATGAAGCAAAGCAGAATGTTTACTAGCATAACTGCATAAGAAGCATGCCAAGAGAAAACACAAGTTTATTCATTTACCTATTGGAAAGGTCCACCTCAAGTTCATCGTCAGCTGCGTTCTTGGTGGCCTCAACTAACACAGTACCAATTTCCAACTTCCTAGTACTGGCCATGAGACAATCATACTCAGTTGGGATAAGTACGACAACAAATTATTGCTTAGCTCACTCAAGCAAATCTTTTCGACAGCAGCAAGTGCTATTTGTCGTTCTAGTGCACCTGTTTCTGGGTCAACAATGTATATGGAAAAATCAATAATTAACAAAACACGCCTCTTCATCTTTCCTGATCCAGTAAACTTCAAAACCTTATCTGCAAAAAGAACTTCCTGTCACCTGGAGAAACAAAAAAGTAAAATTTAGTACATTGAACAAGATGTGATCACTTGAAAAGTATTGATCTGCAGTTCACGAGGACGGTTTAACAAAGTAGTAACACTAATACTGGCAAACATGGTACAGTTGCTCTTTTAAAAGGTCACAAACAAAGAGTATTCTGTGAAAATGCTTCCCCTACTTAACTCGTCCTTATAACCTAACTTAAATATCTTCTTTGGACCAGTCAAATTACTGCAAGAATCAGTCTACAGTAGACGTGGCCAAACCATCTCAATCAGTTATTCACAGCTGTAACCTATTGGGAGTCTCTACGCTTTCCCCGTGCACTCATTCGTAGTTTTATCCTTCCTAGACCTACCACTCATTATCCTCCATCCACTTCTCTGCTCTTGTTCTTAATAGCCCAGTTAAGAGAAGTCGAACCCCAATAGCACAGAAACAGAACTTAGACCTACATAACAGTTTTCAATTTACAGCCATATTTGGTTTTAAGTTTTTCACCAACTCCGTGAGCTTACAGCTGGATTGCCAACCGCCTTATGCTTCCTTTAGTAACTATATATGATTGATTATCTCTGTAATAGAAGAACATTATGATATCGGAGTTTATTATGATATCGGAACTTTATTCCCCTCATGGCACCTGATACCGATCTCTCTTCCGCCTAATCAGCTGAGTAAGCTTTCTGAAAGTAACATATCAATTCTACAACCAGAACCTCAGTCCTCACCCATACAACCAGAACTGTTCATAACTCGCCAACATCTTACTCTCAATATGGTAGAGGTTCAGATCGATCAAACTATACATGAACAGGAAGAGGTAGAAGTAGATCATTTAATCGAGGTTCGCCATAAGATACTTCAGCACCACTTACTCACCAAACAATCGAAATGGGAATCCTTTCTTCTATAATCTAACACCAACACAACCAACAGGCCTATCTGCCAACTTTGTGGGAAAACTGGCCACCTTGCTGTAGATTGTTGGCACAGGATGAATCATGCTTATATCGGCAAGCAACCTCCCCAAATGCTACAACTCTACAAGCTATGGGTACAAACAGAGCTTCCATTCCATCATCTTATACATCATGGTTGGCCAATACAGGGGCCACAATTCATGTCACCACTCACCAATGATATCTACAATCTCTCACTATACTGTGAATATCCAGGCCCTGAGCAAGTATTTGTTGGCAATGGTTAACCTCTACCAATCTAACACACTGGTAATGCTACTGTCACTCACTTTGTTTTGAATAATGTTCTAAATGTGCCTTCCATTTCTGACAACTTACTTTGTGTTTACCAGTTTGTTTCTGAAAACAATTGTTCCTTAACTCAACAAGATCCAGCACCTACATCACATTCAGATTTCATAGAAATGAATACCTCTTCTGACATATGGCACTCTAGATTGGGTCATCCTTATCTTACTACTTTGAAACATGTATTAAATAACTCTGGTCTTCTGTTGACAGATACAAAGATATACAATCCATAGAACGGAAGAGGGTTACCTAGTTTCTTCTTCTTTACTCGGTTGTTTCAATTTGAACTCTTCTTATCGACATTTCCGACGGAGGAATCTCTTCTTCTGTCGAATCGGTTAGTTATTGGCCCGAGACGGTCCAATCAGCGAGTTGAATCAGTGTATTGTTTGTCATCCAACTTGCAAATTTGAGTTTGAGCACATTTTAAAACTAAAAAACTATAACTCACCAGCCCAAATGATCAATTCAAATATATTTACATATTACGACATGATGTACTTAAACCAACTAATAAATTACGTAGTGAAAAAATAAGCCTATACTGAAAAGTAAGCTATGGCCTATGGTACATTCGTATTTCAAGGGTTTGTTTGTTTTGTTTTTTAATATTCGCTGAAACATAAGTTTTGAGCGTTCAGGGACGGTCGAAAATCCCTCTTGAATGCTGAATTTGTTTCCTTCTCTAATAGCCGCTAGATGGGGAGAAAGAGAGAAATCGAGAGAATCAAGAAGTTGTTTTCGAAACTGATGGGGGTACAAGGTTAAAGATGATGCCTTACCTGCGTGCAAAAGAAACAAGGTTGAAGACGATGGAATTTAGTCAGCTACTTCATGAAGGTCATTGGCTTCTTCCTGATACTTTTACTCACGTAATACAAGCTGATGATATAGACATGCTCTTCGTCTGGTCATAGAGTTTGGTGCCATGACTTGCATGGGATTTTCTCGGTGGCTTCAGCTCACGAAGAAATCAGAGTTAAAAGGAATAAATTGGGGAAAATAATCTTACGAAAAAGCTCTCCTGCGGCTGAAAGCAGTGCTCCTCTCTTCCCCCCTTTTTTCTCTACTTTCAAATTTTGAATTCGTATCTTGTCTGAGGAATTTATACCAAAAAATCTTCTCTTCTTTCTAAGCTAACGTATCAATAGTGTGAGTTGTTATACTGTTCCTGTGGAAGACTGAGTTGGTTATTTCAAAGACATTCTCCTCCTCCTCCCCACTCTTACCTTCAGTTCATAAAAGGTATCTTTGTGATGACTGATCTACTGAGAATTAGTCTCAGAGGTGAGACATCAGGTTCGAACTCAAGATTAAAAATAGAGAACAGATGCAGCAGCTGTTCTGCTCCAAAGAAAGGAAAGTTATTGATATTAAATGCAAAAATCCTGTGATTGGAGGAGGAAGGAACGAACACCCTAGTGGGTAAGTTATATGGGGAACGGCATATAGAAGTGAATGAAGTAGCTGAAGAGCTACATACGTGTTGGCAAACGACTAGCAAGACTAAAGTGAATGAAGTAGCTGAAGAGCTACATACGTGTTGGCAAACGACTAGCAAGACTAAAGTGGAACTCATCACAAGAGGTACATACAAACTTCAGTTTGAAGATAAAGCGGAATATGATTATGTGCGAAAAAATGGACCATGGCTAGTACATGAATTTATAATGTCAATGAAGAAATGGAGGCCAATGGGTAATGGAGATGAGGAGCTAGCTTTTGATTTTGTAAAATTCTGGGTACAGATTTATGGGATTCCAGCTGAGAGAATCAATGCTGAGAATGTTCTAAGCGTGGGAAATAGCTTGGGTAAAGTGAAAGCCACTGATCTTCCTTGCTCAGCTGAGTTCAAGGTCCCAGTAGCCAGAGTTCGGGTGAAGATGGATATAAAAGAACGCCTTCTGAAAGGTTTAAGCGGGTGAGGTGTTTCTGGTGACTTTTAAATATGACAAACTGGACATATTCTGCTAATTTTGTGGGAGGATTAGACATGATTTCTATTTGTGTCAACTGAAAGAGAAGTATCGAATTAATATGCTGAAGTGCGGAGGCTCTCCTAGGGACATTAAACACAATTTCTCCTTCATGATGAGAGCAACAGTGTTCTATAATGGGCTGGTGTATCCAACTCCTACATCGGTAATAATTTCTGGAAGACCACAGAAACCGGTTTGATCAAATTCCAGCTAGATTCAAAGGTGGACGGAGCCATTGGAGTTGAACCGGAGCTGGGATTCTGGCAACTCCACCAAGATCAAAACACGTGGCAAAGGATCTGTTGGATCTCGCTCGGATAGGGACAGCGCTTGTCAGGCTCCAACGGCTATCTCTGGGCAAGGTACAGAAGATGGGCCTAGATCAGTAGGTACAGGAGGAGGCTCTGGGTCCACATGTGCTGGATCGGACAGCTTTTCTTCGGGCCCAAATGCACTGGGCCCAGAAAGTGCAAGTAGCTGCGTGAGTAACTATAGTGGATCCGGAATGGAATTGAACCGGATTGGGGCCGTTGGGCTTCTGGTGGTTGCAGGCTCAGTATTGGGCAATCCAAATATGGAAATGGAGATGGGCATCACGGATATGGATGTGGGTATGGGTAGAACAAGCATGGATGTGGGGAATCCAGTTGGGTTGGGTGTCGAATGCGGGATTATGGTTCTGCATAAAGGACTTGTAGGTGCAGGCGAGCTGGAGAGTGAAAGTAATCATGAAAAGGCTATATCTAGCCATTCATATCCTCCGAGTTCCAATGCCTGCTCGTCTTTTCTTGCGAATCCAGACGCATCTGATGATACCAATCCAGCGACATCGAATACAACCCCTCTCTATCGGTTTACCAGTGCACCTACACGTGGCAGAGGCTTCAAAATTATGGCTTCTCGAGGGCGGCGGAAGAGATTTAAGAGATCTGATGGTTCAGTACCAGAGAAAAGGGTGGTTGTGTTTTCAAAAGAAGTGGGCGTGGTAGGAGAGAAAAGAAAAATTAGTTCTTTCCAAGCTTTGGGGATGGCAGATAATGATAAGGATAATTGGGTTCGAAGAAGTGTTCGATTGATGGAAGTACAATCAAAGAGAGCGAGGTTAGACACTCAAGCTATGAGAGAAAGAGGTGAAGGCCACCTTCTCATTCCGATTGATGTAGAGATCACTAATATTTCAAGTGATTCCATGGGGATCGAACAACGCTGCTATGGGAGTTAGGGGAGAGACTTTCTAAGGAACTTTCTTCTGATGATTCTCAACAAGAGGATATCTCTGACTCGGAGGAGGAAGAGGAGGAGCAAAGTGCTGACTCAGTGCCTCCCCTAGCTATGATGGATCCTTATCCAACTGATGTGGAGCAAGAAAGTCGTCTTATTTCCTTGGGTTATGAGTCTGGTTTTGAGAATAGTGTTACCCAGCCATGTCCTTTAGTAATTGATGATTCTACAGTGGTTCGCAGGTTGGAGTTTTATGGGAAATGTATTGAAATAGGGGAAAGCTCGAATGTCCACAGTTAGTGTAAGGAGGAGAAAGGTAAGGCAAAGAGTAAGGAGGAGTTTGAAGGGAAGTCAAGCATTGGGGGTCTGTGTGGTCCTCCTCCGGGTTTCGCGGTGGTTGTGCCTCAACAGCTACCTCAGCAGCAATGATACACGACTGGAATTGCCAGGGAATGGGTTCCTCCACGGCAGTTCAAAATCTAAAGGATCTTGTACGTCAACACCATCCGGATTATTATATGTTTATCTGAAACTAAAGTATGTAATAGTCGTGTAAGTATGTTAGGAAATGTTCTTAAATATGATCATGTCTTCTGTGTTCCTATTGTTGGGAGTCGAGGAGGCCTTGCTATTTTGTGGAAGGAGGGAGTGCATCTGGAAGTAATGGGAGCAACCACCAACCAAATCTCAGGTAAATTAAGCAATTATTACAGTAATGAACCTTGATTTTTTTCTTTTGTGTATGGAGAGCCAAATGCTAGTTTGAAGCACCGGTTTTGGACAGAATTAAAGGATGTGGCTCCTTACATTCCTGGTCCTTGGCTAGTGTTTGGGAACTTCAATGTATTAAGTCCCTTGAAGAGAAAATAGGTGGTAGATCAATTTTTACTAATTGCACGATTGATTTCAATTATGGGATAAATGATCTTGGGCTGGTAGACTTGGGGTATAAAGGTCCTAAGTTTACCTGGAATAATAATAGAAGGATTGCTAATAATATTCTAGAACGTTTTGATCGAGCTCTAGCTACTTCTGATTGGATAAATATGTTCCCTAATATGCTAGTCAATAATATAGCTAATGCTACTTTAGATCATTTATCTCTGAAGATTTCTCTGAAAAAGCTGATAGACCTTTTAGGTTCTATAATATGTGGTTACAAGATGATTTTTGCATTCCTACTATAGATAAAACTAGCTTGAAACTCTGTTACTCATGATTTACCTGATTGGAGAGTGATTCATAAGTTGAGAAGTACTGCTGAGAGTCTAAAAATATGGAACAAAAAAGTTTTTGGGAATATTTTCTATAACATTAAAAAGACTCAAACAGATTTGGATAGAGTTTTACAAAAGCCTTTTAATCCTTCAAATTTTGAAAAAGCAAAGGTTTTAAAAAGTTAGTTGTTTGATCGGTATGAAAAGGAATAAGCTTTTTGGAAGCAAAAATCTAGTCAACATTGGATCAAAGAGGGGGGTAGAAATACAAAGTTTTTCCACCTTTCTATTATCTATAGGAGAAGAAAAAATAATATAGATAAGGTTAAAGATGATAATAGGGTATGACAAGAAGGTAGAGAAGGGGTGGGAAGTACTATTAATGAGTATTTTGATAATATTTTTGATTATGGTAATTCTATAGATAATGAGGACATTCTTAACCTGTTTAAACCTTGTATTATTGATAAAAACCAGATTCTTATTGCTTGTCCGTCTAAAGATGATATTTAGTATGTGGTTAAGAAGTTGGGGGCTCTCAAATCCCCTGGGACAGATAGGTTTCAAGGTATTTTTTATCAATAATGTTGGGCAGTGGTTGGGGATAGTATCACTGATTGTATTCAAGATTTTTTTATTAATGGTAGGATGAATGCTAGTTTTAATGAGACTTTTATTGCTCTGATTCCTAATATTTCTAATCCTGATCATATCTCTAAGTTTAGACCTATCAGTCTGTGTAATTTTTGTTATAAAATCATATCTAAACTGCTGGCTAATAGATTGAAAGCACATATAAATGAAATAGTTTCTCCTTTTCAAGGAGCTTTAATAGAAAGTAGGAACATAAGAGATAATATAGGTTTGGCTAGTGAGATTTTTCATAATATGATGCATATCAAAACTAAGAAAGGGTTTGTAGCTTTAAAAATGGATATGTCAAAAGCTTATGATAGAGTAGAGTGGTCCTTTATTGATAATATTTTTTTATAGATTGGGTTTTAATGACAGGTGGAGACTCCTCATCTCCCAATGTTTGTCTACTGTCTCTTTTAAAGTACTTTTGAATGAGGCTCCTTTGGAAACTGTTATTCCTAACAGAGGGCTGAGACAGGGAGATCCTCTCTCCCTGTATCTGTTCATCTTGGTCTCAGAAGCCCTGTCTAAGATGATAGCTTCAGCTGATGACAAAGGGGAGTTACATGGGATTAAGATTAAAAAATAAGCTCCACCTATCACTCATTTACTTTATGCTGATGGTCTCATTTTGTTTACAAAGACTAATCTCCCAGAAAATGGGAATTTGAAAAAGATTTTAGAAGATTACGGTGAGATGTCTGGTCAAAAAATTAATTATGATAAGTCTAGTATTTATAGCAGTAGGAATGTGAATAATAAACATAAAAAGATTTTGAAAAAGTTTTGGAAAATGAGGTTTTTTGATAGAAAAGATAAGTATCTAGGGGTTCCTATTGTTCTCTCTAGAAAGAAAATAGAGGATTTTGACTACTCGCGGGTTGGCAAGGTACATGGTAAGATTAAGGGATGGAGGGCTAAAGTTCTTTCTTTGGCTGGAAGAACTACCCTCATCGAGGCTGTTGTACAAGCCATACCAAGTTTTACAATGGCTACTTATCTTCTTCCAGCTTCTACTTGTGAGAAGATAGATAGGGCTTGCAGGAATTTTTGGTGACATGTAAAAGTAAAATGATAGTTTTACTCACAAATAAATGACGAGACTCAAACGCAACTAAAACTAAAACTAATTCCGATTGTGTTATCAAAGTTTTCTACTCTCGATGCTATCACAATATAGTTGGAGTAGAAGATTCGTTCCACTCCTAGTTCTTTAGTATTAGCGTTTTCTAAGATTATCGGTCCTATCCAAAGTTAATGAGAGTATGATGGGAAATTATACTATGATGCAAATTATGCTAACAAGATACGAATAACTTAACTATGAAATGCTAAATTGATACTATGATAAGGAATTAGGGGGGATTGATTCCACCTGAACTCGACTTAATTAACTAGTGAAGATTCGTCGTAATCCGAATTGCAATGCTTTCGTATAGCAATTGGTTCTTCCTAATCCCTAGTTGTTTATGGTAATCTCTACCAACTAACATCTAGCATGTGAAACAATCAAACCCATTCCCATGGTGAACTAATCGTTTTTTAGAATGGAATGGAAAATCACAACTATTCTACGCTAACACAAATCAAGCTTCATCAAGGCTTCTTCAACCCCCTCTAATGGAGGTTTAGCCTAGAATCATTATGCTATCCTCTATTTGAATTTAAACAAGACATCATAAAAAGATTATAAATTTACTAAATTGAACTACAATAGTAATGATTTCAATCGAATTAAACAAGAATTAAAACTAAATTAGCACTAAGATCATGAATACTAATTATCAATGAAGACAAACTAATTCTAAATAAGAATGAAATCAAGAACTAAATGGAAATGAAAACTAATACTTTATTATAAAACTAAATATGATTCTCAAATAATAATATACTTGTTCTAACTAATCTATTGCAAAGTAAAAACTAGATCTAAAATAATATATGAAAAACTAATTAATGGAGACTAAAAACTAAATCTAGAATTCTATGCTAATGGCTACCTCTAAAAAACTACTTGCTTAAGAGTTAAGTCTTGTGTATTGAAATGGAGGAGACAAGATCCACATTTTCGTGCATGAGCTAAGGAGCTATGTTTTGGGCCAGAAAATCGAGCCCAAAATCCAATTTCTTCAGTCCATAGAGGCTCTTTCAGCTAAATTTTGCTTCAACAGACTTTTTGTCCACTTCTGCTCCTCTGATTGGGTCAAGGTTTGAACCATTCGAAAGATCTTTCCGAGCCGGTCGTTTTGACATAAGGTAGGCCCAATTCTGAGGTTTGAGTCCAAAGATACGATTTTCGGAAGTTCTGCTGACTTTTGTGCGATGTTTTTGCTCGCGTTGACTTTGACTTTTCAGCTTTGATTGGGCTTTTTAAAGGCTTTTAATCACAGAACTCCTTAGCAACCAACCCTTGCTCCTTTATCTCGCAAAAGTGACACATTTCTGCACATAATTGACTCCAATGTCTGAAATACATAAAAGCACATAGTAATCATTAACTCTTATTTATTACTCGCATAATTGGTCTAAAAGTATTATTGTTATGGGGTTAAAACTACAGTTTTGGGCTCTTATCAAACCACCCCCAAACAACATTTTGCTTGTCCTCAAGCAAATATGAGAAATTAGAATAAGTGACCAAAAATGGAGTTCTAACTACTCTCATTTCGCCAAGTGCGATTGCATTGACCATATGCAACAAGACCTTAAACCACTAGAAATTCCCTAGTGAACGAGTTATAGCCTCGTGAGAGTTTTTCAGTGAAGTTACTCACAAACTTCATCTATACTACAACGACTAAGCAATAAAACTATTGTTTCCTTATTTATGTCTCAATTATCTATACATCTCACTAGCAATGAATACAGAATAATCAAGTTGAAATCCAAACTAATATATGCATAATAATCAATCATCTACTAATAAACATATATACAATGAGTACTACTATGAAATGCACTAGCAGGTCCATTTCTAAAAACTCGGAATAACATCCTTAAGTAGGTCCTCACATAAATGTCAAGACAAAAACCACTCTGATTTTTCCGCTCAAGTTTTGCTACTCCAGTGCACAGTGGGCACACTTTACCTTACAATCTCAATGACACACAAGAAATCCAGAGTCGATCAAACACAGCTGGCACTTACTATCACACTAACATATTCCTAATTGAGCTAGAAGTCTTTATTAGGTATTGCGGGGATTAGGAGATGGTTTAAGAAGGAAGGAAATGGATATTCAAAAAGGACAAGTCTGAGATAATAGAGTCTTCATCTTATGTAACTAGAGAAAACCTTGTTATTTACTTTTGCTTCTACACTTTGTTTCCATCCTTAGCCATTTTTCTTTTTCTTTGGCTTTTGACTCATTTGATTCTATTTTTGGAGTTCTAACTCTTTAGTTTCTTTTATTTATTTATTTATTTGGATGGAAACTTTTTTTTTCTTATTTGAAGCGACTAACAATTCTTGTTTCAAAGGTCTTTCTCTTTTTTATTCTTCATCTCTATTCTCAAACTCATTCGATCAAAGAATGGGTAGGTTGATTTTTCTTTTTTTGTTTGTTTTGTAATAGAGTAAAGGAATTGTGGTTTATGAAAGGCTTAAGAAAGGCTCAGAGGGGTGACTAGCGGAAAATAATTTTATAAGATTTGAATTTCTGGCTATATCAATCCAAAGAGGGCCTAAATTCTCGATTAGGATATGGTATAGTGATCAAGCAAGTGGTCGTGTGATTTCTCTATCCGGATTTTACTTCTCTTTTGTGTCATTTATCTAATGTTTCACTCATATAAGGCTTTAGGCTATATTCTCATAGGATTTGTAGAATAAGTGCTCTAGCCTAGATTTCAGAAACTTACTGCCAAACAATCATAGATACTCATGTAATATATTTATAGATAGATGCAAAGATTATTACTTACATATTAATCTAAGTTTCTAAAAATTATTTTAATGCAAAAGCTACGTGAGACTTCTAGATTATTAAGAGCATAGATAAAGAAAACAATACCAATATTCCTAAGTGTATAGCATAACTTTTTATTTATATTTTTCAAAAATTTTAAATTTTACTAGAAAATAAGTGCATATTATACATATCTATATCCTAACAGATGCCTTAATTACACGTGTTTCTATGCCCCCAAACAAGAAATATGCTTTGTCCTCAAAGTATTTAAATAAAAAGGGTAGAGAAATACCATGGAAACGCGTTAAATTCTGGAACATCTGCAAAACAAGGTTAACAAGAATCAAATTGCTTAGGACATAAGCAGACACTAACTGAAACTAAAAGCTTACCTTACCTCCCGTTTCATCATCATCCTCCTCATCTTCAATAAAGAAATGAGGTTCCTTCGCATCTTGCCACGCCATGGTGATTTGCCAGGCTTCACGCCATTTATCATCTACTATAGCTAACCTATCAAGCACCACTTGGTCGGATGGGGTGTAAGGAGCAACCTGATGAGGTTGTATCCTCCACCCTGGCCAAGTCATTGCACAATTGGTGGGTCTCACAATGTCGACCTCATCCCAATCTGTGAAGCGGGCACAAAAAACAGGGAAGAAACATAGCATAATACGACAAATTAAAACAGGCATAAGAAGGTATTGATAACCCGATAAAAGTGTGAATATAATTCTACTATGAATAAACGATGAAGTCTAAACGAAAGTAAAACTATAAACTATCTGTTACTAGATTTATCAAAGATATTTGTTTTCTACTCTCGAATCTATTGACGTAGAGTTGGAATAGAAGATTCGTTCCACTCCTAGTCCTTTAGCATTCAAGTTTTCTATAATTGACGAGTCTATCCAAAGTCTAATGAGAGTAATGGTGGAATTTATACTACGATGTGAATTCAAATAACAAGCTACGAATAACGAAATGACAAATTGCTAAGAGTTGAATCTAGATAAAGAATTAGGGGAATTTGATTCCACCTTGAATCCAACTTAATAACCTAGCATATAATTGTTGTAAACCAATTCTTACGTTCTTACGGTAAGAATTGGTCGTTCTAATCCCTAATTATACATGACATTTCTACCAATTCATAACTAGCATGTGAGGTCGTCCACCCATTCTCATGGCGAATCAACGACCTTCTAGAGTATAATAGATTCTTACAACGATTTTATACTACACAATCAAGTTTTCATCAAGGCTTCATCAAACCCTTCTAATTGAGGTTTAGCCTTGATTCATCAAACTATCATTTCCCATTGAATTAAAACTAGACATAATATAAAGATTTGAACTTTACTAATTTTAACTAACAATACTTCAAATCTAATTAGTAACTAAGAATTGAATAACAACAAGAATTGAAATTAGATCTACAAATTTAAATGACAAAAATCGAAATGATCAAGAACTACTATTTTATTTATCTAATCAATGAAGAACAATCATTCCAGTAACTAATCTAAAACAATGTATGAAACTAATTAATTAACTAATTGAAAATCCAAAAATCTAGATCTCCAAGCTATTTTAATGGCTACTTTCTATTCTAAGCTCTGTAACTATATCTTTCTTAAGAGCCAAGTCTTGTTTTATCTAAAGCAGGAGACCAGATCCACAATTTCGTGCATGGGCTGAGGAGCCATGTTTTGGGCCGGAAAATCGAGCCCAAAGCCCACTTTCTTCAGTTCACAGAGCCCGTTTCAGCTGGCTTTGACTTCAGTAGATGTTTCGTCCACTTCTGCTCCTCTGATTGGGTCAAGGCTTGGATCATTGGAAAGCTCTTTCCGAGCCGGTCTTTTCAACGTAAGGTAGGCCCAAATCCGAGGCCTGAGTCCAAAGATATGGTCTTCGGAAGTTCTGCTGACTTGTGCACTATTTCTGCCCGTGTTGACTTTTCAGCTTTTGACCGGGCTTCATAAAGGCTTTGTCTCCTTGAATCTTGGCCTTTATTACAGAACTTCTTAGCAACCAACCTTTTGCTCTTTTATATCGCCATAGTGGCACATTTCTGCACATAATTGAGTTCCATGCCTGAAATACATAAAAGCATGTAATTAGCATTAACTCTTATTTATTACTTGCATAATGGTCTAAAAGTAGTATTATTAAGGGGTTAAAACTACAGTTTTGGGCTCTTATCAAACCACCCCCAAACAGCATTTTGCTTGTCCTCAAGTAAATATGAGAAATTAGCATAAGTGACCAAAAATGGAGTTCTAACTAATCTCGTTTCGCCGAGTGCGATTGCATTTACCATATGCAACAAGGCCTTAAACCACTAGGAATTCTCTAGTGGATGAGTTATAGTCTCGTGAGAGTTTTCCAGTGAAGATACTCACAAACTTCATCTATACTACAACGACTCAGAAATAAAACTATTATTTCCTTATCTATGTCATAATTATCTATACATCTCACTAGCAATGAATACAGAATAATCAAGTCGAAACCTAAGCTAATATATGCATAATAATCTATCATCTACGAATAAACATATATACAATGAGTAATACTATGAGATGAACTAGCAGGTCTGTTTATGAAAACTCGGAATAGCGTCCTTAAGTAGGTCCTCACATAAATGTCAAGACAAAAACCACTCTGATTTTTCCGCTCAAGTTTTGCTACTCCAGTGTGCAGTGGGCACACTTTACCTTACAATCTCTATGACACACAAGGAAGCCGGAGTCGGTCAAATACATCTGCCACTTACTATCACACTAACCTATTCCTAATTGAGCTAGAGGTCTTTATTAGGTGTTGCGGGGATTAGGAGATGGTTTTAAGAAGGAAGGAAATGGATATTCAAAAAGGACAAGTCTGAGATAATAGAGTCTTCATTTTATGTAACTAGAGAAGACCTTGTTCCTTACTTTTGCTTCTACACTTTGTTTCCATTCTTAGCCATATTTTTCTTTTCTTTGGCTTTTGACTCTTTTGATTCTATTTTTTTTTTTGGAGTTCTAACTCTTTATTTTCTTTTATTTATTTATTTATTTATTTATTTGGATGGAAACTTCATTTTCTTATCTGAAGCGACTAACGAATTCTTGATTTCAAAAGTTCTTCTTTTTCTATTCTTCATCTCTATTCTCAGACTTATTCAAAGAATTTGGTAGGTTGATTTTTTATTTTGTTTTGTTTTGTAACAGGGTAAAGGATTTGTGGTTTATGAAAGGCTAAAGAAAGGCTCAGAGGGGCAACTAGCGGAAAATAATTCATAGGTTTGAATTTTTGGCTATATCGATCCAAAGAGGGCCTAAATTCTCGCTTAGGATATGGTATAGTGATCAAGCAAGTGGACATGTGATTTTTCTATCCGGATTTTACTTCTCCCTTGTGTCATTTCTCAAATGTTCACTCATATAAGGCTTTAGGCTATATTCTCACAGGATTTGTAGAATAAGTACTCTAGCCTAGATTTCATAAACTTACTGCCAACAATCATAGATACTCATGCAACATATTTATAGATAGATGCAAGGATTATTACCTACATATTAGCCTAAGTTTCTAAAAACTATTCTAATGCAAAAGCTACGTGAGACTTCTAGATTATTGAGAGCATAGAGAAAGAAAACAATACCAATATTCCTAAGTGTATTGTATACTTTTTATTTATATTTTTAAAATTTTGAATTTTTTTAGCTAGAAACCAAGTGCATATTATACATATCTATATCCTAACAGATGCCTTAATTACACGTGTTTCTATCCCCCCCCCCCAAACAAGAAGAATGTTTTGTCCTCAAAGTATTTTAAATAAAGAGGATAGGAAAATACCATTGAAACGCGTAAAATTCCGGAACATCTGCAAAACAAGGTTATAACATACTAATATAGAAAAGAAAACTGACGCAACTCTTAATGAGTTCCACCCGTAATGGGGTTAATGAGAATAGATTGCTTGGGACATAAGCAGACACTAACTGAAATAAAACTTACCTGTACTCCTGTTTAAACATTTTCCTCCTCATTTCCCTCTTCATCCTTAATAAAGAAATGAGGTTCTTTCGCATCCTGCCATGCCATGGTAATTTGCTAGGCTTCACGCCACTTATCGTCTACTATAACTAACTTGTCAAACGCCACTTGGTCGGATGGGGTGTAAGGCACAACCTGATGAGGTTGTATCCTCCACCCTTGCCAAGTAATTGCACGGAACGATCGAATAATATAATTGGTGGGTCTCACAATGTCGACCCCAACCCAATCCGTGAAACGGGCACAAAAAATAGGGAAAAAACATAGCATTATACGGCAAATTAAAACAGGCATAAGAAGGTACTCATGCCTCTTACCATGGGCTCGGGCTAAACTAGACATTAAGGTCTGGGGAATATCATAGAGTGTACGTCCCCCAGCTAAAGCAAGGAAAATATCACAAGTTCCGTCATTCACAGAAGAATAACGCCATTCCCCTCTAATGTTGAGCATAATCCAAAACATAACAGTGCCCACGTTCATAGACAGGCTACCAAGGGCGACGTTATAATCCCCTTGGTCCTCTATCCTAAAGATTTCTGCCCCGTAATACTCATGCAAATCATCATAGTTATACATATACATATTATCTACCAAATAGGCCCATGAGTCTTGTATTTCAGCCGGCATAACAAGTCCAAGCACAAAGGCTATCAAGAACATGGAAATTTCCATTGGTTCATCCCAAATGGTGATGGAGAACACTTGTTCTCCATCTAGTCTATCAAAGAACTTATAGTTATCATAAAAATAAGATGTAAGTGCGGGAGAATAAAGTTCATCAGGACTTACTAATAGTGGCTCCCATCCTGCTAGAATGATCACTTCGCGAAACCACGCACCATAGGTGTCACTTTGGAATAAATCTTCAAATGACGTTTACGGTATGATGAGGGAATGTCATCCCCAATAAACTTCTTTGGAATAGATGCGAAGGATCCTGGAACAACCCTCGAGAAAATTGGAAATTTTTGTGCCCACAGTCGGTAGCGTAGGTGGCTCAAGGTATGCAGGATGGGGCGGGTTTGCGCTTTGGTGAATTCGAGTTCACGGCACTTTGGCGAGGTGCGCTCACTTTTAACTTTGGGATGGGCGGGTTATGCCGGATGAAAACTGGAATTCCGGTGTTTTGGGTGCAGGTAAAATTTCGAGGTTTGGGCTGGAGAGGGCGCAGTCGCTTCGGGGGTAGAATTTCTCGCGGGGCTTAGGGCGAGTGGTGAAGCATCCATGAGTGCAGCTCAGCTGAGTGATAGGCGAAGTCGCGATCTGAAGGAAAAATAAGGTAAAGTGGGAATGAAACGTGAGAGATGAATGTGAGATGTAGTTTGGGTTGTGAGTGTAGAATGAATGCAGTTTTTATAGGATTTAAGTTGGTAAAACGAATAAGGAAGTTACCAAAAAGTTTTAAGACAATTGCCGGAAGCAAAAAAAATTTCAAAACCGAAAACGGAAACAACCCATATTCTCTATTCCAAAACAAACCTAATATCTTTTAGGTTAAATTTAGGTTAGATACTACCTAATTCATCGAGATTTTATCCTATCACAATATCTATTCATAGTGATGCCCATATCGGCAATATTCTCATCCCGTACTCCAACACAAGTACTAAAATGGAGGAGCCTATAACAAATCATGCTAAAATAAACAATACCACCCCCAAACAATTCGGGAAGGTGGAATTAACGATGAACAATGCACAATTTGAAAAGAACCAAAGTATATTAAAATTGAAATTCAAATACAATTAACTACCGAATTTAAATTTAACTACTGAATTTAAACAACTTAATATCTGGACTAAGAAAAACAACAACAATAATAATAATAATAAAAAACAACTAACTAACATCGAAACCACATATTTTTAGAAAACCTAGCCACGTGATAAAGATGGATCCTGAGATGGAGATTGGACCTGGGATGAAAAAGGACCGGAGCCATCCGTTCTTTGGCGACGACGCTCATGCCTCTCAGACTCATCTGAAACAGAACCCTGCAAGGGTGGCATGCGTCTTAGAATCTCTACTCGAAACAAGCAGCTGTGCTTCCATCTCAGCCTTTATTTTATCAGTATAATTGGGGGTGACGGTGGATAGTCTCCATGTTACACAAGATATCTTCCTGACCCTTTTCGAGTACTTCTAAACTCGTTTTAAGATTCGTTTGTTTATTTCAAACTATAATTTGCCTATCTCGTATATCTTCACAAATAGCGTAAATGCAACGCACGCTAGTGTGCAACAATGACATGCATTCTGAATCAGATGTATACCTCTCCAAGGCATCGGCATCAAAACATGCCGTGTCATCCTCATCCTTTGAGTTAGTCTCCTCGACTACCCTTTCTTCAGGCAACCTCCAAACTCTCTGGATACACTCTGTATAAATATGATGATTTCGGTGCTCCTTCAGGCAAATCCTATCAGACCTCGGAGTCTCTCTCAAGGTTATCATGATCTTCGTTATCAAAATGGGGAGAGGTGCAATACTCTTTCCAACTCCCATAATCATGTTACGCAAAAATTCCAAAATACAGAACTCATACTTCTGCTCCTGGAGTATCCATAGAATGTGAAGGCAGTTCAGACCGATATCGCTGACTTTCTCCTTCCCTATGGCATTCCTACCAATCCACTGAGCTACAGCCAGTTGGTTGGTTCGGAGAGATGACTGGCGAACACAATACGAGCTCGCATTGTAGTTCCCTTCCGCAACAGTTGCGTTCATCAAAGGTTCTACAGCAGTAAACTGGGAATCCTATAATGTGGCATCGAGATGGTGTCTAGGTGGAATGCCTAAAATCTCAGCCAACAACCCAGTAGTCCCAGTAGTAACCTCTTTTCTCCTCCCAGCCACCTTAACAAAAATTTGATTCCCATTCAACTCCCTCGTCTTATAAAACTCTCGGACCAAATCTTCGTGGTCAAAATCGTCTGTCGAGTACCACAAACCACTCCAGTCTCTCCTAACCATCTCGTCACCGTAAAACGGCGCGAAGTGGTCGGCAGTAAAAGCGTGCTCCAACAATATTTGACGTCTTTGAGCCATTGGAGTTTTTATAAGATGTGTGGGTTTGAATAAGGTAGGGGGACTTGTTTTGAAACACCCTAACTAAAAATAATAGCAAGAGGCGCGGTGGTGGTGGTGGCAGTCGAAATTTTTGAATTTTTGGTGGTTTTTGGTTGTTTAAGTTGGTAGAGGTGGTGGTGGTTGTAGTTAATTAGGAGGAGATTTGGGGTGGGTTTTAACTTTGGGCATGGGTGTATTTAGGTTTTTTTTTTTTTTTTATTTTTTTTTTATTTTTTATTTTTTTTTATTATTTAGGTTAGGTTTTTGAAGCTTTGTTGTTTGGTAATGGCGGTTTGGAGAATGGAACACGACTGTTGGTGGAAGAAGGAGACGCACGTGCGCGCGAGGTTGGGCCCAAGCCCACTTGATTTTCGGATTTTGATTTTTGATATTTCGCGCAACTTCAAACTTAAATTGCCGCTTCGTTACCGGGCCGATTTGTGCGAATGAGGTATGGAAATGATCAGGAGAGAATTTCCAATCCAATGATCCATAAAACGCTATAGTTCGACCATTGGTGACATATAAGAAGATAGAAAACGCCTCAAAGTGCGTGTATGACGTAAGTTATACGAACGAATAAAATCTAATTTCATAGAAAATGTCAACCCGAATCGAAATACGATTAAATGGTCTAAACAACATAAATGGAAAGTTTGACCATCAATGAAAGAAACCCGAACACACCATCCCCAAACAAATTTTAGACAACAGAGTTTAGAAAATTTGTTTTAACAATGGGTCTTTTAAAATCAGATTCTCGAGACCTTTAACAATTAATTGGATATATTAATATCTATACCATGGAGTTTTCCATATATTAACAACCTAAAGAGTTGTGGGTCTTTCCATAAATAATTACCATGGAATGCACCCCCCAAACAGAATCAAGCACCAAGATTCTTTACGACGTAACTTATTGACATGAAAGCGAAGTCTGATGGATCTAGAATGTAACTGCGCATGTACCTCCTTTTTCGCCTTTGAACGAGAGGGTTTCCAAGTGAATGATCGTGAGAAAATGGATGTTCGTGGAAGATATGGTGGATATGGAGGAATTTTAGATGTAAGAAATGGAAGAAATGAGAAGGTAGGTTTGGCACAAAACTCATTCATGGTGTAGGTGGGAACTGTCTCAATTCTAAAAATAAAGGTGTCAAGTGCCTTTCCTTTGGGAATTATTTATGTATTAAGAGGATTTATAAAATCATTAAGTACATAAGAAACCAAAGGGTCAAGCGCAAACTCTAGGTTCCTTTGAAAGGGTGGAAGGTGGGGAATATTAGTGAGGAAAGATGAATAAGTGTCAGCTAGAGCTCTTAGGTCTAGATCATTAGAAGCCTTGAGATATGCCAGACATTCCTCAATAGGTGGGTCAAAAGAATCACTGGGATAAAGGGTGAAAAATTCATCTTTCGTCATAGCGTCAAGGGATAAAGGGATGTTGGCAGGGTGGGACTCGCGAGGTGGCAGGGAAGAGTTGCAAAAGAGTTGAAGAAAATCTTCCTCAATTTCCTCTACGTCCAAGGAGTATTTGTTAAAATTGGAACTTCCAAAGGAAAGGAATTTGTGCATCTGGTCATTCGGAAACGTGGTTTTGAAATAATCATGAGCTAAACTCTCGATCATGCTAACCTCTCCATCAATATTTGTATAAGGCAACTATTTGATCGTCTTAAAAACATTAACCGTAATGGAAAGATGGCCAAAAGACAAGGACATCGAACCATCGTGGTAGTTTATAAGCGCATTGGTAGTTGCCAAGAAAGGGCGGCCTAAAATGATTGGAATAGAATCGTTAGCGACTTCTATATCGAGGATAACAAAATCCGCAGGATAGTAGAAGTCCTGAACCTTAACCAACACGTTTTCCACTACACCCTTAGGATACTTGATAGACCTATCAGCTAGTTGCAACATCATTGTTGTAGGTTGCATTTCATGTAGACCTATTTGTTTATATAAATAATAAGGGAGTAAATTTACACTCGCCCCGAGGTCTAATAAGGCAGTGGTCGTGTGAGTACCCCTAAGGTGCATTGTACAGTAGGACGACCAGGGTCCTTGTACTTAACTATTCTATTGTGTTATGTTAAAATTGGAAACTGTTTCATTAAAAAAGCGTCTTTAGGAATCTTTGTCTTACGCCTAGTAGTGCACAACTCTTTAAGAAACTTAGCATGGTGAGGTAATTTTTTAATCGTTTCAAGGAAATCTAAGTTTATCGTTAGATTTTTAAAAACTTTCCTAATCTCATCCAAATTTGTATCCTTGTTTAATATAGCTAATTTCTGAGGAAACGATGGTTTCTCTCTATATCTAGCGTATGAATCAACTGGATGTCTAACCTTTGCTTTCTGTTTCTTAGGTTGTGGTTTAACTGGTACCTCTACAGGGGTAGGATCTTCAGTCTCTATTTCGGTATCTAGTATAATATCTAGTGTAGGGACTACTGGTGGGGTAACTATAGACATAGTTACTTTGTTATCCACCACTCTACTTGAACGGAGAGTGGTGATGGAATTTATCTCCCCTACGTTTGTATTTTTGTTACTAGTATTACCGTTTACCTCAAAGGCTGTGTTTGGTGTTTTCGAATTAGGTATCGCTTGTCCTGGAAATACACCTTTGGGTTGCACTTTCTCTTGAGCTAACTGCTGTAAGGAAAGTTGGATGGTTTGTAAAATCTGTTGTTGAGATTGCATAAAGGTATCAAAACGATCCGGTTGTGGAGTAGTATTTGCTACTGGTTGTGTGACAGGAACTATGTCACGTTGATTATTAATGGGTGGATTTTGGTAGTTATTATTTACCGAACGATACTTCTATTAGCATTATAATTATTATTGTTATAATTATTATAAGTGTTAGTTAGACTTACCCCCCCATTACTAGTTGCAATTAGTGTTACCCCCCATTTTCAAAAATATTAGTGGTACCCCATTTGAGTGATCTAACGGTTGATTTCTTCATCTGAAAAAAAAAAAAAATCATCTAAGAACCGTTGGATCTTGCAATTGGGAAAGTAAGTCTAACTAACCCTTATTATAATTACCCTGACCTTGTGCTTGACCTTGTCGTGGTTGCGCTTGATTGTTATAATTATTATAATTACCCTGACCTTGTCCTTGTCGTGGTGGAGCTTGGTTGTAATTGTTTGCTTGCCTAACATTTTGATTATTAAACCCTGGAGGTGTTACTTGTTGATTATTTCTCCAACTGAAGTTGGGAAGTTGTCTCCAAGGGGCGTTAGGAATAGGAAAACTATTAATCGAGCAAACATTATCTTGTTGTAACTGTTGTTGCTCACATGCAAAAGGACATTAAGAGTCGGGATGCTCCGGACACAAACATAAATTACATGGATTGGAGTTAACATTCATAACGGGGATAGGCGTTTGTTGAACAGAAATAGCCTCTACCTTTTTAGTTAGAGATTCGATTAAATTTTTAAGTTTCGGATCGGGTTTCATCTCAAACATACCGGCGACCTTTACTGTTGTAGAAGAACTAGCGTTGCGGGAGATATCGTCACTACCCCCCCAGTTATTATTACACTTAGTCTGATCTTCTAAAAATTTAAAAGCCTCTGAAGCTCCTTTACTTAAGAAACTACCTCCATTCATTATGTCAAGGACTTCTTTATGGTGGTGTAGAAGTCTCTTGAAAAAGGCACGAACTAACGTGTCTTTCGCGAGGTTATGATGTGGACACTCTATAAGTAGATCGGTGAAACGATTCCAAGCCTCTAAAAATGATTCATGAGGATTCTGTCGAAAGAAATGAATCTTGGAAAGCATTTCATCGGTCTTCAGTGGTGGGTAAAAATGTTCCATGAATAGTTGAACAAGTTTAGCCCACGAGTCTACATAATTTGGCGCTTAGGCAGTTAACCAAGACGCCGCCTTATCGTCTAAAGTGAAGGGAAATACCCTTAGTTTAATTTGTTCAGCACCAACTGTAGGATGGTGAAATGTAGTAAGGACTTGGTCAATCCTACGCATGTGCTGATAAGGCTTTTCATGGTCTAACCCATGAAAAACGGATAACAAATTAAATATATTCGGGGGAATTCGGAAATCCCCCACTGGGTCTGATAGAACGATACGAGATTTAGGACTATCGTTCAAGGCTTTGTAAAAGTCCGAGAGAGGAGACTCTCTTTCTCCAGCCATTATTTCAGGTGTGGTGTGTAGTATGCTAGCTAGAGGTGTAGTGAGTGGTATACTAGAAAGACTTGTTTGTTGCCGTTGTCGGTTAATTACGTTAGGCGTTTTTCTTCGGCCTGACCTTAATCTCATGCAAGGCTAAGACCAATCTTAATGAAACACAACAACACTCCAAACAATCCTGATATGCTAATATGAACCTCTAACAAAAGATGCGAGGTGTGGAAGAAAAGAGTACCTGAAAGCCTCCTTGCTTCGCTTATGAATAACGTCTTGTTTACGCATGCTCAGTGTATATAACAAGTTAGAACACTGAAAATCTTGAAAAAATGGAAGTTTGAATCAAACCTGTGGAAATCGGGCAGTTTCACCGGTGCAGGCGCTTCGAGAATAGGCCTAAGGCCGGGCGCAGTCGTGCTTTCAGTCAAGCCTGGAGTTCCAGCGTTTGAAGCGCCAGGTCGCTCATGCAAAAAGTGGAATTTAGTGTGGGTGTGGGTGCAGGTGGCATGCGTGGTTTGCCTTTGGCGGCGCAGGTCGCTTCGGCTAAAAGATGGAGTTCAGTTTTTTGAGTAGGGTGCGCTCCAATTTGGCTTGCATAGGGCGCGGTCGCGCTTTGAGTAATTTTTCCGAGAAAAATTTAAGTGCTGAAACAGACAACCACAATGAGAATCAAACAAGGGTGGGTGGGTTATGGGACTTTGAAAAACTATCAATTCTAAAGAAAACAAGACTAAATGGTACTAAGATGGCAGCGTCGCTATTTAATAACCCAATAAAAGTGAATATAATTCTACTAAGAATAAACGATGAAGTCTAAACGAAAGTAAAACTATAAACTATCTGTTACTAGATTTATCAAAGATATTTGTTTTCTACTCTCGAATCTATTGTCGTAGAGTTGGAATAGAAGATTCGTTCCACTCCTAGTCCTTTATCATTCAAGTTTTCTACAATTGATGAGTCTATCCAAAGTCTAATGAGAGTAATGGTGAAATTTATACTACGATGTGAATTCAAATAACAAGCTACGAATAATGAAATGACAAATTGCTAAGAGTTGAATCTAGATAAAGAATTAGGGGAATTTGATTCCACCTTGAATCCAACTTAATAACCTAGCATAGAATTGTTGTAAACCAATTCTTACATTCTTACGGTAAGAATTGGTCGTTCTAATCCCTAATTATATATGGCATTTCTACCAATTCATAACTAGCATGTGAGGTCGTCCACTGATAACCCGTAAAAACTCAATTAGATTACTCTAACCTTATTCTTACGGTATCAATATTTTATTTCTTACTCTCACATATAGATTCATGCAAATATATATATAGTCAGGATTCGTTCCACTCTTAACTCTCAAGATTTAAACAAATTCAATTGAACAAACACAAAGAACAATGGTGAGAGTAATGTGTTATGTGAAATTTCTATTCTACGATTATACTACGGATTCAATTTATACTAACAAGATACAATAATTCAACTACAGAAATACTACGTTGATTCTATGATAAGGAATTAGGGGGGATTTATTCCACCTTAACTCAACTTAACTTGCTAACGACGAATTAATCGTCAGAATCGAATGAATGCAGAACAATTGGTTCTTCTTAATCCCTAATTACACATGGCATTTCTACCAATTATAACTAGCATGTGAACGATTAAACCCATTCTCATAGTGACTAATCATTTCTAGAGTGGAAAGGAATTACGACTATTCTACGCTAATACAAATCAAGCTTTCATCAAGGCTTCGCAACCCCCTCTAATGGAGGTTTAGCCAAGAATTATTCCGCAATCATTTCCATACGAATCTAAACTAAACATAATATCAAGATTCCAACTTTACTAATTTAACAAACAATAATTGAAATCTAATTAATAATTAAGAAATGATATCAACAAGAATTTAAACTAGATATATAAATGTAATGACAAAAAAACGAATTGAATAATAATAAACTAATTTATTAATCTAATCAAATGAATAATAATAATGTAATACTGAAATTGAACAAAAATTAACTAATGAATTAATATAAAACTAAATCTAGATCTAAATTATTCTAATCTAACCCTAGCTACCATTACAAGGAACTAGTTTTCTAAATAAAACTAGATAACTTCATAACTAAGCTTTTCTTTGTTTTTATATGTTTCAGATCTAAAATCATGCATGGGCTTGGAGCCATGTTTTGGGCCAGAGAATCAGGCCCAAAACCCAATTCTTTCAGTCCAAAAAGGCCTCTTCAGCTGGAGTTGGCTTTGACAAACTTTTCGTCCACTTTTACTCATCTGATTGGATCAAGGCTTAAATCATTGTAAAGCTCTTTCCGAGCCGGTCGTTTTGGCGTAAGGTAGGCCCAATTACGAGGTCTGAGTCCAAAGATATGGTCTTCGGAAGTTCTGCTGACTTTGTGCACTATTTCTGCCCGTGTAGACTTTGACTTTTCATCTTTTGACCGGGCTTTACAGAAGCTTTGTCTTCTTGAAAATTGGCATTTAATCACAGAACTCCTTAGCAACCGACCTTTGCTCCTTTATCTCGCTAAAGTGGCACATTTCTGCACATAATGGACTTTGAAGCCTGAAATGCATAAAAACACGTACTCAGTATTAACTCTTACTTATTATTCACATAATTGGTCTAAAAGTATGATTGTTAAGGGGTTAAAACTACAGTTTTGGGCTCTTATCAAACCATCCCCAAACAGCATTTTGCTTGTCCTCAAGCAAATATGAGAAATTAGAATAAGTGACCAAAATGGAGTTCTAACTACTCTACCGTTTGAAAGTGCGATTGCATTTACCATATGATAATAAGGCCTTAAACCACTAGGAATTCCCTAGTGGACGAAGTTATACCTCGTGAGAGTTTTTCGATGAAGGTACTCACAAACTTCATCTATACTACAACGACTAAGAAATAAAACTATTGTTTCCTCATTCATATTTCAACTATCTATACATCTCACTAGCAAATGAATAAGACTAACAAAGTCAAAAACCTAAGCTAATATATGCGTAATAATCAATCATCTATGATACAAATATATATACTATGAGTAATACTATGAAATGCCTAGCAGGTTCGTTTCTGAAAACTCGGAATAGCGTCCTTAAGTAGGTCCTCACATAAATGTCAAGACAAAAACCACTCGATTTTTCCGCTTCAAGTTTATTTACTCGATTAATGCGGTGGGCACACTTTACCTTACAATTTCATTGACAAACAAGGAAGCCGGAGTCGATCAAACACATCTGTCACTTACTATCACACTAACCTATTCCTAATTGAGCTAGATGTCTTTATTAGGTGTTGCGGGGATTAGGAGATGGTTTAAGAAGAAAGGAAATGGATATTCAAAAGGACAAGCCTGAGATAATAGAGTCTTCATATTATGTAACTTAGAGAAAACCTTGTTATTTTCTTTTGCTTCTATACTTTGTTTCCATCCTTAGCCATATTTTTCTTTTTCTTTTCTTTGGCTTTTGACTCATTTTTATTATATTTTTAGAGTTTTTATTTATTTCTATTTTTCTTTTTCTTTTCCTTGGATAGAAACTTCTTTTCTTTTTCTGAAGCAACTAACTTTTTTTTTTGTTTTGTGTTTTCTCTTCTTCTTTCTTCACTCATTCTATTCTCAGACTTATTCTAGATTGAGTAAGTTGAATTTTTTATTTTGTTTTGTTTTTGTAACAGGGTGAAGGAATTGTGGTTTATGGAAGGCTAAAGAAAGGCTCAGAGGGGCAACTAGCGGAAAATAATTCATAGGTTTGAATTTCTGGCTATATCGATCCAAAGAGGGCCTAAATTCTCGCTTAGGATATGGCATAGTGATCAAGCAAGTGGACGTGTGATTTCTCTATCCGGATTTTACTTCTCCCTTGTGTCATTTCTCAAATGTTTTCGGCTCATATAAAGCTTTTAGGCTATATTCTCACAGAGGATTTGTAGAATAAGTACTCTAGCCTAGATTTGAAACTTATTGCTAACAATCATAGATACTCATGTAATATATTTATAGATAGATGCAAAGATTATTACCTACATATTAACCTAAGTTTCTAACAATTATTCGATGCAAAAGCTACATTGAGACTTCTAGATTGTTAAGAGCATAGAAAGAAAACAATACAAATATTCCTAAGTGTATAACATAAACTTATTTATTTATATTTTTAAAATTTTTAACTTGAAAACAAATGCATATTATACATATCTATATCCTCACAGGATGTTTTAATTACACGTGTTTCTATGCCCCCAAAACAAGAAGCATGCTTTGTCCTCAAAACATTTAAATAAAAGAGGGTAGAAAAATACCATGGAAACGCGCGGAAATTCTGGAATATTTGCAAAACAAGGTTAGAACATACTAATATAGGAAATAAAAACCGACGCGAACTCTCTATAAGAGTTCCACCCATTATGGGGTTAATGTAATTAAATTGCCGGACATAAGCGACACTAAACTGAAACTAAAAACTTACCTCCACTCCAGTTTTCGTCATCCTCCTCTTCTATAAAGAAGTGAGGTTCCTTCGCGATCTGTCATGCCATTATAATTTGCCAAGCTTGCCGCCATTTATCATCTACGGATGCTAACCTTAAAAGCGCCACTTGGTCGGGATGGGGTGTAAGGTGCAACCGATGAGGTTGTATCTTCCACCCTTGCCAAGTCATTGCATGGAAAGATCGAATAATATAATTGGTGGGTCTCACAATGTCGACTTAACCCCAAAGTCAGGTGAAACGGGGCACAAAAAATAGGAAGAAACATTGCATAATACAACAAACTAATATAGGCATAAGAAGATACTTATGCCTCATGTTATGGGCTCGTGCTAAACTAGACATTAAGGTCTTAGGAAGGTCATATAGCGGGTTCCTCAGCCTAAAGCAAAGGAAAACATCGCAAGTGGCATCATTCGCAGAAGAAAAAATGTCACTCCCCTAATATGTTTAGCATGATAAAGAACATTACCGTATCACATTAAGGGACAAGCTACCAAGGGCTACGTTATATGTCCCTTGGTCCTCTACACGGAAAATGCCGGACCCATAATTCTCATGTAAAAGCTCATAGTTGTAGGCAGAGAAATTATCAACTATGTAGCCCCATGGGTCTTGAATCTTAGCAGGCATAGGAATCTCAATAACAAAAGCCAACAGGGACTTAGTTATCTCCATTGTTTCGTCATCAATGTTGATGGAGAACACTTGTTCTCCATCCATCCGATAAAAGAATGTACAATGGTTATAAAAATACGAGGCAAGTGCAGGGGAGTAAAGTTCATCAGAACTTACCATTAAAGATTGCCATCCTGCTTGTATGATTACTTCGCGAAACCAAGCACCATAGGTGTCACTTTGGAACAAGTCTTCAAAAAACTGTTCCGGTATGATACGCGGGGATGTCATTACAAAACTACTTTCTGGAACAGCTGCAACTATCCTGGAATAACCCATGCAAAAAATCGGAAATTTCGCGGTTCATCGAGTCTTGAAGCGATTCGCATCAACTTGAAGCCAAAAGTTTCGGGGTAGAATTTCTTGATTGATTAGAGGATTAGGTGCGCTCCATCCATGCAAAGTCTTTCGGTGTCAGTAGTGCCGAAGTGTGAAGGAAAATTAAGCGAAAATTGGGAGTGAAAAATGAGGGATGGATGTGAGAGATGTGTGTGTGTGGAGAATGAATGAAGTTTATATAGGGTTAGGTTTCCAAAAACAAATCGGGAAATTTCCAAAACGTTTTAAGGTAAATGCCGGAAACAGAAATTTCCAAAACCGGAAACGGAAACAACCCATATTCTTGATTCTATAACGACCCTAATATCTTTTATACTGGATTTAGACTAGTAACTTCTAAACTCTCTTAGATTTCATCCTACCACCACATCTAATCATAGGTATGCCAATTACGGCAATATTCTCAACTTTCACTCCAAAACAAACTCTAAAATGGAGGATCTTCTACAAATCATGATAGAATAAATAATACCACCCCCAAACAATTCGGAAAGGTGGGATTAACAATAAAATCCATGAACAATTTGAAAAGAACCACATTATATTAAAATTGAAATTCAAACAACATTTAACTACCAAATTCAAAGTTAACTACGGAATTTAACAACGTAACATCCTATCTACTAAAAATAATAAAAAACAACATCAAAACAACAAACAAGAAAAAATCTAGCTACTCTTCAAGGGAACGAGGTGGGGGTAAGAATAGGAATTTGAGTGATCAAGAATAGAAAAACCAAACACCCTACCCCCAAACAAATTTTTGAAAACAGGTTTGTAAAAATTTGTTTTAAAACGTGGGTCTTTTAAAGTCAGATTCCCGAGACTTAATGTGGGGTCATTTTACGCCGATTCCCTAGGATGCACACCCCAAACAAGCATGAAACTGGGGTGGCACAAAGTGGATGATGCGTGGTCAACTATAAACAAATAGTCGGAAGAGTTAGGGGTCTAGCCATAAAAACATGATACTAAATGCACCCCCAAACAGAATAATGTTGTATAATTGGAATCAAACATGTAAGTGAAGGAATGAAAACTTATGCATCCTATCAAAGAACATATGCAAACCATCATGTTGTAATTGTTTTAAATAGTTGGAATGACCAAAAAGATGAATTAGCGATACTTTAGGTGAGAAGGGAATGAAGTGTGGATCCTGATGTCTTTCATGAAGCTCAGATGAGAAAAAATAAGACAAACTAGGTTTCTCACTACACTCGGTCAGAGCTTGTCTCTCAATTACCGGAATGGTGTACTCATAGGATTGTGTGCTAGGCAAACACTCTTCACTGTGAGGGTTGAAAAAATTATAGATGGTCTCTGAAGCAATTGGCTTAAGGGCAAAATCGAGGTTCCTTTTAAATGGTGGGTGAATGGATGGCTTAGTTGTGGTAGATGGTTGGATTATAGGAGGTGGTAACTCAGGTGGATGGTGGTTGGTTGGTGGTTCATCGGGTGGTGGATCCTCACATGCTCTTAAGAACTCTACATCTGGCTTAGTTGAATCCACAAGGTTGTGGTTCGTGGCTTTATCTTTAAGATTTTCCTCTATTTCTTTCCTTGTTATTTCCTCAGCTGCCAAATTGAATTGAGATTCACATTGCTCTAAAGATCTAACTTCCTCGTTTTCTTGCACATTAACTTGTTCATGCCTTAGATTTGAATTGTTAATCTCCATGTCCTCACCCTCTTCTTCTAAAACACTACAAGTATCCTCAATGGCCTCATTCGAATGTGTCGAGACATCATCCAGTCGAGTGCGGTTAGCAAACTCAAAGGCCTGGACATGCTCAATAGGAGGGTCCATATTACGAGAATGCCAATAGTTATCAAATTCTTCCTTCGTCACACCTTTATAAATATCTTCTAAAGTGTCATCATTATATTCATCGCCAGGTGGATCAGTGGGAAGTTCCTCGGAGATATCGCTCAAGTTTGAGTGGTCATCCGAAACTAGTCCTAAAGAGCCGTCTACAAGAATTTCCTCATCCAGGTGGGGTGTGGAGTTAATATCATGGTTAATGGGAGGGTCTTCGGAAGGTAATGGTTCATGAAATGTAGGGTAGGTGTGAACTAGGTTATTTGGGTTAGTTATGGGAATAGTGTAGATCTCGGCATGGTAGAAATGTCCGCGAGGTGAACCTATTATCTTTAGGTTTCGGTTTATTTCCTGAAGTATTATTTTGTTTTGGGCCATTATTTCATCGAATGTTGTTAGCTGAAGGAAGCTTGGTGGTGTGGGTCTGGTTGGTATGGTGTTTGATAGTCATAGTTATTGGCGTTTGAGTGACTCACGGTTGATGTAAATCTTGTGATGGGTTAGGTTGAAATTTGAATGGATGGTTGATTGTTATTGGTGGAATTACATGAATAGTTTGGATGACTAGAAAACTCTTGATTGTATGAGTCACTATAAAAATTTGAAAATTGAGGCTCATAATTATTATTATATCCTATAGTAGGCTCAGACTCTTGATATGATGGGCATTGAGAAGCCCAATGGTCAGGACTACCACAACATGAACATGGTGAAGGGTTCCCATAATAATTACAAGATTGCTCTTGATATGATGGGCATTGAGAAGCCCAATGATCAGGACTACCACAACATGAACATGGTGAAGGGTTCCCATAATAATTACAAGATTGCTCTTGATATGATAGGCATTGAGAAGCCCAATGGTCAGGACTACTACAGCATGAACATGGTGAAGGGTTTGCATAATTATCATATGATTGTTGGTTTACATATTGATATGCCATATTAGTTTTTCAAATATATTATAGGGCAATTAATATGCAACCACAACTCTAAGCATACATTTCTAGATAGGCGTGTGGTATTTCGTTTTAAGAAAACAAGCCTGATTATACTAGAATTAAAACTCCTCTGACAGAAGAAACAAGGAGTGAAAGAAGGAGTACTTGAATGCCTCCTTGCTTCGCTTACGAATAGCGTCTTGTATACGCGTTCTAAGTGTTTGTATGATATTAGAAACACTGAATGACTTGAAGAAATGAAAATTTGGAACAAACCTGAGGAAATCGGGCAAATTCAGCAGTTTAGGGATGCAAATCGCTCTGTTTTGAAGCAAAAATTTCGAGTTCTAGGCATTTGGGCGCAGGTGCGCTCGTGGCTTGGCTCCGATTCCAATAAGGTTAAGTTGTGCCAAAAAATTTGAAATTTTTACAGTAGTTTTCTAAGACGTCTATCAAGTAACCTGTCAAATTTCAAATCAATGAAGCTATGAAAGTCCCTCTATTGCCCTTCAAACTTTGTGAAACAGTTTTCGGACACAATACAAACAACCGAATAGTTAACCCATCAAAACAAAGCCAAAAATCGCCAAAAATTTTTACTGGAGACTCCTAACAGATCCTACTTGTTCTTGTAAAACTTTTAGAGCAATTGGAGTATACGAACTCTCCTTATGAGCTGGTGTTCCAGAAATTAAGTGTTTGCAAAACTGCAGAAACACACTGGAAACACTCCACTATTTAGGAAGTCAGAACAATTCAAAAACTTGTCAAATTTTTACTGAAAGGTCTTGACGTAGGATAGATACTCCTGTAAAAATTATAGAATTTTTAGAACTGCCTAAGTAACCTTACTCGACAGTTTTTCCAACAACACACAGTTTGAAAACTGAAATGCAGCACTTTACTGCAGTGTTTTCCTCTGTGAATCCGCAGCCCCTATGCCTAAAACAGTGAACAGTTTCGAAAATTCAAGAAATAGGAATGAAAATTTAAAAGGGTGGGTGGGTAGAGAATGGGGGATTGCCCCTTGGATTCAATCAATTGAATTCTTGTCTTGAACGAGATTAAGATGGCAGCGGCGCCATTTGATAACCCGTAAAAACTCAATTAGATTACTCTAACCTTATTCTTACGGTATCAATATTTTATTTCCTACTCTCACATATAGATTCATGCAATATATATATATAGTCAGGATTCGTTCCACTCTTAACTCTCAAGACTTAAACAAATTCAATTGAACAAACATAAATCCTATAACCTAGCTACACACGGAGTGGTTCATTATGTGAGGGGAGGCATGTGGATGTACATGTTCGGTGTTGAAAAGCGATTGTGGTAGCCAAGGAAACTAGGTAAGACATAGATACGACGTAATTCTAGAGACACTTAAAGAAACTCTAAACAATAATTGTGATGATATATCAAAGTGTACGTTAAATCTATAATAAATGATTGATGGTGGTTGTGAAATTTGGTTCAATGAGATGATTGAAATTAGGTATATGATATGTTTGTTTTATTATAATTTATGTTGCATTCACAAAGGTTTTGCATAAGGGTGGGTTGAATTGATTATATATGCAAGTGTGACCCACTCTGTGATTTGGCTTACACCAGTGTAAGTATAGAGTAAGTTTTAGTTTGGTTATTCTATTATTAGATACAGTTGATCTAGTATGGTTTGAAGTTAAGGCGCCTCCGTGGAGGAACTAAATGCCTTATTATTATTGAGTTGAAAGCTAAGGCACCTTAGTGGAGGAACTACCTGTCGTAATTAGTGTATTTAAGAATGTTGTATTATTCATGGAAAGTTAAAGCGCCTCAGTGGAGGAACTATCTGCCTTGTGGATTGTGTATATATATGTATAAGTATATGTTGTATTTTAGGGCTACTCACACCAGCATTGTTTATAATGCTGACCCAATTTGCATGTTTGTTTATCGAGTGTGTTCATTAAATGAACATAGTTGATAAGTCTTGACAGGTTTAGTGTTGAAGAAGATTGGTTGCTTCTTGTGGTTTGCGTTAGCGTCGCATTTTATGATAGGTTTTGTTTTCCCTTAAGGTGAAATAGATTTTTAGTTGAGACAATGTTTTTGTATTTTCATTTGTAATTTTAATTAAAGAGTTATTGAAAGGAGATTTGTAACCTAATCTTATTTGTAAATTTTTGTAATGAAGAGGACTTTTGTTTAATTTGAAATTTTTATTGGTTTTTAATTATCCGCATATTTAAACTGTTTATGGGTTTTTGAAAGTTGAGAGTGCATCACACCTCGAAAATCGAAGAGTCGGGAACAAATATTGTTTTCCGATTTTGTCAAAATTGGGGGTGTGACACTATGCCTTGTTTGAAGCGCTGCGCGCTCGACTATGATCGAAGTTCCGTGCACTTAGGCGGTAGGCTTCACTTTTGCTGGAATAGCGCTGGTCGCCGTAAAATTTGAGTTCGTGATTGATTCAAGATGGATTCAACTAAACTAAGGCGCGCCCGTAGAGCTAGAGTGCTAAAGTGAAGAAGAAAGAAGGGAAACTTAGAAGTGAAAGGTGAGAGATGAAAGTGAGATGTAGTGTGGGTTGTGAGTGTAGAATGAAGGAAGTTTATATAGGTTTTGAGTTTCCAAAACGAAACGGCAAGTTGCCAAAAGGTTTTAAGGCAATTGCCGGAAACAAAATATTTCCAAAACCGAAAACGGAAACAACCCATATTCTCTATACCAAAACAAACTTAATATATTTTAGGTTGAATTTATGATAGTAACTGCCTAACTCATTGAGATTTCAGCCTACCACAATATCTACTCATAGCCATGCCAATATCGGCAACATTCCCAACAATCACCGTAACACTACTTCTAACAATTGGGGATCATATAAAAATTATGCTAGAAGAAATAATACCACCCCCAAACAATTCGGGAAGGTGGGATTAACACAAAAATCAACGCATTATTTGAAAAGAACCACATTAAATTAAAATCGAAATTCAATTTAAAATTAACTACCGAATTCAATTTTAGCTGTTGAATTCAACCACTTAACATCCAAACTAATAAAAACAATAAAACAACTAAATAACATCAAAACAACAAATTTTTCTAAACACCTAGCCATGTGATGAAGATGGACCCTGAGATGGAGATTGGGCCTAGGATGAAGATGGACTCGATCCATCCGTCCTTTGGTGACAACGCTCATGCCTCTCAGACTCATCTGAAATAGAACCCCCCAGGGGTGGCATGCGTCATAGAATCTCTACTCGGAACAGGCGTTGTGCTTCCATCTCTGCCTTCATCTCTGTATAATGCGCATTCTGACGCTGAAGGAGAGTCTCCATGTTACACAAGAGATCCTCCTGACCCTTTTCGAGCATTTCAAAACTCGTCTAAAGGTTCTTTTGTTTATTTCGAATTATAATCTGCCTATCCCGTACATCTTCACAAATACCATAAATGTAACGCACGCCAGTATGCAACACTGACATGCGTTCTAAATCAGAAGTACACCTTTCTAAGGCATCTTCATCCAAACATGTCATATCCTCCATTTCCTCATCCGAATCAACCACCCTATCCTCCGGCAACTTCCAAGTCTTTTGGATACACTTCGTATAAATAATTTCATTTGAATGTAATTTCAACATAGTCCGCTCAGTTCTTGGTTCCCCCCCCCAAGACAACATTATCTTCGTAATTAAAGCAGGCAATGGTGCAATATTTTTCCCAACTCCTCTAATCATATTTATCAAAAACTCGAGGATACAGAATTCATACCTCTTCTCTTGCAATATCCAGAGAACGTGCAGACATGTCAAACCGATGTCGCTCACTTTCTCCTTCCCGATGACGTTCTTACCAATCCACTGAGCTACAACCAGTTGGTTGGTTTGCAGAGATGACTGTCGAGCACAATGAGAATTCGGATTGTATTGACCCTCCATGACAGTGTCTTTCATCAATGCAGGAACTCCAGTATACTGGGATTCCTGCACGGTGGCTTCAAGGTGGCGTTCAGGCGTAATGCCTAAAATCTCAGCCAACAACTCTCGCGATACTTCTCTCCTAGTCCCAACCACCTTCATGAAAATTTTCTGACCTTCCAACTCTCTTTTCTTATAGAATTGTTCGACCAAATCGGAGTGGTAGAAATCATCTGTCGAGTACCACAACCTATTCCAATTCCTCCTAATCATCTCATCATGAAAAAATGGCGTAAAGCGGGCGGCAGTAAAAGCTTGTTCCGACAAAGTTCTTCGTCTTAGAGCCATTGAATATTTGGAATGATTTGTGGGTTTGAATAAGGTGGAGGAGACGCGTTTGAGCAAACTCACTAAATATTTGGGAGGAGGTGCGATGGTGGTTTGATTTTTTTTTATAGTTTGGTGATTTTTTTATTTATTTTCGGTGGTGCAAAAGGTTGGAATGGTGGTGGAGATGTTTTGGAGATGGTGAAACTATTTTGGCATGATGTTGTTTAGGTTTTTTTTTTTTTTGTTAGGGTTTAAAATTTGGTAATGGCGGAATTGGAAAGAGGAAGAAGAAGAACGCGATGCGTTCTTGGTTCGTACTGTTGACTTGGGCCCAAGCCCAATTCGCTTTCCAAAATGCCCATTTTTGTCCCTATGCACGCAAAAAATAAAATTGGAATTCTCGACTCGATACAGGTCCGATTTTTGCGAATGAGATATAAAAATGATCAGGAGAGAATTTCCAATCTAATGATCCATACCACATTCTAATCTAACCGCGGATGACATATAGAAATGTGGTAAACGCCTCAAAATGCGTGAATGACGTAAGTTATGCGTACGAATGAAATCTAAATTCATAGGTAATGTCAACCCAAATCAAATTATGATTAAACGGTATAAGTAACAAAAATGGAAAGTTAAACAATCAAGGACTGAAAAACCAACACCCCACCACCCCAATCAAATTTTTGGCAACGAAGTTTGAAAATTTGTTATAATGTGGGTCTTTTAAAGTCAGATTCCCGAGACTTCCTAGATTACTATTTTTATGGTTTTGATATTTTTTTTACTTTTTATGAATAAGTTTTAATATAAGAAAAACGAAAAGCAATAAGACATAATTCACACCATAGAGAAACATGACTCAAAAACTGAGAAAACATGCAAGAGTGGAAAAGGTGAATTATGTTAACCGTGGACTTAGTATCTGGTACTTACAGCCACACACTCCATATGGAGAGCCCGATTACCTGAATGGTGCACTTACTAATATATGGACGTGAAAGGAAGTACACCAAGCAACAAAGGTCAGTCCTCATAGACAGGGTCCTGTAAAAGGACTTCCTCCACATCAGGGGACATTAGCTCATGAAAATATTTTAAACGTTGGCCATTGACTTGAAAAGTACTGTTGTCCTTGGGATTTACCAAGGTGATTTCCTCGTAAGGGGTGACTTCAGTAACCAGAAAAGGACCAGACCAACGGGTTTTTAATTTCCCTGGAAAAATATGTAGATGGGAGTTGTAAAGTAAGACCTTTTGACCTACCACAAACTCTTTGCGCAAGATTTGCTTATCATGAACACGTTTCATGTTAGCTTTATAATCATTCGCGAGATCGTAAGAATCGCTACGAATTTCTTCAAACTCATTCAATTGCAACTTCTTGCGTTTGACGCCCGCCTCATCAAAATTGAAGTTAAGGCTTTTTATAGCCCACAAGCACGGTGCTCCAATTCAACGGGCAAATGACAAGGTTTCCCAAATACAAGTCTAAAAGGGAGACATACCTATAGGAGTTTTGAAAGCAGTTCTATATGCCCATAAGGCATCGATAGACGCTTCGACCAGTCTTTCCTATCAGGATTTACAGTTGTTTCTAAAATCTTTTTGATTTCCCTATTAGAAACTTCTACTTGTCCGCTAGTTTGTGGATGATACGGAGTTACTACCTTATGTGTAACTCCATACTTTTTTACTAGAGATGCAACAACTCTGTTGCAAAAATGTGTTCCACCATCACTAATGATAGCTTTAGGAATGCCAAATCGACAGAAAATATACTCCTTAACAAAAAAAACAACTGTCTTATGGTCATTGCTACGGCAAGCCATGGCCTTTATCCATTTAGACACGTAGTCCACGACAACTAGAATATATATAAAGCTGTGGGAAACAGGAAAAGGACCCATGAAATCAATGCCCCATATGTCAAAAATTTCTACTACCATGATTGGATTTAATGGCAAAATATTATGCTTCGTGATTCGCCCAAGTTGTTGGTAACGAACACATGTCTTACAATGCACTTGAGCATCTTTAAAAATAGTAGGCCAATAAAACCCACATTGGAGAATTTTAGCAGCTGTTTTCATACCACTAAAATGGCCACCACACTCTTTGTCATGGCAGAATGAGAGAACCTCATTGTATTCCCATTGGGGAATATAATGACGAATAATCTGATCTGCACAATACTTAAAAAGATAGGGCTCATCCCAGTAATATAGCTTAACTCTGCCCAAAAACTTTTTACGTTCATTTCTTGACCAATCTTCAGGAATAGTATCAGACGTTAAATAATTCACAATGTCAACATACCATGGTGTAGAAAAAATAGCATACAGATGCTCATCAGGAAAAGAGTCAGGTATGGACTCATAATCACTATCATCGTCATTTGTAAGTCTAGATAAGTGGTCGGCAACTACGTTTTCGACCCCTTTTTTGTTCTTTATTTCTAATGTGAACTTTTGTATGAGAAGAATATATCGGATTAATCTCTGCTTAGCATCCTTCTTTGCGAGAAAGTACCTAAGGGCTGCATGGTCTGTGTAAACTAGAGTCTTAGAACCAACCAAATAAGGACAAAACTTATCTAAAGCATAAACGATAGCTAAGAATTCTTTTTCAGTAGTTGTATAATTCTTTTGAGCATCGTTTAGAGTTTTACTAGCATAATAAATAACAGTGGATTTATTATCTAATTTATGTCCCAAGACAGCACCAACAACATAATCACTAGCATTACACATGAGTTCGAAAGGTTTAGACCAATCGGGAGGCTGTATAATGGGCGCAGAGGTTAAGGCGGCTTTTAAAGTTTCAAAAGCCTGTTTACAGATAAAATTAAAATCAAAGATGACATACTTTAAAAGCAGATTAGTTAAAGGCCTAGCTATTTTTGAAAAATCTTTGATAAAGCGCTATAAAACACGTGATGGCCTAAAAGGCTCTAATATCACGCATACCGTCGTGGTATCGATGAAAGTCGCTATCTTATCTAGTTTGGCATTATCTACTTTGATGCCATCACTAGATACAATATGACCTAGCACTATTTCCTTTTTCACCATGAAATGACATTTTTCCCAATTTAAAACCAGACTCTTCTCTTCACATCATGTCAAAACCTTAGACATGTTAGATAGACAATCAGTGAAAGAGTCTCCATAGATAGAAAAATCGTCCATGAATACTTCCATGAAGTGCTCTACCATGTCACTAAATATATGAAGCATACACCGCTGGAAGGTACCAGGAGCATTACAAAAGCCAAAAGGCATTCGTTTATAGGCATATGTTCCAAAGGGACATGTGAAAGTAGTCTTTTCTTGGTCATCAATATCAATAATAATTTGAAAATAGCCATAGTAGCCATCCAAAAAACAATAAAAAGTATGACCATCTAGACGTTCTAGCATCTGATCTATAAAGGGTAAAAGAAAATGATCCTTTCGTGTCATGACATTTAAACGTCTGTAATCAATACAGATCCTCCATTTCATAGGACCATGCGTGGAAACATATTCAGCCTTGGCATTACGTACCATGATAATCCCTAATTTCTTAGGAACCACATGAATGGGACTTACCCATTCGCTATCAGAGATTGGGTATATGATGCCAGCATCGAGTAACCATAAGACTTCTTCCCTGACGACCTCCTTCATGGCAGGGTTCAAGCAATGCTAAGGTTCGCTAGAAATCTTTGCGTTATCCTCTAAATGGATATGATGAGTGCAAACATTAGGGTCAATTCCCTTAATGTCGGCTAGGGACCAACCAATCGCAGAACGATGTTCCCTAATCACTCTAATCAAATGTGCCTCTTCATCCTTAGATAACAGAGAATATATTATTACCGAGTGACTACCATCCGGATCAAGTTGAATGTACTTTAACTCAGAAGGAAGAGGTTTAAGTATCGAGGTGGTGGGAATGTCGATAAATGCTTCTAGAGGGTCCTCATCCTGAATAATGAAAACTTGCTTAGGCAGCAGGTCTTCAAACTCAGTAGATGGAGCAACAAAAGGATCTACGATAGGTGTAGACTCGAAGATGGTGTTGACTTCCTCTAAGTAGGAGTCGTCGACGAAATCTGAACTTCCAAAAGAAAGGAATTTATGCATATGGTTTTCTAGAAACGTGTTGTTAAAATAATCTTGAGCTAAGCTCTCGATCATGCTAACCCCCCCATCTACAGACGAATCTGGTAACTGTTTCATCATTTTAAAAATATTCACCTCAACAGAAAGGTGTCCAAAAGACAAGGACATCGAACTATCGCCGCAGTTTATGAGCGCGTTGGCAGTAGCCAAGAAAGGACGCCCTAAAATGATCGGAACAGAGTCGTTAGCGACTTTTGTATCAAGGATAACAAAATTAGTAGGATAGTAGAAGTCCTGAACCTTAACAAGCACGTTTTCCACCACCCCCTTAGGATACTTAATAGACCAATCCGCTAATTGCAACATCATTTTAGTAGGTTGCATCTCCTGTAGACCTATTTGTTTGTATAGATAATACAGGAGTAAGTTAACACTCGCCCCCAGATCTAATAAAGTGGTGGTCGTGTGGGAATCTTCTAAGGTGCATTGAACAGTAGGACGACCAGGGTCCTTGTACTTAACGATTCCATTATGTTCTGATAAAGTTGGAAACTGTTCAGTTATGAAGGCGTCTTTAGGAATATTTGTCTTACGCCTAGTAGTGCACAACTCTTTAAGAAACTTAGTGTGGTAAGGTAACTTTTTAATTGCTTCAAGAAAATGAAGGTTTATTGTTAGATTTTTGAAAACTTCCCTAATCTTATCGTAATTTGTATCCTTGTTCAACATAGCTAATCTTTGGGGAAACGGTGATTTCTCTCTATATTTAGCGTATAGATCAACTGGATGTCTAACCTTGGCTTTATATTTCTTAGGTTGTGGTTTAACTGGTACCTCTACAGGGGTAGGATCTTCAGTTTCTACATCGGTATCTAGTACAATATCTGGTGTAGGGACCACTGGTGGGTAACTATATGCATAGCTACGTTGTTATCAACCACTCTGCCAAAACAGAGAGTGGTGATGGCATTTAGCTCACCTACATTTGCATTTTCTGTACTAGTATTACCGTTTATCTCAAAGGCCGTGTTTGTTGTTTTAGGATTAGGTATCGCTTGACCTGGAAACACACCTTTTGTTTGTACCTTCTCTTGTGCTATCTGCTGTAAGGAAAGTTGGATAGCTTGTAAAATCTGTTGTTGGGTTTGCATAAAGGCATCAAAACGATCCGGTTGTGGAGGACTGTTTGTTAGAGGTTGTGTGACAGGAACTATGTCACGTTGATTATTAATGGGTGGATTTTGATAGTTATTATTCACTGGAATGATACCTCTATTAGCATTATAATTATTATTGTTATAATTATTATGATTACCCTGACCTTGTGCTTGACCTTGTCATTGTCGTGGTTAAGCTTGGTTGTTATAATTATTATAATTACCTTGACCTTGTCCTTGACGTGGTGGAGCTTGGTTGTTATAATTAATGGGTGGATTGTAATTGTTTGCTGGCCTAACAATTTGATTATTATACCTTGGAGGTGTTACTTGTTGATTATTTCTCCAACTGAAGTTGGGATGTTGTCTCCAAGGGGCATTAGGAATAGGATACTATTTATTAAGCAAACGTTATCTTGTTGTGATGTTTGTTGTTCATCAGCGAGAGGACAATAGGAGTCGGGATGCTCATGACTCAAACAGAAATTACATGGATTGGAGTTGACATTCATGACGGGGATAGACTTTTGTTGAACAGAAATAGCCTTAACCTTTTTAGTGAGAGATTCAATTAAATTTTTAAGTTCAGGATCGGGTTTCATCTCAAACATACCAGCGGCCTTAACTATTGTAGAAGATTTAGCGTTGCGGGAGATATCGTCACTACCCCCCCCAATTATTATTAAGCTTTGTCTGATATTCTAGAAATTTATAAGCCTCTGAAGCTCCCTTACTGAGGAAACTACCCCCATTCATTATGTCAAGCACCTCTTTGTGGTGGTGTAACAGTCTCTTGAAAAAGGCACGAACTAACGTGTCTTTCGCGAGGTTATGGTGTGGACACTCTATAAGAAGATCGGTGAAACAATTCCAAGCCTCTGAAAATGATTCATAAGGATTCTGTCGAAAGAAATGAATCTTGGAAAGCATTTCATCGGTTTTCAGTGGTGGGTAAAAATGTTCCATAAATAGTTGAACAAGTTTGGCCCACGAGTCCACAGAATTAGGCGCTTGGGCAGTTAACCAAGACGCCATCTTATCGGCTAAAGTGAAAGGAAACACCCTCAGTTTAATTTGTTCAGCACCAACCGTAGAATGGTGGAATGTAGTAAGGACTTGGTCAATCCTACGCATGTGCTGATAAGGTTTTTCATGGTCTAACCCATGAAAAACGGGTAACAAATTAATTATATTTGGGGGGATTTAAAAATCCCCCACTGGGTCTGATAGAACGATGTAAGATTTTGGGCTATCATTCAAGGCTTTGTAAAAGTTAGAGAGAGGAGACTCTCTTTCTTCAGCCATTATATCAGGTGTGGTGTGTGGTATGGTAGCTAGAGGTGTAGTGAGTGGTATACTAGAAAGGCGTGTTTGTTGACGTTGCCGGTTGATTACGTTAGGCGTTTTTCTTCGGCCTGACCTTAATCTCATGCAAGGCTAAGACCAATCTTAACTAAACTAGCGTCTTATATACGTGTGCTCAGTGTGTATAACGAGTTAGAAACATTGAATAACTTGAAGTAATGGAAGTTTGTACTAACTAGTGAAAATAGGGCGGTTCAAGAATAGGGCGCAGGGTGTGCTCAGAATCAGCCTAGGTAGGGCGCGGGTCGCGTTTAGGTCCAACTTGAGCTCCAGGCGCTTCAGCGCGGGGGGCGCTCGAGTTTTGCCTTGGTAGGGCGCAGGTCGCGCTTAGGTCAAATTCGAGTTCCAGGCGCTTCAGCACGGGGGGCGCTCGAATTTAGCCTTGTTTGGGCGCGGGTCGCGCTTAGGCTTGTTCTTTGAAAAAAATTTAGTTCTAAACCAAACAATCACTGTTAGAACAAACAAGGATGGGTGGGACTTTGGGAAGACTAACAATACTAAAGAAAACAATACTAACGGGAACTAAGATGGCAGCGGCGCCATTTGATAAAAGTAAAATGATAGTTTTACTCACAAATAAATGGCGAGACTCAAACACAAGTAAAACTAAAACTAATTCCGATTGTGTTATCAAAGTTTTCTACTCTCGATGCTATCGCAATAGAGTTGGAGTAGAAAATTCGTTCCACTCTTAGTTTTTTAGTATTAGCGTTTTCTAAGATTATCGGTCCTATCCAAAGTTAATAAGAGTATGATGGGAAATTATACTACGATGCAAATTATGCTAACAAGATACGAATAACTTAACTATGAAATGCTAAATTGATACTATGATAAAGAATTAGGGGGGATTGATTCCACCTTAACTCGACTTAATTAACTAGCGAAGATTCGTCGTAATCCGAATTGTAATGCTTTCGCATAGCAATTGGTTCTTCTTAATCCCTAGTTGTTCATGGTAATCTCTACCAACTAACATCTAGCATGTGAAACAATCAAACCCATTCCCATGGTGAACTAATCGTTTTCTAGAATAGAATGGAAAATCACGACTATTCTACGCTAACACAAATCAAGCTTCATCAAGGCTTCTTCAACCCCCTCTAATGGAGGTTTAGCCTAGAATCATTATGCTATCATTTCTATTTGAATTTAAACAAGACATCATAAAAAGATTGTAAATTTACTAAATTGAACTACAATAGTAATGATTTCAATCGAATTAAACAAGAATTAAAACTAAATTAGCACTAAGATCATGAATACTAATTATCAATGAAGACAAACTAATTCTAAATAAGAATGAAATCAAGAACTAAATGGAAATGAAAACTAATACTTTATTATAAAACTAAATATGATTATCAAATAATAATCTATTTGTTCTAACTAATCTATTGCAAAGTAAAAACTAGATCTAAAACAATATATGAAAAACTAATTAATGGAGACTAAAAACTAGATCTAGAATTCTATGCTAATGGCTACCTCTAAAAAACTACTTGCTTAAGAGTTAAGTCTTGTGTGTTGAAATGGAGGAGACAAGATCCACATTTTCGTGCATGGGCTAAGGAGCCATGTTTTTTTCAGTCCATAGAGGCCCTTTCAGTTGGATTTTGCTTCAACAAACTTTTCGTCCACTTCTGCTCCTCTGATTGGGTCAAGGTTTAAACCATTGGAAAGCTCTTTCTGAGTCGGTCATTTTGACATAAGGTAGGCCCAATTCCAAAGTCTGAGTCCAAAGATACGGTCTTCGAAAGTTCTGCTAACTTTTATGCATTGTTTCTGCCCGCGTTGACTTTGACTTTTTAGCTTTGACCGGGCTTTTTAAAGGCTTTTTCTCCTTGAATCTTGGCCTTTAATCACAGAACTCCTTAGCAACCAACCCTTGCTCCTTTATCTCGCAAAAGTGACACATTTCTGCACATAATCGACTCCAATGCCTGAAATACATAAAAACACGTAATCAACATTAACTCTTATTTATTAGTCGCATAATTGGTCTAAAAGTATTATTGTTAAGGGGTTAAAACTACAGTTTTGGGCTCTTATCATACACCTAAGGCTCAAGGTGGCTTAGATTTCAGGAAAACTCAAGACATGAATAGAGCTATGATAGCTAAGTTGGCTTGGAAGGCTTACACTGATAAGACTTCCCTATGGGCTAAAACTTTCATGGCTGTATATGGAAGGAACTGGTTTGATGTGAAAGAAAACCCACCCCCTAATACTTCTTGGTTCTGGAAAGGGATACATAGGGTGGCCATAAAGCTCATGGATGGGTGTTTATGGAGTATAGGAAAGGGAATGAGGTATCCCTGATGACTCAACCCTAGCTGAACATAAATCAAAGGCCAATCACTATTAGTGAGTTGATGCCTCTGCAGCCTGAGCTCCAATATCTTAAAGTAAAGGACATTATGCTAGAGGATGGGAGTGGATGAGATACAAATAGGGTTGATCACCTATTCCCATCTGCTATAAGCAATCTCATTAAGCAAGTGCTTAATTATCAGACCAAGTTATGGTGGTCAGGATAAGCTTAGATGGTTGGGTACTACTAGAAATGGTACTCTCACTGTCAAGTTTGCATATCATAAGTTTCTGGGGAACCAAGAGATAGCACAATCCTCTTCTTTCAACATAAGGACTGTTAAAGCTATTTGGAAACTACCTATTACAGCTAGTATACATATCTTTATTTGGAAATTGTATATGGGAAGTCTTCCAACCGGAGATTTACTCAGTAGAAGAGGAATGAAGGGTGACTTCTCTTGCCCTTTTTGTGGAGATGAACAAGAGGATCCTGTACATCTTTTTTTTCACTGTGAATGGGTTAAATCGATTTGGTTTGCATCTAACCTTGGGGGCAGAGTGGAAGAGGTGGCTGTCAATACTATAAGGGAGTGGCTGGACATGTTCATACAGTGGACTAATGACCCAGAAAAAGGGATATTGGCAATGATAATCTTGCAGGAGCTATGGGAGACAAGGAATAAGGTGAAGTTTGAAGGCAGGAGCATTTACAGCTAGTATACAGATCTTTATTTGGAAATTGTATATGGGAAGTCTTCTAACTGGAGATTTACTCAGTAGAAGAGGAATGAAGGGTGACTTCTCTTGCCCTTTCTGTGCAGATGAACAAGAGGATCCTGTACATCTTTTTTTTCCACTGTGAATGGGTTAAGTCGATTTGGTTTGCATCTAACCTTGGGGACAAAGTAGAAGAGGTGGCTAGCAATACCATAAGGGAGTGGCTGGACATGTTCATACAGTAGACTAAGGACCCGGAAAAAGGGATATTGGCAATGATAATCTTGCAGGAGCTATGGGAGACAAGGAGTAAGGTGAAGTTCGAAGGCAGGAGCAAAAATAGAGAAAGTTTGATAAGGAGGACTTCAGCAATGTGGACAAGGATCATCAAGGCCTTTGAAGGCGAACAGGGAGTTGGGAGTCACTAGCCCCATAACAGGGCCTTCATACAATATAATAACTGCCTTAGTGAATAATTATTTCCTAAAATAGAATTGGACACGATTATAATAAGATTTGATGCTGCTTTTTTCAGGGAATCTGGAGAAGCGGTAGCTGGAGCTATGGCATGGGACAATGAAGGATGTCTTAAAGGAGCAGCTACTAGGAGATTCACAGTAGTGGATGCAGAGGAAGCATAAATAGTGGTTATAGAGGTAGCAGTAAAGCTAGCAAGGAGTATAGGAGCTAACTCCTTTTTGTTCGAGGGTGATAGCAAACTAGCTATTCAAAATGTTTTAAACTCTCTGGAGTCAAACTCATGTTGTCGGAGACTCGAACCTATTAAACTTATGGTAGATGAGGTCTGTAGGTCTGTTGGCTTTTGTAAGTTCCATTGGATTAGCAGGAGGTATAACACAGAAGCTCATGAACTAGCTAAATCGGCTGTTCAGGGCCAGGATGTCAACCTCCTGCCACAACTCTTGTTGGATTGTAGTGTGGTTCCTCTTATGTTTATATATATATATATATATATATATATATATATATATATATATATATATATATATATATATATATATATATATATAAAAAAAAGGAATAAAATAGCTTGGCACAAAAATTTTATTATGGAATAAGCACATACACCCTAAGACTAAATTGGCGATTCACGCGGTTGTCTTTGCAATGAATGTAAGAAAAAGTTCACTCCTTGTCTTGCACGAGCCACTAGATGTTGTGTTTGCAAAAGGGATGTTGAAAACCTGAAACATCTTATTTGGGAGTGTCCATTTGCTACGCCAGCTATAGAGTTGGTTTGTCATTGAGTTTTAAGGTTCCTAATACCTTCAACAACCTTCAACAAATGCTAAAACTGGCTAAAACTAAAGCTCGATATATTCTGAATCATATTTGGGAGGCAGCAGTTATTAGTTGCATGGCGGGGATTTGGCTTCATAGAAATAGAATACACTTTGATGATTTAAAGTACGTGTAATGTGGCTTTCTGCAAACACTCTTTATGCAAGTCAATATCGCGGGCCACTTATCCAAAGGCTATATGAGAGCAGGGGCGGATCCAGGATTGCCACTCAAGGGGGCTTCTACAACTAACATACATTACAAATATTTTTTTTTGGGTGAATTATATACACTATTATAACTAGTATTTTTTTTTTCCACGGAAAAGTTGGGTGTGCTGCAGCACACCTCCGCCCCTTGGATCCGCTCTTGCATGAGAGACTCAGACCCAAACAAGATGGTGTTATCAAAATAGGGAATTGGTAGTAAGCTTGGGCGTGCACCAAGGATTCGACAATACCTCCACTGATACTGAAAATTAATATTGATGGCTCAAGTTTTGGAAATCTCGGTCGTGCTGGATGGGGTGCTGCTTATAGAGATGCCCTTGGTGTCTTTAAGCTTGTCTACAATAAGGGTAAGGGTAAGGGTATTGGTATCAAAACAAACTTCATTGTTTTGCTATTGTAGGAAGCATAGATATAGCCATTGCTCGAAACTGGTTACACTTATTGGTGAAATCAGACTCACATGCGGCTATTTTTACTTTTAGTTATGGAACTATTCCATGGAATTGCAAAGTAGGTGTGCAAGCATGCAAGTCAAAGGTCTAGTATCTATTATTATCTCATAATTGGCGAGAGGCCAATTTCACGGCTGATACAACTGCAAAAGTGGGGGCCAATTTAGAGAACCACGAGGAAAACCTATATGTGTGTGTGTGTGTGTGTGTGTGGGAGGATCCGAAAAGTGTTAGCTCTCAAACAATCTAAAATAATTGATCCCTAACTGAGAATCGATAAAAATTGATCTTTAACCAAGAGTCGATCAAATAAATTTAATAAACAAGAAGTGTCTTTTATAAACCCTAACATCGTCTTAAATAGGCGTCCAAACACTTCCACAAACAATGACTTAAAAGTCCCCTAAAGTCCACCGATTAAAACCCTACGAATTAAAAATAAAAGATCAGAGTAAAAATGGCCCAAGGGAGTGCGCCCCCTCTAAGAGAACAAACCAAGGGTGTGCGCCCCTCTACTACCCCTCTATTCCCTATCATTCTCCCTGTCTTGGTCGTCCTCGAATGTTACTAGCGCAAAAATAAAAGATGAACAGCAAAACAGACGGAAGTCGTCCTCGAACTTTGCCACGATATTGACTAACTTGCATAGCTTGACGAAAAGAACTCGTTGTCACAACATGCATAGACGAATATCTTCTGAAAAGAAAGCAATGATTATTTGCTATTAATAAATCTACAGAGACATCAAGGAACCGATCTGCAAAGCTTTCAAACAAATGCACCAAACCAACACAACCAGATCTTTCCTCCAAGTTAGACAAACTAGGATCCACAAAACACAAAACAGATAATTTTTCATCGTCAGGATAAACTTCATAAACTAGTGGTAAATCCCAATCGATAAACTCATTTTTATCACCAACTGGATAATACATCCCATCATCAACATACTCCTCATCAAAACACGGGGTTAAATCCCAATCAACAAAACTCAATTTTTCTCAACTTCAAAAAAAAACTGAAGTTTCACATCAACAAAGTTTGAAGTTTTAGAACTTTTTACCTTCAACACGTCTTCCACTATTGGTGTTTGACGCTCATAAGAATGGTCAAGCTGCCGAGTAAAGGCGGCAGCCTGGCAGGTTAGCGATGCTACCTGCCTAGAAAGTTTGGTCATGCACTCTTTATCATACATATCTAGTCCGTAGTTGATTATGATATCAACTAATATATGAATGAATAATTCATTAGCTCGCAAACAATCAAGAATCGTTCTTTAACCAATAAACGATGAATAAAATTGATAATATCCAAGAATGTCTATTACAAAACCTCAAGAGCCCTTAAATAGTCGTCTAAAACCTAAAGATCAAGACTGCGGTGATCCTAAAGTTCACCGACTAATTCTACAAAAACACACAAAAGGCCTGACTTCGAATAGCCCAAAGCGTGCCTGCATGCATCAGAAGGCTAAACCAAGGGCGTGCACGCCTTCAACTAAAAACAAGGCTTGACTTTGAATAGCCCAGAGGGAGAGGGCGTGCGCCCCTGTCATAATGCTAAACCAAGGGCGTGCACGCTTTCAACTAAAAACAAACAAACTATCAGACCACCGAGACATCACCATGTGCATCCATATATGTATCTGCAAGATCCTGTATTGCATCATATTATATTCATATTTCAGATTTGATTAATCTTAGGGAAGTAGTTTACCACTAGTGATTTATTACTTTTCTTATAATTCTTATTATTCTTATTAATACATTCTGCTTATCTAGCAAAACAAAAAAAAAAAAAAGCAATTTTACTGGATTTGACTGTACCAAGGTTTACAAAATAGCCTAGGCCCATTTGTTTTCATTTATTTTTTAAACAATAAAATAAAGTAATAAAATAAGGGTTAGAAGAAAAGCAAAACTAAAAAACAAACAAGACCCATTAAATATTTTGGTAATGGCCTTTTACATCCAAAAATAAATAAACAATTGATTGTTCAAAATCGAAAATTATGTTGTACGTACTTCATATTAACTTGTATAAAAATGAATTAGTTTATTTAATTTTTAAATAACTATGATGTACTTGTATGAAAATTGAATTTGATCAAAATTGAAAAATATTTTTCCAAATATTTTTTTTAATAAATAATCATGTTTGTGTTCAAAATAGATAACAATGGTAAAATTGTCCAAATGATTTATATTTAGTATTCAGAACTAGGTCATTTTAACAGAAAACAAATATATTTTTCAAAGTTCAACAATCAACATTCAAAAGATGAGTCATTTAGCAATCAACATAGAGGCTAAAAAAACAAACGGCTCCTAAATGTAATATATGAACCTTAGTTTGTGTTATTGGATCAAATAAGGGGTTGTATCGTGTGTGAAGTGACCAAACCCACAACTGCCTCGTCCATCACCATTGTTGAATGTTGGAAAATGACATTGTTTTGAGCCAAAAAAAATAAAAATAAATAGTGCCTTAATAAAAGAGGTTAAAGACCAAGCTAACATGGAAATTGCGGTTTCTAATGTAGTGCGGTGTGAGTTGGAGTGTGGAAAGATTAAAGTGTTTGGGGAGAAAAAATAAAATGAAGCGGGGGGAGGGGTTGTAATTTATTGAGCTAATAAATAAATCCCCTCATCAAACAGATAGGGGAGCCACTTGATTTTCCCAAAATCCAATCTCCAGATTTGGAAGCAATTATCAAGTTCCAATTTTTGATTTTTCTGAAAATAAATTAGATCCGAATTTTCCGATTTTTCCAATCCAAATTTTCACAACAATTGGTGTTTTTCACAAATTACTTACAATCTTCACAACAATTTCCTTCAACAATTTCCTTTGGAAAGTATTTTATTGTATAGTTTTTATATAAATACACACAAACTACACACTCAAAAACTATTTGTTTAAGTTTCCAAGTTATTAATCTTTTAAAATCTAACAAAAAAATTTAATTTGTTATAGTTTTTCCAAACTTTCTCTGAAAAGACCCAATTCTGAATGTTTTGATTTTTTTTTTGAATTTCTGAATTTTCCAAATTCAGAAAAATATTTAGAGTTCCAAAAAAATTTGGAACGGAATTGGAAGGTATAATACTATAATCCATTCCGAAAAAATTTGGAAATTTTTCGAGTCACCTATTTCCGATCCAATTCAATCCAAAATCACAATTTCTATAGTCTATTACAACTTAGCACATAGACAGAACAATTTCAATTTATGTCGTCGTCCACCAATGCTAAAGATGCAAATCTATTGAAACGGTTTGAAAGCCAAGCTAAAAGTGCCCAAATTTATGGTGTGGCACCCTTTTTAGTATGCCCTTTGTAGCATATCCATAGTTTGTGATTCTGAACGAAACTTCGGAATTCCGATTAGAATTTTAGTTTTTCAAAAAAACGGAATTCCAAATATAGAGTCGAAATATTTGAAATTATCTGAAATTCTAAATGTGATAGAAATAGAAATTTAATAAATTTCAGATTTTGGATTTGTCAGAATTTCAAAATTCCGAACTATGAGTATATCCCATTGGACTTATTACTCTAACCCAGAGGAAAAAGTAAAAGACACTCAGTAAAACGATTCGAATATTTGACCATACACTATTCGGCTTAAGCTTCTTGACTTGCTCTAAGCTAAAGCCCAAAGAGAACAGTGGAGCTTTGACTAATTAGACTAATTTCAAAAGGCGTTATCATGAAATAACTCAATAATTTTACTCCAACGTCTACTTTTTTTTATACTAAAAATAAGCTCTTTCATTAATGGCGGAAATGCGGGGACCATGTTCTCTCTAACACTCACCTCACTCACTCACTTCAGCGGTTGTCTAATTATTAAGTTTCCGTTACGTTTCAACTCTCTTTCATTCCACTCCTTCTCTCTCTCTCCTTCTCATAACCTTAAAAACATAACACCCCTTCTTCATTTCCCCACTCCAACTACTTCTCCTTCTTCTTCTTCCATCTGCACATGCTGTTTTAAGGTAACAACTTATTAACTTATTTTTAACTTCACTTTACTTACTTACTTTTTAGTTACAAAACAAAAACAAAAAGCAAAAAAAAAAGAGAAGCTTAAAGCTCGAATTTTTAGACCTTTTGACCAAAACACAGCCGACAAGTGTCTCGATATTTGTGTTTCTTGTTCTTGAAAAAGTTTTATAGATCTCGAGATTTGCATATTTTACTTGGAAGGCTTGTTCAAATTTGGAGAGAGAATGGACAAAGTTTCCTTCTTCTTGTTCATTTGGTTACTTATTATTATTGGGTCAGTTTACAGTGACCCAGTTGAAGATAAACAAGCATTACTTGAATTTGTGAGAGACATTCCACATTCAAGAGCTTTGAATTGGAATGAGAGTACTAAGGTTTGTAATACATGGACAGGAGTGATATGTAATGAGGATAAGACTAGAATCATTGCATTACATTTACCTGGTGTGGGGTTAAATGGTCGAATTCCGCCGAATACGATTAGTCGTCTTTCGGAACTGCAGATCTTGAGTCTTAGATCTAATGGTATTACTGGTCCATTTCCTTTTGATTTTATCAATCTTAGAAACTTGTCGTTTCTTTATCTTCAGTTTAATAAGTTTTCGGGTCTGTTGCCTGTAAACTTTTCTGTGTGGAAGAATCTTACTATTGTTAATTTGTCTTATAATGAGTTTAATGGAAGTATACCTTCTTCGCTGTCAAATTTGACTGATTTGACTGCTTTAAATCTCGCAAACAACTCATTTTCTGGTGAGATTCCTGATTTGAAGTTACCCAATTTGCAACAATTGAATTTGGCTAATAATAGTTTGACTGGGAGTGTTCCCAGTTCTTTACAAAGGTTTCCAAATTCGTCTTTTGAGGGAAATAATATTTCTTTGATTCCTCCAATGCCTCGTCTTCCTCCTCCTGTTAGCCCACCTACATTGGAGCCGATACCCAAAATGAGGCGTTCCGGAAAGCTTGGTCAATCTGCATTGTTGGGGATTATAGTTGGTGCTTGTGTTCTTGGGGTTGTGGCATTTGCGTTCCTTTTGATTGTTTGCTGCTCGAAAAGGAAAAGAGAAATTAGGTTGTCTGGGAAGGCACAAAAAGGCTTAAAGGTCGCGGAAAAAAAGGGGTGATAGGAAGCCAAGATGGGAATAATAGGCTTGTTTTCTTTGATTGTTGCAATTATTCATTTGACTTAGAGGATTTGTTGAGGGCTTCTGCTGAAGTATTGGGGAAAGGGACGTTCCGAGTGGCATATAAAGCAGTTCTTGAGGATGCAACTACTGTAGTGGTGAAGAGGTTGAAGGAAGTGGGTGTAGGGAAGCGGGAATTTGAACAGCAGATGGATTTAGTTGGGAATATTCGTCATGAGAACCTGGTCGAGTTGAAGGCATATTATTACTCGAAAGATGAAAAGCTTATGGTGTATGATTATTTCAGCCGAGGAAGTGTCTCTGCACTACTACATGGTACGTTACTCAGTCCATTCATTGGTTTGTTATTTCAGTGTTTGCCGAACTGCATATATTTTATTTTATTTTTTATTTTCATATTCCCGATAAGTTGGTCTGATTTCCTTTTAACTGTCTCCAAATTCTGAGATAATCATGTATGCTTGAGTATGGGGGAAAACGACTATTTGAGAAGCTTGATTATGAAATATGCAGTCTCTGCCAATCCTATGAAGTTCCTTTAGTTTTGTGTCAAATGTTGATGTTTAGACTAGTTTTTTAATGCATGTAAAGTGATTGAACTCTTTTTCGTGCAATTTATAAGATCATAGGTTATGGTATGAGCAGTTGGATAATCAATACAAACGGAAGAGTACTCAGGGATAATGACATGTTCTTGTTTTGTTTTGAAGTCAAATCAACAAGTACGCTGGAAAATATTCTTATGATACCACTGATTAAATTAGTTCTCTTTTGAAGATTTGGATATTGTACAACGTACACTGATTGAATTCTTATTCATGCTGCATATAAAGTCAACTTTTTGGTAGGAGTAGTTGGATAATCCAATACAAACGTATGATATCAACCAATATCACAATAAAGTATTTTGTCTGAGGGGAAATAAGGGCGATTTGGGGGGGGGAGGTATCCAATCCTTTTTATGTCACGTTTGGCTTAACAAGGATTAGAACGACATGCCAATTTTGAATATACAAATCTGAAGATTCAACCAAAAGATCTGCCAACTTTCTTTCTTTTTCTCCTTTTTAAGCCATCTTCCAGTTGCCAATTTGCAAAAACTTTGTTAGAAAGCTTTGAAGTCAAAGCTGGCTATTAGGTACCTGTTGGTGCAAAGCAGCTTCAGTTAAGAAGGAATCGTCTGGCCTGAACATGATATATTCTATAATAATTGCAGCCCTATAAGTAATAACCCCACAAGAATCCATGTTATTGTAATACAGATTCTAGTTATTAAACTACCAAGTTTGACTCTTCTGGGCACATTGAATCTGATTTCCATTACATGCATATATTGTTTGACTTATTAGCAACAGTATCTGTATTATGCAGTCTTGCGGCATAGCAATTAAATATATAGCACCTACTTTAACCAAATTTAAGGGGCGAATGGGCGATCACAAGAATGAGCCTCAAAGCTCTTAAAAAACTTGTGATAACTCGAAATAATAGATATAGCAAGGCTAGCATTCACTCCATACTTATCTTTCCTTTCATGGTGGCTGCCCCATTGTCAAGATGCTTGTCAGCATTAAAAGTGCAACTTTGTACGAATTTATACTTGAAAGTATTTGTGACGATACCTGTAATAATCTGGGATATGGCTTGTATGACTGGTCTTAGTTGAACGGAAATTTGATTAACCGGTTAACTGGTGATTGGTAAAATGTTTGTGTTGGACCATTGGTGTACCCCAACAGTGGCTAATTATAGTACAACGTAACATTGTTCAGCAGAACACTGAAAACTGTTGTATTTGTAATGGTAAGTTGTCTAAGAACTTTTTCATGCCTTGTTTCCCCATCTTACGATTTTGGTAACGACTGCAGGGAAAAGAAATGAGAATGGTAGGATTCCTCTGGACTGGGATACTCGACTAAGAATTGCTGTTGGTGCTGCAAGAGGCATTGTTCATATTCATACAGAGAATTCTGGGAAGATTGTACATGGGAATATAAAATCCTCCAACATCTTCCTTAACTCCCAAAACTATGGTTGTGTATCAGATCTCGGGTTAAGTACTCTGATGAGCCCAATTGCACCATCTCTCTCCCGTGCTGCTGGGTACCGAGCCCCAGAAGTGGTTGACACACGGAAAGCAAGTCAACCATCAGATGTCTACAGCTTTGGAGTGTTGTTGCTTGAACTCTTAACTGGGAAGTGCCCTGTTCAAACGGTTGGTGCGAATGAGGTTGTCCACCTGGTCAGATGGGTGCAGTCCGTAGTCCGGGAGGAATGGACAGCGGAAGTATTTGATGTGGAGCTAATGAGATATCCAAACATTGAGGAGGAAATGGTGGAAATGCTACAAGTGGCAATGGCATGTGTGGTGAGAATGCCAGACCAGAGGCCTAAGATGCCAGATGTAATGAAAATGGTGGAGGATATTCGGCGGATGGATACTGCAACCAGAATGTCTTCGGAAGCCAGATCAGAAAGCTCAACGCCACCACCACCTCCAGTGGTAGAAACAGAATCCACATCTATCCAAAATTGAGCCAATTTAACTGTATTCAATTTAAATCTGTTTGTAGTTTTGTAATGTGTATTTTCAATTCTCTTTGAAAGGTTTTTTTCGTAGCCAGACAGATCTTTAATCAGTTAGATTGTCAGTGTTCAAAATGTGATAACACTACTCATGTCTGGTTGTCTGTGAGTACTTTGATTATGACCCGCAAATGACCAAACGTTTTCACTCTATTCATTTTAGACGTCTCTATTCTCTGTTCGGTCAAATACATTTTGTCACTAGTATGATAGTATCCTTTAGAAATTGAGATCACCGTTCACCAGACATTAGGGGAAACCTTATCTATAGCACCTCACATCACATCGTTTCCTTTTTTACCCGAGCAGATTTGTTGAAAACTATTGGGTGATTGGACATTTGTAAGCCACATCGCTCAGTCGCTCGCTCATACGAGATAATAGCATAGGCGAATAGTGATGATAACACTATTATGAATAACAACAATTATGTCACAATAATACAATAATGTCATAGAAAATGATATTGTCAAATCTGGAAGCATGGAAGTTCCTATTCCAATCATGATTATACTAATCAAACTTAAAAGTCGGAAAGGTTGGCACATAATGATAATTATACACAAAACCTCTTAAAAGGTCAACGGTGTGAGGTTGAAGCGTTTAGCTAACATTGACAACGTAGTTGTTGATGTTAACGTTGGTGAGCCTCCTTTCCCGACCTTTTTATTGTATAATAATTTGGGAGTGTGTATGGTGAAAAACCTGACCAGAAACCACAGAAATACTTCTGAAATTTCCTGTGTTTCAGAAGTGGTCCCTGCTAAGTAATGATGAAACATGAACTGTCAATCCACTCAAAAACAAATTATAAAGATAAAAGATATTGTGGTTGAAACACTCAAGTTTTTTGTTTTGGTAACCATAAAACACTCAAGTTGATCGTACAAAAACCTGAGGTAATGATAGCTCGCCATAGGGCGGGGTATCTAAGTATCTTTTTATATGAAAATTTTAATGAATGAGTGCTTGGTTTTAGACTTTTAGTATAACTTGATTGATGAGAACTTACTACAGAAAAGTGCAACTACAGAAAAGTGCAAATGAAGAGGTAAAAATATTTGACACGCAGTTCCGTGTAGATACATCTCAGCGTCTCACTAGGGTTTCATGCAGAAAACTTTCAAGATTAGTCATGGTCCACAGCGAATATGTCAAAGGAAGCCTGGTTTAACACATTGAGCAAAAAACACCAGAACATAAGATATTGTCACCGATATCAATATATCATGACGAAAGATGGAAGACTACCCTCGAATGAATTCACTGATTCAGGACTTTCTAAGCTTCTCCTAACGGTTAAGTATTGTAATCCTGTTTCCGAACACTTGCTGAAAACTTCCTTCACCAAGTCATGTGACTGACCCATACCTATCCCATATAGTTGAAATGAGACATGTAGTATCTGTTGATTAGAAAAAAGATTCAACACTGCCTTTTATTGGCAAGAGGTTGTGATTTGTGAAACCTTTCATCTTAATGTTTAAGATGAAAGGATTAAAGAGGCACCTCGCATCCTATAGTACGTTTGGATCCTATATGATCATCATGATCCATGAGCAAGAAATTTAAAGATTTTTCAGATGAAACACGACTATCATTTTGTTTATTATCTCCACTATATAATTCTTCCATATTATCTTGGAAAAAATTCATTAATTTATCTTTTACTGGAAAGTCACCAATTCACTCACATATGCAGAGACGATTCAAAGTTGCATACAAATTACACATTTGCAAACCTGGAGAATGGCTCCAGAAGCTAAACACAATTTTTCCACAAAATAAATCAACAAACTTTACAACAAGAATGTTAAAATGCTATGTGGGGAAAAAAAGATATTGTTACTGAGCTTCCTCGTCAACAAGACTTTTGATAGTCCTGATGTCAGAAGATTGATCATGGGATAAAGACAAGGAGGAGGTTTAGGATTTACCAGATGCTTTCATGATCTGAACAGCCTAGAATACAAAATACAAACTCACAATCCACTGCTTCAATAAGAAGGAAGTCTGGCGTTTCACTTCTTTGCTATCCTTGTTCTGACGCCTCCTACAATCCACAGATAAAGAAGCTTCCATTTCAGAATATAGTGACATAGTGACGTGGTCTAGTCAACTCATGTCAATTTATTAATCAGACAGGTGTTAATTTTTTTTTAGGGTGGAGTGCTGACAAATTCCAAACTACAACTTTCGAAGGATAATGAATCACAAACCTTCAACTTCCTCAAACTGAACTTCCTTAACAACTTCAGCAGCGGCATGGTACTGAAACCTGCACAATTAAGTAAAAGTTGTAATAAATATAAAACAAATCAACCCGAAAGTAACCACTTCCAGATATATTGATGCATAGCATTCTCAATAATTTAGCCACAACTTATATTCATTGTCTGTGATCATACATGCAAAGCAATCAACATCAATACAAAATATTAAATACTTAGAGCAGCTCACCCCTTAAATGCTTACCTTTCATATCGTCTAATAAAAAACATTTAAAAGTCTTCCTTTCTATCAATTTTTGAAAGAAACTTGACCTTATTTTTACTACTCATATAGGCAAGCCATGTCATACGTGCCATATTAACTCATATAAGATAGGCAGAGATTTTTTACCGCTGTAAGGTGATTCACATAGACAATATATTTTTTTCTTCTCAATCAACTTATAGAATGAGTTTGTCCTTTACTTTTTTAGAGCACAAACAATGAATTGGAAAGTCCTTATCTACACCTCTACAGACCATCTTAGAACTATGCGGTTATGTATAAAGTACAGATCTCGTGCTTGCAAAAACTGCAAAGTTATACAGGTCTAGAACGATGCCAATTTTAGGGTGTCCAATATGCCAAGTAATTTCCACAACTTACATAGGAGCACATACGTTGAAACATACATGAGAAATCTTTAAGATAATACTTATCCAGATCAGATCATCTTAAGGTCAACAATAGATACAACTATTTCTCTGACATATCTGGAACAATCTGTTTACCTGAAAAACCTATATTTGTAAGTTTTCAATATATATGTGTTTCATATCAAGGATTTTTAAAAATGTGGCCGACCACATAAATGGACCTATCTCTAAGTTGGCCAACCATGTACAGTTTTATGGCTTTGTAAGGTGTTGGCAAATCTTTAAGCCAAGACTGAAGCAAAGCAGAATGTTTACTAGCATAACTGGATAAGAAGCATGCCAAGAGAAAACACGACTTTATACATTTACCTATTGGAAAAGTCCACCTCAAGTTCATCGTCAGCTGCATTCTTGGTAGCCTCAACTAACACAGTAACAATTTCCGACTTCCTAGTACTGGCCATGAGACAATCATACTCGGTTGGGATAACTATGGCAAAGAAATTATCGTTTAGCTCACTCAAGCAAATCTTTTCGACAGCAGCAAGTGCTATTCGTCGTTTTAGTGCACCAGTTTCTGGGTCAACAATGTATATGGCAAAATCAGTAATTAACAAAACACGCCTCTTCATCTTTCCTGATCCAGTGAACTTCAAAACCTTATCTGCAAAAAGAACTTTCCTGTCACCTGGAGAAACAAAAAAGTGAAATTTAGTAGTTAAAACAAGATGTAATCACCTTAAAAGTATTGATCTGCAGTTCATGAGGACGGTTTCACAAACTGATAACACCAATACTGGTAAACACGGTACAGTAGCCCTTTTAAATGGTCACAAACAAAGAGTAATCTGTGAAAATGTTTCCCCTACTTAACTCGTCCTTATAACTTAACTTGAATATCTTCTTAGGACCAGTCGAACTACTGCAAGAATCAGTCTACAGTAGACATGGCCAAACAATCTCAATCAGTTTACTCATAGTTGCAACCTATTGGGACTCTCTACGCTTTTCCTGTGCACTAATTCGTAGTTTTATCCTTCCTAGACCTACCACTCATTATCCTTCGTCCACTTCTCTGATCTTGTTATTAATAGCCCAGTTAAGAGAAGTCAGCCCCAGTAGCACAGTAACAGAAGTTAGACCTACATAACAGTTTTCAATTAACAGCCATATTTGGTTTTCACCAAATCCGTAAACTACAGCTGGATTGGCAACCGCCTTATGCTTCCTTTCGTCACTATATCTGAGTGATTCTCTCTGAAATTGAAATATAAGTAACGAATGAACTGCTTTTCTCTTAGTGAATTTGTGTTCATCTTCAAGGAGTTTAATATGATATTGGAGCTTTATTCGCCTAACGGCACCTGATCCCAATCTCTCTTCTGCCTAATCAGCTGAGTAAGCTTTCTTCAAAGTTCTTTGTATCTTTCGATGGATTTATGATTCTTGTTAAAAGTTATTTAATATATAGTTATATACTTCATTTAGATAAGTTTTCTGTTCATATATAATCTCAGCAAATATTCATGGCTCTTTATCTTTATACTCTTATTACTGTATCTATCTCTCCAAGTTTCAAATCAAAATCTCTTTAATCTGTTTTTGTGTGGTTCAAACCAATTAAATCTGTTTCAGTAGTTATATTTTTTTGCACGCAAGTAGAAATATTGTTTCAATAGATATATGACTTCATAAAAACCCATTTTATCTCTATCTTCTCTTTGTTCCCTTCAATTAAAATCTATATCATACCATTCATACCCCATTATCATGTCTCAAACCACTGCAAATTCATCCAACACAGCTGGAAATACACAACTTTCCTCAACTTCAACACAAATTCCTGTTTCATTTGCCAATCCAAGTTTCATACCAATGCCAGTTCCACTTCAAAACCCATCTTTCCCCACTCAAAACATTGCTCACTCGTGACAACTACCTTCTATGAGAATCCCTTTTCTTACCTATTCTAAGAACTTACAATCTCATTAGTTTGACTGATGGCTCTGACCCACCTCCATTGAGATATTTGCTTGATGAATCAGGTCTTCCAACAACTTATTTCAACCCAGCTTATACTGAGTGGTTAAAATGTAATCAAAGCCTTTTAATATGGTTTAATGCTACTATCTCCAAATCTATTGTCCAGTTAATTCAATTTAAAAACATATACAATGCATAGAACGAGGAAAAAAAAAAGAGGGAAGAGAGGGGTTACCTTGCTTGTCCAAGATTTTGATGAGAGAAGATTGGGAAGTAATGTCGAGATAATCACCTCTATAATCTCTATGAAGAGAAGCTATTCTTCTGACTTTCATACCCATGAATGGTTCTTGATCTTCTTTTAAATTTAAATTTAATGACGACACTCCTCCTTTCTTCTTCTTTAATTCTTCTTCTTCTGAATCACCAGGTGTTTCAATCTGAACTCTTCTTATCGACATTTCCCAACCAATCTCTTCTTCTGGCACCGTTTTCAATTTTCAAAACATAAAACGAGACTCACTGTATTTATAACACTCCGTTTATTTCTTTTATTTTGGGTTTTTTAGGTTTTAGTCCTCATAATAGATGGTTTATTAGGATTTGGTCCAGAAAAATTTGAATACTAGTATCCTGCATTGCAGTGGGGGCGTGAGCAGAGCATAGCACTTCGTTAATTATAATTATTATAAATTATAAATTATCTTATATATAAAGCGGATACCAGATTTCCCAATTAGTTCCCGTATTCCCGGTTTTACACCAAAGTTTTTAATGGAAAGGGTACCGGAAAGTTAGACAGTCACTTTTTTTTTGTTCTTCATTGAAAGGGTAAATAGGTAATGTAAAACATTCCCAGGAGTATAAAACTCAACGTCTGCAGAAATAGAGACACCGTTTTTCCCAATTAAAAAAAAAGTAAACCGTTCGTTCTTCTTCTCCGTTCCTGAAACAATAACCCAACGCACCGTTTCGCTAATTTTTTCATGAATAAACGATAATTCACTTTCTTTTCGTCTCTCTTCGTCCATAACACTACCGGTGAAGAAACAAATACTCTATTCAAATTTTCTGATTTTGATTTGCAAGCAATCATAGAAAAAACATTTCTTTTTCGCGAAGAGGTTCTTTCCTCCCGTTTCTCTGTGTCTTCTTCACCACCTTCATCTTCTAAATGATTTTTTGTTGTTTGAGAAAAGCCTGATAAGATTTAACTGCCTTAACATATAAGATTTCCTATTTTTGTATTTTGGGGTCTAATGATTTTGTCAAACACAGGTTGGCAAAAAGAATAATGCTTCATTACAATGTCAATCGAATTGGGATTATGGGCTTCTTTAAAGTATGCTTAGAAGAACTCGCTTTGGTAGGTTTCGTTCCTTTATGTACTTTTGTTTGAGAGTACTCATGCTTTAGATTCCTGTGTTTCCACAGTTTACAACTTTGGTTTGGTACAATTTATTTCGCCTTTTTCCAAGGCTTATTTAAGTGCTTTTTACTTTTACAGTCTACACTTCGTTATATGTTGTCTTGCAATAGGGTGATTTTATAACTTAGACATTTCTTTGCTTATTGTTTTTTTCCTTTCATTCTTGACTCATCATATGGTTACTAATAACTAATTAAGTTATTAAGTTATATAATAATGCATTCTTGTGTTGTTGATGGTCAAGCCTAGATAAAGGAGGATGGAAATAAAGAGTTATACTGATGTTGTATAACGTACTATATTATATTACTATTCCACCGCAGCTTTCACGAGGTCTACTAACTTAGGAAAATATGCCTTTTTACAAGTGTTCATCGTAATTGTGGGGAATGTATTTATCATATTTGTTATTGTGGGGAATGTATTTATCATATTTGTACATATTATTGTACATAGGGTATAAATGAGTTATTCAATGAATCTAATATTTGTTTATCCTAACACTGGAAAATGCCCAGTTCTTTTCATCCCACAAGCGCTTTTAATAGATCTCATGAGTAGAACCATGCTTATATCCATGTGTTCCTGCAAGAGTTGTTTACATGTTTGTAGTAGTCAAGTTCCGTTTAGAGTTTAGGTGACTAACTTCATTTAACATATTGACTTTGAATGCCTCCAAACTAATGTTATGGCTGTGAATGGTCTGCGCTTGGGGCATGTATATATTCCAGAATAGAAACTCCATCTTTTTGAGTCCCCTATGATCTTATGCCATCAAAGAAACTTATTGAAAGGTCCGGGACCTGCTTATGACACACATGTTACATTGGGATTTTAATGCCTAACACAAATCTTATAAAACTTTGTTGAAGAGAAAATCGGCTAATGATTTTTAAGAAAATCAATGGCGGAATCGGTGTCTTTAAAAGCAACCATTAGGATTCGTTCATGCTTTAATCCTTTTCTCATTCGCACAATAGCTCCCCGAATCCTCGATAGTGTCCTCGCTTTCGGGTAAAAGTCGTGAAGTGTGAGGAGCTACCTATTTCGTACTTACGATTTACTACTTAGAGATGTTTTGCAAATTACTTTAGCCTGGTGTTAGTTGGGCAATCTGTATGAAGGCTTGATACACTTTCCTTTGTTGTCAATTGTCATTTGATGTAGTATTTTGTTCGTTTTATCTCCAAAAAGCTCACATGGTCTTTTCCACTGCATTGTTTTCATGCACTAGACTCCCAATGAAAAACCTATATGGTTCAAGTCCTCAAGCTGCGAAAAAAAAAAGGGTGCTAACATTGAACTTCGAGTAACATGTCTCTCGGTTGAGCATTTTAGTAGCTCCCTAAGACAGTGATCTCTTAAGCGGGTCATGCCTCATTCATAAATCAATGGAGCACTCATCCATGTTGTAGGACTTACCGTACGCTGAATTTTGAATGTTTTTTGGTGTTATGGGTAATCAATTAGCATCTTTTTAATAACAAAAAAATTATTGTTGTACTCCGATTGTAGTATAAAATAGTATAAAAGCTCCTCCATGTCAGGCACTAGATCTTTGTGCCTAGATCTTTGTGCCTAGGAGGATTATATCTAGCGGAAGAGCTTTGGTGGAAATGATTGAAGTCGACAAAACAGTTAAATTAGGCAGAGCATTTCAATTGCAATTGCTTATGTGTTTTGCAAGCATGGACTTATGGATAAAGCCTCCAAGGAATTCAAGGAAGGGGACTACAATATCTGCAAACCGAATGCAATAACTCATTGTCATTTCACATGAAGCGGGGTGAATGGAAGAAACCTTGATGACATGGAAGGTGGGGATGGATCAGAATATTACAACCATTGTTAACATCTTAATAGATCTACACAAGGTTGGTTCACTAGAAAGAGGTTTCTTCAATTGTCCTCTTTCTAATTTCAGTATTTTATCTAAGTGATTACAGATAACATGACTTATTTTCAGTACATTTACTTTCTATTGGTTTGGTAGCATTCCATCGTTCTACTTATAAATTTCTTTATTTCTACAGTGATAGCAATCATTGTACATTTGCGCGCCTTATCAATTACTAATAGTGTTCTCTTTAGTTCAGCGATCATTTACCAAGGTATGTATGACACAGTACATAATTTATGTTTAATTTCATTTTTAGTTTCTTCCTTTTGTTGTGAATGATTTTATTGCGCTAGCTCCATGAATATTTTCGTCTCTGGGAATCTACCAGTCTTTTGTGGGTCTGTGTTTCGCGTACATGTTTCATGTTGTCATAAGATATCTCTTTCCATCTCCAAAAAAAAAAAAAAATCCTCTTGCACTATGGATGCATTCCATTGAAGGGGTCAGATTAGTGTTCATACTATCAAATATTAGTGTTTAATTTACTTTTTCAGTTTAACCTATGGACAAATGGTGTTATGTAAATCTTACAAATTTTCAGATATCCAATTGTTGTTTCATTTCAATTAGCTTCAAAGTTTAATCCACTTTCACTCGCCTCTTTTTAGTTCTTTTTCCTACCATTCTTATGTGGGTTTGACCCGTTTGACTAGGAACAAACTTAAAATTTATCAACCGATCTTGGTTAAGTGTTTTCATTTCTGTATTGATCGTGCATTCTTTTTTTGGTTTTGTCCGTTATGGTTCGGTTTGCATTATAATGCAATTCTAAGGATGACTTTTTTTCGTCCCAGAACAATCGATCCAATGTATTTTTTTAGTTAAAGTCACTGATTCTCTAGGTGTCAAGATGATGTAGAATGGACAAGAGGATCAGAGTTAATGTTATAATTCCCATCGGTTTATTGAGAATTTTTAGTTTTATTTACTCCTCAGTATGTGGTATTTTCCCAACATAAGTTGCCGTCTGAAATCTGAATGCATTAAAATTCATACATGTCAAGATAATTTATCAAGTTTTAAATGTATGTTATTCTCTTATTTCAGTTTTAAATGTATGCTATTCTCTCATCAATCATATCCTACCGTTACACCGTCCTGTAAAGAGGTATCATTCTTTTCCCATCTACCCTTTTGCTTAACAGTTTCATTGCTTCCTAATCCCCGATGTACATCGCCATTGAAATCAGCATTTTTGTGGACGTAAATTAGTTCTAATATGGCTCTTCTTTTTTAAAGGATTATTATAGTTTAGTTTAGTTTTTTTTTTTAATATGCATTTTATGTTTAATGCATCATTATAGATGTAAACTAATCACCATGGATAGCCTTGGACAAAATGTAAACTTGGATAGCATAAATTGACAGAACAGATATAAAATTAATGTTTGTCGCTGGGCTTCAATACTTTTTCGTCAGAAAAAAAAATTAGTAGTGATCCTTTTGATGTTGGATTTGATGTGACCGTAGGGAAAGTATTTTTGGGGGTTCATAGTCACTTACTGAACCTGTATATAGAGACTAATAAGAAGTCTATATTGTAACTAAACAAGAAGTACAGTCCATAGTAAATAAAGTAATGTACTGATGTTTCCCACTCTTTTTGACCCTCATACGCAAGTTTAGTTTTTCTCCATTGCTTTCGTTTTAATATATGTACATCCTTGAGAGTAATATGTTGATTTTGTACTCTTATTTGTATTATGGTTATTGTTGACAGTATTATCATAATAATCTATGTCGACTTCCTTTCAAAGAACTTCACCAGACTCTTTACAGGTCACCCTGACACCCTGACAGGACCTTTAAGGCTTATTGTTGACAATGATAGTGCCAAAGTAATGATAGCCCTATATGAGATTGAACTCATTGGTTACCAACTGCCCTGAGGGTGAGAACAGATGTTGTATTATGTCCAACGGCTATGTTGTACGAAGTCTTAAGAAGCTTTGCATTGTTCAGGAGATATTTGCTAAGAAGGTTATAACTGGCAATGTTGCATTTGAACTCTACGAAGGTTTCAATTGTGCAAGTGTGGTGTTGCAATCTTTGTGCAGAACAAGTCCCTCTAGATTTTAGGCTCTCAGAACATCTCCGAGATGGAAAATGTTTGAAAACTGATTCAGCGTATGTCTAGATTGAATTGTATAATTGATTTACTTGGCATTTAAGACTGTTTTTGTTTCATTTGGTCAGGGGAAAAGGGAAATCCACTAACTCTGATAACAAGTACCTTTTGTGAATATGCAAGACTTAATGATTACAATAAGGAAAGAACAAGTTTACAATTACACATTTACACATATTTCTCCTATTTCTTTTTTGTTTTTTGTATGATTGTAAATTATGCTACATTTATTTAGGAACTATTAATTAGTAAAAGCTTTGATTTATGCTCTTATCATTATCATTAAAAGTCTCCAACACCTTTAAAAATATTGTGGATCCTGTGATTCGGCATGGGGTTCAGGTGGTTAATTGACAATAAAACTAGGAAGAACATTGTCGCGGCATGGTTGTTATTGATGCGTGTATCGATTAATGGTTAGATCGAAGAGGCATTATTTCTAACTAGCAATTGTCTTCGCTCATATCCATAGTAGTTTAATTGTTTGCAATCTAAGAGTGATGCGAGGATTTGAAGAAAAAAATTATGTTTCGAGTTTGTAGCAAACGAGGGTATGTCATATCATGTAGCCTTCATAGAGCTCATGTCAAGGTCAAAACTATTGCTCTGGAGCTCCTGAGGAAAATGCTTCTTGGAGGAGTCTAGCCATTTGCTGGGACATACATTCTCATGAAACTAGCTAGCAGAGTAGTTTTGGACTTGGCCTATGTTTTGGAGTTTTACAAAATCAAGTTATCTACTCGTGATAGAGAAAACGCCTAACAATAAGGCATGAAAATTGAAGATTAGTTACATGTAATTTGTTGCACATTGTCAACATTATATCTACGTTGTTAATATATTATTACTTTTACATGCCATGAATCCTATGTCTGTTTATTTTTTCCTCTTACAAACCATGTTAATCAATGCGATTAAACCTGTACCAGATTTAGCATATAGCAAAGTTGTGTACCTTAAATATTTTTGAAACTAGAACAAGTAACTAAAAAGTTATCAACTAACAAAAAACTTGAAAACAAATAGTACGCTATTTTAGGAAATTGATAGGACAATTCAATTTTCATCAGAAGAACTTTAATCAAATCAAATGGATAGCACGTGCATCGCACGTGCCAGTTTGCTAGTATTTTTTAATTTAATTAATTATAAAAATGTCACTATTTAAATTAATTATTATTTAATTATAAATTTTCTTTTGAAATTTTTTTTTATCACCACAGTTGGACTAAAATTAAAAGACTTTGAAAAAAACTCAAAATGTTAAGATAAAAAATTAGGCAAACCACGTAACCATGTTTAGTTAAAATATTGAAATACTATCTTCTATTAATAGGAAAGTGATTGACAATTTCAAAGCTGTGAATTTTTTAAAAGAAGAGGCCAATGCTAACTCTGAATCCATTGAAATGTTACTAAGTGAAATGGCAAGAGATAAACCGAGGCGATTTTCACATGGGGATCTTTAAACGTCTGTCAAATTTCTCTTTTAAAGTATGCTTTGGTTACTATGGAACTCTCTACAGAGGTCGATTTTCTAATGACATGCAAGTAGCATCAAGGTTCTCGGAGAGAGTGAATTTAATATTTTATATTAAGTAAATGAAAAAAATCAATTGGATTTCACATCATTACTCCTTTGTTTTTGTTTTTTTTTTCTGGACTATATCATGAATAATCTATGATTCAAGTAGCCTTTCAAAATATTATATTTTCTGACATAATTTTCAAGCTATGTTAGAACAATATACTTAAAAGTCCCACAACTTAAATTGTCGTACGATAACACAAATTTAAGAATTCCAAAGAACATATTAACAAAATAAAAGCCTAAAACAAACAAAATAAGTCTAAAACAACCAAATATCACAACACATTACTAAGACTAAAATCAAAATTAGCTGTACATCAACCTTGTTTTTTCTCCATTTTTAATTTTTTTTATAGTCTCCTCTGTAATTTCAATATTAAATCATATCTCCATGTTATACCTGTAAAACACCATTCAAAAACATAATATATACAACAAACTAAGATGTATAACACTATTCAAAATTTTGACAAAACCTTCTCTGTAATTTCAACATTAAATCATATCTCCACGTTATACTTGTAAAACACCATCCAAAAACATAATACATACAACAAACTAAGATGTACAACACCATCCAAAATTTTGACAGAGCTCCTTTGCAATTTCAACATTAAATCATATCTCCACGTCATACCTGCTTTTGACTTTTACAAAAAACTAAGATGTACAGACTTTTACAAAAAACTAAGATGTACAACACCATCCTTCCACAAAAGTACATAACAATTTACATTTTATAAGTTCAAAAAGATAATACATACAACAAAATACGCGTAAAACTTTACAAATTGTTTCATTACAGAGCTCTCACTCTGCAGTTGCACCAAAACATATGCAGCAAGTGTCAAAAAATGTTCTTCATGGTTCGTATTTGTCGAGTCCCTACACAGATTTTAAAAAAAAAACAAAAAACATCAACTTTAATAAAGTAATAAAAAAAACCATTCTTCAAGGTAATGACAAACATTACTTCAAAAGTAAAAACAAGATAATTGTAGGCTTAACCGCAAATGTAAAATTGAACTTAAACAAATATAATATACATATTGGTTATCTAACTAGATAACACAAATTTAATGGAAGTGCAAACTAGCAAAGTTGGTAAAACTTTTGGGTGATGATACCAGAGGTCTAGGGTTCGAACCCCACCACACCAATGAGTTACTGTTCTCGTTTAAAAATAGGCTCAAACAAGTGAGTCAGCTCAACAAATACACCCAAAATACATTAGGATCCACGCGAAAAGTAAACCACATACTTTAAGAGACAGGACAAGTAACAACATATGATATATTAATGATAATCTTACCCTCCCTAGAATACGAACTCCAAAGTACCGCACCAACATATTCTCGCACAACACTTATTATGGTCATCATCATAGTTACACATCATCATCATCTCTGAAGTTAACATAAACAAGTGAACACATCTTATTCCTTCACCCAAGGTTATGGATTAACCATCTAGATTCCTTATTAATCTACTTATTTAAGTCGCTCAGTCGTTGATGGTTCAGCTCCTGCACTTTTAAAGCCTTATCCTAGTTAAAACACTTTTAGCACAAAGACCCAAAATGGATAAGGTGACTTTGCAATATAAATGCGTGCTTCTGATTACTTTCAGCATTTTCCTTTTATGATGTGAATTTTCATCTGTATGATCATATCTCTTCATTGGGTATCTGTGGATCATTAAGTTTAGAGAAGAAAACATAAATCAAGGAAACTTTAGTTTAACACTTTTCTATTTCTTTTGGATTTCTTGCTTTTAATTTTAAGACAATCCTCATAGTTGTGTGTGTTTCTAGTTTTACAAACCATAGCCTACACATTATTTGTCAACCTGATCAACAGGCATTCTTAACCTTTAGATACCTTGACAAGGCACACAAACAACAAATATGTGGCTAACGAATGAGAAGTGAAATACCTTCAAGTATCTCCCACCTACATAAATAGGCGTTCTATAGCAATGACACGTCAAAGCAAAGATGGTTCTTTGACACGGAATAGATACAAACCAAAATAAGATGGGATGTAAATTATTGAAGGAGGATAAATTAGAGCGTGATCCCAACACTTAACATGGATGCAAAGATGGAGGATTTGAATCATGGTGATCTTATAAAAACTAATGTTCATTTTCTATGTTGGCAAAATTACAACGACACAAGTGACACACTATCCACAGAGATACTATAGGAGCAAATAGGAATACCTTTCTCGGTCTTTGAATTGAAGCTCTCACCGCCTTGCAAACTATTAAGCCGATGTGTCCGTTGTCGAACCCTACTTCACCACTAGCATCCTCAGAACATTCCAGCCCTTGTACACAATCGCCTCTGTCTGTAGAAGAATCATTATTGTGTTTCAAGTCATTTGTTTCTAATAGGCCCGAAGGTAAACAATTAACAATACCAATTTGTTGATGGATCGGACATACAAAAAGACTTGTTTTTGCCTACCCATTTGTCCCAAAGATAAAAATAAAATAAAATAAATAAACCATAATAGTAATAATGATAATAATAATTATAATAAATCTCTTTATGATTTCATGATTGATACATTGTATATGAACAATGTTTATCCGGGTTTATAAAAATCATGGGGCCAAAAGATATTACTAGAGTACATTCATCAGGTTGTATCCAAGCTTCTTTTGGCAATCAAAGCATAAACTATATGCAGCATGAGTAATACAACAAAGAATGAAAGTACCAAAGAAAACTACAACCGAGAAGTAAAAGTGAAAAGAAAAGTAATTAGTGATTTCATTTAGAAAGTAAGGCACGCAAACATGCCTGTTTTTTTCTTCTCTTGAAATCCCTGGTTCTCGGCCCCGACAACCTAGAAGCCATGATGATGCTTTAGTCTGAGTGTATGTCAAACAACTATGGAAAGAGCCAAGTGCATATTTACCAGTCTGGAAATTGTCAAATTTTAAGGGATAAATATGATAGTTACGCACATCCCTTCTTGATCAGTAAATAAATTCTTCTCTTCTAGCGATACATGACCAATTTTATCAATTTTTTAACATCCCTTCTTTCTCTGGCACTGTTTGATTGGATCTTTCGATTAAGGAGTATTTTATTAGTTTAACGGTTTAACCTACAAAATGAAAATCAGTATCTTCTCCAACAATAACATACAATGGGGTTCTTACCAACAAGGTCTCGAGTGAATCTGTCACTGACATTTTCAAAGCATCTTTCAAAGAAACGTGTTCAGCTAGAAGCTTCTCCTCTTGGCACCAAAGCTCAGACCCGTACTTGTTTTTCATGCACAACCTGAATTACAAATGAACAAATCTTTCAATACGTATATCACCATCATTACGACTTAAATGCAGAAGATAAACTAATATTACCATATAACATTCTCGTTTTGCGTAAATAATTATTGGTACGGAGATCTCAAAAACAAAAGCTTTCAATCTCATGACCCTCTTTCTTTACCATCTCAGTAATTGACATTTGTGAACTCAGAAACCTGATCTTTTACTTTCCCATGATTGTGACAAAACCGCAATATGCCTAAACAAACACCGCAATAATAAGGTGACTTCACCAAGAAGAGAGGGACGCCAAGTATCTGAATCATGAGACGAAAGTATGATTTTTCAAGAACTGAATACAAATACGATGACGAAAAGCAATGAGCATTTAATAAACACGCCCGTAAACACCAAACAGTCTCAAGATACATCGAACACATACCTGTTAGTCACATAACAATTTTGCATCAGTGATATATTATAATTTTATCCCAAAGTATACAAAATATGTATTATAAGAAACATATTTTGTCTAACTTTAGGCATTAGTTTAAAGGTACATATAGATGAATCAACTATAAGATGCAATCACGAATTAACATACCGAGAATATAAAAAAAATCTCAAGATAAGTGTAGTTTCAACTAATGCTTGTAGTTGACATGTGGAGCAAACGACTCTCCTCTTGCAATCGACCTTTAAGACCAACACATCTTCCAATTATTTGCAGCCTATCTAAAGTGAACATAGGGCTAAATGCTAGATCACACAACTTTCTAGTACGTGACAAAGCAACAAATGTCAAACCGAGGCTTTCTTTTTCACCAATATCTATCACAGCCTGATCAAGAGTGAGCCCTTGACTTTTATGAATTGTTATAACCCAACATAAAACTAGAGGAATCTGAGTTCTTTGGCATGAAGTATCATTTGTCTTCCAATGAGTTGTTTGTGGAGCAATTGGTATTATATTAGACTCTGGACGAAACTTAGGACCACGGTAGTTATCAAAGTCAACCATGACCGCAAGAGGAATATCTTCTGGTGATTTGCAACCATTTGCATAGACAATGTCCACAACAATGCCCATTGCACCATTAACCAGACCATTGCGTGTGGCAAGGTTTGATCGAAGCATAACACGTGCACCAACTGATAAACACAAAACTTTTTCCAAGCCTTTCACATCATCAGATAAAGCCCTGGAAGCAGTATCACAATTATTTTTTGATACAATTCGAGCAATAGGTTTTCCAAGCTCAATCAGTCGATTGAGATTGTAATCATGTGCAGCTTGCTTGGTTGGAAATAGACGCAAAACATATTTGAAAGTGTTAATTTCTTCCGCACTGAGCGAGGAAAAGTCTCTAGTCAGAAATAATTTCCAGTCATCGATCGTGGATGTTCCATCACTGAGTCTCATCAATGCTTCCCGGAACAATACTTGCCTATCCCCTGCTTGTCAAAATATATGAGACAACCGAACACATTTATCAAAAAAAGTGTACATAAGTCCACCATATAGTTGCTGAGGACTCCCACCTCCTTTATACAATGCCCTATCGCATACAGGAGGTAACTGACGCATATCACCAACAAGGAGAATAGAGACATTACCAAATGGCTCGTTAGGCCCAAAAATATCTCAACAACGACGATCAATATTCGCAAGCATAGATGTTCCGACCATGCTATATTCATCAATAATGATGAGTTTGGTGTCTTTAAAGTCCTCTTGCATACGCTGACATTGATCACCTTCAAAAGATTTAAATTTTTTTGAAGCATTTCGTTCAGTTCTTTTTGTTCGGGATTCGATGGCGAAGTTCATGGTGTATGGTTGCACCTCCAATATTAAAAGCGGCGACTCGGTTGGAGCCATGACACGTCTCGCTTTGGGTCGATCTAAAAATCCAGTAATTGAATGCACAATTGCATTTATGAGAGTGGACTTCCCCGTGCCTGCACCACCACAAACTATCATACGAATGCATGCTTGACATTCTAGTGCTCGAATAACCATATCATGTGTCACTCTTTGTTCAAGAGACAGTTCATCAAGGGTTACAATAAGAGGTTCAATGTTAACTTCTTCTCCACTGCGCAAAGTATGCACAAATTTTCTTTCACTCTCCATGTTTGGATATCGATATAAACCTTCAGCCCAATTGTGTGAAGTATCAAAGTCTCGCCTTCCTAATTTGACATTCTCCCCAGGGACAAACAAGGGCCCCATTGCTGCTGCCATAATCCATTCATCTCGAAACATGTTTTCCATATCATTCTCTATCTCAATATCATCTTTGAATTCTTCATCAACAGGTTCAGGAAGAATTATTGATTGGTGTTCTCCGAAGCCCAAGTCCATGTACCTTTCTGACCATAGTATGAAATCCCCTTTTGCTTCTTCCAGAGTCCGAAAAGGGTGATGAATCAAGATTTGTTGACGACAAAATGATTCCCATTTTTCAGTGTTTGGTAGGATGTCACCATCTAGTTGTGGAACCAAACGCACAATTGCATTAGCTCGAGAAGTGTGCCAACCCTTCCGATCAAAGTAGTATCTTTTCGCCATATCGAGGAGGGATGTATTTTCATAGCAAGGAGGTCGTTGCATATATCTTCCTACAAAGCTTGGGTCTGTTCCAACAATCTCTTCATCTTCGTCCCCTCTTCTACAACATAAAGTTGATGCTAACATGCTCTTTTCACTTACATTTAAAAGGACAAACTTTCTTGATGATCGCACCATTAACAAATGACTTACTTCTTGGGCAGAAATATCTCTTTCGGATACACTTTTCATAAGCAATCACTTGAAAGCAGATTTTGCATTCTGACATGGACGACGAAGATTTTCAACAATTTCTCATAAAGTTTCTGTGAAACTCTTTGATGCAGGCTCAGATTTTGAAGCATACTTAGCAATGTAATTTACTACGATCGCGACCGGAAAATTTGGCGACCAATCAATGTTTGCATGCCAAGTCTGCAGAATTTTTCTATTATGGGAGCAGACTAACTCATCATTCCGCCGCCCCATAAACCGAAACATATTACTGCTAGGCGGATCTTCAACAATCTCCGATTGATCAAGTACATCAAATGGATATCTAAAGTGGCATCCCATCAGTTTTGTTGTTTTATGTAAATGTAAGCAATGGCTTCCACATATGCTGTGTCGCATGACCCAATTAACCAATAAAGCATAGTCATCTTCGTCTGTATCAAGATTCAACTCGAGTGGCAAAGTACGCGCACAAGGATGCTCTTGCATATTTCTATCCATGCTAGGATCTGGATTTACAGTGGAAACAAGCCTATCAAAATATTCAATGACATTTGATCTAACCTCTGTGTTTGTACCTATCCCACTAACATATGGAGCACCTCTTAGCCAAAGAAATCCATGAATATGACCACTGCCACGATTCTGCCACTCAAACCGGTACCAATGATCAACCACAGAAAACTCATTGCTTAAATATTCCTGAAAGAAATTGGATACCTTGGCCTGAAAGAACCATGCGACGACACTTGGATTTTCGTTAACCAACCTTGCACGTCCCCTCCTTTTTTCTAAAGGAGACAACCTGTAAGTCATATAATTCAACATGTCATACCTGTAAAGATCCTCAAATAATTCCTAACTCATAGCCAAGATATATTAAAATGATGTACAACACCATCATTCAACATTAAAATGAGACAACCTTTCAAGTGCATTAGATGGATCCAAAATGTGAAATAGTTCTGGCCATTGCATGTCAGCAGCACTGAGTGTGAAGAATATCGTTGGTGGACCTAACTGTTTCACCATGGCTGTTAACTCTTTCAACCTTGTAAACCAAAAAGCACGAGTACCACGGATATTCCTTGCAAAGTAAGAAATGCGACTGACTAGTTGTTTGTCACCAGATGAAATCATATGTCGAATATCTTGTATTGACAACTCTGCATCTCCTGGATTCTTTCTCATGAAAACATCACCCAATGCAAGTGCACGCCACCTTGATAAAAAGTTCCATGCAAAGTACCGAAATCTTGAATCTTTGGCAAAACGACCATCATCGTACTTCATCAAATATTGAAAGTATTGCAACAGGTTTACTTTTCTTTGACGAGCTTGCCTCAAATCAGCATTGCCGCAAGGAAACAAGGTTGGAAAAGCCATAGCAATATATCCGGGAGTTGAGAACTCATTAATGATCTCTATAGTGAAAGGCATATGCACATGTGTTTGATCTGCATTTGGAACTTGCAATGCCCTTAAGAGACATGCTTGTTGATTAGGTTGCGGCAGAATAGCAATAGTACCAGCAACATGAAAATCATCAATGTGGAAATCTTGGTCCAGTAGCTCAGGTGGTCCTTGAGACTCATCTGCCTGCATATGCACTGCTTTGTCTCCATTGTTATGATCTCCCAAACTTTCTCCCGCACTTGGGATGTCTTCCGGTATCCCATCTACTGGAAGTCTTTCTAGAGTTCCGTCATCAATAATTATATCACCATAGTGCCGATGATATTTTTTCAACCAAACCAATGCTTCACGTACAAACTCGCGACGAACACGAAATTCCTTGCTTGTATGTGGCCCACCCCTATTAACAACTAGTATTGCAGATAAATCAGCAGGCTTGTATGGCAAAACAGTTGCAATTGCGTTGACATCTTGTGCAAAGTTTATTACATTACCACCATATTTGTATTGTTGACCTTTAACACGATATACAAACATCATTGGGTGCACCCTAGCAATAAGAATTCTTTCTAAATATGTCAAACGAGCCAATTCTAGAGGCATAATACCAGAATGCATTGAGTTATCCACACTGAACATGCTTGCTTGGTGGTTCCCTCGCTTATCTGACTTGCAAGAAGAACATATACCTGCAAAAAAATTCAAATTAGGGAATCTTCTTTGGCATCTAAACAACTTAACCATAGACTTGCAAGAAGAACAAATACCTGCAGATATCTTCAAATCAGGGAATCTTCGTTTGCATTCTGGACAACTCAACCATACAATATCGTTACATGATTTTCGGAAAGCTTGCGCATTGGTAAGAGGTAAGTAATTATTCACAATTTGTGTTTGAATAGTCATTTCACATCTATTGTTATCTCCAATACTCGATTGTACATGGGATTGTGGTTGTGGAACTCGTCCATGTCGAGCAACTATCCGGCGGGAAAGAGCAACAATTTTGCAAGAAAATCTTTGGTGACCAATTCTGCGAAGAGCTGCCTTTCTATTAAACACACGTAGTGCATTATGAACAGCTCGTTCAACAGGGTCTTGATTTTCAACTATTAGTCTTCGACGAGCTCTACGTAAAGCTAACTTGAAACGATGTACCTCTGCTGTTTCATTTTGGTTGGACAAGTTGCGTCGTGGAGGTATCAATATCTCGGCACAAAGAACGTTGCTTTCGGTTTGTCCGATTTGCCGTGCTCAGCTTTTCGCTTCGAGAGAGGTGTCAATATCCCTAATAACACAAAGACGTTGCTCATTTGTTAGTTTTGAGCGTGCTCTTTTTTACGTAGCAGAATTTTCACCTCTTCTAATTTCTACTCTCTGACTTTGTAACAGACTTTGTTCTTGACCTGGTATCCTCTGAATAAACATAGAATTTTTAGGTTGAGTTGTCTTTCTCATATTACGAATCCACTGTCTGAGAGGACAATTTTCATCTAAATCATCAATCCTCTCCCCAATCCCATGCAAATAATTTGTATCACGATTTTCAACACTGTAATTACCTCCAGAAGTTCCTTGCTGATCTGATATCCTCTGAATAAGCCTAGAATTTTCAGGTTGAGCTACCACCCTTATATTACGTATCCATTGCCTAAGTGGGCAATTTTCATCTAGATCATCCACTCTCTCCCTTTGCGAAGAGATTTCTTCATTATCTCCAACCCTTTGATTACCTCTAGAGGATTCTGGCTGATCATGTATCCTTTGAATAAGCATAGAATTCCCAGGTTGAGCTCCAACTCTCTGATTATCTCTAGAGGATTCCGGCTGATCATGTTTCCCTCCGAAAAAGGAGTATCCGCATAATAAAGGAGACAAAAGAAGAAGCACGCCTAGATCGAATTGCACGCCTTCGAAAGTGGTTGGATATGAAATTTCATCTGCTAGACAGTTTAATCTCCTGATGTCTGCTGAAAATTGGGCAAAAGAGTTACGTGGTCGACGATTATGAAGACGCAGCCGAGTAGTTGGTAGTGGAGTACGTCGATTCCGACGACTATAAAATCGACCAAAAAACCTATCAAATCGGTGCTGACTACGACGACTATAGAATCGACCAAATAACCTATCAATTCGGTGTACTTGTACTGGTAAACCTCCTTCCACCACTTCCATTGGGTATTCAAACACCGAGACAAGAAAAGGAGGACGAGTGGCAACCTTTCTTCCGTCAGTTCAATTGCAATACCTACATATTTGGCAAATTGGACCATTAAAAAGTTTTATGTTTTGCTTAGAGTTTTTATTCCTTTTATCTCATGGGAAGTTAACTAAGGGAAAAGTTTAGTAAACGAATAATACTAACATGATCTCAATATGGTCTAGCTGCGAAATGCCAAGTAGTATTGATTTTCATGTAACCTAACTAAACAAAGAAAATGTTGTCTCTACTCCTATTGTATAACCTATCAAGTCCAACCACTCAAAACTTATCATTTCAACCACGGTGGTCATAAATGTTAAAAACTTGCAACATATGAAATATAAATATGATAAGTTATTTTGTGATATAAATATGATAAGTTATTTTGTGATATCTAAAAAAAAACAGTGAACTTTGTACTATTGTTACATGATGTATAAATGCATTAATACTAACTAATGTATAAAAAGGAGTTCAGAAATTTTAACGCATGAATTATACATGAATTATATGAAAAATGCATGAGTTATATGACACCACATCTAACAATCATATAAGTTAGAGGCCAAGTAAATAGTAGTCCCAATCATTCGTACACATTTGAACAAGCAACAAACCAAATTCGAATGAAGGCATACCTCTTTCGGCTCAAATTTTTCCAAGAAACATAAAGACGTGGAACCAAAAAAACCAACAGAACTGATCCTGCAAGGACAAAACAAATAATGGTTGTCTTGTAACGCCCCAAAACTCGAACAATTATAAAACTTGTCATAACCTGAAAATTTAAAACAATATACTTCTCATTAATTAACTCAGCTACTTAACCGTCTAGACGAATGCCAGAGCAGTTAAATAATCGGTTTAAAAAATGAGATCACTGCAACAGTAGGTACACTGAAGAACTTGAATGTCTCAACTAATGTCAGATCATCCAAGCACCTCTTACAAAACCATTACCGAAAACACATATTAAATACATATTTTCAAGTCCCATAGCTATCGAAAGGTTTACATCATTAACAAATTTGAATGAAGACATACCTCTTTGGACTCAAATTTTTCCAAGAAACATAAAAACTTATAACCAAAAAAGACCAACAGAACTGATCCTGCAAGGACAAAACAAATAATGGTTAGCTTTGGGAATATATTGTAATGGAAACGGCTAGTAGACTCGCAAATGATTAATACTTATTAATTAAAAAAATGAACGCATGAATTACTATAAGACACAATGAATGCATGAATTACTATAAGACATCACATCCGACAATCACGTTAGTTAGAGCCCAATTAAATATTTGTTCTAGGATTGGGATTATAACAAATTCGAATGAAGACATACCTCTTGCGGCTTAAATATTTTCCATAAAACAAAAAGACTTGGACCAAAAAAACTGTACCTGCAAGTACAAAAAAGATAATATAATCTTTAGCTCCATAATGAACTCTTTAAGGGAAACACGTAATCAACATAACGATTTGACATTTAGTTTCTAAATTGTTTGAAAAAGGGTTGAGTAATAAAGTTAAAATACATTTTTAAATAAATATGACTATATAATGTCAAAAGTTGAACTTACATGCATTCATTTGCTGTATAATCAGCATAACGATTTGACATTTAGCTTCTAAATTGTTTGAAAAAGGGTCGAGTAATAAAGTTAAAATACATTTTTAAATAAATATGACTATATAATGTCAAAAGTTGAACTTACATGCATGCATTTGCTGTAAACAAGTTCAGATTCTCAATCACCACTCAATCTCTCAGGTGGAGGTGGAGGTATAATGTAATCTGGCACAAATTCTTTACTACGCTTTGGACCAAGTTGATTTAGTTCACTTATGGTAGAGGTATTGTTTTGGACAAACGCAAAAATAGATTGCCGACTTTGTTCCCATGTCTTGACATAGCTAATTTCTTTCTTCACAGAGAATGAAGTAAAATCAACACGGTCATCTTCAAGATCACTAGTGGTTGGATTGAATGGATCAACACACCCAAATTGATGAAGTACTCGAAGTGGCACATATGGAGTGGAACCATGAAGGCCAACAAGTACAAGACTTTGTCGACCTGGCATATGTAGATAAATACTGCTTTTACACAAGGGCCAATCACATTCCCATTTGATGTCCTCAGTCTTCAAAGAATATAAGCTTGCGTACCATCCTTCTTCATCCTCAAGGATTGTACGAGGACGCTTTCTAATGCTTGTCTTGATAAGATTATATCTTCGATCTTCAACACTTTTCATTTTCACTAAGGAATTTGATAAGTGCTCATATGCCCAAACTTGAAGAAGTGGAATACATCCAGAAAGCTTTGTATGTCTATTTCTAACACAATTGGTCAAACCTATCAAAAGTTCTGCTAATATCATAGGTACAATAGTGACACTTCCAGTTCTAACGTCTTGAATAATTTTGCATAAGGAGGCATCAATCTTGTTGGTGTTATTTGGAAAAAGAATAATGTCCTACAATTGCTAAGTCTATTGAATTGGCACGCGCCAATGCCACTTTTTTATTGTTTGGATCACCGATATTTAAGTGTCTAGCAATAAGGAAATCAAGAGAGCAAGTTTTCACTTGTCCATTTTTTTCCTTTTCATATGTTTTTAGAGACATGTAGGAAATTGACAGGCTCCTTTATATAGCTTTCTTTTAGATGGGGAAAAGCAGGGCTTCCTTCAAGAGTCATCCCAAGAAGATGAGAACATTCTTCTAGTGTAGGACAAAGTTGATGGGAGCCAAATTTGAAAACCATGTCATTTGGCTCCCAACATCTAACTAGTGCTTCTATGAAAGCCCAATTGATTTTGACTTTAGCTAAACTTAGTGTGTTTCCCATACCACTCTTTTGCCTCCAATCCATCCAATTACCATCATCCCAATCATCTTTAATGATTTCTAATAGACTTTTATTAGGCACTTTGGTATTCATTATAGCATTGTCCACCTCCTCCTATAGAAATAAAATAGTTCAATGAGAATATGAAACAAATTTACATATGTTGATTGTACTACAGGTTGACATAAAAAAATCAATATTTTATGAAAAATTTAATCGTTGAGACAAGAATTAATAAGCATATTCGAATAATTAGGGTTTTGCTTTATAAAAATATTTATCTACGTTGATTATATTAAATGTCTAATGACTACAAAAATGATTATTTTTGCGAGTAATTCTACATATAAATTTTGGTTTATGCATCTAATAAGGCTTGGTTCCACATATGCAAACCTCCCCACAAGTGTAAACACTAATGGATCTTTAGTTGGTAATGCGGTTGGGGCTTTCGACACCGGGCCTAGCGGTGTAACGCACTAGCCGTAAGTCTACTTGCATCCCTCCTATTGGGTTGTTGGGATACGACATGGTAGAATATGGACGAAATCATAGCTAGTTAACACAAAAAGCATAGAGAAAAGTGCCACATAATTTAGAAAGGAACAATACAAACAGTCAATGCATGTTAAATGCCACAATTCTGAATATAAAAAATACTTCGTAAAATGAAGAATTAAAGAAAATGAATATATATTTAATAAGGCTTGGTTCCACATCTTCAAACCTCCCCACAAGTGTAAACACTAATAGATCTTTAGTTGGTGATGTGGTTGGGGCTTCGACACCGGGCCTAGCGGTGTAACCCACTAGCCGTAAGTCTACTTGCATCCCTCCTATTGGGTTATTGGGACACAGCATAGTAGAATATTTCCGAAATCATAGCTAGTTAACACAAAAAGTATAGAGAAAAGTGCCACATAATTTAGAAAGGAACAGTACAAACAGTCAATGCATGTTAAATGCCACAATTCTGAATATAAAAAATACTTCGTAAAATGAAGAATTAAAGAAAATAAATATATACTTTAAAAAGACATAACATATAAGTTCAATGTTTCTCATTGTAGTAATCGGAAATCTCTAAAATATCAACATTGTCACATGTCTAAACTTACAGCTTTTAATGAGGATATATGCCACATGTCTTCTTTGGCTAATCAACATATGTTACATGCATTCATGTTGGAAAGAGAGTGCATTTTTTTTGTTACATGTTTTGGGAAATTTTTTCTAACTTTCATCCAAGGCATATAGTATTCAATCTTTTACGTGTTAATCCCGATCGCCTAATTTGATGATTTCGATCGCCTAATTTGTTGATATAAGTAATGTATGCTTAGTATATTTTTTAGGAATGGATATATGGATAAAATTATATATATCAACTCCCTCTAAATTTATTCCTTCTAAATTAATTATATAAATTTATTTCTTCTAAATTATATATATATAAACTCGTTCTAAATTTATTCCTCTGACAAAGAGTCGTCAATAACAAGATGAATATGTTCATTAAGAATATTTAATAACAAGACAAGGCGAAACTTCATTTAATTTCAGAGAACTGTATAGCATGTGCTTTAAAAAAAGGTCACAGGTACTAATTAGAATATAATTATTACCACAAACTTCACTGGTAGCTCTGTCACACCTTCAACTTTGAATCCAACTGACCAAACATCTTGTTTTAATAGTGAGTCCATGACAAACAACTTTTCTGGTGATAAAATTTACAGTTTCCCCAAGCCAAATAGTGCTTTTTTGGGTTCGACAATCTTGTCCGATGACATTTCCTTACCCAATACTCTCAAATCTCCTTGAAGCACTAACGCAACCAACGCTCCTGCTTGACTACTGTTCCAAATATGTTCCTTCATACTGGTTTCAGTCGGTAATACCACCCGCATTTTCTTCGTTGGGGCTTCAAATTCAAGATTAACAAGAACAAAAAACAAGTCCTTACAAATGGAAATTTCCTTCATACTGATTTCAGTCGGTAATACCACCCGCATTTTCTTCGTTGGGGCTTCAAATTCAAGATTAACAAGAACAAAAAACAAGTCCTTATCAAATGGAAATTTCAGCCAAATCAATTCCAATGGGTCAAAACTCCTAAGCAAAACAAACCCCCCCATTATAGTTGGTGCTACATTATTAGCACGATAACCCGAAACCTTCGCTTCCAATCCAACCCAGCATGAACTGACGCAATCACGCTCCTGCTTGAATACTGTTCCAAATATGTTCCTTCATATTGATTTCAGTCGGTAATACCACCCGCATTTTCTTCGTTGGGGCTTCAAATTCAGGATTAACAAAAACCCATTATAGCTGGTGCTACATTATCAAAGACGATAACCCGAAAACCTTCGCTTCCAATCCAACCCAAAGATGAATCGACGCAATCATCACGCTCCCCGCTTTGAATCTTTGTTCCAAATATGTTCCTTCATACTGATTTCAGTCGGTAATACCACCCGCATTTTCTTCGTTGGGGCTTCAAATTCAGGATTAACAAAACAAAAACAAGTCCTTATCAAATGGAAATTTCAGCAGAATCAATTCCAATGGGTCAAAACTCCTAATCAAAACAAACACACCCATTATGGCCGGTGCTATATTATCCGCATGATAACCCGAAACCTTCGCTTCCAATCCAACCCAGCATGAACAAGAGTAGGAACAGTTAACCTCCCACCAAAAATCTCATTCACATTTACAAATTTACAAATGCAAAGAACAAAGACTCGCCCGACTTTTCGACCCCAAACCAACAAGTCCTTGTCAAATGGAAATTTCAGCCGAATCAATTCCAATGGGTCAAAACTCCTAATCAAAACAAACACACCCATTATAGCCGGTGCTACATTATCCGCATGATAACCCGAAACAACCAAAAATCTCATTCACAAACATACGGTGCGGTGCGGAAGAAGAAGACTCGGCCGCGACTCGACCCCAAACCAACAAGTCCTTATCAAACGGAAATTTCAGCCGAATCAATTCCAATGGGTCAAAACTCCTAATCAAAACAAACACACCCATTATAGCTGGTAGCTACATTATCCCATGATAACCCTAAAACCATCGCTTCCAATCCAACCCAAAGATGAACAAGATCAGAGCGGTGAACCTCCCACCAAAAATCTCATTAGCAAAGACTCGCCGCTTTTCGACCCCAAACCACTCTCCAACCAAAAAAATCTCATTCACAGCTCACAAAAGAAAGAAGAAGACTTCGGCCGCGACTCGACCCCAAACCACTCTCCCACCAAAAATCTCATTCACATTTACAAATTTGCAAAAGCAAAGACACTTCGCCACACTCGACCCCAAACCACTCCTTAACGGCAACCCTTTCTCAAGGAAAAGTGATAGCCCAGTTGACCGAACCCCAAGCATTCTCATAGCATATATAGCAGCAATTCCAAAAAAAAAAAAAAAAAACAGATTAATGATGCAGTTCTTTTCTTGATAGCAATGAAGCCGAATAAACAACCGGGGTAAAGGGGGGGGCCAATTTGTGCCGAATAAACAAGTAGGGGCTAAAGGGGGACCCCAAGAAGGGAACAAAAAAAAATAAAAGCCAGTTGAGTACCTTTCTGTGAACAGAGGGTGGGCTGCGAGACAAGAAAACATCCAATATTGAAAGGGGAACCTATTAACAATAATCAAATAGTAAAAGATGTTGAGATGAGAAGTGAGTGGAGTTGAGATGAGAAAATCGGGAACTTATCAAGTTAGACAGCGAGAAAATAAGAAAAAAATATGGTACATACCTGTATCGAGTTGAGGGAGAGGAGATATCGAGTGAGGAGAAAGAGAAGAGGACCGTGAGTTCCTGGCGCGAGAGAAAGAGAAAGATACTGGCGCGAGAGAAGAGTGAGGAGAAATTAGTTTTGAGGAGAAATCAATTTGTGCGAGAACGAGAGTGAGGACAGACAGAAACCAACCAAAATCTTTTTTGGGCCACCTACCCCCCACCCGACCCAAGATTGTTCGCTCCGCTCACTTGATTAGAATTTAGTCCTAGTTTTGGTTGTTAAACTGTCAACTTGATTGTGGTCAATCAGTTTGTATTTTTAAAATAACAATAATACCCCTCACGTGCAGTATCACGTGTTTCTATTTTATCAAATTTAGTCGGCGCGTGTCGACATCTGACTTCAACTTTAGATCTTAAATTTGCACATCTCCAGAAAAATCAAATTCACTGGCCTCTTCTTCTTGCTATCTTCCATTACAAACATTGTGAACTACTAGAAAAGAGATTACCATTTGTTACACTTGAATTCTTCTTACTAGATTCACCAAAATTAAGTATCTCCCCAGACTCCAGTTTACAAGATTGCAAAGAACCATTTCTAGTATTACTTCCATCGAAACCAAATTCAGAAAAATTAAGTTTTCTACTGTAGAAACTCTGCTGATTACGTTGTTGGTTCTGATGTGAGCGTACTAGAACTAGGGTGATCAAACTAATACGACTTAGAAACAGGAATATCCTGAACAACAAAGTAACAAAACAAAATTAGGTGTGTGTGTGCTAACAGACTCTTTAATTTCAATCACTGAAGAAGGATATGTTAACCATAACAAGGAAGGATCATTTTCTCCTTGATCTCCATTCACAGGTTTGAAGGCAGCGGGCAAAATTCAATTTCAGGATTATTGAAATTAAACAACACCCTGACTTTATTCATTAGATCTGAACTCTGAAAAATCAAATTAGTGGAACCCAATTCAACAACTCCAGTAGAAAGTGGTATACAAACCATAGTCTGCAAACCCAATACTTGAGCTTGCTTAGCTCGATCACAAGACGAGCTAGCTAGCCTATCATTTCCAGCTATCCAAATCAAATTGGTAGTGAAAAAAGCTTGACCAGGTAATCCAGAACCGTTGACGAAAGATTGCATCATAGAAATCAAAAAGTACCATTCAGTATCAGTGACTTCTTCATCCACAACATTATCTGAAGATGCCGAGACACCATAAATCATTGAATTCAGTTCACGTAGAACTTTTGCTGTTGAAGTTGGCGTAGGTGTATTCTTTTTCAACTTATCTTCTTCACCTTTATAATATCTATCACCCCATCCTAGTAAAGATGCACCTGTATTAGTTTCAACTGAAAACTGCCAGAAAATCGCATAAGTCCAGTTTTCTCGAGATGCGCAAATTTAAGATCTAATGGCCACATCGAAAGTAGAAGTCAGATGTCAACTAAATTTGATAAAATAGAAACACGTGATATTGCACGCGAGGGTATTATTGCTATTTTGAAAATACAAGCAAATTGACCACGGTCAACAACTAGAACTAGGACTAAATCCTAATATTCAAGCTTTTCTAGACCAAAACCCTAATAAACCAACTATTATTAGGACCCAGACCTAAATATCTCTTTAATTTTTCCTAGTACCATAATAATAATAATAATAATAATAATAATAATAGATAAAACAAAAATAGGATAGATATTAGTTAAGGATAGGTAAAAAAAGATAAACCTTCATCCTTGTTTTTCGGGGGGTTTTAAAACAAAAAGGAGTTCACACGTAGAGTTTATTTTTACATAGAAGAAAAAAGAGAGTTTTTCACATAGAGGAGAAGAGAGATTTCTTGCGGGATATTTACTAATAGCTGATATTAGGGGATAGCAGGAGTGTATCATGAGTGAGTAGTCTGAACATGTTCTTTTAAATTTTGCTGATCATATCTGTTAGTAATTTTCTTATTTGATATATTGGAACGTTGTGATAAAAATGTTGATTTGATAAAAAGGATTTAATTGCCATTCATGCGAACTCAAGCTTCACTGTGGGTAGGCATAAATATGGTTCCTCACTTTGGGTAGTATTGAGTATGTTCTTTGTAGTCAATGGTGCCGGCTTTTATATAAAATTTTGAAGTACTGCAGTTATATAAAATTATGATGAAAAATCTTATTTTCCTGATCGTTATGCTATGATGATGATGAGTATGTGTATTAGTAGATACCAAATCATGGGTTTAATTTGACTCGAATAGAATTTCTATTACAAGGGTTTGATTTTATTGCTCCTGCTGGTCTTTAGGATTTTGTTTGGTGGTTCGAAGTGTTTTGTGGTAATGAGATGATCTATATGGGTTTCGTGAGTTGCCGGGGGGATGATGGGTAGAGGTTGATTGTTGTTTGAGTGCTGTTTAAGCTTTGATAGGAGTGTTAATGGCGTCCAAACGCAATTTCTGGCGAGTGGTGGAATGGGGTTTTAGTGGTATCAAAAGATTGGGTTTTTAGTAAGGATGAAAATCGAACGGTTTATAGTGGTGGCGAGTGGAGGTTTGTGGTGGCTGCTTTGGTGGTGGAGGTGCGTTGGTGAGGAAGAAGAAGGTGAACAGCGAGTCTTTTCTTTTGTTTGGGCTTGGGCCAAAATCAGTTTATGTGGGCTTGAGTGTTTTATTTTTTAGATTTCACTTATGGGATTAAGTTTTAGTTGGGCTTGGGACAGGCTAAAGACTTTGGGCCTTAGTCTTTGGGTTTTTGGGTTAAATGAGTTTAGGACTGGTTGACTGCTATTAACCCTTGGCAAGGTTGACTGATGTTGACCAGGGTTGACTTTGACTAGTTGACCAAGTTTGACATTTAACTCGGCAAATAATTAGGTCTATTAGGATAGGTGATAAGAGCCCAAAACTGTAGTTTTAACCCTGTAACAGTCATACTTTTAGACCAATTATGTGAGTAATAATTAAGAGTTAACACTGATTACGTGTTTTTATGCATTTCAGGTTTCAAAGTCCATTATGTGCAGAAATATGCCACTTTAGCGAGATAAAAGAGAAAAGGTCGGTTACTAAGGAGTTCCGTGATTAAAGGCCAAGATTCAAGAAGACAAAGCCTTTCTAAAGCCCGGTCAAAAGCTGAAAAGTCGACGCGGGCAAAAATAACACACTAGTCAGCAGAACTTCCGAAGGCCGTATCTTTGGACTCAGACCTTGGAATGGGGCCTACCTTATGTCAAAACGACCGGCTCGGAAAGAGCTTTCCAATGGTCTAAGTCTTGATCCAATCAGAGGAGCATAAGTGGACGAAAATTCTGTTGAAGTCAACTGCAGTTGAAGAGGCCTTTTTGAACTGAAAGAATTGGGTTTTGGGCCTGATTCTCTGGCCCAAAACATGGCTCCAAGCCCATGCACGATTTTTGGATCTGAAAGTATAAAAACAAAAGCTTAACTCTTTGTTAAGGGAGGCTGTTTGAACTAAAACTTTTAAAGACCTCTAGATCTAGTTTTCAGTAGAGTAATTAAGTTTAAGTTCCATTTCCAATTCTTATTTTAGATTAAGTCTTTGAATCATTGTTCTTGATTGATTAGATAAATAAAAAATTATTTATTTCAATTTCGATTTTTTGTTATGTCAATTTATAGATCTAGTTTTAATTTTGTTGATTATCATTTAAGTAGTTTAAGTAGATTGAAACATTGTTAGTTAAATGAGTTAAGTTAGAATTTTAATATGATGTGTAGTTATAATTCAATGGGAAATGATGGGTTGATGACTCAAGGCTAAAACCTCCATTAACGGGGTTGATGAAGCTTTGATGAAAATTTAGTGGTATAGTGTAGAAGCATTGTAGAATCTATTCCACTCTAGAAGGTTGTGATTCGCCATGAGAATGGGTGGACGACCTCACATGCTAGTTAGTATTTGGTAGAAATGCCATGAACACTAGGAATTAGAACTCGAAATTCTTGCCGTAAGAACGTAAGAATCGAGATACAAGAATCTATGCTAGGTTATTAAGTTGGATTCGAGGTGGATTCAATTCACCTCTAATCCTTTATCTAGATTCAAAAACAATCATATTTCCATAGCATTCGTAGTTTAAATTCAACATAATCAATTTCATATTGTATCGTAGTATAACACCCTTCAGTAAATCTCTCATTAGACTTAAGATCGATTAATTAGATTAGAAAACATTCCATGCTAGAGAACTAGGAGTGGAACTTAATTTGTTACTCCACTCTATTTCGATAGAATTGAGAGTAGAAACTTTGATAAATATATAGACCGTAAATAGTTTTAGTTTACTTATGTTTTGAGTTCCTCGTTCATTTCAGAGGTAAATTATTCAATTATCATTTATCAAATGGCATTTGCTATCTTAGTTTCACTTTAGCATTGTTTTCATAGTATAATTAGTCATTTTTAAGTCCCATTAAACCCACCCACCCTTGTTTGATTCATACTGTGGTTGTCCATTTTAGCATTGAAAAGTTCCGAAAAAATATACACGAGACGCGACACGCTTCTAACCGAAAGCTCTAACCCAAAAAGATGGAACCTTGAAAAGACCGCCCCATCTTGGCGTGACCATACTAAAACACTGGAATTTCAAGTTACTTTCGAGAGCGACGCTTCTAAGTGAGCGCGCAGCCTTTAAGCTAAATTTTCCGGATTTCTATAGGTTTGTTTTGATCTTCGATTTTTTAAGTTTTTCAGTGTTCTAACTTGTTATTTACACTGAACACGCGTAAACAAGACACTATTCATAAAGCGAAGCAAGGACGCTTTATCAAGTATTCCTTTCTTCCATACCTCGTGATCTCCGTTAGAGGTTTATACTAAAATATCAAGATTGTTTGGAGTGTTGTCGTGTTTAGACTTAGACTTGCATGAGATTAAGATCCGGTCGGAGAAAAACACCGAACGTAATTAATTAACGTCGGCCAACAAACAAATCTATCGAGTATACCAATCACTACACCTCTAGCTACTATTCCACCAACCACACCGGACATAATGGCTGAAGAAAGAGAGACTCCTCTCTCCGACTTTTACAAAGCCTTGAGCGATAGCCCTAAATCTTGCATCATTCTAACAGACCCAGTGGGGGATTTTCGAATTCCCCCAAATATATTTAATTTGTTACCCATTTTCCATGGTTTAGATCATGAAAAACCTTATCAACACATGCGTAGGATTGAATAAGTCCTTACAACATTCCATCATCCTACGGTTGGTACGGAACAAATTAAACTGAGGGTATTTCCCTTCACCTTAGCCGATAAGGCAGCATCTTAGTTAACTGCCCAAGCTCCTAACTCTGTGGACTCGTGGGCTAAACTTGTTCAGTTGTTTATGGAACATTTTTACCCACCCCTAAAGACGGATGAGATGCTTTCCAAGATTCATTTTTTCCGACAAAATCCTCATGAATCATTTTCTGAGGCTTGGAATCGCTTTCACCGATCCGCTTATAGAGTGTCCACACCATAACCTAGCAAAAGACACGTTAGTTCGTGCCTTTTCAAAGGACTTCAATATCACCATAAAGAAGTCCTTGACATAATGAATGGGGGTAGTTTTCTAAGTAAAGGAGCCCTGAGAGGCTTACAAATTTTAGAAGATCAAACTAAACGTAATAACAATTGGGGTAGTGATGATATCCCCCGCCTGTTAGTTCTTCTTCAACAGATTAGGTCACGGTATGTTTGAGATGAAACCCGATCTAGAACTTAAAAATTTAATCGAATCTCTAACTAAAAAGGTTGAGGCTATTTCGTGCAACAAAAGCCTATCCCGTCATGAATGTTAACTCCAACCCATGTAATGTCCGTTTGAGTCCCCGAAGCACCTCAATCCTATTGTCCTCTCAGCTATGAACAACAACAACAATTAGAGCAAGACAATGTTTGCTCCATTAATAGCTATCCTATTCCTAATGCCCCATGGAGACAACATCCCAACTTTAGTTGGCTTAAACAATCAACAAGTTTCACCTCCGTGGTTTAATAACCAAAATGTTAGGCAAGCAAACAACTATAATCAAGCTCCACTTAGGCAAGGACAGGGACAAAGTCAGGGAAATTATAATAATTATAACAACCAAGCGCAACCACGACAAGGTTTAGCACAAGGTCAGGGTAATTATAATAGTTATAATACCAATAGAGGTATCGTTCCGGTTAACAATAGTAACTATCACAACCCACCCATAAATAATCAACGTGAGATAGTTTCAGTCGCACCACCTGTGACTACTACACCATCACATCCGGATCATATAGACGCCTTTATACAGGTTACCCAACAACTTTTCCAATCAATGACTCAATCAAACCAACAGATCTTACAATCCATAAATCAGGGCATACAACAGTTAGCCCAAGAGAAAGCCCAACCAAAAGGCATGTTTCCAGTTGAAGCGATACCAAACCCTAAAACAGCAAACACAGCCTTTGAGGTAAACGGTAATACTAGTACTGAAACTACAATCGTAGGTGACCTTAATGCCATCACCACTCTCCGCTCTGGAAGAGTGGTTGATAACAAAATAACTATGCATATAGTTACCCCATCAGTATTCCCTACATCGGATATCGAACTAGATACCGCAGTAGAAACTGAAGAGCCTACCACTGTAAAGGTACTAGTTAAACAACAAACTAAGAAACAGAAAGCCAAGGTAACACATCAAGTCGAGCCATACGCTAAATATAGAAATAAAACCACCATTCCTCAAAAGTTAGCCATGCTAACCGGGGATACAAACTTTGAGGAGATTAGGAACATTTTCAAGAATCTAATGATAAACCTTCCTTTTTCGAAGCTATTAAAAGCTCCCTAACCACGCTTAAGTTTCTTAAATAGTTGTGCACTACTAAGGCGTAAGACCAACATACCTAAAGACGCTTTCTAACTGAACAGTTCCCAACTTTATCCTAAAAATAATGGAATTGTTAAGTACAAGGACCCTAGTCGCCCCATCAAAATGCACCTTAGAGATTCCCACACACGACCACCGCTTTTATTAGACCGGGGGCGAGTGTTAACTTACTCCCCGTGATTACTTGTATAAACAAATAGGTCTATAGGAAATGCAACCTACAAAAATAACGCGTTGCAATTAGCGGACATGTCAATTAAGTATCCTAAGGGTGTAGTGGAAAACGCGTGCTTGTTAAGGTTTTAGGATTTTTACTATCCCGGTGATTTTGTTATCCTTGATACGTAAGTCGCTAATGACTCAATGCACCGATCATCTTAGGGCACCCCTTCTTGGCAACCGCCAACGACTTATAAATTGCCGCTGATGGTAAAATGTCCTTATCTTTTGGCCATCTTACACGGTTGAGGTAAATGTTTTTAAAATGATGAAACAGCGGTTACGGATTCGTCTATAAATGGGGAGGTTAGCATGATCGGAGAGCTTAGCTCAAGATTATTTTAACAACACGCTTCCGAAAACAATATGTACAAATTCCTTTCTTTTGGATCTTCATATTTTGTAAATGACTCATACTTAGAGGAAGTCAACACCATCCCGAGTCCACACCAATTGTAAACCCTTGCTCGTTGTATGAAACATCTATTGATTTTCATTTCCACCCCAGAAAACATCTATTGATTTTCCTCTTAAACCCCCCGGAGTTAAAATATATTCAACTTGATCCGGATGGTAGTCATCCGGTAATTATATCTTCTCGTTATCTAAGAATGAAGAGACACGCGTTTAATCCGGGTGATTAGGGAACATCGGTCGGCGATTGGTTGGTCCCTAGCCGACATTAAGGGAATTGACCCTAATGTTTTCACCCATTGTATCCATTTGGAGGATAACGCGAAGACTTCTCGTGAACCTCAGCGTCGCTTGAACCCTGCCATGAAAGAGGTGGTTAGGGAAGAATTGAAGTCTTACGATTACTCAATGCGGGTATCATATACCCAATCTCTGATAGCGAATGGGTAAGCCCCATTCATGTAGTTCCTAAGAAATCGGGAGTTACCATGGTACGAAACGGGAAGGGTGACTATGTTGTCACACAAGGTCCTATGAAATGGAGGATCTGTATTGATTACAGACGTTTAAATGCTATGACACGAAAGGATCACTTTCCTTTACCTTTTATAGATCAAATGCTCGAACGCCTAGCTTGTCATGCTTTTTATTGTTTTCTAGATGGCTACTCAGGTTATTTTCAGATTATTATTGATATTGATGACCAAGAAAAGACTACCTTCACATGTCCCTTTGGAACGTATGCCTATAAACGAATGCCTTTTGGCCTTTGTAATGCTCTTGGTACCTTCCAAATGGTGTATGCTTCATATATTTAGTGACATGGTAGAGCTTTATGGAAGTTTTCATGGATGATTTTTCTATCTATGGAGACTCCTTCACGATCGTTTGTCTAACCTATCTAAGGTTTTGACACGGTGTGAAGAAAAGAGCCTCGCTTTTAAACCGGGAAAAGTGTCATTTCATGGTGAAAAGGGCATAGTAATAGGTCACATCATTATCTAGTGATGGCATAGAAGTAGATAAGGCCAAACTAGATAAGATAGCGATCCTACCTAAAACCACGGATCGTAGGTGATATTAGGGCCTTTCTAGGCCATGTAGGTTTTATAGGCGGTTTATTAAAGACTTCTCGAAAATAGCTAGGCCTTTAACTAATCTGCTTTTGAAAGATGCAATCTTTGATTTTAATTTTTAATCTGACGTGACGCAGGTTTTTGAAACTTTAAAAGTCGCTCTAACCTCTCGCACCAATTATACAGCCTCGATTGGTCTAAACCTTTCGAACTCATGTGTGATGCTAGTGACTATACGGTTAGTGCGATCTTGGGACAAAAACTAAATAGTAAGTCCATCGTTATTTATTATGCTAGTAAAACCTTAAACGATGCTTAACGGAATTATTCAACTACCTAAAAGAATTCTTAGTTGTCATTTATGCTTTAGATAAGTTTAGATCCTTATTTGGTTGGTTCTAAAACTTTAGTTTACACCGGACCATGCGAAATTTTAAGTACCTTCTTGCAAAGAAGGATGCTAAGCGCAGATTAATCCGATGGATCCTTTCTCCGCAAGAGTTCACATTAGAAATAAAAGGACAAAAAGGGTCGAAAACGTAGTTGCCGACCACTTATCTAGACTCACAAACGACGATCGAGTGATTCCCGAGTCCATCTGGGACTCTTTTCCGACGAGCATGCGCGATTTTTCAAAGACCATGGTATCGACATTGTAAATTATTTAGTGGCTGATGTTATGCCTTATAATTGGTCAAGAAATGAACGTAAGAAGTTCTTGGCCAGAGTTAAGTTATACTACTGGGATGAGCCATACCTTTTTAAGTATTCTGCAGATCAGATTATTCGTCGTTGTATTCCCTAGTGGGAATATAATGAAGTTCTATCGTTCTGCCATGACAAAGAGTGTGGTGGCCATTTTAGTGGAATGAAAACAGCCGCTAAAGTGCTTCAATGTGGATTTTATTGGCCTACCCTTTTTAAGGATGCCCAAGTGCATTGCAAGACATGTATTCGTTGCCAATAACTTGGGCAAATCACAAAGCGTAATATGATGCCATTAAATCCAATCTTGATAGTAGAAATTTTTGACGTTTGGGGCATTGATTTCATGGGTCCTTTCCCTGTTTCCCATGGTTTCATTTATATTCTAGTTGTCGTGGACTACGTGTCTAAATGGATAGAGGCCCTAGCTTGCCGTAGCAATGACCATAAGACCGTTGTATTTTTTATTAAAGAATATATTTTCTGTCGGTTTGGCATTCCTAAAGCCATCATTAGTGATGGTGGAACACATTTTGCAACAGAGTTGTTGCATCCCTAGTGAAAAAGTATGGAGTTACACAAAGTAGCAACTCATTATCATCCACAAACTAGAAGACAAGTAGAAGTTTCTAATAGGGAAATCAAAAAGATTTTAGAAACAACCGTGTAAACCCCGATAGGAAAGACCGGGTCAAGCGCCTATCGGATGCCTTATGGGTTTATAGAACTGCTTTCAAAACTCCTATAGGTATGTCTCCCTTTAGACTTGTATTTGGGAAACCATGTTATTTGCCCGTTGAATTAGAGCACCGTGCTCTGTGGGCTATAAAAAGCCTTAACTTCAATATTGATGAGGCAGGTGTCAAACGCAAGTTGCAATTGAATTAGCTTGAAGAAATCTATAGCGATTCTTACGATCTCGCGAAGGATTATAAAGCTAACATGAAACGTGTTCATGATAAACAAATCTTGCGCAAAGAGTTTGTGGTTGGTCAAAAGGTCTTGCTTTACAACTCCCGCCTACATATTTTCCTGTGGAAACTAAAACCCGTTGGTGCGGTCCTTTTCTCGTTCTTGAAGTCACCCTTACGGGGCAATCACCTTGGTAAATCCAAATGACAACAGTACCTTTCAAGTTAATGGTCAACGGTTAAAACATTTTCATGAACTTCTGTCCCCGATGTAGAGGAAGTCCTTTTACAGGACCCTGTCTATGAGGATTGACCTTTGTCATTGGTGTACTTCCTTTCACTTCCATATAGTGGTAAGTGCACCATTCAAGTAACCGGGCCCTCCCTATGGAGTGTGTGGCTGTAAGTACCGGATCCTAAGTCCACGGTTAATATAATTCACGTTTTCCACTTTTTCATGTTTTCTCGGTTTTTGAGACATGTTCCTCTATGGGGTGAATTATGAATTTTTCGTTTTTCGTTTTTCTTATAATAAACTAAAAAAAAAAAAAAAAAAAAAAAAAAAAAATTCTAAATCATAGAAATAGCAATCCAACACATCTAGGGAATTTGACTTTAAACGACCCGCGTTAGAACAAATTTTGTGTTTAAAAATTTGTTTAGGGGTGGGCAATCGGTCTTTCCATATGGATTGCTCGAACTTTCCATTTGTGTTGCTTAGGCCAATTACTTGTAGTTCAATTGGGTTGACGTAATCTAAACTTAGATTTCCTTCGTTCGCATAACTTACATCACACACGCACTTCGAGGCATTTTTCCACCCTTTTATATGTCACCCATGGTTGGAATTGAGTGTTTTATGGATCATTGGATTGGAAATTCTTTACTGATCATTTCCATAACTCATTCACCAAAATCGGGCCAGTAACGAAGCGGCAAATTGAATTTGAAATTGCGTGAAAAATCGAAAAATTTCGGAATTCAAATTGGGCTTGGGCCCAAAACCGCGCGACGCGTCGTCGTCTCCTTCCTTTCCAAAAACGCACAGTTCTTTCCTTTTCAATCCCGCCGGTTACCAAGGTTTAAAACAAACCTTAAACACCAAAATAAAAAAAAATAAAAAAAAAAAAAAAAAAAAAAAAAAAAAAAAAAGAAAAGGAAACCTAACTACACCCACGCCAAGAAATGCAAATCCAACTAAAATCCTCTCCAAACCATTACCACCACCAACCTAACTCCGAAAAATAGCCACCAATTCAAGTAACCACCGCCACCACCGTTGTTTTTAGTTGTTTTTCTTCAAACTCGCCTCCCCCACAGTCTACAAAACCATTAGTTGTCTCGAAACTTCAATGGCTTCGACGAAGAATTTTGCGAGCATCGCGTTTTTGCCGATAGCTTCGCGCCATTTTACGACGCGGAGATGATTAGGAGGGATTGGAACGGACTGTGGTACTCGACTGAGGAGTTCTATCACTATGATGTGGTAGAACAGTTTTATAAAAAGCGAGAATTGGAGGGGGATAGGATTTTTATAAAGGTAGCAGGAACGAGGAGGGAAGTAACGAGACAGTTGTTGGCTGAACTGTTAGGAATTATGCTTGAAAGCAACCTCGTAACGACAATTCAGGAATCCCAGTATACTGGAGTTCCTACTTTGATGAAAGATACTGTCGTGGAGGGTGAATACAATCCGACATCTCATTGCGTCCGCCAGTCAACCCTGAGAACCAATCAACTGGCTGTAGCTCAATGGATTGGTAGGAACGTCATCGGGAAAGACAAAGTCAGTGATATCGGCCTGCAATGTCTGCACGTTCTTTGGACTTTGCAAACAAATAAGTATAATTTCTGCATCCTCGACTTAATGTTTAATGTGATTAGAGGAGTGGAAAAGTCCTTGGCGCCTCTTCCCGTATTGATCACTAAGATCATGCTCTCCTTTAGAACTGTCGCAAAATCTGCTCCTATTAAGATCAAATTGCATTCTAATGCAAGTATCTATACGGATTGCATCCAAGAGGCGTGGCGTTTAATGCGAAGGAAAGGTTGTTGAGTCGGAGGATGAAAGGGAGGATATGACATGTCTGGATGACGATGCATTAAATACTTGTAGTTCTAATTTAGAACGCATGCAAGTGTTGCAAACTGGCTTGCATTGCGTTTATGGTATTTGTGAAAATATCCGAGATAGACAGATTGTAGTTCGAAAGAAGCAAACGAACCTTCAGACGAGACTTGAAATGCTCAAAGGGGTTCAGGACGATATCTTGTCTAGCATGGAGACTATCCACCAGCATCAACAAGCCCAGTATGCGATTTTCGGATGAGATGGAAGCACAACGTTTGTTCCGAATAGAGATGCTACGACGCATGCCACCCGTGGAGGACTCTGTTTCAGCCGAGTCCAACAGGCATGAGCGTCATCGCTGAAGGACAGATGGTTCAAGCCATTCTCCATCCCAGGGCCAATCTCCATCTCAGGGTCCATCTTCATCACATAACTAGGTGTTCACCATCAGTTTGTGTTCGCTATTATTTCATGATTTTGTTTTATTAGTTGGATTTTAATTCAGTTGTTAAATTTAAATATTAAGGTGTTTGTTTTATGTTGTTTGGTTTTAAATTTTAGTTTTAATATAATTCGTTATATGATCATCTGTTGTAAAGTTGTTTTGGAGGAAAGGTTGAGAATTTGGCCGATATCGGCATATCTATGATTTGTGTGGTGGTAGCACGAAATGTATGAGAGTTTAGAAGTTACTATTCTAAATCCAGTATGAAAGATACCAGGATTTTTAGAAAATCACGAAAATGGTTTGTTTCCGTTTCGGGTTTGGAATTTTTCTATTTCGGAAATTGCCTTAAAACAATTTGGGAACTTGCCGATTCGTTTTGGAAGCTCAGAACCTATTTAAACTCCCTTCATTCTACACTAACAAACCACACTACACCCCAACATCATCCCGCACCTTTCACTCCAAGCTTTTTTCCTTCTTTTCCTCTAAACTCCTATTTCACACTTACGAGCATGCCCGCGCCTGCTGTACACTTTCACAAAGTTTAGTCGAGCGACCCGCCCTCCTCCTTGGTGACGCGCTTCAAACACTGTAATTCTAAAACCCACGAGCTGACCGGCCAAAAGCCCAAAGCAAGCGCCCGCCATCCGCCATGGTGAACGGAAGTTCCAATTTTTTAGGGTCATTCCAGGATTTTTGAACTGTTCAAGGAGTCGTTCAGATGACATCTCCTATAGTCATATCTGAACAGTCTTTCGAAGGCGTGTTGGGAACCGAGACCTATGGACATTGGTTCCGGCCACGGGATCCCGCGAAGATTAGGATGGCGTCATCTACTGGTAAGTGATGACGATTCATATTCACCACAGCTTACTGCTTATTTCTACGACCACGTTAAATTCTATTGTAATCAGGATGGAGAACAAGAATTCTCCGTCGTAATCGATGACACGACACATAAATTCAATAAACATGTGGTCGCTTTAGTTTCAGGATTACCAATACCGGATCCTGTTCACACATGGGCATATATGACCGATAATGCATATCTTTATAATTATACATATTTCCATGAGTATTATGGGGGAGGGGTATTTCGAGTAATGGACCAGGGGCGATATAGCATTGCCCTTGGTAGCCTTTCCCTAAACATAGGCACCACCATGTTATTCATCCCGATGAATATTTTGGGGAATGGCGTTCATTTATGCAAAAGCGATCGCTGGTGACATTTTCCTCGCTTTAGGAATGAGGGACGTCGCCGATATGACATTCCTCGAGTTTTAGTCGTTAGTCTTAAGAGAGCCCAAACCATGAGGCGTAAGTATCTTCTTATGCCCGTGTTGGTAAGCCGCATCATGCATAGTTGTTTACGTATTACGCGGCACAATTCGAAGTCATGAGACCCACAATGGGGTGGTTCGCTCATTCGCGAATAATGACTTGGCGGGATGGATGGTGCGACCTCATTTGGTAAGCCCATTACATCCCATCAGACATAATAACACTTAACAAGTTAGCATTAGTAGATGATAAATGGCGGCAAGCTTGGCAAGTTATAATGGACTGGCAGGATGCGAAGGAACCTCATCTCTTTAATAAGGAGGATGATGCTTAAGTGGGAGATAAGGTAAGTTTTTAGTTTTGTTATTGTCTGCTTATGTCCCAAGCAATTTAATTTTGTTAACCCTATAATGGGTGGAACTCTTATAGAGTTGCGTCAGTTTTTTTATTTCCTATATTAGTATGTTCTAACCTTGTTTTGCAGATGTTCCAGAATTTCACACATTTCCATGGTATTTTTCTACCCTCTTTATTTAAATGCTTTGAGGACAAAGCATGCTTCTTGTTTGGGGGCATAGAAACACGTGTAATTAAGGCATCTGTTAAGATATAGATATGTATAATATGCATTTGTTTTCAAGTTAAAAATTTCAAAAATATAAATAAATAAGTTTATGCTATACACTTAGGAATATTGGTATTGTTTTCTTTCTCTATGCTCTTAACAATCTAGAAGTCTCACGTAGCTTTTGCATCAGAATAATTGTTAGAAACTTAGGTTAATATGTAGGTAATAATCTTTGCATCTATCTATAAATATATTACATGAGTATCTATGATTGTTAGCAGTAAGTTTATGAAATCTAGGCTAGAGTACTTATTCTACAAATCCTGTGAGAATATAGCCTAAAGCCTTATATGAGCGAAACATTTGAGAAATGACACAAGGGAGAAGTATATTCCGAATAGAGAAATCACACGTCCACTTGCTTGATCACTATGCCATATCCTAAGCGAGAATTTAGGCCCTCTTTGGATCGATATAGCCAGAAATTCAAACCTATGAATTATTTTCCGCTAGTCGCCCCTCTGAGCCTTTCCTTAGCCTTTCATAACCCACAAATCCTTTACCCTGTTACAAAAACAAAACAAAATAAAAAAAAAAAAAAAAAAATCAACCTACCCAATCTAGAATAAGTCTGAGAATAGAATGAGGAAGAAAGAAGAAGAGAAAAAAAAAATTGTAAACAAAAGTTAGTTAATTGCTTCCAGAAAATAAAAAAAAGAAGTTTCCATCCAAAGAAAAGAAAAATAAAAATAGAAATAAAATAAAAACTCCGAAAAAATAGAATAAAAGAGTTAAAAGCCAAAGAAAAAGAAAAAAATATGGCTAAGGATGGAAACAAAGTGTAGAAGCAAAAGTAAATAACAAGGTTTTCTCTAAGTTACATAATATGAAGACTCTACTATCTCAGACTTGTCCTTTTGAATATCCATTTCCTTCCTTCTTAAACCATCTCCTAATCCCCGCAACACCTAATAAAGACCTCTAGCTCAATTAGGAATAGGTTAGTGTGATAGTAAGTGGCAGATGTGTTTGATCGACTCCGGCTCCTTGTTGTCATTAAGATTGTAAGGTAAAGTGTGCCCACTACACACTGGAGTAGCGAAACTTGAGAGGAAAAATCAGAGTGGTTTTCGTCTTGATATTTATGTGAAGACCTACTTAAGGACGCTATTCTGAGTTTTCATAAACGAACCTGCTAGGCATTTTATAGTATTACTCATAGTATTTATATTTGTATCATAGATGATTGATTATTATGCATATATTAGCTTAGGTTTTTGACTTGGTTATTCTTATTCATTTGCTAGTGAGATGTATAGATAGTTGGGACATGAATGAGGAAACAATAGTTTTATTTCTTAGTCGTTGTAGTATAGTTGAAGTTTGTGAGTACCTTCATTGGAAAACTCTCCGAGGTTATAACTCGGCCCACTAGGGAATTCCTAGTGGTTTAAGGCGCCTTGTTGCATATGGTCAATACAATCGCACTCAGCGAAACGAGAGTAGTTAGAACTCCATTTTTGGTCACTTATTCTAATTTCTCATCTTTGCTTGAGGACAAGCAAAATGCTGTTTGGGGGTGGTTTGATAAGAGCCCAAAACTGTAGTTTTAACCCAGTAACAGTCATACTTTTAGACCAATTATGTGAGTAATAATTAAGAGTTAACACTGATTACGTGTTTTTATGCATTTCAGGTTTCAAAGTCCATTATGTGCAGAAATGTGCCACTTTAGCGAGATAAAGGAGCAAAGGTCGGTTACTAAGGAGTTCCATGATTAAAGGCCAAGATTCAAGAAGACAAAGCCTTTCTAAAGCCCGGTCAAAAGCTGAAAAGTCGACGCGGGCGTAAAACAACACACAACAAGTCGAGAGAACTTCGAAGGCCGTATCTTTGGACTCAGACCTCGGAATGGGGCCTACCTTATGTCAAAACGACCGGCTCAGAAAGAGCTTTCCAATGGTCTAAGCCTTGATCCAATCAGAGGAGCATAGGTGGACGAAAATTCTGTTGAAGTCAACTGCAGTTGAAGAGGCCTTTTTGGACTGAAAGAATTGGGTTTTGGGCCTGATTCTCTGGCCCAAAACATGGCTCCAAGCCCATGCACGATTTTTGGATCTGAAAGTATAAAAACCAAAGCTTAACTCTTTGTTAATGGTAGCTAGTTAGACCTAAAACTATATAGAACTCTAGATCTAGTTTTCAGTAGAGTAATTAAGTTTAAGTTCCATTTCCAATTCTTGTTTTAGATTAAGTCTTTGAATCATTGTTCTTGATTGATTAGATAAATAAAATAGTTATTTCTGTCAATTTTGATTTTGTTATGTCAATTTATAGATCTAGTTTTAATTTTGTTGATTATCATTTTAAGTAGTTTAAGTAGATTGAAGCATTGTTAGTTAAATTAGTTAAGTTAGAATTTTAATATGATGTGTAGTTATAATTCAATGGGAAATGATGGGTTGATGACTCAAGGCTAAAATCTCCATTAGAGGGGTTGATGAAGCTTTGATGAAAACTTAGTGGTATAGTGTAGAAGCATTGTAGAATCTATTCCACTCTAGAAGGTCGTGATTCGCCATGAGAATGGGTGGACGACCTCACATGCTAGTTAGTATTTGGTAGAAATGCTATGAACACTAGGGATTAGAACTCGAAATTCTTGCCGTAAGAACATAAGAATCGAGATACAAGAATCTATGCTAGGTTATTAAGTTGGATTCGAGGTGGATTCAATTCCCCTCTAATTCTTTATCTAGATTAAAAAACAATCATATTTCCATAGCATTCGTAGTTTAAATTCAACATAATCAATTTCATATTGTATCGTAGTATAACACCCTTCGTAAATCTCTCATTAGACTTAAGACCGATTAATTAGATTAGAAAACATTCCATGCTAGAGAACTAGGAGTGGAACGAATTTGTTACTCCACTCTATTTCCATAAAATTGAGAGTAGAAACTTTGATAAATATAGACACGTAAATAGTTTTAGTTTACTTACGTTTTGAGTTCCTCGTTCATTTCGTAGGTAAATTATTCAATTATCATTTATCAATAGGTCTACGGATATTAGCGTGTTTGACTTTGGGCTAAGACTTTATATATATACGTGTGTACGTGTATTAACTACTATGTGATATTTCAGTCTTTTATGATATACGACGCTATGACACTTAGACATCAATATAATTAATAACGCGTAAATAATAATACAAGAAATAAGATACTCCTCCATTCTCTGAAATAATATATGCAATAAAGTTCAATAGTGTTCTCAACAAATTTACCACACCCTTTTAGAACTCTCCATGCCTCAAGTTTTGGAAAGGAGATTTTATGACTTATTATGTCATGTGATAGGTGGGCATTTATTGAATGTGCCATAAATGGCCCGTTAGCGTTATAAATGGATATTCATTGACTATGCCATGAATGACATGGGTATTCATTGAATGTGTCATGAATGACCCGTTAGTGATATGATAGGTATTCCTTGAATGTGGCGGGAATGACCTAAGGTATTCATTGAATGTGCCATGAATGACCTGAGTTTTATGCCCAAAGAGGCTGTGAAATATGTGTATGAAAGCCCATAGATAGCTATGATATCGTGGTATTTGGCGGGAGAGAGGCACACAAGAATGTGTGATTTGGCAAATGTGTGTAGTGCAAATTGTGGAGTAGGTACTAAAGGGTGGGTGTATAAGAAAAGTAATCGATTAATTAATAAGAGAAATTGATTTGATTGTACGGGTGTGCTTGGACTTGTATTTGAATACTGATATGATATCTACATATGTTTATTTTGAATTTCTAACTTCTATTTGTAGGAGGGTAGGACTTAATAATATTTTGTGTAGGGACGCTGTCCTACTCTTATACAGAAGTGGATATCGGTAAGATTTAATTCAATTACTAAGTTATTATAATGAGTTAATAGAATGGAAGTCTTGCTTGGGAAGAAACTATGCCAGTTGAAATGACGGAACTACCTGTCCTCCAAGCTGAGAATGATTAAGTTATGGGTATATATAAAGTGTTTGTTGGATAATTAAAGTCTGGAAATGTTTTTATGTTGTTAGTCTACTCATACCAGTAAATTCCATTTTTGCTGACCCATGTTTGCTTTGTTTTGGCAACGTGGGTGTGTTCTTGTGAACATAGGTGGAAGGCAGTGGAACCACGGCGGTGTGTGATCTGAATTCTTGCCTAGAGCAGTCCGTTAGTTTCTTTTATTAGGTTTGATTCTTATTGGAAGGATGTAATAACGTAGTTTACATATTCAGTATGACATGAGAATATGGTAGTGAGGACTTTTATTCCTAGAGTTTGTTTGATGTTTTGTTTTGGACGGAAGATAGCTTATTAATAAAGGAATGGTGGATAATTATTGGGATTATTTAATTTAAGTTTATTCTTTTATGATATGGCTTTTAAGGTTTTTGTATGTGTTGTATCCATCCCGTCATAGCCTGGGTTTTAGACAATTGAACATAGTGATGTTTGAGATATTTATATTTCAAATATTCACTTTGTAATTGTTTAGAAATTTGGGTTGTGACAGTATTTCAATTGTAGAATGAGGTCTCTTATAGTTTAGTCCTACTTTTGGTATGAAAGATGTTTTAATGATAAGATGGTTTCGAGGTACAGTCTACCTCAATCTTTCAGAATTATCGGGTTCGAGTCTTTGTTCATGAACAACGAGGTGTTCATTAATTTGCAATCCCCCTCTTGTCCGTCCAATAGCAACCACATTTTCATAACCTTCAATATTTTCCATTAATAATTTCATCTATTGGTTGTCTAGGCATCCATCCTGTGCAGGATTCTCTATAGCTATTTCAATAAGTAAGTGGATTTGATTGTGAAATTAAACAAAACAATAAATTAGAGATGCTAGTGTAAAAGAAAAACTATGTAGTAACATATAAGTGTTGAATAACAAGCAATATAAGATGGTTGAGAGAGTATATGTTTTTGTATTATCATATCATTATAATTCTTACTTTGACAATTTTAGCCATAAACTTCTTTTCTTCAACTTTTGAATTTATCAAACTCTTTTACGTTCATAGTGAAACTAGAGAAGGAAAAATAATCATGAATCAGATATCCAATTTTAAAAGATTTCATTGCAATCGAAATATAAAAGATATTGAGCAAGTGAACAAATTTCAAACTATAAATGTTTCTTTTCATATAACATTATTTCTAGCTACGAATTAGTTCTTTATGAGTATCTTCTATGCTTTTGAGTAGCACTTTCGCACAGTTGAACATATATTTGTGAAGTTGAAGAATCACTAAGAGGTTGTTGTACATGTGAGCCACTAGCGACAACCCAACTTGAGACTAAATTTATAAAAAGAAGACGATAAGTTCACATTCACAATCACCACCCAAATGATCAATTCAAAGTTTTACACGAATAAAATGTAGGAGGTAGGAGGGAGAGAGAGCGACTTGAGAGCGATTTTTTTCTGAGGGTAACCTAGTCTTTTCCTTTTTTTTCTTTTCCATTTCAGGTTCGTATCTTATCTTTTGGAGGGAAGGTGAGGAAGGTTACTCTTTATAGTAATCTTGACTTCGGGTTCCGGTGGCTTGCCACCGTTGACTCACTAGCTATGGTTTGGTGAGTGGACTAGTGATTATGAATCCACCACCTAATGAGCCGTCTGTTTTACCATAGTAGATCAGGAGCCTTCTGCTTCGACTACAACAATGAATGTTGGAAGTTCTTGGAGTGATCTCTTTAAACAAAGTAAGTCAACAACTTTTTCTCCTCTTTTAGAGCGATATGAACCAGAGTTAATCAATAGAGTTGCACAAGTCCCGTCCTCTATTCTTGAGGAAGGTGATGATATTTGGAAGAACTACCTAGTGGGTTATTTTGTAGAACACCGACTCCCGTACCCCATGGTCAAGAATTTTCTTGAGAAACATTGGAAGGTCAAAGGTAGCTTTGAGATGTTATCTGATAAGGATTTCTTCTACTTTAAATTTGGTTGTGATAAAGACAGGCAAATGGTTATTGACAAAGGTCCAGTTTTTATTGCTGGTAGAGTTTTTGTCATAAGACCTTGGTCAGAGCAGATTGAACAACAAAAGAAAGGTACCAAGACAATTCCAATATGGGTGAAGATGGACTTACCTAAGAAGTTGTGGACAACCCTATCTGTGTTGATGAGGCCACACAAAACAGAACTAGACTCAACTATGCTCGTATTTGTATTGAGGTTGATATCAACTGCGCTTTTTCCAACTCTGTTAGGTTCAATCTTGGAAAAGGTATCATTGCTGACGTGGAGGTAGAATATCCATGGTTACCTTAAGTATGTAGTAAATGTAAAGCCTTTGGCCATATAGACGCTAAGTAGCAAAACCACAAGAGTTTTGAAGCCGAGACATCCATCTCCATCAACTGTAAATGTGAATACAAATGGTGGACAAACTAGTTCTGCTGCTAGTTTGGGTAATAAGGTCACAGAGGTTCCACCTGTTATTGTGCTTGGTAGGGAGATTGAGGTCTACAGAGTAGTTGAAACTCAATCCAATGAGCGTGTTCTCGTTGTACCGGATATAGCAATGGAAGCAATGCCTATAATGGTTTACCGAGCACCAATAGAGCTTGTGAAAGATATTACTAATGAGGTTCATGCTGTTTCAACACCTTTTCTTATTGAGGAAGGGGCAGAAACACCGGTGATAGGCTTTATGCACAAGATAAGGAGAACCATAATAGCATAGAAGATGACTTTTATACTGCTGATGATGCTGATTCCATGAGTGAAATAGATCATTTCTTAGATGATCATGGTGATGGGGAGGAGCAGGTGATTGAAACAGGCATTGCTACTCCAATAGGGAAGAAGAAGATTAAGACTAGATCACACAAAGAGGTTTTTGAAGGTCTTGATCAAGATGCTGGTTGGACTGAGGCTACCAAGAAGAAAAAAGGGAAACCCAGGGGGTCTACAAGTAAGGTTAGATGAATCATGTATGTGTATGGAACATGAGGGGTATCAATGACCCTCACAAAGCTGCAGAGGTAAATAAACTCAGACTTGAAAAACATTTAAGTATTTTTGCTCTTTTGGAGACTAAAGTTAAAATGCAGCAATTTGATAGAATAAGGAACATATGCTGCCTTTCTTGGCATTTTTTTGGAGAATTACAGCAAGAGTAGTAGTAGTAGAATCTAGATATGCTGGGATCCAACTCTTGTTACTATTCAGAAACTAAAGGAGAGTGACCAATTCATTCATTGCAAGGTATGTCATGTGCCTAGTTTAGTGTGTTATTTGATGACTGTTGTGTATGCTAGTAATGCCAGTTTTGATAGACTCACTTTGTGGAATGATTTAGTGAGTTTCTCTAATCCTAACGATCCTACATGGATAGTTATTGGAGATTTTAATAGTGTTCTTCATTCTAATGAGAGAATTGGGGGTGAACTGGTACATCCTAGAGAAACATTGGATTTTGCAAATTGTTTGCAATCTGCAGGTTTGGCTGACTTGAAGGCCTTTGGTTTTTTCTACACATGGTCCAACAACTCAGTTAGAAATAAAAGGATTATGTCAAAGATTGATCGATGCCTTACTGATGGTGCTTGGATGAGCTCTTTTCCTGCTACAGAAGCTGAATTCCTGCCTCATGGTATTTCTGATCATTGTCCTATTCTTGTGACTTGGATGGACTTCACCAAGAGAGCTGGGCCATTCAAATTCTATAATGGATGGGTTCACTACCCTGAATTTAACAAGGTCCTTTATGATGTCTGGGAACAGAGAATATACTCAAATCTTATGTATGTTCTTATGGAGAAGCTCAAGAGACTTAAAATGACTCTGAAGGGATGGTCGAAAAGGCATTTCATGAATATCATTGAGAGGGTGGACAAAGCTAGAAGAGAACTGTTTGCTCTTCAACAAAGTGTTCAGGCTAACCCTTTAGACTTAGACCTTGCTCGACAGGAAAGACAGGCTATGCAGACTTACGAAATGTTAGCAAGGACTGAAGAATATGAATTGAGACAAAAATCTAATTGTGATTGGTACACCATGGGAGATAGGGGTACTGCTTTCTTTCATAAATCCATCAAGGAAAGAAATCATAGAAATGTTATTTGGTCTATTACTAAGCACAATGGTGAGAAACTTACCAATCAAGTGGAAGTTACAAATGAGATTCTTAGCTTCTTTAAGAATATGATGGGTGCCGAGTCCACCAATATATCATGTTGAAGACTGCTTCTTTGATGAGTTACAGGTGAGAACTACTATTACTCCAAATGTTGCAGCTAGTCTTGTGCAAGAGATTATTAAAGCTGAAATTAAAGCTGCATTGTTCAGTATGGGGGATACAAAATCACCAGGACCTGATGGATTTAATGCTCATTTCTTCAAATTCTGTTGGAATGTAGTAGGTGGTGATTTTATTAATGCTATCCATAACTTCTTTGTAATTAACAAGATCCCAAGAGGAGTCAATACAACTATGATGTGCTTAATTCCTAAAGTGCAGAATCCTAGCAAGGTGGAAGATTACAGGCCCATTGCTTGTTGCAACATTGTATACAGATGCGTTGCGAAGGTGATAACTAACAGATTAAAACCTTTCATAGAGGAAAGAATTGATCCTTGTCAAACTGCTTTCATCCCAGGTCGTAGTATACAGGATAATATGTTGCTTTCTCATGAGCTCTTAAGGAGCTATGGCAGAACCATAATATCTCCTAGATGCTCCATTAAAGTTGATCTAAAAAAAGCATACGATATGGTGAGTTGGAATGCTATCTTTATGATGCTTCGATGATTCAGCTTCCCTCCAAGAATGATACAATGGATTGAAACTTGTATTTCTACTCCAAGTTACTCGGTGCTCATAAATGGTGCTGCTGAAGGTTTCTTTGGAGGTAGGAGAGGGCAAGGAGACCCTCTCTCTCCTTACATTTTTGTTTTGGTGATGGAGATTTTGGGAAGTTTACTGAAAGTTAGTATTGATGCTAAGATGATTAAGCTACACCCCAAATGTAAGAAGGTACGGATTTCCCACTTATGCTTTGCTGATAATGTTTTATCATTTGCTAGAGCAGAAACAACTTCTGTCCTTGCTGTCATTGAAGTCCTTAATTCTTTCTCTGATGCAACTGGCTTATCAATGAACAAATCCAAAACTACTATTATAGTGGGTGGACTCTCTGAGTATGATGCTCTAGCTTTTGCTAACTTGATTAGGATTGAACTTGTTTCTCCTCCTATTACATATCTTGGAGTTCCTCTAATGTCTTCAAGATTGGGTATCCATGAATGTCAACCTTTAGTGGAAAGAGTTTCCAAAAGAATTACAAGTTGAAAGGCAAAGACTCTTTCACATGCTGGCAGGGTCCAACTTATACAATATGTTTTAACCTCTTTTCATACTTATTGGTCTAGAACATTTATCCTCCCCAAGAATGTCCTTGAACAGGTTTCTAAGTTGTGTGCAAGGTTCTTATGGAGTGGTCCAACTATGGAAAATAAAATGCATCAGGCAAGCTAGGAAAGAATTTGTTTGTCTAAAGAGGAGGGTGGTCTTGGTATTACTGACTTATACAAGTGGAATAAGGCATCGTATTGTGGTCTGGTTTATAAAGTAGTTGCTAAGGAGGACACTATGTGGGTTAAATGGGTTTTGGGCAATAAGTCAAAAAGAATTTCTTTTGGATAATGCAAATACTTGCAGACTGCTCATGGGTTTGGAGACATGTACTGAAGACCAGAAAGTTGGCAGTTAAGTTTACTAGAATAAGAATTGCTAATGGGAAAACTACTTTACTATGGCATGATCCCTGGTGTGTTGGTGGTACCCTGCTTCATAACCACACAGCAATTCAAGCTTGGAATTTTCTTATTGATGCAACTGTTGAGGTTCTCATTACTCAAAGGAGATGGAATCAGTTTGTTGAAAACATTCAAGATGCAGTACTAAGAAATTCTATTCTTAGTATCCCTATAAATGATCATATCATTCATGACACGGTTATCTGGACACCTTCACAGTTTGGTAAGTTCACTTCTAGTTCAGCTTACAAGGTTATGAAAAGGACGACAGTTAAAAATATTGGGGTAAGCTTGCTTGGGGTAAATGGGTGATACCAAAACATTCCTTCTCATGTTGGCAATTGTTTTCAGGAAGTCTCCCTACTCAGGATCGATTGATTAAGAAGAAGGTTTTGAGGCAATCATTATGTTGTCTGTGCCACCAAGAGAGGGAGAACTCTAAGCACTTATATTTTGAATGTCTGATAAGCACCCAAAACTGTAATATTAAACCCCATTGAGACATATAAATTTGGTTAATTATATGTTTAATAATCATGAAATAAGTATGTTTTCGTACTTTTGCAGGTCTTCGCAATAAACATGAAAATATTGGTTAAACCTGCATTAAAGCACGGGGAACGATGTATATATGAATTCTTCCAAATCAGCCATGTGAAGCCCAACAAATCCGTACAGAAGCATCAAACTTCCGAAGCTCCCACCTCTTGAACTAGGACTCCGAATGCAACAAGTGAGCTGCTCAGACAATCAGGGCGATGAACTCTACGCATAGGCGAGAAGTTGTAAAATTGCCAAAAGACCGGACCGCCACTGGACTGCACGTGGACCCACTATGCAGGCCCGCAAGATTTGATGAGTCATCATACAAGTCAAAACAAAGGTGCAAATAATTGGTACAAAAGTGACACCTTGCATGTAGTTAATAAAGTTAGATGAGATTAGGTGTTAATAGTGAAAAAAGATAGGTGTCACTTTGTTGTGGATTGTGTGGTTAAGAAGGAAGTAAATGTGGTTTGGTGTTTCACGTGGGAGGAAATGAGATTTCTCTCAAATGGAGAAGAAAACAAAGCAAGGGGGGAGACACTCTATTTACTCCCTTGACTTCTTTTCCTTTACCATGCATTATTTTAGTTCCTTAATCTTAGTTTTTTTTTGGGAGTTTTTGGAGTTTTGAACAAAAAGCTTGTAATAGTTTTAATGGAGGAAACTTTGTGTTCCTTTTGAAAATAAATCTAAACTTCTTAATGCAAGTGAGTTCATATATATAGTTTCTTCTTCTTTTTGTTCTCTCTCTCTCTCTTTTTACATTTATATTCTACACTTGTCATTTTTTTCCCAAGGATCATGAGTTAAACCTTCCCTTTGTGGGGAGTTAATGATGCTCATGTGAGGGATAATCTTTGTTATTTGATTTTAGTAAGTTGTTTAGGAAGAACAACTAGACCTATATCCTATCCCAAAATGGTAGTTGGTGTAGAGTCTAGTTAAGAATCAAAGTGATGAGCTTAGAGATAAGTCATTGTTTTGGTTCTACATGCTAGCATGTATGATCTTAGAGATGAGTCATAGTGTTAGGGATCAAGTTAATTTTTATTAGGACTTGTCTAAGAGTTCTAGGAAGATTAAGATGCACTTACTAAAAATCAAATAATAGAGGTTATCTTCACATGAGGAAAATTTAACTCTCTACTTTTGTCTTAGTCAATTTTTATCTTTGTTTTAATTGCATGTTTACGTAACTTAAGTTTTTTTATTTTGTGCATTAAAAGAGACCAAGTAGGTAGTTAGTATTAATGCAATCATAGCTAAACTTACTCACTAGTTTCCAAAGAGCAAAACCAAGTTGTAAGTGGTCCTAGAATTTAGGTTGGTTCGAATCCCTACTCAAAACTATATGAGCACGAAGATCGTGAGTAAGGAAAATACTTTGTTTTCACATTTTGGCCAAGAAAGAGATACAAATCTCTTAGATACGCAAAAGGTAAGTGTGGAAGGGGGTCAAATCATCTATTGGTATTGTTACTGATGATCGAAGCTCGAACCAAGAATGGACAAGTATTCTTAAGTTGTGTGGCAAGATAAATGATGCAGCTGAGATACTCAAAGTCTATGTCTGTACAATGATAAACTACATTTAGACTGAGAGAAATAGTCGACGATTTCAAAAATCAAGATGCCCAGCCAAAGTAGTGAAGGACAAGCTTATTAGAGATTTAAAACTCTATTTGCAAGCGCAACTTACTATAGTTGCCGACTCTGATCATACTCGATTGCTTACTCAGAGACTGGGTTTGAACATCTCTTTCAGCAACAAGGTGGATGTTAATTGTGCATGTATTCAACCTGATCCTGATACAGTCAAATTGAATACAGATGGTTCCTTGACTGCCTCCTCAGCTGGAATAGGTGGAGCAATACGCGACCATGAGGGCAATGTTCTACTAGCTTTTAATGGCAACAGCTCAACCAAATGTTTCATTAGAACTTATGGCAATCAAAAAAGGCTTGGAAGGTTGTTTAGAGACCAACTTCAAGAAGGTGGTAGTGGCGTCAGATTCCATGCATGTTGTGCGGAGTATTAACAAGATAGAAGCTCCTCCTTGGTACTGCCTGAATCTGATTCTAAACATCCAGAAGCTTTGTACTGAATTTGAGAGCATCTATTTTATTCATGTATTTAGGGAAACTAATCGTCTAGATGATCACCTAGCTTCTTTAGGTGGATGCTTGGTTGAGAATATTGTGTATTTTGTGCCTCCTCTCGACCTTGAAAGTGATACCATTGTTAAAGAGGAGGTAGCTAATGTACACAAGATTATCTTAATAAAACTAGGTGAGGGCCCTGTCAACCCTAGCTTAAGCTTCAAACAAAAAATGCAAGAGGTTTATTATGCTATATATATAATGTTTATGTTTAAGATTCACCATATAGATATGATATGATGTACGTAAGCAACTAATAAATTTATAAACAAAATTTTTAATTCAAATGGTAAATAAAAGTACCTTTTGCGTAGGGAAAAAATAAGCCTACTGAAAGGAAGCTATGGTACATAACATTGCAATAACAACTAAAAATAATAATAAAAATTAATTTATGATAACATAGAAATCAATTAGAGATATAATCAAGGTTCATATTTTCCATAAGTTTGGTGTGTTTGTTTGTATGGAAATGAAAATGGTTTTTCCCTATGGAAACAAAACTATAGAAAGGGAAATGTTTTCGAGTCCATGACTCAACCCTCAAATCACTTTATTTGAGGGAGCAATTCAAAAAACACATTTCTAATGCAGGCCTCTATACTAGTCTCTAACACTCTATTTGTTGTCATCTATGTCTCTAATTTTAAAGATAATTTTTAAGAAAACAAATGAGAGGCTAATTTCTTACTTCGACTACATTCAATCGATGGGTAGAAGTTTTCAATTGAATATTTTGTTGTGAATAGGTTTAAAGTGGTTGCGACTTGTGAAGTCATCATATCTTAAAAATAAAATAAAAAATCTTAATCTAAAAATTAGAAATATCTTAATAAACATGAGTTTGTTTACGTGTTTTTTGCACTAAATGTCCCTAAAACCCTTATCCAAAAGAGATTGTAAACTCATACAAGTGTGCGGAAATCAGAGAATGTTAGCCAACTCACATTGCAGTACTGCATTAAAAACCACAAATTTCATCTTGATCTTTACCCTCTTTTACACAATGTTTATTTATTTGTATTTTTTTGGCTGAAAACAAGGTCATTTTCCAACCTTCTACGATGGGGATGGATGTGGGTTTAGTCACTTGCTGATATCTATTATTCTGATGCTCCCCCTATTAATAATAACATTATGAAGCTGTTTCATCCTTGCATTATATTTCTCCTTGATAGAATGGCATCTTAACTGCTACTCCCTCTGATAATGATATTTGGCATGTTGTAAACAAAATGGGCAACTTAAAGGCACTTGGCCCTGATGGCTACCAAGGTGTCTTCTACTAGTGTATATGCCTTTGTTAAAAATTTCTTTATATATGGGCATCTCAATCCTAGTTACAATGAAACTTTTATTGTATTGATTCCTAAGATTTCTAATCCGGATCATGTGGCTAAGTTTAGGCCTATAATTCTTTACAACTTTAGCTACAAAATCATTTATAAGATTTTAGCTACTAGGCTGAAAAACCATATTAATAAGATTATTGTCCTTTTTCAAGGAGCCTTCATTAGAGGTAGGAGTATAGGTTTGGCTTGTGAAGTGTTTCACAATAAGCTGGATATGACTCAAGCCTATGATAGAGTGGTATGGTCCTTTTTGGATGGGTTGTTTGGAAAACTTGGTTTCATTACAAAGTGGCCAGAGAGGACTGATCTTTCAATGTCTTTCCACTGTGTCCTTCAAAGTTCTTTTAAATGGCTCTCATTTGGAGAAATTTTATCCTTAGAGTGGGCTGAGGCAAAGGGATCCCCTATCCCGTTACCTGCTTCTCCTTGTCATTGAAGTTTTGCCTAGAATTATAACTTGTGTTAAACATGATAACGAGCTGCATGGCAGTAAGATAAAAAGGAATTCCCCATTCCATTTCTCATCTCTTATATACAGATGATCTCATTTTGTTTACCAAAGCCAATTTGGAGGGAGGTACAAGCTTAAGAGTATCCTGGATGATTTTTGTGAAGCTTATGGCCAAAGTATAAGCTATATCAATCTAGCATCTTCTTTAGTAGGAATGTTATTTTTAGAAATAAGCTGAAACTCAAAAGGTTTTGGAAGCTTAGACTTTTTTATCCTAAGGAGAAATGTTAAGGTGTACCCATTATGGTCTCCAAAAAATAGTCTGAAGACTTTGAATATTTTGTGGATAGAGTGCACAATAAGATTAAGGGGTGGAGGGCAAAGGTGTTGTCCAAAGCAGGAAGGATCACCCTTATTCAATCTATTGTACAAGTTACCCCTTTATATGCTATGTCTACATATCTTCTTCCTGTGGGTACTTGTGATAAGATTAACAGGGCTTGTAGGGAGTCTTGGTGGCATGGTTGTGAATCTTTAAAAAGTGTCCACACCATTGGGTAGGACAAAATATGTAAACCAAAAAATATGGGTGGCCTTGGTTTCAGGAAGGCCAGAGATATGAATTGGGCAATACTAGCCAAATTGACTTGAAAAGCTGCCATTGACATTGATTCCTTATGGAATAGAACTCTATACAGTATCTATGGGAATTAATGGATTGGGGATATAGATCCCCCTCCCTTGATAAATCTTCTTTCTTCTGGAAAGGGATTCACAAATCTTTCAATCTCATTAGTGCTGGCCTAATATGGAATTTAGGAAATGGCCTCTCAACCTGCTCTATTCTGAAATATCCTTGGCTTATGTGTAATGGCGTACCTAGAACACTCACTGAATTGGGAGTTGTGAATCCTCAACTAGAGAATCTATATGTTTCTCATTTCTTCATGCCTGATGGTAGTGATTGGAATACTAGCTTATTGGATTTTCATTAGAAAAGAGATATAAGGTATTATTGTAAGACCTCTTGGGGTTGGTAAGGATTCCATGAAGTGCTGCGCGGACAATTTTGGTGCCATGACTGTGAAATCTGCCTATAAATTCTTACAAAATAAGAATGGCATAGGCCAGAGCTCTTGTGTGAACCAAAAAACCCTCAAACATATATGGAAAACCAAGTTATAGCCTCCAATTATTCCTATGGAAAGTTTATATGTGCCTACTCCCTATGGGAGACACTACAAGAGATGGGGGCATTTGCTTCGAAATTATTTGCAACGCTTAGAAAGTGTAGCTGATACCATATATTAGCAATGATTTTAAGTGTAGCTAACCTTTTCTAGGGTTCAAGTAAAATTGGTAGTATTGGCAACGTTTTTAAGCGTAGCTAAATATATTTCCTATTTTTAAGTAAAATGGAAATGTTATAAAATGGTTTTAATTCCTTTTTTATAATATCATCGACACTTTGGAGCGTAGTAAATAGTCAAAAAAATTTGCTACGCTCAAATGCGCAGCCAATACTCACCTAAAATAGCTTTGCCCACGCTTCATTAATTATTTGGTTGCAAATGACAAAGCTTTGGCCACACTTTATTATTCGTTGTAAATGTTGAATAACTGGACATCATTTATGGGCCACTTTGTTTTTTTTTTTATGAGATATGGGCCACTTTGCTTGAGTTGTAAAAGCCTGAAACCATTTTTTTCTTTTGCGCTCCAGTCTCCACTGCTCGATACTACCTCTTGTGCACTCCTTTTTTAGGCCGCAATATCCAGAAAGAGAACCAGCAAGTTGGAAAAAGAAAAAACCCCCAAGTAAAAATACCAACGTCTCTTTCTCTTTCTAAGAAAGCATTCGTTCTATCTCGCCCTCGTACAATTTCATCACCATCATCAGGTTGACACACTCTTTTCTTCAGATATCTTTTTCTCTCATCAAATTTCTTGTATTCTAATTGGGAAAAAGGGAGAATATACTAACTTTGATGTTTTGGTTTCATAGTTAATCGAGGGATGCTCGGGAAATCATTCACCTCCCCTGTTTGATTTTGATCTTAGAATCTGATGCTACCCTTTGATGTGTCTCCCCTGTAAGTACGTCTACTTTTCATTACATTAGCCGATATTGTTAATTATTTTATTTATTTCATTTGTAGTCAAATTAAATTTTTTAAACATTTATTTTTTTTGTAGAAGTTGTCTCATTATTGAATATGAATAAGAGTTGGATTCAATTGGCAGATAGGTTTGGCACTCAGTATACAAATGATATTAATGAATTTATTACCATTGCTAGTCTTCACAAAGACAAGGCATATAGAATTCTATGTCCATGCCGGATTTGCAAAAATAGATATTACAAGCTTGTCAGTGACGTGAAATATGATTTGGAAGAGCATGGCATGGACAAGAGTTATACCCGTTGGGTATATCATGGTGAAGAATTGGAGGTGATGAGTGAAGATGATGAGGATGAGGATGGTTTTGGTGATCAAAGTGGTCATTTCGATGGGATGCAGGAACTTCTTGAGGATTTAAGAGCACCAACTCGCGTGGATAATCATATTCCAGATATACAGCATGGAGAAGTTGGAGATAATTATATTGGTAGTACAAATGCAGGCCCTTCTACAAGCCATCATGATATGAGTGAAGAAAATCCAAATTCTTTTGATAGACTCTTGAATGATGCACGACAACCTTTGTATCCAGGATGTGAGAAATTTTCTAAATTAGATTTTCTTGTGAAGTTGCTTCATACAAAGATTAGGCAAGACACTCCCAGGGTCCCATCATGAGGCTATGCAGTTAATGCGGGGGTTAGGCCTTGGTTATATTCCAATACATGCATGCATACATGATTGCATGCTGTTTTGGAAAAAATACAAGGATCTTGAGAGTTGCCTAGAATGTAATTCACCAAGGTATAAGATTAATGAAGGTAAGAATAAGAGAATACCACAAAACGTTTTGCGGTATTTTCCACTTACAACAAGGCTTTAAAGGTTGTTTAGGTCAAGGAAGATGGAGGTAGATATGAGATGGCATAAAGAGAAATAGGTTGAGGAGGAAAATGTACTTAGACACCCATCAAATTCTAAAGCATGGAAAGAGTTTGACAAGAAGCATGAGTGGTTTGCTAGTGATAATCGCAATGTTCGCATTGGTCTTGTAAGTGACGGGTTCAACCCTTTTGGTGACATGAACAATCAATATAGCATGTGGTAAGTAATGGTCATGCTGTATAATTTGCCACCTTGGAAATCTATGAAAAAGCCTTTCATCTTCATGTCTTTACTTATCTCTGGTCGTAAATCACCAGGAAATGATACTGATGTGTACTTGCAGCCATTGATAGATGGATTGAAGGATTTATGGGTAAATGGGGTGGAAACATATGATGTTGTGACAAAGAAGACATTCTAAATGCATGTTGCACTATTGTGGACCATAAATGATTTTCCTTCATATGGTAACTTGTCTTGGTGGAGCACCAAAAGCAAGTTGGCGTGTCCAAATTGCAATAAGAATATTGTTTCTATGTATTTGAAGAATGGCCAAAAGTTATGTTATATGGCTAATTGTTGTTTTTTGCCGCCACGACATCATTGGCGAACCCGAGGAAAGGAGTAGTTTGATGGAAAGGTTGAGAATAGACCACAGCCAAAGGAGTTGTCAGGTGATAAAGTGTTATTGCAGCTAAATCTTGTTGAAGAATAGAAATTTGGGAAGGATCCGAACAACAAGAATAGAAAGCGGACAGAGATTAAGTTGAATTGGACAAAGAAGAACGTATTTTTTGAGTTGTTATATTGGGAAACTCTTGAATTGCGCCACAATCTAGATGTTATGCATATTGAAAATAATATTTGTGACAACGTGTTGGACACACTAATGAGCCTAGAGGGGAAAACAAAAGATTCAGTAAAAGCTCGATTAGATTTGGCTGCAATGGGCATACGGGAAGAGTTACATGTAATTCCGAAAGGTAATAAATTTGTCATACCACATGTATGCTACACTATGTCGTCTACAGAGAGAATTGCATTTTGTGAGTGGTTGAAGTCAGTGAAGTTTCCAGATGGTTATGCCTTAAACATCTCTCTTTGTGTAAATGCTAAAGATGGTAAAATATTAGGAATGAAGAGTCATGATTGTCATGTACTATACTTTTACAACGACTTCTTCCTGTTGGAATACGTGGTTGCTTGTCTAATGATGTGTGCACTGCATTAATTGAGTTGGGTACCTCTTCAAGGAGTTATGTTGTAAGACATTGAGATTGAAAATTCTCGAGAAGATGGAGAAAGACATTGCCTTGATTATATGTAAGTTCGAACAAATTTTCCGCCCACATTCTTTGATGTAATGGTTCACTTGGTTGTTCACTTACCCTATGAAGCAATATATGGTGGACCTATACAGTTGATAAGTGCTCAAAAAGTGCAATTTAACCCTCGATTATGCCTCTTGTTTAGCCATCTTAGTGGACTAATAATGTTTGTAAGTTATGTTTTATGATTTTACAGGTGAAAGAGAGAGTTTTGTGGAATATTATAGAAAAAGGGGTAAAACGGAGCAATTCAGAGCATTAAGGATCACATGGGAAGCCCGTGGACAATCATGGAGATAGGCAAGGAATTGAAGCTATTAAAGATGCGACTTGGACTTATTTTAAAGCCTATTTGGAAGCCCAAGGCCAAAGGATTCGTTGCTTGGACCAAAGCCTGCAAAAGAGAATAGAATGATAGAGCAAAAGAGACAAAATAGATTTCCGCATCTAGGATGCATGGATTGCGCATCCAGACGCATTGCTCACGTCTGGGACGCATGGATCACGCGTCCAGACGCATTGCTTCGTGTCTGAGACGTATGGATCGTGCGTCCAGACATATGAAACGACACTGTAGCCAATTCCTTCTCCGTTTTGGAAACGAAGTTGGACTCTGAAAGAAGTCTATTTGTATTAGAAAACAAATGACGGTTTGGAATACTTCTAGAACTTATTGTAACCCCTATAAATAAAGGACCTAAGTGCCTCATGTAATTTGCCAATTCACTTATACTCTTGTCTCCAGAACTTGAGGCAGAGAGAGATTAATAATAAAAGATTCGGTTTTAACTAGCTGAGTCTTAATAAATTAGTCTTTCTAGTCTTATGTTCTTCGACTCTTCTTCTTCTCGTTCTTTGTGTTCTTCCTTCTTTATGGAAGGCTAATCTTCTCCTTCAAGGGAGAATATGAAGCCGGTGCTTAGGGTTTGATGATGCTTCTGGTTCATGGTGTTCTTCAATCAGGTTAGTTCTTTGTGTTTTTAGTTATTAGTTCCATTGCCCAGACCAGGGGATGGAAGTATAGATTAAGGTTTTTATTTATTGCAATCGAATATCATGCTAGTTTAGGGTTTTATTTATTGCAATTGAATACTTGCTAGTGACATGCTTTTATTTATTGCAATTGAATATAATGCTAGAATAGGGTTTTATTTATTGTAATTGAATATTATACTATTATTCTCTACTTTTCTTCTAGTTGTGTAGTGTTTTAGAGTAAGGGTAGTATTCCTTGTATTTGCCTTTGATGGTGATTCATTGAATAGCTGCCCAAGCTCACATAAAAGGAAAGAAGATACTAGTAGCATAAACATAAAACAACCTTAAAGTAGAGTTATTTGTTAACGAAGTTTTGTCTAAGAGGGCATTGGCACTCGCTTGATTGCCTAATTGTAGTCTACTTGTGAGAACAACCATGAAGCAAAAGGTCACAGATCAAAAGTATTGGTGGATTCTAATCTCTTGAATTCCCTCTCCTATAAATTCTTAATAGTTTAGTGAGTTTAGTTTAGTTTAGTTTAGTTTAGTATTAGAATCTACAATATCTATAATCATAGTTTTTAATCCCTCAAACCCCCTTTCCAGTCATATCCTTCATATAAACATATACTTAAAAATGGAACGATACCCTACTCATCATTTACTCATTGAGGGATAATTAGGTTTTGATATGCTTCTATTTTGTTCAACGACCATCATCTATCCACACCACATATCTTATCTCACACACAAAAAGAGGCAAGGTCAGCAGTATCGATGGATGTATCCCATTGAAAGGTAAATGTTTAATATAAAATATTACTTGTGTTTAAAACTATAGTATCATGTCGTATTCAGTATTCAATAATTGTGAAATTTTATGCAGATTTCTTCACACGCTAAAGCAATATGTACGTAAGAAGGCACGCCCAGAAGGTTCAATTGCATAAGCATACGTTGACTCTGAATGTCTCACTTTCTGCTCCATGTATATGCAAGGAATTGAAACAAGGTTCAACCGTGAAGAAAGGAATTTCGATGGTGGTAATAATGGGAAAAAATAGATAGGGTTGTCTGTTTTCAAACAGAATGTTCAACCACTGGGGGCTTCTAGGTATATGACCATGGAGTCAAAAGAGCTCGCTAAGGCTAGGTACTACATGTTGAATAATACAAATGAAGTATTGCCATATCTTGGGTAAGTTGAATAATTATTTAGATTGACACTATATATGTGTTAATAAGTGATGTAAATACATATAACTAATCATAATTTTTTCTTTCACTATATGCAGACAACACAAGACAGAGCTTAACATACAAAGTCCACATAATCTAGAAGAGAGACTGGAAACACCTTTTCCTGAATGGTTTAAGCATCGGGTTAGTGTTCATTTAGGATCTTTTTGATTTTGCACTTATATTCTTACCCATTTTGATACTACTAATTAGTCTCCATTTTATTGGTAGATGCAAATATTGAGGTCTGAGAAATCTCCTGAAGCAACTGATGAGTTATACTCATTAGCATGCGGGCCAGATAATCATGTCAATCACAACTGATGAGTTATACTCATTAGCATGCGGGCCAGATAATCATGTCAATCGGTATAGCAGATGCATTATTAATGGACTAAGGTTTCACACCAGGGATAAAGAAGTAAACCTATGCACTCAAAATAGTGGTGTGGTTTTGGAAGGGTGCCACGAATCAAAAGAGATCGACTTTTATGGTATTTTAACTGATGTGGTAGTGTTGGACTACTTATTTGGTTATCGAGTTTTTCTTTTCCAGTGTGATTGGTGGGATGTTGGTAATAGAAAAACAGGACTACACACAGACCGCTATGTGACTAGTGTTAATTTTTCGCGAACTTGGTTTAAAGATGATTGATTTGTGCTAGCGACTCAAGCAGGTCAAGTCTTTTACATGAGTGATACTAAACTGAAGGGTAGTTGGAAAGTTGTCCAGAAGTTAATACCTAGGAATGTGTATGATGTTTTAGAATGAATGGATGAGATTGGAGTAGAGCATGCTGGCGAGGCATATCAGGAAGAAGAGCAACTTAATGAAAGTAACAATGGAATCAAAGCAGAAGAAGTTGCACCCATACAACTGAATAGAGAGGATTTGAACCCAAGTGAAGTTGGCGCTGTAGGAACCGTTATTCAGAATGCAAAATTTCTACAATCCGTGAGAACCACACGCAGCGGAATTAATGGGTTCTCACAATTTGTGATTGGAAAACATACCTTTAAATCCGATTTAGATAACTCTAAGAATCCAAGCTTTATCAAATCCGAAATCAACAATCAACCCCTTGATCTTCTGTTGTATTCCTTTAGAATAGATTGGACATTGTGTGGACAACGATCTACCAACCCCCTTCTTTCTCTCAAGATCATAAATGAATTCATATCTACTTTTCTTGCCTCTTTTTCAGATCTAGTAAATAGTGAATTTCAGCCAGAGAGAAAGAGTATTCTATTTATAGGCTACAACAGGGACCATGAGGAGAAATTAGGGTTGGGCCTCCTGACGGGCTTGGGCTTCCCATGTTCTCCCTAAACACACGGCCCAAGTTTGTCAACAAATGACTTATTCCACTAAAGGCTATTGTTGTACTACCGCCCTAATCCCAAATTACGTGTCAGCATTTATGGGCTCCATATTATATGCTCGTTGATCTCCCCGTGTTTAAGATATCAAATGTCTGTTGATTAAGTCAAGTTACTGAAAACTACATTAATCAACTTCTTATGTCCTTGAGTAGTACCACTCAACCTCATTGTCATGTAGGAATAAATCCACCTGCAGGGTTTACATGACAATCTTTTTAAGCTCCTCAAGGGGACATCATCAACCCGATTTCTTGCGGGACAGGGATTCCTTCTATAATCAACAGCACACCTTACATACAATGTCATTACCCAATCTATCGAGTTTGTTGATTCACATATGAATCTCACTTATTGATGATTTAAAGCAATGTACAATGCATGTAAGTGCCCGTTATTATATCCGGATTAGGAGGATAAGCATCCATAATAACAGAGGCGTTTGTTCTCTTTATATCAAAGATAAGGAGAAACAACCTTACTTGGTCTTGTTCAATACACACAAAGTGTACTAGTGTAATCCTATAGTCAAGATAGACTAATACCAGATTATACTACAACCCGTACTAATGGTTTGTCCAAAACCATCTAGGTTGTGAAAGATTACTTTATACTTTATAAGGATCGATGATATGATCTTACAGGTGTTCACACCATATCATCTACAACATAAAGTATTAGACTCATGCATATAACTAATAACATATATAATATGCATAACATTTGCCCATATAATTCTCATTCAAAATATAAAGAATTAGAGTTAATACAAAAGTAATGCTTTTAGTATATAACCCTATCAGGCATGGCTGTGGTTAGGACCATTATAGAGAGAAACTCATCGATGGATGATGCTTTTATTGTTAATGATGGTGAGTGTGATGAAGAAGACAATACATTGGCTGAATATTGTAGTTATGAAGAAGAGGGCTTAACATCTAGTGTTGTTGATTCTGACTTAGATTAAATGTTAAGTAAGTTAACTTTTGTCATGTCTTTAGAATTGTTCTACTTGGAATTATTCTTATATCATTTTGGTAACTTGGTATAAAGATGAGAATAGAGGAACATAGGTATCTTCTCTATCAGATTTTGTAACTCTGTACATATTTCTTGCCCACTCCACACTTGTTTCTCTAGCAAATGCTTATTTCCACCGTGCAAAAAAGTAGTAGAATGTTTTTTGTTTGCTGATGCTATGGGAATGTATTGGTTGTTTACTGTTAACAGTTTACTTTTACAGGGTGATACATGGTGCATTGGTTGGCAAAATAGGGCACTGCAATCAAAAGATGGGAGAGACAACACTCCGAGACAACACCACTTTTTTTTTTTAAAATCGACCTTCTTCAACAATTTATTTAGTACACACACTTGTTTTTATCTAGAAGAGAAGGTCGATTCTAAAAAAAATAAGTGGTTTAGATAACAAGTGATGGCTAATGAGATCAAGTCCAATGGGGAGATACGTGTGTGTACTGTGTACTGAAAGGGTGTGCTACATTGGAATTTTGGCCCTTTTAATTAGCATGCAACTCAAATTTGCTATGCCAAAAACTAAAAGGGGTATGGGGGTTTAGACTTAGATGTGGTAAATTGATACATACGACATTTTATCTGTTGTCCGTCTATTAGTTTGTTAACTTAAATTGAAATAGATGATATTTTAGTAATATTTATGATTAACTTTGTATATATTTATCAATTGTATGGTTGAAATTAATTTATTTAATTTAGGATTTAATTTATTTTATAGTTTTTGGTTAAGATCGGTTTGGTTTCAGATGAAATATAATATTATCTGTTTGGTTCGGTTTTGGGTTCCCAATTTTCTTATCAGTTCGGGTTCGGATTTTTCAAAACTCAACCCAAACTGATCCACCAATAGCCTTAGGCACAGATGACATAATTTCTACCGTCGTTACAGTTTAATATACATAATGGTCATTTAGCAGCCCATATAGCACCCCCATTCGACTTTCTCTAGTATAATAAGGGAGTGGCTCGATCTATGGGGTTCCTAGGAATTAATTTGTTAGAGCATCTTCAATGTTACTCTATTGTCCTAGGTGTAGAGTGGGCAGCTCAAATTTTCTACACCAACCAATACTCTATATCAAGTTGACAACTCACCACACTCCATTTTGGGGGGTCAAATATAGAGCTTGATTTGCTTTATCAAGTGCCACTCCATACTAGCTGCCCCAACTTGCCACATGTGCAAACAACCAAATTTAATTACTTTTGGGTTAGTTAGACTTACCCCCCCCCCCCCAATTGCAAGATCCAACGGCTACGAGATGATTTTTTTTTTCAAATGAAGAAATCTTACCGTTGGATCTTACAAATGGGGGGGGGGGGGGGGTATCACTAATATTTTTGAAAATGGGAGGGGGGGGGAGGGGGGGGGGGGTGTAAGTCTATCTAACCCATTACTTTTCTATCACTATGAATAATTTCTAATTCAAGGATGGTGTGTTGATATGATAAAAACATATGATTCTCTCTCCAAGTGTGTGCTTCAGTTGTGGATGGACTTATACAGTATCGTGCACAGCTTATACATTATCGTATATAAGCTTATACATTGTCGTATATAAACTTTCTCTGTTATATAATGTCGTGCACAGCTTATACAATGTCATGAATAGCTTATACATTGTCGTATATAAGCTGCCCAGGAACAGGTTGTTCAAGACACTATATATAAGCTGCCTTCAAACATGTATGTTAAAGAGAAAGCCTGAACAAAGCAATACTTCACATTCAGTTGAAAAAACCTTTTCACATTCAGTTCAAAATAACTTACAACAAAATAATAAGTGAAACAAACTTGCACCAAAATAAGAAAGTGACATAGAGCAGCATATATCAACCATTGCTGAATTAATTTTGCCCATGCAATTCCCACAAATGATCTATCAAAGCAGCCTAAAAAACTATATGAGTCTGCCTACAACGAATTTCGCAATATCGACCAAGGAACCGTTGGAACCTTCCTTCATCGTTTTCATTAACCTCAAATTCCTAATTATATCGTGTGATTTGTTTGAATGAAATGAGCAAGTAGTGTTTAATCTTGATTTGACTCATCCATCTCAATTTCATGAAGAGATGAATTTACACCAAAAATCATTGTGCTAAAATTGGGATTAGAAATGGGTGGAAGTGTGGAACTAAGCTTATTTTTTTTTATTTGTAGAAAGATGTAAGGTAGAGAGTGGTAAGGTATATGGACGAGATATGGGGGCAAGGAAAGAGGAGTCGTAAATTTTACCGTAAGTGAATTGTGTCTATAGGATAGATTTCATTATAAAACAATAATTTGGAATGTGGTGCGTTGGTGCAGAAAAAATTTCCTACTTTAACTAGCATCATCTTTTAAGTGGATGACATCACTTTGCACTCCAAATCAAGTAATTGTGTTGAAGATGCTCTTAAAGATGTGAACAAGGATTATGGGGTTCGTCCTATGAGCTCGCTTCAAAGTGACTCAAGTTGGTCGGACAATCTCTTCAGGAGCGAGCTCCAAAAAGCTCAGCCTAGTCAGGTGCATTCCATAATGGTCATCAATGTATGCCACATCCGCTGTCACCATTAAGACCGGAGCTCTAGATGCACACTCATTTACTCCACCACTACTCCCCATCATGGCTCATTTAATGATCTTAAGTCCTGAACTTGACTTGACGCGGAAGAGGAGGAAGCGCGGGCAACTTTCCTATATAAAGAGAAGAGGAACTACGTTTGACTTGATTCAAGTTGCACCTAAGAACTTGATATGTAGGCAGCTCGCATCTATCACAAACTCATTCAAACTCCCATCAAATCCACATTCCCATCCACGATCAAGACCTATAAAGCTTACACCAAATCGAGCCTTTATACCCTTCATATGATCCGAAATCACCCCTAGATTCCATGCAACATTTTTATGCCCACCCTTGTCTTTTTCGCACCCATTCTTTATTACTTCCCGCACTCTTTTTTCACTTAAACCGGTCAAATTTTGTGAGTGAAATTTATTTTCACTATCCCGCGCTCTTATTTTCACTTGAGCGCCTATTTTTTCAGTGAAAAACTCAAATAGCTCAAAAAAGCATTCTCTCTCTCTCTCAAATAATAACACCTCTCTCTCTCTCTCTCTCTCTCTCTCTCTCTCTCTCTCTCTCTTTTCTCTCTGTATTTTTAAGTAAGTTAAATATCTCCTCTCATCTAAAGTCTAAAGCTTTTTGATAGTTCTAATTTGGAGAAAGTCTTACTATTAAACATCTAAAGTCTAAAGCTTTTGGTTTGTTTTCAGGTACGGATTTCAAGCTAAAATTTGTTTTTAGGTATGAAAAATTGTTTGAATGTTGGTAATGTAGAATTATTTGTGTTATATTGTTATGTTGTTCACCAATATTCTGCTAGGAAAGAACTATTGGATTCCCTGAAAGTATGTATCATTTTAAAGTATCTTACATGTGAGTTATTTTGATTGATTGTTTTGTTTACACTATAAAGTTTCGATATTTTTAGTAGTTTTGAGCTTAAGTGATCTGAATTAGTATTTGTTTCACATCTAAAAATCACTTTTGTAAGTACCATTTGCTTTACTGTATAACTTGAAACAAACCATGTTGAAAAAGAGCAAACCCCATCTTCTGTAATTGTAAGTTATTATGGTTGTTGTTGGGTATGACCCCTTTTCTCATAAATTGGTTTTGTTAGCTACTTGTTTATGTAATATGTGGAATACTTAAATCTTGTGTGGATATAGTGCTTAAAGATTTGAGGACCTAGTGTTAAAGGAAAGTTTCTCTGTTTATGCAATAGGACTATTTTTGTGACAATCTAGTCATTGATAAAATGTGGTTCTCTTGTATGTGTCGACATGTTTTTTGCGTGTGCTTGCTCATCTGTTTATCTTTGTTTGTGTGTATGTGTTTATGTGTCCATCTTCTTGGACACTAGAGAGAGGGTAGTTCTGCTTAGAGTGTGTGTGTGCTTTTTTTAAACCTCATCTCCGCAAAATTAGTATGCTATGGATAGTAAATTATAGAAGTGTTTCCAATGCGAGCTGGACATGCTAATGTGTGGAAATAAGTAGTAGCATCAGTGTGGAGCAGCAGGGTGTTTGTTTAGATGAGCTTAGTAAACGCTATTCCTTATCTTGATTTTTCTTATATGAATGAAGTAAAGTCTGTCTCTTCCTCCAAATGTTTATTCTATGTTGAAGCTTTGTGCATGATGATCTATAAATTGAGATGTTGACAAATGATGAGATTCACTGTGGATATATGAATATATCTGGATTTATAATGTACTAAGCAAGGATGTCTGATTTAAGTAGATCTAATGTTATGTATGAGTTATGAGTCTACTTCACCATTGTCACACTTGTTACACATGATATTTTGTAATTGTCAAAGTGCATTTTGAATCTACATATGTTGTGATAGTTTATTTAAACATATATTTCTTGTGAAATAATGGGACTAGGTGGACGATCCTTGAGAGCTACTAATGAGCGGTCTCAATCTGTGCCAAACTCAGTAGCACAGTCAACCAATGTGTCTAGTGCCGGTAAGATAATAGTATTTTGTATTAAAAGTTATAGATTAGATCATCTTTTTTATTAAAATGTTGGTTTTGCCTGTAATCAGCTTCGACATCATCAGGAATAAAAAGAAGAGGCAAGGCAATAAATAATACTCTTAACAACCATAAAGCTCAAGGGGGGGAAAAAGCCTAGGATAGAGATACTACCTAGGATGTTGAAACCGGTTGGAAGGTGGAGTTCACAGTTTGCTACTGAGGTTGGCATACTTTGCCGCAAGCATGCACCTTTGTCTTTTCAAAACTGGATTTTGGTCAAGAAGGAGAATTTGCTATTACCATAGCTAGTAATATTACATTGAATTATAAGGTTTGGCAAATAAAGCGAATAATTCGCTAATTTTTGAATGCGAATTGGTTGGGTCGGGCTTATAATTGCCGAATTATTCATTCAATAATTATAAGGTTTGGCGAATAAAATGACATTTGTATTATTTTTTTTTAAAATTGTAAAAATAAAAATAATTCTTATATATCCGAATTTTAAAAAAAATATATTAGATTATTGTAGCGTTTTTAATTGTTGAACTTTTGCCGTCCACTAATTTACTAGCTATGGCTATTAAATTGCATGAGCATATTTTGGTAATAATTCTCCATTAATTGTTGTGCTAAATTCTTACTAACATTAGCACCTATCCCAAATTTTATTTGTAGACAAAGTTTGACATTGATTTGCATATCCCACATGTGGAAAGGGCTGTCACTAGATTTCTAGGGCGGCGGTTCAAGGAATTTCGTTGTAGAATGCACAAGTACTACAAAAGGGATAGAAGTGACCGTCGTAGGCGTGAAAAGCCATATGATGGTGTGTCACTGGAAGATTGGGAAATGATTATTACTTGGTTCGAAACTGACTAGTTCAAGGTAAAAGTAATTATACTATAATGTAGTTACTTTAGATTGCATTACTCTAATCTTATTATGTTGTAATATAATGCAAAATTATCATGGCAGAAACTCAGCGTGCAAAACAAGGGGAACCGTGCAAAACAAAAATAGTGCACCATCGTGGTGGTTCAAAATCATTTGCAAACTACCGAGAGAAGGTATTAGAAACCGTTGATATTTTTTGTCTTTTAATTAAATTCAATGCTCCTGTTTATGCATGTTACTCCTTGAATAAAAGACACTAATTTAGATGTCTTTTGAGTTTTAGAAGTGAGTTTATAATATAATCATATGTTGATCAAGCTTATGCTGATCGTGCATTATTATTATTTTTCTATATTGTGTTTTTTTCAAATGAAGCTTAGGGTTAAGGATTCCTCAACATATATTAAAATTTTGGCTTTCACATAAGGCATTCATCTAGAAGAGGTACATAGTAATTAAGTAGTTACATTCACCCCAGTCTAAGCATTAGACCTTTGGCTCCAGTTGTGTCTTTGGTTGTTACTAGCTTCTCTTCCATATATTTCTTCATATCTTCCTATAATATATCCCTAACTTTCTGCCAAGGTTGTTTACAATTTCTGCCAAGGTTTATTGTTAGTTAGTTCTACTATCTATTTTTATTTACATCTGTTTTTATCTTGTGACATACTAGCTAGTGCTAGTGGACAAACTATTGCTACTACTAAGGGGCATACTAATCCTCGTGTTTTTATAATGTCAACATGTTACAGTGTGATCCAGAAACTCGACAAGAACCTGGTAGGATTGAATTCTATCGTATGATGTACTTCAATGCTGGGAAATTATGTAATAAATGCATATTTCATTTCACTTGTTGTGTGTGATTTAAAATATACGAGTTTCTTGAAAGTTATTAGTGTTTGATACTACATTTTTTCCATGGAATTTAAACTTACAAGATAAGATGTTGGAGATAAAGTCTCGACTTTTGGAAAAAGGCTCTGAACCTATGACCGATGATGAGATCGCTGAAATAGTATTAGGTAAGAAACCTGGTTACAATCGTGGGCTTGGGCATGGTGTGGAGCCAATCTTGTCTTCAACGACTTACCGTAATTCTGAAGTGGAGGAGCTTAGAAGGAAAGCAGAGGCAGCTGAGAGGCATGCACATGAGTCTGAACAACGTGCCGAGGAGCTCACAACTCGTTTAGTTGATACTGACCTTAGGGTTGAGGAGTTGCAGAGTTGGAAAACTGTTTCTGAAGCCAAACTAGAATTTCTTATGTTGCAATTCGCCGGTGCTCGTGAGGTATGTATTATTAAGAGGTTGCAACTTAAATGCTAAAGCTTTGAATCTTAGCTAGTCTCACTTGGAGCTTTTATGGCTCTACATTTTCTGGTCACAACAAGGTGTGTCATTGGACTCCTAAATTTATATAACTTGGACACTTGTTGTGATATGCACTGACAACAGTTAGCGCGAGGTAGCTAATTAGTAGCCAATAATATTGATTGATTAGGTTTGAGATCAGAAAATTATGACCAAACAATGCCCATGAAGCCACCATCTAATGGTGGCCAATATTTTGCCGAGATTAAGCTTTGAGCGAGGGATAGCGCCATGACATTCTATTTCTGACTTTCTTTGATCTTGATGAATGAAGTGAGATAAGAAATGCCTACATGGTATCACATATTTACTAGCCATCAAATCTTGATTGTTTGAGCAGTACATAGTATAGACATACACTTCATTTTCAGTTACATATAAATCATTGATTTATTAAGTTGTAAAATAGTTCACTTTACCTTCAATTGAAGAGTGAAGTCTGATATATGATGGTATGATTTGTATCGCATGATATTCATTATTTCTTGACCATGCATTCTTGGTTATGAACTTTTAATATGTTGATGTTTGACCAGTTTAGTGTGTTGCGTCTTTGTTCCCTCATAGTCTGTGTTAATTAGTCATTCTTTTATGCTCAAACTAGATTCACTTCTGGTGAAATTATATATAATCTCACCAATTCTTTTCCAATTGCAGAGTTCAAGTACAGGGCCTAATGTCTTGAAGATGTGAGGGAGGATATGATAACTTTTTTTGGTGATATTTTGGACATAGTGGTAGCTCTTTGGAGAAGTGGATGATAACGTTTTTTGGTGATATTTTGGACATAGTGGTAGCTCTTTGTAGATGTGTATGGCTTATGTATATATAACTTATGTTTATCTTATTAAGTGTATGACTTCTGTATAACTTGTCTTTATCTTGTGAAGTGTATGACTTGTGTTTATCTTATGAAAAGTGTATGACTTCTATTTATTCTGTTGGATTACATATTTCATGGTTTCAATATCTCTGAATATGATTGCACAAGCAGGGGTAAAATAAAAGCGGGACAAATTTGTAAGAGTATTTGCTATGCCTAATAAGCATGGCTCTCTTGAAGAAACAATAACTAGCATTTCAAGTTTTTTACCCACGCTTTAAAGCATTGTTAAAGCTTGTTGTATCCAACCACTTACTACCTTTTGCTACAGCCAATGTGTTGCTAAAAGTTGATAGAACCTGAAACAAAAAACACTTCCTATTATGCTTTCAAGCGTTGCCAATGAAATTCTATTTGCAACACGTAACAAATTGTGGCCAATGTCCCCCTTTAGCTACGCTCTAAAGTGTTGTAGATAGAATGTTCTACTACACCCATAGCACACTTCCTGCTATGCTTTCAAGTGTTGCCAATGCAATTTTATTTGCAACGCATAAGAAAGTGTGGCCAATATCCCCCCTTTAGCTATGCTCTAAAATGTTGCAGATAGACTATTCTACTATACTCATGGCACACTTCCTGCTATGCTTTCAAGTGTTGCCAATGTAATTTTCTTTGCAACGCGTAAGAAAGTGTGGCCAATATCCCCCCTTTAGCTACACCCCAAAGGGTTGCATATGGCTAGTTTTAGCTACAATTATGTGTTGCTAATGATTTTTATTAAATAATTAGTCATTTTACAAAAACAAACTCCAAAATATTATCAGCTACGCTTTTTGATCTTTTAGCAACATTTTTTAGCGTAGTAAAAGGAAATAGTATTAGCCACGCTTGTAACGTTGCCAATAGGCTTTTGTTTCGCCACAATCTACAACGACCACACAACGCCAGTTAAGGCATAGCAAATGATCTTTTGCTACGATTTTGCTGGTATTGGTTACGCTTACAAGCGTTGCTAAAACCCTCATCTCTTGTAGTGAGATGTTCTTTAAGCAAAAAAGATAATTGGGGACTTTGCATGCCCCTTGCTAAGCACTTAAAACTGTAATATAAACCCTGTAGAGACATTATATATTGATTAATTATGTGTGTAATAAATGCAAATTAATTGTATTTCCATGTTTTTGTAGGTTTCAACACGTAAACGTGAAATTTCAACAAAACCGACATTTTGGCATGGAAACAAGGTGAATATGCTAATTGGAAACAAAGCCTTTTTATCAAATGCAAAAGAAGCCCGTTGGAAGCTTAAATCAAGCCCATGAAGCCTGGTCAAATCTTGCAGAAAAATGAACGCAACTTCATAAAATTTCTATAGTTTAGGAAATAATTCTATAGTTTAGGAAATAAGAAATTTCTTCTTATTCTTCTTCTTATTCTTCATTTTCATTAGTTGTAATTAATTATCTCACCATGAGCTAACTCATCCCTTGTGGAGGGTTAGATAAACCCATGTGAGGATAACTCTACTAATGAAGATGTAATTCAATTGCTTAAAATTTAACAAGTTTGATTTTTACTTCAATTAAAAAATAGTTAGAAGTGGAAAACAAGCTAGAGGTTGAAGGAGTGCTCTAGAGATAAGGTGCTAATTTAATCTCTCATGCTAGTAGAATCTCTTTAAAGATTTAGAAATTTTACTAGGGATCAAAGTTTAATTTTTCACTTTGATTTGTCTATGAATCAAAGTGAATATGAAAACTAACAATTAAAATATTTCTTTCATTAATAGTAGTTTGAATCACATGGTAAATAAATTCTCCACAACTTTCTCTCTCTATCTTCTCTAAGCAAGTTTAGAATTAAGTTGTTCGTTGATTGTAATTTGGAAGTGAATTTAAAATAAGTGCAGTGTAAAACTTCCAGCAAAATCCTTCGCTCATAAAGGTTTCTTGTGATTAGTTGAGTGAAGTTATGAACCAAGAGTGCTTAAATGTTAGGCATGGGACGAAACCTTGCTCGAGCTACTTGAACAATGATTTGAGAGCAAGGTACTTGATATAAATCAGCTCAAAAGTGAATATCAAATGGCGCCACTGCCATCCTAACATCTACCGAAGCGTGACAACGGAGCTCATCTACGTCACGGGGAACCCTCTTCTTTCCCTTCCATTTTTTCTCTTTATTTTTTTTAATTTATTTTTGTCTACTGTTATTTTTTAACTTTTGTTTTTTTTGTCACAGGTTCTCATATCTAGCACTAGATTTCAGTCGCGGAGACGCGACTAAAAAGGTGGCGTGCGCGAGTTCCCCAGTTTAACAGTGTCGGCGCGCTACTTGTAGTAGTTGTTTTTTAGTCGCGCCCACTAATGTTTTGGGGAATTAGATTCCCACGTTTGAACGTCAAGTCCTCCAAAATCCATATGATATTATTGCCTACTTGAGGCAGTGAAACCTGTTCCTATAAGGGATATTAGTGTTCCATATCTTGCGAGGAAGTTCCGAAATCATTTCTATATCTATAAGGTGGAGTTGTGTGATGCTTTTCAGGTTCTGTTTTCTACCACTCCTCGACTCCCTTGCTAGAGGAGTAACTTCTTTCATGATATAACCTGTTTAGACCTTGTATATGTATAATAGTGTGTATTATAGTATTTGTATGCATGATTTGGATTGTTTCGTATATATGTATGTATGTATGGTTTGGATGTTTTGTATAAGTATTCGATTTTGTCAAGAAAGAGGAGAACATTCCAACAATGGTTAAAGTCCGAGTTAGGTAAGTTGTTTCTAAGCCCTTTGGGGTAAAGCCGCTCTCTATATGACATTCCCAATCTCAATGAGCATTAACGAAATTAAATATTTATACAAAACATGCGTTAACTAGTGTCGTATATATTGTGAAAACACATGCATGTTTCGTGAGTTGTCATATATAGCATGCTTATAATTTGAGTTGTCTAAGCATAATCGTAATATGAGATTTGTTTTTACGTTGCATGTTAAAATTTGTTGATTATAAGTTGTTTGCATGCTACGTATTTTTGTACCTTGTATAACTTGTGTTTTAATATGTGTTGTATTGCCATATTTGTTTGTATAATTCGTGAATAGTAAAAAAAAAAATAATAATAAAAATACGTGGTCGCCGGTAAAGTATCGTTCTATTTTCCGGTACCGTCTCATGATTCATTTGTACTCTGATGGTGGTTTATGCCCTGTTTGCAAAAAGAGTAGACTAGATGCTTTTGGGGATAATGCAGCACATTGTAGATATTTCCCAGGTTTCAAATACCGACATGATCATGTCAGAGATATTTTATGTGATGCATTTTGGAGGGCTGGGGTACAAGTGAAGAAGGAGGCTTCTGTGAATTTTCTCACTGATCCGAATGAGGAAAGATCGACACTTCGGCCTCCAGATGTATTGATCTGCAGTTGGTTTGAGGGGAGGCATGCGTGTGTTGATGTAACTGGAGCCTCTCCATTGGTAGGGCTTGGGAATGGAGTCTTTGAGGTGGGAGAAGCAGCTAATAGAGCAGCAGCAGGGAAAATTGAGAAACACGAGGAGGCTTGTAGAGCTAACTAGCATTGTTTCATTCCTTTCAGTTTTGACACTTTTGGTTTCTTGGTACAACAGTCTGTTGAGCTCCTTAAGAGATTGTAGAAAGTTATAGACTGCAACGTAATGACAGTTGGTTCTAACGAGTTTGTTTTTAGGAGGATAAGATTTGCCATTCAGAAAGGAATTGCGGGGCAGCTTGTTGCACGCTTGTCCTAATTATTTGTAAAACTCGTTATCATTATTAATAAAATTTCCACTTCAAATAAATAAATAAATAAAAACATAAAATATCTCATATTCAAACCATGTCTTGGAAGCTTGCAAAAATTGAGGTTCTCAATCTGTCAAGTGACCTGGTTGTTTGTCTATGCCAACGTAATCCTTGTTCAACTGTTATCATTAGCAGAGGCTCAAGCTTACGTTGTCCATCTTCATCCTCACGTAATTGAATTAATCAAGTAAAAATTCATTTCTTGTATGCCTTAACTAATTTTATGTTTGCATGAGATTAAGGTATGGTACTAATAAGGAACTTGAACACATATATCGTAGAAGAAAATACGATAAGCAATTACGTAAATTATCACCTCAAACAAGCTACTCCTCTCACACTAAACCTTAAAGAGCGAATCCGTTGCCATTAACTCCTCTAGTTATGGCTGAAGCGACTCCTATAGTCAAGAAGCCCCTTTCGGACTTCTATACTGCTTTAAAGGAAGGACTTTCTTCCTGTATCAAACTTACAGACCTTGTTGGTGATTTTCAAATCCCGCAAAACGTCTTCAATTTGTTATCCGTTTACCATGGTTTGGAACATGAGAAACCATATAATCATCTTCGTCGGATCTAGACAGTCCTAAATATTTTCCATCATCCCAACGTTTCCAACGAACAAGTCTTGCTACGGTTGTTTCCTTTCACCCTAGCTGATAAAGATTCAGTTTGGCTAGCAGGCGAACCACCTCAATCTTACGACACATGGGCAAAACTAGTGCAATCATTCATGATAAAATTATACACTCAGAAGAAAACTAAAGAGATGCTTCAAAAGATTCAATTCTTTCGACAGCATCCTCAGGAATCCTTTATGGAAGCCTGGGAAAGATTCAATGATCAACTTCTCGAATGTCCTCATCACCAACTCGACACTGGTGTCATCGTCCGTTCTTTCTTTAATGGTTTATCCGAACATCAACAAGAAATTCTTGACATCATGAATGGCGGGTATTTCCTAGATAAAGGCGCTACTGAAGCATTCCGGCCAATTTTTGGAAAAGCAAGCATCGAGAAGTACCTCTTGAGGAAGAACTGATTCTTCCCACTCATCACACGTAACTCCTCCAAAAGCCACATCTATGTTTGAAGTCAAACCTGATCCAGAATTAAAAACTTTGATTGGGTCCCTGACCAAGAAGGTAGACGCTCTTTCCGTGCAAGTGAATGATACAAAACCGCAACAAGTCATGAACGTTAGCAGTTCACCATGTTATCTTTGTCAGAGGCTAAACCATACTGAACTCTCTTGTCCGTTGCTCTATGAATCCACATCGTATCAACTTGAAGAAGTTTGTGCCTTCAAAATTCCTAACGCATTATGGCGACAACATCTAAATTTTTCTTGGCATAGCAACCAACAACAATAAAGACCTCCAGGTTTCGCCAATCAACCTGTTCGGCCACCTCCAAACTTCAATTCATATCAGCAAGGATATAATCAGCTTCCAGCAAGGACAAGCCCAGTTCCCGAGTAATTCTACTTCCAATTTCAATCGTAGCCTTGTCCCGTCAATCAAAATTTCTCACAACAACAACCCATCAACAACTACCGTGATCTCGTTCCAGCAGCACCACCTGTGCAATCTCCAGTTGATAAACTCAGCGACAATTTTCTAACTTACATGAATCAACAATCTCAAATCCTAACATCAATTCAACAATCGCGGATGTTAGCGAAGACAAAACTTCGAAAGGTGTGTTTACGGGCCAAGCGGTACCAAACCCTAAGCCTACAAACACAGCCTTTGAAGCTAGCAATACTCAAGGTATTAGTAATCCAAATCAGGGTGAGGTGAACGCAGTCACCACTCTTCATTCTGGGAGTGTTGACAATCAAATCAGTATGCCAGAAGTTCAACCTTTTGAAGCTGAGAGAACATGTACCTACATCTGCCGAGGAGTCGACAACTAAAGCGAGAGACCTCACTAAGTCTCAATCCCAGCTTAAGGACAAAGAGCAAGTTGATCCGTTTGAAAGATACAGACCAAAAGCACCGTTTTCAGCACGATTGGCCAAGAACAAACCTGATGAAAATTTTGATGAAATTCGAGAAACTTTCAAAAATTTGACAATAAATCTTCTATTTCTCAATGCTCTCAAACATTTTCCACGACATGCTAAGTTTCTTAAAGACATGTGCACTACCAAAAGGCGAACGCATGTTCCTCAACAAGCGTTCCTCACAGAACAATTTCCTTCTATCACCGAATTCAATGGAGTAGTAAAATATAAGGACCCTAGCCGTCCCACAGTTTCATGCACCTTAGGAGACAAGTATACAACCATCGCCTTTGTTAAACTTGGGAGCAAGTGTCAACTTACTTCCCTACTACCTTTTCAAACGACTAGGTATCCATGAACTCAAACTTACAACCATGACATTGCAATTAGGCTGATTGTTCCATCACGCATCCCAAAGGGCATTGTAGAAATATCCTAGTCAAGGTTCAAGATTTTTACTATCCCATTGATTTTGTCATTCGGACACGAAAAGTTGCATAACGACTCAATCCTATCATCCTAGAGGGTCCATTTCTTACAACTCCAAGCGCCCTCATCAATCGTCGTGATGGTTCTATGACTATGTCCTTTGGAAATCTCACTATAGAAATAAATGTTTTCAAATTGATGCCACAAACTATGGATGGTGAGATCAACATGATCACCAGTTCAGTTGATGTCTTAACTCCAACATTGGTACCCATTCTTCTTACGGATGAAGACAAGGATCATAATATCTTTGGCAACATCACTATTGAGGATATTGAAGATTTCCTTAAGGATGCACATACTTTTATAGATGAAATTATCCTGTAGATCCAGACAAGTTGGATGAAGAATACTTCGAATTCTTAAGAGCCTGTGACGAGTTACCACCTGTAGAAACCCACCCACCTTCTACCACCACGATTCCCCATCTTCCACCCTTTTAACAGAACCTTACATTTGCATTTGACCTTCTTGCCTCACCTGTTCTTCACGAGTTTTTCAACCCGTCTGGCAACGAAGTAATAACCAAGACAACACCAATGGACACTTTCATTTTCAAATGTGAAACAGTAGAGCCCCACTCATTCAAAGAGTTTAGATCTAAACCCACTTTCTCATCCCTTCAGAAACATCTACATTCCAAATGTGCTTTCCGAGCGTTGTTTTTCTCATCGTCATCTCCTCGAATACCGTTCCGTATGAGAAAACCAAAAGTGCACACTTATTTAGGTTCTCGGTCTACTAAACCTCGAAGTAACAAATCTTGGTGTTTGAATTTGTTTAGGGGTGAAAAATGTGTTAGTTGGATCGACCCACAACTTTTTCAGTTGCTGATATATGATAAGTTGTGTATTGATTTTTGAGGACCCCACACGTTGAATTATAGTCTCGAGAATCTAACTTTAAACGACTCATCTTTTTCTTTCAGTGTACTCCATTCCACTCTTATATAAAGGGAGTGCACCATTTTAGTATCCGGGCCTTCCTTTCTTTTCTTATCTCAAAATTATCTTGGAGTGTGTGGTTGCAAATGCCGGAGCCTTAGTCCACAACAACTCTATTTCAGAACTGAGTATAAATGTCTTATGATAATCAAGCAAACATGAATTCTGGTACAAGATGGGTACCCAAAATTTCCCTTCCTTCCTTCTCTACTTTTTTCTACTCCCTTCCAACTAACATTCAGCAACATATATTTTTTAATATCACCCACTGTGTAGTTCATAATTTGAAATGAGCTTGGGACTTTCGACACCATTATTTACTTTTACCGTCACCGCCAGTCGCTTAATGAGGGTCTTCTTCCCACAGTTTTTGGTCGGTTTTACTGCTGGGTTATAGTAGATTCCATGTGTCCTGCAAATAAAATCATTCGTTCATTACGATTTCGGGTATGACATGATTGTTTTTCAAGGTACTGGTGAAGCGGCCCTTGCTACCGGACGACAATAAAATGTTGTGACACTTGGACAGTTCCAGAGCTACAAAATGGAGCAAACTATGGTAGACCATTATCAACTGGCATGATGCTAAAGAGTGGCACTTCACATGTGATGATCCTAGAATATTGGATGCGCCCTGAATTTACATGTTGGGCCATACATACACACACACACACACACACACACACACACACACACACACACACACAAATATATATATATATATATATATATATATATATATATATATATATATATATATATCTGAATTTACATGTTGGGCCATACACACACACACACACACACACACACACACACACACACACACACACATATATATATATATATATATATATGGTGTGTTTTTCCTTTGTTGTGTGATATTTGTTTATTTCTTTGTATGTTGTTTGTTTTCTTTAGTATGATAATTTCAGTTTTCTTTTGGTATATTGTATATTGTGCTCGAATAACTTTTTGTTGTCATTTGTTCGCTGAATTTTTGCTCAAAACTTCCCAGGTATCTTCTTTCTCTCTCTTACACTTTGAAGACAAAGTGTCCTTCTGTTTGGGGGTGGTTAGAACTTTTTTTGCAAAAAATTAGCGTATTATTAGCTTGTTTATAGTTTTACTTTCTTTTCTTTTCAACGTATTTAGTAACAAAGTCTTGTTTCCTTTTCTGTGATGAAAATTGTTTAGAAATCTCACCTTAGCACTAGGATGAGAATGTATTCCTTGAAACTTAGGTTAATACGTAGGCAATAGTTTTTACATATTTTCATGAACATTCATGTAATGAGTATCATTGGTGAACTTAGCGGTTTGTTTTGGGACCCGAGTTAGACTACTTAATTCCAAATCCGGGGAGAATCTAGCCTAAAAGCCTCGGCGGGGAGTGATTTATGAGTAATGACCACGGAAGAGTAGTTATTTCGGTAGAAATCACGCGTCTACTTACTTGATCACTATTGAATCCTATAAGAGAATTTAGGCCTTCTTTGGATCGATATAGCCACAAATACATACATGTACAAATTTTACCTCTAGTCACCCCATTGAACCTTTCAATTAGCTTTTTTTTATTTTCTAACATTTCCTTGCCCATCTATTAACCCCAAAATAAAATAAACCCACCTATTTGATGAGTATGAGAAATAAGATGAATGCAGAAAAGTGAAGAGAAAGATTGGTCTAAACAAAAATCAGTTACTTGCTTCAGAAAGGAAAAGAAAAGAAAAATAGAAATAAGTTTCTAAAAAGAAAAGAAAAAGAAAGTTAGAACTCTCAAAGTCAAATCAAAATATGTCACAAAGCCAAAAAGGGTTGAATATGGAAACATAAGTTAGAAGCAGAAAGACCAAAGGATTTCTCTAGTGTTAAATTTTAAAGACCATATTCTCTCATACTTATCATATTTTTGAGTTTCCATTCTATTTTCTTCTACACTACCACTTAAGTCCCATAATACCTAATAAAGACATCTAGCTCAACTAGGAATATGATAGTGTGATAATAAGTAATAGTTGTGATCAATCAGCACTTCTGAATGTCATTGAGTATGTGAGGAAACGTGTGCCCACTACACACTGGAGTTAGCAAAACTTAAGTAGAAAAATTATGAGAGAATTTGTGTTTTGACACATACCTGTGAGAACCCACTTAAAGACCTTTCTAAAGGATCCAGAAACAGCCTTGCTTGTACAGTTTATTGTAAAAATTCACTACATACATGATCATATGTAGATGTTTTAATTATTGTGAATTTATTAACTTAAGTTTCATAGGAATTAGTTCTTGTTCCCTACTAATGAGATGTATAGATATCTGAGATCAACTAAGGGAACAAGCCCTTGTTACTGAGTCGTTGTAGTATAGGTGAAGTTTGTGAGTATCTTCTCTGGAAAACTCTCACGAGGCTATAACTCGTCTATTGGGGAAACGAGAAACGAGAATTAGCTTAAACTACACATTTTTGGCCACTTATCTGTTTATTGTCTCTTCTTTGCTTGAGGACAAGCAAAATGTTGTTTGGGGGTGGTGTGATAAGCACCCAAAACTATAATATAAACCCTGTAGAGACATTACATATTGGTTAATTATGTGTGTAATAAATGCAAATTAATTGTATTTCCATGCTTTTGTAGGTTTTGACACGTAAACGATGAAATTTCAACAAAACTGACATTTTGGCATGGAAACAAGATGAATATACTAATTGGAAACAAAACCTTTTTATCAAGTGCAAAAGAAGCCCATTGGAAGCTTAAATCAAGCCCACGAAGCCTAGTCAAATCTTGCAGAAAAAAGAATATAACTTCAAAATATCATATATTTCGACTCCGAACTCCGTTTTGGACGTGTGACTGTCAAAGCGATCAACTTGACAAGCTTTTATGAATGGCATATATGTTCTATCAAGTGATTAGACTGAGAATTAAAACATGTCCGAACCAAGACAAAGTAAAAATATAATTACTATTCATCATGATGTCATTAAGTGGAAGGTTATATAATCACCACTTTCTCCACTTAATAAATGCACAAACCAGTCATAGTTATTTATCTTGTAATGAGAATTATTATTCACTCACTTTCTCCACTTAGATTAAATAAATTCTATTATAAAAGTAGATTAATTTGTAATATTTAGATTAAAAATGTAAGATGTAATCTTGGCCATCCATTTCACTCCTTCGAAATTGTAAATAGGAAGGGTGGTGCTCTAAATAAACTTGCCAATTTACTTGTGATTTGTGGCCATGTAGCCCTTTACGATCTTCTTCTCTCTCTTTTAGTTTTATTTTTAGCAAAATAATTCTATAATTTAGGAAATAAGAAATCTCTTCTTCTTCTTCTTCTTCTTCATTTTCATTAGTTGTAATTATCTCACCATGAGCTAACTCATCATCCCTTGTGGAAGGTTAGATAAACCCATGTGAGGATAACTCTACTAATGAAGATGTAATTCAATTGCTTAAAATTTAACAAGTTTGATTTTTACTTCAATTATAAAATAGTTAGAAGTGGAAAACAAACTAAAGGTTGAAGAAGTGCTTTAGAGATAGGGTGCTAATTTAATCTCTCATGCTAGTAGAATCTCTTTAGAGATTTAGAAATTTTACTAGGGATCAAAGTTTAATTTTTCACTTTGATTTGTCTATGAATCAAAGTGAATATGAAAACTAACAATTGAAATATTTCTTTCATTAATAGTAGTTTGATTCACATGGTAAATCAATCCTCCACAACTTTCTCTCTCTATATTCTCTAAGCAAGTTTAAAATTAAGTTGTTTGTTGATTGTAAGTTGAAAGTGAATTTAAAGTAAGTGTAATGTAAAACTTCCAATAAAATCCTTTGCTCATAAAGGTTTCTTGTGATTAGTTGAGTGAAATTGTAAGCTAAGAGTGCTTCAATGTTAGGCATGGGACGAAACCTTGCTCAAGCTACTTGAATAATAATTTGAGAGCAAGGTACTTGATATAAATCAACTCAAAAGTGAATATCACCCCTTTTATTATAAATGTCTAGAGAATGACACCCATCTCTTCCTAGCATGTGAATGGGTAAGAGTGTTATGGTTCTCCTCACCAGATGGCATCATAATTCTAGAACATGGGATATCCATTAAAACATGGTTGGAACAAGTGATGGAGTGGTGTGCCAGTTGTAGAAACCGTTATGGTTGCATCGAATGGTTTACAAACTGTGAAACCCATGCGCAGCGGAATAAGGGTGTTCATGATTTTGTTTAGAATCATACTTTTAAACAGTGATGATATCTCTGAGAATTCAAGCTCTGCGAATCAGCAATCACTTGATCTTCTATTGTATCCCTATCCTTGGAATGGACGTTATGTGGACAACGATTTACCAGCCCTTTCTTTCTCTCTTTGTCTTTCTTTAGCAATCACTCAATTGATTTCAGCAAAGAAGAAAGGGTTTCTTTATATAGGCTACAATAGGGACCATGAGGAGAAATTAGGGTGGTTAGGTCTCCTGACGGGCTTGGGCTTCCCATGTTTGCCCATAACACACGCCCAAGTTCGTAAACAAATGACTTATTCCACTAAAGGTCATTGTTGCACTACTGCCCTAATCCCAAATTAGTTCCATACTATATGCTCGTTGATCTCCCCGTGTAAAAATATCGAATGCCCGTTGATTAAGTTCTTAACGATAACCACCAGCGCTGTAGTTGTAATATGTATTTATTTATTTATTTATTAATTAATTATTATTTTTTATTTAAAATTTGTTGGATTGGATTTGGGATATGTGGGCCTGATTTCTGGGCCCGAGTCTGTGTTGGGCTTATGTTTCAAACCCATGTATATATATTCATATTTTTCCAGAGAATATCATTTTTGGATAAAAATAAAATAAAATGGAGGTGGAGATAAAAAAAACTCGCTTGCTAGAGAGTTGGTGCGCAACGATACGGACTATGAGGGGTTCGTGGAGCTTTTAATTAATGTGAGTAAATATTTTATTGAATTTCTTTTATATAAAAATTCTCTTTATTTGTAGATTTCACGATGCTGGAAAATGGTCTGTATTTATACTATGTTTTGATTCAGTTTTGATTTAGTTTTAGTACTGTATTCTATTTAGTGTTAACTGTGTTTATATCCGTGTTTATGGATTGAAGAAAACTCTGTCTCCGGAAAACTTGTCCCGATCCCTTGATAACAAGCGAGTAATCAATCAATTTCAGGACTACTGTAAATAGATTGGTAGATCGATGTATAGATTATTGGTGGTCGCGATTTGGTGGAAGCTTATGCGCTGTTCATGGTGGCTAAAGCCCCACTGAAAGAATCGTCTGTAAATGTATTTGAACTGGGATATATTTTGTTTTGGTTGATTTCATGATGCTTGGTGGTTGTTGTGAAGTGTTGGGTATGCGAATTGATGTTTGGTTTGGGTGATTGAGTGTTGGAGAGGAGTGGGGCTGTTGAAGCTCTGTAAATGTGTTAATGGTGGCCAGAGAAATCGCCCAGTAGATTAGATTAGGTGAACTGTTGTTGTTTTGGTTGGAAGATGTTGGGTGGTAGTGGGGGTGTGTGAGGGATGTCGAGTGGGGCTGTGTGAAGCCGTTGGACGGTGGTGAATGGAGGTCGAGATCTTGGAGAGTGATTTCGAGTTTATTAATTAGAGTTTTTTTGCCTTAATTAAAGTGGTAGGGGTTTTGATTTGGAGTAATTTTGGTTAGGTTTGGAGTGGTGGCGGGTGGAATTCATGGTGGCTGGTGGTGGAGGAGAGGCTGTTGGCGAAGGGAGAAAGATGACCTCTCTATTGGGCCTTGGGCCGGACCTAAGTTGGTTTGTTTGGGTTGGGCCAGTTTAGATTAGTTTTCTTTGGGCCAGTTTGGTTTAAGTTGTTAGGTCGGATTCTATTCTTTTGTTTTGGCCCAGTCCAGATTAAGTTTTTGGGCTAGTTTCATTTCTTTTGTTTGGGCCAGTTCTATTTTTGTTTGGGATGGGTCCATAGGACTTAAAATGGGTCCAATTTGGGTATTTAAATGTTTAGACTTTTGGGCTTTGGTTTTGGGCCTTGATTGTGGACTATTGACTGTTTAATTGCATTACTTTTTATGTTGTAAATTGTATGGACAAGTCCAATGCTAAAGTGGTGCGGAAGCCTGCATAAATTGGTCCGTCATTATCTAAGAAAGATTTGACATTGATATTGTGCAATTTTTGACACGTAACAAGATTGATATTTTAGGAGACATAATATTCCTAAAACGCTATAAAAATGTTATGCGGTACGTTTTGAGAAATTGTGATGTTATGTGGTATGTTGATATTGTTGTTCTGTTAAATGATATCATATGTTAGGATATCTATTAAATGCAATATCTTTGATAAATTGATATAAACGCTCCATTATTATATCTGTGAGATGCTTCTATGAGGTAGCATAATATTTGTGGATATTTCCTACGGGATTGTGGCTTAGTGCAATAATTTATTTGGCACGTGAAAGAATGAAAGTCGTTATGAGATGTATTGCGATATTTCTAAATATTGTGGTTTAGTGTAATAATGTATTTGGCATGCACGTGATAAAGTGAAATGGTTATAAGATATAAACGTATGATACATGAATAAATTACGTAATAAAAATCCTGGAACCTAGCTACCACAACTTATGTGATTGGCCCATGTGAAGGGAGTAAGTGATTTGATTGGCACTTCTGGCGTTTCAGTGAATCTGAATGGCCCTTCTGGCATAGCCGAATAGTGACTTGATTATTCCGTTAGCAAAATTAGAGCGAGCCGCAATATTTTATCTTTGAATAGTGGCGATGCAGCGTAATGGCGTTAGGTGTGGGGTTACGGTATCGCGATATCGGCTTTTAAGGTAATTACTCCGCGGAGTGGTTCATTAGGTGAGGGGAGGCATGTGGATGTACATGTTAAGTTGGGGGAAGCGCGATTGTGGTAGCGGGAAAACTAGGTAAAACATAGAGGCGGCGTGATTCTAGGGACACTTGAAGAAACTCTAAACAATAATGGTGATGATATATCAAAGTGTATGCGTTAAATCTATAATAAATGATTTATTATAATTTATGTTGCATTCACAAAGGGTGTTGCTTGAAGGGTGGGTTAGATTGATTATTTATGTAGGTGTGACCCACTTTGTGATCTGGCCTACACCAATTTAAGTATAGAGTGAGTTTTAGTTTTGTTATTTTATTATTAGATGCAGTTGATTTAGTGTTGTTTGAAGTTAAGGCGCCTCAATGGAGGAACTAAATACCATATTGTTATTGTATTATAAGCTAAGACGCCTCAGTGGAGGAACTACCTGCCTTAATTATTGTATTTAATAATGGTGTATTAGTCGTTGGAAGTTAAGACATCTCGGTGGAGGAACTAACTGCCTTATGGATTGTGTGTGTGTGTGTGTGTATATATATATATATATATATATATATATATATATATACGGTTTGTCTAGGGTGCCACTCTTAGAGTGCCACCCTTATCTCACTCTTCATTTGAGCCGTCCGATCTCGCCCTCTAGATCTCAAGATCTAATTCACCCAATTTACCGATATTTACCGATATTTCGATATTTCATCATCTTCTCTAAAAAAAAAACAAAAAACCGATCTTCACCAATACTCTACAGACCGATCTAAAAAAAAAAAAAAAACCGAAATTTAGATTCTCTCTCTCTCTCGGCTTCTTCTTCACCAAAAAAAAAATCAACAAAAACCGATCTTCACCAAAAACCGATCTTCACCAAAAAAACAGACCGATCTTCACCAAAAAAAACAGACCGATCTGTTTTTTATTAACAAAAAAATACCAAAAACACGAAATTGGGTTGGGTTCTCTCTCTCTCTCGGCTTCTTCTTCTCCAATTTGAACCAAGCTTCTGGATTAAGGTATTTTCGAACATTTAATTCGTTTGATTTGTTGTTTAATTAGTAAACAACAAATTGGGTATATTGTTGGATGTTGTTTAAACGGTTGAACCTAGTAAACTTTATTCTTGGCAATTGTTTAAAACGAAAATGGGTGAATCTTGTAACAAGTAAACAAGCTTTAAAACGCTTGGTTTAACCGTTTATTGGGTATGAAATTGTTTATATTGTTGTTTGGAACAAGAAACTTGGAAGTAAACAAGTTTACGTATTTGAAGAAAACATTAGACAACCGCGTGTATGAACTTTATTCAAATTGGGTAACTTATACATTGTAATGAATTTATTGAATTGGGTAACCTTTATTCAAATTGGGTACATGTAATAATTTTGCAAATTTAATTAGCTTTGAATGGTATTTAGTTTAATTAGCTTTAATGGTATTTTTCGTTTGCGTATTCTTCATGCTTTAATGGTATTTTTCGTTGAAGTTTGAATGTTATTTAATTAGCTTAAACTTTGTCATTATTAGTCATGCCAGTGATTCTGGCGAGTTTTGAGAGTTCGATTGAACTGGCCGAGTTTTTAAATTAAATCGGAGTTAGGTGAACTAGCATATTCGGTGAGTTTTAAATTCGTAGGAGTTGGTGAACTCTGTCCAGTCGATGAATCTGTCGAGTTTTAAGTTTCGCCGAGTTCTAAATTCTGTCGAGTTCTAAATTACGCCGGAGTTAAATTGAATCTGTCGGAGTTTTGAATCAATCGAGTTAAATTCTGTCGAGTTAGGTGAACTGCTGTCGAGTTTTAAATTCTGTCGAGTTTTGAACTTTTGCCGAGTTTTAAATACTGTCGAGTTCTAAGTGCTGTCGAGTTTAGTGCTGTCCGAGTTTTGAATTCTGTCCGAGTTTTGAACTCTGTCGGAGTTTTAAATTCTGTCGAGTTCGATGAATGAATGTCGAGTTTTGAACTTCTGTCGGAGTTGATGAATTAGCATATTGGTGAACTCTGTCGAGTTTTGAACTCTATTAGAGTTTTGAGCTAAAGTGGATTGATCGATTCGGCCCGTGGCTAAAATTTGAATCTAGGTTGTGAAGATTACTTATACTTTATAAGTGGGCTGATATGATCTTAATACGTGTGTTCACACATATCATCAACATAAAGTAGACTCATGCATATAACTAATAACATATATAATATGCATAACATTTGCCCATATAATTCTCATTCAAAATATAAAGAATTAGAGTTAATACAAAGTAATGCTTTTAGTATATAACCCTATCGTGCACGGCTGTGGTTAGGACCATTATAGAGAGAAACTTCGTGATGGATGATGCTTTTATTGTTAATGATGGTGAGTGTGATGAAGAAGACAATACATTGGCTGAATATTGTAGTTATGAAGAAGAGGGGCTTAACATCTAGTGTTGTTGATTCGACTTAGATTAAAATGTTAAGTAAGTTAACTTTTTGTCATGTCTTTAGAATTGTTCTACTTGGAATTATTCTTATATCATTTTGGTAACTTGGTATAAAGATGAGAATAGAGGAACATAGGTATCTTCTCTATCAGATTTTTGTAACTTTCGTGTACATATTTCTGCCCACTCCACACTTGTTTCTCTAGCAAATGCTTATTTCCAATGCAAAAAGTAGTAGAATGTTTTTGTTTGCTGATGCTATGGGAATGTATTGGTTTTTCTTGCATAAGCTTTTTACTTTTCAGGTGATACATGGTGCATTGGTTGGCAAAATAGGGCACCGCAGAATCAAAAGATGGGAGAGACAACACTCCGAGACAACACCACTTTTTTTTAAAAAAATCGACCTTCTTCAACAATTTATTTAGTACACACACTTGTTTTTATCTAGAGGAGAAGGTCGATTCTAAAAAAAATAAGTGGTCTAGATAACAAGTGATGGCTAATGAGATCAAGTCCAATGGGGAGATACGTGTGTGTACTGTGTACTGAAAGGGTGTGCTACATTGGAATTTTGGCCCTTTTAATTAGCATGCAACTCAAATTTGCTATGCCAAAAACTAAAAGGGGTATGGGGGTTTAGACTTAGATGTGGTAAATTGATACATACGACATTTTATCTGTTGTCCGTCTATTAGTTTGTTAACTTAAATTGAAATAGATGATATTTTAGTAATATTTATGATTAACTTTGTATATATTTATCAATTGTATGGTTGAAATTAATTTATTTAATTTAGGATTTAATTTATTTTATAGTTTTTTGGTTAAGATCGGTTTGGTTTTGGATGAAATATAATATTATCTGTTTGGTTCGGTTTTTGGGTTCCCAATTTTCTTATCGGTTAGGGTTGGATTTTTCAAAACTCAACCCAAACTGATCCAATCGATAATAGCCTTAGGCACGAGATGACATAATTTCTACCGTCGTTACAGTTTAATATACATAATGGTCATTTAGCAGCCCATATAGCACCCTATTCGACTTTTCTAGTATAATAAGGGAGTGGCTTTCGATCTATGGGGTTCCTAGGAATTAATTTGTTAGAGCATCTTCAATGTTACTCTATTGTCCTAGGTGTAGAGTGGGCAGCTCAAATTTTCTACACCAACCCATACTCTATATCAAGTTGACAACTCACCACACTCCATTTTGGGGGTCAAATATAGAGCTTGATTTGTTTTATCAAGTGCCACTCCATACTAGCTGCCCCAACTTGCCACATGTGCAAACAACCAAATTTAATTACTTTTGGGTTAGTTAGACTTACCCCCTGAATTGCAAGATCCAACGACTCCAGATGATTTTTTTTTTTTCAGATGAAGAAATCTTACCGTTGGATCTTACAAATGGGGGTATCCTAATATTTTTGAAAATGGGGGTGTAAGTCTATCTAACCCATTACTTTTCTATCACTATGAATAATTTCTAATTCAAGGATGGTGTGTTGATATGATAAAAACATATGATTCTCTCTCCAAGTGTGTGCTTCAGTTGTGGATGGACTTATACAGTATCGTGCACAGCTTATACATTATCGTATATAAGCTTATACATTGTCAGATATAAACTTTCTGTTATATAATGTCGCGGCACAAGCTTTATACAATGTCATGAATAGCTTATACATTGTCGTATATAAGCTGCCCAGGAACAGGTTGTTCAAGACACTATATATAAGCTGCCTTCAAACATGTATGTTAAAGAGAAAGCCTGAACAAAGCAATACTTCACATTCAGTTGAAAAAACCTTTTCACATTCAGTTCAAAATAACTTACAACAAAATAATAAGTGAAACAAACTTGCACCAAAATAAGAAAGTGACATAGAGCAGCATATATCAACCATTGCTGAATTAATTTTGCCCATGCAATTCCCACAAATGATCTATCAAAGCAGCCTAAAAAACTATATGAGTCTGCCTACAACGAATTTCGCAATATCGACCAAGGAACCGTTGGAACCTTCCTTCATCGTTTTCATTAACCTCAAATTCCTAATTATATCGTGTGATTTGTTTGAATGAAATGAGCAAGTAGTGTTTAATCTTGATTTGACTCATCCATCTCAATTTCATGAAGAGATGAATTTACACCAAAAATCATTGTGCTAAAATTGGGATTAGAAATGGGTGGAAGTGTGGAACTAAGCTTATTTTTTTATTTGTAGAAAGATGTAAGGTAGAGAGTGGTAAGGTATATGGACGAGATATGGGGGCAAGGAAAGAGGAGTCGTAAATTTTACCGTAAGTGAATTGTGTCTATAGGATAGATTTCATTATAAAACAATAATTTGGAATGTGGTGCGTTGGTGCAGAAAAAATTTCCTACTTTAACTAGCATCATCTTTTAAGTGGATGACATCACTTTGCACTCCAAATCAAGTAATTGTGTTGAAAATGCTCTTAAAAATGTGAACAAGGATTATGGGGTTCGTCCTATGAGCTCGCTTCAAAGTGACTCAAGTCGGTCGGCCAATCTCTTCAGGAGCGAGCTCCAAAAAGCTCAGCCTAGTCAGGCGCGTTCCATAATGGTCATCAATGTATGCCACATCCGCTGTCACCATTAAGACCGGAGCTCTAGATGCACACTCATTTACTCCACCACTACTCCCTATCATGGCTCATTTAATGATCTTAAGTCCTGAACTTGACCTGACGCGGAAGAGGAGGAAGCGCGGGCAACTTTCCTATATAAAGAGAAGAGGAACTACGTTTGACTTGATTCAAGTTGCACCTAAGAACTTGATATGTAGGCAGCTCGCATCTATCACAAACTCATTCAAACTCCCATCAAATCCACATTCCCATCCACGATCAAGACCTATAAAGCTTACACCAAATCGAGCCTTTATACCCTTCATCGGATCCGAAATCACCCCTAGATTCCATGCAACATTTTTATGCCCACCCTTGTTCTTTGCACCCATTCTTTATTACTTCCCGCACTCTTTTTTCACTTAAACCGGTCAAATTTTGTGAGTGAAATTTATTTTCACTATCCCGCGCTCTTATTTTCACTTGAGCGCCTATTTTTTCAGTGAAAAACTCAAATAGAAAAGCTCAAATAATAACACCGGCATTCTCTCTCTCTCTCTCTCTCTCTCTCTCTCTCTCTCTCTCTCTGTATTTTACTGGTAAGTTAAATATCTCCTCTCATCTAAAGTCTAAAGCTTTTGATAGTTCTAATTTGGAGAAAGTCTTACTATTAAACATCTAAAGTCTAAAGCTTTTGGTTTGTTTTCAGGTACGGATTTCAAGCTAAAATTTGTTTTTAGGTATGAAAAATTGTTTGAATGTTGGTAATGTAGAATTATTTGTGTTATATTGTTATGTTGTTCACCAATATTCTGCTAGGAAAGAACTATTGGATTCCCTGAAAGTATGTATCATTTTAAAGTATCTTACATGTGAGTTATTTTGATTGATTGTTTTGTTTACACTATAAAGTTTCGATATTTTTAGTAGTTTTGAGCTTAAGTGATCTGAATTAGTATTTGTTTCACATCTAAAAATCACTTTTGTAAGTACCATTTGCTTTTATCAGATAACTTGAAACAAACCATGTTGAAAAAGAGCAAACCCCATCTTCTCAGAATTGTAAGTTATTATGGTTGTTGTTGGGTATGACCCTTTTCTCATAAATTGGTTTTGTTAGCTACTTGTTTATGTAATATGTGGAATACTTAAATCTTGTGTGGATATAGTGCTTAAAGATTTGAGGACCTAGTGTTAAAGGAAAGTTTCTCTGTTTATGCAATAGGACTATTTTTGTGACAATCTAGTCATTGATAAAATGTGGTTCTCTTGTATGTGTCGACATGTTTTTTGCGTGTGCTTGCTCATCTGTTTATCTTTGTTTGTGTGTATGTGTTTATGTGTCCATCTTCTTGGACACTAGAGAGAGAGGGTAGTTCTGCTTTTTAGAGTGTGTGTGTGCTTTTTAAACCTCATCTCCATAAAATTAGTATGCTATGGATAGTAAATTATAGAAGTGTTTCCAATGCGAGCTGGACATGCTAATGTGTGGAAATAAGTAGTAGCATCAGTGTGGAGCAGCAGGGTGTTTGTTTAGATGAGCTTAGTAAACGCTATTCCTTATCTTGATTTTTCTTATATGAATGAAGTAAAGTCTGTCTCTTCCTCCAAATGTTTATTCTATGTTGAAGCTTTGTGCATGATGATCTATAAACTGAGATGTTGACAAATGATGAGATTCACCGTGGATATATGAATATATCCGGATTTATAATGTACTAAGCAAGGATGTCCGATTTAAGTAGATCTAATGTTATGTATGAGTTATGAGTCTACTTCACCATTGTCACACTTGTTACACATGATATTTTGTAATTGTCGAGTGCATTTTGAGTCTACATATGTTGTGATAGTTTATTTAAACATATATTTCTTGTGAAATAATGGGACTAGGTGGACGATCCTTGAGAGCTACTAATGATGGTCTCAATCTGTGCCAAACTCAAGAGCAACAGATCAACCAATGTGTCTAGTGCCGGTAAGATAATAGTATTTTGTATTAAAAGTTATAGATTAGATCATCTTTTTATTAAAATGTTGGTTTTGCCTGTGAATCGCCTTCGACATCATCAGGAATAAAAAGAAGAGGCAAGGCAATAAATAATACTCTTAACAACCATAAAGCTCAAGGGGGGGAAAAAGCCTAGGATAGAGATACTACCTAGGATGTTGAAACCGGTTGGAAGGTGGAGTTCACAGTTTGCTACTGAGGTGGCATACTTTGCCGCAAGCATGCACCTTTGTCTTTTCAAAACTGGATTTTGGTCAAGAAGGAGAATTGGCATGCTATTACCATAGCTAGTAATTCGCCGAATTATTCACGAATTATTCGCGAATTATAAGGTTTGGCAAATAAAACGAATAATTCGCTAATTTTTGAATGCGGTTTAATCGCTAATTGGTTGGGTCGGGCTTATAATGCGAATCTAATTATTCACTTAATTATAAGGTTTGGCTTAATAAAATGACATTTGTATTATTTTTTCATGAATAAAATTGCGTTATATACTTATATATCAAAATTTTAAATGTCAATTTTAAAAAATATATTCAGATATATTTTAAAACACGTTATATCGTATTTTTACCGTTAGCGTTTTATTGGACCGAATATTTAAAAGTATTATTGTTGAAAATTTGAATATTAGGCTTAATAATTGACGTGTCGAACTTTTGCATTTTAATTATTTAGCTATGGCTATTACAACTATGCATGAGCATATTTTGGTAATAATTCTCCATATATTAGTTGTATTAATTGTTGTGCTAAATTCTTACTAACATTCGCACCTATCCCAAATTTTATTTGTAGACAAAGTTTGACATTGATTTGCATATCCCACATGTGGAAAGGGCTGTCACTAGATTTCTAGGGCGGCGGTTCAAGGAATTTCGTTGTAGAATGCACAAGTACTACAAAAGGGATAGAAGTGACCGTCGTAGGCGTGAAAAGCCATATGATGGTGTGTCACTGGAAGATTGGGAAATGATTATTACTTGGTTCGAAACTGACTAGTTCAAGGTAAAAGTAATTATACTATAATGTAGTTACTTTAGATTGCATTACTCTAATCTTATTATGTTGTAATATAATGCAAAATTATCATGGCAGAAACTCAACAGGCAAAACAAAGGGGTACGCGGCAAAACAAAAATAGTGCACCATCGTGGTGGTTCAAAATCATTTGCAAACTACCGAGAGAAGGTATTAGAAACCGTTGATATTTTTTGTCTTTTAATTAAATTCAATGCTCCTGTTTATGCATGTTACTCCTTGAATAAAAGACACTAATTTAGATGTCTTTTGAGTTTTAGAAGTGAGTTTATAATATAATCATATGTTGATCAAGCTTTATGCCGATCGTGGCATTATTATTATTTTTCTATATTGTGTTTTTTTCAAATGAAGCTTAGGGTTAAGGATTCCTCAACATATATTAAAATTTTGGCTTTCACATAAGGCATTCATCTAGAAGAGGTACATAGTAATTAAGTAGTTACATTCACCCCAGCCTAAGCATTAGACCTTTGGCTCCGCTTGTGTCTTTGGTTGTTACTAGCTTCTCTTCCATATATTTCTTCATATCTTCCTATAATATATCCCTAACTTTCTGCCAAGGTTGTTTACAATTTCTGCCAAGGTTTATTGTTAGTTAGTTCTACTATCTATTTTTATTTACATCTGTTTTTATCTTGTGACATACTAGCTAGTGCTAGTGGACAAACTATTGCTACTACTAAGGGGCATACTAATCCTCGTGTTTTTATAATGTCAACATGTTACAGTGTGATCCAGAAACTCGACAAGAACCTGGTAGGATTGAATTCTATCGTATGATGTACTTCAATGCTGGGAAATTATGTAATAAATGCATATTTCATTTCACTTGTTGTGTGTGATTTAAAATATACGAGTTTCTTGAAAGTTATTAGTGTTTGATACTACATTTTTTCCATGGAATTTAAACTTACAAGATAAGATGTTGGAGATAAAGTCTCGACTTTTGGAAAAAGGCTCTAAACCTATGACCGATGATGAGATCGCTAAAATAGTATTGGGTAAGAAACCTGGTTACAATCGTGGGCTTGGGCATGGTGTGGAGCCAATCTCGTCTTCAACGACTTACCGTAATTCTGAAGTGGAGGAGCTTAGAAGGAAAGCAGAGGCAGCTGAGAGGCATGCACATGAGTCTGAACAACGTGCCGAGGAGCTCACAACTCGTTTAGTTGATACTGACCTTAGGGTTGAGGAGTTGCAGAGTTGGAAAACTGTTTCTGAAGCCAAACTAGAATTTCTTATGTTGCAATTACCGATTGCTCGTGGAGGTATGTATTATTAAGAGGTTGCAACTTAAATGCTAAAGCTTTGAATCTTAGCTAGTCTCACTTGGAGCTTTTATGGCTCTACATTTTCTGGTCACAACAAGGTGTGTCATTGGACTCCTAAATTTATATAACTTGGGCACTTGTTGTGATATGCACTGACAACAGTTAGCGCGAGGTAGCTAATTAGTAGCCAATAATATTGATTGATTAGGTTTGAGATCAGAAAATTATGACCAAACAATGCCCATGAAGCCACCATCTAATGGTGGCCAATATTTTGCCGAGATTAAGCTTTGAGCGAGGGATAGCGCCATGACATTCTATTTCTGACTTTCTTTGATCTTGATGAATGAAGTGAGATAAGAAATGCCTACATGGTATCACATATTTACTAGCCATCAAATCTTGATTGTTTGAGCAGTACATAGTATAGACATACACTTCATTTTCAGTTACATATAAATCATTGATTTATTAAGTTGTAAAATAGTTCACTTTACCTTCAATTGAAGAGTGAAGTCTGATATATGATGGTATGATTTGTATCGCATGATATTCATTATTTCTTGACCATGCATTCTTGGTTATGAACTTTTAATATGTTGATGTTTGACCAGTTTAGTGTGTTGCGTCTTTGTTCCCTCATAGTCTGTGTTAATTAGTCATTCTTTTATGCTCAAACTAGATTCACTTCTGGTCAAATTATATATAATCTCACCAATTCTTTTCCAATTGCAGAGTTCAAGTCATGAGGGCCTAATGTCTTGAAGATGTGAGGGAGGATATGATAACTTTTTTTGGTGATATTTTGGACATAGTGGTAGCTCTTTGGAGAAGTGGATGATAACGTTTTTTGGTGATATTTTGGACATAGTGGTAGCTCTTTGTAGATGTGTATGGCTTATGTATATATAACTTATGTTTATCTTATTAAGTGTATGACTTCTGTATGACTTGTCTTTATCTTGTGAAGTGTATGACTTGTGTTTATCTTATGAAAAGTGTATGACTTCTATTTATTCTGTTGGATTACATATTTCATGGTTTCAATATCTCTGAATATGATTGCACAAGCAGGGTAAAATAAAAGCAGGACAAATTTGTAAGAGTATTTGCTATGCCTAATAAGCATGGCTCTACTGAAGAAACAATAACTAGCATTTCAAGTTTTTTTACCCACGCTTTAAAGCATTGTTAAAGCTTGTTGTATCCAACCACTTACTACCTTTTGCTACAGCCAATGTGTTGCTAAAAGTTGATAGAACCTGAAACAAAAAACACTTCCTATTATGCTTTCAAGCATTGCCAATGAAATTCTATTTGCAACACGTAACAAATTATGGCCAATGTCCCCCTTTAGCTACGCTCTAAAGTGTTGTAGATAGAATGTTCTACTACACCCATAGCACACTTCCTGCTATGCTTTCAAGTGTTGCCAATGCAATTTTATTTGCAATGCATAAGAAAGTGTGGCCAATATCCCCCCTTTAGCTATGCTCTAAAATGTTGCAGATAGACTATTCTACTATACTCATGGCACACTTCCTGCTATGCTTTCAAGTGTTGCCAATGTAATTTTCTTTGCAACGCGTAAGAAAGTGTGGCCAATATCCCCCCTTTAGCTACACCCCAAAGGGTTGCATATGGCTAGTTTTAGCTACAATTATGTGTTGCTAATGATTTTTATTAAATAATTAGTCATTTTACAAAAACAAACTCCAAAATATTATCAGCTACGCTTTTTGATCTTTTAGCAACGTTTTTGAGCGTAGTAAAAGGAAATAGTATTAGCCACGCTTGTAACGTTGCCAATAGGCTTTTGTTTCGCCACAATCTACAACGACCGCACAACGCCAGTTAAGGCATAGCAAATGATCTTTTGCTACGATTTTGCTAGTATTGGTTACGCTTACAAGCGTTGCTAAAACCCTCATCTCTTGTAGTGAGATGTTCTTTAAGCAAAAAAGATAATTGGGGACTTTGCATGCCCCTTGCTAAGCACTTAAAACTGTAATGTAAACCCTGTAGAGACATTATATATTGATTAATTATGTGTGTAATAAATGCAAATTAATTGTATTTCCATGTTTTTGTAGGTTTCAACACGTAAACGTGAAATTTCAACAAAACCGGCATTTTGGCATGGAAACAAGGTGAATATGCTAATTGGAAACAAAGCCTTTTTATCAAATGCAAAAGAAGCCCGTTGGAAGCTTAAATCAAGCCCATGAAGCCTGGTCAAATCTTGCAGAAAAATGAACGTAACTTCATAAAATTTCTATAGTTTAGGAAATAATTCTATAGTTTAGGAAATAAGAAATTTCTTCTTATTCTTCTTCTTATTCTTCATTTTCATTAGTTGTAATTAATTATCTCACCATGAGCTAACTCATCCCTTGTGGAGGGTTAGATAAACCCATGTGAGGATAACTCTACTAATGAAGATGTAATTCAATTGCTTAAAATTTAACAAGTTTGATTTTTACTTCAATTAAAAAATAGTTAGAAGTGGAAAACAAGCTAGAGGTTGAAGGAGTGCTCTAGAGATAAGGTGCTAATTTAATCTCTCATGCTAGTAGAATCTCTTTAAAGATTTAGAAATTTTACTAGGGATCAAAGTTTAATTTTTCACTTTGATTTGTCTATGAATCAAAGTGAATATGAAAACTAACAATTAAAATATTTCTTTCATTAATAGTAGTTTGAATCACATGGTAAATAAATTCTCCACAACTTTTCTCTCTATCTTCTCTAAGCAAGTTTAGAATTAAGTTGTTCGTTGATTGTAATTTGGAAGTGAATTTAAAATAAGTGCAATTGTAAAACTTCCAAAGAAAATCCTTCGCTCATAAAGGTTTCTTGTGATTAGTTGAGTGAAGTTATGAACCAAGAGTGCTTAAATGTTAGGCATGGGACGAAACCTTGCTCGAGCTACTTGAACAATGATTTGAGAGCAAGGTACTTGATATAAATCAGCTCAAAAGTGAATATCAAATGGCCACTGCCATCCTAACATCTACCGGGCGTGACAACGGAGCTCGTTTGATCACGGGGAACCCCTCTTCTTTCCCTTCCATTTTTTCTCTTTATTTTTTTTAATTTATTTTTGTCTACTGTTATTTTTTAACTTTTGTTTTTTTTTGTCACAGGTTCTCATATCTAGCACTAGATTTCCGGTCGCGGACGCCGACTAAAAAGGTGGCGTCTTGAAGTTCCCCAGTTTAACAATTGTCGGGCGCCGCTACTTGTAGTAGTTAGTTTTTTAGTCGCTACCACTAATGTTTTGGAGAATTAGATTCCCACGTTTGAACGCCAAGTCCTCCAAAATCCATATGATATTATTGCCTACTTGAGGCAGTGAAACCTGTTCCTATAAGGGATATTAGTGTTCCATATCTTGCGAGGAAGTTCAAATCATTTCTATATCTATAAGGTGGAGTTGTGTGATGCTTTTCAGGTTGTTTTCTACCACTCCTCGACTCCCTTGCTAGAGGAGTAACTTCTTTCATGATATAACTTTGTTTAGACCTTGTATATGTATAATAGTGTGTATTATAGTATTTGTATGCATGATTTGGATTGTTTCAGATATATGTATGTATGTATGGTTTGGATGTTTTGTATAAGTATTCGATTTTGTCAAGAAAGATGAGAACATTCCAACAAGGGTTAAAGTCCGAAAGTTAGGTAAGTTGTTTCTAAGCCCTTTGGGGTAAAGCCAGCTCTATATGACATTCCCAATCTCAATGAGCATTAACGAAATTAAATATTTATACAAAACATGCGTTAACTAGTGTCGTATATATTGTGAAAACACATGCATGTTTCGTGAGTTGTCATATATAGCATGCTTATAATTTGAGTTGTCTAAGCATAATCGTAATATGAGATTTGTTTTTACGTTGCATGTTAAAATTTGTTGATTATAAGTTGTTTGCATGCTACGTATTTTTGTACCTTGTATAACTTGTGTTTTAATATGTGTTGTATTGCCATATTTGTTTGTATAATTCGTGAATAGTAAAAAATAATAATAATAATAATAATAAAAATACGTGGTCGCCGGTAGAGTATCGTTCTATTTTCCGGTACCGTCTCATGATTCATTTGTACTCTGATGGTGGTTTATGCCCTGTTTGCAAAAAGAGTAGACTAGATGCTTTTGGGGATAATGCAGCACATTGTAGATATTTCCCAGGTTTCAAATACCGACATGATCATGTCAGAGATATTTTATGTGATGCATTTTGGAGGGCTGGGGTACAAGTGAAGAAGGAGTCTTCTGTGAATTTTCTCACTGATCCGAATGAGGAAAGATCGACACTTCGGCCTCCAGATGTATTGATCTACAGTTGGTTTGAGGGGAGGCATGCGTGTGTTGATGTAACTGGAGCCTCTCCATTGGTAGGGCTTGGGAATGGAGTCTTTGAGGTGGGAGAAGCAGCTAATAGAGCAACAACAGGGAAAATTGAGAAACACGAGGAGGCTTGTAGAGCTAACCAGCATTGTTTCATTCCTTTCAGTTTTGACACTTTTGGTTTCTTGGTACAACAGTCTGTTGAGCTCCTTAAGAGATTGTAGAAAGTTATGGACTGCAACGTAATGACAGTTGGTTCTAACGAGTTTGTTTTTAGGAGGATAAGATTTGCCATTCGAAAGGACTTGGGGCAGACTTGTTGCACGCTTGTCCTAATTATTTGTAAAACTCGTTATCATTATTAATAAAATTTCCACTTCAAATAAATAAATAAATAAAAACATAAAATATCTCATATTCAAACCATGTCTTGGAAGCTTGCAAAAATTGAGGTTCTCAATGGTTGAGTGACACGTTGTTTGTCTATGCCAACGTAATCCTTGTTCAACTGTTATCATTAGCAGAGGCTCAAGCTTACGTTGTCCATCTTCATCCTCACGTAATTGAATTAATCAAGTAAAAATTCATTTCTTGTATGCCTTAACTAATTTTATGTTTGCATGAGATTAAGGTATGGTACTAATAAGGAACTTGAACACATATATCGTAGAAGAAAATACGATAAGCAATTACGTAAATTATCACCTCAAACAAGCTACTCCTCTCACACTAAACCTCAAAGAGCGAATCCGTTGCCATTAACTCCTCTAGTTATGGCTGAAGCGACTCTATAGTCAAGAAGCCCCTTTCGGACTTCTATACTGCTTTAAAGGAAGGACTTTCTTCCTGTATCAAACTTACAGACCTTGTTGGTGATTTTCAAATCCCGCAAAACGTCTTCAATTTGTTATCCGTTTACCATGGTTTGGAACATGAGAAACCATATAATCATCTTCGTCGGATCTAGACAGTCCTAAATATTTTCCATCATCCCAACGTTTCCAACGAACAAGTCTTGCTACGGTTGTTTCCTTTCACCCTAGCTGATAAAGATTCAGTTTGGCTAGCAGGCGAACCACCTCAATCTTACGACACATGGGCAAAACTAGTGCAATCATTCATGATAAAATTATACACTCAGAAGAAAACTAAAGAGATGCTTCAAAAGATTCAATTCTTTCGACAACATCCTCAGGAATCCTTTATGGAAGCCTGGGAAAGATTCAATGATCAACTTCTCGAATGTCCTCATCACCAACTCGACACTAGTGTCATCGTCCGTTCTTTCTTTAATGGTTTATCCGAACATCAACAAGAAATTCTTGACATCATGAATGGCGGGTATTTCCTAGATAAAGGCGCTACTGAAGCATTCCAATTTTTGGAAAAGCAAGCATCGAGAAGTACCTCTTGAGGAAGAACTGATTCTTCCCACTCATCACACGTAACTCCTCCAAAAGCCACATCTATGTTTGAAGTCAAACCTGATCCAGAATTAAAAACTTTGATCGGGTCCCTGACCAAGAAGGTAGACGCTCTTTCCGTGCAAGTGAATGATACAAAACCGCAACAAGTCATGAACGTTAGCAGTTCACCATGTTATCTTTGTCAGAGGCTAAACCATACTGAACTCTCTTGTCCGTTGCTCTATGAATCCACATCGTATCAACCTGAAGAAGTTTGTGCCTTCAACATTCCTAACGCATCGTGGCGACAACATCTAAATTTTTCTTGGCATAGCAACCAACAACAATAAAGACCTCCAGGTTTCGCCAATCAACCTGTTCGGCCACCTCCAAACTTCAATTCATATCAGCAAGGATATAATCAGCTTCCAGCAAGGACAAGCCCAGTTCCCGAGTAATTCTACTTCCAATTTCAATCGTAGCCTTGTCCCGTCAATCAAAATTTCTCACAACAACAACCCATCAACAACTACCGTGATCTCGTTCCAGCAGCACCACCTGTGCAATCTCCAGTTGATAAACTCAGCGACAATTTTCTAACTTACATGAATCAACAATCTCAAATCCTAACATCAATTCAACAATCGCTTCAGATGTTAACGTAAGACAAAACTCAGAAAGGTGTGTTTCTGGGCCAAGCGGTACCAAACCCTAAGCCTACAAACACAGCCTTTGAAGCTAGCAATACTCAAGGTATTAGTAATCCAAATCAGGGTGAGGTGAACGCAGTCACCACTCTTCATTCTGGGAGTGTTGACAATCAAATCAGTATGCCAGAAGTTCAACCTTTTGAAGCTGAGACAGAACATGTACCTACATCTGCCGAGGAGTCGACAACTAAAGCGAGAGACCTCACTAAGTCTCAATCCCAGCTTAAGGACAAAGAGCAAGTTGATCCGTTTGAAAGATACAGACCAAAAGCACCGTTTTCAGCACGATTGGCCAAGAACAAACCTGATGAAAATTTTGATGAAATTCGAGAAACTTTCAAAAATTTGACAATAAATCTTCTATTTCTCAATGCTCTCAAACATTTTCCATGACATGCTAAGTTTCTTAAAGACATGTGCACTACCAAAAGGCGAACGCATGTTCCTCAACAAGCGTTCCTCACAGAACAATTTCCTTCTATCACCGAATTCAATGGAGTAGTAAAATATAAGGACCCTAGCCGTCCCACAGTTTCATGCACCTTAGGAGACAAGTATACAGCTACTGCACTGTTAAACTTGGGAGCAAGTGTCAACTTACTTCCCTACTACCTTTTCAAACAGCTAGGTATCCATGAACTCAAACTTACAACCATGACATTGCAATTAGCTGATTGTTCCATCACGCATCCCAAGGGCATTGTAGAAATATCCTAGTCAAGGTTCAAGATTTTTACTATCCCATTGATTTTGTCATTCTGGACACGGAAGTTGCATACGACTCCAATCCTATCATCCTAGGGCGTCCATTTCTTACAACTCCAAACGCCCTCATCAACTGTCGTGATGGTTCTATGACTATGTCCTTTGGAAATCTCACTATAGAAATAAATGTTTTCAAATTGATGCCACAAACTATGGATGGTGAGATCAACATGATCACCAGTTCAGTTGATGTCTTAACTCCAACATTGGTACCCATTCTTCTTACGGATGAAGACAAGGATCATAATATCTTTGGCGACATCACTATTGAGGATATTGAAGATTTCCTTAAGGATGCACATACTTTTATAGATGAAGATTATCCTGTAGATCCAGACAAGTTGGATGAAGAATACTTCGAATTCTTAAGAGCCTGTGACGAGTTACCACCTGTAGAAACCCACCCACCTTCTACCACCACGATTCCCCATCTTCCACCCTTTTAACAGAACCTTACATTTGCATTTGACCTTCTCGCCTCACCTGTTCTTCACGAGTTTTTCAACCCGTCTGGCGACGAAGTAATAACCAAGACAACACCAACGGACACTTTCATTTTCAAATGTGAAACAGTAGAGCCCCACTCATTCAAAGAGTTTAGATCTAAACCCACTTTCTCATCCCTTCAGAAACATCTACATTCCAAATGTGCTTTCCGAGCGTTGTTTTTCTCATCGTCATCTCCTCGAATACCGTTCCGTATGAGAAAACCAAAAGTGCACACTTATTTAGGTTCTCGGTCTACTAAACCTCGAAGTAACAAATCTTGGTGTTTGAATTTGTTTAGGGGTGAAAAATGTGTTAGTTGGATCGACCCACAACTTTTTCGGTTGCTGATATATGATAAGTTGTGTATTGATTTTTGAGGACCCCACACGTTGAATTATAGTATCGAGAATCTAACTTTAAACGACTCATCTTTTTCTTTCAGTGTACTCCATTCCACTCTTATATAAAGGGAGTGCACCATTTTAGTATCCGGGCCTTCCTTTCTTTTCTTATCTCAAAATTATCTTGGAGTGTGTGGTTGCAAATGCCAGAGCCTTAGTCCACAACAACTCTATTTCAGAACTGAGTATAAATGTCTTATGATAATCAAGCAAACATGAATTCTGGTACAAGATGGGTACCCAAAATTTCCCTTCCTTCCTTCTCTACTTTTTTCTACTCCCTTCCAACTAACATTCAGCAACATATATTTTTAATATCACCAATTGTGTAGTTCATAATTTGAAATGAGCTTGGGACTTTCGACACCATTATTTACTTTACCCGCCACCGATTATGCTTAATGAGGGTCTTCTTCCCACAGTTTTTGGTCAGTTTTACTGACTGGGTTATAGTAGATTCCATGTGTCCTGCAAATAAAATCATTCGTTCATTACGATTTCGGGTATGACATGATTGTTTTTCAAGGTACCTGAGAAACGGCCCTTGCTACCCGGACGACAATAAAATGTTGCGACACTTGGACAGTTCCAGAGCTACAAAATGGAGCAAACTATGGTAGACCATTATCAACTGGCATGATGCTAAAGAGTGGCACTTCACATGTGATGATCCTAGAATATTGGATGCGCCCTGAATTTACATGTTGGGCCACACACACACACACACACACACACACATATATATATATATATATATATATATATAAATATATATATATATATATGTGTTTTTCCCTTTTTGTTGTGTGATATTTGTTTATTTCTTTGTATGTTGTTTGTTTTCTTTAGTATGATAATTTTAGTTTTCTTTTGGTATATTGTATATTGTGCTCGAATAACTTTTTGTTGTCATTTGTTCGCTGAATTTTTGCTCAAAACTTCCCAGGTATCTTCTTTCTCTCTCTTACACTTTGAAGACAAAGTGTCCTTCTGTTTGGGGGTGGTTAGAACTTTTTTTGCAAAAAATTAGCGTATTATTAGCTTGTTTATAGGTTTACTTTCTTTTCTTTTCAACGTATTTAGTAACAAAGTCTTGTTTCCTTTTCTGTGATGAAAATTGTTTAGAAATCTCACCTTAGCACTAGGATGAGAATGTGTTCCTTGAAACTTAGGTTAATACGTAGGCAATAGTTTTTACATATTTTCATGAACATTCATGTAATGAGTATCATTGACTGAACTTAGCAGTTTGTTTTTGGGACCCAGAGTTAGACTACTTAATTCCAAATTCAGGGAGAATCTAGCCTAAAAGCCTCGACAGGAGTGATTTATGAGTAATGACACAGAAGAGTAGTTATTTCGAGTAGAGAAATCACACGTCTACTTACTTGATCACTATTCGAATCCTATAAGAGAATTTAGGCCTTCTTTGGATCGATATAGCCACAAATACATACACTGTACAAATTTTACCTCTAGTCACCCCATTGAACCTTTCAATTAGCCATTTTTATTTTCACCAACATTTCCTTGCCCATCTATTAACCCCAAAATAAAATAAACCCACCTATTTGATGAGTATGAGAAATAAGATGAATGCAGAAAAGTGAAGAGAAAGATTGGTCTAAACAAAAATCAGTTACTTGCTTCAGAAAGGAAAAGAAAAGAAAAATAGAAATAAGTTTCTAAAAAGAAAAGAAAAAGAAAGTTAGAACTCTCAAAGTCAAATCAAAATATGTCACAAAGCCAAAAAGGGTTGAATATGGAAACATAAGTTAGAAGCAGAAAGACCAAAGGATTTCTCTAGTGTTAAATTTTAAAGACCATATTCTCTCATACTTATCATATTTTTGAGTTTCCATTCTATTTTCTTCTACACTACCACTTAAGTCCCATAATACCTAATAAAGACCTCTAGCTCAACTAGGAATATGATAGTGTGATAATAAGTAGTAGTTGTGATCAATCAGCACTTCTGAATGTCATTGAGTATGTGAGGAAACGTGTGCCCACTACACACTGGAGTTAGCAAAACTTAAGTGGAAAAATTATGAGAGAATTTGTGTTTTGACACATACCTGTGAGAACCCACTTAAAGACCTTTCTAAAGGATCCAGAAACAGCCTTGCTTGTACAGTTTATTGTAAAAATTCACTACATACATGATCATATGTAGATGTTTTAATTATTGTGAATTTATTAACTTAAGTTTCATAGGAATTAGTTCTTGTTCCCTACTAATGAGATGTATAGATATCTGAGATCAACTAAGGGAACAAGCCCTTGTTACTGAGTCGTTGTAGTATAGGTGAAGTTTGTGAGTATCTTCTCTGGAAAACTCTCACGAAGCTATAACTCGTCTATTGGGGAAACGAGAAACGAGAATTAGCTTAAACTACACATTTTTGGCCACTTATCTGTTTATTGTCTCTTCTTTGCTTGAGGACAAGCAAAATGCTGTTTGGGGGTGGTGTGATAAGCACCCAAAACTATAATATAAACCCTGTAGAGACATTACATATTGGTTAATTATGTGTGTAATAAATGCAAATTAATTGTATTTCCATGCTTTTGTAGGTTTTGACACGTAAACGATGAAATTTCAACAAAACTGACATTTTGGCATGGAAACAAGATGAATATACTAATTGGAAACAAACCCTTTTTATCAAGTGCAAAAGAAGCCCATTGGAAGCTTAAATCAAGCCCACGAAGCCTAGTCAAATCTTGCAGAAAAAAGAACATAACTTCAAAAAATCATATATTTCGACTCCGAACTCCGTTTTGGACGTGTGACCTGTCAAAACGATCAACGCGACAAGCTTTACGCAATGGCATATATGTTCTATCAAGTGATTAGACTGAGAATTAAAACATGTCCGAACCAAGACAAAGTAAAAATCTAATTACTATTCATCATGATGTCATTAAGTGGAAGGTTATATAATCACCACTTTCTCCACTTAATAAATGCACAAACCAGTCCTAGTTATTTATCTTGTAATGGGAATTATTATTCACTCACTTTCTCCACTTAGATTAACTAAATTCCATTATAAAAGTAGATTAATTTGTAATATTTAGATTAAAAATGTAAGATGTAATCTTGGCCATCCATTTCACTCCTTCGAAATTGTAAATAGGAAGGGTGGTGCTCTAAATAAACTTGCCAATTTACTTGTGATTTGTGGCCATGTAGCCCTTTACGATCTTCTTCTCTCTCTTTTAGTTTTATTTTTAGCAAAATAATTCTATAATTTAGGAAATAAGAAATCTCTTCTTCTTCTTCTTCATTTTCATTAGTTGTAATTATCTCACCATGAGCTAACTCATCATCCCTTGTGGAAGGTTAGATAAACCCATGTGAGGATAACTTTACTAATGAAGATGTAATTCAATTGCTTAAAATTTAACAAGTTTGATTTTTACTTCAATTATAAAATAGTTAGAAGTGGAAAACAAACTAAAGGTTGAAGAAGTGCTTTAGAGATAGGGTGCTAATTTAATCTCTCATACTAGTAGAATCTCTTTAGAGATTTATAAATTTTACTAGGGATCAAAGTTTAATTTTTCACTTTGATTTGTCTATGAATCAAAGTGAATATGAAAACTAACAATTGAAATATTTCTTTCATTAATAGTAATTTGATTCACATGGTAAATCAATCCTCCACAACTTTCTCTCTCTATATTCTCTAAACAAGTTTAAAATTAAGTTGTTTGTTGATTGTAATTTGAAAGTGAATTTAAAGTAAGTGTAATGTAAAACTTCCAATAAAATCCTTTGCTCATAAAGGTTTATTGTGATTAGTTGAGTGAAATTGTAAGCTAAGAGTGCTTCAATGTTAGGCATGGGATGAAACCTTGCTCAAGCTACTTGAATAATAATTTGAGAGCAAGGTACTTGATATAAATCAACTCAAAAGTGAATATCACCCCTTTTATTATAAATGTCTAGAGAATGACACCCATCTATTCCTAGCATGTGAATGGGTAAGAGTGTTATGGTTCTCCTCACCAGATGGCATCATAATTCTAGAACATGGGATATCCATTAAAACATGGTTGGAACAAGTGATGGAGTGGTGTGTGGTTCAGAAGAAACCGTTATGGTTGCATCGAATGGTTTACAAACTGTGAAACCCATGCGCAGCGGAATAAGGGTGTTCACGATTTTGTTTAGAATCATACTTTTAAACAGTGATGATATCTCTGAGAATCCAAGCTCTGCGAATCAGCAATCACTTGATCTTCTATTGTATCCCTATCCTTGGAATGGACGTTGTGTGGACAACGATTTACCAGCCCTTTCTTTCTCTCTTTGTCTTTCTTTAGCAATCACTCAATTGATTTCGGCAAAGAAGAAAGGGTTTCTTTATATAGGCTACAATAGGGACCATGAGGAGAAATTAGGGTGGTTAGGTCTCCTGACGGGCTTGGGCTTCCCATGTTCGCCCATAACACACGACCCAAGTTCGTAAACAAATAACTTATTCCACTAAAGGTCATTGTTGCACTACTGCCCTAATCCCAAATTAGTTCCATACTATATGCTCGTTGATCTCCCCGTGTTAAAATATCGAATGCCCGTTGATTAAGTCAAGTTACTGACAACTACTGTAACGCCCGTAGTTGTAATATGTATTTATTTATTTATTTATTAATTAATTATTATTTTTTATTTAAAATTTGTTGGATTGGATTTGGGATATGTGGGCCTGATTTCTGGGCCCGAGTCTGTGTTGGGCTTATGTTTTAAACCCATGTATATATATTCATATTTTTCCAGAGAATATCATTTTTGGATAAAAATAAAATAAAATGGAGGCGGAGATAAAAAAAACTCGCTTGCTAGAGAGTTGGTGCGCAACGATACGGACTATGAGGGATTCGTGGAGCTTTTAATTAATGTGAGTAAATATTTTATTGAATTTCTTTTATATAAAAATTCTCGTTATTTGTAGATTTCACGATGCTGGAAAATGGTCTGTATTTATACTATGTTTTGATTCAGTTTTGATTTAGTTTTAGTACTGTATTCTATTTAGTGTTAACTGTGTTTATATCCGTGTTTATGGATTGAAGAAAACTCTCTCCGAAAAACTTGTCCCGATCCCTTGATAACAAGCGAGTAATCAATCAATTTCAGGACTACTGTAAATAGATTGGTAGATCGATGTATAGATTATTGGTGGTCGCGATTTGGTGGAAGCTTATGCGCTGTTCATGGTGGCTAAAGCCCCACTGAAAGAATCGTCTGTAAATGTATTTGAACTGGGATATATTTTGTTTTGGTTGATTTCATGATGCTTGGTGGTTGTTGTGAAGTGTTGGGTATGCGAATTGATGTTTGGTTTGGGTGATTGAGTGTTGGAGAGGAGTGGGGCTGTTGAAGCTCTGTAAATGTGTTAATGGTGGCCAGAGAAATCGCCCAGTAGATTAGATTAGGTGAACTGTTGTTGTTTTGGTTAGAAGATGTTGGGTGGTAGTGGGGGTGTGTGAGGGATGTCGAGTGGGGCTGTGTGAAGCCGTTGGACGGTGGTGAATGGAGGTCGAGATCTTGGAGAGTGATTTCGAGTTTATTAATTAGAGTTTTTTTGCCTTAATTAAAGTGGTAGGGGTTTTGATTTGGAGTAATTTTGGTTAGGTTTGGAGTGGTGGCGGGTGGAATTCATGGTGGCTGGTGGTGGAGGAGAGGCTGTTGGCGAAGGGAGAAAGATGACCTCTCTGTTGGGCCTTGGGCCGGACCTAAGTTGGTTTGTTTGGGTTGGGCCAGTTTAGATTAGTTTTCTTTGGGCCAGTTTGGTTTAAGTTGTTAGGTCGGATTCTATTCTTTTGTTTTGGGCCAGTCCAGATTAAGTTTTTGGGCTAGTTTCATTTCTTTTGTTTGGGCCAGTTCTATTTTTGTTTGGGATGGGTCCATAGGACTTAAAATGGGTCCAATTTGGGTCTTTAAATGTTTAGACTTTTGGGCTTTGGTTTTGGGCCTTGATTGTGGACTATTGACTGTTTAATTGCATTACTTTTTATGTTGTAAATCGTATGGACAAGTCCAATGCTAAAGTGGTGCGGAAGCCTGCATAAATTGGTCCGTCATTATCTAAGAAAGATTTGACATTGATATTGTGCAATTTTTGACACGTAACAAGATTGATATTTGAGGAGACATAATATTCCTAAAACGCTATAAAAATGTTATGCGGTACGTTTTGAGAAATTGTGATGTTATGTGGTATGTTGATATTGTTGTTCTGTTAAATGATATCATATGTTAGGATATCTATTAAATGCAATATCTTTGATAAATTGATATAAACGCTCCATTATTATATCTGTGAGATGCTTCTATGAGGTAGCATAATATTTGTGGATATTTCCTACGGGATTGTGGCTTAGTGCAATAATTTATTTGGCACGTGAAAGAATGAAAGTCGTTATGAGATGTATTGCGATATTTCTAAATATTGTGGTTTAGTGTAATAATGTATTTGGCATACACGTGATAAAGTGAAATGGTTATGAGATATAAACGTATGATACATGAATAAATTACGTAATAAAAATCCTAGAACCTAGCTACCACAACTTATGTGATTGGCCCATGTGAAGGGAGTAAGTGATTTGATTGACACTTCTGGCGTTTCAGTGAATCTGAATGGCCCTTCTGGCATAGCCGAATAGTGACTTGATTATTCCGTTCGCAAAATTAGAACGAGACGCGCAATATTTTATGCTGAATAGTGGCAGTACCTGCGTAATGACGTTCGTGTGGGGGTTACCTGGTATGCGATATCTCGCTTAAGGTAATTACTCACGGAGTGGTTCATTACATGAGGGGAGGCATGTGGATGTACATGTTTGGCGTTGGGAAGCGATTGTGGTAGCCAGGGAAACTAGGTAAAACATAGAGACGACGTGATTCTAGGGACACTTGAAGAAACTCTAAACAATAATGGTGATGGTATATCAAAGTGTACGTTAAATCTATAATAAATGATTTATTATAATTTATGTTGCATTCACAAGGGTGTTGCAGAAGGGTGGGTTAGATTGATTATTTATGTAGGTGTGACCCACTTTGTGATCAGGCCTACACCAATTTAAGTATAGAGTGAGTTTTAGTTTTGTTATTTTATTATTAGATGCAGTTGATTTAGTGTTGTTAGAAGTTAAGGCGCCTCAATGGAGGAACTAAATACCATATTGTTATTGTATTATAAGCTAAGACGCCTCAGTGGAGGAACTACTTGCCTTCATTATTGTATTTAAGAATAGTGTATTAGTCGTTGGAAGTTAAGGCACCTCGGTGGAGGAACTAACTGCCTTATGGATTGTGTGTGTGTGTGTGTATATATATATATATATATATATATATATATATATATATATATATATATATATATATATAAGTATATTTTGTATTTTAGGGCTACTCATACCAGCATTGTTTATAATGCTAACCCGATTTGCATGTTTGCTTATCGGTGTGTGTTCATTAAATGAACATAGTTGATAAGTCTTGACAGGATTTAGATTTGAAGAAGGTTGGTTGCTGTTTGTGGTTTGCGTTAGCGTCGCATTCAGGATATGATTTATTTTCCCTTAAGGTGTAATAGATTTTAGTTGAGACAATGTTGTTTTGTATTTTCAGTTGTAATTATAATTAAAGAGTGTTGAAAGGAAAATTGTAATTTAACCATATTTGTGAGTTTTGGTAATGAAGATGACTTTTGTTTATTTAAAATTTTTATTGGTTTCAAATTATTATAATTGATATAAATAGATGATGAGTTTTTGGAAGTGGAGAGTGCATCACACCTCGAAAATCAAAGAGTCGGGAACAAATATTGTTTTTCCGATTTTGTCAAAATTCGGGGTGTGACAACTATATTAATCAACTTCTTATGTCCTTGAGTAGTACCACTCAACCTCATTGTCATGTCGGAATAAATCCACCTGCAGGGTTTACATGACAATCCTTATGAGCTCCTCAAGAGAACATCATCAACCCGACTTCTTGCGGGTCACAGATTCCTTCTATAATCAACATCACACCTTACATACAATGTCATTACCCAATCCATCGAGTTTATTGATTCACAAATGAATCTCACTCATTGATGATTTAAAGTAATGTACAATGCACGTAAATGCCCATTATTATATCCGGATTAAGAGGACAAACATCCATAATAACAGAGGTGTTTGTTCTCTTATATAGTCAGTATAAAGAGAAACAATCTCATTTAGTCCTGTTCAATACACACAAAGTGTATTAGTGTAATTCTATAGTCAAGATAGACTAATACCAGATTATACTATAACCATATTAATGGTTTGTCCAAAACCATCTAGGTTGTGAACGATTACTTATATTTTATAAGGTACTGATGATATGATCTTCTGTGTGTCACCACACACCATATCATCTATAACATAAAGTATTAGACACATGCATATAACTAATAACATATATAATATGCATAACATTTGCCCATATGATTCTCATTCAAAATATAAAGAATTAGAGCTAATACAAAAGTAATGTTTTTAGTATATAACCCTATCAATGTCGGTAAGGATGAAGCTAAGGCATACTATGGGTTACAGGTCTGCTGTATTATGCAAACTATTTGGGAAGTTAGAAATGAAATCAAATTCAAGAATAAGAAGGCAAATAAAGTGGACATGTTGAGGAGAAGCATGATAGTTGCCAAAAAAAAAAAAACTTTGATGCACACAGAGAAGTTTCATCACACTCACTAATATTGCACATGATAACTTGGATTCTTTAATTTCCTGTCTTTCCAAATGATTATGTTATAATTAGATTTGATGCTGCTTTTTACAACGACACTGAGTGGGCAGGAGCTGCCAACATAGCTTGCAACAATGATGGAGCCATTGTAGGGGCTGAGTTAGGAGGTTCAAAGCCACTAAACCTGTGGAGGCAAAGATGCATGCAACAAAGGTGGCAACCAGACTTGCAGAAATCCTAGTAGGAGATAATTTTGCAGCAATTAATGAACCTAGTCGTTTTAGGTCTCTCCTGAGTCTTAAAAACTCTATTAATGCTAGATGTAGAAATTTCTATTATAGTACTTTTAGCTGGATAAGTAGAGAGTTCGATGGGGACGCTCACTTGCTGGCTAGGTGGGTGTACTACCAACAAGGTAGAGGTGATCTTCCGAATTGTATGTCTGAACTTGTTTTTGATTTTGTTCCTATGGTGCTCTAATTTATATCGGGCTGGCTACGTTGACATACATAAATGATATACAGAAATGACGCAATCCTATCTACCTACACAATGAACTAAAAACTAATTTTCTGGGGATGTGATATCCACAAAAAATCACCTCCTTTAAACATGTCTAACTCTACCAAAAGTTGAGTTCAAATTAGAAATTTATCTGACGGTACATAATTTAAACACCTTTTGACAAGACTAGAGATATCCAATTGAGTTGATTTTTTGTGGATATACTATCCATGGTAGGTAAGTCATCTCTACCAAAAATCAACCTTTAGTTTAATTTGGAAGTCCGCTTTTGGAATGCGTATGTCATTTCCAGTATGTCGATGTAGTCAGCCCGTATATATATAATCATTGAGGCTATGTTTGGCCATAATGATTTTAGTACTGCTTAACCATATTTAAGGTAACAAAGTAAAATTGTGTGTAACAAAAAAGTTGATAGTTTTGAAGTTGTTTGGTTTGGAAAAAAAAAAGGATGTTCACATCCAATTTTTGTAAGCCCAATTATTACCAAAAACACCCATTGAATTGAAAATGGAAAGCAAACTATGTAACAATAAAAACCTAACTTCAATTCAAAGTTTCAAACAACAATTTATTGAAAAACTAGCATCCCTATGATTCGATTTTGATATATGTAAAAATATTGGGTTTAACCACTTTCAATATGGGTTCTTCTTGGCATATTGGAATACTTTTTAGTGCAAAAAGTTTGATACATTAGAGATTTTTTAAAGTAGAAAAGAAAAAAGTTTGATTGTGTAAATGGAATTTTATATTTGAGAAAAAAAATGGTATAATAGAGAGAAGATAGTGGGATAGAAAATTCAAAGTGCTTACTAGTGGTGGTGGAGATAGGAATGGAGAGAGATGAGTTTTATTTTGCAACTCTCAGTCTTATGTGTCGTTTTACCCCCAATGAATATTGTTATCACACCTCTTCCAAGAGATAACGTTATACCGGTTTTTGTGTCTTTTCTATTCTCATTAATCATAAGTTACGGCCCATATCTTGAAAATGAACGGGACCAAACAACTAAAGACCTTATCAAGGGTCTTGTACACTATACAGGTTACCCAATTCATGCTGCCAAATAGGCCCTTGAGTGAGTAATAAACAAATGCATACAAGGGCTCCGTTGGTAGTGCCCTTAACCCCTTAGGCGGAGTCCAATGGTGCGGCAAAACACTATATATGTCGGAAATTGTGATCCAATGGTGTGTCAAAATGCTACCCTGCCAACACTATTGGTGTAAGTTTACATATCTATACCACCAGTTTTAACGATATAGCGTATGTTCTACACGCTATTATGAGTGGCGGCCAAAGAAATCTAACCTACACGCCAGTATGAGCGGCGCCCAGAATTTGGTTCTATGTTTCCACACGCCACTCCCAGTAGCGGCTAGACCCTACTAAAGTCATTTTAAGAAATGAGTTTGTGCCAATTGCTTTTTTTCATACCCTTTTATATTTTGTATATTTCTATCCTACCATTTTCTTTTATATTTAGTAAAAAAGAGAATGGGTAAAATGGGAAAGGGGTTGAAAAGGAAAAATCTACATGCCATTACCAATGGCGGATACAAAAACAAATTTTGTTTCCCCACACGCTATTACTAATGGCGTCTAGGTGGGCCGATTTTTTTCAGCTTTTCACTACACGCCTTTGCTACTGGCGAGTAAAATAACAAACCATTGGGGTCCAATACCACTATCTGGCTAACCCTATCCACTATTCTATTGTGGTTTGTTGTTTTAGCGCTTTTGACCATTGGACTCAGCCTTAGTATAGTTGTTCTCCACTTCTCCCACAAAAACAGAGTATGGGACCTGCACCGTTCCAGGCTCAGCCAAAACAGCCGGTTCAACCCATTTCAAACCAATTTAACTTTTATCTGAGATTCTACACACAGTAGTAACGTATATATAACTCCCCAACAACTTTAAATCATTGATCTTCTCGAATCTAAAATTTCACGAATCTAGAGGTAAAGTAGACTGTTCATAATCGTGCACATTTATTTAACAAATAGCTACTGCAACAGATTAACATTTCTTCTATACCTACGGACCCACCAGAAGAATAAATAAGCCAATAAGTGGCTACTAATAAATTAAAAATAATAAAAAAAAAGTGGAGTTGAGTCATTCAATCAATCTTCGAATCTCTCAAAAAAAAAAAAATCTTCAAAATTCCAAAAAAGAGGACCGTACTCTAAAGAGAAGGAGAAGATTGAGGGTCGAATCTCTCTCGTTGTTTTCGGTAAAACTTTATTCCTTCGTTTTTCAACTTTTCAACTTTTGTTAATGTTTGTTCTTTTGTTGTGAAAAGATCTAGTGTTGTTGTTTTTTTTTTAATTTGTGTAGATTTGGAATTTTGACTATGGCTTCGAAGCGGATCTTGAAAGAATTGAAGGATCTACAGAAAGATCCACCCACGTCATGCAGTGCAGGTGAAATTTTGTTGAATTTATACTGGTTTTATGTTTTCAGTTGTTATTTAGATGTTTGAGGTATAGATTTGATTGGAAAGTTGTAAATTTTGTTCATTTTGTTGGTTTTGATGTTGAAAAGGTTTCATTCCGATTGGAATGATGTAAATTTTTGTTATTTCGATTGTTTTGTGTTGTCTAAAGTTGTTTAGAGTTTTGATCTGTGGTTTTTTTGATGGATTATTGGTGTGTTTAGTATAAGTGTTTTGTCAAGTAAGATCTGTTCTGGTGATACTGTGGAATTGAATGATGATGTCTGTGAACTGATTGTTTGAGATTTTTCTGGAGTTAAAAGTATGTAGAATTGAATACTTAGTGTTTGACTTGTATGGTCGACATAGTACAGTATATTGCTTTGTGGTGCAGTGGAGGACTGGAGGTCTTTTGTTAAAGAAAAATAAGAGAGCTTTGTGGAGCAATATCGACTGATGATGTCTGATCATAGGCCTTGAGTGGAGTATGGTGTAGTTAATCTCACTCCAATTCCCATGGACTTGAGGGTGAATTTGATTAATTTTTTCTAGATTGGTAGTGGTAGCAAAGTCTTGAGTGCATTTGCGTCAACTTCTCACTGTTTTTCGTATTAGGGCCGCATAACAAGAAACAATCAACATCTTTGGAACAGATTTCTGTAACATAAATTACCTGTCAAACTTTTGTTAAGTTTGCTTTTGTACCAAGCACTGCATTGATGTTATTTGAGCTAGTAAGTAGGGTTGGGTCTATGACCTGATGGTTGCGATGGTAAAGTTTTGGTGTCTTTTTCAGATATTGGTATAACTTTACCCAGATTAGTAGATCTCCACAGACAGTGGTCTATCTTAAACCGGATTGGTCTGGTAGGTTGTTTGCGCGTTTGATTTTAGTTTTGTTCTTTCTTTCCTTCCTGTGAGGAAGCGGTATTTAGTTTTTAATGGACCAAAATTAAAACTAGTGGATGATTTTGTCGTATACCATAGCATTTGACTTCTGGCTAACACGACCTTGAATGAGTTAATATTTTGCTCTCTCCTTTCTTAGCTACATAACAAATTCCTACTTTTTTTTGGTCGATAAAACAATATTGTATTAGAATATCAGTGTGAGAGGTTCACATTACCTTTATAATAGTTACATCAAAGTTGCACTATAGCTTCCCAATCAATTATAAATTACAATTGAATCAAAACTTAAATTCCTAACAGTAGGAAGCTGAGATACCCATCACCAAATGATGTATTTGCAGTTACAAATAATACTATTTAAATCACAAAACTTATTGTAAAAAATCCTTTGATTTCTTTCCATCCAAATGGTCCACGTAATACCACTATAACAAATTCCTACTATCCTCGTTGTGTGTGTTTTTTAGTATATTTGTTAGATAGCTATATAGTTATTTCCTAGTATAGCTTCAGTTTTTACGACATATAGTGTCAATTTCTCTGACAACAGTATAAAATTGAATCAATCTGTATCTATCGTGATTTTTTATTATTTGAGCCTCCTTTCTTCATACTGAAAGTATTGCTTATTATAGAGGTATATCCATCTGATCCTGCAACAAGATAGGTCATACTATCAAACTATCAAAGTATATGAATTCAAATTGGTAAATATGATAACAGCGGTTTACTGGATTACGCATATGATACTATACTTGAACGACGTGGTAATTTACAACAATAGGCCATTATGGTTGTAAGCTGGTAATGATTTTATTTCAGCTATAGTGTAACTTTTTTTTTTTGCATTTAGTACATAATTCTAGTTTAGTACCAGACAACTATAGTGGAACTCTTAAGACTCTTTTAGAGTTTGAACAAATTACACTTAACTCTTTTATGATGCTTCATTATTCAATTGATAATAGATAATTTCAACTGACTATTTCAATTTAATATATGGATACTCACAGGCAAGTAATGTTGGATAACCAATGTATTAATTTTCCTTGTCGTGTTTGATATTTAACAGGCCCTGTTGCGGAAGATATGTTCCATTGGCAAGCAACAATTATGGGTCCACCAGACAGTCCTTATGCTGGGGGAGTTTTTTTGGTTACTATTCATTTCCCTCCAGATTATCCATTTAAGCCACCAAAGGTACTTTATTACCTATTTCATTAAGTCTTTTATTGTTTAACAATGTCATATATAATCAATTACACCAGCTTCATGAAATCACATCCTTGTTGTTTGCTCGTTAGTTCATTAAGAATTTGATACATTTCGTTAAATCTCTTGACAATCAGATCTGATACTACTTGGTACTCTTTAATTTGAGCACTGCTTGTTTATGTATTGGATCGTCTTTGGTGCAGCTGAGGAACAATTGTAAAAACAAGGTTTACTTGTTTCCCTTGGTAAAGGAGGACCTTTTAAAATGTTTCCCACTTTCCCTCTTGAGTAGGTAATGTAAAAGTTTCCATATGGATTTTAATAGTAGGATATCATCAAATGGAACGTGCATATAGGAAAACTGGGTTAGAGTCCTGAGGCTGGCTTTGGGGTTTACAAATTTTGCCTCAAGACTTTTAAGAAGAACTTTTCCCCCTCATATGAGCTAGTTGTTGATAAGTCCGGAGGTTGTTGGGTGCTGAGACTGATTTTGGAAACTTGTGTTGATTCCATATTTAATGTGTTCTATCTGGAATTGGTGACTAGGGTATGTTTAAGATTTAGTAAACATGTGATTATTTCGCATAATCACATGTTACCCTGGGAGTGAAAGGGTGTGACAGCTCTGAAATCAGCGGTGTATGAAGCTAGTACATCATGATAATGGAGGGGGTAGATGAGCAAGAATTTTTTACTAGACTTTTTCTGCATGCGAAAGGGTTTGCTAGAATCACTAGTTCAGGATATTAGACTGCCCAAACTACACATTATTGAAAAAAGTGTTGCCTTGGTTTTTCAAAAAAAAAAAGAGTTAGGGGTAACTTTTACTCATTGTTGTCTTGGTGGCCATTTGGCTTGCTTTGTAAAAACCATTGAGTAGAGGGACAATTTTTTGCTTGGAGGTCCCTGTCAATGACTGTGGATGTCTAGCTGTATGAGAAATAGATCAGCTAAGTCAGCAGATATTTTCTTGCAGATTACTAGCCCAATCACAAAGCATGATCAGTCTGAACCCCATTTGCGGTTCTTAGTTCAAACTAAACTTAAATGTTTCTGATGATAAAATGTGACCTTTTTTATTTTTTTTCAGGCACTTAATAGAAATAATGATGTCTCACTTTGTTTGAAGGAGTACAGTATTTAGTGCCAGAAAACTAGACTGACTCAAGCTGTTGTCCCTATCCTGTTTATCACATAATGGGGAAGCAACCACGTAAGTACCAAGTAATATGGGTGTATGGCTGAAGGGATTAAACTATTATAGAGTTCTGCAGGTTTCGTTTGGGATGGAACATTGATATCCCAGCCATTATTGTTAATACAGTAGACATTGTTGGGTTTCTTGTGACCACTGTGAAAAGGATGACGAAAACCTCATTTCCTTTGGTAATGAAAACAATACCCTCAATGCAACTTAGTTCATCAACTATTAGACAGTTATCTGCTGACAAAGCATATTAAGGGTATTTGCCTCAATGTTTTTGGGTATTGTGAGGGCTTTTAGGCACTCAGGCTGGCTTGTGCTAATATGCTTGGTGAGGCGCTAGCTGCACTTCAAGAAGATGCAAGTATTGAGCTTTAACAGTTACGAGTCAGTCTGAAACAATTTTGAAGGCTCATTTAGATGCACGTATCAGGTGAACAATGACCACCTAGTATTGATTCTTTATACTTCAGCAATAGCAACCTTTGGGGGTTTTATTGTCATGCCTTCCAATTTACAGGCTTAAACCATAGTACATTGGGTGGCTCAGTGCATACTTAAGGAAGACATAAGTATTGAGCTTGGATAATCAAGATCTGCTTGAGACAATTCTAGGGCCTCACCAGTTACTCATATGTGATGATCATGGCCACCTAGTGGTCCTTGGGAGGTTTGGCCTGAGGTCTTGGATTTGATTCCAATCTTCAGCGGGGAAAAGGAGATTTTAGGGTAATTGTTATCATGCAATCTTAGCTATCGGCATATCTCCGTTGATTGTGTAATACTTTAAGAATTTCGGATAGGAAAGATTTTTATAGTATAATATTTGTTTAGCATCTTGCGTCAATATAATGTTTTAATCAATGAAATGACATACTGAATCTTAAAAGTAGGAGGTGTGTTTGTCAAAATCTGTATGTTAGTATTTCAGGCCTAATGTATTCTGGCTTTTTTGCATTTTGTATTTGCCCCCTCCCCCCTGTTTTGATCAGCAAAATGGTTGTAGGTTCGCTTTTGCTTTAAAGGAAATTGCCATTGACTCTATATGCATTTCTCTATTGCTCCCCTCTTTTTATAACTGGTCATTGATACAGGTAGCATTCAGGACGAAGGTTTTCCACCCGAATATCAACAGCAATGGGAGCATTTGCCTTGACATCTTGAAGGAACAGTGGAGCCCTGCTCTGACTATTTCGAAGGTCTTGTTCTTGAACTTGAAAACTCTTAAGAGTGGATTGTGCCACTGACTTTGCCATTGCTGTAGTGGATAGAGATACACTATAGTTTGGGTAGATGGCTTTTGAAGGATTCGAATGACATCATGATTTACCTGCTCCAGATCCCAACCATGTGATAGTGGACTAGTGATATTGAAAGTCTCTTGATGGGTATGGCTCCTTGGTGGTTGTGCAAGCCTGATATTGTGTTGCCCACCCCACCAATACATAAAACTAAGAAGATAATGATCAGAATTCAATTCCATTTAACCTAGGACTCACCATGTATAGCATTATTTAAGATCGTGGTGTCAAAATGGTAACCACCTGTGCATAGACCTAAAAAGATTTTACATGCCCAAAAAAGTTGGTGCCTGTGTCCCCCACTCCCACTTGTATTGCTTTTTTGTTTATGGTGTGTTAGATTGGTGGGATGTACTCCTAGAAACATCTAGTTTTAGTGTCATTGTCCCGTTTGATTTGTTTTCCAGATGTATTTTCCCTGCGTGTAAGTAAATGCACCCTCATGGATCGTATCTGCTTGACACGAAATCTCTTTTGAGAGAAAGGCTAAATCAATCAGGCCAGGCCTACATATTTTAATTTTGAAAATTTCAGGTTGTTGTCATTTTGTTAGTGAGTGCTGCATTGTCCTTATTTTTGCCTGTATGTTATCATTTCATTTGTTTAAGCGGGTGGGAAGGGTTTTTGTTTTCAATTTCAGGTATTGCTCTCGATATGCTCGTTATTGACAGACCCAAACCCTGATGATCCATTGGTGCCGGAAATCGCTCATATGTACAAGACAGACAGGAGCAAGTACGAGACTACTGCGAGGAGCTGGACCCAAAAGTATGCTATGGGTTAGTGTGCTGATTGTTGCATGAGGGCTCCTTTCCTTTCTTTTGACTTCCAATCTATCCTTATATGTAATGATTGAAGATGTGTGATCTATCTCCTTCCTAAAAGAGAAGGGAAAGTTCTAAATCCTGCCCTCAATGAACCCAATGTCTTTAAACTGTTGTATGAGAATGTGTGTTTGGAACCTTGAAAAGAGTAACTAAACTACTCTCTTGTTCAAAAATATAAACTTAGTGGTACATCTCAAATTTCTTCCACGTATTTTTATTGGGTTCTGCCATTTCAATATTTTCATTTGGTACGAAATACTGTTGAACTTATAGTTTATCATACAGGGGATCTAGTAGGCTAATCAGCATTGTCCTTCAACTGAAATAAACTTTTAATTTCTAGTATCAGACTATCATCATCCTATGAGGACAACGATCATTTATTATGATTGTTCAGAAGTATGAGGTTGTGTACATACGACTTGATTTTTTTAAGGCCTTTGAGATGCATGAAACATTTGCTTTATGCTATGGCGTAAGCAATAGTGGATGGCATAAAGCAATAGTGGATGAAAATTGAGGACATCTTTCTTCAGTTTCTTGCCATAGTAATCAAACCATTTGAGAAGGCAATTGTGGATATGCACTTACGGTAGAAACCTACTTTGTATCTGTTCTCTCAAGTATTTTTTTTTTCTGGTAAAAGTATATGTTCTCTCAGGTTGCACTCTCGAATTATCCCTGGTGGGTTTTGGATTGTATTTATATATCTTCCATTGCAGATCTCAGTCTTGCTACTCTCTTTAAGGTGGAAACCTACTTTCATTGATAAATCAGTTCAATTCCAAATCTCCCGCCTTACCACCATTTTTTCCCTCGCAAAAGTTTTACTGCAATCTTGGGACTATTTAGCATGTCCAAGTTAGGGGAATAGTATCCTGGTTCATGATATCCTCAAACTAGTGGAGTCTTTCTCTTCGGTTATTTTTGTTTATATTCCACGCTTTTGTAATACTGCCTCATCATCTTTTAAGTACACACACGTATTTTGTTTGTAATTACCGTTCATTGGAGTTATGCTGTAACTGTGGAAGTGTGGAGCACTTTCGTTTGATCCATTCGTAGTATCAGTTACATTTTGACCAATTATACAATTTGTTTTTTTTTTTTTTCTCATAATCGATAAGAATTCTCTTAGTTTATTCGGTAAATATGAGAATTTAAAAAAGGTGCCAAACAATGTAATTACCGTTCATTGGAGTTATACTGGTTGCGGAAATGTTATGTTTCTCATCGAAGAACCATGAAAAAATAAACAGTTATTTTTGACCAATTAACAATTTGTTTTCTTTCCATTGCCAATAAATAATGGGAAGAGTAAGACTCTTAGTTTATTCGGTAAAGGGAATTTAAATGGGGTGTAAAATGTACTCTTAGTGAAATTTTAACCTCAAATATAAACCGGTTGCGTTAATATGTTATGTTTCTCGAATCGATTAGTTAAAAAACACGTGAAAAAAATAAACAGTTATTTCCCGCCAGTTAACATGAGTTTAAAATCTATTTTTTACACTTTCCATTGGAGTATAAAGTGTGGATATTTATTAAATATACAATGGGACAGAGAGAGTAAGACTGAGAGAGGTGTTGCAGCTTATTACAACTTACAAAGATCATGTATTCTTCATGTTACTGGTATTTGCCATCGCCCATGTGGTTTGGGTATCTTCTAGTCTTCTACTACGTTATTTGTTCAAACCTGCTTCTCATGATTTTGTTTTCAATTATGTTAGAAAATACTGGTATTACTATTTGTGATCGAAAAAGGTATAGCCATGGAGTGCATGGAATGTTAGGGGGTGTTTGAATCATATTTATTTATTGCTAAAAAGTGTTTATTAGTGAAAAAATATTTTTTGAAAAAATAAATATGGTTGGTCTCTATTTAAAAAAAAAATAGTTTTTCATCCAAAAAACACTTTTTGGTCCAAAAACTAGTTACCGAGATCATATCTACAAAATATTAGGCTAATCCGAAATTTATAAATGCCCTAACGATTTTGAATTTGTTTACGTGTCAAGATAAAATATGTCCTTAGAACCTCTCTCTTATGATAATTAGGTAAAACTTGTTTTTCAAGTTAAAAAACTATTTTTCTTTGAGGGAAACATTTTTGGGAATTGCCTGAATGTTTTAGACTTTAGTATTTTATGTCGCGATATGTCGAAATATATTGAGAAATATAGTGTGAAATCTAATTTGATAAAATAACTTTTAAGAAAAATCACAACTAAATATGTTTATTCAAAAACTGTTTTTAGAATAAATATTTTTTCATAAAAATATTTTTAAGAAAAATTGAGACCCAAACACCCCCTTATGTGTCATGAACATTAAAAATGAACAAACTCAGATTAACTAAACAATTATGAGCACCTGACTCCTTAAATCCACTCCCCATTACGACTCCCTATCTGAGTACCACGTGGTTACGCATCTCAGTACTACTCAATAGAGATTGATCAGTTACAAATTCGGTTTTTGGAATGCATTATTCATGTAACATATATACTGTTTTACTTTTTACTTCTCCATTTTACGACTTCAGAAATCAGAACAACCTCTCTCAGACACATGGAGAGGTGACAAACTGACAATAGTTCGGAAAGTATATGATGGTCATACACGTAGAGCTGTTACAAACACACAACATAGCTATGTAATTAGTAACAAAGATTGTCATTAGAGCATTCCCAATGCAAGTCAGTATTGAGAGAGATTGAGAATTTTCATTGTTTTTTATCAAAAAATCCTTGCCCAATGCAAGGGTGACAAAGTCGGTTATTTGTCACTAAGTTAAAACACGAGTAGCAGTTGCTGAGTTGTGAGCTTTGGATGAAACCTTTTATTTTTATTTTTATTTATTTATTTTTTTATTTTTTTTTTTTTTTTTTTTTTCTGGATGGATTGTTACTGCGTGTTTTTTTTTTCCAGACGGAATGTTTCATTTCGTCTAGCTGTTTTTTCGATTTTTACATTCAGACGAAATCAAACATTTCGTCCGAAATTCAAAGTTACTTCTGCATTGGACACCCTCACCTTGTTTTTCACCAAAACGATAGCAAAGAGGGAAAATTGAACCTACGTGGAGGTAAAAAATACTGACTTAGATGGTAAAACCTTTGGGTGATGATACCAGAGGTCTGGGGCTCGAACCCTGCCAGTATCAAAGAGTTACTGATCTTATTTAAAATAGGCTTACCAATTAAAAAAAAATTAAAAAAAATACTGACTTATTGGAAATGCTCCTAGAAAAGAAATTTTCTGACTTAGGGTTGTAAATGGGCTGGGCTAGGCCCAAAAGTTTGTAATTTTGTATTGACTATTGACAGATGATAAAACCCGACCAATTCATTGACAGCCCTGCATTGAATGGACTAAGAATCTGACTAACTCAAATAGTAAATTGAGAAATGTACTCGGGCAAAGAAATCGTGCACATGAGTGGTAGGGTGGACATACCCTGGAAATCAGGTTCACTAAACCCAATATAATCAATCTTAGTGAATAACGACTTCTCTTAAGTTCAAGACAATATTGATGAGAGCCACAAGCTTGAACTCCACTGAGAATCTTCAACGAAAAAATGACATATATACACTGTACTTGTTTAGTTAGACTGGTCATACTCTGACCTCATGAGAAATGCTTCAGTTCTCTACTTCTTTTATTTCAGTTGCTTCATTATATATTTCAGTTGAGTTATTTCATATATAATATCTTCTAGTGTCTGGAATAGATAGTGTGCACTATTATTGATGTATCTAGCGCGGTAATATTTGCCATGGGTCGTGCTTGTTTGCCGGCCTATAGAAGCTTCCATGTAACTTAAGCTAGCCAGCTAGGGTAGTGATATTATTATCGAAAAAAAGAGCTAGGTATGCGGTTTTGAAGTAGATCTCAACTCGTTCACAAACGATGCAAAAATACATGTAAACTGGTTCAGTTTGAAATGAGAATTGCTAGCGTCCTGCCTGAAGGGCGTAGGACCGTCCAAACCTATTTGAAGACAAAATTTATTACCAATTAACCTTTTAAACTGGTTCAACAGCCATAACTAAAAATCTAAAATTAAACAATAGAATTTCTGAGTTTGTGTTATCCTCTCTCCATACACAACATCCACCATCGTGACCAACTACAATCAAAGGCTAACGCCAATTAACGATGCCCGACGGCGTTCTTCCCTTCTTTCAACCTCCTTATAAAATTAAAACTCATTTCGGTACAGTGTAAGAAAAAAAAAGGAAACCCAAGTCTTCAAGTCATAAATCGATAATTAGCATAGTAGTTTTTCTGTGATGAATGGGTAATTGTAGCTTGCATGTAGATGTCCTAGTTCCTTTAATGGTTGTAGATTCCAAATTTTTTTGTTGTGGGTATCTTCTTGTTCACAAACCCACCATTGTAAAAATGTAAATAGCTCCAGTACAAACATTAAAAAGGAATTGATCGATATTGGCGTAAACTTAAATTTTATCATAATTCTTAAAGAAATGTAAATGTAATTACAAATTGTTACTTTATTACAATCTAAAATATTGACAATAATAGCTAATGCAAAATGCAATTGAGAAATTCGCACTATAATTGAATGAAGGAGAACCTCTTGAAAAATCTGCAACAAAAAATTAAAAATTTATTTGTAAATTTTTAAAATTTAATTTTAGTTAATAATCTATTTATTTTTTTATGGAAACACAAGGAAATAAAAGGTTTGTGGAGAAAAAAATAGAATGATTTGGAGAGGGAATAAAATTAATATTTGTTTAGATTTTAATTAACTAGAGTTAATCACTAATTAAAAGAGATGGTGGATAGGTGCTTAGGAAATTTTTTCGCTCCTAAGCACCTAGGAGCAAAAAATTTTTCTTAATCTTTTTTTTTTTTTTTTGGTAATTAAGGAGTAAGTTCCGTTTACTACACTTTTTATACCATAGTTTATATCATGCCCTACAACTTTACCTACATCGTGAATTATAACCTAGTAGTTTTTGTGGATGTGTTCAACTAACCATAAAGATCATATTTATAAAATTTCAACTCATTTGAAAATGTTTAACTATGCCAAAGATGATTGCAAAATCGAAAATTTTGAGTTGTTAAAAAAAATTTAAAGTTGACAACGATTTTTTAACTAGGTTAGAGATTTCCAAATGAGATGAATTATTGTAGAAATGTTATATATGGTTAGTAGATCATATCCACAAATTATTAGCACTTAACTCATCTTGTAGAGGGTGTGGTATAAAAAGTGTGGTAAACGGAACTTGCTCGTATATATATATATATGAAAGAGAGAGATTAGGTAAAACACCTGATTAATGTGGAAAGATCAGTCAGCAGCAAGAACACTTGATAAACAAACTTAACTTTTATTTATATAAGTGGAGAATTATGTTACAGGGGGGAATGAGAGCACACTGGACACTGGAATGTAAAAGAAAGTTCAAAGGTAAATTGAAAGATATTCCTCAATAAGGGTGAGGTATCCCTTTTATAGTAGTTGGATCTCAAATATAATTTGAAGTCCGCATAGGAAGTGGCTACGTGTGCTAAAGAAGTCGCAGTCTGCTGGGGCACCAAGACAAGAATAATTGTCTTGTACTTTTGGCTTGTAAGGATAAGAATCTTTATAATACAAAACTCGTGTACAACTTTTGGCTTCTAAGAAAAGCAAAAAGTTAGGAAGTCTACTTTAAGGGTCCACCTTGACATAGCATTTCTTGTTTGTGATCCAACAGTAAGGATAAGAATCCTTAAGATAATGTTCCTTCTGTATATGGAGAATTCTTCGATTGAGAGTCCCTATCATGGGCCATGGGTACTTCATTCATGTTTGCCAATAAGATTATTGGTTTGTCTTTGTAACAATAGTAACATAATAAGGGAATAATTGCCCTTTGTCTTCATTATGTTTTGGAGGAAGAAGGCTTGATCTCCTGTTGGGCCTTTAATGCCTTCTTAAATTTCTCCCAAATGTCCCCTTTATCAGGTTCTTCTAGAGGATTTGGATAAATCTGAGTTAAAGCCTCAGTAAAGTTAAAATTGTCACCCAGCTCTTCATTTGGCTGTCCTTTTCCTGCTAAGCAGGCAAAGCGGTTTGCCTCCTCTTGATTGTTATTAGATGTCATAGAAACATCATCCTGCTGAGATGATAATACTACCTTTTATGGAGAAGGTTAAGTTGAACTTTAGCACTACCAGATGGCATAGTAACTAAAGGTAGCTTGAAAGAAGTCATAAAATGCCTCTTAAGTTTCTCCATACAGAGGTCATTAATCTGCTTCTTGGAAAGATCATGATTCTAGAATTTAATAAGATTCTTCATCATTTCAAAAGGATTTCCTGTATCCAATTTTTTTGAAGGATTGGTTCTTGGAGTCTGTTTAATGAATAACTTCAAATCTTTCTTAATAGTAATAATAGCTTCTTCTAATCCACCATCTAGAAAAGTAAAGATTGGAACATCTAGAATAAAACTTAAGATCTTTTTCAAGATCTAGGATATACCATATAAGGTAAAGGTATAGAAGAGCAGGGGTGGCAATCCCATATATAGGAATATTTTATTTCCATCTTAATGAAGGATAATATTCTGTCCATTGTAAAAATATATCTAAAAGATTTTCTGGAAGAATTTCCAGTTCAGGACCAAACTATTCCCACCACTAAAAAATCCAAAAAGGATAATAAGTCTTGGTCGACTGGGGGCATAACTTAATAAACCATGAGTTCTTTCTATGGGCATTTTGATATAAAAACACATTAGTGCAGGTTGAGATATAATCCCAATAATTATAAAATAATCCTGTTAGATTAGATTTTCTGCATTTCTTAGGATCTAAACCCCACTAATTGTAAAAGATAAATCTCTTGAATATTGCCTTACTATAATCCAGAAAACCACCCTGTAGGGTGGGAGGAAGATGTCCTGAACAGATGTCAGAAAGCAAAGAAGACTAATTGGGCAACCTCTCTAGTCCCACGAGAGGGGACCGGAAACTCTTCACCTTAAAAGCCAAAGAGAGACCGCCATCGTGGTCGCCAAAGGGCTGAATCCCTATCAAAGGGACGAATGCCCAGAGGGCAGTACCAAAATGTAGCCAGCAATGGAGATGGAAAACCATAAAAGAAGCCACGGATGGAAGGAACTGAAGAAGCTCTTCCCTTGATAGACAGAAACTTCGCCTCTCTGAACAAAATGCCAAACGAGGTCCTAGACTCGATCAAGAACCATAGTTATCTCAAATGGCCAGCTTTACTCAAGCCAGGCTCCCTGGGTACTAGAAACCAGAGGACCTATTGCAAGTTCCACAAGAGTAAGGGTCATAGTACCAGAGCCTGTAGGATCCTGAAGAATGAACTACATGATTTGATTGAAAAGGGGTATTTGAAGGAGTTCGTAGCACACGAGCAGGCGAATGCAGTACAACTCGAGGAGATCAGCACGTCGGTTCAGGATCCCCCATGTACTGGACCACTCAATGGCCGTCTCCAGATAAACATGATTTCAGGAAAGGCAAGCAAACGAAGTGGGTAGGTCATAGAAAAGGGTGCGCAATACCAAATATGCGTCGCCAAGCAAATAAGGATCATGAACAGCGAATTGACTACGGATTGTGCTTAAGTCAATGCGTTACCTCACAAAGATCCCCTCATCCTTTTCACTGAGGCCGACTGTCTTAGCATCCATAGTCCACATGAGGATGCACTGGCTCTTACACTTCCTTTTGGAGATAACAATTTGCATCGCATATTGGTTGATCCAGGAAGTTTAGCAAATGTGTTATACTGTGACACATTTAAAAAACTGTAGATTTCTGACTCTGAGATGGTCGTGCAACCAACTCCAACCTGTATGGATTCAGTGGAGACAAAGCTCTAATAGTTGGGGAGATCCAACTACCCGTAGCTTCTAGTCCGGTAACCCTCATCATAAATTTTGTTGTGGTAAAAGTTAGCATACCCTATCATATGATCTTAGGCAGGACCTGGCTGCACAGGCTCCGCGCTATTCCTAGCACCTATCACCAATGTCTAAAATTCCCACATAATGGGAAAATTGAAACAATCAAAGGAGATCAGGTGGCTGCCCAAACATGCTACGCTATGGAGACAAAGCAATCTCCACTCCCTTTTGAACCAATGGAAGTGGGGCAACCCACCAAATAGGAATTACAGTTGGATCCCCCCTCTCCCTGACCTGGTCCCAAGAGAGAGGGAGGATCCCCCCTCACTGGAGCCGTTAAAGGAAGTGAAAATTGTGGGAGGAAGCTCGCCCAAAACCACTTTCATTGGCACCTTATTGAGTTTGGAAGAGTGCCAGGCTCTAATACACTTCCTCCGAGAACACAAAGACGTGTTTGCATGGTCATTCAAAGAAATACTAGGAATTGACCCCCATGTGGCATGCCACCAGCTCAATGTCCGCAGTGATGCAGTAGTAGTCAAACAGAAATTGAGAAAAATAGGTACTGACAGATCCAAAGCAGTAAAAGCCAAAGTTGAAAAGCTAAAGGTAGCTAATTTTGTCAGGGAAATCAATTTCTCCACCTAGATTTCTAACATTATCCCAATACGTAAAAAGAATGGGTCATGGAGAATCTGTATCGACTTCACAGATCTGAACTACGATGTCCAAAAGATTGTTACCCTCTGTCACGAATTGACAAATTGGTGGATGCAACGGCTGGACATGAATTACTATCCTTCACAAATGGGTTGTCTGGCTACAACCAGATCCCATTGCATGAGGAAGACCACAAGCATGCTAGTTTCACAACCGAGGATGGCATATACTATTATCAGGTCATGCCGTTCGGACTGAAAAATGCGGGAGCCACGTACCAACATTTGGTAAACAAAATGTTCGAGGGATTGATAGGCGATATTGTAGAGGTGTATGTAGATGATCTCTTGATCAAAAGCCTAAGACGTGGAGATAACCTCTCCTACTTAAAATGTGCATTTGACATTCTCCGAAAGTATCGCATGAAACTCAACCCAGCGAAATGTGCTTTCGCTGTCTCATCAGGGAAGTTTTTAGGATATCTGGTTACTAAGCGAGGAATCGAGGCAAACCCAGATTAGATCCGAGCGCTCATAGAAATGTCTTCACTTAAAACATGAAAGAGGTTCAAAAAGTCACAGGCAGGTTAGCAGCTCTGAACAGGTTCATCTCCAAAAGTTCAGATAAGTGCAAACCCCTATTTCAATTACTGCTAAAAAATACTTCATTTGCATGGACGGAAGACTGCCAAAAAGCATTCGATCAACTCAAAACGTACTTGGGAGCACCACCGATCCTTTCTAAACCAGTTGAAGGAGAAGTTTTGGTTCTTTACCTCTCTTCATTTGACTACGGTATCAATTATGTACTAATATGTGTGGACGAAAAGAAGGTTGAAAAACCTATCTATTTCTTGAGTCGAACGCTCCTACCGGCAGAAATGAAGGTACCCTAAACTCAAAAGAGTCGCTTTAGCCCATATTTTTACGGCAGAGAAATTACGACCATACTTCCAGCCCCACACTATCAGAGTAATCACAGAATACCAATTACGATCAGTTCTGGAAAGACCGAACAGGTCAGAAAGGTTAGCTAAATGGTCCGTGCAACTGTCAGAGTATGGTATAATCTACGTCCCACGAATCTCAGAGAAGGGTCAGGCACTAGCAGAATTCTTGGGAGATTTCCTAATGACCTACACTGGGTACAACTCAACAATCCCTAGTTCAGATGATAACATCCTACTTGAATCTCCAAATACGCATCCAGACCCTTGGGAGCCACGCTCCGGATGGCGACTATTTGTGGATGGATCTTCAAATGACAGAGGCGCAGGAGTTGGAGTTGTGTTAGTTACTCTTGACAATATGTGACTGGAGAAATCGACCCGGTTAGGTTGGAATGCCTCTAACAATGAAACAAAGTATGATGCGACACTTGTTGGCCTCACAATGGCTCTCGACTTGGGCTTAACACACCTCACAGTTTTTAGTGACTGGTTGTGTTTCAAGTTGACGGAGGTTACGAGGCCAGAGATGAACGAATGGCTAAATACCTGGAACTGGTAAAGGGTTTTCAGAGCAAGTTCTAGAATATTTAGTTTTATTAGCTGGCTCGATCAGAAAATCGACATGCAGATGCTTTGGCATATGTTGCCTCAATATTGAGTAACAACGAGTCTCGCTCCATCCTTATAGAGTTCCAGGACAAACCTAGCATCTAAGCAACTACTATTACAATAGTTTATGTTATTCCACCCACCACACCAAACTGGATGGATCCATATAAGTCTTACCTCAAGGGCGGGACACTCCCAGAGGATAAGAACACAGCAAGGCGTCTGCTTGCAAAGGTACCAAGATTCACCCATTAGAGATGATCTTTACAAGAAGTTTTTTTGGGACCTCACCTCGATGTCTCTCCCCAGACCTCGCTGAACAGGTCATGCGAGAGGTTCACGAAGGAATTAGTGGCAACCACACTAGGGGCAAAACACTCGCTCTCAAGATCCTAAGGCAAGGGTACTTCTGGCCTTACATGCAAAAGGATGCACAAGTTTTTGCCCGCAAATGTGAAAAGTGTCAGCGACATGCTTAGCTTATCCATGCTCCCGTGACAGAGTTGCACCCATTGGCAAGCCCATGACCATTTGCATAGTGGGGAACTGACATTGTGGGACCCTTGCCATCTGCTCTTGGTAATGTTAGATTCTTACTAGTCGCGACGAATTATTTTACCAAGTGGATAGAGGTAATTCCCCTTGTCTTCATTCGAGAACAGGACGTCAGAAAGTTCGTTTGGAACAACTTTGTCTGTAGGTTTGGCATACCCAAAGTTATCATCTCAGATAATGGGCAATAGTTCGCTGGCGGATTAGTAGCTGAACTCTATGAAGAGTTACACATCACCCATATTTTCTCAACCCCATAGCATCCACAAGGCAACGGCCAGGCTGAAGCCTCCAATAGGGTTATTTTGGATAGCATGAAGCGCAAAATAGATGATGCAAAGGGTTTATTGGTCGAGGAACTACCTAAGGTCCTATTGGCATACCGAACTACACCCAGATGATCGACTGGTGAGTCCCCATTTTCACTGACCTACTGAACTGAAGCTGTCATACCTCTTAAAATGGTAGCTCCCACTCAGAAGTCGGACGTTGTGCACACCCTGGACAATGAGGAATTGTTATGCAGAGAAATGGATCTCCTGGATGAAAAGCGGGAAGGCGCCACATTACGCTTGGCTGCCAACTAACAGATTATGAAAAGATCATATGACAAGAGAGTTCGACTTTAAGCTTTCAAATTTGGCGATCTGGTTCTGCATGAGATCCCAGAGCATAGCAGCAAACTTGGGCCCAACTGGGAAGGACCATACATCATCGACAAGGTCGGCCGAACTTGTTTTTACTACTTACGTAATGTTGAAAGAGACGTTCTTGTCAAACCATGGAACGCAAAGCACCTCCGCAAGTACTATCGGTAAATTGTTATTTCATGCTTATTTATGCATTGTTTATTCTCTCCAGTTATGAATAAAGTTCCTCACCTTGTGATCGAATGTATTCCTTGCGTCAGCTCTTTATTTGTTATCCACAATGGACTAAGCCTTTAGAGAACTAACTTCTCACTATATGTTCAAGAATACTGTATGCCAATTTGCTTTGAACTAGAGATACTTAGTCTGGGGAAGTCTAACTATATGCTAGTTCCTTCTTTATCCCCATGCAGCCTGAACTGTATGCCAGCTCTTTAAGCCTGAGATTATTCTCGATAGGTTAAGCCTTTAGGGAATCTGACCACACTAATTGTTCAGTAAACTATATATCAGCTTGACTTGGAACTAGAGATAGTGTTCTTGGGAGCCTGAACTGTATGTCACTTCCTTGCTCTCTCATAACATCACTAATGGGGGTTGCTGGGAAGATCTGGGTTGGATCCAGATCCTAGCACGCAATCATTGGCCTGGAATTATATCAGCATGATTGCGTTAAGGAAGACTCCCCACTGTTGTTCTGGTAATAACCTATTTATTTTTTAAATAGAAAGGACCTATCGTTATCGCATAGACACATGGCTCCTTTGTGATGTTGTTTCTCTATTACGATTGAACTTTCAGTTACGGTTAAACTTGGACAGCTCCCATGATATCCTGATCAGATTCTGGTTATGCATGCCTTAATTTAACCTGTTTAGCCTATTAGGGACACCTATTGTTGTTCCAAATGAACTTTGGTGGCATCAGGGGTAGAATATGCATAGTAGTTCATGTCATAATATGCTATATATAACATAAAATATTTTAAATGCATGCATAAACTAGAAGAGCTGCAGAGTGAGCAATAAGTAAATAGTATGTGAGCAACATAGCTCAATATTACAGACCCATAGAAATATTGTTTCAAAATAAATGTTTTCTAAATCATGAACTAAATAGCTAAGTCTTTACTTAGCTTGTTGAGCAGGGGTAGAATCGAATTTCGGTTTAGCATCAGTACTTGCTACTGCACCATCATCAAGAACTCCTCGGCCACTCTCAGGAACTGACTGCGCAGTTGGATTGGCTGGGATGGTTGAGGGCTGAACAAAACATTCACCTGAAATGGGCACAAGCAAGAAAGGAAGGTGAACGGGAGGCAAGTCATCATCAGTGTCTTCTTTAGAAGATGAGGAGGCATCGGGCAAGAGCTTATTCTAAATTGCAGAGATACTGGTAGACAAATCAGGGAATAGGATGAAAGGGTTAGTCACTCGCCCCTGATCATCCACCTGAGAAATGTACCCAGTAGCTTTAATAGCCTCCTCAAACTTAACTTGTTTGGCTACATTGAAGGAGTCTTCAGAAACATCAAGTACTCTTAAGGTAAAACGAATAACATTATCAACAGATCTTCTTTTCGCCTTTTTCACCACCTTGGAATAGAACTCAGAGGTCTCTTCCAAGAGATCATCAACTTTCTTTACATAATGAAGGTGCTTCTCTCGGAGATCCCTCTCATAACCAGTTATACCTCATTAGCATGAGTAATGGCCTGGCCAAGTGTCCTCATCTCGGCATTCCTATGGTTAAGCTTGCCCTGGACTTGGTCACCTTTTGCTTGCAATGTGGTGAATTGGGAGCGCAGCTCCAAGAATTTCACTTTCCAAGAGGCTTCCTCAGCAACTCCTTTTTGGGCTTTATCTAGAGAGTTTTGGAGGTTGGAGATCGTATCTCTCATGTTCCTGAAACCAGCATAAGATTTCTTCTCTTTTGCTAAAAGCTGGTCAACCTGGGTCTGCAGCTCCTCAGCTATTTTCTCAGTAGCTTCTTTCTCCCAGTTTAGTTCACCAGTAGCAATGTCATAAGTGGCTATATTGGCTGAGGCCACAAAGATTGGTTCTTTCATGGCCAAAAATTTATTCACTAACTGAAAAAGAATATAAAATATGTAAGCAACACGATGAGATAAACATGACATTGTACAGAGAAAAAATTCTTACCTTGGCTAGATAAACAGTAGATCTGTGGAATGATAGATCCAGACTACTAGCCATATTGGCTTCAGCTTTATCAACATGAAATTGCATAGCTTCCAGAACTCCAAGCGCGATATCAACATCATTAACTGAGTGTTTGTCGATAACGGGAAGCTCATCGATTCGGCCCAAATGCCTCATCTCTACAATCATCTCCCTTTCAGGAGAATCTGGAGATTGTGGCGAGAAGGGAATGTCGTTGCTCACCCTCCTCCTATCTCCAAATCAAGGAGGGGGGAGAGCAATAGTTATAGCAGTTGTCTCAGCGACGCCCTTCCCCTTTCGGTCATCGGGGAGGGAAGGATCAATAGTCAACGATACATAGTCACCAGCCTATTGTTGAGCCTATAGGAGGGTTTGGAATTGGTAGGGGTACATCTACTTTCTCAAAAGACTTACCAGAGTGGGGAATAGTCACAGGAACCTTGAAAGGTGTTTCTTCATCCCTAGATAGGGGGAAAAATTTTGTTCTCTTACTTGGTGGGGCAACATCAGAAGCAATAACAAGATTAGCTCTCTTCAACTTTGAACAATTGGACGCACGTACTTCCCTCTTAAAATTGCTAGCAGTCAGAAGTTCATGAGAAAGTTCAGTATTCCCCCCGCCGATGATCACATAATAATCATCAATCGACATCGGGCTCCGAACTAAGCCCGATGTCGCAAAGATCATCGAAGTTGCCGCAGAGCTCTTTCTCTTTGCGGCTTCCTCTTCTTCTAGTACTCAAAGAGGATTCATACTGAACTGGAGGAGGAAAAAAACCAGCATCCTGATCCACAGGAGGAGGAAGTACTGTGCGCCCATAATTCACTGTATTTATTCCAAAAGGGGAAAAGCTGGGGGAAAGTGCCAGCAGTTCTTCACCAGACATGTTGAAATATTCAAAGAGATGGGTGGGGTTAGAAACTATCACCCAGGGCATCCTTTGATCCTTGGGGATCTTCTTGATGAAGTCCATCGTAGCAGCATCAGTTGCAGTTAATTGGTTCCAGGGGGAAGATTCATCTAAGGAATAATAGTAAAGGAACTTAGTCGAAAGACTCTTATGATGATTGTAAAATTTATGAGAAAATAGACTTACTGGTTAGAGCATGAGTGTATTTTCTAGGAACAAGAATCCCCACTGGCTCACCATCAGCATCTGGAGGATGAACGTCCCACGCATCACCCAACACTCGGAGGTAGTGATCAGCCCAACCCTCATCACTCTACTTCCCGTTGAAAAAGACGATTGGAGAATTCTTGTTTCTGGTCATGAGGTAGTAGTAAGATTGGTCCCGAATACGGAGGACCTCATAAAAATACCCAAACACCCAATGATTCAGAACGAATCCATGTTTCTTTGCCAGTATGGTCGAGTACATGATATTTCTGTAGAATAGGGGTGCCGCTTGACCAAGAGCAAGATTGAAGTGGATCAGACACTCTCTCAATAGTGGGTGGAGGGGAAGGATGAGTCCAACCCTAAGTTAACCAATTGTGATGAGCACTACTTCCTTGTAGGCTAACTTATTAGACAATCTCCCCCACTCAAGACCAATATCAGTAGGGATGTGAAATTTCTCTCAGATCAGTTCCAGAGAAGAGAGATCCCCGAAGTTTATAAGTGACCAATTGGAATTCATGATAAGAAAAGAGAGAAAGTTTGAAGTTTTGGTTAAACCCTAACGAGAGATCAAAGGGTTCAGTATATAGGGAAAAGATAATGAGGGCTCTCTCACCAGATCCTTTATATACATATAAGATGGACGATTACGATTAGCCTGAGCATTGCATCTTTTCAGGATGGAACTGCCATCATTACCTTTTTCGGGATACGACATGTCTGCTCGAGCCGTCTTTTCAGAGCCTTAATTAGATGAGTCCGTAAGCAGTTCTAACAACTGTTTATGATTCTCGCACCAAAAGTAGTGTTGCTTCAAACGCCCACGTGCTAGATGGCACGAGAGGGGGCATCTGTAAGGGGGATTTCCCGTCATTGATTGGATGACATGTGGATGGGAAATTATCCAGGACTATAGATGTCCAGAATGAGACGAGGGCCATTGGATCAGTTCTGTGAGTAAGTGATCTCGTGTTTATAATGAGTATTTAGTAAACATGTGCCAGAGATGTGACTAAGCATAATAGTTCTCCAAGTCATTAGGAACTGATATGGATAGTTCCTGAATAGAAGGAAACTGAAGAGGGCAATCTTTGATGATAAAGAAGGAATCAGAATAACTAACATATCTTTAAGAGTTACCTTTTAGATCTAATCTTCCCATATATGATGGGATATTATGACTAATAAGGAAACCTACCTCTAATATGATATAGTCTAGATTCAAACTTCCATAAGGAGAGAATTCCTAATAGAAGGGCAGAGTCCAAAGACGGAAGGAAACTCATAAGCGGTGAGGTTAACCCTAACCCTAGGACTCTCAAGACGATTTCTATATAAACCATAGGAATTTGCTCTTAGGAACTATGCAAGATAGGGTTTGATTCTTCTAAATAAATAAGGAAATACGTAGGTAGCCGCCAGGCGGTTCAACCTTGAACTCTAAATCATCTCATCCCTTCTCTATCAAGAAAAAAATTATGAATCACAAGACACAGAGGAAGATCAGGGGATACTCAGAAAATCCCCTACAATAGTTATTTCCACACTTTCCAAAATACCAATGCACTCGGCCCAGTAGCTTGTAGCTTCACCCAGTCTTTTTCCACGAATAAGTAGAAAATTCCCATCATGATCCCTGAAGGATGACCCATACCCGGCCTGACCTGGATTACTTTTAGTAGCACCGCTGATATTGATTTTGACCGGACCTGGAGTCAGCGGTAGCCAGATGTCTTGCTGAACCCTCAAAGTTGTTGTGGGTCTCATGTCCAAGCCCCAATTCCTAGTAATCTCCAAGTCGCTTGTATTGAATTGTGGGTGTGATCATTCGATAGATTAGCAGTAATCTGTATATCATTTCGAATCAAATTGAAGCAATATTCAAGTGTGGGAGTTCTTCCTTCAAAATGTGCTCTAGATATTAGAGTAGGAGTGTAAAAACAACCGTTGACCCATCATCTGGTAAGGTACCCGGTCTTCACCCGCCACCGAAACCTACACTGACCCAAAAACAGACCCGCCCCGCCCCGCCACCATTTTTACGCGGTCGGGCTATGGGTGTAGGTTCTGTGCTCAAACCCGACCCGTCAATCCGCCTGACCCGCACCGTGTCAAAAGCCGTTGACCCAACCCCGTTGACCAGCACAATTTCAAGACTCTAACTCTAATATTTTTGTATTTTGTTTATATTTTCTTTTAACTTTTGTAGGAATTTGGGAGATATGAACACAAACTTATGAGTTCAACATCAATTTCAAATATTCAAGTTTGAACATTAGGCAAATATCAAAAGTTCAAATTCAACTTCCGAATTTTAGAGAAGATGAATAATTCATCATTGTATTAATTTCGAATTCTTTTAGTTTATATTTTTATTGTTTTGTACTATAGATCCTAGCGCCAATCTTCATTTTATCATGCTATGGAAAATAATCAATTTACAAATGGTAAATCACAAGAAAGAAGTTCCAAATTTGCAAATATGGTTTTGGGTTCAAGTTCAAATTTTTTATTTTTGTTTATTTTTTATTGATTGATTCCATTTTTTTTTTCTCTATATTGTAAATTGGAAATATATTACTTGCAGAATAAAAAAGTGTTTTTTGGGTGAAATTGGGTTAAAATGATAATTTCCACCCGACCCAAATGACCCGCCCCGTAAGTTGACCCAACAGGCCGGGTGATGGTACTAAGACATGACACTTCAACCTGCCCGCCCCATCGGGGACCACTGGATTTGTATTGCCTAGGCCTGCCCGACCCGACCCATCACTATTTGACCCGCGATTGACCCGCCCCGCCCCGTATTACACTCTTATATTAGAGTACGGGATTTAATACAATCTAAATACCTATTTCAATGTTTCTTCATTTTTCACATTTTCTTTCCTTTAAATATAAAATATTTTCTTTCCTTTTAATATACAAGATTTTCTTTCCTTTTATTTTCTTTCTAAACTTCGGATCAATCAATCACCTTATTCCTCTTTTAATTCCTTTATATCTTTCAAATTTTGACTCAAACAAATTAAAAAAAAAAAAAAAAAAATCTCTTTTTAGAAAAATACCAACTAACAATTTCATTTTCCTCTTTCTAAATTTCCTTTTATGACTCAATTAGTGAGAGCTTTTTGTAAGACTTGATTTGGGAGCTTTTTTATTAGTTTTAATTTTTTGATTAGCTTTATGTACCGATTAAACCATTTTAACTACACATATCCAAAAGTTTCTACTACTAAATTAGATGAACAATAAACTTGGGAGTTGCTGTGGTATCTAGATTTCCACAACTAACATCCGGTACAGAGTTGTACTCCCGCTGTACACCACAACACCTTAAATAGGCTGTGATGCCCATACAAAATGTTAGGAACTGCTGGAATATATGTTTAGTCGATTGTTATGTTACAACTCTTGTAAGTTAGTTTGCTACATAACAACCGGTTCTATTGTAACTGAATGAAAATGTTGGTAAATTAACTTCATAAAAGGAAGTTGCAGTAATGTAATAACCGGGGATTATGATATTGTTATGTGTAAATTTGTTGTTATGTATGCAAGACACAACACTAAACTTACACTTGTATATCTTGCTCAAAAACTTATGTTGTCGTATAACTTGAGCAAGAATTTGCACCTATGCCTAAACTCTTGAGCATGTAATAACAAGGATCTAGAATTAGTCTAAGTGAATTTTATGGTGAGAAATTTTTTGATGGTAGTGTATACTACTTGAATTATTATTACCTACTTTGCAAGTTAACTACAAGATTTAAGTTGCTTAATTACTTAAATAGAGATATAAAAAGAGAGAGTTGTGGAGAGTTAAATCCACTCAAGTTTGGGTCAATTTTACTATTTGAATTAATTTTCATTACATCTCTAATCCTTCTTGATTGATTGACAAACCCAAGATGGATTTGAGTTTTGGTTCCTAACACGTTGAGCTTACCTCTAAGAACAACCTGCTAAAGAATTGAAGTGATATTTCATTTATGAAATATTCATTCAACTTCTAACCTGTTAGTGCATCTGGCGTTCACTGGAATTTTGATTTGGCTAAGATTGAGTCGTGCGCGGTACTAATTTAGTTATGCACGCTACTTTGTTTGAAGATATAGACTCCTAATTTGAACGGGTGCTATCATATTACAGTAGGATGCAATTATAGACTTAAATGTACTGAGCAATGAACTGTAAATCCTAAAACTAACTTTGATCCTCACATGAGCTTCATCAACCCTTCACAAGGGAGGGTTTTAACTCATGATCATATGAATAAATGGCTAAGAAACTAAGAAGAAGAAGAAGAAGTTTTATTTCAAGAGTGAATGAGACTCTATTAATAACTTACAAACTATCCAAAACTAAAACAAAAACTGTCACACCTCGAATTTCGACAAAATCAGAAAAACAATATTTGTTCCCGATTATTCGATTTTCGAGGTGTGATGCACTCTCAAATTCCAAAAACCTATAATCTGTTTAATTATTCCAATAATTTGAAACCAATAAAAAATAAAAAAAAACAAAAGTCCTCTACATTACAAAAATTCTCAAATATGATTAAGTTACAAAGTTTCTCTTAAACATCATATCGTTTCAATTATAATTACAACTGAAAATATAAAAACATTCTCTCAACTGAAAATCTATTGCACCTCAAGGGAAAACAAAACATATTTTGTAATGAGACGCTAACGTAAACCACAAGCAGTAATCAACCTTCTTCAACACTAATCCTGTCAAGACTTATCGACTATGTTCATTATATATATATAAATATATATATATATATACAATCAATAAGACAGTTAGTTCCCCACCGAGGCACCTTAACATCCAACAAATAATACAACATTCTTGAGTACAGTTATTAAGATAGGTAGTTCCTCCACTGAGGCGCCTTAACTTCTAATTCAATAATAATAAGGCATTTAGTTCCTCCATCGAGACGCCTTAGCTCCAAACCATACTAGATCAACTGTATCTAATAATAAAATAACAAAAATAAAACTTACTCTATACTTACACTGGTGTAGACTAGATCACAGATTGGGTCACACCTGCATAAATAATAAATTCAACCCACCCTTATGCAAAACCATTATGAATGCAAAATAAATTATAATAAAACAAACATATCATATACATAATTCCAATCATCTCATTGAACCAACAAGAACAATCTCGATGACCAACTTCACAACCATAATCAATCATTTATTATAGATTTAATGTACACTTTGATATATCATCACAAATATTGTTTATAGTTTCTTCAAGTGTTTCTAGAATCACGTCATCTCTATGTTTTACCTAGTTTCCCTGGCTACCACAATCGCTTCCCAACGCCGAACATATACATCCACATGCATCCCCTCACGTAATGAACCACTCCGTGCGTAGTTACCCTAAGCGGGATATCGCATACTAGGTAACCTTCACACGAACGTCATTATGTGGGTACTGCTACTATTCAGCATAAAATATCGTGCGTCTTGTTCAAAATTTTGCGAACGAGATAATCAAGCCACTATTCGGCTACGATTGCCCTACATAAGGGTCAATCAACATCTCAAACACCCTACACAAGGGCCAATCATATCACATATGCCCTACACAAGGGCCAATCACATGAGTTGTGGTAGCTAGGTTCTAGGATTTTCGTTACGTAATTTATTCAAGTATCATACATTTGTATATCATAACCATTTCACTCTATTATGTGCCAAATAAATTATTGCACTAAACCATAATATTTGGAAATATCACAATACCTCTTATTTTCATTCATTCATGTGCCAAATAAAAGATATTGCACTAAACCACAATCCCTTTGTAATTATCCACAAATACTATAATACTTCATAGTAGCATGTCACAAATATAATGATGGAGCATTTACATTTATTTCTAAAAAATATTGCATTTAATATATATCCTAACATATCATATCATTTAACAGAATAACAATTACAACATACCACATAATGTCACAATTGCTCTAAACGTACAACATAACATTTTTATAGTGTTTTAGGAATGTCATGTTTCTTAAAATTTCACTATCGTCATGTGTTCATAATTGCACAATATCAACGTCAAATCTCTCTTAGATAATGACCAGCCAGTTTATACAGGCTTCCCCAACATTTTACCATTAGATTAGTCTATAAAATTTAATATATAAAAAAGTAACACAATAAACAATCAACAGTCAAAGGGCCAAACCTAACAGTCACCAGTCCCAAACCGGTGTTCATCCAAACGGTCCTGACGCAAACCCGTATGTAAAACACTTCAACCCATGGTCCTAATCCAACTAAATAAAACAAAGCCCAAAACCATGGCCCAAAAGCCTAAACAACTTAAAGACTCAACTTGACCCACTTTAAGTTATATGAACCTAACCCAAAACAAAAAAATAGAAACCGGCCCAAAGAAACCAACTAATTGGTTTCGGCCCAAGCCCAACCAAAATAGAAACAGGATCGCCACCACCTCCTTCTTTTTCCTCAACAGCTCATTACCTCCACCGATTCAACCACCACCAATCTCACTCCCTTCCACACCAAAACCGTGGTTTTTCTCCCCATCAAAAACCCAACTCCCTGCCATTAACAATTTTTAATTCCCTCACTCCAAAACTTGATCTCGACTACCTTTAATAAATTTTCAGAGCTTCAACAGCACCTCTACCAACCACCAACCACCACCAAATGGTTTGGTTTTGATCCCCATAAAAAACAAAATCTTTGGGTATAAACTAAACCCAATATCCTCACTCCTCACCAATTCGATCTCGACTCCATTAACGCCTCCTTCAAGCTTCAAGACACTCTTCAGCACTTAATCACCCCTACTACCACCAATCATAAACCTACCCAAAACTTATTCAGAGTTCCACCAGTTTCCATAATTAAGAAAAACAATATACTAACATTTAACCAGTTTAACAATTCGACAGGATGAGAAAAAAATATCGAAAGAAGAATAAATGGAACAAAAATACTGAGAGGAAAAACTCTGATAGTAAAGCTAGTCGTAAAACTCTAGGTACGATGAAATAGAAAAACATAACTACTCACCTCTCGTATTCCCGCAAAGAGTATATAGAATATGAATAATCCGATCCTAAGCTGGCTAAAAGATGCACAATCCGCCCTGTCTCCATTTTTCTTTGTTTTAGCTCGTGTGTTTAGTTTTCTTTTTGGTTTTAAGAAAAACCTTATTTTTTTTTCGGAGACCTTTCTAAATAATTTACCTACCATATATTACGCTTAACTCTTAGAAACTTCCTGTTTTACATAATATCTCTATTCCTAACTATAGAATATTATTCTCTATTATAAGTACTATATTTACTATATACCTTATATTAATATCTTGTTTCATATTTATTTGAAAATTTTCCGAATATTAGAAATCTCTACATAACATTCAAAATTCAAAATACTAATTTCCTATAGTACAAATTTCGAAAATACTATCTTATTTTCTCTCCTTTCTCTTTATATCAAAAAGTCAAACCCACATTTACTAGCACATTGACCATGAAATAAATATCAAATTTAGAAATACTAAATATTGTTACAAAATAATGTAAAAATAATTGGGGTTTTACAAAAACCAAAATAACTATGTATGAAAAAAACTAACTTATGAATCAAAAAATGGAAAAAAGTACAAATCACAAGTGCTCCACTTGGTAGTGCTCAAATAATGGAGAAACCACTAAGTGATGGGCCAATGTGCTTTGACTAATGGTGAGTCTATGTAGGCCCCAGTGATTTTTACAACTTTACGTTTTTGCATAAAGCTCGCTGCACTGATCGTTTTGACAATTCAAGTGCCAAATTCGAAGTCCATAAAAAATATATGATCGTTAGTAGTTCTACGACTTTTTTGCATCCATATCGTTGTCTTCATTTGACCCGAAAATAGTCGGTGCTGAGTATACGTGCTTTATTTTGGCCTTTTTTTAGCTTCAAATGGGCAAAGAGAGAAGACTTCAAGTTCAAACACTATTCCATACAACGTTTTCATGCTATAACACTGCTACAATTTTGTCATTAACTATTCCATACAAGTTCAAGCACTATTCCATGCTACAGTTTTGTCATTAACTATCGAAACCTGTGAAAGCACGGAAATACTATTAATTTACATTTATTAAACACATAATCAATCAATATGTAGTGTCTCTACGAGGTTTATAACACAGTTTTGGGTGTTTATCATACCACCCACAAAGAACATTTTGCTTGTCCTCAAGTAAAGAAGAGACACTAAAATAGATAAGTGGCCAAAATGTCATGTAGTCTAAGCTAATTCTCGTTTTGCAAAGTGTGATTGCATTGACCATATGATATCCTGGTATATAGTAAGAGTTTGGAAAGCATGTGTCTTAGACATTTGGAAGTTGTATTTATGATATTAATTAAGAAAGCACCAGCTGTATGCAAATTAAGAAATCCAAATGTATTTTTGCTCAGCTAAAATTAGAGTATTTGGGGCATATTATCTCAGGTGAAGGTGTTTCAGTTGATCCAATTAAGATAGCTAGATGGTATGAAAGATTGGCCTATTCGGAAGATTATAAAAGCACTTCGAGGTTTCCTTGGTCTTACAGGGTATTATAGAAGATTTGTGTAGAATTATGGAACCATCATCAAGCCTTTGACTGAATTACTTATGAAAGATAAGTTTCACTGGAATCAAGCGGCGGAAGAGGCATTTTTAAAGCTAAAACATGCCATGATTCAAACTCCAGTTCTAGCTCTTCCAGATTTTGATAAACCTTTTGTTTTAGAAACATATGCTTGTAACAGTGGCGTTAGAGCAGTCTTGATGCAAGAAAGAAAACCCATATCATTTCTGAGTAAGGCGTTACCACCGCAGAAGCTTGGGCTTTCTACCTACGAAAAGGAACTTTGGGCTATAATTTATGTTGTTAACAATTAGAGATCTTACTTATATTGCCATCATTTCTTGATTAGAACATATCACAAGATCGAGCCTTAAGTTTCTCCTAGAGCAACGGATGTCTACAATTCTTCAGCATAAATGGTTATCGAAATTGTTGGGATATGATTACGAAATCAAATACAAAAAGGGGTTAGATAATGTAGTAGTTGATGGGCTGTCTAGAGCTTATGATAAACACGGTTCATGTGCATCTTTAACTTGTCTACAACCAGTTTGGGTGCAAGAACTCATTGAGAGTTTGGAAGAAGATATTACAGCCCAAAACTTGATTGCTGAATTGTTACTTGATGTGAACAGTCACCAATGCTACTCCTATGTGCACCAAGTCTATTAAGATGTGATGGTAAGTTGTATGTGGGAAATACCGGGTACAAAAGGATATAAACTATCGAGGGTACTTTAAGGTATAAACTATTGGAGGAATCGCATTCAATTTAAAACCCAAATATAAGTGAAATAAAATAATATTAAATCTCTTGGGCACTTTTTAAAAAGAGCAAAAGCAAAGCAAGCAATTGAAGATAAATTTTAATAAACTCAATAAGAAAATATACTTTTTCGGGAATTAAATGGTTTTGGATTTGATGTGAAACAATATTTGTTGGGTTATACTTTTTAATTTTTTGAAAAGTTTGGGCCAAATTAATCGGGTTGAAATTGGCGGTTAACAATAAATTTTCCGTCCCTTTGTTCGGTTTTGTTGGTGGCATTTGAGAGTTAAAAATGAAATGACATTAATACTTGTGGTTTTTTACTCTCTAATTTTTTTTTTTCTTTTTATTGTTATGTGGGCTCCACAAAAAAAAAATAATGTCCTCAATTTATTTTAATAAGTGAATAAAAAAATAAAGTGAGGACTAGTCAAGATACATGAAATGACATTAATACTCTTTTACTCACCTATATTTATTTTTTTTCTTTTATTATTCTGTGGGCCCCACAGAACAAAAAAAATCTATACTTAGAAAATACTTATATCTTACAAATAAAAAATTATATTTTTCTAAAAAAATGTGGGTCCCACAAACACTAATTTTCCATTTTATTTTTTATTCACTTATTAAAATAAATTGAGGACATTTTTTTTTTTTAGTTTTGTGGGGCTACAAAATAATAAAAAACAAACAAAAAAAATGTTCTCAATTTATTTTAATAAGTGAATAAAAAATAAAGTGAAGAATTAGTATTTGTGGGACCCACATTTTTTCAGATTTTTTTTTATTTGTGAAATGTAAGTATTATCTAAGGAGAAAATCTAGTATGCTATATTTATATATGGTGTCTTTTATTATCGAGGCCCTCAAAACAAAAAAAAAAATCGAAAATACTTATATCTTACAAATTAAAAAAATATTTTTTCTGTGTATTGGTCGTAAAGACTAATTTTCTAGAACTGCTATTATCTAAGTATGAGGGTTTTTTTTGTTTTGTGGCCCACAGAATAATAAAAGGAAAAAAATAATATGGGTGAGTAAAAGAGTATTAATGTCATTTCATGTGTGTGTGTGTTTTTCTGTGAGGGTTTTTTTTTTGACCGGTCAAAGGAAAAAAAAGTTAGTTGAATGTTTTTTTTTTTCAATTTTGGGGATCCAAATTTTGGGGATCCAAATTTTATTGGGGGTAATCCTAATTGCAACTACTGGTGGGGGTATGTCAATATAACCTATATTTCTTTTGGCAAACTTTACTGAAGGATGTGAAACAATAGGTAGCGCGTTGTGATGTGTGCTAGAGAAGAAAAAGTGAAATTGTACCTTACCTTGGTTTGTTACAACCTTTGCCCATTCCCGAAAAACCATGGCATGATATCGCCATGGATTTTGTGGAAGGACTTCCAAAATCAGAAGGAAAAGACTCGATCCTTGTGGTGATTGATAGATTTACAAAGTATGGGCATTTCATTATACTGCCTTGACTCATCCTTACACAGTTAACGATATTGCTCAAGTGTTTTTTTATCAGATCTACAAATTCCATGGGCTGCCTCTTACAATTGTCAATGATCGAGATATTATTTTCCTTAGTCAGTTCTGGTCTTCTAGACCACTCTTTTTGATATAATGGGAACAAAGTTGTTGCATTCTTCATCCTACCATCCTTAAACAAACGGACAGACAGAGAGACTCAATAATTGCTTGGAAAATTTCTTGCAATGCACCACTGGGTTAAAACCAAAGAGATGGGCTAAATGGTTTTCTATGGCGGTACAACACTCCTTTTCACACGACTCTTAAATTGAGCCCGTTTGAAGCTTTATACGGCTACAAGCCTTCCATTTTCTCTTTTCCGCAACAACCTTCAACTAAGGTGTTGGAAGTGGATCAGTTTTTACAAGAAAGAGTTACAACCTTACAAGTAATCAAAGATAATTTGGTGCAAGCTCAAGCTTGAATGAAGTATTTTGCGGATAGGAGGTCAAAAAGAACTTTCATTGTGGAAGACTTGTAATCAACTAGTACTAAAAATAGGAATAAGAATTGAAATAGAAACTTATCATTGAGGATTGTGCTTGGCACAATTTCCTTAAGACGAAAAATGCCGCCGGTATGGTTGCTGCTAGCCTCAAGCGTACGCCTCCCAGGATACAATAGCGGAAGAGCAAGTCACCTGCCCTGCATAAACTCTCAGCACACTCCAGACATGATTTTGGAAGAGGAAAAGTTTTGCTTTTCAGTGTGTGTGATAAAAAAGGAGAGACCTTTGTTTTATAGATTTGACACTCGCAACTGAAGGCGAGAATCACTCCCACCACGAAGCACGACTCTACTGGCTAGTTTTTAATGTGCAAGAAAATCGTGATTTGGTTTGACTTGATCAGTAAGGAAAGATTTCTTTGAAACAGTTTTGGAAAGACCAAAAAGATATTTGTTTTGCAAAAACAAGCCCAATACTCGCACACCCACACGAAGCCCAAATGGGTGGATTTGCACCCCCTTGCGCGCGACGTGTGTGGGCACACGCGCACTAAGGTTTTCTGGAGCTCCCACCTCCCGAGAGCCCCCAAATCAAGGCGGCCTTGTGCACGCGCAAGCACCTCCTTATATCTCTCTACACTATCCCTCCATAAGGACATAAAACAATATAAACTTAAAAGACTTAAGTTTAGTAACCAATGTGGGACTAAAGCCCCCCACATTAGAGTGTAGTAGATACATAAGGTCATGGGTTGAAACCCATGAGGATACAATTTCATTCAAGTTTCCAACAATCCCCCACATGAATCGAATTATAAAGAAACAGAAGAAAAGAAAAAGCAAAAACAAGAATGTCTGGAGTATGAAAAAGTTATGAATGGGCTGAAGGTGTCATTCGACTTGAACCTTCGCTTGGTGTTTGTCTGTCGGGATTACTAGTTAGCCAGTGACCTTAGTTTTGAACTGTTCAACATTTATGTAAGGCAAGTCAATAGGTAACACACATAACTTCAAAAATCATCATAGAGTTCCCTCAGTTGTGCTCATATAGCCATGAGCTTCCCAGGTTTCATGAGTGCTCTAGATAACAAGCCTATAAGTTCTCATAGGAAGCGGCTTTACTTCCTTACTCATATAGGTGCCTCTATCAGGAGTGTACTGTATCATTACACCCCACTGGAAAAACCAGCTATAGAAAGCATTAAGAGTATTCACTCATCCTTGAAAAGATACAGAAGGCACTACTACATCATAGGGATATGTACAGAGTTTTCACTCTAGGTGTAGTACCCCCACAAATCACGTAGATAACTTGTTTCCTCATTGAACCTTGATTTTGGGATCTCCATTCACAAAGGTTGGGTGTCAGTTATCGGTGATTTAAAAATATAGGCTTAGTCTTTAATAGACTTTAGCCCCATCCCCCTCGATGTACTAAACACCAGCTCTCTAGCCAGGCCTTTAGTTAAAGGATCAGCTAAATTTTCTTTTGACCTCACAAAGTCAATAGCTATGATCCCATCTCTTAACAACTGTCACACAGTGTTATGTTTTCAACGAATATGTCGAGATTTCCCATTATAGGAAGTATTTTTGGCCCTCAAGATAGCAGCTTGGCTATCACAGTGAATAGAGATAGGTGGAACAGGTTTAGGCCAAAGCGGGATATCCATCAAAAGATTCCTGATCTACTCTGCTTCCTCACTGATAAAGCTATAAACTCAGATTCCATAGTGGAACGAGCAATGCATGTTTGCTTAGATGATTTCCAAGACACTGCACCCCCTGCCATAGTGAACACATAGCCACTAGTGGATTTAGATTCCTGAGAATCAGCAATCCAATTGGCATCACTGTACCCCTCAAGCACAGTTGAATATTTGCCATAATGAACACCATAATTTGAAGTATATTTCAAATATCTCAATACTTTGATAAGAGCATCCTAATGCTCATTACTGGGATTTATGGTGTATCTACTAAGTTTGCTTACGGCATAAGCTATGTCTGGTCTAGTATAATTCATAAGATACATGAGACTGGCTATAACCCTAGAAAACTCTAAAGGAGATACACCTGATCTAATATTTTTTGTCAAATGTATACTAGGATCATATGGTGTTATGGCAGGTACACAGTCAAATTGATTAAATCTTTTAAGCATTTTCTCTACATAATGAGATTGAGTCAAAGTAATTGCATCAGAATTATACACAATCTTAATGCCAAGAATGACATCAGCAATACCCAAATCTTTCATGTCAAAATACTTACTTAAAAAATATTTAGTCTTATTGACAGTCTCTAAACTGGTTCCGATGATTAACATGTCATCCACATATAAACAAATAATTACACCAGATTGTTTCTCAAATTTACAATAAATGCATTTATCTGCCTCATTAATATTAAAACCATTAGAGATTAGCACACTGTCAAATTTCTCATGCCACTGTTTTGGAGCTTGTTTGAGACCATAAAGAGATTTCTTTAGTTTACAAACTTTTCTCTCAAGGCCTTCTAAAACAAAACCTTCTGGCTGATCCATATATATCTCCTATTGTAATTCCCCATTTAGAAATGCCGTTTTAACATCCATTTGGTGAATTACGAGATTATGAGTAGAAGCAAAGGCTATTAACATTCTAATAGATTTAATCCTTGTCACAGGAGAGTAAGTATCAAAGAAATCAAACCCTTCCCTCTGTTTATATCCATTTGCTATTAATCTTACTTTATATTTATCAATGGATCCATCTGCCTTAAGTTTCTTTCTAAATAACCATTTACATCCAATTGTTTTACAACCTGGGGGCAACGCAACCAGCTCCCAAATGTTATTGGTTATAATGGACTCATATTCACTTAGAATGGCCTCCCTCCAAAAGACAGCATCAGAAGATGACGTAGCCTCTGAATAGGTCTGTGGATCATTCTCTACCAAGAACGTTAAGAAATCAGGTCTAAAAGAGGTGTTAGTCCTGGGTCTCTTGCTCCTCCTGAGTTCAATTTCATCTTTAGCAGAAGACTCTTCTCGAACTCTAGGAGCATGCCTTGAAGAACTTGGAGTCCCTCCAGACCTCTCAATAAATGGGAATTTATCCTCAAAGAAGACAACATCCCTAGACTCAATAATGGTATTATCATCAATAAATTGATTTTTAGATTTGAAAACTAAAAACCTGTAGGCGATGCTATTCTGTGCATACCCAATAAAGACACAATCTAAAGTTTTAGGGCCAAGTTTAGTCCTCTTGGGTGTTGGTATAGACACCTTAACCAAACACCCCCACACTTTAAAGTATTTATAGGACGGTGTCCTATTTTTCCACATCTCATATGGAGTTTTATCTGTGTCTTTCAAAGGTATCTTATTCAGAATATAACACGCTATTAGCAAAGCCTCCCCCATAGATTCATAGAAGCCCCAGAGCTATTGATCATATCTTTGAGAGTCCTATTTTTCCTCTCTGCTATCCCATTGGATTGGGGAGCATAAGGGGCAGTGGTCTCATGTACAATACCATTATCTTCACAAAATTTATTGAAAGGACCAGAATATTCATCTCCTCTATCAGACCTAACTATTTTTATTTTCTTGTCTAACTGAATCTCAACTTCAATTTTAAAGGAAATAAATCTAGCTAAGCTATCATCCTTACTTTTAAGAAGATAAACATGGCAGAAACGTGAAGCAACATCAATGAATGTAACAAAATATTTATTACCTCCTCTAGTCATGTATCCTTTAAGATCACATAAGTCAGTGTGAATCAATGCCAACAACTCAGTATTTCTTTCTACCCTTTTAAAAGGTTTTCTAGCATATTTAGATTCTACACATACTTCACATCTCATGTTTTCAGAAATAGTATTCTTGGATATGTTACCTAGATGCATCAGTTTTTTAATCGAAACATTATTAACGTGTCCAAGTCTACTATGCCACAGATCAAAGGACTCAACCATATAAGAAGAAGTAGATGCTTTATTAAATTCAAAATTAGTTACATTGAGCTTAAACAAGCCTTCATCTAAATAACCTTTATCCACAAAGGTTCCCCTCTTAGTCAAAACAAATTTGTCTGACTTAAAAGGGAACCAGAAACCAAATTTTTTCTAATATCAGGAACATAAAGAACATCCTTCAAATTAAGAACATTTCCAGAAGTGAACTTCAAATTAACAGTCTTTTTCCTTCAACTTTAGAAGCAGATGAGTTACCCATGAGTAGACTTTCTCCTTCTCCCAGAGGAGTAAAGGACACAAATGCACTTTTAGTGCCATAGATGTGTTTGGTAGCCCTAGTGTCTACCCACCAGTCAGTCATGTTACTCACCAAGTTAACCTCAGTAACCACAACATAAAAGTTACCATCCTGAACTATATTTGCTTGTGCCTTATCTTTCTTCCCATCATTTGGACCTTTTTTGAATTTACAGTCCGGGGCTATATGACTTCGTGATCCGCACACATAGCGATGAATTTCAAGATTGTAAGGTTTCTTTTTAAAGTGAGGTTGGGACTGTTTATTCTTGTTCACATATGGTTTCTTTTTGTCTTGGAATTTAGATGATTTAAACTTAGAAGAACTAGCAGCGTTACCTTCAACCAGGTTAGCCTTAGCTTTCATTTCTGAAATCTCCACATTGAGTTAAGCCTTCCTATTATCTTCCTCGATCCGAAGGTTGACAATCAGATATTCTAAGGCCATATCTTTCTTCTTATGTTTAAGACTATTTTTGTACTCCTTCCACGAAAAAGGGAGTTTCTTAATGATAGAAGCAACCTGGAAACCTTTACAGATTTTATACCCTTCCTATAGAATCTCATGAACAATGATTTGCAGCTCCTCCACTTGAGAAACAACAAATTTCCCATCTTCCATTTTGAATTCCAGAAACTTTCCTACAAGAAATTTTTTTGAACCTGCATCTTCAGTAGCATACTTTTTATCAAGTAAATTCCACAACCTTGTAGCAGTCGGACACACATCATAGACATCATATAATTCAAGAGAAAGACAGTCAAGTATGTAATTTCGGCATAAATAATCCTTCTTTTCCCATCTTTCCACACCACCAGAATGACCAGGTTCTTCTTCATTGTCATTTGTAATGGGTTTCTCAGTCTAAATTCATTCAACCAGTTTCAGAGTAGTCAGATAAAAGCGCATTTTCATCTGCCATCGCTTGAAATTTCTACCATAAAAAATCTCAGGTTTGATAGACTTACCACTGGGTTTCTCCATTTCAGCAGTATAAAGAACAAACAAGCACAAATACAATACTAGATAATAAAACTTTTTCGTCTTAAGATTGTAATCAACTAGTACTGAAAATGGGAATAAGAATTGAAACAGAAAATTTATCACTGAGGATTGTGCTTGATACAATTTTCTTAAGATGAAAAACGTCGCCGGTATGGTTGCTGCTAGCCTCAAGCGTACGCCTCCCAAGATACAACAACAGAAGAGCAAGTCACCAGCCAATAACCAGCCCTGTAGAAACTCTCAGCACACTCCAGACATGATTTTAGAAGAGGAAAAGTTTTGCTTTTCAGCGTGTGTGATAAAAAAGGATAGACCTTTGTTTTATAGATCTGACACTCGCAACTGAAGGCGAGAATCACTCCCACCACGAAGCATGACTCTACTGGCTAGTTTTTAATATGAGAAAATTGTGATTTGGTTTGACTTGATCAGTAAGGAAAGATTTCTATGAAATAGTTTTGGAAAGACCAAAAAGATATTTGTTTTGCAAAAACAAGCCCAATACTCGCACACCCACGCGAAGCCCAAATGGGTGGATTTGCACCCTGCACACGACGTGTGTGGGCACACGTGCACTAATGTTTTATGGAGCTCCCACCTCCTGAGAGCCCCCAAACCAAGGCAGCCTTGCGTGTGCACAAGCACCTCCTGATATCTCTCTACACTATCCCTCCATAAGGACACAAAACAATATAAACTAGAGACTTAAGTTTAGTAACCAATGTGGGACTAAAGCCCCCCACATTAGAGTGTAGTAGATACATAGGGTCATGGTTTCAAACCCATAAGGACACAATTTCATTCAAATTTCCAACAAGACTTGGTTTACCTTCGACTTCGGCCTTATAGGTAGTCGTTAGTTGTACTGCGGAGAAATATGAAGTTGGCTCCAAGTTAAAGTATTATGGCCCATACTCTATCATTGCTAAAGTGGGTAGTGTAGCATATACAAACTAGAGTTTCCTCCTGATTCAAAAATACACTTAGTTAGTTTTTCATGTATCTCAATTGAAAAAGAGGGTTGGTGATGTTCTAGTGCCTTGTACAAAGTTGCCTAAAGTGGGAACTAATGGTCAATTCTTAGTAGATCCCATCGCTCTTTTAGATCGAAGGATGATTAAGAGGAACAATCAAGCTGTTACTCAAATTTTGGTTCAATGGTCACACTCTCATCCTACTCATGCTACTTGGGAAGACTATAATGCCATTTCTAGACAGTTTCCAAAGTTTTGACCTTGAGGACAAGGACCATTTTGAAGAGGAAGAGTATGTTAGGAACTGCTGGACTATATGTTTGGTTGATTATTATGTCACAACTCTTTTAAGTTAGTTTGCTACATAACAACCGGTTTTATTGTAACTGAATGAAAATGTCATAAATGAACTTCATAAAAAGAAATTGCAATATTGTAACCGGGGATTATGATATGATAATAGAATTTCTATTTTTCTGACATCATCTTTCTTCTTGTGTCTCTACTTTCACTTATCTTTATATATATATTATAGCTCCACCCCTTTCAATTGAGGAAGCGTTTCTAGGGTATCCATGTGTCATTGCTAATTAAGAAAAAAATATGAGATAAAATAGAAACAAATATTTATCTTTATCCTTAGATATATATTATAGCTATATCCTCACCAATCTATTTTTTAGAGCACTCGTAGAGACTTCGGTTTTTTCTAAACTCTATTACTAATTATAAAAAAAAATATGATATAAATAAGGAAACAATCCCATCTAGAGTTTAACAAAGTCTCTAACTTTTTCTAAACACTATAGCTAATTATGAAAAAGAAACCTTATCTAGAGTTTCACAGAGTCTCCAATTTTTCCTAAACAATATAGCTAATTACGGGAAAAATTAGGAGACAAAAAACTAAATTGCTAAAAATAATAGTTTCCTACTGAATACGATTTTCCTAAAACCATTTCGATTTGATGCGCTATCCACTGTGGGATTTAGACATTTATTCATAGTTAAGGATTCCAAAAATCACAATTTCAACCACAATAATTATGACATATTCCAATTCCTTAGATATATATTATAGATATACCCTCACCAATCTATTTTTTGGAGCACTCGGAGAGACTCCAGTTTTTTCTAAACTTTATTACTAATTATAAAAAAAAGTATGATATAAATAAGGAAATAATCCCATTTAGAGTTTCATAGAGTCTCTAACTTTTTCTAAACACTATAGCTAAATCGGAAAAAACAATCTTATCTATAATTTCACAGAGTCTCTAACTTTTCCTAAATAATATAGTAAATTACGAAAAAGAAATATGAGACAAAAAAGCTAAATTGCTAAAAACAATAGTTTCTACCGAAAATGATTTTCCTAAAACCCTTTCGATTTGATGTGTCATCCACTGTGAGATTTAGACATTTACTCATAGTTAAGGATTCCAAAAATTACAATTCTGGCCACAATAATTATGACATATTCCAATTAAATTTATGAATTTATAATTTTTCAACTCTATAATGTTATATATTCGGCGGAATAACGAGATTCAGTTAAAGTGGACATTAAACTTAAATAAATTATATAACAAACCAAAACAAATTAGATGTGGAAAAATTAAATTATACAAAAATAACATCACAAAATATATAATAGAAAATGAAAAAAAAATAACGGCAAAATAATAATGACAAATATTTTAAAATATATATATAATAATGAATGAAACTAACGTCAAAGAATAATTAATGGGGAACCGAAAACTGGATGCAAATGCATCGAACTAACTTCAAATAATATTTAACGGGAAATCGGAAACTGGATGCAAATGCAAGCATTAAACTAATCTTAAAAAGTAATTAATAGAATATCAAAATATGAATACAACTGCATTAAACTAACCTCAAAGAATAATTAACGGAAAATCAAAACTTGAATGCAAACACATCAATTACTTGATGGTGGGGGCGGGGTGTTCTTTAAACAAATTAGGTCTTTTAAACTTCTTTAAACTCACACCTATAGCATTGTAGATTAGTTTCCAAACTTCAACACATAATGTACGTAGCAATTTGCACAAGATAAGTGAAGAAAGTGGATCCTGGAACAAAACTAGAGGTGCTTTCTTAAAAAGAGAGGGCAACTAAAGCAATCGAGCCCCAAGTATTTAGGATTAGTTTACTCTATTTGTGGTTTATTTTCTTTTCGAATGATCTTATATTTGGAATTATTCGTTGCGCTTGAATTAATTATTGTTTTTGTACCATTAAGTGTAGTATCTTTATATATCTATATATATATATATATATATATTATATATATATATATATATATATATATATATATATATATATATATCTATATCTTAATATTAAAGCTCCCATAGGGTATTTTTCGAGCTCTATTAAAATTCCACATCATCATCTCCTATTAAAACGGAAATTCCTCTTCTATTGATTTTTTAGGCACTTCTAATTAAAACATGAATCATTCTCCTATTAAAATGGAAATTCTTCATCTATTAGAAAAAAGAAATTTTAGCACTTCTAATTAAAACATGAATCATTCTCTTATTAAAACGGTACCTCTCCCCAGTTAAAAAATGGGTTTTTAAAACTTAATTAAAATAATTTGTTGAAAAATTAAAACGAGTTAGCGACAAAAACATGAATCACGATTTGCTAGAAACTATAAGATTGTTGAGCAAGTTTTTAAAAGAGCTGGTGCGTATGCATGGGTCTACTTTCTAGTCTTAATACTAAAGCTCCCACATGGGGTATTTTTCGAGCTCTATTAAAATTCCACATCATCATCTCCTATTAAAACGGGAATTCCTCTCCTATTGAATTTTTTTTTTTGGCACTTCTAATTAAAACAGAAATTATCCTCCTATTAAAAAAAAATAAAATTCATCTATTAGAAAAAAGAAATTCTAGCACTTCTGATTAAAACATGAATCATTCTCTTATTAAAACGACATCTCTCCACCAGTTAAAAAACGGGTTTTTAAAATTTAATTAAAATAATTTGTTGAGAAATTAAAATAAGTTAGCGATGAAAACATGAATCACGATTTGTTAGAAACTATATATATATATATATATATATATATATATATATAGTTATGATTGTTGAGCAAGTTTTTAAAAGAGCTGGTGCATATGCACGGGTTTACTTTCTAGTATATACTAGATTTTAGACCCGGGCATACCGAGATCTATTAAATATTTTGTGTCCTAAAAAGGCTTTACAAAACGTCTTACACAAATTTTCGAATCAGAATATATTTTTATTGAAAATAAACTGAAATACTTTAATGAACAACGATTATGGTGCATAAGGTTAGTTCATTGTATTTGCATCCAGGTTCCAATCTCCCGTTAATTACTCTTTGAGGTTAGTTCAATATATCTACATTCAGTTTCTGATTTCCCATTAATTGTTTTTCTAGGTTAATTCAATAGTTTACAATTCCTATATAGTTTGCATACATGTAAGAGTCTGTTTTTATAAACTCACTTTCAATTTGGGTTCCTAATTACTCGTAATTACTCATGTGAGAAGGCTAAAAAAGTGGACATTTATGCTTTGAGGTTAGTGCAATGTAGTTACATCCGACTTCCGATTTCCAGTTAACTATTTTTTGAGGTTATTTCAATACATTTGCATCCAATTTCTGATTTCCGATTAGTTAATCTCTGATTTTAGTTTAATGCAGTTGCATCTAGTTTTTGGTTTTCTGTTAATTATTATTTGAGGTTAGTTCAATGCAGTTCCATCCAATTTTCGATTTTATGTTAATTGTTCTTTGAGTTTAGTTCAATGCATTTGCATCAAGTTTCCGATTTTCCGTTAATTATTTTTTGAGGTTAATTCAATGTAGTTAGATCAAATTCATAATTTCCCGTTAATTATTCATTTAGGTTAGTTTAGTGCAGTTTCATCCATTTTTCAATGTTTCGTTAATTAGTCTTTGAGATTAGTTCATTGCATTTGGATCCAGTTTTCGATTTTCCGTTAATAATTTAAGGTTAGTTCAATACATCTGTATCTAGTTTCTAATTATTTATGCTTTGAGGTTAGTTCGATGCAATAATATTCCGTTTCTGATTTCCCGTTAATTATTCTTTGAGCTTATTTCAATGCATTTGCATTTAGTTTCCGATTTCCCACCAATTATTTTATGAGGTTAGTTCAATGCAATTGCATTCGGTTTTTGATTTTCTGTAAATTATTTTTTGAGTTTAGTTCAATGCATTTGCATCCAGTTTCCGGTTTCCCATTATTTATTATCTGAGGTTTGTTTGATGTATTTGCAAACCGTTTTTGATTTTCCGTTAAATATTTTTCAAGGATTTGCATCCAATTTCTAATTTTCGGTAGTAATTATCGGACGTTAGTTTAATGCAATTGCACCCAGTTTCCGATTTCTAGTTAATTACTTTTTAAGTTTAGTTTATTTCATTTGCATAAAGTTTCCGATTTCCGTTAATTACTTTTGAGCTAAGTTATGTATTTTAATCCAGTTTCCAATTTCCAATTTCCTTTTAATTATCCAATGTGGTGTGTAATACCAACTTCTATTGATCCATCTGTAGTGTCCTTGCAAACATGATATAAAAAGTAAATTATGTTTGATTTACTATGTAGGATCATTGAAGATTATCCAGTTCTCGATTTCCCATTAATTATTCTTTAAATTATGCATGACTCACTATGTGGAATCTTCAAAGATTATCTATGAACGGGTGTTGTTATATTAATTATTCTGAAAAATATTTACAAATATACAGAACTATTATATATTAATATTATATTGATCACTCAACCAAATTTCTTATAACGTAAAAACCTCACTCTCCATTAAAAAAGAAGAACTCACTTTTGATAAACCTTCAACTTCATTTTGTTGTTTAATAATAGAAGTTTGATTGAAGTTTTGTGAGATTGCCTAATAAGGCGAAGTTCATATATATTGAAGCTACTTGAATAGCAAGGAGTTCTCAATCATACGGAAATAGATAAGATAAACACCATTTTAAATGCAAAACTATACTTATCGAGATATTCCCACAACATATAACCCAACTATGTTTTGAGTTTTTTTTTTTTTTTTTTTTTAATAATCTAGAGGTTATGGCTGACCTCAACCTGTATTAGAATAAAAACGGGGATACATAGTGCCTATTCTATCTTCCTCTATGATATGGTGTAACTTTTCATTTAGAGGAAGAGAAAATAAAACAACACCTTCTTCTGGCGATCTATACATTTTTGAAAGGTAGTCGGTTGCCCGATTTGCTTCTCGAAAGATATGACTAAAAGAGCATTTAACAAATGTGTGAGTAATACTTCTAATACAGGCAGCCATATTATAACAATACCATGGGCAGCACTCACTCCCTTTCAAAATGTTTATGGCTCCTAGAGAGTCCGAATTGACTTCCAGATTTTCAATACCCATCTCTTTGAGCTGCTTAAGCCCAACTGCAATGGCTTGAATTTCCTGATGTATGACTGAGTTCCTTGTCGAGCAACCTACATAAGTGCGAACAACATTCCCCAAGCCATCTCGTATAGTCCCTCCATACCCACTTCCATTTTGCTGAACCGAACTATCAGTATTGAGCATGTAAGCTCCCTATTCCGCTGACTTCCACCTACACCAAAGAACTTCTTGAGGTTTGAAGTTCATTTGCAGTCCCAACCTATCAGCAAGAGCTCGAAGCGAGTAAGAGTCTTTGACCTCTGAAAGATTTTTCTGAATGTACAGCTTCATTGTGGCCATAATCCTTGAGGTTAGCTATTGGGTCGTCAACAAGATGTTCTTCTTCTTCCATATGTTCCTTTCGCACCAGAGTTTGTGGACAGTGGCTCCAATAAAAGCTTTATAGATATCAACACAGGTGGTGTTTTGCCGACATAACCTGAAAATACTATACCATTCAGAAGAGCAGCCTTTGACAAGCTCCCCTAGGCCAAGATTGTTTTTCACAGAGGCCCAGACCTGTTTAGAGTAGTGACAGTCGAAGAATAAATACTTTGAGTGCTCCGAAGATATACTGCAGAGATTGCATTCAGAGAATTGCAAGGTCTTCTTCTGTATCAAGCGATCTTGAGTGGGTAGACAATTTGAGAGCAATTGCCACAATGTAAACAAGAATTTTGGGATAGAGAGCTTTCCCCAGACCACTCTGTACCATTTTACCTTTGGTCTCTCTTTTCGCATAACTGTATACGCTGATTTTATTAAGAATTCTCCCAAGCTACTCGTTGACCAAATAACCTCGTCTTTGTCTAGATAACAATTCACTTCCGTGCCCAAGATGAGATTTTTCAAGGAACTGTTCGAGATAGATGTCACCAGAGAGGACCAGTTACCTTGCTTCAAAATATCACTCACCTTTGCATCCTTTGGTAGCGCAAATGAGTTTCTCGCAACTGTTGATTCCCAAAGTGGTTGACTTGAGCACCATGGGTCATGCCAGAAGAAGGTGTTAGTCCCGTCTGCTATAACATATCTGACATATTTCCGAGCAATGTTCCAATGCTTTAGTATCCCCCTCCATACCCAAGAGAAGCTTGCCTGTGTTTTCATAGTCCAAAAGTAGGACTGCTTTATCTGTTGGCTCCATGTCCAGTTTGACCATAGTGATCCATCCTTCTCAGCTAATCTGAAAATCAGGCCGCAGTAAGCCGCCTTGTTCCAAGTTTTGGAATCTATCATACCCAGTCCACCTTGCTCCTTAGCATACCTCAATACTTCATGGCTGACATGATGCATCTTCCTTGTCATATTAGGGACCATACCATAAAAAGCGGTTGCAAATCTTAGATACATTGTCCAGAACTTTCTTTGGTAAAACAAAGGTTTTTGACCAGTAGACTTGAAAGGATGAGAGAACTGACTGGATAAGTTCAAGTCTACCGGCCCTTGACAAGGATATATTCTTCCAATTAGAGATACGTGAAGTCAATATCTCTACCAAAGGTAGACAATCTCGTATACCTAGCCTTGAAGAAGTAAGAGGTAGTCCAAGATATATAAGAGGCGGAGATATAAGGGGTATACCCAAAGTATTAGCCAAGTCCAATCCTGCTTCATGAGACATACAACCAACCAACAGAGATGATTTTTCTGAGTTGATATTCAACCCTGTGAAGAGTGAAAACTGTAGAAGAATTTCCTTTATTGCAAGAATAGAAGCCATATCTCCTTTGCAAAAAAGCATAGCATCGTCCGCAAAAAATAAGTGAGAGATACTCAACCTCCGACATTTAGAATGCGGATGAATGTGTCCAGCATAGAGAGCTTGATTTAGAAGGCCAGAGAGCACCTTCATCACCAGGACAAATAGATACGGTGAAATTGGGTCGCCCTGCCGAAGTCCTTGTTCACCTTCAAAGAATCCTTCAGATGTTCCATTGATGTTAATGGAATAAGAAGGGGTGGTGAAACACATCGTTAGCCATTCTATAAAGAGAGGAGGAAACCCAAATCTCTGCAAAATCATACCCATAGCTTCCCAATTGACTGAATCAAAAGCCTTCTTTATGTCTATCTTGATTGCACAATTCCTGGTGCCATATTTCCTGGTGTAACCTCGAATAAGCTCATGCGCAAGTATAATATTATCTTGGATGTTCCTGCCTAGTACAAAGGCAGACTGAGCCGAAGAGATTAAGAGTGGCATATATTCCTTCATCCTGCTTGTTAGAAGCTTGGTCACACATTTGTAAATAATGTTACAGCAAGCAATGGGCCTAAATTCATCAACCTTTGAAGGTGCAAGATTTTTTGGAATCAAGCAAAGAAGAGTGGAGTTTATACCTCTTGATATGGACTTCCGATTGAACATATGCTGAATTATAAGAGAGAAGTCTTCACCAACTATATCCCAGGCTTTCTTAAAGAAGAAAGCATTGAAACCATCAGGCCCAGGCGTTTTGTTATCATCCATAGAAAAGAGTGCCTCCTTGATTTCCAAGATATCGAAATCCTTGTTCAATCTAGTTGCACTCTCAGGTGGCAACTCCTGAAGATTAAGCTGCTCCAGAAACCGAGGGTTACAAGAGGGTGAAGAAGAAGTACCTAACAGATTTCTATAGAAGGATATGAAAGCCTGAGCAACATTAGCCTGGCCCTCCTGCTGATTTCCTTGGGTATCCAATATAGACCAAATGTTGTTCCTTATCTTCTTTTCCTTTACAGCATTGTGGAAGAAAGCGTTACCTTTGTCACCAAAGGATAACCAGTCAGTGTTAGTCCTCTGCATGAGGTCATACTCCTCCATAAGCATAAGATTGCAAAGCTCAGATCTACGGCTTCTTTCTAGATTAGAAAGATGAGAATCAAAAGGACGCTTCTGCATATGCATTTGAATGTCTTCTAGATTGGCCCTGGCAGCTACCACTTGATTTTGAAGATCCGTGGAACTAAATCTAGGCCAGCCTTTGAGAGCTTCCATGAACATCTTTAATTTCTTACAAAGCATGAACGATGGGTTACCTTGTCTAGGGATAGACCGACACTTTATAAAAGTGTCCTTGAAGGAAGGATTCACAACCCAGTAATTACAGAACTTGAAAGGTGCCTTTGCATGTATGAGAGTTGGAGATCGAGATAACTATAGGCGTATGGTCAGAAAGACCTTGCGGTAAAACTTCCACTCCAGAAGATGAGAAATGGGTAGCCCACAAGGAATTGATAAGACACCTGTCTATCTTAGACCATCTCCGCATAGAACCAGAACCATTGTTAGTCCAAGTAAAGAACCCTCCACTAGATTTATGATCATAGAGACTTACGGTGTTGAGACAATTTGCAAAAGGAGTAGTTTCCCTAGGGTGCACCAAGTCAGTACCAATCCTTTCATAAGAATAGAGGACATTGTTAAAATCACCAGCCACACACCAAGGACCCGAGAAGGATGTGTTAAGACTTATGAGATCTTGCCAGAGAATCAACCTTTCCGCTCTTTTATTACTTACATAGACTACTGTAAAATGAAACATCTGCGCTGGAGCAAGGATGGTGACCTGAGCATGTATGAATTGATCGCTCTCCAAAATCTTTTGAACCCCAAGAACTAAAGGGTCCCATGAGAACCAAATGCGTCCAGCAACTGCACTGGAGTAATTATGTTCAAACTTTCAAGACGGGCAGCAGACATTGCTGATACTCAAAAATTTTGCTTGCCTAACTTTCGTTTCCAAAAGGCAAAAACAAGCTAGTTTATTCTTGATTCTAAAAGCATTTAGAGCCTTCGCTTTATTCATATCATTGCCGAACTTTTGTTTCCATAAGGTTGCATTTGCATCTAGTTTTCAATTTCTCATTAACTATGTTTTGAGGTTAGTTCAATGCATTTGCATCCAGTTTCTGATTTTCTGTTATTTATATTTTGAGGTTAGTTCAAAGTAGTTGCATCCAATTTCCAATTCCCGTTATTTATTTTTTGAGATTAGTTCAATGCAGTTGCATCCAGTTTCTGATTTATCGTTAATTATTCTTTGAGACCAGTTCAATGCATTTGCATCCAGTTTCTGATTTTCCGTTAATTATTCTGTGAGATTAGTTTAATGCATTTGCATCCAGTTTCCGATTTCTCGTTTATTATTTGATAAAGTTGCATTTGCATCTAGTTTCCGATTTCCGTTAATTATTGTTTGAGGTTAGTTCAATGAATTTGCATCCAGTTTTAGATTTCTCGTTAATTATTTTTTGAGGTTAGTTCAATGCATTTACATCCAGTTTATCTTTTGAGATTATACAAAAATAATTATATAAATAAATTGGATGCAAATACATTGAGCTAATCTCAATAAATAATTAACGGGAAACCGAAAACTGGATGCAAATTTATTGAACTAACCTCAAACAATAGTTAATGGAAAATCGAAAACTAGATGCAAATGCAACCTTATCAAATAATAAATGAGAGAAATTGGAAATTCGATGCAAATGCATTAAACTAATCTCACATAATAATTAACGAAAAATCAGAAATTGGATGCAAATGCATTGAACTGACCTCAAAGAAATAATTAACAAGAAATTGGAAATCGGATGCAAATATATTGAACTAACCGCAAAGAATAATTAACGATAAATCGAAAATTGGATGCAACTGTATTGAACTAACCTAAAAAAATAAATAATAGGAATTGGAAATCGGATGCAACTGCATTGAACTAACCTCAAAATATAAATAATGAAAAATTAGAAATTGGATGCAAATGCATTGAACTAACCTCAAAACATAATTGGGTTATATGTTGTGGGAATGTCTCGATAAGTACAGTTTTGCATTTAAAATGGTGTTTATCTTATCTCTTTCCGTATGATTGAGAACTCCTTGCTATTTAAGTAGCTTCAATATATATGAACTTCGCCTTATTAAGCAATCTCATAAAACTTCAATCAAACTTCTATTATTGAACAACAAAATGAAGTTGAATTGAAAGGTTTTATCAAAGGTGTTTTTTTTTTTTTTTTTTTTAATGGAGAGTGAGGTTTTCACATTATAAGAAATTTGGATGAGTGATTAATATAATATTAATACATAATAGTTCTACATATTTATAAATATTTTTCAAAATAATTAATATAACAAAACCCATTCGTAGATAATCTTTGAAGATTCTATATAGTGAGTCATGTATGTAATTTAAAGAATAATTGACGGAAAATCAGGAACTAGATAATCTTCGATGATCCCACATAGTAAATCAAACATAATTTATTTTTTATGTCATGTTTGTAAGGACACTACAGATGGATCAGTAGAAGTTGGTATTACACACCACATTGGATAATTAAAAGAAAATCGAAAACTGGATTCAAATAAATAACTTAGCTCAAAGAGTAATTAACGAAAAATTTGAAACTTTATGCAAATGCAATAAACTAAACTTAAAAAGTAATTAACTAGAAATCGGAAACTGGGTGCAATTGCATTAAACTAACGTCAGAGAATAACTAACGGGAAATTAGAAATTGGATGCAAATCCTTGAAAAATATTTAACGGGAAATTGGAAATAGTATGCAAATACATCAAACAAACCTCAAATAATAACTAATGGGAAATTGGAAATTGGAAATTGGATGCAAATGCATTGAACTAAACTCAAAAAATAATTAACAAAAAATCAAAAACCGAATGCAACTACATTAAACTAACCTCATAGAATAGTTTGTGGGAAATCAGAAACTAAATGCAAATGCATTGAAATAACGTCAAAGAATAGTTAACAGGACATCAGAAACCGGATGTAATTGCAGCGAACTAACCTCAAAATATAAATAATCAGAAACTAAATGCAAATATATTGAACTAACCTTAAAGAGTTATTAACGGGAAATCGAAAACTCGATGCAAATACAATGAACTAATCTCAAAGACTAACTAACAAAACATTGAAAAATGGATGAAACTGCACTGAACTAACCTAAATGAATAATTAACGGAAAATTATAAATTTAATGTAACTGCATTGATCTAATCTTAAAAAATAATTAACGAAAAATCAGAAACTTGATGCAAAAACATTGAACTAACCTCAAAGAACAATTAACATAAAAACTTAAATTGGATGCAACTACATTGAAGTAACCTTAAAGAATAATTAACTAAAAATCAGAAACTGGATGCAACTACATTAAACTAAAATCAGAGATTCACTAACAAGAAATCAAAAATTGGATACAAATGCATTGAAATAACCTCAAAGAATAGTTAACTGAAAATCGAAAGCCGGATGTAACTGTATCACACTAACCTCAAAGTATAAATAACTAAAAATTATAAACTATTGAACTAACCTAGAAAAATAATTAACGGAATATTAGAAACTGGATGCAAATGTATTGAAATAACCTCAAAGAGTAATTAACAGGAGATTGGAACCTGGATGCAAATGTAATGAACTAATCTCAAAGACTAATTAACGAAACATCGAAAACTGGATGCAACTGTACTAAATTAACCTTAATGAATAACAAATGGGAAATCATAAAGTGGATGCAATTGCACTGAACTAACCTTAAATAATAATTAACGGGAAATCGGAAACTTGATGCAATTATTGCATTGAACTAACCTCAAAGAATAATTAATGATAAATTGGAAACTGGATAAAACACGTACTACATTGAACTATACTTAAAGAATAATTAATGAAAAATCATAAACATAATGCAAATGCATTGAACTAATAACCCTAAAACATGTTTGTATTATATGTATGGGGAATAAATGTCTCGACAAATATAGTTTTGTATTTTAAGTAGTGTTTATCATAATTCGTTTATTATGATTGAGAATGTCTTGTTATTTAAGTAACTTCAATATTATTTTCGTCACATTTGGCATTCTCACAAAACTTCAATCAAACTTCTATTATTAAAACTAACAACAAAAAGAAGTCGATAAGTTTTATTAAGGTTTGGTGCTTCATTTTTATAAAGTGTGATGCAAGAAATTTGAATGAGTGATTAATATAATTTTTATATCTCATAGTTATGCATAGCTAACTATAGATAGCGGAAGATTATCTATAGTTAACATAGGTTAATTTGAAAGAGGAAGATTATCATAGGTTGGTACTTGGTCATGGGGACAGTGTTTGGTGCGATAGGTTGTGAGATAACATAGGTTGCTGCTTTGATCTGGTGCTCCTTTTCTTACCAAAAATAGAGTAAAAACTGAACTTTTGTAGGTTTCTTATTTAGTTTTTCCTAGTTTTGCTTTCCACTAATAGTAAAATCCTCCATTGCTATACAGTGGTAGTTTATTAGTGGAAGTTTATAGCTTTTAGCCTCAAAGGTAAAATCCTCCGCTATCTATAGTGTGAGTTCGCTGAGGCAATTCTTAGTGCTGGTTCTCTTTCTCCTGGGACAGTTTTAAGCCTAGCTTGTTCTCATGGCTTGCGACCCGGTGCAAATGGGCAAAATTTGTCCCTCAAACCACGTCCGGAGGTCCCTATTTGGTCGGTCAGGTCTTGAATCCACAGTAGCTTTTAAGTCTTTCTCCCGATCTATGTTGATGGAGTGGTCGAGTTTCCGTCCGGATTCTTTGGAACAAGGTAAAAAAGGAGTGGGATGAGTATTTGGTTGGGTATTTTGGACAAAAGATTGTCATTTCGATGGTAAAGGAAGTGTTGCTGCAGAGAAAGTGGAAATTGAAGGGGTCCTTTGATATCACCACAAATAAAGAGCTTTTCTATATGAGTTTTTACGAGCTCGAGGAGGATCGCCAAATGGTTTTAGATGAAGGTCCGATTTTTTATTGCTTGAGGCGAGTGTTTGTAGTAAAGCCATGGACAGTGGAGGTTGATAATTACAAAAACAAGGTGGCCTCCATCCCTCTATGGGTAAAGCTGATGGATGTCCCGAAAGAAATGTGGACTTTCGTACCTCGCAAGCTTAGTGGGTGGCACACCTATGTTTATGGATGATGCAACAGCTAAAAGGAAAAGACTATCTTTTGCTAGATTCTGCATTGAGTTCCCAGTGAACCATGATTACAAGGAAGTAATAACAGTGAAAGCAGGGAACAGAGAGGTTGTTATACCTCTGGAATACCCATGGCAACCGAAGTCCTGCACAACCTGTAATAAATTTGGGCACTCAGCAGACCAATGCTCGGGTAGACAAACTAGGATATGGAGACAGAGCAGTTTTAGCGTAATGGTGGAGAAACCATAAGAGCCACAAGAACAAGAGGAGTGACTCCCGGCCAAGAGGGATTGATATCAAACCGGCCCAAGAGAACCAAGAAGTAGCGAGGATCGTGAGCAATACTCTTTGTAGTGATTCGAATTCAAGTAGCAATGAGGAACTTGAGCAAACATCTTTGCCATGGCTGAAGTAGTTGTGGATACTCGGGTTGTTGGACCAATGTTAAGGTAGGTGTGGTGGACCTAACTGCGGTGTAAATGTGGCTGCCGGTAATCCACGATGAAGGTGCTAAGCATCCAAACCCAAAGAGGCGAAGCGCCCGCGGGGGTGAAACATGGCGGGATAACCAATTGATGGTGGTAGGAGTTTCGAATGTAATGGTAGCAATCTGGCTTTGGGCTACAAGAGGCAGAACCTGAGGTGGCGAGGTGGTGAGGGTCTGAGTGGGGATGAAGATAGGCCGTTACATCACTTGCTACCAGACAACACTCTCGCTCTACAGTTTATCAGTGAAGGGGATATGTTTGAATGCCTTGCAGCAGGCGAAGACCTTGAGGACGACATCTCTGATGCAGAACCGGAGCTTTTTGGTGATAGGACTCCTCCTCCTATACCAGCTATTATGTCAGTACAGACTCGAAGCCAAAAGAAGAATAGAAACGACAACCAACACCAAACACGGAAGTTTCTAGTAATAGAGGTAAAATGAGAGGCCGAGGGCAAGGAAAGAGAAAAGCTCACCGATTCTCATTATGATAAGTGTGTGTATTTGGAATGCGAGGGTTAAATGACCACACAAAAGCTAGACGACTAAATTTGTTTAGTAGAAAGAAGAATATTAGTTGTATGGGAATTTTGGAAAGCGAAGGTAAAAGCGAGAGAAATTCCTAGCTATATCGGAATAGTATGTCCTTCGTGGGAAAGTATGCATAACTATGCAAGCGATGATAGTGGTCGAGTTTGGATTGTATGGAATCCGGTAGTTATGGAGATTACAAAAGATTTGGAGGCGGCGCATAATTTATTCACTGTAAGGTCTCTATCTTACAATATGATTTCGGTTTACCTTGGCAGCGGTTATATATGCTAGTAATAACAATGCAGAGAGGCGATCCTCCTGGGGAGGAGCTGAAGTTTCTCGATCATGGAAATCAAGGCCGTGGTGTGTTATTGGGGACCTGAATAATGTTCTCTTCTCGCATGAAAGAATTGGGGATGTGGCAGTCCACGGAGGAAACGACTCCACTAGCAAATTGCTTAAATGCTTCGGGGCTTTTTGATCATACCGCAACAGGATGCTTCTATACATGGAACAATGGGGGTGAGGTAGTCAGGAAATGGTCAAAGCTGGATCGGTGTCTTGTGAACTCCTCCAGGCGTCCTTCTGGTTGGCTTCTGGCGTGGAATTTCTAACTTCGGGGAGTTTTCGACCCTTTGCCCAATAGTGATGTCTTTTCTGAATAAAATTAGAAGTCGACCACCTTTTCGGTTTTGTAATTTTTGGCGACTTCATGAGGATTTTGCACCTACCCTTGCTCAATGTTGGAACATCCAAGACCATGGTAACCCACCGTACATGCTATCATGCAAGCTAAAAGCGTTAAAGGCGCATCCTCGAAATTTTGGGCTCGCTCCTTTTGTTATGATGCCCACAGGCTTGTGGAGGAAACTAGAGAAGAGCTGAGACATCTTCAAGTGAGACTACAGGTGAACCCTCTAGATTCTTTGTTATGCTGCCAAGAGAGTGCCACAAGGCACAAACTTTGTCTTTTGATCAAGATGGAGGAGGCGGACCTTTATCAGAAGACAAATATTGAGTGGCTGTGTTTCGGGGAAAAATGTAATGCTTTTTTCTTTAATGCTATAAAGGAGAAGAAGTCTAGGAGTGTTGTATGGTGTATAAAAGACAAGGAGGGATATCTCAGAGAAGGCCAGATGGAGGTGAAAGATGCGTTTATTGAGTACTACAAGGACTTTTGGGCGCCACCACCACCGCTTTTGTGACCGTCACGATCTTGAATGAGCTTAGTATCGCTGAAGTGGATAATTGCACTAGTCTACAGCTGGCTTCCCCTATCAACGATTGAGAGATAAAAAAGCTCTTTTGATATGAACGATAATAAAGCTCCGGGGCCTGATGGGTTTAACGCTTTCTTTTTCAAGAAGTGTTGGGATGTTGTTGGCAATGATGTAATAAGAGCCATCCAGCACATTTTCCAACATAAGCAGATGCCTAGAGGTATAAATTCCACAATCCTCAGTCTTCTTCCGAAGAAGAGAATGTCTTCTAGTGTTGAGTCTTTTAGACCTATAGCATGTTGCAACATTATTTACAAATGTGTATCTAAAGTTCTCACTAATAGAATGAAGTTATGTATTTCTTCTTTGATTTCTTGTGCACAATCGGCTTTTGTGCCTGGGAGGACTATACAGGATAACTTGTTGCTTGCTCATGAACTTTTGCGAGGTTATGGCCGGAAGAGAGGACCAAAGAGGTGTGCAATAAAATTTTGGACATCAAGAAGGCCTACGACTCTATAATTTGGAATTCCCTCTTGGTGATCCTCTGAGATTTAAGTTCCCCGTTGTTTGTCGAATGGCTGAAGATGTGTTTCTCATCTCCGTTTTACTCCGTTCTAGTTAATGGGGACACGAAGGATATTTTGAAGGAAAGCGAGGGCTAAGGCAAAGGTGACCCGGTCTCTCCGTATCTTTTTGTTCTTGTGATGGAGGTGTTAAGTGCTATGCTGCAAAAGGGCTTAGGTCAAAGTCTATCCATGCTCACTCCAAGTGTAGAAAGATTGGTATCTCGCGACCTTTGTTTTGCCGATGATGTTATGCTCTTACGTAAAAGGTGATATGGAGTCACTTCCGGCGATAAAAGAAATTTTGGCGCATTTTCTAATGCAACAGGGCTACTGCTCAGTAATGCAAAAACTACCCTCCTCACGGGTAGTATGTCTGAGGAAGAAGGGCTACAACTTGCAGAAGTTCTAGGAATCTCCTTGGTTACTCCTCCAGTCTCCTACCTCGGCATACCTCTCACGGCCGCCAGATTGGGTATTAAGGAATGCCTCCCACTCATTGAGAAAATAACGGGGAGAATTTCAAATTAGAAAAATGCAGCTCTTAGCCGTGCAGGAAGGGTGCAGCTTGTTCAGTCGGTCCTCTCCTCTTTCCAAACGTATTGGGCGAAAACCTTTGTTTTGCCGAAAACGGTGCTGGATAAGGTAGCAAAGCTATGTAACAGGTTTATCTGGGCTGGACCTTCCATGGAGAGGAAGATGCATCATGCGAGTCATGAAACCATGAGAGTGGCCAAAGACCAAGGTGGGCTTGGGCTGCTAGATCCTAGAACTTGGAACAAAGCGGCATACTGTGGGCTCGTTGTCAAGATTGCTCAGAAATATGATTGCTTGTGGGTGAAATGGACATGGGAGCATCGTATAAAGGGGGGACATTTCTGGACTATGAAAGAACTCAAGGACTGTTCCTGGGTGTGGAGAGGCATCCTTAGGCACAGGGAGGCTGCCTGGAAGAGTGTGAGATACAGTATTGTTGATGGTTTAAAAACGAGCTTCTGGCATGATCCATGGTGTTCTGGCCCTTTGATCTTCAACGCCCAAGCTAAGGAACTGCTAGCGACTTCTATTCCTGATGATGCTTGTGTTGGATCGATTATTGAAAATGGGAGTTGGTCAAATACCATTTGTCAATTACCAAGCTGCGAACTGAAAAAGTGTATCATGGAAACGGAGGTAAACAGCTTCTTGGCAGAGGATCGAGTCATCTGGACTCCAACAAGCACTGGTCGCTTCTCCCTTGCATCGGCTTATCTCTCGCTCAAGAATATTCGAGGAAAAGTGAAATGGTTCAAGCTTGTTTGGGGTAAGTTATCGGTGCCCAAACACTCTTTTTACTGTATGGCAGCTCTTCTCTGGATCCCTGCCCACCCAAAATCGACTTATGTTCAAGAAAGTCATAAATGTATCCAGCTGTTGCTTATGCACTGGTCACGCGGAATGTTCTTCGCATCTTTTTTTTGACTGCGCGTTCTCAACGCAAGTTTGGGCGAGGATAAAGCTAGCTTTGGGCTTGTCTGGGCAGGTGAAGAGATCGCATGAAGAGTGGTACTTCTTAATGAGACTATGCAGAGCGAACTCAATGCAAAATGAAATTCTGCGGGCCTTCACGTGCGCAACAGTCCATGCGATTTGGAATGAGAGGAACTGGCGTCTAAAGAAAGGCAGGAAAAGATTACCGAGTTTCTTGAGTATGCAGATTCTAAATGATATGAAGGTTTATCTTGGCAAAACACTGCAGTCTATAAAGGAGAGCTATGCGCTGCGGGTGCTGCTGGAAAGACTAGGCATAGAAGGAAACTACCGACCCGGTTGAGGAACGATTGGGTGCTTATTTGGTCAAAGCCGAATGATCGGATACGGTCTTTGAATACCGATGGGTCGCTGAAACTTCGGCAAAGGCGGGGTATGGGGGCTAATGCAAAACGCAGATGGCGGGGTCCTCTTTGGGTTTCTTGGATCGTCCACATCTCCTTGTTAGCCGGCGAAGAGCGCTAGGAGTTATGAGAGGACTACAAGGAGCTGCCAATTTGGGAGTAAAAGCGACCGCATGTACATTCCGACTCCATGAGGGTTATACGTATTCTGAACTTGAAGGAGGAGCCACCTTGGGACGGAGAGGAATAAGCGAGCCGGATAAAGCGCATTATGGACGAGTTTGAATTGGTAGACTTTGTACATGTTTCTGAGAAGGAATCAGTCAGCAGATTATTTATCTAAGCTTAGTGATTCTATAGATGATAGTGTTTTGTATTTCATTCCCCTTTTAGACCAAAGTCTGCATGTTTTGGTCAAAGAGGATGAAGAGGGTAAGTTGTACTTGAGATCATGATCAAATAAAGGTTGGGGCATCCTTAACCCCTAGCTTTTTCCAAAAAAAAAAAAAAAAAAAAAAACTATGCATATATGCATAGTTACTAATATTTTTTTAGAATAATTTAATATAAGGGCACCCGTTCGTAAGACGAGTTCGAAAGCTAGTTTACTTCTCTTAATTGTTATGTCTTCTTTTTATTCTCTTAGGGCATCTCTAATGGAGAGTGTACATAATATACACCTCCACATAAGTGCCACTAGGATTTTATTACCCCTCTTACACACTAATAGTTTCCACACCCAAAATGGTATCCAATGCAACAAAGCTTAAGAGTTTGTAAAATTTTAAAAACTGAGAAAAAACGATAGTCAAAGTCCATCGCAAGTGGTTTAATTAAAAAAGAAATAAAACGCGCGTCACTTTGAGTAACGTCTATGGTTTACTTAAAACTGGCACAACCAATAAATGACGGTCTTTGCCCGTCGCAAACATTACAATTCTCAAAATAAAAATAAAACAGACGTGAGTTTAAGTGACGTCCGATTTTTTTTTAGTTGGGACGTTACTTCAAGTGACGCCCGAGATGTTTATTAACTAATAGCAGGATGGGGAATTCCTTACCCCCTCTATTAACTATTATCTTATCACTTGGGATTTACACTCCCCATAGGAAATATGTTTTTGACATTTAGAGTGTAAATTTTACACTTTAAACAATTTACACCCTCCATTAAAAATGCCTTTAAGGGCATCTCCAATGGAGAGTGGAAAAATCCACCTCCACATAGGCTCCACATAGGCGCCATTAGGATTATACACTCTAGAGAAATCCCAAATACATAAAGTGTATATTTACTATTTGTGGCTATTCCAATGGTAGGTAGAGGCAAATGTGTAAAAATAGATAGCAACGGACTTAAACTGTCACAGCCCATTCAAAATAATGTAAAATAACGGATTTGGTCCGTCGCAAAAGCTTAAAACAAATAGTGGTCACAAATAGTGGTCCACTTTCAAACGTCATTCAAAGCAACCTCCGTGTTTTTAAGTTTAATATATCACTGAGCGACGGACTTAGACCGTCGCAAACAGAAAAATAAAACTTGGGGGGAATTCCCCACCCTCTCTATTAGCTAATACACTATTACCTACGGTATAGTACCCCATTGGAAAGAGTTTTTTGATATTTGGTGTGTAAAATTTCCACTCTATACGGTTTACACTCCACATTGGAGATGCCCTAACTAGTTAACTCTCTCACTTTCCTATCACTTCTTTCCTTGTGAGTTGTTGTTTTAGGTTATCTTGCAACGAGAATAGCATATTGGAGCAAATAATTGTGAATATCTTCGAGGTTAAGTTGTCCTTCCAATTAAGGGATGGACGACCGACATCTCTTGCTTCAAAGAGAAGCTGGCGACTTTTTATTCAGTGAGGAACTTGATATGTTTGTGGAGAAGCATGCGACTTCAAACATGTAGTTATTGGATTTAATTTTCCTTTAATTAAATCCCCATCAAAATCCGAGCTACTTTGTTCCCTCTTTCTCCTTTGTGTAGCATGTGTTGGTGTGTCTTCAGAAGCTTAAAAATACCGTATTGTTGGTTCTTTTTAGAGCCAACAATGTTTACTTTTTATTTCATGGGGATGATTATTTGAGAAACATAGGGATTAATTAGAGAAACATAGTGATTATATCCCCACGGCATAGGCCAAATCTCTTAATTGTTGACTTTTATCATTTTTTTTCGTCCCTCTCAAACAACTGCCATTTTATACTCGAAGGCAATATACATCACCAAAATTGAAAACAAAAATTTTATTATCGAAAGGAACGAGTGTAACTTTTCATATTTAAATAAGAACCACAATTTAGAACCTAATCTAATCAGACCAGACGAATCCCAGTTCAAATAAAACTCGGCCGGTTTTTTTGTTGAGAAAAGTCCTTAAAATTACAATACATATATGAACTCCATGCATGTTTCTCCAAATTACTCCTAGAAGTAGACTTGGACCGACTCCATTTGGTGGAACCAAACTCTCTAACCATGAGCCAAATTGTAAAACTGGGAACTGCAGACTGGTAAAATGGTATAATTACTTTCATATGTGCGTCAAGTTTTAACATGATACCAAAGTGTTCACATTCCACATTATATGGAGGGCAACACTACACTACATATCATGTGGCGTGTGAATAATCCTACTCAAATCAAAATTTTTTGGTGAATGAGATTTTAGTTTCATATTAAAATTGTTGTTTCCCTTAGTCGTGGCTGTTTTATAGTGACTTGGTTATCCATATTTGCATTTTTTTTTTTTTAAGAAGATAACAACCATTTACTGCTACGGTTGGAATCAATACAATAAGTGCAAGGTACAAGATGAATGAATTGAGCTTAGGGCTAATTATTTGTAGAGATATACATCTCATGATAGGGAAGACCCTCAAGAAAAATAAGTTCAATTGAATATATTTAATCTAGCTTGTCAAAAATTGTATTGAATTTTTTTAAAAGAAAATGACTGTTGGATAATTTTATAACATTCTAAACAATTTTTGACGATGTTGTACATCTTCAAATAAGCTGATTTTTTTTTGGAGGAAGAGTTCTATTGTATAGAGAACACTCCCACCAATAATCAATTTCTAATTTATTGATTTGAGTGTTCGAGTTCGTTTTAGTGGAGTTCATATAACCAACCCATACATATATAAGGTTAATAAAAGAAAGTATCTAATGAATGGGTTGAGTTAAGGGTTGAGTCAATTTGTAAAATGAGCTACGCTTGAACCCTTGAACCACTAGCTTTACAGTTTACCCGTTCTTATCTTGAATCAGACGGTTCAACCCATGATAAAACCAGTTCTGTGTTGAACCAATTCAACATAGAGAAATAAACCTAGGGGCTCCGACTCAAGTTCAAACTTGAAGAAGCGGAGTCGTAAAACCATGGTAAGAACATTGTTACTTTAAAATTCAATTCTAATTGAGTTCTTGGACTTTGTCCTTACCTTATTTGGCACACTCTACATGTGATTAGTTAGTAGTAATTGCGAAACGATCATCGATGGTGTAAGTGAATCTACTACTCTGGAAATATATATTAGTTATATATTTGTAACACATATCCGTCACAGCAGTTGAGCTAGGTCAGTTGGATTGGGTACTTAACTCTCACTTGATAGACCCCAGGTTCGACTCGAAGCTGTGAGGAAAATTGTAATCGGTGGAAAAGGGTTTGTCCGCTATTGTCTGATTCTGAAGACAAAGACAAATTCACATCTGAGCTTCGTTACCGATACTTTTCAATCAGTCTTTTTGCACATTTTACGCCTTGTTAAGTACTGATAACCTTCTTACCATAAAAAAAAAATGGACTGATACCGGCCTAAAAATTCTTATAATAATAGTATAAGGATCCCATAGTATAAAGTATTTTTTTTTTGATAAACCATACTTTTTATTGATGAACTAGTACAACAAATTTTTATTGATGAACTAGTACAACAAATAGAACAAGCAAATAAGCCAAAGCAGATTACAGGGAACAAATAACATAACAAGTACATTAAAAGTGAACCCAAGTAAATTTCTCCTAAAAGCATCATCTCCAATCCGCCACCATCAAGCTTGAAATGCATTATCTGTATCCACTTTGTAACCAGCACTCTCATCCCTCCAATGCACAAAACTCTAACCCATATCTTCCGAAACAAAGACCCAAAGGTCACAAACCAAGACCAGAAGGTCCAAATCGTCAGATTAACACTTCCAAAAGGAAGTGTCCCACCAATGCACTCCATCTTGCGGTCGCGGTGGTGGCCTGACATTAATCCTTACCAAGGTATCTATACACCATGGCGTTAGGAGTGGAGGAGACGAAATCTGAGATTTGAATAGTAGGAAATGATAGGGGTAACTCATCAAACACAGCCCATACACAACTTGCTTCCAATGACGAAAATGAAAAATCAAACTCTTGGGAGTCGACTTCAAACCGTTGAAAAGAGTACCAGATCGATCAACCAAAAGCCGAGAGCTATTCAAACCATATGAGAGATCCAAAGGAGAAAGAGTTGTGTGACCAAAACTCTTTTCAAAATCTCTCAAAACCGTTAGAACAATAGATCCGGGATTTTAAACTAAAGAACATTAAAGAAAAGGAGAAAATGAGGAGTCTTTCTTTTTTTTTTTCTTCTTCATTGCTCACCCGGAAGTAGATCTAGCAAAAACAAGTGGATTTGGGGTGGGAGCGGAAAAAATTGATATTTGGGTGTGGAGAGAAAAGAGAGAAAGATTGAGGGTGTAGGGTGGTGTGGAGGCTGCTATACCCCGCAGGAGAGGGAGAAGGTTTTAGATCTAATCTGAAATCTGAACTCTCTTGCATAGTATAAAGTATAGTATAGTATAGTATAGTATAGTATAGTATATATATATATATATATATATATATATATATATATATATATATATATATATATATTCCGTTTACCATGGTTTATACCACGCCCCTTTACAAGATGAGTTAAAAGCTAATATTTTGTGGATATGATCTCCTAACCATAGATAGATTTTCCACAAAAATTCGGCTCATTTGGAAATCTCTAACCTAATTAAAAATTGTTGAAAACTTAAATATTTTTTTAACGTCCCCGATTTTTCGATTTTGCAATCATCTTTTGACATTGTTAAACATCATCAAATGAGATGAAATTTTGTGGAGATGATCTTTAAGGTTTACATATGTAAATAAATCATTATAAGAGAAAACTGGAAATGATAAGTAGTTAAAGAATCATTAGCAACTCATATCAATGACAGTTCGGGATTGATGCTAGTTCATTTAGTACAAGTGCATTATTAGAAGGAGTCTTGTATTGGGCACCACATGAATTAGATTGGGCAGCCTCCAACCCAAGCCCAAGCCCAACAGCGAAGTCCAAAGCAAGCCCACCCCCCGCTAAATCGCACATGACAGGGAATAACCTTTCTAACCGGTATCATCTCTCTCTCTCGACTCACCCAAAACCAAAAAAACCTTCGAGATATAAAAACCCTTACCAAAAACCAAAACCAAAAACCTTTTCTCACCGTTTTAATTGGAGTTTGGGCAATTAAATCACCACATTGTTGTGATTAGGAGTGAAGCATTGTTCAAAACACTCGTCTGCTCTCTTGTGCAATTGCCATTGTTAACACTCGTTTTCTCTCTTGTGCTCTCATCAAATACCAAATAATATAGGTTTGTTTTCTATTCTATTGGTTTTAATTCATTTTATTCAATTTCATTTAGAATGTTTGTAGTGATTTTAGTGTTTGTAAGGAGTTGAGTGTTTCATTTTATTCAATTTCATTTAGAATGTCTGTAGTGTTTGTAAGGATTTGAGTGTTCAAGTTTCTCATTTAGAATGGTATAGAGTTGAGTGTTTGTAGCGATTGTAGGGTTCGAGTGTTTGAGTTATTCAACTATCCGTCTTAGTGATTGTAGTGATTGTAGGGTTCTAGTGTTTGTGTTATTCAATTATCCATCTTAGTGATTGTAGTGATCATAAACTGATTGTAGTGATCGTAATGTCGAAAGTTTCGTTGATTGTAGTGACTAGAAACTTGAACACACAACTCCTTACAATCACTACGTCAAATTGTTTCGTTGTAGCAATGGGTTCGATTCCATTACGAATTATGACATTTGTTCAATTACTTTTGTTGGTTAGTTTTAGTTCGATTCCATTACCAATTATGGCATTTGTTTCATTGCGAAGTAATCCTTGTTGGAATTTTTGATAGTTTGGAGGTTTTGGAACTGTAATAGTAGCTAATACTTATTTTATTTTTCTTTATAGCAATGGGTCCTCGATCAAAGAATGTCAAGAATGTAGCTAAATCTACATTCAAGGGTGTAAAGAAGTTGTTTAGTGGCAGCAGTTCCTCTTCGGGTCACGGTGACACGCCTGAGCCTAAGAAGAAGAGAGATAGGGGGTCAAAAACAACGACTTGAATCCGTATAGTCGATAGAAAAGTAGATTATGATCCTACTAATGTAGGTGATGTAGAAGGAGAGAAAAAGAGAAAAAGGGGAGCGGGCACCTCAGCCTCAGTGCATAGAAGGGACCACAATGAGGTTGTTACAAGTAATGTAGATACTGAGAGTGATAGTGAAACTGAGAGTGAGGGTGAGGGTGATATTAATGTAGATAAAGATTTAGATGTATATGTAAATGTAGCAATGGATCGTGGAAAAAGTGTAGTTGAAATGATAGGGATGACTCAGGTGAGGATGGAGATGATGGGGAAGAGTCTGGTGATGAGGAGGGTGATGAAGAGGATGACAATAATGAGGGGGATGATGACTTAGAAGAATTGATAGAAGTTGAAGCACCGGTCGAAGTCGAAGCACCTCCAGTGGTAGACTATGTGAGAAAATCCAATGATGATTTGGAGTACACACGAGGTGTATATGGTGGTGGCCTAACTAAGTCAGAGCTTCTGTATGACTATTCGGTGCATGTGGCTCGTGATGTTTGGGAAAATAAGGCATTATCATAGACTTAGTATTTTGATTTTCCTTTGTCTTTACAAAACCTTTTGCTTCTCCTCATTGAGTCTTTGTTGTTTCAGGCGGAGCATAGAGTGTAGAAGTGTGTTCCTCATCTATCCAAGTTAAGCCAATGGGATCTCAAGAATGAGTTCAAAAGATCTCCCAGATTTGAAAATGAGCTTAAGAGGACTGGATTTTATGATCTGGTATTTGGGTGTTACAAACATCAAGATCCGACGTTGGTCTCTGCATTTGTGGAGAGGTGGCATCCAGAGACTAACACCTTCCATATGTCATTTGGGGAGATGATTGTGACTTTGGATGATGTCTCCCAAATCCTAGGCGTTTCGGACGTACTTAGGACTGCCACGTGTGCGAAGGTGAAAGGTGTTTCGGGCTTCCTGACTCTTCTACAGGTAAAACTTAAATATTTTGTAGATTATTTTTAATGTTAACTGTGTGTGTATATATCTAGGCGTGGATCTATGAGTACGTCCCGTTATTCAGGCCAATCCCTAACTTAGAGTATAAGTTGGCTAGGTCGCATGTTCTTAGACACACAGTTAGCGTTGTGCACTATAGGGGTGTAATACGGGGCGGGCCGGGTCAACCGCGAGTCAAATAGTGATGGGTCAGGTTGGGGCGGATCTAGGCAATACAAATCCAGTGGTTCCCCGACCAAGTGGGCGAAAGGTTGAAGTGTCATCTCTTAGTACCATCACCCTACTGTTGGGTGGAAACTACGGGCGGATTTTGGGAGAGTCATCCGGGTCGGGTGGAAATTATCATTTTAACCCAATTTCACCCAAAAAAAAAAAAAACTTTCTAATTCTGCAAGTAATATATTTCCAATTTACAACATAGAGAAAAAAATGTAATCAATCAAGAAAAAATAAACAAAAAAAAAAAAACTTGAACTTGAACCCAAAACCATATTTGCAAATTTGGAACTTCTTTATCGTGATTTACCATTTGTAAATTGATTATTTTCCATAGCATGATAAAATGAAGATGGGAGCTAGGATCTATAGTAGAAAACAATAAAATATAAACTAAAAAGAATTGAAATTAATACAATGATGAATCATTCATTTTCTCCAAAATTTGAAAGTTGAATTTGAACTTTTGATATTTGCCCAATGTTCAAACTTGAATATTTGAAATTGATGTTGAACTCATAAGTTTGTTGTTGTGAATAGTACAATGCGAAAACAACGTTATCCACAACAAATAGATCAATCCTATACAAAGATCGATCCTTCTCACTAGACAAGACTTCAACACCCTCCAAGCAATATCCTAACACTTCTCAATATCAAATAACAAGCACATAATAAAGTAAAACAACTAATGTAAAGGAGAACAAACCACAAGACACGGATATATCGTGGTTCAACAATTTGCCTACGTCCACACTACGAGTTCCGAGCTTTACTAGATGTCCAGAGTAACAAATTACAAGATCTCTCAATTCACTCACAAAGAATGAACACTCAACTCACAAAGAATTGCTCTCTTATAATCTCTCTCTTTCTTGGTTTTGGTTAGGTTAGGTTTTTACAGAAAAAACTTATATTTATACTATTTCCAAAAAACTTTCGAAAACAGTCAAAGTCCATCGAAATACGATTGGGCATTAAGCGCTTGCCCTTGCAAAGCAAAGTCGAGGGTGGGGGCGTGCTCAACCACCGGAGGTCGACCAAGACATGCGGTCTTGCTTTTTGCTTTACTGGCAAAGTTGAGGGCGGGCTTTCGATACCAAAGAGAGAAAACGTCTTTTTCTCTACATTCTCCACTTTAGTGAGGTTTTAACACATAAACCGGAGTTGAACACATCTAGCAAGAACACATCCATCCGAACTCTCACAAATAACCATACGAAGGGCCATGCCCACAAAGGGCTCTTTCAAGCATGTAGGATTTGGAGCAAGTCCAAACAGTGTTAGAACTTAACTCTGGTGACAACCTTTGTTAGAATATCAGTAGGATTGTCATGGGTGTCCATTTTCTCAAGTGCTCCATCACCATACTCAACGACATCCTGTATAAAGTGATAACGGACATCAATATACTTGGTCCGAGCATGATGAACCTGGTTCTTCGCCAAATGAATAGCACTCTGACTATCACAATACAAAGCAACATTGTTTTGCTCAATACCCATATCATCCAGAAGACTTTGAAGCCATAATGCCTCTTTCACTGCCTCTACCACTGCCATATACTCTGCCTCGGTAGTAGATAGAGCAACTATAGCCTATAGCATAGACCTCCAACTAACCGGTGCACCATACATCATAAACACATAACCAATAGTCGATCGTCGTCTATCTAGATCACCTGCATAATCTGAATCCACATACCCACTGATATAATAAGTGCCTCCACCATAAACTAATCCCACATCCAAGGTACCCTTCAAGTACCTCAATACCCATTTCACTTTGCTTCCCAATCTTTGCTTCCCGAGATTTGCCATGAGACCTTACAACACTAACCGCTGTGAAATGTATGCATGCAGCACACCATAGCATACATCAAACTGCCCATGGCACTTGCATAAAGAACATTACCCATATGCTTTTGTTCCTCCACCAAACTAGGAGAGAACTTAACTAAAAGCCTAAAATTCCCAGCCAAAGGTGTAGAAATTGACTTTGTATTATCTATACCAAAACGAGAAATGACTTTATGAAGGTATTTCTTCTGAGATACAACTATCTGTTGCTTCTTCCTATCTCTATCAGTCTCCATGCCCAATATCTTCTTGACTCCACCTAAGTCTTTCATCTCAAACTCAGAGCTAAGTTGAGATTTCAACTTGTCTATCTCCATTATGCTTTTGTAAGCAATAAGCATGTCATCCACATAAAGCAGGAAATAGATAAAGTCATTACCATGAAGCCTACGAAAGTAAACACAACAGTCATACTTACTTCGGGTGTACTCATGTTGCATCATGAATGTGTCAAAGCGCTTATACCATTGCCTTGGCGATTGCTTTAAACCATACAATGACCGATTCAACTTGCACACATGATCTTCTTTCTCAGCAACAACAAACCTTTCAGGTTGTCTCATATAGATCTCTTCCTCCAAGTCCCCATGCAAGAAAGCAGTTTTCACATCAAGTTGCTCTAACTCCAAGTCGAAGTGAACAACTAAACTCAATAACACACGAATGGAAGTATGTTTGACCACCGAGGAAAAATACCTCATTGTAGTTGACTCTTTCCTTTCTGTGGAGAAACCCTTTGCTACCACTCTTGCCTTGTACCTAGTAATTGTCGGGGCTTAGGATGAACCTCTTTCTTTTCGAACACTTATTTACTGTCGATAGTCCTTTTTCCCTTTGGCAATAAAACTAGGTCCCATGTGTGATTTTTATCAAGAGACTCCATCTCTTATTGTATAACAACCAACCAATCTCGATAATGAACATCTCTAACAGCTTCCTTGAAGCTATCTGGCTCATCATCTTCGATATTTAGTGCATATGCCACTAAATCCACCTGACCATATTGTTTCACCGGCTTCTCATGCCCATACTTGTGCATTTCTTTAACTTGTCTCTTTGGCCTAGGGTCAACCACTACAAGTTGCGGATGCTCTTGCTCTTCTTCCTGTTGTTGTGTGGTTCCATGATTTGGTACCTCATCATGAACCAACCAGTCATTTGCTGCATCAGACAACTCAAGCTCGATTGGCTTGAACTTCTATGGACTTCACCATTCATGACTCTTTCGGAATTTTCCTGAAGATAACGGAAGTCTCATCAAAAGTAACATCTCTCACGACGGGGAACTTGTGGTCTTCTAGACACCACAATCTGTATCCATTTACCCTATTTACGAAGCCTAAGAATATGACTTTCTTAGCTTTAGGATCTAGCTTGCTCTCCTTCACATGGTAGTAAGCAGTCGATCCAAACACTCTCAAAATACTATAATCAATTTGGGTTACCTGACTACACCTCATAATGTGTCTTGCAATTCCACATTATCCACAACAAATAGATCAATCCTACACAAAGATCGATCCTTCTCACTAAACAAGACTTCAACACCCTCCAAGCAATATCCTAACACTTCTCAATATCAAATAACAAGCACATAAAGTAAAACAAGTAATGTAAAGGAAAACAAACCACAAGACACGGATATATTGTTGTTCGGCAATTTGCCTACTTCCACACTGCGAGTTCCAAGCTTTACTAGATGTCCAAAGTAACATATTACAAGATCTCTCATTTCACTCACAAAGAATGAACACTCAACTCACAAAAAAATGCTCTCTTATAATCTCTCTCTTTCTTAGTTTTGGTTAGGTTAGGTTTTTACAGAAAAAACTTATATTTATACTGTTTCCAAAAAACTTTCGAAAACAGTCGAAGTCTGCTAAAATACGGTGGGGCGGGGGCGCTCCCTTGTCTAGGCAAAGTCAAGGGCGGGGCGCGCTCAACCACCTGGAGGTCGACCAAGACATGAGCGCGGTGCACGCCCTTTGCCAGGCAAAGTCGAGGGCGGGGCGCGCTCGATACCAAAGAGAGAAAACGTCTTTTTCTCTACATTTGTGTTCATATCTCCTAAATTCTTACAAAATATAAAAGAAAATATAAACAAAATACAAAAATATTAGAGTTAGAGTCTTGAAATTGTGCGGGTCAACGGGGTTGGGTCAACGACTTTTGACACGGTGCGGGTCAAGCGGATTGACGGGTCAAGTTTAAGCATATAACTTACACCCATATCCCGACCGCGTAAAAATGGTGGCAGGGTGGGGCGGGTCTGTTTTTGGGTTGGTGTGGGTTTCGATTGGCGGTGAAGATCGGGTACCTTACGGATGATGGGTCAACGATTTTTACACTCTAGTGTACTATGAGAACCCATGTTATGCATTACAATATTATTGGCGATAATTGATGATATGGCGGTGTTCAATGTAAGTATTTTCGTTTGTTTTTTTTTTTTTTTAGTAATTGATTATTTGAGTATGTGATTAATGACACATTTTATTTTGTTTAAGGTTGATTGACATCCATACGATAATGCTAGAGCTATACACCCAGTCGATGACATTGCCTTGTTTGAGGGAGTGATCTGCTATTTTGACGTTGTAGAGATTTACGTCGTTGCAAGGGTCATCGCCAATTGGGTCATGTGGTTTATACCAAGAGCTCCTCCAACACCAAATTACACCACCTTCAGGATCAGTAGCGGGACGCGGGTATGAAGTGAAATGGACATTGACAACTATTAGGCCCTGTATATTAGGAGTCATGGCAGAATCAATGATCCAACCAAATAGTCGAGGACCCATCTGTACTTATCCATGGGAGTGTCATCCTAACTACATGGAGTGGTATGTGAGGCATTCTCACATTCGATTAGTAAATCCAGAGCGGCTTCTAACCATTTCTCCTTGCGGACACTTCCTACTTTGCACCCGATTGTGAGTATTGTGATTTTCTAATTGTGTTTTGGTTACGGTATTTTAAAGCGGTAATTAATAATTGTTTTGCATTCTTATTTGGATAGAACAACGTCATCGATGAAAGCGAATCAATTGCTAGAGAGGTATGCAATTGGGTGAGAATAATATTCGAAAAAGCAAGGTCCTCGTTCGAGGAGGCATTACAACTTGACTAGGTGCAAATTACATGAGGGAGGTACATTTATCATAATTGATTTTTAATGCGGCTTCCAATTTTTATGTAATTTAAGTATTTTTGAATTTGATGTATTTTTGAAGTGAAATTTGATGTATTCGATTTGAATTTGATGAGGAAATGAATATGATTTGTTGGAATCCAATTTGATGGTTTGAAGTGAAATTTGATGTTTTGAAATGAATTTGAAAGTGTATATGAATTTGATGTTTTGAAAGTGGGATTTGTTTGTTTTTTGGATATGAAGGTGTTGTAAAAACAAAATGAAATTCTAATTTTTTTTTTGTCCAAACTACCCAGCCATGTTGTCCCCTTGAATGCTTAAACGACCCAGCCACATCATTCTTTTGAATTCCCAAATGACCCATTCAGATCGTTTCATGAAAAAACAAAGAACTCTATCTCAAATGACCAGCTCAGACCGTTTGGTTCAAAGGTCAAAAAGCATGTTCAGACTGTTTGGTTCAAAGGTCAAACGACTTCACCATGTCGTTTCATGAAAAAACAGAGAGCTCTGTCTCAAACGACCAGCACAGACCGTTTGGTTCGAAGGTCAAACGACTTCACCATGTCGTTTGGGGTAAAATCAAATCAAATTACACTTATTCCAAATTACATCAAAATATCATATTGACAACATTATATAACTTAGTCGATCACTCGATTGCCATCCAAATCAATTTAGTTGATCACTCGATTGCCGTCCGAATCAACTTACTCGATCACTCAATTTCCAAATCAAATCAAATAAAAGCTCAAACATTATTTCCAAATAACATAAAAATCAAATCAAATTACACTTGTTCCAAATTACATCAAAATAACATGTCAAAATGAATTTACAAATTACATCAAAATATCATATCGACAACATACTTAACAACTTAGCGATAACATGTATGCTGTTGGGTCTTCAGCGGGCTCGTCTTTCCATATTAGATTGGGAATATTCAATGCCATAAATTGCAATTACTTTTGCTATGAATGCCAAATTCAACTTTCACCAATATCATATTGAGCTCTAAGCTATTATTTAGCGTTACTAGAGGAATTGGCAGGATAATCTTCAACAAGTTAAACATTGACAAAATGATTTCCACCAACATGTGCACTATCAATACTTTTTCACTCTCTCGGATTTTCTTGGGTTCACCGTGACATGATAAGGAAGCGCGGCGACTTCTAATTACGGAGGACAACATTAAATCTTGAAGCAAATAAGTATCTAACAAAGGGCATTCTCATCCACTTATTTAAAGGTCGTAACCTTCTTCATGTGGTATTGTTTTCTTCACATAAACAACCTCATTTTGACTATACAAAGTACAATAAAGGGGAGGTGGTCAATAACCTCTTGGTACAAGTCATTTCTCATCTACGACTAATCTTCTTGACTTAACTTCCTAATGCGATGTACAAAGCTCTATAACTTAGCGGTTGCCATCTCCAGCGAAGGGTCATTAGCTCTAATAATGTATTTGTTCATTTCTTCAGAAATATCCAACCCGTAATCCTTATGACCCCTCGTCTTTCCAAAGTTTACCCCATCTTTCACATTTCGTGGTGTGGTTATTTTTGGAGAAGCCTTATTTTTGGTGTGGTTGTTTGGTGTTTTGGAGAAGCCTTATTTTTTGGTGTGGTTATTTATAGTGTTTTTAGAAGGTTTCTTTCTTGATGTGGTGTGGGTGTTTTGGGTGGTTGTTTTAGAAAAAGCTTCTTTCTTAGTGTGGTTTTGGGTGTTTTGGGTTGGTATTTTTGGAGAGGCTTGTTTCTTAGTGTGGTGTAGGTGTTTTCAGGTAGTGTTTTTGTTGTGTCGAGACCTACTCCTCGTGGTCACATTGAAAATGTTCAAAATGAGATGGATCTCGCTTTGAAGATTTCTTATATCGGTTAAGCTTTCTATTGCGGTTACCTTTTGGCTGACTTTTGGTTTTACTTCCTCCCCGAGTGGTACTAGCCATATACTTTATGGTATATCAATCTTTATAAGCTTCCTAATCATAACCCACTTTCTTCTTGAGAAACCATTGCAAACCTTTTCATGAACAAGTCTATCGAAGGTCTGACATTGGGACCAACACCCACCCACGGAGACACATTGGGAGAAGCGGACAATGTTTTCCAAAAGTGGTCGATAGCGATCAAAGGGATGGACCGCTCTTTGCTCTTCAAACTCGATTAATTCATGAGCACATGGCAAACCATGGCTCATGCGCAAATAGCACCAACACCATCTCTCCATCTTTAACACGTTTTACGTGGGTATCTATTTCTTCAAATAAGTCAAACATTTGCATGAGACAATGTCTCGAAGTTCTAAAACAAAGGAATGGTGTGGTGGTCGAGGTTACAATCATACTTCTCTTTGAATGTAGCTCTAATCTCGGACATCACGGATCTCTAGAATTGGGTGGATTAAGCTAAACATACTCAAAAAATCATGACGGGTTGCATTTCCTAGTACACGCTTCACCTAAGCATGAGACCTTTAACTCCTAGTGCGTTTCGCTGCTCCCAAAGTGAATCTGTTAGTCAATCCAACAACATAGGAAACCAATAAAACCAAGTCTCTGCAAATAACTAACAAAATTGGGAGAGATTTTCAACCCTTTAATATTTTTCCAAAGCATCCAATCTGCTGGAAAATAACCTCGATCTTGATTTGACTACAGATTGTTCCACGAGAATTAGGCATTTCTACAAATTCCTATGCTTGGAAAAATATCGTGAACATTTTGAAAGAGCATGGCGTAGCATCCATCCGCGTAGATAGCGGCTGTGTTAGGGAAAACTTTATCGGCGTCACTCATCAAGGCGAGTCCACATCGAGGACACGATCCTGGATGGACTTTTGAAACTGGGCAAGCCACTAAACCGGATATAGGCTCCCGCCTTATATCAATCGTTGTTTCGTGATCAGCATAAAGATTCCGACACACGATGAAAGACTTTCCAATAACTCACCCCAACAAACCGTATACATAAGTGCCACCGGACATTCCATATTTTGTAAATACCTTAACATGAAAACCGGGTTGAAAAGTCCAAGCCAATTCTAACACCTTCCTCGATGGGCCCATAACAACCTCATTATCTCGATTCTCATCCTCCTCAACTCCTCAAAATAATATTCTTTTGCTAACAACTCATCATTCGCAATTGTGTTCATCCATCTCCTTCTTTCTTCCATTCTGTTTATGGGATATCCTATTCTTCATTTCCATTCCATTCATCTCTTCCATTCTTGAATGGAATGAATTGGACTTCAAATCCATTCCAGGGTCCAAGTCCATGGTTGTGAGCCATTTCTAACTTTTATTCCATATCGCATTCCTTTCAAATGGACATCCTAATTTCTTAGTTCCACTTTCTCCCTCCTTCCTTCCTTCTTGTTGTTTGACTGTTTCAAAACAAATTCAATCTTCTTCCGGTTTCCATTCCATTTTAATTCTTTGTTTTCCTTTAGCGTTACTTGAATTACCTTCATTCTTCCTAAAATAACTAAAATCTTCCTTAATTATATTTAGAAAAAAAAATGAAATCAATGCCTTAGCCATCATACCTCTTCCGTGAGTAAATATTTATGTTGTATCACTTAATTTCAATCCACGTCATTCGAGTTTGAGTCGGTTCTCGAATGTTCCAAGGATCTCATATAGTAAAACAAATTCAATTTGTGTTTCTCACATTTCATTCTCGTTCTCATTTTTTCAAACCCCTTCGGCCATGATGATAGTGTCCTAAAGACCCGGTCCTATCCATAGGGATCCGCTTGACCCATGTTGGTTTCTAGAGTCCTAAATAACCCAGAGGTGTTGTTTGGGCTCGGGTTCTAAATGTTGTTGATTCATTCATTCATTCAATCATTCAAGTGTTTCCATTCATTCGTTTATTCAATGATCAAGTGTTTTGCATTCATTTCTAATCAATGCTCTCTTGTAGATTTATTCATTCATTCAATCAGTCAAGTGTTTTTATTCATTCTAATCAAATGTTACCACTATTTAGTTTGGTTTGTGTCCTTCGACTATTTCATCTCATTCCATTCGGTCTTCTATTTCTTCTTCACTTCGCTTGGCATTTTTGCCACTTCTTCCTTTCATTGATTGTTCTTCACCTTCAAATTTTTCTCCTTCGGTCCTTCTTTGTTTTGGTTCAAGGACTTAACTCAAACATTTTTGAAGCATTTTCATCATATAATCTAAAATGTCCAAATGGTGTCTGGGCTTCTTTTCAACATCAAACAACAAATTTGATGAAACTCTCCTCGTAGTTTTGTCACCGCTTCCGCCGTTCAGAATTTAGATTCCGAACAACCGGACGCACGGTAGTCTATGCTTTAAAGAAGCTATATTTTTTATAAAGACGGGGTTGTACAACCTCTTGTTTGGGACATTCCATCTTTTCGACGGGCTATACCAGAAGTCTAACAATTTATCAATGCCGAGGATGACACGCTGCTCAACTTCCTCATGATTAAAGATAATAAAATGAAAATATTTCAATGATCAAATCTAAATAAAAAGAAGAATCCAACTTTGATCAACAACTACCCGGGTCGGGCTCCTTTATAAGAAAGTTAAGACACCACGGTAGGACCAAAAGCCTTTTAATGATTTTGAATGAACTCCTTAATACCAAGTATTACGTAGTTTACTTACAAAATTAAGAATAAAGGTTTACTCATCCGCCATTTCCGGACTCATTAATTAAAACAACTCTCGCTATAAATCTTTATGGTAAAATTTCATAATGATTTATGGTCATGGAGACTCGAGAACTGTAGGTTTTAGGGAAGAATTGAAAAGCTTATGAAGAATGGGAAACTGATCATGTGCAGAAAAAGTGACAACTCAAGCTTTTAATCGTAACATAACACAATGTTAGGCGGTTGGGCATGCCGCCATCGATTCATTGTCTAATTAACGGAAAATGCCTGCCGTCAAAGTCAACATTTTTCTAATTTTTACTAAGTAAACGGTATCAATTTCGTGGGAAAGTTTTCGCACGGAGACTATTAAAGATGAACCGCCAGGTTTTAATTCACCAAGACCTTAACGGAGTGTATGTTCCTCATTATGATGTTGTCGGATAACGCGGCAGATATCAGCTTATATGTGCATAACGATAATGATCGGTTAATCGTAGTTCAGCTAGCTATGTTTTTGGTTGTTATCGCAGTATTCCTTTTTATCGATAACTGGCACACTTTTTGAAATGCACCTATCGTTTGGTTTTGATGGTAATCACCAATGTTGGAAAGGTTTATCTCCGTCACCTTTTATAAAGAAGGAAGTCAATATTAATTTCCTATTGATGGATTGTAAACTCTTACAATGCCATCATCCTGGTCGCATTGATTCATTATATGGAAGTTGTCGCCTTAACATGTCATCAAGCAATCAAGTTCCCATTCAATGGTAAAGTTTCAAAGCGCGCAGAATCAACTTGTATCTCTTAATTTGCCATGACAATGTTCTCGAATGATTATAAGAAGTCCGTGGGTTGTCGATCGAACTATTATTAGTTCTATCGCCACAACAGTAATTACAAAGATTTAACTTTCCTTTTTACTCTACCAATAGAAATGTCAAGGATCTCGACGATCAATCCACTTTAGAAGTTCAAATTGGTCAACTCCCCCGAAGGGACAACTTTTATTTCAAAATTAAACTTCTGCCGGAGAGACAAGAGTTTATTTTGCTATTGAGGAAGAATAGTCATGTTTTTGCTTGGTGAATAAAGCAAATCCCTCGGTATAGATCTTTCAGGGTTTTGTCATAAACTCGACATTGATCCCAATGCAAAGCCGGCAGACAAAAAACCCCGGCTAAGGATGGCTCTCGATAGAAAGATGAAAGTGAAAAGAAGAAATCAATCGCCTTTTGTCTATTAATTTTATAAGGCCTATGATTTATCATCCAACATGGCTGTCGAACGTAGTTGTAGTGCCTAAAAAGAAGGGAAAAATTACGGTTTGTATCGATTTCACAAATCCTTTACCAAAGCATGTCCAATATCATTCAGACTGCTGCCCGTGATATCCCCAATGGTCGGCGCCACATCCGGTTTTCAGCGCTTTGTCTTTTTTGATGCTTATTCCGCTATCACCGATTCCGCTATTCATCGAGGACTAAGAGTTCATCAGATTCATTACGCATCAAGGAACTTATCGCTACTGTAACGCCTTTGGCCCCAAAAACGCCGGAGCCATATCAAAAGCTAGTCAACACCATTTTTCTAAATCTACTTGGAAAGTTAATCAAAGCATACATCGAATTATATGGTTATCAAATCTACAGCTGTAAGCACTGGGACATCTTTACTAATTTGCAAGTCTGTTTTCAGACTTCCAATGTCAACACGCTGCTTTGAACCAATTTCGGGTTATTTTGGTTTGTTGTCCGCAATTTTAGATACATGATGACTAGACGTGGAATTGAAGCAAATTCGATTAGATTTTGGTATATCCTTGAAATGTCTTCTCCGGCATCAAAGAAAGAGATTCAACGACTTTTTACGTGGACGCTTGGTTGCCTTAAATTGCTTTATCTCTCGCATTCTAATCGGGATGTCGCTCTTTTTCCAAACATTGAAAGATACATCAATTTGGATTTAGGATCAGGAACTTGCATTTCATTACTTGAAAGCTACTTTAGTCCAACCTCCGCCAAATTAGCAATGGGGCAAATTCTTATAGTCCAGATGAAGTCAGCTACTAATCATGCCATGTTGGCTTATCTTATTTATTTCGACGTGACGATGGTCGCCCTATATTCTTTGTTAGCAAGACTCTTACAACAAATTTAAACAAGGTATTCTTTGAGGGAAAAAATTGCATTAGCCTTGTTCATGTCATACGACGCCTTAAGCCTTATTTCCGTGGATGAGTTGTCGAAGTTTATAATTAATATCCATCATGCTTTTTCGCAAATGCCCGTGAACTGCGAAGCTTCACAAATGGGAAAGTTACTCTAGCTTTATAACATTGGTTTTGAAACTCGCACAACTAAGAAAGGGGTAACTTTGGCTCGGCTAATGGCCAATTTTCCTATTGATGATATTCCTATGTTTAACGACATCGACAAAGAAAAATGTCATCGACAACACGCCATTACCTCGGGGTGATGACTTGCCACACTTATCAAATGTATCCGCCGATTGCTGGATTGTTTACAATCGATGGTTCACATAATAAGTCCGCTTCGAGTATCAAGGTGTAATTTTGGTGTTTTAATGGAGAAAAAATTGAGAAGTCGGCAGCATTTGGGTTTTGACTCTTCCAATAATGAAGCCGAAAGTAATTTTAAGCCGCTATTCGCGGGTTTGCGACCGCACCTAGGGTGACTAAGCTACGATTATTCACAGATTCTAAGTTAGTCACTTCAGCTAGTTTTAAGCGATCGTGATCGCTGCTCGTGGACGAGAAATGACAACTTATTTGGACTTAATTCATAGGATTGCTCAAAAATTTTAAATCTATCAAGATTGCGGTGGTAAATAGTCCGATCATGATGTACTCTATTATGCCGATTCTCTCTACATATTTATCCGCAGCAGCTTAAGTCGGACGAGTCTTGCCGTGATACCATTGAATTTGAAAAGGAGCCGGGTATCGCATTTGTCCATCAAGGACTCAGGAGATATGTACATCACTCGAGTTGTTTTTTCGCCCGACATTTTCTCTCGATCAATCACGCCACCAATTTGATATCTCCTATGCCGACTCGAAGTCGCTAAGCGTGATCTTGATAATCAAGTTCGCTATTGAGAAACACTTGATCCACAACTTATGCTATCCGACGACCCTAATGATCCCGGCAATGATATTGTTGTCCATACCAACGATGATCATGAAGCCGGATAATGCTCTAGAAGTTCCTAATGTAGAAGTTAAGTTTTCCACTTACTTTGTGACGAGATGACCGGCGCTTCCATATATCACATATTTACATGATCAAGATCTTGCCCTCACCATCATAAAGTCAAGGATCATGTCAAATTTATGCTTGGAAATATTGATCATCTCACTTCGACGGTCTTTGCAACTTTATGACAAAGGCACAAGTCTTAACCCTATGCTTCATTGTTCTCAAGAGAGCTGAAAGGTTTACTCGCCCTGCAGAAATTCATTCGCTTCATGTGGGAACCACTCCCTTTAAGTCTCGCTTCATAGAGCTTATCACACAAGGGTACCGTGACCATACATGTAAAAGGATGCTGTTGTTTGTCTAAGAAGTGTGTTCCTTTGTCGAAATATGATAATAATATGGGAACCCTTCCAAAGAATGAAACTTCATCCAATCTTGCCATTAGCCGCTTGCAAAGCTGGTCTTGACATTATCTGGCCCACTTCAGAAAGCTCCTAGCAAAGTTCGCTTCTTTACTTGTCGTGAATTGATTATTTTTACTGCTAATGGCCGCGGCCTTTAGCCCGCATCCATGCTTCGTATGTTAAAGTTCTTATGGCGACATTGTTTGTCGCTTCAAGATTCCAACATCATCGACTTCGACATTGGGCAAACAATTTGACGAATTTTAAATTCAAAAATTTTGTTCGACTTGAAAGATTAGTCACAATTTCAAGACCGTACTCATCCATGCTTAATGGACAAGCCGAGGCTACTAACAAATCCATTCTTGCAATGCCTGCCGCTTACTTCAACAGCCAAAGGAAATCAAGCTTAAGAACTTCGGTTATGCTGGCTTATCAACCACTTTAAGCATTCCATGGATTTTCTCCGCTTAAGCTTGCTTACGGGCACGAAGCGTCTTGCTTCTTACAGTTATTTTAATCCAACCACATGAACTTCTCGCCATGGAATTGAGTCAAATGATCACATTTGCTCAAGCCAAAGCCTTGATAGATGAGGACGAGAGATGTTGGTCTTCAATAGTTAATTCATTATCAGCCGATATGAAACGCAAATATGATAAGAAAGTTTGATTTAAAGTATTTGAGAAAGATCACTAGGTAATTACGAAAGATGAGGTTGATAGATTCCGATAAATTTGGAGAAAAACCGATGTGATAAGCACCCAAAACCGTGAATATTAAACCCCGGTAGACATAGCATTTTGGTCGACATGTGTTTAATAATCATGTAATAATTATATTTTCGTGACTTTGCAGGTTTCCGCAATTAAAATGAATATAGTGATAAAATATGCATCGGCATGTGAATACGGAATATTTGAGTTTCCCACTTATCGCGCAGTCGGGTTTCCAAAAGAATGTAACCGCTAAAATCCCGCCCACATATGAAGAAGCAAAGAAATTCCGCTCAAATCGAATAAATCTAGATGCCGACGCTATTAGCAAGAAGCTGCTAAGCATGAATACGAATATTTGGAATTCCCACCCAATCCCCGCGGAAGCCCAACAAAGCCTAACTAGAGTCGGGTTCCTAAAAAGAATGTAACCAAAGCGTAATCCAGCCCACATATAAAGAAGCAGAAACTTCCGGCTCAAATCGATAAATCTAGGGTGCCGACGCCAAGCTAGTGAAGCCGCCAAGTACAAGAATACGAATATTTGGAATTCCCACTCAATCCCCCGCGGAAGCCCAACAAAGCCCGACCAGAGCCGGGTTTCCAAAAGAATGTAACCAAAGGCAGGACGGCCCACATATAAAGAAGCAGAAACTTCCGGCTCAAATCGATAAATCTAGGGCCGACGCCAGTAGTGAAGCCGCCATAGCTTAAAATCGCTAATTTAACTCCAAGGACAAAAGTCGTGAAAACGCCAAAAAATCATCACTTACCGACACATTCACACCTCAAAGGCCCGTAAGAATGATGAGTCAGCATAGGCAGGTGGCAAAGAATGGTTTCAAATTGATACCACCCTGCAAAAGAGAAGAAACGCACTGCTCAAACCAAGATGGAAATGAAATTGAAAAGGACAAATATATAAATCTAAACATTAAACGAAGTTTTGTTTCAAAAAAACTTAAAAGAAGTCACGCGAAAACAAAACTTTGACATTCAAAGTTTTGAATGTCCTTTCAATGGAGAAACAGCAAACCTGAATTAAATCATCCTCCGCACATCCGCCTATATATATGAGGGGTTCGGGGTCTTCATTATAAGGTCTTCAAAGATATTAATGCTTTAGCTACGCTTTAGTTTTTTTTTTTTCTTCAAGACTTACATTCCGCCATTTTATTTCAAGCAGCCTTTTAATACAATAAGTTATTTTACCCTTTTAATAATGCCATTTTCTTTTCTAGTTTAATTTCTCATTCCGTGATTTATTTACTTAATGTATACAAAGAAGTTTTATTATTCCTTCTATGATGATTTAGCATCCCCTCGTGGGGAGGGTTATGTCATTTTCGTAAAAACCGATTGACTCGCTAATATTCTAGAATCACTACTTAGAATTAGGCATAGAATTAACATCCGTCCCAATGATCGAGATCAGATAAAGTTGGATCGCCGATGCTTTAGATGCTACACCTAAAATGTTCCTCGCTACGACTCTCCGTGTCGATACTTCCAAATTCGCCCAAATTGATGTGAAATCGAGCCAGAGCGGAAATAATATACCGTAGATGCGTATTATTAAAACTCCTTATGCTAGTGAAATGCACCTGGAGATGTGGGGCATGCACTAGGATCAATACTTTCGCCGCCTCCAAAACGAGACGAATTAGAGATGTAGTGGATTTGGTAATAAAACCGGCTGAAAATTGATTCTTGCATGAGCATGATTAACTCTCTCCCCGCTTCTCACATTTTGTTTACCTACATATAATCGCCGTAGTAATTTATTTTATTTGCATTACCGCTATTTTAATTAAAACCAACTAAAAAGAAACCTAAAAATCCTTCTCACTTAAAGTTGTAACTCCAAATAGAACCTATCCGAGCCCTAAGGTTTGACGATCCCTTTACTCGACCTATCCTACCAAACCCACGGAGTAAGGTAACTTGACTAAAACATACTTAATACGGACGCTGGACTTTGACTTTTTGGACTTTGACTTGACTGGACCCCTGACTTTGATCTATGGACTCCTGACTTAAGAAAAATAAGTAATCAAAACCAATAAACGCGTGTAAAGAGCGTTTTATCAAATGTCACGGAAGCCACCGGGACGACTCCTCGACTTAACGTAATAACCGAATACATCCATAAAACCCCTCCCCTACCTCCTCATCTTTTAATTTTCATTTCATACAATACTAACTCTTTTACCGTTTAATTTTTCTACTAACAAATATCCGTGGAACCAAGTTTTGTTTATTTTCATTAGCACAAAAGTAAGTATTAGGAAATTGAAGTACTAAAATGCATAAAAGAGTCTCGACGAGACTGAATTAGTAGCACGCACGCTAAACTAACCCTCGAGTATCAACACCCTGGTTTTCGTACATGCCACTTTCCTTTTCAAGACTTTTGGGCTCTTTGGTCCCGCTTTTTCTAAGCATAAGCTCGAGTAGTCGATCGCTATACGAGGAATCGCGGGACGCCGTGTTTCAAACTCTTAAACTCCTCAAACTTTGTCGAGGATATTATTTGCTATAACCCGGTTTTACCTCAGATATTTATATGTTGGCATGAGAACTCAGCGCATGTAAAGATGGTTCGGCATTACATATTCACGAACACAATTAATATGATTCAATATATTTTGATATATGCGAAGGCCAAACCACCGCTTAGAATATTTTTGTATGTGTATGTTACATCAATTCACGACGCAGGCATTCAATTGCATGAGTTCGTTTCTACATCCCCTAGCTCACATATAACTTACATATAGTTGCACGTGATAGGTAATATAGATTTGCATGGGTAGACTTTCTCACAAATTAGTATATGATTAGTTAGTTCTATTTTGGCATCTATCGCTTTTAATTGCATATTTCGTAATCACGCCTCCATAATACACTAATTACGAAAATAAAAATAAAAAAAAAAAAAAAAAAAAAAAAAAAAAAAAAAAAAAAAAATCATAGTAATTAAAAATTTCATCTAAATCATCTTAATAACACCCCGCATAATACACCATCATAAATCATCATCCTATTCCATCGCTGTTTAGGAAACTTGAAAAAAATGAGGTTGCCTAATTAAGGAACGCGCTAGCACGAACAACCTCCCCAATTCTCTCGTAACTTAGTTTTGAATATTCACACGCTATCCTAGCTTCCCCGCCGAAAGTTAGCAATGTACCAGAAGACGCGGCTTCAACTCCCCTCCTTCCTAACTTCTAAAACCTCCAAATATTATTCGCTCCTTTATGAGCACTAAATTAAAATTCATATTTGTATGAGACTACGGTCCGTAAACATAAGGAATTAGAACTTACATATCATCGCCGAAAATACAAGAAACAACTGCTTATGTTATCTCCTAGGCATAGTTCCTCCTCCGTGAATCAACCTCGCCAAACATCTCCGCTTCCATTATCTCCTTTAATTATGGTCAAGAAAAATCTCACAAATGAAAACCCTTTCGATTTCTATATCGCCTTTACAGAAGGACCCGCTTCCTCGCATTAAACTCGACGCGATTGTAGGTGATTTTCAGATTCCGCCAAACATTTTCGGTTTGTTACCTGCTTACCATGGTTTAGACCATGAAAACCGCATAATCATCTTCGCCGGATGCAACAAGTAGTCACCACTTTCCGCCATCCGACCGCTACTAACTAACAAGTCTTGCTTAGGTTGTTTCCCTTCACCTTAGCCGATAAAGCTTCAGTTTTGCTCACCGACAAGCTACCGCAATCCATTGACACATGGGCCAAACTTGTTCAAGCATTCATGATAAAGTTCTATACTCGTAAGAAAACTACGTAAATGCTTCAAAAGATTCAATTCTTTCGCCAAAGACTTCCTGTGAATCCTTTTCGGAAGCGGAGGAGCAGATTTATCGATCTACTTCTAATGTCCCCATCATCAACTCGACACCGGCCAGATTAGTCCGTTTCATTCTTTAATGGTCTCTCCGACCATCAAAAGGAAACATTAGATATCATGAACGGCGGTTGTTTCATGGACAAGGGCGCCATCGAAGATACACTTTTCTTGAGAAACAGCCTCAATGGCACCCATCGGGGAAACACCGATTCTTCTAGATCTTCTAAAGACACTCCTACCAAAGTTACGCCTATGTTCGAGGTCAAACCCGATCCGAATTAAAACTCTAATCGAAGTCCCTAAACAAAAAGGTCGATGCTCTTTCGTAAAGTAAATGAACAAAACCCAAACAGTCATGGCCGCCAACGCTTCCCATGCCCTCTTTGTTTAAGTCCCCGAAAGCACGCCGATTCTTATTGTCCTTTTGGTATACGAAAGTGTCCTCCCCAACCTTCAAGAGGCTTTGTGGCTTTCAACATCCCTAATGCACCTTTGCGACAACATCCGAATTTAGCTTGGCACCCCCGCCCAACAACAAGCTCCTTCGTGGCAACAACGCTCCTCATTTTACCACCCGCACAACTACAATTCCTATCGCCAAGGAAATCCTCCACAATTTCAGCAAGGGCAAAGTAATTTTCCCAACAACGCAAATATGGATACCAAAACAACCGCGAACCTTGTTCCCGCTTAACCAAGGATATGGCTACCAAAATCAACCCGCGGAATAATAACCGCGGAACTAGTTCCCGCCGCGCCCTTTGGTATAATCCACACCGATAAAACGGCTGAAACTTTCCCCGACATACATGAATCAACAGAATCAAATCCTAGCTTCTATCCAATGTTTCTTCACCACCGTTAGCTCAGATAAAAGTCAAAAGCGGCGGTTCCCCGCCAAGCAGCTTCCAAACCCTAAGCCTACAAACACCGCTTTGAACTCAACAATGCACCAGACCTAGTAATCCAAGCCAGGGTGAGGTAAATGCCATTACCACTCTTCGCTCGGGCCGAACCATCGACAATAATATACGATGCCGACGAGGAATCGACGGAAGCCACGACTAACGCCCTTCCAACTCCTACCTCGCGAAACCTATAACGGACGGTTGTACCATTCAAAATCTACACCTACGCCCCTAGGAAAAGATACCATCGATCCTTATACGCGATTCCATCCAAAAGCTCCGCTCCCCGCCCTCGCTTTGGTAAAGAACAAACATGACGAACATTTTGATGAGATCCGTGGAAACCTTCAAAAATTTGACCATAAACTTACCTTTCCTAGATGCGCTTAAAGCATTTGCCCAAGCATGCCAAGTTTTTGAAGGACATGTGCACCACCAAACGACGCATTTAATGTACCTCAACAAGCCGCTCCTCATCGAAAGCAGCTTCGACACCACTACCAATGGTGTGGTAAAGCACAAGGACCCGTGTCGACTAACCGTATTTCATGCACGCCAGGCGACAAGTATACCGCCATCGCGACTTTTAGACCTAGGTGCCAAGCAGTGTTAACCTACTTCCCTACTACTTATTTTAAGCAAGTAGGGTCTTCATGAATTGAAACCTACCAATATGACTCGCAACTCGGATCGCTCCATCAAGTACCCAAAAGGCATAGTAGAGAACGCTATAGTAAAGGTCCAAGATTTTACTATCCAGCTTGATTTTGTCATTCTAGATACCGGCGTAGCCTCGTGACTCCATCCCTATCATCTTGGGACGCCCTTTCCTTGCAACGCCCAACGCCTTCATAAAATTGTCTGACGGTTCAATGACATTGTCTTTCGAACCTTTCTCATTTAACTCAACGGTTCAAATTAATGAAACAGCTTCCATCCTATAATGGAGAGGCTTAGATTAGCTTGGTTGATAGTCCGAACATGATTATTTCACAAACTCTTTTCCCCGCACGATATACACCAATTTCTTTTTTTGATAATCCGGAGTTTGACGACGATGACTCGCACATAAGGGATGTCCATGCATTATTAGAGTCAGCACCACTATTTGACCCTAATGCTTCGTGCAAAAACTAATTCGTAAGAACCGATTCGCTTTTTTCCATTGAAGAGATGATCCCTCACTTAATCCTTGATCCCCAATCCTCCAACTCCGGATTTAAAACCTCTACCCCGATTTGAAGTACGCGGCATCTCGATCCCGATGGTAGTCACCCTATAATAATTTCTGCCACTTGACTACGCATCGAAGAGGCACGCTTTGATTCATGTCATTCGTGGAACACCGCCCGCTTATCGGATGGTCCTTAGATGATATCAAGGAATAGACCCTAGCATATGCACGATCGATACATCTTGATGACGCACAAAAACATCACGAACCACAACGCCTTTAATCCCGCGAATGAAGGAAGTAGTGAGAGGAAGTTCTATCGCTTACTTTGATGCGGTATCATATACCCTATCTCGATAGTGATCGGTTTAGTCCCGCCCACGCTTGTTCCCAAAAAAGTCCGCATTCAAGTTGTGCAAAATGAAAATGGTGAGTGCATCTCCACTGCATTCCTTTTAAAATGGAGAATTTGCATCGACTATCGCAAACTTAATGCCGTAACCCGTAAAGATCACTTCCTCTCCCATTCATCGACCAGATGCTAGAACGCTTAACCGGGTCATGCTTACTACTGCTTTTCTTTGATGGCTATTCCGGATACTTCCAAATTGTCATCGATCCCACCGATCAAGAAAAGACAACTTTCACATGTCCCTTTGGAACCTTTGCATACGCATCGAATGCCTTTTGGTCTTTTGTAATGCCCCGTGCACTTTCCAACGCCGTGCATGCTTCACATTTTTAGTGATATGGTGGAACGCTATATGGAAGTCTTCATGGACGACTTTTCCATTTACGGAAATTCCTTTAACGAATCGCTTATCCAACCTTTCCAAAGTTTTAACGCCATTGCGAAGAGAAAAATCTGGTACTCAATTGGGAGAAGTGTCATTTCATGGTTACCAAAGGACTTGTTCTAGGTCATATTGTTTCAAAAGACGGATAGAGGTTGATAAAGCTAAAATTGTTAAAATTTCTTCGCTACCCTTCCCACGCATACTTCGATATCCGCGGCCTTTTAGGCCACGGGTTTTACAGAGATTCATTCAGATTTTTCTAAAGTTGCTCGACCCTTTTTAACCAATCTCCCCGCTTAAGGATGCAGATTCGACTTCAATTTCAATTGCAAACAAGCTTTTGATACTCTAAAACCGCCCGACTACCGCCCCTATCATTCAACCCCCGATTGGTCTCAACCATTCGAATCGATGTGTGACGCTTAGCGACTTTTGCTATTGGTGCCGCGGTAGGCCAACGACGCGACGACAAACCCATTTGTCATTTACTACGCTTAGTAAAACTCTTTAACGACGCCAACGAATTATACCACAACCGAGAAAGAGTTCCTAGTCGTTGTCTATGCTTTGATAAGTTTCGCCTCTACCTAGTTGGAACATCGACCATCGATATACCGACCATGCCGCAATTCGGGTACTTACTACGCTAAAAAGGACGAAAACAACGATTGTTCCACTGATCCTTCTCTTACAAGAATTCACCCCGAAATCAAAGACAAGAAAGGAACCGAAAATGTCGTGAGCCGACCATTTATCAAGGCCGGTTGGTGACATCGATAGTGATTCCGGCTATCGGTGATTCCTTCCTGCATCTAATACTTGTACTCTATTTTCTCATCTCCATGGTACGCGGATATCGTTAACTACCTAGTTACCGAGGAAGTCCCTCCTTTTGGTCACGCCCCGATCATAAAAAGTTCTTATCCACTGTAAAATATTATTTCGATGAACCCTACCTTCTTTAAGTATTGTTCCGAATAAACTCATTCGCCGCCGCATTCCCGACCGGGAACACACCGACGATTATCCCTTTGCCATGAACAATCTTTAAGGAGAGGTCATTTCAAAAGAAAGAAAACTGCGCCAAGGTGTTACAATGTGGTTTTTACTGGCCTACCCTTTTCGCGATGCACACCTAACATTGCATAGCTTGCATTCGTTGTCAACACCTAGGTCGAATTACCAAACGAAATATGATGCCCCTAAATCCTATCTTGATTGTGGAAATTTTTATGTTTGGGGCATTGATTTTATGGGACCTTTCCCTATTTCTCAAGGTTTTCTATACATTTTAGTCGCCGTAGACTATGTGTCCAAAATGGATTGAGGCACTCGCATGTCGCCAAATGACCATAAGACTGCCGTGGAGATTTGTAAAAGAAAACATTTTCTCTCGCTTTGGTGTTCCCAAAGCTATCATCGCTGATGGGGTACACATTTTTGTAACAAAATTTTGGGTTTTAATGAAGAAATATGGAGTTACTCACAAGGTTGTTACTCCATACCACCCACAAACGAAAGTGGCCAAGTGGAAGTCTCCAAATGTAGAGATAAAGTCTATTCGAGAAAACTGCCAACCCATCAAGAAAGGATCGGTCTCCGCTTTCTCGGATGCCTTGTGGGCATACCGAATAAAGATTTAAGACACCTATAGGGATGTCTCCTTACCGCATTGTTTTTGAAAACCTTGTCATCCGCCAAATAAACTTGAGCACCGCGGCCTTTTGGGCCATCAAAAGCCTCAATTACAATATCATCGAGGCAGCGAAGCTTAAAACCGCAATTAAACGAGCCGGAGGAGATTCGAGTGATGCTTATGATCTCTCAAATCCTACAAAGCTAATATGAAAAGAGTGCACGACAAGCACATTTTGGCGTGTAAGGATTTCAAAATTGGCCAAAAAGTTTTATCAGATAACTCCGACATTACACATCTTTCCCCGTAAATTGAAAACACGATGGTCCGTCCTTTCATCAGGTGTCACCGTGAAACATTATGGGGCAATCTCTTTGCTTAATCCAAAAGATAACAAATGAATTTCAAGTCAATGGACAACGCCAAAACATTACCACTAATTACGCCACCACCGATGTTGAATGTGACTCTTTCTTCGAATCCAGTTTACAATCGACTAGATGTTTCATTTGGCGATCAATCTTGTTTCTATAGAGGGTACCATTTTGGTAGCCGGGCCATCTTCTATCTTATGATCTCCAAAGTTCTTTGAAGTGTGTGGTTGCAAGCCGAACCTTAGTCCACGAAAAACTCTTTTGCGTAAACCGAGTATAAATGTCTTCTCAGAACACGAGCAAACGCGGTTTTCGTAAACGATGGGTACCTAAAATTTCACCTCCTTCCTTCTCTTCCCTTTTCTACTCTCTACCTCGCTAACTTCAGCTAATCATTTGGTGTAAGTCTCACTCATCACTTAATAGGAAATGGTCAGAGTTCTTTTGCTCGTGAAACGACGCGGCGCTGAGGATGGGTCGGTGTATGCATTGCCAAACACCCTTCCTCGCCTAGGCCCCGACTTCCTATCCGATACTAGCCAGCTTTAAGGTATACTTTTGTCTAACACCACCGCGCAGATAATCTTCGCCGCCGCCATTTCCCACCTTGAGAATGTGTTGGGATTCGCCTTTGAGGATCCGACGTTAAAAGACTCACCTTGTAAATATGATTATTTTGTTACCTTTTCCCTTTGCATTAAGTTTTGCACAAGGGATTCGTGGTCAAACCAGATGTTGCATACTTGAACACAAACGGCAATGGATTCCACCGCACAACCCTAGAATTGGTTACTTTGAGTCCCTTTGGGCGGCTTTGAGGATAGCCGATGTAAAAGGGCAATTTTATTAGATCAGAAGCGCGACGGGTCCAGATGGTACCGCCCCGCCCCTAACCCCATAATACATAGAGGTGAAGCCACACCGGGCCGGATTGGGTTCGCCTCCAGCCCAACATGACAATTGTCTATGATTTAAGATGGTGACTCGACATCCAAAGTTTTTTCACGATATCTCCCTTGTATGTAAATAAAACCTTTACACTTTCCTTCTCTTAAAAAAAAAAAAAAAAATTGTGACTTTCAAGAATGACTCATACAATTGATAGAATTTTTCGTGCCGATCGCTTCGATATCTCATTCGTCCAATTCGAGTCCAAACGAAGTCGCGGGTACGATTTAGATTTTAGGTTTAAATCAGCTTTTAGGCTTGATTTGGGCTTCGAGAAAATTTTAGGCCCAACCAAAATATCGATTTCTCGGTCCATTTAAACCCAAAAACCCGATAACACGCTGCCACAAATCCACGATTCGCCTTCCTAAAACCGGATCTTGCCCCCTCTCGAATCGGTCTCGCACGACGACAGCCCACACTAAAACTGTGTCTCGCTACGACCCTCACAAATTAACAAGAATCCTTCCGCCGATCATCCCAATTCTCCCCTCATCAAGAATCAATATCCATCCTCTCTATACAACCAGAAATGGCCGGAAACAAATTTGATTTGTGTTGAAATTTTTTGGAAATTTGTTTGAAAACGGATGTTTGCACCATTCTTTGATCACGAAATTCACTCTAGAGGATGGGAGAGTTTGTTATATGCCAATGGAGGGCTTTATTCCAAGGATTTGGTGATGAAATTCTACTTACAATGGAAGCTTTAATGGCGACCATTTTGGGTCACCGCCGAGGGTGTGCGCCACGGTCACACCGTGTTGCTCTCCTGATCACGGCATTCCACCGGGTCGAACCACGCATCGACTTCAAGAGTAGCCGCGGTACCCACGGACTTTATTTAACCTAATGCGCTCGACACGCTTTATCGAGGGAGAGTACAACATCGACGGAAATGCGCCAGATCAATTTCGCGTGCGACGAACCAAATTAGCAAAGACTCAATGGTCGGATCAACGCCATTGGCACCTCAAGCCTTCCGGACATCAACAAGACCTTCCTCCACCTTCTCTCGATCCTCCAGAGCCGAAAAGGGTAACTTCTCGTGATCGCTTACCTTTTTTTGATATTATCACACATGCCACTCTTAGGTCAGCCCCCTTGCCGCTCTAGTAACGCAAGTCATGATTAACTGGGATTTCGTCCGCCACCCCACTACTCCCTATACCACAATATGAGAATATGCCGGGTGTTTAAGAAATGCATACAAGACCCTTTGGGAACCCACCATCACCCTAGGGCTGCCGAAAGCACGCTTAGCGTAGGATCCTCTCACCCACCATACTTTGATGAGATCGCCATGAGTAAGATCACCCAACCCATAGGGCCCTACGCAAAGGAACAAAGGTCCGAGAGACATGTACACTCGCCAGTATCGATGAGACGCACCTTTGGGCGAAGTTAAGGACGATATGACCACTCGCCACGAAGTCGATGACGAGCATAAAGATGGGTGAATTCCAAAGCAGAAATGAGAGCCTCCATGACTGATTTCAGACAAGATGCTTACTCGCCGTAACCGCCAAATTGAATGTTCATGGCGAGCCAAAGATCGGGCCAGCTCGTGATGGATACTCTTGGTGATATCCAGAGCAGCTTAGCCTCCACGGAGCTCAGATCGCACGACGTCGCAGACTCCCCGGTTCTTCTTCCAAGAGCCCCCGAGGATTCTCGCTACACAAAGACTGCAGGATCATCAAGAGCTAGATTTATTTTTTCCGGGTCTTGTATAATATTTATATCGATATTTTATTTTACGGTTTGCATTTTCTAGCTTAATAGTAGATGGTTCCTAAATATTTTTATCTTGATATATTAGCTATATCTAATATTATAGTATAGTATATAGGTAGGAACATATATTGGTAATAATAAATTATATATATATATATATAAATATTTTCACATGTCATACTTAAACAACAAATTTTAACGTAATTAACACGCTTCAGAAACCGATAATGAAAACGCGATCAAAAAAAAAAAAAATTCGAAAAACGGTCATGAACCACATCTAAAAACGGTCATGAACCACAACTAAAAACGGTCAAAAACGGTCATGACCACATCTAGAAAAACGGTCAAAAATGGCAATTTTCTTTCTATAAATAAGTTCAACTCTTCCTCCATATTCACTCATTTCATATTCTTCCCTCTACACTTCTTATTCTAAAACCGCTTTTGGACCACTCCAAGCTCAAGATTAATGGATGCACTAGAAAAGTTTGAGCAAAGCAGCAGATTGAATATGCTACTCAAGTCTTCATGCTCGGTTGTTTTATTATAGTCATGTTGTTAATGTGGCATATAGTTCTATCTAACATTTAGGTTTGTATTTAAGTCATCGTGATCATTATGTTGTGTTTCCATACCATTGTACGCTCTTACATCTTAGTGTAATCATATACCTACATTTTCCTTTGTCCTTCTACTTTACGCTTTTATTAAAAAAAAAAAAAAAAAAAAAAAGAAGGCACTCCTTGTCACATGCCCCATTCTTTCTCATCCACACTACATCCACTTTTGGCGCATATCTTAGAAGATACACGGGTCTAACTACCCCTGCGACACCTCAAACGATCTTTTACATTTTCGATGGGTGCCTATTTATAACAAGGATAGGCACCTCAAAAATTTAACTTCCTTTTTTCCAAAAAAATTTTTCACCACTCCATCTTTAATGGCCCTCACTCAAGTTTCGCGGCCGAAAGCAAAATTTTATGGAAAATTTCCAAAATGGTCTTTTTTCATCCTTTTTTGACACTGAAATATTACGCCGAGGATGGTACCCTCTTTTACACCATAAGCAAACATTTTATTCCGTAGAATTGGTCTTGTTATTTTATAAAAGCGTTATTTCCAAAACGGACAATTCTTTTGTCCATGCTAACGGATGCGAAAATGAATTGACTATGGAAATCATCTCGAGGGTACTTCAAATTCCTATTACAAACCAAGGAGTTCACCTTCAGATTCACCTTTCGATAATATCCCCGCATCCGATGTTTGCAACTATCCTTCACGGCTAATACAAACCGAAAAACCGTATTGTTTATCGTAAGATCTTTACAAAAGAACCAATTATCTCAGATCCAATGGGTAGCCTATAATGTCCTAGGCACATCTAAGACTTCCGAAATAACCAAACCCTCCTCCATTTACTCGGTCTTGCGTAGTAACCGCAATGATTTTGCATTATTAAATTTCTCTCGAATGCAATCACACGCGCGGTGAAAAGGCAGCCCCTTTACCAACCATTATGACACTTATCATGATACATTGGGGTTTTTCTAGTACTTCTCCTCATACACCTCTTCAATGTAGCCAACATTCTTACCATTCACTCAAGATGTAGGAACGGATTCGAACCCCGACGTCAAGAAAGAACCATGTCGGTAAACCAAACGAAGATTGTTCCACCGACAACATCTTTACTGAAAATGCATTATGTAACGATTTTAATCCCATGGAAGGGCTTCGCTTTAATTCAACAAGGACTGATGACATTATTCAAACGCCGTAACATTATTATCACCAAATTTCTTGAATTTCGTGACTCATGGACAATAAACTAAGAGGAACAAGCACAATTTTGCACGCCCACAACCAATTCTTGGCAAATCACACTCTCATAATGGAGAACCACGCAGATTTTACCGCATTTAAAAACAAAATGTTGCAACAGTCGCTGCAACGGATTGACGGCATAGAGAATCTTATAAACGGATTCCTCCCACAAAAGGATCCTCGCCAAGCATTTGGGCCAATGAAACCATTTATATTTTGCAATTTTATATTATTTATCATTTTCTTTTTAGTTTTTAATTTTCGTATGGTAATTTGTTTTACTTAATTATTCTCATCATGCTCTAATATTTGTTTATCCTTGTCTAAACAGTCACATTTTTTTCACACAATGGAAGCTCCAAAGATGATTCCGCAACAATCTTTCCATTCATTTGCTAAATTCTCCCAAGATATGGACATCTTTTCGTGACTACATCACTCAAGTTGGTGGAACTCTCTCATTCTACACCCGAGCGCATATACCCCCGTGTTTGGCAACTTATTTTTATGATAACATGGAAGATCTACCACCGTCCCGTGGTTTCCTTTGAATGGGTTTACACTACGTATTGGTAACACCCGACACGCTTTTATGAGCCAACAAAGGGCTATGGCTCTAGACCTTCCTCCTTTTCAGCCAGATCTCCCCATCCAATACATGATAGAGAATGACCTTAATGACTATTCTAGGGAAGATTTTGTCGCCCGCTATGGCGATGGCCTTGCCCACGCCAAAGAACGCGGTTGGTCGGGCCGATGGCCGAAATTCACTATTCCACTAGCCAAGATGACCATGAATGTTGAACCGCCATGTTATTTATTCTTCCAACATCATGGGGATTGGCATTTTTCCATCGCATCAAAGGCGCATGTAAGACATTCCATGCATTGGCCCAAAGAACGTACCACCTTCGACATTACGTAAACTAGTAATTGAGAATCTTAAGAAGGCTCGGCCTTTTCGGCAACACTATATCACCCTCGCCATTACAAAGATGCGTGATAGTGAGGACGCATTTCCCTCGAAGTTTGCAGCCCACCTTTCAAGATCGGGTAAAGGTCGACTTTATGTGTCCAACAAACAAGATAATTCGCTCTTTTGCGATTTCGACATGGACACGCCCGCAAGGTATCTTAAGAAAGTTCGCTCTTTCCCTAATGATGATAAAATGATAGCTCATCTAGACAATGCAAAGAAGAGGAAGTGGAGTGAAGTCCGAAAGCTATGATAGATTGGCGGGGATGTGAAGGAATGCATTTCTACAGGGACGAGGGCAAGGAGGACTATCCCCGCCAAGGTCAGGCAATGTGAGTTGATGCATGTACATATTTGTTTTATGTTTTGATGTGAAATAAATAAATGACCTAACAAAGTGCTACTCTAACAAGCAGGCTTCTACTTTTATGATGTATAATATATAGTGTGTTACAATAAATTTCGGGAAAATGTCACTTTATTTTTGCTCAAAGCCTCTCGTATACTTTTTCTTCCTCTTAACACTTTGAGGACACAAGGTCCGATCGTTTGGGGTGGTGAGAACCTTTGCAAAAATTAGGCATGCATAGTTGTATATAGTTTACTTAATGTCTAAATAAACGATTTTAGTGACAAATTCTCGCTTCCCTTTCTATGATGAAAAATATTTAGAAATCTCCCCTAGCATCGAATCGACTTGTCCTTAGAAACTTAATTTAATACATATGCAATAGTTTTACATCTTTTCATGAGCATTCATGCACCGACTATCATTAAATGTACACAAAGAAGAAGTTTTTCTTTTGGGACTGTTAGACAACTTAGTTTCCATATCCCGTAAGAATCTAACCAAAAGCCTCAAATGTATGATATATGAGTAATGACACGAGGAGTAGTTCTTCCGAATAGAGAAGTTCACACGCCTACTTACTTGATCACTACCCAAATCCTAGGCGAGAATTTAGGCCTTCTTTGGATCGATATAGCCAAAAATTCGCGACCAGAAAAAAATTTACCGCTAGTCGCCCTAATCAACCTTTCATTAACCTTTCTACTTCACCAAAAATCATTACCCATCTAGTAACCACAAATAAATAAGCCTACCTAGATGATGAGTATGAGAAATAGGATGAAGTGCAGAAAAAATGAAGAGAAAAACTTGTCACAAATCAAAATCGCACTGCTTTGAAGAAAAGAAAAAGAAAATAGAAATATGTTTCCAAAAATCAAAAGGCCAAAAATCAAATCAAAAGGGAATACAAAAGCTTGAAAAAATCCAAGTATGGAAACCCATGATTAAGAGCAGAAAGAAAATAAGGATTCTCTAGTATAAATATCTCAAGACCTTATTCTCTCATACTTATCATTTTTTTTTTTTTGAACTTTCCATTCCATTTTCATCTACACTACCACCTAAGCCCCATAACACCTAATAAAACCTCTAGCTCAATTAGGAATAGGATAGTGTGATAATAAGTAGTAGTTGTGACTTCTCGACCCCTGGCCCTCCTCGACCGCTATCGAGTATGTGAGGAAACGCGGTGCCCACCGCACACCGGAGATAGTAAAGCTTGAGTGGAAAAATAAGAGAGAAATTGTGTTTTCACACATACCCGTGAGAACCTAATTAAGGACGCTATCCAAAGGATCCGAAACGCCCCGCCAGTACATTTCATTATTAGATTACCGCATGCATGCTCATACGTAGATGTTTCAATTATTGTATGTTTATTAACTTGAATTTCGAAAGAATAAAATCCTTGTTTCCCCGCTGGTGGGATGTCTAGATACCGAGATTAATTAAGGAAACAAGTCTTTGTTATCGAAGTCGTTGAAGTATAAAATGAAGTTTGTGAGTATCTTCTCTCGAAAACTCTCACGAGGCTATAACTCGTCCACCGGGGAATTCCTAGTGGTTCAAGGCCTTGTTGCATACGGTCAATGCAACCGCATTCGCGAAATGAGATTTAGCTTAGGACAACATATTTTTGACCACTTATCGCTTTATCGTCTCTTCTTTGCTTGAGGACAAGCAAAGTGTTTTTGGGGTGGTGTGATAAGCACCCAAAACCGTAATATTAAACCCCGAGAGACATAGCATTTTGGTCGACATATGTTTAATAATCATGTAATAATTATATTTTCGTGACTTTTGCGTGGTTCCGCAATTAAAATGAATATAGTGATAAAACATGCATCGGGCAACGCAGAATACGGAATATTTGAGTCTCCCACTCTACCCCCGTGGAAGCCGGGTTTCCAAAAGAAACGAACCAAATCTTGGGCAGAACGGCCCACATATAAAGAAGCAGAAACTTCCGGCTCAAATCGGATAAATCTAGGTGCCGACGCGTTGGCTGAAGCCGCCAAGTACAGAATACGGAATATTTGGAATTCCCACTCAATCCCCGCGGAAACCCAACAAAGCCCCGGACTAGAGCCGGGTTTCCAAAAGAACGAACCGGTCTGCAGAACGGGCCCACATATAAAGAAGCAGAAACTTTCGAAGCGTAAATCGATAAATCTAGGTGCCGACGCTGGCTAGTGAAGCCGCCATAAATAAATTCCGGCTTAATTTAACTCTCGCAAGAAGGACAAAAGTCGAAAAACGCCAAAATCGGCGCCCACCTAGACCCCCCGGCAAGGCATGATGAGTCAAGATAGGTAGGTGGCAAAGGATGGTTTCAAATTGATACCACCGGCAAGAAAGAAGATATCGCACTCAATTCAAACCGGTGGTTTGAATTGAAATGAGCTAACAAACAAAACATAAAATCAGCAAAAGACAAAAAATTTAATATTTCAGTTAAAACAAAACTTTGATTCTCAAAGTTTTGAACTTTTCAATTAGCTAAAAACCAAACCCGATTCGATATTAAGATTTCACGTGAAGGGGTCCCCACGCCTATATATATGTGTGAGGGGGGTCTTCATATATCCTCCTTCAAAGATATTAATGCTTTAACTACGCTTTAGTTTTTTTTTCTTCCGTACTTACATTCCGCCATTTCCATTTCAAAGAAATTTAATATCGTAGTTATTTTACCCTTTAATAATACCATTTCTTTTCTAGTTTAATTTACGTCCCCGCATTTATTTACTTAATGTATACAAAGAAGTTTTTATTATTCCATCTATGATGATGAGCTAATCCCCCGCTCGGGAGGGTTATGCCGCTTCGTGTAAAAATCCGGATTGACTCGTTAATATTCTAGAATCACTACTTAGGAATTAGGCATAGAATTAACATCCGGTTCCAAAATGATCGAGATCAGATAAAGTTGGATCACTGATGCTCCAGACAGACGCTCAACGCTGATTCTCGACAGTGTCGACACTCCAATTCGGCCCAAATTGATGTGAAATCGAGCCGGAGCGAAAAAATATACCGTAGATGCGGTATTATTAAAACTCCTTATGCTAGTGAAATGCGACCTAGAGATGTGGGCATGCACTAGGGATCAATACTCGCCGCTCCTAAACGAGACGAATTAGAGATGTAGTGAATTGGTAATAAAAACTGCTTAAAAATGATTCTTGCATGAGCATGATTAACTCTCTCCCTGTTTCTACATTTTGTTTACCTACATATAATCGCCGTAGTAATTTATTTTATTTGCATTACCGTTATTTTAATTAAAAACCAACTAAAAAGAAACCTAAAAATCCTACTCACTTAAAGTTGTAACTCCAGTTGTGAACCTATCCGAGCCCTAAGGTTTGGACGATCCCTTACTCGACCTATCATACCAAACCCACGTGAGTAAGGTAACTTGACTAAAACGTACGACTATACGGACGTTGGACTTTGGACTGTAGACCTCGGACTTTGGACTGTGGACCTCGGACTTACGAAATTAAGTAACTGAAAGCCAATAAACGTGTGTAAAGAGCGTTTTATCACATAGTTACTAATATTTTTTTAGAATAATTTAATATAAGGGCACCTATTCGTAAGACGAGTTTGAAAGCTAGTTTACTTCTCTTAATTGTTATGTCTTCTTTTTATTCTCTTAGGGCAGCTCTAATGGAGAGTGTACATAATATACACCTCCACATAAGTGCCATTAGGATTTTATTACCCCTCTTACACACTAATAGTTTCCATACCCAAAATGGTATCCAATGCAACAAAGCTTAAGAGTTTGTAAAATTTTAAAAACTGAGAAAAAACGATAGTCAAAGTCCATCGCAAGTGATTTAATTAAAAAAGAAATAAAACGCGCGTCACTTTGAGTAACGTCTATGGTTTACTTAAAACTGGCACAACCAATAAATGACGGTCTTTGCCCGTCGCAAACATTACAATTCTCAAAATAAAAATAAAACAGACGTGAGTTTAAGTGACGTCCGATTTTTTTTTAGTTGGGACGTTACTTCAAGTGACGCCTGAAATGTTTATTAACTAATAGCGGGATGGGGAATTCCTTACCCCTTCTATTAACTATTATCTTATCACTTGGGATTTACACTCCCCATAGGAAATATGTTTTTGACATTTAGAGTGTAAATTTTACACTTTAAACAATTTACACCCTCCATTAGAAATGCCCTTAAGGGCATCTCCAATGGAGAGTGGAAAAATCCACCTCCACATAGGCTCCACATAGGCGCCATTAGGATTATACACTCTAGAGAAATCCCAAATACATAAAGTGTATATTTACTATTTGTGGCTATTCCAATGGTAGGTGGAGGCAAATGTGTAAAAATAGATAGCAACGGACTTAAACTGTCACAGCCCATTCAAAATAATGTAAAATAACGGATTTGGTCCGTCGCAAAAGCTTAAAACAAATAGTGGTCACAAATAGTGGTCCACTTTCAAACGTCATTCAAAACAACGTCCGTGTTTTTAAGTTTAATATATCACTGAGCGACAAACAGAAAAATAAAACTTCAAACGTGTGTTGAAGTGACGTCCGAGTTTTTAAGTTTAACAGACGTTATTTTAAGTGACGTCCGGGCTTTTTATTAACTAATAGCGAGAGGGGGAATTCCCCACCCTCTCTATTAGCTAATACACTATTACCTACAGTATAGCACCCCATTGGAAAGAGTTTTTTGATATTTGGGGTGTAAAATTTCCACTCTATACGGTGTACACTCCACATTGGAGATGCCCTAACTAGTTAACTCTCTCACTTTCCTATCACTTCTTTCCTTGTGAGTTGTTGTTTTAGGTTATCTTGCAACGAGAATAGCATATTGGAGCAAATAATTGTGAATATCTTCGAGGTTAAGTTGTCCTTCCAATTAAGGGATGGACGACCGACATCTCTTGCTTCAAGGAGAAGCTGGCGACTTTTTATTCAGTGAGGAACTTGATATGTTTGTGGAGAAGCATGCGACTTCAAACATGTAGTTATTGGATTTAATTTTCCTTTAATTTAATCCCCATCAAAATCCGAGCTACTTTGTTCCACTCTTTCTCCTTTGTGTAGCATGTGTTGGTGTGTCTTCAGAAGCTTAAAAAATACCGTATTGTTGGTTCTTTTTAGAGCCAACAATGTTTACTTTTTATTTCATGGGGATGATTATTTGAGAAACATAGGGATTAATTAGAGAAACATAGTGATTATATCCCCACGGCATAGGCCAAATCTCTTAATTGTTGACTTTTATCATTTTTTTTCGTCCCTCTCAAACAACTGCCATTTTATACTCGAAGGCAATATACATCACCAAAATTGAAAACAAAAATTTTATTATCGAAAGGAACGAGTGTAACTTTTCATATTTAAATAAGAACCACAATTTAGAACCTAATCTAATCAGACCAGACGAATCCCAGTTCAAATAAAACTCGGCCGGTTTTTTTGTTGAGAAAAGTCCTTAAAATTACAATACATATATGAACTCCATGCATGTTACTCCAAATTACTCCTAGAAGTAGACTTGGACCGACTCCATTTGGTGGAACCAAACTCTCTAACCATGAGCCAAATTATAAAACTGGGAACTGCAGACTGGTAAAATGGTATAATTACTTTCATATGTGTTAAATTCTGTGTTAATGGTGATGCTAGGAGAGTTGTGATATTGATATATTAAAGACACCAAGAAGAAGACCAAAGAAGACTAGAGATTTATTAGGGTTAAAGAGGTTGAGAGAGTCTGAGAGAGATTGTTCTCTACCCAGAGTTACATACTTATACTAACCTAAAACATAATAATAGAAACTACTAGATATGGATGTCCACACTTATAGAAACATGAGACTTTCTATATTGGACATATTATAATACTGACATATTCTAATACTGATATATTCTAACATTCCCCCTCAAGCTGTAATTACGCAAACTATGCAAGTTACAACTTGGATTACAAAAAACAAAAGATAAGAATATCGCCCCCTTTCGCATAGAACCGTCTTCACCAAGAACTTCGAACAACCGCTGAGACGCTCGAGTGAAACTTGTCGGTGTAGGCAATGACCTAACCTCAATATCGAAGGTGTACCTCGACCACAAATCAAATCATAACACCCGGTGTAGTGGCGTCTTTGCTTACTACTACTCACTTCATTCGTTGTTATGGGTCAGGCCATAATATAAATTGAAAACAATAATGCTGACTTGATGTGCTTCTTGGCCGCTACTATCAATATCAACCGTTAATGTCAACAAAATACTATTATGGGTACTCTGAAACATAATGCATACTGAGGCTTGACCGCTACTACCCTCAAACATACGTCGCGGTTGAGGCTTGATCAAGCTACAACATAAAACAAAACATACTTGCAAGAGGCTTGATCAACGAATCTTCAAGACCGCAGAGTGGGGATGTCATATCAAGATCGAATAGTGGATTGCCTTGTCATGAAAAGTTCGTCAAGGCTTGTTGGAATATGGAGACATGAGTACTCTTCCTCATACGCCTCCATATTCTCCTTCCTTCATATACTATCAATGTCTTCATATCTCCCTATTCCCCTCTCAAGTTGGAATATACAAGTCATTAAACATACAAAGGCTTGTCTATTCCGACTTGAACTTGAAACCGGTGAAAACTAAATACCAACTTATACAACCAACCAATGCCCACTTCAAAAACAATACTTCATACTCTAATTCACAAAAAAATTCTAATAGAACATGCATCAAACACAACTCACGATAGGGGTGGAGGGTGGTCGCTACTTTTATGATCGCGAACTTCCTGAACAAATGGAAAATGGAAAGAATAATTCCTCGTGAGATAGAGGTCATGTGCCCCTATAATACTTCAAACAAACAACTTGATCATGTTCTAGAAACTGGACGTAAGACTCGCATCAATACCAATTCTTGCTGAAGCTTAAACAATACTAAGAAACCAATATCGAGAAACTTCGGATCTCTCTCCTAGCATTCTTCAAACAAACTTTAAACACTAGCTTAAATCTCAAAAACTTACTTTAACATGACGATGAACAAGATCTGAATAGTAACTATGAACAAATAAGTGGTGAACAAGTAACCATGAATAGTAACTCGTGAACAAGAAAACCGTGAATAGTAACCGTGGAATGATGCCGATGAACAATGAACCGCCAGAAAAAAAAAATGAAACTTGAATTGAGATATAAGAACTTCTTCTTGTGAGAAATCCTTCTTCTTCTTGAAACTTGACTTGAATACTATAATCGAAAATTAAAACAAACCGATTTTGATTTTTTTTTTTTTTTTTTGGTGAGAGGTTTCCTCTCCTAAAGATACCACCAACCTCATTCCGATACCATGTTAAATTCTCGCAAGTTAGTGGTGATGCTTAGAGAGTTGTGATATTGATATATTAAAGACACCAAGAAGAAGAAAAGAAGACTAGAGATTTATTAGGGTTAAAGAGTTCTTAGAGAGTCTGAGAGAGATTGTTCTCTACCCAGAGTTACATACTTATACTAACCTAAAACATAATAATAGAAACTACTAGATATGGATGTCCACACTTATAGAAACATGGGACTTTCCATATTGGACATATTATAATACTGACATATTCTAATACTGATATATTCTAACAATATGTGTGTCAAGTTTTAACATGATACCAAAGTGTTCACATTCCACATTATATGGAGGGCAGCACTACACTACATATCATGTGGCGTGTGAATAATCCTACTCAAATCAAAATTGTTTGGTGAATGAGATTTTAGTTTCATATTAAAATTGTTGTTTCCCTTAGTCGTGGCTGTTTTATAGTGACTTGGTTATCCATATTTGCATTTTTTTTTTTAAGAAGATAACAACCATTTACTGCTACGGTTGGAATCAATACAATACGTGCAAGGTACAAGATGAATGAATTGAGCTTAGGGCTAATTATTTGTAGAGGTATACATCTCATGATAGGGAAGACCCTCAAGAAAAATAAGTTCAATTGAATATATTTAATCTAGCTTGTCAAAAATTGTATTGAAATTTTTTAAAAGAAAATGACTGTTGGATAATTTTATAACATTCTAAACAATTTTTGACGATGTTGTACATCTTCAAATAAGCTGATTTTTTTTGGAGGAAGAGTTCTATTGTATAGAGAACACTCCCACCAATAATCAATTTCTAATTTATTGATTTGAGTGTTCGAGTTCGTTTTAGTGGAGTTCATATAACCAACCCATACATATCTCTACACTATATGATAGCCGGGTTTGTAGGAACCACACTTCTCAACCGAATAGTGTATTTATAATCTCTCAATTTTAAGATTTTAGAACCACCTCCCTACGTTTATTTAAATTACATCTTTTATATTTATTAATTATAATTAGCTCCCTGATATCTACAAAAAAAAAATTAGCTCCCTGATCTCTATTAAAATTGAACCACCTCTTTTTTCAATAATTTTAGGATAGTCTTCTTAATTTAAAAGCTAAAATTTATGTATAGGAATTGTATATCTTCCCCATTTTTAGAAAATTGTTTCTCTTTTCTTAGTGAGAGATTCACAAAAAATTGTTTCTCTTTAGTTTTTTTAACAATTTTCATTTTAGTTCTTTACAACTTGGCGAACTGATGCGTAGCACAGGACACATGCTAGTATAAGGTTAATAAAAGAAAGTATCTAATGAATGGGTTGAGTCAATTTGTAAAATGAGCTACGCTTGAACCCTTGAACCACTAGCTTTACAGTTTACCCGTTCTTATCTTGAATCAGAGGGTTCAACCCATGATAAAACCAGTTCTGTGTTGAACCAATTCAACATAGAGAAATAAACCTAGGGGCTCCGACTCAAGTTCAAACTTGAAGAAGCGGAGTCGTAAAACCATGGTAAGAACATTGTTACTTTAAAATTCAATTCTAATTGAGTTCTTGGACTTTGTCCTTACCTTATTTGGCACACTCTACATGTGATTAGTTAGTAGTAATTGCGAAACGATCATCGATGGTGTAAGTGAATCTACTACTCTGGAAATATATATTAGTTATATATTTGTAACACATATCCGTCACAGCAGTCGAGCTAGGTCAGTTGGATTGGGTACTTAACTCTCACTTGATAGACCCCAGGTTCGACTCGGAGCTGTGAGGAAAATTGTAATCGGTGGAAAAGGGTTTGTCCGCTATTGTCTGATTCTGAAGACAAATTCACATCTGAGCTTCGTTACCGATACTTTTCAATCAGTCTTTTCGCACATTTTACGCCCTGTTAAGTACTGATAACCTTCTTACCATAAAAAAAAATGTACTGATACCGGCCTAAAAATTCTTATAATAATAGTATAAGGATCCCATAGTATAAAGTATTTTTTTTTTTGATAAACCATACTTTTTATTGATGAACTAGTACAACAAATAGAACAAGAAAATAAGCCAAAGCAGATTACAGGGAACAAATAACATAACAAGTACATTAAAAGTGAACCCAAGTAAATTTCTCCTAAAAGCATCATCTCCAATCCGCCACCATCAAGCTTGAAATGCATTATCTGTATCCACTTTGTAACCAGCACTCTCATCCCTCCAATGCACAAAACTCTAACCCATATCTTCCGAAACAAAGACCCAAAGGTCACAAACCAAGACCAGAAGGTCCAAATCGTCAGATTAACACTTCCAAAAGGAAGTGTCCTACCAAATGCACTACTGCGGTGCGGTGGTGGCCTGACATTAATCCTTACCAAGGTATCTATACACCATGGCGTTAGGAGTGGAGGAGACGAAATCTGAGATTTGAATAGTAGGAAATGATAGGGGTAACTCATCAAACACAGCCCATACACAACTTGCTTCCAATGACAAAAATGAAAAATCAAACTCTTGGGAGTCGACTTCAAACCGTTGAAAAGAGTACCAGATCTGATCAACCAAAAGCCAGAGCTATTCAAACCATATGAGAGATCCAAAAGGAGAAGAGTTGTGTGACCAAAACTCTTTTCAAAATCTCTCAAAAAACCGTTAGAACAATAGATCTGGGATTTTAAACTAAAGAACATTAAAGAAAAGGAGAAAAGGAGGAGTCTTTCTTTTTCTTTTTCTTCTTCATTGCTCACCGGAAGTAGATCTAGCAAAAACAAGTGGATTTGGGGGTGGGGAGCCGAAAAAATTGATATTTGGGTGTGGAGAGAAAAGAGAGAAAGATTGAGGGTGTAGGGTGGTGTGGAGGCTGCTATACCCCGCAGGAGAGGGAGAAGGTTTTAGATCTAATCTAAAATCTGAACTCTCTTGCATAGTATAAAGTATAGTATATATATATATATATATATATATATATATATATATATATATATATATATATATTCTGCATACAATGGTTTATACCACTCCCCTTTACAAGATGAGTTAAAAGCTAATATTTTGTGGATATGATCTCCTAACCATGGATAGATTTTCCACAAAAATTCGGCTCATTTGGAAATCTCTAACCTAATTAAAAATTGTTGAAAACTTAAATTTTTTTTTAACGGCCCCGATTTTTCAATTTTGCAATCATCTTTTGACATTGTTAAACATCATCAAATGAGATGAAATTTTGTGGAGATGATCTTTAAGGTTTACATATGTAAATAAATCATTATAAGAGAAAACTGGAAATGATAAGTAGTTAAAGAATCATTAGCAACTCATATCAATGACAGTTCGGGATTGATGCTAGTTCATTTAGTACAAGTGCATTATTAGAAGGAGTCTTGTATTGGGCACCACATGAATTAGATTGGGCAGCCTCCAGCCCAAGCCCAACAGCGAAGTCCAAAGCAAGCCCACCCCCCCCCCCCCTGCTAAATCGCATATGACAGGGAATAACCTTTCTAACCGGTATCATCTCTCTCTCTCTCACTCACCCAAAACCAAAAAAACCTTCGAGATATAAAAACCCTTACCAAAAACCAAAACCAAAAACCTTTTCTCACCGTTTTAATTGGAGTTTGGGCAATTAAATCACCACATTGTTGTGATTAGGAGTGAAGCATTGTTCAAAACACTCGTCTGCTCTCTTGTGCAATTGCCATTGTTAACACTCGTTTTCTCTCTTGTGCTCTCATCAAATACCAAATAATATAGGTTTGTTTTCTATTCTATTGGTTTTAATTCATTTTATTCAATTTCATTTAGAATGTTTGTAGTGATTTTAGTGTTTGTAAGGAGTTGAGTGTTTCATTTTATTCAATTTCATTTAGAATGTCTGTAGTGTTTGTAAGGATTTGAGTGTTCAAGTTTCTCATTTAGAATGGTATAGAGTTGAGTGTTTGTAGCGATTGTAGGGTTCGAGTGTTTGAGTTATTCAACTATCCGTCTTAGTGATTGTAGTGATTGTAGTGATTGTAGGGTTCGAGTGTTTGTGTTATTCAATTATCCATCTTAGTGATTGTAGTGATCATAAACTGATTGTAGTGATCGTAATGTCGAAAGTTTCGTTGATTGTAGTGACTAGAAACTTGAACACACAACTCCTTACAATCACTACGTCAAATTGTTTCGTTGTAGCAATGGGTTCGATTCCATTACGAATTATGACATTTGTTCAATTACTTTTGTTGGTTAGTTTTAGTTCGATTCCATTACCAATTATGGCATTTGTTTCATTGCGAAGTAATCCTTGTTGGAATTTTTGATAGTTTGGAGGTTTTGGAACTGTAATAGTAGCTAATACTTGTTTTATTTTTCTTTATAGCAATGGGTCCTCGATCAAAGAATGTCAAGAATGTAGCTAAATCTACATTCAAGGGTGTAAAGAAGTTGTTTAGTGGCAGCAGTTCCTCTTTGGGTCACGGTGACACGCCTGAGCCTAAGAAGAAGAGAGATAGGGGGTCAAAAACAACGGCTTGAATCCGTAGAGTCGATAGAAAAGCAGATTATGATCCTACTAATGTAGGTGATGTAGAAGGAGAGAAAAAGAGAAAAAGGGGAGCGGGCACCTCAGCCTCAGTGCATAGAAGGGACCACAATGAGGTTGTTACGAGTAATGTAGATACTGAGAGTGATAGTGAAACTGAGAGTGAGGGTGAGGGTGATATTAATGTAGATAAAGATTTAGATGTATATGTAACTGTAGCAATGGATCGTGGAAAAAGTGTAGTTGAAATGATGGGGATGACTCGGTGAGGATGGAGATGATGGGGAAGAGTCCGTGATGAGGAGGGTGATGAAGAGGATGACAATAATGAGGGGATGATGACTTAGAAGAATTGATAGAAGTTGAAGCACCGGTCAGAAGTCGAGCACCTCCAAAGGGTAGACTATGTGAGAAAATCCAATGATGATTTGGAGTACACACGAGGTGTATATGGTGGTAGCCTAACTAAGTCAGAGCTTCTGTATGACTATTCGGTGCATGTGGCTCGTGATGTTTGGGAAAATAAGGCATTATCATAGACTTAGTATTTTGATTTTCCTTTGTCTTTACAAAACCTTTTGCTTCTCCTCATTGAGTCTTTGTTGTTTCAGGCGGAGCATAGAGTGTAGAAGTGTGTTCCTCATCTATCCAAGTTAAGCCAATGGGATCTCAAGAATGAGTTCAAAAGATCTCCCAGATTTGAAAATGAGCTTAAGAGGACTAGATTTTATGATCTGGTATTTGGGTGTTACAAACATCAAGATCCGACGTTGGTCTCTGCATTTGTGGAGAGGTGGCATCCAGAGACTAACACCTTCCATATGTCATTTGGGGAGATGATTGTGACTTTGGATGATGTCTCCCAAATCCTAGCGCTTCGGACGCATTTCCAGGGACTGCCACGCAGCGAAGGTGAAAGGTGTTTCGGGCTTCCTGACTCTTCTACAGGTAAAACTTAAATATTTTGTAGATTATTTTTAATGTTAACTGTGTGTGTATATATCTAGGCGTGGATCTATGAGTACGTCCCGTTATTCAGGCCAATCCCTAACTTAGAGTATAAGTTGGCTAGGTCGCGTGTTCTTAGACACACAGTTAGCGTTGTGCACTATAGGGGTGTAATACGGGGCGGGCCGGGTCAACCGCGAGTCAAATAGTGATGGGTCAGGTTGGGGCGGATCTAGGCAATACAAATCCAGTGGTCCCCGACTGGCGGGCGAGGCGGGTTGAAGTGTCATCTCTTAGTACCATCACCCGGCCTGTTGGGTCAGCTTACGGGGCGGATTTTGGGAGAGTCATCCGGGTCGGGTGGAAATTATCATTTTAACCCAATTTCACCCAAAAAAAAAAAAAACTTTCTAATTCTGCAAGTAATATATTTCCAATTTACAACATAGAGAAAAAAATGTAATCAATCAAGAAAAAATAAACAAAAATAAAAAAAAAAACTTGAACTTGAACCCAAAACCATATTTGCAAATTTGGAACTTCTTTATCGTGATTTACCATTTATAAATTGATTATTTTCCATAACATGATAAAATGAAGATGGGAGCTAGGATCTATAGTAGAAAACAATAAAATATAAACTAAAAGAATTCGAAATTAATACAATGATGAATCATTCATTTTCTCCAAAATTTGAAAGTTGAATTTGAACTTTTGATATTTGCCCAATGTTCAAACTTGAATATTTGAAATTGATGTTGAACTCATAAGTTTGTTGTTGTGAATAGTACAATGCGGAAACAACGTTATCCACAACAAATAGATCAATCCTATACAAAGATCGATCCTTCTCACTAGACAAGACTTCAACACCCTCCAAGCAATATCCTAACACTTCTCAATATCAAATAACAAGCACATAATAAAGTAAAACAATTAATGTAAAGGAGAACAAACCACAAGACATGGATATATCGTGGTTCGGCAATTTGCCTACGTCCACACTGCGAGTTCCGAGCTTTACTAGATGTCCAGAGTAATAAATTACAAGATCTCTCAATTCACTCACAAAGAATGAACACTCAACTCACAAAGAATTGCTCTCTTATAATCTCTCTCTTTCTTGGTTTTGGTTAGGTTAGGTTTTTACAGAAAAAACTTATATTTATACTATTTCCAAAAAACTTTCGAAAACAGTCAAAGTCTACTGAAATACGGTGGGGCATGGGCACGCCCTTGTCCAGGCAAAGTCGAGGGTGGGGCGTGCTCAACCACCTGGAGGTCGACCAAGACATGAGCGCGGTGCGCGCCCTTTGCCTGGCAAAGTTAAGGGCGGGGCGCACTCGATACCAAAGAGAGAAAACGTCTTTTTCTCTACATTCTCCACCTTAGTGAGGTTTTAACACATAAAACCGAGTTGAACACATCTAGCAAGAACACATCCATCCGGGACTCACAGTCAACCGCCCCGAAGGGCCATGCCCACAAAGGGCTCTTTCAAGCATGTAGGATTTGGAGCAAGTCCAAACAGTGTTAGAACTTAACTCTGGTGACAACCTTTGTTAGAATATCAGTAGGATTGTCATGGGTGTCCATTTTCTCAAGTGGTCCATCACCATACTCAACGACATCCCGTATAAAGTGATAACGGACATCAATATGCTTGGTCCGAGCATGATGAACCTGGTTCTTCGCCAAATGAATAGCACTCTGACTATCACAATACAAAGCAACATTGTTTTGCTCAATACCCATATCATCCAGAAGACTTTGAAGCCATAATGCCTCTTTCACTGCCTCTACCACTGCCATATACTCTGCCTCGGTAGTAGATAGAGCAACTATAGCCTATAGCATAGACCTCCAACTAACCGGTGCACCATGCATCATAAACACATAACCAATAGTCGATCGTCGTCTATCTAGATCACCTGCATAATCTGAATCCACATACCCACTGATATAATAAGTGCCTCCACCATAAACTAATCCCACATCCAAGGTACCCTTCAAGTACCTCAATACCCATTTCACTACTTCCCAATGCTGCTTCCCAGGATTTGCCATATACCTGCTTACAACACTAACTGCCTGTGAAATGTATGGGCGTGTGCACACCATAGCATACATCAAACTGCCCATGGCACTTGCATAAAGAACATTACCCATATGCTTTTGTTCCTCCACCAAACTAGGAGAGAACTTAGCTAAAAGCCTAAAATTCCCAGCCAAAGGTGTAGAAATTGACTTTGTATTATCTATACCAAAACGAGAAATGACTTTATGAAGGTATTTCTTCTGAGATACAACTATCTGTTGCTTCTTCCTATCTCTATCAGTCTCCATGCCCAATATCTTCTTGGCTCCACCTAAGTCTTTCATCTCAAACTCAGAGCTAAGTTGAGATTTCAACTTGTCTATCTCCATTATGCTTTTGTAAGCAATAAGCATGTCATCCACATAAAGCAGGAAATAGATAAAGTCATTACCACGAAGCCTACGAAAGTAAACACAACAGTCATACTTACTTCGGGTGTACTCATGTTGCATCATGAATGTGTCAAAGCGCTTATACCATTGCCTTGGCGATTGCTTTAAACCATACAATGACCGATTCAACTTGCACACATGATCTTCTTTCTCAGCAACAACAAACCTTTCAGGTTGTCTCATATAGATCTCTTCCTCCAAGTCCCCATGCAAGAAAGCAGTTTTCACATCAAGTTGCTCTAACTCCAAGTCGAAGTGAACAACTAAACTCAATAACACACGAATGGAAGTATGTTTGACCACCGAGGAAAATACCTCATTGTAGTTGACTCTTTCCTTCTGTGAGAAACCCTTTGCTACCACTCTTGCCTTGTACCTAGTACTGTCAGGCTTAGGATGAACCTCTTTCTTTCTGAACACTTATTTACTATCGATAGTCCTTTTTCCCTTTGGCAATAAAACTAGGTCCCATGTGTGATTTTTATCAAGAGACTCCATCTCTTATTGCATAACAACCAACCAATCTCTATAATGAACATCTCTAACAGCTTCCTTGAAGCTATCTGGCTCATCATCTTCGATATTCAGTGCATATGCCACTAAATCCACCTGACCATATTGTTTCACCGGCTTCTCATGCCCATACTTGTGCATTTCTTTAACTTGTCTCTTTGGCCTAAGGTCAACCACTACAAGTTGCGGATGCTCTTGCTCTTCTTCCTGTTGTTGTGTGGTTCCATGATTTGGTACCTCATCATGAACCAACCAGTCATTTGCTGCATCAGACAACTCAAGCTCAGTGGCTTGAACTTCTATAGACTCACCATTCTGCCCAGCTCTTTCCGACTTACTGAAAGATAACACGGAAGTCTCATCAAAAGTAACATCTCTGCTGACCAGGAACTTGTGGTCTTCTAGACACCACAATCTGTATCCATTTACCCTATTTACGAAGCCTAAGAATATGACTTTCTTAGCTTTAGGATCTAGCTTGCTCTCCTTCACATGGTAGTAAGCAGTCGATCCAAACACTCGCAAAATACTATAATAAGCTGGGTTACCTGACTACACCTCATAATGTGTCTTGCAATTCCACATTATCCACAACAAATAGATCAATCCTACACAAAGATCGATCCTTCTCACTAGACAAGACTTCAACACCCTCCAAGCAATATCCCAACACTTCTCAATATCAAATAACAAGCACATAAAGTAAAACAAGTAATGTAAAGGAAAACAAACCACAAGACACGGATATATTGTTGTTCGGCAATTTGCCTACTTCCACACTGCGAGTTCCAAGCTTTACTAGATGTCCAAAGTAACATATTACAAGATCTCTCATTTCACTCACAAAGAATGAACACTCAACTCACAAAAAATTGCTCTCTTATAATCTCTCTCTTTCTTAGTTTTGGTTAGGTTAGGTTTTTACAGAAAAAACTTATATTTATATCAAGTTTCCAAAAACTTTCAAAACAAATCGAAGTCTTTAAAATACGGGGGCGCTCCCTTGTCTAGGCAAAGTCAAGGGCGGGGCGCGCTCAACCACCTGGAGGTCGACCAAGACATGAGCGCAGTGCACGCCCTTTGCCAGGCAAAGTCGAGGGCGGGGCGCGCTCGATACCAAAGAGAGAAAACATCTTTTTCTCTACATTTGTGTTCATATCTCCCAAATTCTTACAAAAGTTAAAAGAAAATATAAACAAAATACAAAAATATTAGAGTTAGAGTCTTGAAATTGTGTGGGTCAACGGGGTTGGGTCAACGACTTTTGACACGGTGCGGGTCAAGCGAATTGACGGGTCAAGTTTAAGCATATAACTTACACCCATATCCCGACCGCGTAAAAATGGTGGCAGGGTGGGGCGGGTCTGTTTTTGGGTTGGTGTGGGTTTCGGTGGCGGGTGAAGATCGGGTACCTTACCGGATGATGGGTCAACGATTTTTTTTTACACTCCTAGTGCACTATGAGAACCCATGTTATGCATTACAATATTATTGAGCGATAATTGATGATATGACGGTGTTCAATGTAAGTATTTTCGTTTGTTTTAATTTTTTTTTTAGTAATTGATTATTTGAGTATGTGATTAATGACACATTTTATTTTGTTTAAGGTTGATTGACATCCATACGATAATGCTAGAGCTATACACCCAGTCGATGACATTGCCTTGTTTGAGGGAGTGATCTGCTATTTTGACGTTGTAGAGATTTACGTCGTTGCAAGGGTCATGCGCCAATTGGGTCATGTGCAGTTTATACCCGCAGCTCCTCCAACACCAAATTACACCACCAGGACTGTAGCCAAACGCGGGTATGAAGTGAAATGGACATTGACAACTATTAGGCCTGTATATTAGGAGTCATGGCAGAATCACGTGATCCAACCAAATAGTCGAGGACCCATCTGTACTTATCCATGGGAGTGTCATCCTAACTACATGGAGTGGTATGTGAGGCATTCTCACATTCGATTGGTAAATCCAGAGCGGCTTCCTAATCATTTCTCCTTGCAGACACTTCCTACTTGTGCACCGATTATGAGTATTGTGATTTTCTAATTGTGTTTTGGTTACGGTATTTTAAAACGGTAATTAATAATTGTTTTGCATTCTTATTTGGATAGAACAACGTCATCGATGAAACGAATCAATTGCTAGAGAGAGGTATGCAATTGGGTGAGAATAATATTCTCGAAAAAGCAAGGTCCTCGTTCGAGGAGGCGTACAACTTGACTAGGTGCAAGTACCGTGGCGGGAGGTACATTTATCATAATTGATTTTTTAATGCGGCTTCCAATTTTTATGTAATTTAAGTATTTTTGAATTTGATGTATTTTGAAGTGAAATTTGATGTATTCGATTTGAATTTGATGAGGAAATGAATATGATTTGTTGGAATCCAATTTGATGGTTTGAAGTGAAATTTGATGTTTTGAAATGAATTTGAAAGTGTATATGAATTTGATGTTTTGAAAGTGGGATTTGTTTGTTTTTTGGATATGAAGGTGTTGTAAAAACAAAATGAAATTCTAATTTTTTTTTTGTCCAAACTACCCAGCCATGTTGTCCCCTTGAATGCTTAAACGACCCAGCCACATCATTCTTTTGAATTCCCAAATGACCCATTCAGATCGTTTCATGAAAAAACAAAGAACTCTATCTCAAATGACCAGCTCAGACCGTTTGGTTCAAAGGTCAAAAAGCATGTTCAGACTGTTTGGTTCAAAGGTCAAACGACTTCACCATGTCATTTCATGAAAAAACAGAGAGCTCTGTCTCAAACGATCAGCACAGACCGTTTGGTTCGAAGGTCAAACGACTTCACCATGTCGTTTGGGGTAAAATCAAATCAAATTACATTTATTCCAAATTACATCAAAATATCATATTGACAACATTATATAACTTAGTCGATTACTCGATTGCCGTCCAAATCAATTTAGTTGATCACTCAATTGCCGTCCGAATCAACTTACTCGATCACTCAATTTCCAAATAAAATCAAATAAAAGCTCAAACATTATTTCCAAATAACATAAAAATCAAATAAAATTACACTTGTTCCAAATTACATCAAAATAACATGTCAAAATGAATTTACAAATTACATCAAAATATCATATCGACAACATACGAACAACTTAGCCGATAACATGTACTGTTGGGTCTTCAACGGGCTCGTCTTTCCATATTAGATTGGGAATATTCAATGCCATAAATTGCAATTAATTTGCTATGAATGCCAAATTCCAACTTTCACCAATATCATATTGAGCTCTAAGCTATTGACGCATTACTAGAGGAACCGGATAATCTTCAACAAGTTAAATATTGACAAAATGATTTCCACCAACATGTGCACTATCCAATACTTTTTTCACTCTCTCAGGATTTTCTTGGGTTCTCAGCGACATGATAAGGAAGCACTGACGACTTCCTAAATGCAGGAGGACAACATTAAATCTTGAAGCAAATAAGTATCTAACAAAGGGCATTCTCATCCACTTATTTAAAGGTGCGTAACCTTCTTCATGTGGTATTGTTTTCTTCACATAAACAACCTCATTTTGACTATACAAAGTACAATAAAGGGGGAGGTGGTCAATAAGCTCTTGGTACAAGTCATTTCTCATCTACGACTAATCTTCTTGACTTCTTCCTAATGCAATGTACAAAGCTCTATAACCGCAGTTGCCATCTCCAACAGGGTCATTGGCTCTAACAATGTATTTGTTCATTTCTTCAGAAATATCCAACCCGTAATCCTTAGGACCCCTCGTCTTTCCAAAGTTTACCCCATCTTTCACATTTCGTGGTGTGGTTATTTTTGGAGAAGCCTTATTTTTTTGTGTGGTTGTTTTGGTGTTTTTGGAGAAGCCTTATTTTTTGGTGTGGTTATTTATAGTGTTTTTTTAGAAGGTTTCTTTCTTGATGTGGTGTGGGTGTTTTGGGTGGTTGTTTTTGAAAAGGCTTCTTTCTTAGTGTGGTTTGGGTGTTTTGGGTTGGTATTTTTGGAGAAGGCTTGTTTCTTAGTGTGGTGTAGGTGTTTTGGGTGGGCGTAGTGTTTTGTTGTGTCGAGACCTACTCCTCATGGTCACATTGAAAATGTTCAAAATGAGATGGATCTCGCTTTGAAAATTTCTTATATCCAGTTGGAAGCTTTCTATTGCAGTTACCTTTTGGCTGACTTTTGGTTTTTACTTCCTCACGAGGTGGTACTAGCCATATACTTTATGGTATATCAATCTTTATAAGCTTCCTAATCATAACCCTCTGCTCTTCTTCAGAAACCATTGCAAACCTTTTCATGAACAAGTCTATCGAAGGTCTGACATTGGGACCAACACCCACCCATAGACACATTGGGAGAAGCAGACAATGTTTTCCAAAAAGGGTCAATAGCAGTCAAAGGGATGGACCGCTCTTGCTCTTCAAACTCAATTAATTTATGAGCACATGGCAAACCATGGCTCATGCGCAAATAGCACCAACACCTGATCTCTCCATCTTTAACACGTTTTACGTGGGTATCTATTTCTTCAAATAGTAAGTCCAAACATTTGCATGAGACAATGTCTCTGAGTTTACGAAACAAAGGAATCTGGTGGTGGTGCTGAGTTACAATCATACTTCTCTTGAATGTAGCTCTAATCTCGGACATCTGGATCTCTAGAATTGGGTGGATTAAGCTAAACATACTCAAAAAATCATGACAGTTTGCATTTCCTAGTACACGCTTCACCTAAGCATGAGACCCTTCAACTCTATTGGTCGTTGTACTCCCAAAGTGAATCTGTTGGTCAATCCAACAACATACAAATCGATCCCTATAAGGAAACCAAGTCTCTCGCAAATAACTAACAAAATTGGAGTACTCAACCCTGTAATATTTTTCCAAAGCATCCAATCTACGCTGGAAAATAACCTCCGTCTTCGATTTGACTACAGTGTTCCACGAGAATTAGGCATTCTCTACAAATTCTATGCTTGGAAAAATAGTGTAACATTTTGAAAGAACGCACGTAGCGATATGCCATCCACATAGATGCTTGTGTGTGTTAGGAAAAACTTTATCAGCGTCACTCATCAAGGCCAAGTCCCTATCAGACACGATCACGGATGGACTTTTGTCACCAAGCAAGCCACTAAACTGATATAGGGCCCACTCATAGTCAATTGTTGTTTCAGACTGAAGCAGCACCTGACACACGATGAAAGACTTTCACATTGAACTCACCCCAACAAACTGTACATAAGGCCACCGATACCTATTAGTTTTGTAGGTAGCGTCTAACATGAAAACTGTTGGAAAAGTCCAAGCCAACTTAACACCTTCTGGATGGGCCCATAACAACCTCATTATCTCCTCAGTATTCTCATCCTCTCTCAACTCCTCAAAATAATATTCTTTTGCTAACAACTCATGCAATCTCTGCAATTGTGTGAGACCGTTCATATCCAATCTCCTCACCTTCTTCCTGCAGTGCAGACATGGGATATACTAGATATGTTTCATGATACCTATTCTTGATGAAATCCAAAATTTGTTTAGGCTTTATTCCACATTTACTCATCTCTTACAAGTATTCGAACTCTGGAATGGTCAGACAAGTAACAAATGCATGTCCTTCAAGGGTTTTCGCCAATACATGGTTGTGAATACCATTTCTAACTTTTATTTTCCAACTATCGATAGTACCGCATTAGAAAACACCTTTTAACTTAAATGGACATCCTAATTTCTTAGTTCCCGACTTTCTCTTATTAGCCCTCCCTTTGCCTTCATTCTTGTGTGACTGATACACACCCGAGCACTCGCAAACCAAATTCAATCTTGCTACTCGGTTTCCCTTAGCATACTCCAACTTTTCAATTACCACAACCACATTAACTTGTTTTCCTTTAGCAGTTGCCCAACCAATTGCCTCGCTACGTGTATGAATGACCTAAACACATAAAAAATAACAACTATTATTAATACACTAATAAAATTATATTTAGAAAAAAAAAATGAAATCAATGCCTTCGCCATCATACCTCTTCCGTAGTAAATATTTATGTTGTATCACTTAAAATCGGTAAACAATCCACGTCATTCGAGTTTGCAGAGGATCGGTTCTCGAATCGCGGCAAAGGATCTTACATATAGAATAAAACAAGAGTCTAAAACAATTTGTGTAATGAAGGATTTCAAAGTCACCAAAAAAAATGAACTTCTCACTAAATTTAGTTCAAACAACCAAGCCACATCGGCCAATAGTGTCCCTAAAAGACCCAGTCATATAGTTCCATAGAGGATCCAAACGACCTAGCCATGTTGGTTTCTAGAGTCCCTAAATAACCCAGAGGTGTTGTTTGGGCTCGGGTTCTAAATGTTGTTGATTCATTCATTCATTCAATTATTCAAGTGTTTTACATTCATTCATTTATTCAATCAATCAAGTGTTTTGCATTCATTCTAATCAATGCTCTCTTGTAGATTTATTCATTCATTCAATCAGTCAAGTGTTTTGTATTCATTCTAATCAAATGTTACCTCACTATTTAGGTTTGGTTGTCTTTGTCATCGACTATTTCTCGGCATCTCATTTGCTCGACTAGTCGCATCTTCTATTTCTTCAACTTCTTCACCTTCACCTTCAACATTTTTTGCCACTTCTTCACTTTCTATTGATTGTTCTTCACCTTCAAAATTTCTTCTATTTTCTCCTTCTTTAATTTGTTGTTGCACCTCAAGCATTACCTCAAATGCTTCTTCTTCATCTTCGTGTTCCATTTAGGATTTTGATTGGGTTTTGATTGAGTATGAAAATAGTAAAACTTGAGGAGTAAAAAAAAAAAGTGAGAAACTTGAGTATTTGATTGAGAATATGAAAAAAGAGTAAAGAGTAAAATGAGAAAAAACTTGAGTATTCTATATATTTGAAATTAAAAAAAATTATGTCGGTATAAAATTTGATATTTTGAAATGTTGGTAAGAAATTAAGTAAACCACCCTGACCACAACCACTTTCACAAAAATAAAATAAAAATAACAATTTTAGATATAAAACAAATTTTGAATAAAAAAAATAAAAACAAATTAAAAATATGTTTGTAAACCCTAAACTCCAAACTAGTTTATTATTCACAATTGAAAAAAAAAATGGAAAATAACAAGTTTAGATATAAAACAAATTATTATTTTAGATTTTGGCATGTTTGATTACATGCTTTAACTTTGTTATATAAATACTATGTCATAACAGATAAATAGTGCAGAGTGCATGTAATTGTGTTGGTGCAACTAATTGTGTTGTTCCTAACCCAATTTTTAAAATCGGATTTCAATTTTGCTAAATCAATTAGGATGTGTTGATAATTGATCATTACTAATTCAATTTTGCAGATCATTGTTTAAATAAATTATTGTACAATTATTATCGATTAATGATTTGTATTATAAGAAAAGTGTTCAGTGTTTATGTATAGGAAAAGTATAATTGGTGTTTATGTAATCAATTTTTATTGGTTAATCGGGCTAATCATTAGTTAATCAGGAATTTTCTTGGGTTAGAACTTCTCAATTATTTTAGTCTAAACGACTCCCCTATGTAGCCCCATAGAAGCCCCAAACGACCCAGCCATACCGCTTGCATGTGATACCAAACAACATGGTCAGACCGTTCCATGGAAAAAATAGAGAGCTCTATCTCAAACGATATGGGCAAGCCGTTTGAGTGTACACTCAAACGGCTTGCCCATATCGTTTGAGGTGAGTGTACATTCAAATGGAATGCTCAGACCGTTCCATGGAGAATCCAGAGAGGCAATTCACAAACGACATGAGTAGACCGTGTGAATGTACAATAGAACGACATGGTGGTATCATTTGAGTGTATACTTAAACGACAGGGTGAGACCATTTGAGTGTACACTCAAACGACTCGAGGGTTTCGTTATGGCGAGATCGGTTGAATTGGTTGTTGGGCCTGGGCTTTGACGGCAAACTTGTAAAAAAAAAAAAAAATTGGGGTTGCCCAATCCAATTTGATGAGTGCCCAATTAAACTACCTATTAGAAGTAGTGACAAAGTAAGAGTTTAGGTTTTTATTCTTTCTTCATTTCCCTCCCTAATAAGGCAAGGAACATGTAGTTGTTCCATTATTATAATAGTTTGAAAGCCAAACTAACATAACTATAGTTACTATATATATCCACATTTAACCAAAGTCTACAATAGGTTTGTCGAATCGGATGTATTTGTTCGTTCACTTGTCTTTTGTTTATATTTCTTGCATAATGCTTCATGGCCAGGCACAAGAAAGCCACAGTTTAGGTTTGTCTACATACAATACAACCAAGAGCTTCAGGTTAAATTTGGATTTGATCACATGAGTTAGAAAAGTCATTATCAATGTGTTAAAAATCTTGGGCTTTAGGCAGGGCTGAAGTTTTGCATCTCCACAGATGACACATGTGCCTAAGGGTGGAATTCAAACTAAACGAGCCGAGCTTTACCATGCTCAAGTTCGGCTCATTAATTACACGAGCTTTAAATTCAGCTCAAACTCGGCTCATATCAACTTGACAAAACAGCTAAACTGACTCACAAATGGGATTCGATTTCAGGGGGTATAAATCGAGGGTCAGGACGAGTGCCACGATGATATCCCATGAGTTGGATTAGAAATCAATTAGATTCTTAATTGCGAAATTAAACCTCAAAAACCCTTTGTTTCTCCAAAACAGCAAAAACCGCTCGTTCTCGAAAACCGTTCATTCTCAAATTAACAAAAAAAAAAACAAACCGTTCGGTCATCCGCTGTTCTCAACAACCAATAAATTAATTAAACTTCATCGCCTTAAACTCTCTTATGTTCTTCCTCTCTCTCATCCTCACTTCAATTGTCACCGTAAATCTCATTCTTATCCTCACTTCAACTGTCACCATCAATCTCATGTAAGTAATTTATAATTTAATTTGTTTTGTATTGCTTGGAGCCTTTGATTTTACTGTTGTTTTCATTAGCTAGCATCTTTGGCCCCATTCGAACCATTTGAAAAGTACTACTCTTTCTCATTACTGATTAGTGGATTATGCCTTCTTAATTTTTCGATGTTAATTGGGACTTTACCTAGCAAAAAAAATGCTAATTGGGACTCTTAATTTTGAAAACCGTCGAACAGAGAAACCCAATGGTTTTCCTATCAAAATGCGGATTGGAAAAGGTCTCTCTCACAATTTCTTCCAAAGAAAGCAATTCAAATGTCTCTCTTGCAATTCTCAGGTTGGTTTCTTATCACTTCTCTCTACCTTTGTGGTTCTCCTGCTTTATTTTCATATACCTCTCTCTTTCATCGTCTGCAATTGGAGAGATTCTACAATCGGTTTATTTTTGGAAATGGGTTAATCTCCTAATTGAAATTCGTCTCAAAGCCTGAAAGTTTAAGTAATGATTCTTCTCAGGTAATCTCTCTTTAAAAAAATTGACCTAACTTTGGTTTTCTTTGCAGAGAACCAAGGAATATGGATCCCTCTATTGTTGCAATAGATGACTCAGCTATGCTTTGAGTATGGATCCAATTGTCGCAATGCTACTAAAATTGTGCAATTTTCGAGGTATATTGAGACTTTCTTTTGGTTGGGTTATCGTATTCATCCATTTTTATCCATTAGGACCAAATCAAAGTAATCTATATTTTGGAATAACAAATTGTAAACTATTTTATTAGGTATCCCACCTTTCTTATGGAAGGGAATATAATTTCTAACAAAATTCTCGCAGCCAAGCTACAAGTGTTATGAATTCTATCGCTTCAAACTCTATTCCTCTTTTTTAATCATTTTAATTAATCTTTTCGTGTTGTCAGTTCACCATTCCATCGTTTGGAGAATAAGCACGGTTGGAGTAATATTTTAAGCCAATTGTCAGAGGTAATTTTTATTCCATGCTTTCATTTTTAGAGTGTTTCATTTTTTTCATGTAGTTAGTTCATATTAGCAATCATATAGCATGAATCCAGTATTTATACAATGTTATAGGACTGTATTTGGTAGATGCATCCATTGAACTAATTTTCACTACCTAAAATCTTGATTATAATCTTACCATGCTCTACAAAGTGTTTGTACTATTGTAGGAAAATGGCTATATGGGTATTACTTTGAAGTACATGATTGACTTTAGTGCCTAAATTCTAAAGTATGGAAGACAAGATTGATTTTGGTGCTGCATATAGTCGAAGTTTCACATATTTTGCCTTGATTGCTTATTATATGCCTATAATGGTGGTTTCTGTCGATACCATTGTAGTTTAGAAAGATCACTATCACATTGGAAAATTGCGAAGTTAGCTGCATGCATTACTCACCTTTTTGCTATTTGAGATTTCAGTTGCTATAAAGTCTTTGGTTTGTCCTATTATAGAGACAATGGTACCATGAATATCAACTTTATCATCCAATTATGCTCGAGTTTATTAGCAACGTTGCAAATCTCATTGGCTTGCTCTTTTGAATTTGTCATTACTGTTTGTATTTTTCACCTGTGAAGTAATTACATATCTTTATGACTTACTTAGCAGTTTGTATCTGTTGGGAATGTAGGGAACGTTGGAGCCACTACAAACACATGTGAAGAACAACTAACAAGTGTGGTCTGGGTGCAGAGCAGACAAAGAAAAAAACCTTGCATCTTTTTGAAGAATCGAAGTCTAAAGTGCAAAATGAAAATGTAAGTTTTCTTTAATGGAAGTGACATGCTCCCTTTGTGCCCTTTTGCTTAGTAAAATCAATAGTAAAAAACAATAGATTGGAACATTCAAGGCACCTCCTGCTTTGAATATATATCTTTAATTTAGCTATTGCATATAACTATATAAGTACATATGGCATGTATGCAAGTTTGGTGTGCTTTCACAATGGATAGGTTCTAGACGATTAATATGCTAGAAATTGAGGTTAAGCTACTATAGCTTTACCAATTATCTATATTTCGTTAGGTCAACTTGCAACAAACAGTTTCATTAGGTACCCCTGGATGGCGGTTTTGGATTATACTTTTTACCATGTAAAAGATGCCTCCTGCATGCTAAGTTTTTATCTACTCATCAGGCGGACTCTTAATCCAGAAAGAAAGCCAAATTATAGCATTATCAAAAAGGGCAAGGAAAATTCAAGAGTAGAAAAAGCGCATGCAGTTTAGATATCCACCTCATACTGTTTTCTTGGTTTCAAATTTTCAATGTTGTGAAAGGATATTTTATAAACATAAAATTGGTAGTTTACCTACGAAATGAATAATGAAACTCAAAATGTAAGTAAACTAAAACTATCTTACGTGTCTATATTTATCAAAGTTTCTACTCTCAATTCTATCGAAATAGAGTGGAGTAACAAATTCGTTCCACTCCTAGTTCTCTAGCATGAAATATTTTCTAATCTAATTAATCGGTCTTAAGTCTAATAAGAGATTTACGAAGGGTGTTATACTACGATACAATATGAAATTGATTATGTTGAATTTAAACTACGAATACTATGGAAATATGATTGTTTTTTAATCTAGATAAAGGATTAGAGGGGAATTGAATCCACCTCGAATCCAACTTAATAACATAGCATAGATTCTTGTATCTCTCGATTCTTACGTTCTTACGACAAGAATTTCGAAGTTCTAATCCCTAGTGTTCATGGCATTTCTACCAAATACTAACTAGCATGTGAGATCGTCCACCCATTCTCATGGCGAATCACGACCTTCTAGAGTGGAATAGATTCTACAATACTTCTACACTATACCACTAAGTTTTCATCAAAGCTTCATCAACCCCTCTAATGGAGGTTTTAGCCTTGAGTCATCAACCCATCATTTCCCATTGAATTATAACTACACATCATATTAAAATTCTAACTTAACTAATTTAACTAACAATGTTTCAATCTACTTAAACTACGGAAAATGATAATCAACAAGAATTAAAATTAGATCTATAAATTGAAATGACAAAAATCGAAATTGATAAAAATAACTATTTTATTTATCTAATCAATCAAGAACAATGATTCAAGACTTAATCTAAAACAAGAATTGGAAATGGAACTTAAACTTAATTACTCTAATTAAAACTAGATCTAGAATTATATATATATATATATATATATATATATATATATATATATATATATATATATATATATAAATATATATTTTTAGGTCTAACTAGCTACCATTAACAAAGAGTTCAGCTTTGGTTTTATACTTTCAGATCCAAAATCGTGCATGGGCTTGGAGCCATGTTTTGAGCCGAGAATCGGGCCCAAAACCCAATTCTTCGATCTAAAAGGCCTCTTCAGCTGCAGTTGGCTTCAACAGACTTTTCGTCCACTTCTGCTCCTCTTATTGGATTAAGACTTAGACCATTGGAAAGCTCTTTCCGAGCTGGTCATTTTGACATAAGGTAGGACCCATTCCGAGGTCTGAGTCCAAAGATACGGCCTTCGGAAGTTCTGCTGACTTGTGTGCTGTTTCTGCCCGCGTTGACTTTTCAGCTTTTGACCGGGCTTTTAGAAAGGCTTTGTCTTCTTGAATCTTGGCCTTTAATCACGGAACTCCTTAGTAACCGACCTTTGCTCCTTTATCTCGCCAAAGTGGTATATTTCTGCACATAATGGACTTTAAAACCTTAAATGCATAAAAACACGTAATCAGTGTTAACTCTTAATTATTACTCACATAATTGGTCTAAAAGTATGACTGTTACAGGGTTAAAAACTACAGTTTTGGGCTCTTATCAATATTCTGCAAGTAATGGATTTTGTGTCGTGGCTTCATGTATTCTTTATAATAGTTTTTAGTCATTGTTTGTTTCTTTGGTTTCTTACAATGTTGTACAAAGAAATATTTTAGTAATTTGTCTTAGCTCTTGCTACCCCAAGAATAGGTCTATTAGAATTTTGATTTTGGTATTATTTTAAGATCTGTCTATGGTTTCAAAATTCAGGCACCTATATAATTCTTTCAGACACTTTCTTTTTGGCAAAATAATCGTTGGATATCTTTATGCACTTTCTTTGTTGGTTGCTCTTCTTGCCTCACTATAGTACACAACCTTCTTTCACTAATTGATTTATAACAATCATATAGCACTTTTCTCTTCTTCAATTCCCTACCAAGACAGACTTCTCTCCTAAAATAAAGTTCGTTCTACTAGTTCTGCCATGGTTGAGTGTTTAAAAGAAGGTAAAAAAAAAAGTTGGTGAGGCACTTTCTATAATTAATTGTGTTTTATAGTTGCAAGAGGGGTAGCTCAATTTTGGCTACTAGAACAGACCCTAACAACAAACACCAATTTTTAGACTTTCCTTTAGCTCTAGAAATTAAGGGTTCTTTCTTGCATAGCAATGTTAATTGATCATGGATAGTTTGAATTGATCAATGTAAGCTTATGTAATGTCGAAAGAAAGAAATGCTTTAAGCCTAAGAGTTCGCCAAAAAGGAAGAGGAGTTAAGTGAAAAATACAAGCCAATAAGCCATTAATATTACAACTATAATTTGTATAGCCTTGAGTGGCTCCAAAGCTTTACTAATCTCATGTGGCCTCTGTACAAATGTGTGCCATTGGTACAAAGGCACACCTTTAGTACTGCAAGGATAAAAGTGAAGCGAAAGGATCTTAAAGGTGATGATATTTCTGTATTTTTATATATCAATCATGATAGATGCTTTGATGATATTAATACACAATATTATTTCTGGTTCTTTAGCCAACATAGTTTTATGTCCATTCTATTGAAATGTTAATTTTCTTTCATTTCATATATTTTAATATTGTATTAGTAAACAGTAAACATCGATACATGCAAAACATATGAATTCTAAAGATTGTTGTGCTATAATATATTTTCTAGCACCGTGCAATTTAAGAATCTTCGAATCCGTGCCAAAGGCATGGGCATTAACTAGTAGTTAAACGAGCGAGCTCGAGCTGAGCCCGAGTAACTCGATTATTTTACACTACAAATATGTTATTTGAGTTAAACGAGCCGAGCTTCATCAAGCTCATTTGTTACACGAGTTTTAATTTGAGCTCAAACTTGGCTCATATAGTTAAACGAACGAGTTCGAGCCTAGCTCGAGTTGCTCGGATTGAATTCCACCCTTGCATGTCCCGAGGTATTCTATGGCTTCAAACTTTTGGGGTCTTAAAAGCAGAAAGCCTCATCATTTGAAGAGCATCTTCGGTGAGGACTGAAAACACAAATTTTATTTGAAATCCCTAAAGAACAACTTGTCGATCTAGATCTATAACTTACAAATTTTAGAATTTCTTCTAGGACATGAATTTTAAGTTTTTAACCCTAAGAAGTTTTGTACACTACTAAGATAACAATAGCAGTATTTTAGAGAGAGAGAGAGAGAGTATTCATCATGGGTCTTGTTTGTAAGCTAGCGAGTTGAGAAAACTTTGAAATTGGTGAATTTATTAGCTCAGTTGAAGGACCTGCAATGTGAACTAGTATTCTTACGCTTTACCAAAAAAAAACTAGTATTCTTACGAACATCTGCGGGGTCCTAAACTCAAAACTAGTTTTCCCGTCCATTAGCATACTTCATAAAAGCATATAACATTTATTTATTTATTTTCATCACGGCATTCACTCATCTCTTCAAAGCATTGTAGCCTCTAGTGGCCATGGATTTGGTGATCCCAATTCAGTGGCGTCTGTCTACACTTCCATTACGTCATGGTGGTCTCGACATTATTGTGCAACTCGCTAGAAAATTGTTGTTGATTGCTTAAGGTCTGAGCATTCCAAAGTCTTTCTCTTTGCTAATATATATATATATATATATATATATATATATATATATATATATATATATATATATATATATATATATCCTTATAATGACATCCTTATTGTACATCCTATCAAAAGTGTATTTCAACAATGAATTAGTGGCTGATTTTTTGTAGATATATTCTACCCACCATGGATTATATCTCCACAAAAAATTAGCTCAATTCGATATTTCTAGCCTTGTCAAACTTAAAATTATTTCTAGACCGTTAGATAAAATTGCAAACTTAAAACACTATTTTTGACAAAGTTCCACATATTGGATTGAGCTAATTTTTTGTAGGGATATAATCCATGGTGGGTAGAATATATCTACAAAAAATCAACCACTAATTCATTGTTGAAATGCACTTTTTGATAGGATGTACAATAAAGGTGTCATTATAAGGATGTCACTCTAGCCAAGGCGATATATATATATATATAATTTCTATGAAGGTCCTAGATAGCGTATGCCACACACCGGTTGAGTATCGTGCCATCCTTTGTTGCCACCTCATAATCCCTCACTAGTATACAAATAAGGACTGTTGTCCTGGCCGTGCACAAGAAGAGTTGCATTGATGCCTTTGGGGGACTATGCAGCACAATGCAAGCACTTCCATGAGTTCATATACTGGAAGGACCACATGCGAGATGTTTTGTACAATGTGGTCTAGAGGGCTGGTACACAAGTGAAGAAGAAAGCTCATGTAAACCTCCTTACAGGACCCCGAGAGAAGAGAAGGAAGATCAATGCTTCAACTGGCAAATATTTTATATCTTGGTCTGAATGAAAGCATGTATGTGTCGATGTTGCAGAATTATCTTTAATGGTAGGATTTGGTAATAGAGTATTTTGAGTAAGACAAGCAGCTAATAATGCAGCTACAGTGAAGGTGCGTGTACGCTGTTTTATCCCATTTACATTTAATACATTTGGTTTTTTGGCGTTGGAAGCTGTTGAAAGTAGTGGACAACAAGATGATGACAATTAGCAGTCTGGCACCAATGAAAATATTATTTAGGAGGTTTGGTTTTGCATTTGAGAAGGTGTTTACGACACAATTTGTAGCGCGCTTTACTTGTGAATCTTTTGTCTCATCTACTTTGGGTATCAAATGAAATATATCTATGATTAAAAAAAACATTTTTTAAGACTTACCCCCCTGTCAAGTTTGCTCAAATGACTTCCTCCCCCCCAAGACTCACAGCAGGACCGAGTCAACTGGTATTGACCATGATCTTGCGATTTGAGTCATGTGAAATGTACTAAGTACCCTTTCAGACCTAAAATTACCTAAATACCCCCTTAACTTCCCAAGACCAAATGGGGAGTTAGCTAGTGACACGTGTTCCCATCATATCAACTCAATCCAACAACTTAAACAAAGGGGGAGTAAGTGACACGTGTTCTCATCCTATCAACTCCATCCAACGGCTTAAACAAAAGGGGAGTTAGTGACACATGTCCCCATCTATCAAGTTAATCCAACGACATGAACTATTAGTTGAATTTAATATTAGTTTTCATCACTTCTTGAGATGTGTAGGGGGGGGAGGTACTATTAATTTTTGTAAATACAATGGGGGGATACTATTAATAAATTTTTTGTGTGTTTTTAAAATTTCAACAATGTCGAATGGTCGTAGTTATTTCTTATGTGGTAGCCTTGATGATCACTGGGTTTGTTTTGTATTTGAGGAATCTAACAACACCAAAACACGTGTCACCATCTCATGAACTTAATCTAACGATTGATTTCTAAAAACCACAAAAAACTTTATTAGTATTACCCCCTCACTATATTTACACAAGTTAGTAGTATACCCCCAACTCCACATTTCAATAAGAAAAAATTATTGACATGGGTACTGAACTATAGTAGATTTTACATTATGGGTGTTGTATTATTTTTTTTGCAAAATAGGGTACCGTATATTTCAAATATTGTTAATATGGGTACTCGTTATGTATGTTGTTAAGTGTTTATACGTATTTGATGATTTGGCAAACAAAGTCAACTAATTTCAAATTTTGGCCTTTGTCAATTTTGATCGTTGTGCAATTATGAAGCAAACAAATTTTGACCGTTGCAAAATTAGTTGACTCCGTTTACCAAATCATCAAATACGTATAAATACTTAACAGCGTACGTAATGAGTATCCACATTAGTAATATTTGAAATATAAGGTGCCCTATTTTGCAAAAAATATAATACAATACCTATAATGTAAAATCCACTATAGTTCAGTACCCATGTCAATAATTTTTTCTTTCAAGATTAAAGATTAATATTAGGAGCTTCCAACAACACCACCACCTCCCATTATACTACGGGTAAAAACTAAGTTTTGTAGGTAATTATAGAATAAATTAATCTTCAATTCAAGACATGGTAACAATGTTAAGTTGGATCAAACCCTATAAAAACTAAATAGAACATTAATGGCCAATGATTAGATCATTGTTGATTAAGTTGTTAATACAAATATCAAATTTGAAAATGAAGTTGAATGGGGAAATCAAGATGAGAAGTTTTAAAAATGAAAATTTTTCGGTTAGATAGAGAAGAAGATAAATTAGTCGTAAGATTGATCTTGAATGACACAAAAGAGATCACAACAAACAATAAATTTTTTGCTTTGATTAAATCGTAGCCATTGACTCTTTTTTTTCATGAGATCTTGACACGTGTCACTAACTCCCACTTTAGTCTTAGGAAGTCAAGGGGGTATTTAGATAATTTTAGGTCTGAAAGGGTACTTAGGGCATTTCACATGACTCAAACAGTAAGATCATGGTCAATGCCAGTTGACTCAGTCTTGTTGTGAGTCTTGGGAAGAAGTCTAAATAGTGAAGAATTAGAAGGGAAGTCATTCTAGCAAACTTGACATGGGCAAGTCTTAATAACTGTAAAAAAATAATAATAATAAATAAATGTCTCGCAATCATATATTACTAAAACTAATCATTTTCATTAGACCTGAATTTATAATAACTAGGGTGTGCCTGTGGCGTACGACACTGTAACCTAGCACTTCTAACTCATTCATATAGCCAAATAGCCCATCAATGTATTGTCCCATCAAAAAGTAAATTGGATGTTGAATGGAATAGTAAAATGGATGCACTCCTCTTCAAACACCTAGATTCCGCCACATCATATTTTGCTGAAAATGAATAACAACCATTGAATGGGGCCCTTCGGCCCACACAATTCTGTTTTATTAGCTAGAAGATTGTTCTTGTTGTACGATATCTAGGTTATCTATTTCTCACGTGGTTTATTTCATGAAATTACCTCCCTTCAATCAAATTAGAGCATCTCTAGGTGGTAGTATAACATGTCAAATTCTTCAAATTTGAAGAAAAACTTTGAAATTTCTCGAAATTCCATCTCTAGGTGGCCTCAAATCCGGTCGCATCACTTGCTTGTTGGCATTCTTGTTCGCAAATTTGGCAATATAATTTAGATGCGGATGCGGAGCGACATTGGTAATGTCGCCCCCATTTTTTTTTTTTTTTGACTTTGACCAGCACTGCGCGCCACTACTACTGGCACGCGCCATTGCCAATGTTGCGTGTTCCAACGGGAAAAAAATGGGTAAAAAATGGCCAAAATTCTACATTCATATATCTACACTTATCTCCTTTTTCATTTTACATACACTCAACTCAAACATTCTTATCAAACAACTCAACCATTTCACACACAACAAAACAAGGCAATTGCAATGTCACAACCAAAACAAGGCGGGGTCCAAGTTGGACAAATGAAGAAAATATTACTCTTACTAGAGTGTGGATTGAGATTGGAGAAGATCTTATAGTAGGGAATTATCAATTGGGACAAGTGTATTGGGAACGAATTATGGCTAGGATGAATGAAATTCAAGGTTTTGACCGCAACCGTAAGTGGAACAATATTGGGGGATTCTTTTACCGTTCTTCAACAAATATCATGTTATATTAAGAAAGCTTAAAAAAACCTCCAAGCGGGTGGGGACATGAAGACATTGTAAGATTCGTTTATATTTATATACTACGTGAAGACATTGATATTGATTTTTTATTTTTTTAATAAACGTAGCTTACAGACGCGGCAGCAACTTATGCGACTACTACTGGGAAACCATGGATATGGCAAGATTGTTATAATCTAGTAAAAAAATACACCAAAGTGGCAAAGAACTCAGTTACGCAATGAAACGCTTGCTCCAAGACCAAAGAAGAAAGCAAGATCCGGAGATCTTGAAGGCTTCGATTCTTTACCCTCAACCCCAACTCCTTCAATGCCTCACTCTAACCCTTCACCTTCACTGTACTTGAAATACAATCCTAGCAGTACCAAAGGTTTTTTGGAGATGTCGGTCGGTATGAAGCAGAGCAAAGAAATTGAGAAGAACAAGAAAATTGTTTATACTGTCGAGGGTAATGTTGCATCCACTGCTAAAAATATAGATGAATTTTTTTAAGCTTTTAAAGAAAGTCGAAGAAATAGAGAAGATATTCTAAATGGGCAATTTCATACTATGATGAAATTGAAGCAAGAGAAGACACAAAAAAAGTTATTTTTGAAGCAAGAAAAACTCCATGTTAGATAGGAGGAAAATGAGACTAGGTTGTTGGCAGTGTCACTCGACAAACTCAATCTTCGTGCGCGAAGAGTTTTAGAGCTAAAACAAGAAGCAATTGTAGCTAAATATGAAAAAAAAAAATAATAATAAAAAAAATGGATCAAGTACTATAGATGAAGCTTCCGACGGTGAAGGAGCCAATGATGAAGAAAATGATGATTGGCTTGATAACTATAGTAACTCTAGTAGTATGTAATAAGGGTGATATGTAATAGTTGTTTTTTATTTATTTATTTTTATTTTATGTTTTTGCAATCATGTATTAATTGTCGTTCTATTAATAAAAATTGTAATTCATTTGCTAAATCAAATTGATCAAAGGAAGTAAATTAGAACTTATCAAAATGATCAAATGAATAATTCTAAATCACACAACATAATAATAATCGTCATACAACAAACTTAATATTATAAATCATCAAGTCCTCACTTCCTACATACACCTCCTCTGCCGTGAACTCCTCCTCGACTATCCTTCTGCTAAAATCTTCGTCTGTCCATGTGATGAACTCACCCTTGTGCAATGGATCTGAGCCTATAACTCATCAACCTGGCGTTGCAAATCGTCATAATCCACATGAGCCTGGGAAAGAAGTCCCTCTCTCTCAACACTGTAAGCAAATACCGAGGAGTGCAAGCCATCATTTACACGAAGGCATGTCTCATATCTCATGCGTAGCTCATCCTAAAATAATTATTCATTAATAATTTATGATATTTTCATAATAAACCAAAACCAAAGGTTAGGCTCTAACTGTACAACGCAAGTGTCATCAATAGAAGAACTTGGATGGTAAATCGTCTGGCCACTCGGATCACTCAAACTGAAAACCCAAGGCCACTCTGACTGAGGGGGATCTAGCGTTGGAACAAATGTGTGTACAGGTCCATGCTGAAACATCGGCTGTGACAGCTGGCCAATCTGAAATTCACATCTGACACCCATTATGTTAACCATATGAATGTTGCATGTACGACCCACAGCTAGGAGCAAATGAACAATAGATACCCTAAACCAATAATGATAATATTGCTCATAGGTCTGCAATGTAACTAGGTCAGAAGCTACTAGCCAACTCCAATGCACGTTTCTCTCGATGACTTGCTGTAAGGTCATGTCGTTCGCCTCTAATACATGGGTAGGCAGATCAGGATGGATACCAAAGCATGGTGTGAGCTGTCTGTAACATCTATCCCCTAAATACCACTCCATATCACTCTCATAAGTGAATATCATCCTCCTATGAGAAATGAACAATGCGTATCTACAGTCATTTGCCGATGGGCACTTATGTCCGCCAAGGCCTCCAAATAATAGAAGCATGTGTGCTAAGTATATGGGGACTACTAACAACACCAGTCTGCCGAGAAGCCCTATCTAAACAATACAACAAATTACAGTATATGGCTCCACCAAAATCAATACCGCCCAACTCATGCAAGTGCTCAAAGTTGGCTAGATACCCTAAGTTAATCGTGGAATGGCCAGAAGGAAGAAACAAGACGCCCATCAAATACATACAGAAAGCTTTTACATACTCGTCAACATGTGCATGACCATCATCAGAATCAAGTAACAAATAATTTATTAAAAACTGCAACCCATCATCATTAGTCAACGGTGTAATGTATGTAGCCTTGATACCAGAAATCTTAGCACCAGCACTGTCATATGACTCCTCGGTCAAACAAGGGAAGAAAGTCATCATTTGGGCACAACTATGGAATTCAGTAATACATCTCAACGGCTGACCTAATCATATAGTCAAACCAGATATTATACAAAAATCTAGTGGAGTAAAGCCCAACTCTCCCTGAGGGAAGTGAAAAATATGTGTACTATCCCACCATCTCTCAACTAAACCATTGATAACTCCTTGAATGTCAGTCTTATTGTAAGGTATGTCAACTAGATGACCAAAGGGAGTCGCTAGAATTGCATCTCTAAAATGGTCAAGTGCACCAACATTTTTAATATGATCCCACCACGTCTTAAGCGCCGTGTGGAGTGCACCGAACCCGATACATAACACATCTCTGATGTATGCAAAATGAAACTAAAATTAAAAATATAAAAATAAAAATGTACGTATTTAACTACTAAAATTAACTACTACTACTTCTAAAATATATGAAATTAAAATGCATACCTATTGTTCAAGAACAACTTTTGAGACATGCCTATCATGAAACCTCATAGACACCGGTCTAAGATGGCTGAAATCCATAGCCTCAGCAGGAAATTCAAAATCGATTTGCTGATACTGAAGCAGCAAAGGATCATCAGGCTCAGCTCCCCGATTTTCAACTCCAAAAATGTTTGGTTCATCATCTAGATCACCCATGGGATTGTTCCAAACAAGGGTAATATTACCACTGTTTTAATCTTCCTCACCGTCACCACTCCATCTTATTTGGTTATTATAGACGTATTCATCGTCGGAATCCATTTTTTGGTTAGAACTAGAGAAACTAGGTTGAAAAAAAATGTGTAAAATGACAAAAATCCGACTGTCGCGCGACATTTAAACTGGCATAGCACGCGACAGTACTAATGGCGCACGACATTACTAATGACGCGCGTGGTAGGGTCTATAAGTAATTTTGTTGTCGAAATTTGCGACCACTTAGAATTGATCGAAATTTACAACTAGATTCTCCAAACTTTTTTTTTAAATTTGAAAAATATACTACCACCACTTAGAGATGCTCTTAAAACGTATATGTTGACCTAATACAAATAATTCAATTTGTCTTGGAGATCGAGGTTAGGATCCTTTTCCTTCTAAACATTTATTATTATTATATTAATCTTTATATTTTCCGTCTAAACATATATCAGAAGTCAAACTCCTTAAAAAACTCCAGCTAAATTTTTTTTTTCGATAAACAAAGTCCATCTACATAAGTACACACATGAGGGACAAGTTTTCACTTGTGAAATTGGATCTAAACTGATCACTAGGCTTTATGAGGTGCGAATGTTGCCGCTCTAGCTTATATTAAATCAAAATCAAATTACATGCGTTAGTATGGTCAAAATCCGCTTTATCGGCTACCCTAAAGATATACCTTGCATTTGTCTATTGTATTCCCCAAGGGTCACTTTCATCAATCTCAACTTCTCAACCATAACTTGTCCTGCTTCAAATCTTTAATATGGAGGTTGATGACCCTTAGTTGATTACCCCAAAGAAATGGGAGAAAATAAGTATATTTGTTGAAAAAAAAAATATTATATTTTTGTATGTCTAGAAAAAGAAAAAAAAATATTATATTGAAAAAATGTATGTTTGGAAAAAGAAAATAAAAAATATCTCATAACTATTTGGACTAAGTGTATATAAATACAACCCGGCTCCTAAAAGAACTTTAAAATAAATATCAAACTAAATATCAAATCTAAAACAAAAGAATTGTTAGTGTCCTGACCCTTTACAGGGATAGGACCGTTCTAGCCCACTTAAAAACAGAAAACGTTAACTGCTCAATTGTTGTCCGGATTGAACTTAATTTCATTCACAGAGGCCAAAAAAGGAAAAGAAGTCCCTTAAGAAACTATCATAAACAAAAAAGGCAGAGTGGGCAAACAACCAATCAACGAGTTTTCGTAATCAACCATCATCTTCCCATCAAAGTTTCTCTCTAGAAGAGAGAGTACGGATTTGAATCAATAAATAGACTGAAGAGCATGACCATGCCATTTAAAAAATAGGTTGAAGTTTATAGAAAAGCCAAAGACAGTAACCTAGATTTTTTGCTTTCCTTCTTCCTTTTCGGATTTCTGATTCCACAAATAAGTTTTGAACATTTTATATGGGGGTGTTTCTTTTTCCTTTTAAAACTTTGGATTAAATTTGAGAAAGATGAATTTTTTATTTTGGTAATGGGTTATCTATTTTTTTATCTTATTTTCTAGCTTTGTCTCAATTAAGATGATTGATTATTGGCCAAAGCAAAGAAGAGAATCTGGAAAAAAAAAATGGTTAAAAAAAAAACTATTTGAATTGAGGACATTGATTATTAATTATCAATTAAAAATCAATGTACTTTTTAAGATGAGGAGGAGATCGAGAGAGGACGAGAGTATAAGAGAAATAGAGAAAGGTTTTATTTTTCTTGTCAGTTTCGGTGGTTGCCATCTGCGGGACGAAGAAAGTGGTGTTGAGAAGTTCAAGAACTTTGTCCTTTTTCATTTTCTTTTTTGATAAAACAGAAACAAGAAGAGTAAGTAATCAGGTAGCTTTTCTTGTCTTTAAGTGGGCTAGAACGGTCCTACCCCTATACAGGGTCATGACGCTAGCAATTCTCCTTAAACAATCCACAACTTCATGACTTAACTCATATATCTTTACTCTGTAAAGAGAACTCCTCGAGTAACAGTAGATTTTGGGTCAACTGGATTTTTGTTTTCCAATTTTACCCCTAACCGTTTTCACTTATTTCAGCTATAACCAAAACAAAAATATGTAATAACTTATAGTGTGAAGGGTTAAAACGAACATTAGATACCCCCACTAATCCCACTAAAGACAAATTCACAAGTCAGATAATTTCTATACCGAAACTACCTCTGGTGCTTTTCAATTATTTTATTAATATATAAACAAAATAACGTAATAAGTGAGTTAAAAGATGGGTACAAACGTGTTTATAGTATTTTATCTTTTTCTCTCTTTAATATCTCATCTCTTTTTCTATTTTCTTTTTCTCCTCAATATCTTAAATCTTTTCTCTCTCTCTCTCTCTCTTAATAAGTTAATATCTCATCTCATCTTCTCCTCAATATCTCATATCACTTTCTATCTCTCTTTATTCTTTCTCTTCCATATCTCACATCTCTTTCACAGTTTTACTCTCACATCCAAAATTTCAAAAGTTCTAGATTGAAATTTTAGATGAAATTTTGATATATTCTAAAATTTAAAATTTACATTATTTTACACCACAAATTCAATATATTTACATTTGTGAACATTTATATCTTGAATTGGAATTTTGGGATCGGTTTAATTTTATAAACGCGATTGGATTTGGGTTCCGATTATTTATATTTGAACTTTTTGGTTTAATTGAGCTTTCATCTACGCATTAGTCTACTGGAGTGATTGTATATTTCAGCCGAGCTTTTAATCGAATTGAGCTATCATTTATGCAATTATATGTCTCATCTCATCTTCTCCTCAATATCTCATATCTCTTTCTATCTCTCTTTATTCTTTCTCCTCCATATCTCACATCTCTTTCACAGTTTCACTCTCACATCCAAAATTTCAAAAGTTCTAAATTGAAATTTTGGATAAAAATTTGATATATTCTAAAATTTGAAATTTACATTATTTTACACCACAAATTCAATATATTTACATTTGTGAACATTTATATCTTGAATTGGAATTTTGGGACCGGTTTAATTTTATAAACGCGATTAGATTCGGGTTCCGATTATTTATATTTGAACTTTTTGGTTTAATTGAGCTTTCATCTACGCATTAGTCTACTGGAGTGATTGTATATTTCAGCCGAGCTTTTAATCGAATTGAGCTATCATTTATGCAATTATATGTATTATATTATCTATGCATGATTCAATTTTTATATTTCCTCTCCTTTACATATGTTTACATGCAAAATAGTAAAATTGTATAGTAGATAATTATATGTAACAATCTTTGTACGTATGAACATACAACTCACGGTAAATTTCACGCTCATCGAGCGTGCCCAAAAGACTAGTATATATATATATATATATAAGATTTTATGTTATGAGAATAGACTCATTTACCAAAAAAAAAAGAATAGACTCATTCTGATAAGAAAAAAACAGAGAGAGTATAGAACTCTAGACTCTAGACTCTAGACTCTAGACTCATAACTCAAGACTAATAAGATCTTCTTCAACTGCTCAACATAATGGAGTGAATATTCTCTTCGCGCACCAAGTACATGAACTTCATATACCATGTCTGCCTCAAATAACTGTTATCGATCACTCAAATTACATTATTGGAATTGTGAATTTGTCTGATATGGCAATTGCATACAACTGAATTATCTGACTTGGTACGAAGTCAAAACAATTAATGAGGGATGCAGGGACCCTTACAATGTATTTTCCAAACATTCTAAAGCAACGGGCATACTCTTTTGATTGGAAAGTTTAAAACTTTGAAGAAGCCGCATATATATCAGTACTCTATATAACTTTTAAGAAACTGCATATTTCTCATATATTAGTACTCAACATATTAAAAACATTTCATATAACATAGAATTTCTAAGCATGGAAATTGAAGAGGCTGGTCTTCACAGCACTCTTAAAGTACCCCAAAAATAAGGAGCTAATTAAGAATCATGTTATTTCCCCATTAATATTTGTCTGTGCCCTGTGGGTCCTATGGTATCTTAGTAGTAGTTACACTCTAAACTCCTAAAGATATAATTAACATAAACTAATGGACTCATCTTGAATTAGTTGATCTGAGCTTAAACACATTTAGAACTGCTAATTCGACTTTTGTGTAACATATATTTTCATTATACTATTTACAACGCACGAAAATGCAATTACTGAATAGTTTATCCCATAAAACCATTCCCAACTGAATAAAGATACAGGGATTGAACTCTTTTTAAAAAAAAAATCTGACACCAAATAATCCAACGCGGTTAAATTAATCAAGATGAGCATAATTAGCTAGTAGTGCACACGAGCGGAAGGGTGGACATGGTCCCTGGAAATAAGATTCATTAACATAGAATAATCAATTTTAAGTACATAACTAAGACCTTGTCTCTACTGATAACAACTTTAAGTACAATCACAAGCTGACTTCCACTCAAGATGTTGTGGAAAATGACGGGTAATAGTTAAGTGGTTGTATCAGAAGAGGAAGTACACATGCTTTTCTGTTATAAATTATTTCGTCGAAGTGTAAGTAACTCAGTCAAGTTTGTCTTAATCCATTATTATAATCCTTTGATAAATTGATAGGAAATTTTGAGTTTTGAGTTTTCAAATGAGCTATTGGCTGAAGGGTCGTCCACCTCTTCCTCACATTTGGTCAAGGGTTCGAAACTCAATAGTTCAATAGCATAAATTTAATAATAATAATTTTTTTTTTTTTTTTTTTTTTTTAAGAGATAAAAGGAATGCACTTCCAAAATTTAAAAAGAGCTTCCTACAAGTTTACATCATCCACACATAACTGAATCAGAGATCTTGCCCTAGCAGAATTCAAACTAAAAAAGGAGGAGCTATCCTACTCCTACTAGCTAGTGCATGAGCAACAAAATTAGAATCCCTACGGATAAAGTGAAAAGTGCATACATTCAATAGTGAGGTACAAACATAAATCTACTGAGGTAGCTCCCCAAGATAAATTTGTTCCCCTATTTTGAAAATTTTCAGCTAAGCTTTTGCAGTCCGTGAGAATGGCGAGACATCGGATCTCCAATCGCCTAGTCAAGTCTAGTGTAGTAAAGGCGTTAAAGCGCACCTAAGGCGCAACACCCTCTTGTGCCTTAAAAGCATGGCGCGTAAAAGCCGTCGGCGTCGATGGCGAGGCGGTAGTAATAAAAAAAATAGATATATCAAATAAAAAATAAAATAAATATTAAATATGACATGAATTATCACTGATTTGCTTAGCCAAACTTTAAAATTAATTTTATGTGATTGTAAACATAAAACCATTGTAGTCATTTAAAAGAAAATTCCTAAGCAATAAGTAAAGAGCAAAATAAAACTCGTATCTCTCAATACAATCTAGCTCAATTTCAATAAACTAAAATAATGAACCGATCAAATTGAACCAAATGAGTTCTTCATCAAATAGAACACGTTATTCAAATTTTAGAATCCTGTAAAACTTCATTTAAAATTTAATTCATTTTTGTGTCTTCTCTCAATCCATACAATTTAACAAAAACTAGTCAAAATTAAGTTTAAAGTGTACTCCACAATGAAACTTACTAAATTTGTACAATTTCTTATATCATACAACAATTAGATCGAGTGTAAATGTGTCACGTATAGCAAAAATTGTAAAAAAAACGAAAAAAAACTGTAAAAGTTGATAAGGCGCGTGCCTTGTGGGCATCGCGCCTCGACAAAAGGCGCAAAAAGGAACAAAAAACGCACGCCTTATGTTACCTCTCGCGCCTTGGTCAAGGTGAGGCACTAAAGTGCGCCTTGCGCCTTAGGCGCGCCTAGGCGCGCACTTATTTGCGCCTTGACTACATTGGTCAAGTCTAGTCCTCCTCATATAGCCCGTGCTTCTGCCTCTTCTGGGTCAGATCAAGGTTGTGTCTTTATTGTGTCCTGCACCAATTCAGTAACCAAAGTTAATCTATAAGAAAAAACCTATTCCTACTTGGTTTGTGTTACAATCCCAAAAGGCATCTGTGGTTAGGTAGTGCCAATTGTTGTTTATTTGTGGCCACATGTGTAAATGGTTATTTTTGGATGAGGGTTTTTCGTTGTTTGTAATGAAAGTTGTAGCTCTACGTATAATGTTGAAAACATTTTTATGTTTTTGGTCGAAAACAATGTCATTTCTACAAATCCAAATTGAAAAACATAATAGTGGCGAAATTACTTATAGTGTTCCTTAAAATGGTTTTATCGTGTAGTACTGATTGAACCAGTTTGGCTCAAGTGGTCTGTTCTAATGGAAAGTTTAGAAGCATACCAAATGTATCTTAGCCTTTTGTAATAGAAAAGTGCATAAGAAGTAGATTCCACCTGGCTATTGCAGCGCGGGCAAGTTGTAGAGTTAGTAATAGTCCTATTCCTCAAGTTCTCCTTTGTGGGAAGACTATTTGTGACAGCTTTCCAGATGAACAACTTGACTCTTTCTGCTGTATCAATATTCCATATATGTTTCCAAAGGTGTGGATTTTGCTCGTTTTCAACTATCTCTGTGCTGAGATATTCGTAGACAGATTTTACGCTCAGTTCCCCCCTTAGTTCCTTCATCCATCTGATGGTGTCTACATGTTCATTCTGAGTTTCTGACTGAGCAGTATTTTCATAATTTCCCTCACAATATTAGGAAGAAAGAGGCTATCCAGAATATTTGTTTTCCATGTGCAGTTTTCCGAGTCTATTAGATCTACTACTTTCTTGTAGGGTTATTTGATGGCGAGGGGCCAAAAGGTTTTTTGTTTGGCAAGGTAGGTATCCAGGGATCTATCCATATATCTATTTCATTTTCTGATCCAATGTGCCAGTATAAATGAGAGAGAATTTCATCTAAAAGAAATTTGCATTCAAAGAGTCTAGTTTATCACAAGTCGAAGTGGGTAACGGGAAGATAGACATGATGTACGAGGGCATAGCAGAAATGATAGCTTTGATGAGGATAAGCTTTCCCGCTTGGGATAAGAGTTTAGCTCTCCACCTTTCCATTCTCTGAAGAACCATTTGAAGAACTTCATCAAAATCAATTCTACTTTTTCTGCTTAGAATCAAGGGGGTTCCAAGATATTTTTCATGGGTGATGGTTTTTTCAATTTCGAGGATTCTTTTGAGATCTTATTTGTTTTGGTGGTGAGTGTTGCGGCTGAAGAAGATACCAGACTTTTGGAAGTTTATCTCTTACCTGGAGACAATTTTAAAAGTTTCCAAAGTATCTTTAAGATGATTAGTCTCGAAAAGGTTTGCTATGCAAAAAATGAAACTGTCATCGGCAAAGAGGAGGTGAGATATAGGTGTGTCACTTCGACTGATCTTTACTCCATATATCTTCTTTTCTTTCTCAACTTTGGTAAGGAGGCGTGATAGGACTTCCATGCAAATGATAAATAAGAAAGATGAAAGAGGATCTCCTTGTCTAATGCCCCTCTCTGGCTTTAGAAAATCTGTAGGTGACCTATTAAGTTTGAAGGAGAGGGACGTAGTAAAGATGCATTGGTTTACCCAATTTCTCCATTTTTCGCAGAAACCAAGAGCTTCGTTCCATAGTTTCCAGAAGAAAGCCCCATTCTAATCTATCAAAAGCTTTGTTTAGGTCTAGCTTTATAGCCATACAGCCCGACGCACTTTTTTTCTTCTTCAACGTTCTGACTATCTCATGAGCAAAGACAATGTTGTCAAAAATTTGTCTTCCTTTTACAAAAGTTCTCTGGGATGGGGATATAAACTTATCGAGGAGAGGTTTAATGTGGTTTGCAAGGATTTTTAATTTGTGATTATTCTGAGGCTAACGATGCAAAGGCTTATGGGACGGAATTGGTCCAGAGTTTCCAGTAGCTCACATTTGGGGATTAGGGTGATATTAGTATGGTTCATCTCAGTTAAGAGGTGGTCTGAGTTCATGAAGCTTGTGATGGTATTTATAAGCTCAGGGTGGACGATATCCCAAAATTTTTGTTTAAAAAGCGGGGTAAAGCCATCTAAGCCCGGCACTAGCTTTGTGAGGGTCCATGGAAAATAGAGCATCTTTGACTTCTTCTAATGTGATCTCTTTGATGAGATCCTCATTATCATCATCTATAATGATGAGGTCAATGATGTTAAGCTAGTTTATGTTTCTAGTAGGGTTTGAAGAGGTAAAAAGACCTTTGAAATGTTCTTCAATAACAGTACTGATAGCATGTCACTCTTCTTCCCAAGTTCCATCCATCTTTTTTAACTTGTTAATCTCGATACGGTTTCTTCGAACAACAATTGACAGGTGAAAATATCGAGAGTTCGTGTCATCACAATGTAGCATAGTATCCCTTGATTTGTCCCTCCATAACTTTTCTTAAAGTTCGATCGCTTGGTTAAGTTCTTCCAGGAGCCTACTTTCGAGAGATGGGCTGGATTTTGGGTTTAACTGACACTTCCTTATCTCCTCGCGTAACCTTTTGATACGATAGTGGATATTTCCAAAAACATCTTTATTCCACTTTTTGAGGTCACTCTTGACTTTCTTCAACTTAGTGCAAAACCGATAAGGTTCAGATCCTTAAGAGTGAGTGTTCCAAGCTTTGGAGATCATGTTTTTACAATCCGGCTCATTCGCCCACATTAATTGGAAGTGAAACGGTTTGGGTGCAGGGAGTGTACGTTGTTTAAAGTATACAACTATAAGTCCATGGTTAGATTTGATGATCTGCATATTTACTGTTCTAGCATTTGGGAAAAGAGTTCGCCATTCTGTGTTTACAGTAGCTCGGTCTAATCTCTTTTCTATAAGATCTGCTCCATTATTCTTGAATCTCTTGTTTAACCATGTGAATGGTACCTCTTCGAAACCTAAATCTATAAAATCAACTGAGAACATAAATTGCAGGAAATGAGTAGCTTCGGCAAGTTGTTTCATTCAAATCCCCGACAATGAGCCATGGATAATTATGATTAGCAGCAAGATCAGAGAAACTATTCCAAAGTTTTGCTCGACGAGATTGGTCAAGATGCCCGTAGACAAAAGAGCATAACCACTCGGTGTCTGTGGGATTATTTTTTACGAGAGCTATAATGTAGCACTTGCAGTAATAGAGAATTTCAAGCTTCATATTGTTATTCCAACCAAGCCAAAGACCACCACTATGTCCATTAGAGGTAAAGTTTGTAGATTGTTGAAAACCGAGAGGAGAGAATCTATCAAGACTGGGAGACGCATCTACCCTTGTCTCGGACAAAAAACAAATATCGGTTTGATTGAGCTCACGTGTGTTTGGAATTCACAAATTGTCACAGAAGCCCCACTTCCGCGACAATTCCAGGCAAAGATACTCATGACTCTTGAAACTATATAGAGATTGCTACCATAACCCCACAAACTTTAACTAAAAACAATCATATACTAGATACATAGAAGAAACCAATAAAATAAAATAGACTGTCCGAAGGTTTGAGATGAGAATCATTGCTTTAAAAGTGAGTCTCGGCAAACGGTATGCAACGGCGATGGTCGTTTGTCAGCTAATAAACAGAGCTCCAAAGAGCAATGGTAAGTGCTGCTAATTGTTCACGTATTGTTGCTGACAAGATAACTGCTAACGGTGCTTTTAGAGGTGGTGTCAAACTCCAAGGAATAGTACACTGAAACTAGTACTTAATTCTACACTGTAAATTGTGAGAATTTAATATCACAAGGAGAGAGTAGGAGAAAACACTTCTCATATTCAGAAATATGATTTGCTCAAAATACCAAATAACAAACTCCTATCACAACCACTCATGGCAGTATAATGGGGCGAAGGAGTGGTAATCTAGTACGCTTGACAAAATCAACTATTTTTTGATTTGGTAATGTTTGGTGGATGAGGTGTGAAACAAAGCTTCCCTTAGATATGGTGGTGAGAGTAAGCGTTGGTAAGGAGAGGAGAATAGATTTTTTTTTTTTTTTTTTTGGATAAAGGTAAAAGAGATTTTTAGACAAAATCAGTTGAGGATTGACCTCAAATAGGACTAGCCTCGGATAGAGATGTTCTCCTGATGATGCTGGAAGTGGAGGTGAACTCCGACTAGTGGTGGTGCTCAATATAGCTGTTATAAGCTCAAAGAGCCGTTGGGAAAAAGTCGCTCGGGCAGAGAGAAAGAGGGTTTTCCTTGTTTTTTTTCCCTTCAATAGTCTCTTTCCTAAGTGCTCAATAGCATAAGTTAGTTGGTCGTTATACTCGTGTATTTGATTCTATCAAAAAAAGATATACTTGTGTACTTGGTTAATTTCTACATAGTTGGTGACAATAGCTGCTCAGCTCCCAAATTTACGTTTTAGTACCCTTATATTACTCCATTATAACTCGTCTTACCCTTAATGAAAAGACAACTCATAGCTTTTATTACCTTTTTCAGGATATGGAGAATTTCAAACCACTTATCATAAAAGCTGCGTCTTAGCACCAAAAGGAGCCTTAATCACACTTATTATGAAGATCGGAAGCTGCTATGGAAAAGTGCTAAAAAAGTCAAAGTCAACGGTTAAAGCCCTCAACTAAGAAGACCAGAGATGGAGGCCCTTATCTCAAAATATGACATTCTTCAAAACCTACCTTGGTCAAGAAGAAATCAAAAGGCAAAAGTAAAAGTGAAGTGTGAAATGTCTCAAAAGTAATGGAGGAAGAAAAATCAGTAAAAGGCAAAAGTAGGGGTATATAATCTAAAAACTAGGGAGAGAGAAAGCATTCATTGCTTTAGGTCCAAACCATTTGGTTTGTTTTAATTTTCTTATCTAGTTTTTTAATTCAAGTCCTTTACTTTATTGTTCTTCATTTCCTGTTATTTAAATCTTGTTATTTTATTTTGTTTGTTTCAATCAATCAATCTTATCTTGTTGTTCTTATTTCAATCTTCAATCAATACTTCTTTTAATGTTTTCATGTCATTTCCATACCAACAACTTGAGTTTTCATGTTTTCATTAACTTAAAACTAATCAAGTCTCTATACCAAAAGTCTACCTTTCTTCTTCTTAACTCCCACATTCAAGCTCTAAACAATTATATTTAGGATGAACCTCACTTCTTACAATACTTTTTTGAAGTTACTTACCACATCAACAGCTTCAATAGCCTTATGGATTAATTTGAATAATTTCTCTAGATACAATTATGAATTATTCTTCGTGACATGTGATGTTAGCCTTACGGCTAGTAGGGAACGTTTGTGAAAAGAGCAAGAGTGAGTAGCTACATATATGTGGCTTTTGGTTAATGTGGATAAAGCAGCTTTTTAATTGACCACAACATGTTTGTCTCTATGTATAAGACATGATGTTGGGATTATTAACTTCGAAGTCTAAAATATAGCTAATCAAAATATAAATCATAATGCCACTCTATTCATTACCAATTGATTTTGAGTTGGATGTGTGAATTTAATATGGTATTAGAGCTTGCTATTTTTTTTTCTTTGGCCTAAAGGACCTGTTGTGTTATGAGGTCGTGTTGAGATTATTAACCTCACTTTAGGAGTTTAATTCTAAAGCCTGGCTAATCAGGATATATAAATTGGGGCCACTCCACTCATTAATAAGGCTATGTTTGATTGCTCGGAAAATTTTCTCATGAAAAATTAGCAAAGAAATTGTATTGTTGCTGCGTTTGGTTGCACATATATGTGAAATTTTGAAAATATTCCTTCTTGGTGTCAAATTTTAACTATATCAATCAATATATATATATATATATATATATATATATATATATATATATATATTAAAGTTCCCACAAGGGGTATTTTTCTAGCTCTCTTAAAATTCCACGTAATCAACTCCTATTAAAATGAAAATTCCTCTCCTATTAAAAATAGAAATTATAGCACTTTTAATTTAAATGGGAATCATTCTCCTATTATAATAGAAATTCCTCCCCTATTGAAAAAAGAATATCTAACACTTCTAATTAAAATGTGAAACATTCTCCTATTAAAAACAGGAATCACACTTCTAAATTAAAACGGGATCCCTCTCCCAATTAAAAAACTAGTTTTTAAAACTTAATTAAAACAATTTGTTGAGAAATTAAAATAGATTGTTAAGACTTGATTAAAATAATTTGTTATGAACTTAAAACGGGTTAGTGACGAAAACATGAATCATGATTTGTTATGATTGTTGAGCAAGTTTTTAAAAAAGCTGGTGCATATGCACGAGTCTACTTTCTAGTTAATATTAAAGCTCCCACAATGGGTATTTTTTTAACTCTATTAAAATTCCACATCATCATCTCCAATTAAAACGGGAATTCCTCTCCTATATATTGAAAAAAATAAAAATAAATAGACACTTCTAATTAAAATGGGAATCATTCTCCTATTAAAACGGGAATTTCTTCTCTATTAGAAAAAAGAAATTTTAGTACTTCTGATTAAAACATGAATTTTTCTCCTATCAAAACGGGAATTCCTTCCTTATTGAAAAAGAAAAATCTAGCATATCTAATAAAAACATGAATCCTTATTCTATTAAACGGAGTCACACTTTTAAATTAAATCAACTATTAAAATGGAATCCCTCTCCAAATTGAAAAATGGGCTTTTAAAAGTTAAGTAAAACAATTTGTTAGAAAATTAGAACTAGTTAATGACGAAAATATGAATCACAATTTGTTAGAAAATTTATATATGTTTAGTTATGATTGTTGAACAAGTTTTCAAAAGAGCCGCTGGGTGTGCACATGCTTAGCTACATCAATATATTAATATTAAAGCTCCCACAAGTTTTCTAGCTCTCTTAAAATTTCACGGCATCAACTCCTATTAAAACGGGAATTCCTTTCCTATTGGAAAGAGAAATTATAGCACTTCTAATTAAAATGGGAATTAATCATTCTCCTATTATAATGGAAATTCCTCCCCTATTAAAAAAAAAAATCTAGTACTTTTAATTAAAACGGTAATCATTCTCCTATTAAAATTGGGAATCACACTTCTAAATTAAAATGGGATCCAGTCCCAAATTAAAAAATGGATTTTTAAAACTGAATTAAAATAATATGTTGATAAATTAAAATGAGTTTTTAAGACTTGATTAAAACAATTTGTTAGGAAATTAAAATGGATTAGCATAATCACGATTTGTTAGAAAAAATTTATATGTATAGTTATGATTGTTGAGCAAGTTTTAAAATAGCCGGTGCATATGCATGGGTCTACTTTATAGTCTTAATATCAAAGCTCCCATAAAGGGTATTTTTCGAGCTCTATTAAAATTCCACATCATCTCCTATTAAAATGGAAATTTCTTCCCTATTAAAAAAGAAAATATTAGCACTTCTAATTAAAATGGGAATTCTTGACCTATTAAAATGGGAATTATATTCCTCCTCTATTGAAAAGGAATCTGACACTTTTAATTAAAAAGAAAATATTTTTCCTAATAAATAAAACGGGAATCACACTTCTAAATTAAATCAACTATTAAAACGGGATCCTCTCATAATTTAAATAAATAAATAAAGTTTAATTAAAACAATTTGTTAAGAAATTAAAATTGGTTAGCAACTAAAATGTGAATCATTTTCCCCAATTAAAATGATTAATTAGAAATTTTCTATATATATAGTTATGATCATTAATCAAATTTTCAAAAAAGCTGGTGCGTATGCATGTGTTTACTTTATAGTTAATATTTAAGCTCCTATAGGGGGTATTTTTCTAGCTTTCTTAAAATTTTACATCATCAACTCCTATTAAAATATAAATTTCTCTCCTACTGAAAAGAAACATTCTAACATTTCAAATTAAAACGGAAATCATTCTCCTATTATAATGAAAATTCATTCCCTATTGCAAAAGTAAAATCTAGCACTTCTAATTAAAACATGAATCACACTTCTAAATTAAAACGGGATCCCTCCCCAATTAGGAACGGGCTTTTAAAATTTAATTAAAACAATTTGTTAAGAAATTGAAAAAAGTTTTTAAGACTTAATTAAAATAATTTGTTAGGAAATTAAAATAAGTTAGCGACGAAAACAGGAATCACGATTTGTTAGAAAATTTCTATATGTATAGTTATAATTATTGAACAAGTTTTTAAAAGAGCTTATGTGTATGCATGGGTCTACTTTCTAATATATACATATATTATGGTTAGTTTTAGGCATAGTCTCCAATAATCCTTTAATTTACATATGGTGTCTCATTGCATGAACAGACACAAAGAAAACTGTAATTATATGTCTTGTTTTGAAATTGAAAGCAAAAGATTAATTATCGTAGAATATGGTGCAACAGAAAAATTAAGAAAGTAAAAGTATAAATCACAAAATTTGTGGACAATACACTTTTTCTATGTAAATGAGACACAACATGGACACATGGTTATTAGCTGAATTCGTTTTGTTATTTTACTTTAGTGTCCCTTTGGATAGATGGTAAAACTGAAAAGTAATTGTATAACAAAGTGACTTTTCATTTTTATTACTTTTAAAAAGTAGTATGTGTTAAGTTTGGAATCTTTGTAAAAAAGTGAAAAGTTTGTTTAGTAATTATTTTTTTCTAAAGTAAAAAAAAAAAATTAAATTTAAAAGTAATTATTTTTTAGTATAAAAAAAAAAAAAAATATATATATATATATATATATATATATATATATATATATATATATAATTTTTATATTGTACATGTTATGTGCACACATTATATATAATTAAATCATTATTGTATCAAATTTAATAACAAAAATCCAAAACTAAAATCCTCATCGTTCAATAGGTTGAGCACACACCCATGTATGTAACTACGTAAGTGCTAATAAGTTCAAATAATGCAAAGTCCACTTTCCAAAAAATATCTAACGGTCTAGAAATATCGAGTTTTTGCAATTATCTTTTGCCAATGTTAAAAATTGTCAAACAAGGTGAATTTTTGTAAAGATGATCTTTATGGTTAGTAGACCATATCCACAAAAAATTAGATTTTAAATCATTTTGTAGGTAAAATTGTGGGTTGTTTTCGATTTGGTACTTAGATTGGTACTTATTTTAAGGTCCTTTTAGGAGTCATGCTTTAAATGAGATCAGTAACTCTTTTATGCTGGCGAGGTTCGAGCCCAAAATCTCTGGTATCATCACCCAAATTAAGCTACTCTACCCAAAATCGCTAGCATAAAAGAGTTTATATATATTAGCTATGCACATAAGTACTATTAAGTATTAATGCAAAGTAAACTATTAAATAGGCAGACGGTAATGGCCAAACATTTGTATGCTAGTAAACTTGTTAAACAATTTGTCTCCTAGCATACAACGATCTATCGTGTAGAAGAAGCGCTTCAATTATCTCCATGTCTGTCGAACCAAAGTTATGTTTGTACTCTCGTAGAGAAAACTTGAATAATTCAAAATGCATTAATGAAACGTGCAGTGAGTGTCGAAATGGTGTATGCTATGATGCATGAAGTTCTTCCTAAATGCATTGGGATGTTGTGTTTATATAGTTGTTGGTCAAGACGTACACTCCCATAGGTGTGAAGCTTATTGGAAAAGGTTTTGTGTCCTTTTGAAAATGCTTCACACCCCTTAAAAAAAGGCATCATGTCCTTTAGACATTAACTTGAACGGTCACATATCTATTTGATTCACTCATACATGCGCAAGTAATAGTTACATAACTACCTAGTAACTAACTCCTAAGTAATGTAAGAGCGACACATACAATTTTAGTTTTTCCATTCAAAATATCCTACACAATCTATTTGGTGCCATCAATCAGTAACAAAATATCGAAACCGTCTTGAAATTACATTTAAGTGGATTTGGTTAGGCCTTAATTTCTCTTTGAGTAGTCAACCCCTAGAGTAGTGATATTAAGTCGATCTTAATTAATAAGATGGTGTATCTAAAGTTTGTTAGAGGATCATCAATGTGTTGCTATATTCCATTTCTAATGACAAGTAGCAATTTATTTGGCATTTTCGGACTCCAATGTGCTTCCAAATCGTTGTTTCTATCCCAACAATTGCCAAAATCAAAACCATTTTTGTTAAATTATAGCAGTGGTTTGGACTTTGGAGAAGACAACTTTAACCGTCCCACACACTATGGGATGGGATGGGACAATGTTCCTGCCTGGCTAGTCATCCCCAATATCAAACATGATAACTGTCCCTCCTCCCAAAAAAAATAAAAAACTAATTTCAAGCGGGAAAACTATACTCGTCCGAAATAGAAAATGAAAATTTATAAAAGGTTAACAACTTAAAAATACAACATACTTTGGTTTTGGTTTCAAACAATACAACGTATTTTTTTTTTATTCAAAATATATAACATACTTTTTTTTTATCAGAAAATATAACATACTTTGATTTGGCTTCAATTGATACATGCCGTCCAATTTATCTAATGGTTTGCTTACGTGGATTGTTAACTAAATCCCCAAACCTAAAATGCCTACCATACATGGCAACCTACAAAACCATGATGTGCCCAAATATCAACCAAAATATCATGGATTATAAAATTTTAAAAAATCAAAAAAAAAAAAAAATCAAAATACCAAAAAAAATTTAAAAAAAAATCAAAACAATGGGCATAAAACAATGGACATGAATGTGATGACATGTCCAGGTTTTCAAATTTGGGAATAAAACTAATGTTACACGTAGTTCGTTAGAGAAATTGGATGGTGTGGATGAATTGAAACCAAATCAAAATATGTTATATTTTTTGAATAAAAAAAATACTTTTTATTGTTTGAAACCAAAACCAAAGTACAAAACCCTTTATAAAAAAACACTGTTGAAACATGAGAGAAATATAGCAATTTTTTCTGACTGATTTTTCTGATGCGTCACAATTTTTCTTTTTAGCAATTGCCTTAATGATACTCTTAGGCTATTTGAGGTATAAATATACCAAAATTCTATAACAACCGAATCTTTTGAACCGAATTTGTGAACACACGGCGTGGCACTCATCAGGCAGGGGGTGCGGGTGTATTGGTCAAAGAAATACTGAAAATCAAGGTCTCTCCGCTTGCCACGTCAGTGTGTTCACAAATTCGGTTCAAAAGTGTGAGTTGCTGTAGAAACACTCATAAATATATCTATTTTGTTGCTCCGCAGTGAGGACAAAATCCAACTTAGTGGTCGGAGTAAATTAAGTTAGAAATCCTGCTATTGGACCTCTTAGGGGTTCACAAGTTTCCCACCAATCTCATGGTTCATATAGATTCAAAAAGAGAGCGAAACAGTCGCTATCGCAGTGATATATATATATATAATATATAGTGTTAATCTGTCCGTTTTATTATATTCTATTTGTGGTGAAGAATGTTAATGTGTCCTTAAAGTTGGAATTTATCCTTAATATGCTGATTGTTCCCATGTCTATTGCCAGTGGACATTTATCCTTAAGTCGATCAATATGTAATTTTACATATTTTTTCTTAATTTATCGCCCGGGGAGGAGGGAGGGATACCGGCCACTAACTACTGCACTCCGATCCTAGATTCCCAGTTTCGTCCCTGATTGTGTACTGACACTTTGACAGGCAAGAAAGAAACATTGAGCTTTTATATATTTATTTTTTTTATTTTTCTCATACATATTCGTTTTACCAAGCAAAAGTCTGACCATAAATAAAAGTAGCCCGATGAGAGTGAAGAACAATAATATGTTGTGCCCCAATTCATTTTGTCTGTGGTTAGTTTAAAGTGTAGGTTATAAACATAGGTGACCTAAACTAAATATATTAACTAGTAAATCTCAGTATAGTACATTCTACATGATTTTACTAATCGAAACATTATTGTATAACAATATATTAGCTTATTAGGTAGTATATATAATATTTAATATACTTCGAAACCCATTTTGGATATATGTATTAAAATATAAAATACGTGTAGAATCTGACTTCAAATCCAACTCAAAATAAATATTTGAGTTAGTCTTGCAGAGAAGTCGTGCACACGAGTGGGACTGTGGGAGGGTGAACATAGCTCCTGATAATCTGGTTCATTTACGATAAAATAATCACCCTGCATGTAATTAAGGAATTGTCTCTTACTGAAGACAAGATTGAGTATCACAAGCTGACTTCCACTCGAACAATCTTTAGTGGAAAATGACATGGATACGCTGTGCTTACTTTGCTGGACTTTTCATGCTCATATCCTTTTGGTTCCCTCATTAACTTTTGGGTTACGAGCCAAGTATATATTTCATAATTTTCGTGTAGAAATTTTGCTTTTTGGGCTCTGGCATGAGATAAATCTACTAGGAGCCTAGAAATTTTAACCCTTGGTTTTGCAATATGTAATGATATTTGTGGAATTTTAATAAAAATTTCAGCCAATTTGAGATTTCAAACTACGCATATGGTTACAATTACCTCAATTTAATTTATGAGAATGAATTTTTACCTATAAAATAAAAAAGAATAATATCACCCAGGTCTAAAATAACTTTAGTTAGCTACCACTTATCAGAATCAGATGAGAAAAGAAAAGGGACTCCTACTTTTGATTCTAAAGATAAAAATCCAGATCTAATTCGAACTCAACTTTTATCCCAGCCCGCAGTCCCGCACTACACCTAAGAATGTTTTGTTGTATTTGTACTTCTTGTAGTTGCTAACACAAAGTTACGTCAAAACATTGAATCTTTGGACATTGACAACTACTTCATTAATGTGAACTTCATTTAGAGCCAACTAGCCCTTAATTTGAGGAGTCATAAAAACAAACACATTACTGCTCTAGTGCACTGTTCCTAGGTTTTGGTCTTTGTTGGTCAGTATAGTTAAAACATAAAAGTTGAGCTGGTCCATAAAAAACACAGAAAAATAAAAACGTGATTTGTGATGATCCTACGATTTCTACACATAAATGCCACAATTCTATGTTCTAGCTAGTCTGGTTCATGGAGTACTCATATTTTCTATTAGGGCATCTTCAATGGGGAGTATAAAATTACACCTCCACATAGGCACTATAGAGTCCATAAATATCCACTCTCTATACTCTCCAATGGAGAAGTGTAAAAAAAAATAGATTTTAAATTCGGACGTCACTTTAAGTGGCGGACGCCCCTCTTTAAAAAATTAAATCGACGAAAAAGGACGTTACCGAAGTTAAAAAATTATTCTTCAGGGCGTGACGTTAGGTTAAATCGAAAAATAATGGACGTTACTAATATACTATTACCTACGGACATCTCAAAAAATTAAATTTTACACCCCAAATATCGAAAACTCTCTCCAATAGAGGTGTTATACCTAGGTAATTTATTAGCTAATAGAGATGGTGGGGAATTCCCCCTGATTAGTTAATAAAAAGCCCCTGACGTCACCCAAATAACGCCCTCTAACTTAAAACTTCGGACGTCCTTCAACACACGCTTTGAATTTTTTAACTTCGGACGTCACAACACACGTATTATCTACGTCGTTTAAAATCTATTTTTTTTACCCTTCCATTGGAGAGTATAGAATTTTTTATATTTAGGGTGTAAAATTTCCACTCTCTATACGGTTTACACCTCCCATTGGAGATGCCCTTAGTACATGAGACCTCTTAATATATTTGCTTGTATTTTTTTTTATTGTTTATTGTTTTATTCAATATATTTGCTTATATAATAGATATCCCCACACTTTTAAACAATCAATATTGCTTGCATAAAGTAAGCAACTCTAGGCTCAAAGACACATCTAGGTTTTTTTTTTTTTTTTTTAATTATTTCTTATTTATTAATATCAACAAGATGTTACATTAGCATTGTTCTGCTCCAGGCTATTTTCCAACTATATTTAGCTATATTTGCCCTATATTGATTATATATTACAGAAAGTCTATCATTTTCCAAAACATCATCTTGTAATTAAGGCAGGTGTCAACTAGCAAAGTCGGTAAAACTTTTGGATAATGATACTAGAGGTCTAGATTTAAATCCCGTCAATATCAACGAGTTACTGATCTCATTTAAAACAGACTTACCAAATAATAATAATAATAATAAATAATAAAAAAATAATATATAATCTTGTAACCAAAGTGGAGGCATAGCTGCATAGCAAGTCATTCCACAAAAGTAGGCCTGAAAGGCACATTTAGCTAGCTGGAAGTTTGTTTGGTCAAGTTTTGGGTAAACATGAACCATTAATATTGTGTACTTCGGGCCTTTATGTAAACTATTTGCCACACATTGCAAGATTGTCTCATTGAGAATTTGAGGTGCGGATTATTTGATTATGAACCATTAATCTGTAAGAATCTAAGAACTAAAATTTGCAGTCTAAATCTTAGACCTTGTCTTCCAGACTGGGCTCTGAAATGGGTTTTATATATTTTAGGCCCAACTAAATAATTCCAAAACTTCATTCTCCGCAGGCCGCGCAGTTGCACATGAACTTAAAACGTGTCCTCACAATACGACCGGTCATTGACTTAGCTCACCCCTCAAGACAAAACTGGTGTCCATGTTCCGTGGCCTTTTTCTTTACTAAAAAACTCTTCGAAAATGAAAAGAAATCATAAAAAATATAGGACAATTAGACAATAGAGAGACAGCCAAAAATAAAATTATCGTGTTAATTAATTTATTAATATATTCGTGTCATACTATATATCGAGCATGAAGTGGGCGTGAGGGTCCTTTTTCTAACAATTTTTTTTTTTTTGTCGAATTTTCTATTCATAACTTTTTTGTGTGATTTTAAAGTTGTGAAGTATACGTGTCCTAGTTGGGCCCATGAATCCAAAACTTTCTGAGAGAACTCGATGAATGCCGTAAAAAATAGATAATTATATAGATAATGCGGCTTTATTTTATTTTTCTCAAAATCGAGAAAAAACCACGTGCTTCACTTAAGTTACTGTTGAATCATATGAATTCTTCACCCCAAAAAAAAACAACATAGCTTAATTGAACGGTGCCGACCGTTTGACATTGACTGTTCGTAAACTACATTATTATTATTTTCTATGAGTTGGAGAGGGAAAATTAAAATTAAAAGTAGTTCCTAGCTATTCTTGTTTTTCATCTCTTTAAAAGGGTATGTAAAAACTTAAAAGTGAACTTTACTTCCCTAGAAAAAAATTAAGATCGAATTAGTATAAATGGGTTACACTTAACAGAGATACATTTATTCAGACAATTACATACTAGAATTTCTTTTATAAACTATACAGGAGGCCATACACATTGTGCATGGATTCACAAGTGGGAAAATCCTTTTAGCAAGTTTGTTAGATTCTGCTGGTGTTGTTCTAATAAGGAACCCACCTGTTTGGATGTCCACTATTGAGAGAAAGTTTGTATTTGATTATTGGGTTGGACAAATACTCATCGATCAATTCTTTTGTATATTTTTTTTCTTTTTAGATATTTTTAATATATTTAACTTACCCAAATTTATTTTTTATAAACTATATATTTTGATGATTATGGATATATGGTTAATTATTTATTCAAGTAACATCAAAAGCGTGTTTGTGTGTACTAACAAAAACTAGACATTTTCTTTGCCTAAAACAAATTGAAAAACAACTAAACAATGTCTTGATTAGTTATAAAAAAAAAAAAAAGGAGTACTACATTTCTGATTTCTTTGTATATATTTTTGGGATATTTCTTAGCGCTACTTCAAGAAATACAAAATACAAAACCTTTTGCAGGAAACCGAAGTGAGCCGAGGATGAGTGACGTGCCAGTGCTACTAATTGAACGCCAGCACGCAGCTGTGCTGTCCCTGTAAGAAGGAAGCCAGCGTGTTTCGAAGTATTTTTTAGTGTGAACCACCAAAGAGCTTAACGTCCTGCGTGTGGCCTTGTTCACGTCACGAGTCTACAAGCCCCACTGATACCTAGCTACCTATAGCCTATTCAAAGTACCAGTGAGGTGAATTAGTTGTGTAATGTACGTACTAGGGATTCAGTCCGCAAAACTCCCCCTAACTCAATTAATATCAAGTATCAACAAGCAAGGGATGAGCGCCCTTAGCAAACGAACAATTTTCAATAAAATATATTTGATTTCGTATCTGACTTTCTACCAGCAAAAAAATTCCAAAATGTATGTATATGAAATTATGAATACATTTGATGAATGAATTAACTAAGAGAACCGAAGCCACGAATGAAGTTTTATAGTTATGGCGGCAGAGAGAGAAACCAACATCTCTTGCTTATATGAGAGGCTTGTGACTTGTTTTCCAGTGAAGTGTTTGTTGAATTTCTGTGTTATTGAAGTTAGTTTCCATTTAATTTGATTCCAAGGCTATGCATTAAAATCCGAGCTGCATGCTTTGTTCTCCTTATGAACAAAGACGCAACACGTAGGTAACTCCGTATGCATGTGGATAAAATATAGAAAATGAATTCCGCAATGGGCGGGGGACTTCTTTTTAAAACAAATCTTGTTTATTGACTTATTGTTAATTTTTTTTAAAATTACTTGGGAAACATAGAATTCTATTTGTTTTATAATTGTTTCTCCTCAAAAACAATTTTCAAGCGACAAACAACATTTTTTTATCCAATAGATGCATCATCGGAAATTAGTGTTTTTTTTTCATCAGAAATTAGTTAGTTAAATCATTTAAGTAAAAATAAAAAATAAAAAATCATTTTGTGAATCCTGATGTATTTTAAATCATTTAAGTAATTTTGTAGCGAAAAAAAAATCGTTTAAGTAAAAATATAGTAAATCAGTTGGTTAGGTTGTTTTAATCCCCATATTTAGAATAGAAGGCGGTCCTTCAGGGACGTCGATTCCGCAAGGAGACTCAATCCTGAATCTTCCAGCCCAAGTTAGCTATGTGTTTTACATGTACATTTTGTGAGCTAAAAGTTTGTACGTGTTGCCCACACACAAACCTAAAACTAAGTAATATACTTGGTTATTACGTTTTTATTTGAAATATTTATAAATCATCTGTTTTATGTTTTCAACAAAATGTGAAATGTAACAACTAATCACCACGTGCCAATGGTCGATATTGTCCCTAGTTGGTACACGGGTACACCCAAAGGTCTATATGCCCATGCGTGGGGTTTTCTCCAAAGCGCACGACACAAGACACAAGAGCATCATCAATGCATTTCTAAATTCGATTTCTAATGTGACAGTTTACAATTTATTTGACAATTTTCGAACGCGCTGCCAAAATACCGTTTTCATAATAACAATTGTCAAATTCGAAACCAAATTACCCATAAATAATCATCGGGTCCCCGTTTTCAATGATATCAATTGTCAAATTAGTGTTTTTCAAAACTAAAATAAGATAACAAATTTGTCGAATTTTTGTTTTCCATTTATTTTTAAAAGTAAAAAGAAAAAACACAATTGAATTTTCACAAAAGATATGTAAATTTTAAATTACAAAAGACTAGATTTTAATAGATCGATTTAGGAGAAAAAAAAAAATTACACGTTTTAGCTTTAAAAATTATGAACTTAAATCAGTTGGTTACAAATATATGTTTTAAAATATATATGCTTATAAACCACTTTAAAATTCCACAAATGAAAAAAAACAATGAATTCTTTAGGGAAAATAGTCCAATAGGCATTGGGAAAAAAAAAAAACACATAGGCTGAAAAAATATTCCAATGTTTCGACATTTTTTTTTTTTTGGCTAAAGGGTTTTAATATTAATAACAAAAATTGTTCTGAGCTTAAAAGCGTTTGTAAATTCTAGATTGGGAATATAATTGTCATGTTTACGCTTTCTCAAAAATCTATAGTGGGTAAGCAAAATTTGGATTTTCAAACTAGCTTGTTTTTATTTATTCCCACCATTGTTTTAAACCGTAACCGATTACATTTTTTTTGTCAAATTTTAATTGTTTTTTTTTGTTTTTTCATTTAAAGATTCAAAAGTAAATTTAACAATTTTATCAACAAATTAAAATTGTAATGGACTCAAGTATCGTCCCTGAATTGGTACAAAAATTGAATTATAACTAATCTAATTTATTATAAAAAAACTTTTCTCAAAGAGATTGGGGAATTAAGGTTTAGAAAACATACCAATAAACATACATATGAATTATTGGGACCTGAGATTTGAAAATGTTAATGTTATTTTTTCTTTTCATCTTTTTGTTTTTTCCAACAAGAAAAACACTTGCCAAAAGTGTTGTTTCTCAAAATACATAAAATTAGAAATTGTTCAAATTAGTTACCAAATTACCCATTAATTTTGGTCGAATGAGTCGTAACAAAATCATTTTCATATAAATAGTAGTCATTTTTTGGAAGAAATTGAGGGTGAGCCGTATGCACTGGCCCCCCGTTTTGTCGATCGACGACAAGTTTTGTCGTCCAATATTTATTCTTTTTTTTTTTAAATAAAAAATTCAAATGGCTCGATTTTGTACTGTTGGGCTTTTGTACCGTTGGGCTTGAAGGGATATATTTAGATCCGTTGGTCTTGTGGCCTATATATATTGTTTCACTATTTCACTTATTTTTCACCAATTCACTTAATCTTTTTCTCATCTTTCTTATTTCATTAAATGGATCACCAATTCAATAATCTTTCTCTTGCCAATTCACAAAATATAGAGCGCCATCCTCGTCTAAGACATAATTTGGAATTCATCCCTGCTGAAGATGAATTATTGTGTCGAGCACATATGGTTGCACTTGAAGGAATGAAGCGTAATATTGTGTTGTCAAATTATGGACCTAGGCGAGTTATTTGGAATACAACTTGTGAAATATTTAGACAGAACGACAATCGTGGAGGTAGAACCAATAATGTTTTATTAGAACAATTTGAGAGGATTTGTAAAAATTGTAAGAAATATCTTACCTTGCAGCGTGCACTTAGGATTGTTGGTGTTTTCAATAGCGATGAAGAGCGAAAAACTACGGCGAAACGTGTGTTTCTAGAAATTAAAGAAGTTGAATTTGTTTAAGAACGTTGTTTGGATATTCTTGGACATGTACTTGACTGGTATTAGATTATATTTTAGCGTACTAATTTATTTAAGTTTTATGTTGTAATATGTTTTTATTGTTTACGTGTATGTTTTTCTTTAAATAAAATTGTATTTTGTTTTAATGAAAGTATATTTTATTGAAAAAATGTGTTTGTTTATAAGTTGAAATTAAAAACAAATCAACTCAACTAGAAATGAAAAATATTACAACTTAATTTGAAATAATAACACAAAACATCTTATAAAATTCTACGGAATTAAAAACACATGCAAAACAATTAAAGACAATACACTACGGAATTAAACAACGTACAAATATTATATATCCAACACTTAAATTCTAAGAGGTACGACTTGTTTCTCCACCACACATTGAAGAATTGCATTGATCGCACAAGCCACACCTAGGGCAGAAATCTACTACTTCCTTGCAAAAATGACATACAGGTATGTCAACCTTTTTTGAATGATAGATGTTGATATTTGAGGGACAATTATCAACATCACACTTTAGAAATTTGTCTTTCAATATTCCATCATCATTGCTAGCTATGACCACTATCATCATGCCGTTGCATTCAGGTTTTATGGGCATTTGATATTAATGTATGGACATGAAGTAGCGTAATGACCAACTTCCTTACATTACTGACAAATCTTAGGTGTAGAAATGTGGACAATATTTGATCCGCCCATATTGGTAGTTGAAGTTGAGATAGAAATTGAAGTCGAGAAAGATTAGAGAATGAAAATGAGAAACTGAAGTGAATGAAAATGGAATGAAAATGACTTTGAATATATCCATTGGAAATAAATTCAACGGATAGAAATATATCCATTGGAAATAAATTCCAACGGATAGAAATATATCAATTGGGAATAATGCCAATGGATATAAATTGATCCCTTTATTTTAGTGTTATATAAACACGAAACATGCTTGTCTCGATCGGGAGCCAACGTCGGATGATCAACAATACTCAATCTTTGTAGAAAATTGAAATTATTTTTCGGTACGAGTTCACTCTCATTTTCCCGAGGATTTGAACTCCCCGACCCACGCATGAAGACTTCTTACGTCCAGCGCAACGGCGTTGATCCATTGCAAAAAACATAAACAAATTTGGTTGAAAAACGAAGTTTTATTTGGTGATTGAAGGGATGGGTTTTGAGTTTATCTCGCTGCTCCTATAAGGGGAAATGGTACTTGAAGCTTGTGATGAGAATTTGCGTGTTTAAAAAAAAAATTGTTTTAACATGGACGGGACAACTTTTGCCATGTAAAAAAAAATTAATTCAACACAAGACAACTATTCCCGTCCGAAATAAAAATCAAATTTTGTCCAAAACGCACTGGTTCTTCACTTGTTTTTAGAAATTTTGATGTACAAAAAATGATGAGGTGTCACAACAAAAAATAGAAATATACGTTGATGATGCTCTAAGTGATGATAAGAAATGCAATATATCCAGTTTAGTTTCATATATATTTGATGTAACGAATTTTCAAGACAACTAAATATACATTCAAATTTCTCAAACTCGACCTAAATACATAATTATCCCTTGTAAAAAAAATAGAGATACACACTAACTAAAACCCTAAGCCAATCAAAACATAATCTTTCAACCCCCACCTACATGGCAAATGTCCATTGATAGGGCTTTACTCTTTATTTGTTTAATCGATAGGGCTAATGCCTAAATTTACAATATCATAATATCATGGATCAATGTACATGCCCATTAACTAATATGTACGTCTAAAGTTGAACCTTAACTGCATGGTTTGCTATTAACGTACATTAATTTATGTCTAGATTTATTTCTTAGCAAAGAGACTCTACACATATAAATACCAAACTATTTTTTATAAAGAACTACGTTCCTGAGACTTGATCCCGTCTGATATTTGGGTACGTAGACAACCACAAGATACAGTCTCATCATTCTCTCGATCACTAACTCCACGCCTTTCTCACTATTTTTCTACAATATTCATCTTTTCATCACCACTTAGTGTTTTGATCTTATTTGGTCAAAACATAATTGGCGTCGTCTATGGCTCTAACTCGAAATCCTCGATCACATTCTAAAGAAGTCATCGACGTGATGTGGTCGTCAAATCTATAGAAGCACAGAATCATCTTATTGATTTGCAAACTGCTTTTAACAAACTCTCTAGATTCAACATGTGTTTGAATCCGACTAAGTGTTCGTTTGCATTGTTGTCTGGAAAATTCAAAAGATACATGGTGACTACACTCGAAATTGACACAAATCTAGATCAGATTCGATCTATATTTTCAAAATGCAATCAAAATTAAGTGCAAAAATCGTGTTGCCTCACAAAATAGGAAAGTTACTTTAGTGCTTATAACATTGTTTTTGAAACTCGTACAATTGAAAAGGGACATGTTTTGGCTTCGCTAATGGCCTATTTTCCATTGATCAACAACTTATGTTGTCAAATGATCTAATGAGTTTCGCACTGATAATGTCTCAGTACCTACCGATGAAGATTATGAAGCTGGCAATACTCTGGAAGTTCCTAATAAATGGCAAAGTTTCCCGCTTGTGCCTTTTGATGATGATTGGCACCTTCCAATTATATCACATATTTACATAACAACATCTTGCATCAAGACTAAGAAGTTTGTATTCATGTCAAACACGAATTTTGGAAGTATTGTATCATCTCAATGTTTGAGCAAAATAGAAAGTTTACTAGTCCTTAATGAAAGTCATCTAGGACTATATATATGAGAACCACAACCGGGGGCGAAGTCTCTCTCACAGAGTAATTACCCAAAGGTACTGGTGGCCATATATGCAAAAATATGCTAAGCATTTGTCCGAAAAGTGTGTATGTACCTTGTCAAAAAAATGATAATATGCACAAAACTTCCTGCGATGAAGCTTCATACAATCCTTAGCCTTGGGTCATTTGCAAAATGGGGTCTTGAGACTGTTGGTCTACTTTTGACAGCCCCTGACAATATTCATTTTTTACTAGTCACAATTGATTATTTTACAAAGTGGGCAGAAGTTATGCCTCTAGTACATAAATCAATGATTCAGACTTTGACAAGTTCTTATGGCGTGACATTCTTATTATCGCTACAACATAATTCGACGATATTTTTATCACTACGCAATATTTGATAATATTAATATCTCCACGATAAAATATGACTAAGCAAGTTACTATGTTTAGCCTAGTAAGTCTAAGTTTATACGTTTTTACTCTCGCTTAGTACATCGCTATCGCCACGAAAAAATCTAACTAAGTTACCACGTTTAACTTATTCAGTCTAAGTTTGAATGCTTTTACGCTCGCTAAATACATCGTTATTGCCACGACAAAATCTGACTAAGTTACAATGTTTAAGTTATTCAGTCTAAGTTTGAATGTTTTTACACTCGCTTAATACATTACTATCGCTATTGTTACGACAAAATCTGACTAAGTTACCACATTTAACTTATTCAGTCTAAGTTTAAACGCTTTTACACTTGCTTAGTACAATAGTATCGTCACGACAAAATCTGATTAAGTTACCACATTTAACTTATTCAGTCTAAGTTAGAACGTTTTTTTACGTTCATTTAGTATAATATTATCGCTACAACAAAATCTGACAAAGTTACCATATTTAACTTATTCAGTCTAAGTTTTAACACTTTTACATTTGCTTAGTACATTTCCAATTCATTAAAATAATTTTTCTTGTCGGTTCGAACAATGGTCACTAAGACTTCATTACATCCGCTTTCATCACAATATATATTTCTACAAATTTTCCGAGGAAATGATCCCTAACCGGTCACCATCAATTCCAATTCAATTATGGGAGATGTTTCTCCTTTACATTTTTTTATGCTATGCAATTATGCCAGACCTCGTTTTTTGGCTACATTATTATACATTGTTCAACTTTGCCACACACTTTTCTCTGACTTTTTACAACTTAGTTATCATTGGGGGTGTCCCTTTCTATTCATTTTAGCTACAGAAATTAACAACATTGTCAGTTTTCCACAGGTATGTTTTCTAATACAATGACAATATTCGATAGCAAACACATACTCTATTTTTCTTTTTCATCAAAAGTGTTATTTGATGTATGATATAACAATCACACAATCATTGGTTAGGGAAAATTCTATGGTTCTTTACCAGTTTTTCGCTTATACAACTAGTACAAATCTTTGTAATTTATTTTTTTGTTTTCTAGTTCTTCTCCCATTTCTGTTAAACTTTATGTCAGTTCTTTTACGAATGATTCACAATGTGCCATTTGCATATCATCTTGGCCAAGTCTCTCGTTTAAATCTTTAATTAGCCTATTATTTTTCCCTAACTCTTTTTGCGCTCATTTCAAATCCTGATCTTTAGTCGCGTGATCAACTTCAATTTTTATTACCTATGCCTTTAAGTGTTGGGGTGTTGAGGTTCTTCCATTATATCGTAGCTCTTCCTAAATTCATCAAAAGATCTATAATCCGTCTCTTTAGTTCGCTTCGATTAAATATTCGTTTTCTTATTCTATGTCTTCATTGGTTTCGCTAAACACTTTATTTTGTTTTGCCAATTTTCAAAAAATGTCTTTATCTCACTACACCATAACTGGCTATTACTAACGGCAAAAAACCATTACTACTAATTTTCGCGAATGCTTAAAATGCGTTACAAATAGGGCGTGGGTAAAGTGTTAGAAATGTTTGCAACGGCTAAAAAACGTTGCAAACAAAGGATTCCAACGGTTATTAATCGTTGCAAATATTATTTGTAACACTTTTTAATTTATACCTATTTCATATAAATTTAAAACTTTTGCAACGGTTTTTAATTTCACAAACGCGTTGTGAACGTTAGTAATTTGTTAAAAATAGTACCAACGTTTCTTAACCGTTGCAAAGTGGTAAGCTAAATTTTTAATGAAATTTCAGTTTGTTCTGCCTATTTGTTTGTAACGGTTATGAACCGTTGTTGATGGGTTGCTGATAAAAAATAATAATTTATCATATTTTGTAGCGACCATCTAAATCTACAAAAAGATGCCCCTCTTGCACCATTTACAGAAATCCTGAATTCTTATTTAAGCCAAATTTATCCTTTACACAATGCATTTTCATATCATTTTACAAAAACACCATAATATACATTGGAAAAAAAACTTATAAAGTACAAAACTAATCCAACCATATACATTCATAACTTTGAGCGATTTTCTAGACCTCACAAATTAAACTTATTGTTGGACTATCACCATAAAAGAATCTATCGTACCATGATCCTAAACAAGATATAACAGCTTGCGTTGTTGAAAACCCTACGCCCATTTACTTCCACAAATGCTCCAAAAGAGGTCCTAGCATTAAGGTAAAATAGTCAACAAAGAAGAGATCATGAAACAAATAATAAGGGGATTAAGACCAATTCAAAAACTAAATACTGATAATCTAAGGTATAGTGGGTTGAGCTTAACAGAAAAGAAAGACTATCTTCTTTATTTCTTCTAAAGACCTCATCCAATTTGTCTGAGCGAAACTTTCTGAGCTAAACTTTTCTGTAACTTCTTCTAAGATATTGTGGTGATATTTCTTAGCAAACTTTTTCGACAACTTCATTACTTTTTTAAGGCATTGAACCGATCATCCTTTTGAGAGAACTATCACCTTCATTATTTTTGCTAAGGCTGATCTTTTTAAGAGAAATTTTCCGAGTGAAATTTTTTTTTGACAACTTTATTATTTTTTCTAAGGCATTCGCCCTATCTTTTTGAAGAAAAATTTTCGACATATTCATTATTTTTTCTAGGGCATTGTCCCGCTCTTTTTGAGAGAAATTTTTCGAGCGATAATTTTCGAAAGTTTCATTGTTTTTTCTAAGACATTGCGCCGATCTTTTCAAAAGAAATTTTATGAGCAAAAATTTTTCGACTGCTTCTTTATTTTTTTAATACATTGCCCAAATCTTTTCTAGGGAAATTTTCCAAATGAAAATTTCTGACAGCTTCATTATTTATTTTTTTCTAAGGCATTACCTCGATCTTTCGAAACGAAATTTCCGACAGATTTATTATATTTTTCAAGGCATTGCGCCGATCTTTCTTAGCGAAACTTCTTTAGCTTCATTTATTTTTCTAAGGCATTGCACCGATCTTTCTTAGCGGAACTTTTCAAGCGACACTTTCCAACAACTTCTTAATTTTTTGAGGCATTGCGCCTCCGATTTTTCAGAGTGAAACTTTCTGACAGGTTCGTTATTTTTTCTAAGGAATTTCATTGATCTTTCTGAGCGAAATTTTTCGAGCGACGTTTTTCTTCAACTTCTTTATTTTTTCTAAGACATTACAGCGATCATTCTGAGCGAACCCCGATCTTCCTTATTTATTTTTACTCACTTTTATTTTCCTGATCATATCCTTGTTGGTCATTTCACTACTACAGAATAACACATTTACCACGGTAAGGAAGAAGTTTTATACCACTGTTCTACCAAAAATAGTGGCTAATATGGTTATACCACGGTCGAAATTTTGTTTGTTATTTGTTTATTAGTTTACACCACTGTTTCGTGTAAACCGTGGGGTCTAGTTTGCCATAAGCCATGGTTCCAATTATTTATGTATTTTAAACTACATAACCCTACTGTTTCCCTCAAACAGTGATTTATAACTTTTTTTTATTTTGGACAAAATAATTAGCTACCGTGGCTTTTGAAGTTTTACACCAAAAAACCTCACTCTCTCAGAACCGCCTTGCGCTATTCACTCTCCATTTCTCCAACTTCTACTATTCTTTTTAGAAACCATTTTAATTTAACTGTGTTGAGCATCTTTCAATCGTCGATTGAAGTGGTTCTGGAGAGACGAAAGTAGAGGCTTGAATCCCACTAATTTAATTTACCTCTCAACTGGAGCTTCAAAGTGAATCAGAAAAGAATTGAATCGGTTAAGCCTTATATCTCGAACTCGATTTCTATCTCAAATTCTCTTCCGCCAAGGCAAGCTATTCTGGGTTTCTCGTTTCTAAATTCATATTTGTTTTTTTTTTAATTGTGATTATAAAGTCTATCTATTAAATTTCTGAATTTTACCTCAAAATTCATGCTTATTTGTTCTTTTGAGGAAACCTCATGAGTCTTCTTAGCAGTTAAATTAAATAGGGTTGGACACTTAATTAGGGTGGGTTTTCTCTCTGTTCTTCCTTGTTGCTTTCTAATGATTTATTTTAGCTATACCAATCTGCAAGTTTGATTATATGTACTCTAAGTTGCTTGCCTTAAACTGTTTGATTGAACGAGTATGTTGGTTGGATGATGTGTCTCGAAGCAGGCAACAACAACCAAGTAGCAGCTTATATCTGTGTTTTCGGTTTATTGGTTTTCGGTTTATTGTCGATATATAAAGTGTTTGATAAAATGTCGCAATAATGGGGATTTTATTAAGGGTTAATAAATTGTCTCCCCAAGGTATTTGATTAATCATTTCAGCACAAATTTAGAAGCAAGATTTAATCAATGGTTTAATTATCTTTGATACTAGTATTGTTTTGCATAAAGCTTTCGCTTTGCATCGTAAATTTTTATATGGATATAGTAGCTCAATGAAATAAAATCTACTAGCATATCAACTTTGCCTAGGATGATAACCTATTACTTGTCGGTTTCGTCTTTATACCTTTTGCGCCTCTATTACATTTGACTAGAAATGGCCCCACTTATAATTGATTTTGGCATGTAGAAGCCCACCTGTGCTCATTGTTAGCCAATATTGTAATTGCTTAGGATTAGACTATATAAAGTATTTAATTTCTTTGGAGTTAAGGTTATGTAGTTTAAAATCTAAGTTGGTAGATTTGTGTCTTAGCATGTGGTATTAGTGTTTTTGTTAATCATTGGTATTAACATAAAGGCTTTTAGCTGTAAAAGTAAATCACTTCACCTGTTTAGTTTAACTGAAACTAATTATGGAACTTCACTATTTTTTTAAGCAATTTCACAAATACCTTTAACTGGTTATCTTATTGTTACTTTAGATTGTTCCTCTTGTTACCTCGATCTATCCTTGTGTATCTTGTACTTAAGCATAGTATAAATTGCTTTGGGAATGTCTAAGCGACTTCCTTGCAGTATGCATTTGGCTATGTGGCTTGCATTTTGCAGATAGAGGTACGTGAAGTGTTATTGGATTTCCTTTCCCTTTCATCAGTATCTTTACTGTTTTCTGGTTTTTATTTTTTGTAGTACCTGTATAAGCTCGACCTTTGTGATACTTGTATCTATGCAGAACTTGAAGGTTCACGAAAACAAAAGGCAATTGTTTTCCTCTTCTGCTTCAAAAGATTCCGCAAGTCCTTTTGTTCGACAACGTCCACTGGCGGCCAAGACAGTTGCAAATGCCTTAAACCCCCCTCCTCCCCCATGGGCCTATGGGTCAATGTCATCATCCAATTAATTATTTCTCAGGTAAGTGCATGTTCTTTCCTTTTAAATATTTTAGTAGATATTAGCAACTAATGAGAAAGTATCTTCTGTTCTTAGTTTTAATTGAGCCATTTGAGGGTTGTAGAGGACTAGGACCACTTTATCAGTAAGTAATCTTGATACATATGACTTTGGTTAGTTGCGACTTTGGTTAATCTATATTACAAGTACATATGGCTGTAGGCTGCTGGTAATTGGTATGTGTGTTGTGTTGTGTAGTGCTGGTGGAGGTGCAAGTGCAGGTGTGTTGTGCTTGCGAAGGAAGAATTTGTCCACATTCTTCATCGCCATGCATAGCACTGGATTCGCAAGGGGGAGCTCCAAATACAGAGGTGTCACGCTTCACAAATGTGGTCGTTGGGAAGCTCGTATGGGGCGGTTCCTCAAGAAGTAAGAAATCTCCAACTCAACTCCATACATTTACAGAATGTCTGTATGTAGCTATTAGGCCTAGCTATTGGGCCAGTTAGCAATAAAAGAGGGGTTTTGTTCTTGGTGTTGTTCTTGGTGGGATAAAAAATAAGAAGGAAATGGAGTTCTTGCAAAATACTAGAATTTCATTTGTGGGTATTGTTGTATGTAGCTGTTGTTGCAATTGTTGCTGGTGCTTATTATTTCCACTTTTCCAATTCAAAGGTATATAAAACCACTATTCTTGAGCTTAATGTTGTTATTTCCTTATTTTGGTTTGTTGAAATGTTGTGTATGGTAGCTAGAATTTTGAATGTGTTTTTTATTCAATTAATTAATTGCATTTGCAAAGATTACCTTTCGTTTGGGGAATTTTATTTTATTTTTTTTTAAGAAATCGATAGACTATATAGGCTATGGACAATTTGTTTTGAAGTCTCATTATGAAATTATGCAAACTCATTCTAAACTTTATCGCAACTTTCCAAGCATTAAACTACAAATAACTTAGTTTTCCCCACCATGCGCTTTACTTTTAAGTGAGATTTTATACTAAGAAATGACCACGCACTTAACCCCCTGGAAATAATCTATTACTTTATACTAAGCCTATAGGAATTGAATTTATAGGCTCTCGAAAGACGGGATACTAAGCCTATAGGAATTGAATCTCAAGAGTACACGTAGGTATTACATAACTCTTTCGTTGTCAGTGTTTTTTTACTGGTTATATGTTGTGACTTGCCTTGTTATAAATCATTAAGGCCTTTCTTGTATTTAATTTTGTGGTGCAGATGGCAACTTGGATAGAGATGAAGGATACTTGAAGCAATTAGTAGTCGGCTAGGGTATACGTAATCCCCCTGGTTAGTGTTTTCTCTTAGCTATCTGATTCATGCCTGGATGGAGGACAAGGTAAAAAAAAAAGATTAGCTGATCACGGTAGTGTACGCGAGCCCTTGTTTGCTATGTAAGTTTTTTGCAGTCTTATGTTTTTTCAGTGGCATTTTTCTGGTCAAGTATGTTGTGATGAGCTCGGCAGCATCAATTTTTTATAGTGCTGGCCTGGTTGTGCTTTCTTTTTAAGATATATTGTTGCTAATAGAGCAGGTTTGTTTTAGCTTCCATCTGCAAATTAAACTACTTAACCGAAACTTAGGGGGTGCTTAATATATTTTCTTAACCCATGCAAACATTGCATACAGTTGCGATAGCAAATCTCGTGAGTGCAACTTCTTGTATACAATATCTTGTTCTTGCTTCTTTGGACCACGACTTCTCTTCATATTATTTAATTCTGTCCTTTCTTTTATATTCAGCAGAAGAGACTACCATATGCATCCAAGAGCTTCGTATGTTGTTTTTAAATTTATGAGAATCTGGCGTACTAAGTCTTAGTGTTGTAGTGATCTCATTTTGCAAACCGGTTACTTAACTACTCTGGCATTGGTCGAGACGGTTAAGTTAAGTAGCCGGGTTAATCAATGAGAAGTATATATATTAAATTTTCAGGTTATGACATGATTTTTATTTATGAAATGTTGAAAATACTGAGAGGAGATTCTCGCTAAAAAAATTTTCCGAAAAAGTCATGTATCTTAGGTATATATAGTTGTTTGAGATTTGGGGCGTGACACTTTCCTAGCTCGACAGATCATTTTGTTGTCGTTGAGTGTGTTGTGTAGGGAATCAATTCGATGAAGGGGGAAAAGCAATAAGACCAAAAAAAAAAAAAAAATTGCATGCTCTCAATCTGACGATCATCAATATATTTGAGTAAGGTATTATCCGGGTTCTTTATGCTTATATTATCCGAGCTCTATGTACTTGTAGCATATTTATTTATATCATGCATTCACTTACCTTCGTCTGTTAGAAAGGTGTCAAATGCTGCATTTTTTTTGTAAGCTTGCTTGTTAAAGAGTCCACAGGGGGGTAAATTCCTTGAATGAATATATGCCACCGATTTTAATTGTTTTGATCCTTGAATGGGTACTTTTTTATTTTATTTTTTTAATCACTTACTATTTTTTTTGTAGGGTGACCAAATTTTGTTTAATCTTGGCTGAATGTTCTTGGGACGAGAATGCCAACATAGAGGAGGATGTTCTTGGTGAAGTTATTTCGAATACAAAACAAAATAGAATAAGTTGGTTTGGAGGTTTTTTATACTATATTTGTATTGATTATAATTTGGATTTTCGATTGGGAATGGATTGTTTTCAAATTGTGTTAGCAATTCAATGTCTTTGTGTTGGATGTGTAAATTTATTTATTTTGTTTGTATTGCACTATGAATTGTTTATTTGAGCAATGTGTTTTTAAATCCAGTGTGGATATATATGGTGAAAATGGGCAGGTTGCAGGTTGAATAAATATGATTAGAATCAAATAATTAGGGGTTTTAAAAAAAAAAAAAAAAAAAAAAAAAAACTATAAACCACGGTTTGATAAGAACCGAGGTATAAGCAATTTATATAACCCACGGTTTGATAAGAATCGAGGTATAATCAGTTTATATAACCTACAGTTTGTATCAAACTATCGTATATATTATCACTATTTCCCACAGTTTGTAAATATAAAACCAAACTTTTCGGACTATTAACCACGGTTTGTAAATCCTAATACCACTGTTTTACTTAAAACCGTGGTATATAAGAGGTACTTTTCCCCACGGTTTTGTTAGAAGTATTTGTCACGGTGGTTGTTACCACGGTATAAAAACAGTGGCTAAAGGCTTTTTACCACTGTAAATAACAGTGGTATATGAGCTTTTTCTCTGTAGTAGTGTTTATTTTTACTCACTTTCATTTTCTTAGTCCAACTCCTTATTCTAATTTCTCTGCACCATCAATTCCAACTTTAAGTTCAACAATCTTTCAATTATTTCCACACTGCATGTCTACATACACACAAATTAGTTTGCGACTCTTTCTTTTTTCATCCTTACTTCTTTATTTTCATTTTTATGTCATTATTTTTCCCTCTCACTGCCACATTAACTTCTTATTTGGCGCCAATATTTCATCTACCGCCTTGCAAATCATTTTTATTTGCTAATTTTATTACAATTTTCCTTTACCTTTTTCTCTTCTTTGCCTTACAGACTTTGTCCAAATGTCAAAGAGGGGGCAATGTTTCGACCCCTAGCCACCTACGTCCATTGGTAGAAGTTTACTCTTTGTTTGCTTAATCAATAGGGCTAAGGCCCAAATTTACAATATCATGGATCATTGTACATGCTCATTAACTCATGTGTCTAAGGTTGAACCCTAGCCACATGACTTACTATTAACATACATTAATTTATGTCAAGATTTATTCCTTAGCAAAGAGATAATCATCAATTAATAATCATATTCAATTATAATTATTTGAGCTGCGCTATAAGAACTCTCTACTATACAAATATAAATACTAAACTATTTTTCATCATAAATAACTACGTTCCTGGATACTTGATCTCATTTTCTACTTGGGTACGTAGACAATGCAGAGTACAGTCTCATCATTCTCTCAATCACCAACACCTTTCTTACTACTTTTCTACATTATTCATTTTTTTATCACCACTTAGCTAGTATTTTGATCTTATTTGGTCGAAACACATAACCCAACCATTTGCTCGATTTACAAATATTATAGGAACAAAACAAAATTAATATTCTTACCACGTGTTCATATAGATAACCATTTTTTGTTACATCAAACCTCTTGAAATGGTATGTACATGCAATAAGTCCAAACAATTACAATGTACAATAAGAACCCCTAAAAAAATCAAATTATAAACAAAACATCATTCTCCAACAAGTGCACTATCCTCAACTCGATCATTCTTGAGTAATGCATTTACTCACCCAGGGTTTTAGTACAAAGCTTATGTGAGTGGATTATTATTATTATTATTGGGTAAAATTGAACTAGGATTAATAAATTTCTAAAACCCTAAAACTTGGGTTTGTAGAGTTCGATGTTAATATAAAAGAATTGATGTATTGTTATGTTAAATAGCATATTAACGTAGTTTTGTTTGTCTTTTTCCTATTTGATTTGTTGCGCTGATCAGACTGTGTGAATTTATGAGTAGGAATTAGGGTTTGAGGCCTAAATAGAAGTTGTTGAGTTTATTATTTTAGGTACGAATATTATTTTAGTTTCAATCCTATAATATTTGTAGAGCTAATAGTTGGGTTTTGTTTTGATCGGCCTAGGGTTTAGGTGGTGTCCTTTTCTTTATGATATCCTGTCTTTAGGATAACTAGGTGTGTATTTAGATAGATCAAGTTTGAGAAATTTGACTGGATATTTAGTTGTCTTGAAAATGTGGTTCTTGCATTGATGTACGACTAAACCAACACAAAATAATATCCTATCACAATTCTATCCACCACTTTAAAAGTGTGTCGTCTTCAGCTCTGATACCAATTTGTAACGACATATCATATAACAATAATCAATATTGTTCCTATTTACCCAAATGCCCAAACTTAGTGGTGCCCATCCATCGGTGTGAGGTCTTCTTAGAAGATATTGACACAAGCAAGGCAGATCTATTCATAGACCAGATAGGGCCTAGGCCCCACCTGAACTTTGGATTAAGAAAAAAATAGTAGTATTAAATTGTGCACAGTCTACAGTCCAAAGCCCTAAACAAGAAAGAAAAAGGGAAAAGCAAGTGCAAAGAGAAATTTTTTTGCTCTTACATTATTGTCCTATAGGAACTAAACACATAGCAACTATTTTGCAAATCTTAGTAACGTGACTAACGTAAACAGAGACAAACGTCTGAGGAGAGAGAGAATATATCTCCATAAAATAAATAACAAATTAAAAAGAAACTCATTGAAAAGAAAATAAATTTAGGAAAATACCTCAAAAGTACTTCGAATTTTCCCTGTATTCTTCTCTATTTGTTATCATCAATTGTCCATTAACCCCAATTTTTATACTCATTTGCAAATTTTCATCAATATTCTTGACAACAACAAGAAAAGAAGTTCATATTTATGCAAATCAAATGAATGGTTTGGACATTGTAAATAATTTCTACTCAACAATTTCAATTGGTATAGCACATTTCATGGTGTCCTACTTAGGTGAAATTCCTAGCTCCGCCACTGGACACAAGTGGTGAATCATACAGTACATATATCTAGACTCTAAAACAATAATTCTAATTTGATTTTTTGGTAATTTGATGTGAGGCTAACCCGGTATCCCAATTCCAGCAATAGCTAGGAGCGGATTACATGATGAAATCTTCACATATCTTAAACAAAGTTCAAGCGCACATTTCTCTTGATTATTTCTCTTGATTATTTGTATGTGTCAATCCAAAGTGACATTTTCCTCTAATTTTTGTGAAATTCGTTATGTATTTTTTTAGCTACGTATGCCATCCTTGAAATATATAACAAATCAATCGTTCAGAACAAATCAATCCCTACTATGACATCTTGCCAACCGTGCAAGGGCAACAAAACGAGAACTTGAATGAGCCTACCATTGCAAAACAACAAAGGATGCATACACATGCACAGTCACGTACGAACACCGCTCATTTACACGTAGAAATTTGGCTTATAGGACTTGATGCAATATTTGATCAATAGTGTATGATTAGTAGTAATGACAAGTGAAAAGGCCATCTAGGACTTAATGCTTTAATTTGATAAATAAGCCTAAAGCCTAGACACAACTTGCTACATACTATATAAAATATGTTTAAGAAGCCAATGAAACGTCACTATCGTTGCTATATACTTGAACAAAAACCAACCACAGGTTTGTCGAGCTCGATGTACTTCTTCACTTGTTTCATTTGTTTATATTTCATGCACAAAGCTTTAGGGTGCCATAAGTCCAGGAGAGATACAGCTTTGATTTGTCTTTGTTGATCCACATATAATACAACATTTACAACCATCTTCTACTTAGCATATCTAATTAGTCACACTTCTCCATAAGTTGAAAAAATGATTATTTTTCAATTAGTTATCTAAGGAAGCTAGACCTCGTTTGTAGTACACATCATAAAGGATTTTCCTCATAGTTCCCCTATCTCAAGGTAATATTGGTCTTAGTGAAATGTATACATATATAACGAAATTATTCTTTAATTGATTTGAGAGCTACTTCGAAGCGGTTACCCTTCACCGAAAACATGATAGAAGAAACCTCTTCTATATGTCTACATAGAAAACCGTATATATTTTTTACAATATCAACTTGATTGCATTGTGAGGGCCATGTGGCACACTACTTGCTAAAATGCCTAGGATGAACAAATTTTATCAGCCATAAAACAAAATTTCTTCTAAGAGAGTAATTTCGGAATCTACAAAATTCGAACAATTAAGCTGGAATTATAAAGTTTTCACCAAACTTTGATAATATATAGTTACAAGTTTAGTATAGTGAAAAGAAGATCTATAGGTTTATCGATGCGAGTACCCCGCCGAGCATCCACTACTCCTGCTATAACCAAGAAATGGTGCTATAACCAAGAAATGGGGCTCAGCTCCTTGGTTTTAATCCGGATGAGTGTAAACCCCTTCATATCGGCCCATACCACATAATCTCTCTATTTATCAGCTCATATCACAAAAACTCCCTGCTTTCCAATATCAGCGAAATTCCAGTCCGATTTTTATTTCCTATTTTATTTTATTATCTTTTTTACCCTTCTTCCATATTTGGATCAGATCTCATTGCTTGAAGCTTCTCATCCAAATTAAAAACCTCCTTCTCCATTTCAATCGACCTCTTCAAAGATCATTTTTCGCTTCCAACTTCTCAACAAATTTCGCATCCAACTTCACAAATGTAATCGTCATCACCACTTATGATCACCGTGACTCACGCGATTTGAACAAGCCAATTATAACACCAAGAAGAGAAGGCCAAGCATGAGGAGTACCGTGTGCTTTAAGAGCGCACTTTGTTAAGGTTAATAGGACACATCATGAATTTCAACAAAGAAGGTAAATCTTCCTCAAGTTTACCAGTATTACTAGGCCAATTAATCAAATTGGGTGATAAGGAAGCGAATAGTGTCGGTAATGTCTTTAGCAGAAGGAGGAGTTGGTTTGTTAAAATAAAGTTTGGAATATAACGAAAGATAATTTCTTATAGTACGAATGGCAGAAGATTGGTAAGACCGGGTCGAAGAATGGAACGTTAGACATACAACCAAGTGAAGATGACGGACGATTGGTACCGTAACTGGCATCGGAATCTCGGTTACTAGAAACGATATATTGACTAGGAGTTTCTTGTTTTATCTTTAGATTGAGTCTAGAGAGAAGATCTCTGAAAGTGACCAGAGTTGTGAACTGAGACAGATTGCTGCTCATGTGGATACCTTTGTTAAAGAAGAGATTCGGACTCCATAAATAGAAAATGTAACCAATGCTATCTCTTTTTCTGCTAATGAAGAGACAGAGAGAGAAATTAAGAATGGACAGCCTGATACTTCAGTTGTAGCTGAATCGGAAGAAAAAGATTCTTGTAACTTACATGTTCCTGACGCCAGTGTGAACATTGATGAAGGCTATAGTAGTCAGGATGTGGTCAAGGAGCCTGAAGTGCTGGAAATTCAGGATAAACAAAAGAAAGAAGAGTCTCATTCAATTGGGGAATTGCACGATTCTGGTTTAAATAGGAACCCCGAAATTCTACCCGCCAGAGAACACCGTTTTCAAGCTCCTCTTTCTCGTCGTCCGGGTGGCCTTGGTGGCGCCGCTCCATTGATTGATCATTTTGATGTTATATAGACACATTTTGTAAAACTATATTTACATCCACCTAATTTTTATAGATGTTTTTTGACATTTGAACCAGTCTAACCAGAAATATGAATTTACATATGGGTTATGGAAATATGAATTTACATATGCAAATATGAAATTTCATAGACGTTTTTTCTGACATCTGACAGGTGACACAAGTTATGTAAATATGAATTTTCATATGTAAATATAAATTTACATAGGATGACGTTAGCCCGGTTTGTCCTTAAGTCGAAATTATAAGTAAAGATTGATGACGTCAGCCCGGTTTTTATAGGGGTATTTTGGTCTGTTTTGGCTTTAATGTTATGTTTTAAATAATATGGAGGTTTTATGCATGTGTTCGGTTAGAGGGGTTTTTATGCTGGTTATGTATCAACTAGGGAGATTAAACCCAAAATCTATGCTATAACAGTGTCTTCCGGACTTCGTTAAATATCTAAATATCGTGGAAAATATTTATTTTTCCGAAAATTTTCAATTATTAAAATATATTGCTACAAATTTGTCAAAACTGCTTAGACGTTAGACCTACTTTATGCAACTAACTCTAATAAGCAACACAAAACAAAAACTAGAACTATGGTGAAGATTTTAAAGAAGTTTCTATGGAATATCATGTAAAATTAAAACTTTAAAAGTAAGTATTTTTTATTTGTTCATTTATGTAACAAAAATATTTTGTATCATTGACTGCAATAATGTTGTTATTGACCTGCCTGCCTACAATTGTTCAAATTTGCTTGTATGTATCTACAAAAGTTATTGTCAGCTAATTAGAATCAGAACAACCTTAAAATAAATTCAATGGAGACAGAGATGCATATGAGAACTAGAAAACGGGTAATAAACCAAGAACCAAGTAAAGAACAAACCGGCAAATGATACGAAACGAACCTAATTCTTGTTCTATTCTACAACGATAACTTGTCAACCAACTTTCGATGCGGAGAGCTTACCCACCAATCATTGAGTGACACGTACGCCATCTTTGGACGGACAAGAAGTTTTGAAGTCTCGTTCTAACTTCTAACTCCTAAGTATAGCGCGGCATTTTTTAAATAAATTAACCTCATTCAAAGTTGTATGTGGGTTGAAACACAACACGAGACGCACCCCAGAATATCAGAATATGGCTCTTAGCCCCTTGATAGGCAGCAAGGTCTTTAAGTTAAAACCTTTAAAGTACGCACCTCCTAACACGGACACGGCATAGACGCGCGTCGAACGTGGTCAACAGAGTTAAGATGCAGTCAATTAAATCGGACGCGGATCAAAACACAGTCAGGACGCAGATTTTGGCTTAAAAAAATAAAAAATAAATCAAAATAATATTAAAAAACTCATTTTTTTATTTTTTGTTTTGTTAAGACTTATAACATATTTTTAAAGTTTGATTAGAAAATATTAAATTTAATTTTGTAGTTATATATATTTAATAGTTTTGAATTTATGAATGTTGATACATTTAATTTAGTTTTAAAATTTTAATTTATATAAAATAAAATTATAAATATTAATTAATTTCTGCGTTCTATGCCGCGTCTGCAACCTATTTTTAAAATATAACCGAGTCACTACATCAGTGTCCACGTCTGTGTCCGTACAACATAGGTTAAAACTATTATTAGGCATTTAGGCCTAGCAGCAGTTTGGATAGCAAATAAGCTCCACTGCGTATGGAAATAACAGTATCATCACGCTATCACGTTTCGCTCTAGACGAGTGTCAAAAACCACGAACCATCACGAGCGAGCCAGAAGGCACTAGCCAAAGACCCAAAGCCCACAAGCCCCACCAATTAGTATTATTATTTTATAAAAATCTTATAGCCATACCTTATGTACGGAATACAGTATATATCTTTGTATCTTTGTACTGTCAAGCAACACTTGTTGAGAAAAGACATATGGGTGTTAGCTTCCCTGGCCTACATACCACATCATACGTTGAAAACATTAAAAAGAGGAGGCAAGGCAAGTGGGCTGGGAGTGGGGAACTGTAAATCTGCCACAAAGCCCTGAGTCGTACAAAAAACAACTTATAAATGGCGGCAAATTCAAGAGTATTCCCAGGGAAATCTTAGCTGTAAATCGAAAGGTAAAAATAGTAAACCAAATCACGGTAACTTTTGGCAAAATATCCTCCAAAATCTTTTAGCCAACCCCACATCGTTACTGTCACCCATATGCTGAATAACCATTATACCCTTGGTAATTAATTAAACTACGACATGAGTAATTAATTGGACGAGTCACCCAACGATTTGACCGACTTGTTTAAGTCACGAGTTCACGTGACCTACTGCATTGCTGAATCAGCTTCGAATTTAATAAATTATTATATGCCACGTGTAGCAATCCTGATAAACATCTAAATGCGGCGAATGGTAAAGAATCTCCCGTTGTGGACCAAAACATGGGTAAGGAGTTGTACCATAAAAGTCCAAATACATAAATTCAAATAAATTCTATTAAGATTCTAATTGTATTTGGGGCAATGATTCACTGCAATCTCATTTGAAAGCGGTAATCTTACTAACGTGCAAAATTCTACTTCATTTTTTTTGCTACTTTTTATTTGCAATTATTTTGTAAAATTGATGTTAAATTAGTACTATATTATGATTATTATCTCTAAGGTCTCTCAAAATTTTAATGTGATACTACTTAATTGTAGAGTTTTAAAAGGTGGAGTATTTGTTTCAAGAGACCAGCTATGGGTAATAAGGTACTGAGACCATATACCTATCCATCTATTTAACACACTAACGCGTTGTTTTTTATTTAACAAACAAAAACACCCAAATATAAACTAAATCTTCGTAAAATCATATCGTCTTCCTCCAAAGTCTCAAACTCAAAATAATATAATATTTTTTCATCTTAATATCCAAAATCAAACCTATGAAGAGGACAAAGGAACTACTACACCAAAAAAAACTCCCTAAACTAAAAAAAACAACTTAAACGGCAGTAATTGAACAACCTAAGACAATATTTGGTGGGTATCGAATATATAGACTAATACAATATCTCTTTACTCATCAAAATTCGTATTGAGCTCATATTTGACATTCATGGTTTCTAGCCATCAAATTCTTAGACTCATATAGCAACATAAAAGTCGGATGCAATCAAAACTTATAAATAAATGACAAACGATCTTAAATTAAAGCCTTAAACTTATGGGTGTCTTACTTTCCAGTAATGTGCGTGAATTTCATTTGTTCTCAATCACTCATTACATTATATTGTTTTATCTAAAAAATCCATTTTGTTAGAGGAGAAAGATGAAGATGTTTTGGGTTTGTTTTGGAGAGAGACATTTGGGGATTTATGTGTTTTGTTTAGTTCGTGAGAATGCTGAATGTAGCATATTTATTTATTAATTTTTTAATTAAGTAAACAAAGAGATAAAGAAATAGAAAAGCGGGAGTAACGTCTGTTAAATGTATAGACAAGTGTACGGTAGATTAATGCGGTTATTGAGATTTGATCTTAGTATCCGGTTATTGCATAGGCGAACTCTTATTTCAATGTCAACCATATTAGCTTCAGATAGTAAAGCAATTGGCATCAACAAGCTACTCTCCTCTAATTATACAACCCAACACAATATTTTTTGAGCAACATACATTGAACGTAAAAAATTAGTGGCTCTCTACGTTATAAATAGTGGAGTGCTCTTGATGGCCAAATAATTTAACATTTTTACCTATAATGCCGCATAATTTTTATCATTTACAAAAACTATTTTTTCCAACTAATATGTTATGTGTATTGATAAGATAAATGTATAAGTACAATCAATTAATACTATTTAATATTAAATTTGTACTTTTAATTTGGTTAAAAAAAAAAAAAGATTCGCTAGTCAATTTGGTCATTGAAACGTTAAACATTTATTCTTTGACAGAACATTTGCTGGAATACTTTTTTTTTTTTGGAAACCTGTCATGCCTTTTTCTCTCACGAGATTTTTTTTCCAACTAATACATTGTGATAAAAAAAAAATGTCCGTTTAATATTGTATGATTATTAAAATACTATATGACAATAAATAGTGCAATCTTAAATGAACGTTCAAAAGTAAAATTAGACACGTTGACGCTAATTTCACATTGTTTTTATTTAGCAACAAAATATTCGTTAATACATCTGGCCATCTAAAATTTAAACGAGGTTCTTTTCTGACAAAAACATTAGCTGGAAAATTCATTTTCTTTAGAAGATTTGTCAAGAAAAACGTGTTTTCCAGCTAATATGCTATGTGTTAAAGATTGACCGTTTAAACTTTTATTTTCTTTCTCATTTAAATGATAATAAATACTAAAAATTAAATAAAGATTAGGAAAAAAAAAATGCAGAAATTTATGTTGATTATAGAAACTAGTGTACTTCTACATATCTCAATATCTATCAAAGGCAGTCTTAACTTTCTTCCAGTGAGGTAGGTCTTCCAGATCACTCCTTAATAATTTTCTTAAGAAAAAATTTGTAGATATTTAGAAAATAATAAAAAATATTATTCCATAAATTTCGATTTCGGCTGTTGGGATCCTATAAAACAGCCGTTTCTCTCAGTGTTTTGGTCTCCACTGAACTCTCTTTCATTCATCATCTCTTGAAACAACTGTTTCTCTCCTCAAACTCTATCTCCTTCCATTTGATTCAAAGCAGAAACCAACATCAAACAAGAAAGAAACCTTTGAACCTTACTCCATTTAGAATATATTCATTTCTATTCTTCTTCCTTTGTTGACAACGAAACCTCACTCTCCCCATTTGGAAAGATTTCACACTTTCCTCTTTCTCTATATACAACTTTTCTTCTAAAATCAAAACTTCCCCTTTATTTCTCACCGCTCCTTGTTGGCTCTCCCTCAAATCTAGAATAAATTTCTTGCTTTCATCCTCTTTGTCTTGAAATCTCTGATGTGAAGATACCCAACCATGGAGACAAGCTTTTATCCACCTATCAAATACACAGAACACAAAAACATTACAAAGAAACTCATCAAACCTTCTGTTAAAAGAAGCCCAATCACAGATTCATCTAGTCTTTCTAGTAAAAGAGTTGTTAGATTTTCAGTAACCGATAACAACGCAACAGATTCGTCTAGTGATGAAGAAGACGAGTTCTTTACTCGACATAGAGTCAAACGTTACATAAACGAAATCGATATTGAGTCTTGTACTCCCGAACCAGCTAAAGTGAATGTTGGTTTGAAGAGTAGATCAAAGAAGAGTCTTGAAAACAAAGCAAATAAAAGAACGAAGCTAGTTACTACTGGTGGTGTTGAAGGTGGTGTGGTGAAGAAGTATAGAGGAGTACGACAACGTCCATGGGGTAAATGGGCAGCTGAGATTAGAGATCCTGCAAGGCGAGTACGTTTATGGCTTGGTACTTTTGATACAGCAGAACAAGCTGCTTTGGTTTACGATAAGCATGCGATTAAGTTACGAGGACCTGATGCTTTGACCAATTTCGGCCCCAACAGTCAACAACAACATCAGAACCTAGTACAAGAACATGAGCAAGAGAAGAAGAGGAAGAAGAAGAAAACATCAACAACAACGACAACAACATCTTCTGTTGTTGTTAAACCAGAGATAAACCTTTCTTCAGTTTCTGGTTACGACTCTTCAGAAGAGTCTCACAACATTTCATCACCAACGTCTGTTCTTCGTTTTCGATATTCTTCTTCTTCTTCAACTTTAAAAGAAGATGGAGAACATCAACATTTGAGTACACTGAAAGAAGTGAAGAAAGAAGTACAAGAGTTTCAAGATGAGACTACTGCAAATAGTTCGGATGGTGGGTTCGTTGGCGATTATTTGCCGTTAGATGTGCCGTATTTTAACGATTTATTCGATTTTGGACCACCTCTAGGAGATGAGTTTTTTGGTGATTTGAGTTTACCACATCTTGAAGATAATTTTGTGGGTGATAATAACATTTATTCTGGGTACAAGGAAGATTTCAAGATATCAAGTATACGAGTTGAAGATTATTTCGATGATGTTTTTCCTTATGAGAATGTATTAGCTTGACCGATTTATCGGCAAACAGTTTTGTACCGACGGGAAGAGTGAGATATCGGTAGCATTTTTGTTTCCATGTTTCTATTTAGTAATTAGTATATATAGTTTAGTATTATTTATGCCAATTTTTTTGTTAGTGTTCTCTATTGAAATTAATAGAGAACAGAGTGTTTGAAATTTTTGGAATAGAAAGAGCGTGGTTATCTTTTTTTGATCTTGTGTTGGTTGATAATTTTGTGGTGTGTCATTAGGCGCGAGAATCAAGTGTGAATAAGTCATGTTTTTCTTTAATTTTGCTGTTCTTTGCCTTTCGGCAATTTTAACTTTTTGTTCAACGTTTTTCTAAACAAGTTGTTGCTGCACGCGGCCATAGATAGAAGGTACTGAAATCTCTTGCCGTGGAATGCGTTACACAAAGTAGGCAATAAATCAAGCCATTAGTTGGATGTTAATTGGAAAATAATATTACTTTGACTTGTAAAGTTGTGTTTCTATTTTTGGTTTGATACTGTTGGATGTTGTTGTCTTGCATCTTTATGAATCTAAATCAGTAAATCAATCCTTGTTCCTCAAAAGTAACCATGGCTTCAGTTTTGTTTGACTGAGAGTCAACTTAGTCGTGGCTGCGACGAAGCAATTACCAACTTAAAAGAAAAAAAACAAGCGAAAAAGCCACATGAAATGGCTATATATATGTGAAGAAAAATTTGCGTGTACAAATTCCAATGTACAAATTCGTTTCCAAATTCCAATGTAAAATTTCGATGATTTTGCAAATCAAATCAGAATGGTGCACATGTTTTTGTGGAGAAAATCAAATCAAGGAATGGCAGCCAGATTTTCAGTAGTACGTGTGATGATACGATGGTAGAATAGACTATAGAACTTACAATTACAAGTTTATTTTTATTATGGAAAAAATAATAATAATAGAAATTACAAGTGAACTTCGGTAGTTATTACCCTTCTTCATAAAGTAGTTTCTACTAGAATGGTACAACCAAACAACAGTCGGCAGCACTGAACCAATCTTAGTTGTAATTTAGTTGTAAAAAGAGTTGACTGTTAGCAACTCAGTATCAACTATCACATATCAATGTATCAAATCGGATATGAACGAAAGAAGTAGTTCTCATTTTGACCAAATACTAGATCCCATGGCATGCTAATGTAAGGCCCATTCAGCTACGGGCCTCTCAAACCAAAATCCTATTAGTCTAACTAAACTAAGCGAAGTCAAACCTCAAAAGAGCTATTGTTATATAAAAGATACCCAGAGACCATGAGTGTGAATTCCTATCATGGTCATCATTGGTGATTTGCTGCTGAAATCTCTTGAAGTCGAAATGGTACTCATAACTAATTATCGACAACACCTTCCTCCCATATCCGTGTAAGAGTTGAAAAATATTTGAATAATTATACGTCAGAGTGCGACAGTGGCACTCCTTTCCTTCTAATTAGAATTGGGCAGGCAGACTTTTGTTCAGGTATGGTGACGAAGGACCCCAATGTGAGCTGGTCGGTTGGTAGAATTTTGGAGAAAAGGGAACCTGAGTTGCTAAATTTTCCCATATGGGTTAAAGGGAACCTGAGTTGCTAAATTTTCCCATATGGGTTAAAATTTATTGGTGTGAGTTGGGGTCTCAAAAAAATAATTTGTGCGACATTAGTAGTAACTGACTAGGTCACGCGTATGAAAAACAAACCTGTTTTTGCTCAAATGCCTTTTAAAATCGATTACCTCTCTTTCTTCAAAAGAATGGCATTGCTCTTACTATGTTTCCTATTGATTTATTTTTGGAATTTTTCTATATGCTGTATACACATTTATTTACGTTTTTCCTTCTTAATCAGGCATGTTTAGCACTTTATATTATTGTCTAGTGAGTTTTATTGTACATTAATCAGACATGTTTAGCACTCCACGAGTATCTAATCTGTTCTGTTCTGTTCTGTTCTGACTTCTGAGTCTTTTTGGTAATAACTGTAATGAACATATCCGTTTTCCACAAATTTGGTCTTCTTAGTAATAAATATGTTACAACAGCGTGTTGCAAATTGCAATAGTACCTTACTACCTTTGATCAAAATCAATTTTGGAAGAAGAAAAATAACCACATCTGGAGTGCGCCGTTTGTTTGGGGGTGCTGAAGGCACGGACAACTCCTATACCACAGTATACAAAATTCTGTTGAGCCGTACAGAACTACAGTTGTTTCACCCCAAAAATGAGAACATCAAAAAGATTATGTACTGCTTCAAATTGAATTTTGACTGCAATCCATATCTTATTCTTAACTCAGTAAGAAGAAAAGAAGGAATGCACTATGTTTTCAGCTTATCAAATGGAACTTAAACACGTGCATTTTTAGTTATGAAAGAAATGATAGCATAGCATGAGAAGATCTGCAGACATTAGCAAATGCTAATCATCAAGAAATGATTTTAGGTATGTGTAAGGTTATTTAATAAGTTATCCACTTCAATGTTGTTCCTCTATTGGTTGGTTTTAATGATGCATACCTTCACATGAACGATTTCTTCACATGAAACACTTGGATAGTTTGATGTCTTTCTCTGTTCCAAGAGCCATTTTCACCAAGAACAAAGTCAAAACAATAATAATTGTGGTCGAAACTGACCACTTTTGGCAATTTGTTTTAAATCAATTTTGTCCCCCATGCCATTTTGTAAATAACGTCACTGCACTCATGGATCACCATTTTGGACCCATACTAGTAAAACCAAGGGCCACTACTTGGTGCATCCGACACAAAGGTTTAAATTGAACAGTCATGCGTTGTCACCATCTCTATGCGGTTCTCATGTCGCCCAATTTCTAACATTTGTGTTAAGAACATTAGTAACGAATTTGGTGAGTCAGTTTCATGTACGTCTTGAATTAATTTGCTATTTTTCAGTTTTTAAGTGATTCTTACCATGGATCGACAATCATAATCAAAGAAGTCTTCAAGATTGGGTAAGATCTTTCAATTGCTAAACCATTTTAAGGCAAATGCTTCATATAAATATAAATTATAGAACTTGGTGGTTTTAGATATATTTTACTAGTCTGATATGTATTTTTGTGCCAACTAGTAAAGTTAGTAAAACTTTTGAGTGATGATACCAAATATTTGATAAAATCCTGCAGGAGTTATTGATCTCATTTTTAGCTAATGATGACATGGTAATTTTATAAAATGTTATCAACATTCTCTGTAGACATTGTGCTCAAGGGGTTTAAGATTTTAAGCATCTTTTTTTCGTCCATGTTGAACTACAACTCTGCAACTAACTTATTCGTTGGGCTGTATTTGAGGTAACAGTTGGGCTTCTGTCCAACTTTTTTTTTTTTTGATAAATTGCTTCTGTCCAACTTTAGTAGTTCTACACTGTATTTTTTTTTTCGCTAGAAAATTCTACACTGGAATAAATATCTTATGTTCGGGGTTTAGGAAATGTCATTTTCAGTAAACTTAAAAGCTAAAAAAGATGTTGGTAATGTGCAGGCTTTAGAATAGAGAAACGGTGGCTATATGAAATCAGACCTCCACTTGCAAGGCCTGCAAACTTGGTCATACTCTGAGCACTTGTCTTAAACCAAATTTAATGAACAACGACAACACCTGAACTTACTTCAATATATTTGGTTCATTGGTTGATTCTCTGGGTCTTAATTTCATGGGATCTAAATTATGGGTTTTGGGACCACATCAGATGCAAAAGAGGTCCCATTCTTAGAGCCATGCTAACTATCAGCTCCACCATTCAACAAACGTTCAAACCAGACAAAATTTTCTAGCTGTCTGTCTTTCTTATTTGGTTTGCCAAACTTTCATACTTAAGGGAAGGATTCTGAGACCCATTATTTGACTTGTTTCAACCATACTCCAAAGTGTTATACATGCCGAAATAAATGCCAGTCCTTAAAATCTCAGATTCTCAGAACACACCAATATCCCAATAACATGAAATCAACATAATGATTATTGTTTAGACAGACATTTTTAAGTGAGGAAATTCATTTTCATCAGCTCCTCTATTGTGCAAGTTCTGATGTCTCTTTGATTTGGGTTTGACTTGTATTTTTGAGGAAGTCCAGTTGCAGGCCTTGGGGATTGGGCCTATACCAAACTCCAAATGCAAATATGACTTTCAAATTGGATCGTAGTCATCTAGAATTCTAGATCCGGACATTGATTGTTGCAAAATGCAAATTGATGGGGAAAGTTGGAGTTCATGTGACATTTTAAAAGAGCTAAGGTATATCATTCTCAATCGAGGAGTTCATATGCTGAGATGCATAATTTCTTCCACAAATACTTGGATCCAGTTCATCATAAAAGGTCTCTAATCCTTTTTTAGCAGACTCCACCTTCTGACCCATTTCTCATTCAATTTTTTTCAAACTTTTTATGAAGCCATCAGAAGCACTGCTAAGTCCTGACTTATTGCCTCACTTCCTTTGCATAATATTTTGTTTATCTCAAGAAAAAGGTACATTCAATTGGGCCGTGAAATTGACCCATTTAGTTTGATAGTTAGATACATTGATAATTGATTCAATTCAAACGGGAAAGTTGGGCTTAGAAAAACTAACAAATTTAAATCCTTGTTTGGAATTTCAAATTGTATTTGGGCCAGTACGCTAGCTGAATACGTTTTTGGGTTTTAGAAGCTGTTACAACTTACAACTTACAAGTTGCATTTGGGTTTTGAGTTTTGACGTCTTTCACTCCGCGTTTGGGCTTTAGAAGCTACTAGCCTCTTTTATGAGTAATCCATCCCAATAATTTCCATTTTTTTTCCATTTAGTGGATCTACCTAATTTAGTTTATTTTTCTTTAATAATTTATAGATGTAAAAGTACAATTTAACCCCTTCAAAAAAGACAATATAAAAATAAAACCAAAATAGCATAAACTGTAATATTGGTGTTTGGCAAGAAGCAAAATAGGAAAAAAAAAATTTAATGTCGTAATGAATTTTACTGTAGAGCCCCGTTTTCTTTTTAAAGTAAGATTTATTACTATTTCGGGTAATTTACGATGAGTTGGTCTATAATTTTACCGATTGTCACCATTCATTAGCATCGTGGCCCTTCTCAATTTATATAGCATTCGAATAGGTGCTTAACCACTGGTCTGGTCTGGTCTGGTCCCAACTCCATCATCACTCATCAGACAAGTGCAAAGCTTTTGGTAGCATTCTTTAATTTCCTAATTCGGCCGTTTCAGAGTTGACGCCAAATGAATCGGCTTATGGGCTTTAGACGCACTGAATGGGTCCAAAAGCTATTTCAAAATTCAAAATGGGCGGGACAAGCGTACAATTTGAGTTTCAAGCTTCCAATGAATTTCAGTTTGGGCCTTGGGGCTTAAATTTTACTGAATTGGGTTGCAAAAGCCCGGCACATTGACCACTTGCACTTTACAGTGGCCTCTATACGGATGTGGCTGAGTAACTCCATGGAAGAGACTAAATCAAAGCCCAACGCTTGTTTTGGCTTTCTACGTAGTACGTTCTGCTGGTTTTCTTCTCGAGTTCCATGGGGTTTAGAACTTCAGCCGTTGTTAATACTTCTCTTTTCTTACCCCTTTCTTGCTAAAGCTTTCCTTAAGCAGTCTTCCAAGTTCCAACATTACTAAAGGCTTTATTGTAATGAGGAGGAACTATTTTTTTTTTTGATAGAATGAGGAACTAGGAACCTTCTTTTGATTGAGTTATCATATCCAATAGGAACCTTTATGTCTGAAATTCGTATTTATCCGTATAGGAATTTCATATTCTACACAAGAAAAGTAAACTACGAAAAGCAAAAATTAAAAACCCAACCCCTAACTCGTGAATAAAGTTGAGTATGTTTTTGCATTCCACAGGCCATAAGAAAGAACTTGTTTTATAAGCAAGGGGATTTGTGGTGCAATTCCTAAAGGAGAACTCATTGGACGATACCTCCAAAAATGCCACTGTAACAATCCTTTTGGTAGACGTTGAGGCAAGAACCACAGTAATAGTCATTTCGGAACTATGGTGTATAAGTAGTCGAGTATCTAACTTTCAAATGAATCACCTCTAGGAAGTATCCAACAAGTACTATATTGCACCGGAATTTAAACTATTTATAGCTTTCATCTGTTGCCTTGATTCACACATTTCTACGATCGGATTTCTAAAAATATACTGCATCACATGTTACAAAGGTTTGAAAAGGTAGAATTCGTGAAGAGTTGGATACTAGCATTCCGTATATTCGTGACAATTTCCTTTGTCCATCAATGATAAAAAGAGGTAATAGCTCCTAACTACTCTCAACGTAAACAACACTCATCACATTCTTGATTCTGAATAGACTGATATAGCTTAAGAGATGTTAGACCAATTAATCATGTCCAAGAGTGTGGGCCTCCCCGAATTGAATAGGCTCACTTCAGCAGTTCAGCCATGGTTTATGAAGGATCCATATTGTGCTTCTTGTTCGTAAAGTTTTTAAAATGGACAGCCGTGTGAGTAGGTCAGAGGCATGAATGAGCACTCCAAGATTCTCTCAAGCTGTATATATACCATACTATTTTTTCTTTAATATTCCTATATTTTCAAAATTTTCCACTAGATGCATATAGAACTGCCAATTGGTCTACTAGTCTGGACTCTGGTCTTTCGGTTCCAGCACCATTATTCCTTATTCCAACTGTCTTGTCTCCTACCGATTTTGCTTTCAAAAGTGAAGTACCTACCTCTATATATATTTCTCTGAGATCAATAAATATTTATCGACTCTATAGTGGGCTGGTGGTGTTTATATGAACCCCCTGTGCTTGACTACCATCTCAAAAACTTGCCTAAGACCAACCCAGGCATCTGTTGCTTCAAGCTTTGTTTCTTCCCATGCGGAATAAACTGGATACATATGCTGATGCCAAAAGATCTTGTGTTAGATGACCTTAATTATGTTATGTTGTAAAGAGCTTGGGCCCAATACTTCGACACACATTCTTGAGAATCAAATTACGTACCTAAGACTGCAAGCAAAACTCATTCATGGTAGGAGACCCTGGCTTTAAGTTGGTGGGGACTTTGCTACACAGAATTACAGAAGCACCCCTATACAAGTTTATAGAAAGTTCTACGTCCCCACCTGTCTGTCGTTAATGGAAATTCAAGGTACTTACGATAGGCATCAATGTTGGCTCATTGACGAAATCTACAGACGTCTATTATTTTGGAGAATTGTTCCACTCTCCAGGCAATGACATACATTCAGCATATAAGTATGAAACCACTGGAGCAGTCACATCTGGAAAGGTTATTTTTTGTAAGGTTAGTAAACATTACCTGAAGAGTCTCAACTCTCAAGGAACAAAATGGAAATTCAAGGTACTTACAATAGGCATCAATGTTGGCTCATTGAAGAAATCTGCAGATGCCCATTATTTTGGAGAATTGTTCCACTCTCCCTCCCGGCAATGACATACATTCAGCATGTAAGTATGAAACCACTGGGGCTATCAAATCTGGAAAGGTTATTTTTTGTAAGGTCAGTAAACATTGCCAGAAGAGTTTCAACTCTCAAGGAACAAAAAAAGAGAAAGTTAACACAGAACGCGCAATTTCAATAAATCATATAGTATTCAATCAATGTGAAGCATAAACAGCGACTCCTGTGATTAGTACAGAAAAAGGACAAATATCAGCTGCTTACTTTCATATTTGCAAGTTCACCAGGATCATGCTACAATGGCTTCTTTAACCATGTTTTACCAAGCAAAAAAGTTGTGTAGTATACACTTGATAGTGTTTTAATATTCTCTGAAAATTCATCTGTACTGTCTTTGTTCATGGTATAAGCTTATATAAGTAAATAGAGATCATTATTTCAGATAAAAGCTCATAAAAATTTAGTAGAAAATGATTATACCGTCGGAATTCCTCTTGCCCATCCTTCCATGGTTCACAGAAAACCTCCTCCTGGACTCCCGGTATGCTCAAAGTTCTGCATTTACCATTTCAGTAATGGAAACTTCAAAACAGTAAAATTAATAAATAACCAACAGTACATACATATGTACACACATTAGGTACAAATAAGAACAAAGGCTTACTTCGTAGAATGCAGAATTAATTCCCCCATGAGGACTCAAATCCTGCAGTAATATTGGTTACACTGAAACAAATCCAAATCTGCGAAGTGATTTCCTTCTTTGAAAAAGAACATGCCAGTGCCGCTTGTTTCCATGACTGCAGTCCTACTGTACCTTTCCAGAAAGGAAATCCAAAAATATGGTTTTGATTCATTCTATGAGAAATGATCGAGAAACAATTGGGAAAGATCGAGGGATTTACCCGGCACAAATATCTATAGTGGGTGCTTATTGTCCCAATATTGAGAAATTTACCTAATAATATGCAGAAGGAGACAAAGGGAAGGACTGAGTAAGGCGTGCCTATTAGAGGGAGGGACTATTGCCATGGTAGCATGGGACTGCTGATGCCACCCATCTTGGGTGCTTACTGTCCTTCGGTATGTAACAGATGATCTGTAACCCTTTTCCAGAAAAAAACTGATTACCTGCAACCTCTACTTCTGCTTAATATTAACAACAATCTACATAGATTATTCAGATCTACAATCTGTGATAAAGAGAAATGCTAACCCGGCATCTTTAAGGAAACACAGCTTGCATATGTATAGTATATATGCAGCACAGGACCCATTTCTGTTTGGTCAATATAATTACCGTGTAATGACATGAAAAGTTTGTGATTATTTAGCCTTTCACCCCAATATAATTTATGCATGGCTCTTCAAGCACAATGCTCTGGTTTTGCTAATTAGGCAATTAAGTGATGACCCAAAGGAGTGTACATGAGTGATAACACCACAATTCGCATTATGCAACCCTCGAATAAGTTATGTCAAGCAAAACAACCAAATATTTCTAAGTTGACATGAACCTGGTATAAGTTAACAAAAGCAGACTCACCATTTAAACAGGTGTATCTGTGCACAAGTCCACAATTCATCCTTCTTTATTGAATCTTTTGGCATATAGAATGCCTTGTGTACAATGCGAAACCAGAGTAAAAAGTTTACTGGTTTCTACAAAGCAGAAAACAGATGAAGGAACATATGCACATATCAACAAATTCTAACTCAAAAGGCATAGTAGAATGCTAAAAGTTAATTCTTGTACTAAATGTATCATGCTAGCAGAAGCACCAAAACCAAAGAAGATACAGTTGAAGGACACAGGAAGAAATCACAATTTCAAGAATTAAACTGAATATGAATGGTAGGTGGGTTGTACAAAAAGAAAGGGAAAAAGAAAAAAAAAGAAAAGAAAAAAGAATCTAAGGCACATATTCATTCTCCAGTACCGGTTGTGTTCTCGTTCCCATTGCAACTGGGGCTCTTGTATTCCCAACTGAAGCCATGTGAAGAGCTTCCCCCACTTCAGCTGCCTTTTCCATCTGGTGCATCTTCTTTCTGCTCTTATATCTTTGCACCCAAAAGCTCAAGAAACCCAACAATACCAACAATACAAACCCACCAACCACTGAACCCACAATTATCCACACCTTAGACTTGTTTCCCTCATTTCTAGTACCACCAGTTGGCACGTTTGGCACTTCACCAGTAGGTGAAGGAGACACTGGTGCCGGTGACAGGGCAGTTTGCTCAGCCACAATTGCGAAATGCCCCTGATTCAAAGTTGAACAGACATTGCTTGATACTGGTTGAGTGAATTGTGGCAAACCATTAAAATCAATCCAAACACATTGCGCACTTAACCCATCGGGCACTGATTCCACTAGACTAAAATTGATCAAGATTGGCCTACCCCGTGCACTCAAATTCAATTCGGGTAAGTTGACAGCAGATAAATTAATAGCATCATAAGCAAGAACACCCACCACTGGAGTCAAGTAAGTATAACCGGATAACGGATAATAACTCAAAGACAAATTCCCCAAATTTTGATAAACAAGAACAAGCCTTTGAACATAAGGCCTCACAACCACTGCATTTGGAATCTCAAACTCCCAATACCTCACACCTCTGGAATAAAAACTCCCACTCCTAAGCCGCATTGCGGAAATCCTAATACCAGTCAAATTCGAAGGAACTGTCCCATTGTACACATCACCCGTCTTTACCCTCGGACGATCAAATGCCCTATAAGCATAATCCTGTAGAAGTACATCAAGTGACCGACCCGCAACTCCAGAAGTACCAGGTGGAGATTGTGCTCTAACCTCAATTAACCATATCATCCAAAGCAATGAAACAAACATCGAGAGACTCAGTAAAAGCCTCATCGATGACTCTACAATCCCAAATTCAACTCCAAGAAAACAAATTAAACAAAATAATGCTCACCCATCACACTACTCCCAAACTTGTTTAACCACTTTGAATCTAAAGAATATAACAGATCTCAATTTTTTTTACCAACGGCTACTTGAACAATAAAGCAGCTAAAGAACAATGATTCCAAAAGCAAAATAAAAAAATTATCTTTTCTATTTCCAACACAGCATAAAGTTGCACCAACCAACAAATTAGAGTTTACTATAAGATCTGATCAAATGTTAATTTCAGCTACTTACATTTTGGACTAGACCGAAAATCTCTCCCAAGTCCCAACGACAAGTCTAGGGAGTGGAGTGATACAAAGTGTAGAACAACAAACAACTTTTGCTTTACCAGCTACGATTATTATTATTATTATCCAAAAACTAAAAAAAAGAAACACTATATACTCGGAGAAAAATGAATTTTTAGTATTTACAGACTGGCAAAACACACTCGATTTGTTTTGTTGGTGTAGGTGTGTGTGTGTGACTGTGTGTCAGTGTGTGTGTGTGTGCTCAGTTCAGTTCACACAAAATAGTGAATGGAGTGATAAACACCACAAGGAGTTACGGAGGTTTGACTAAAGTACCCTTTTAATTTTTGGGTCAAAGTACCGTGTTACCGTATTCTTGTCTACTAACGTTGTCATTGTCGATGAGTTAAAACTTAAGACTTAAGATTCTTATTGATGACATTAACATTACTCGGGGGGTTCAGTTTTGTTTAATACTTTGATTATGATTAACCGTTTTTTACATTGCGTATGAGAATTGTGTTTACACTCATTGGTGTGGGATCCATATATTGATTTTATATTGATTTTGAAAATCAGAAAATGATTCGGAGTTTAATGTTTTTTCTAAAATGGTCTTTAGGAGTAGTAAAGAGGAAGTATAATTGATCAGTTCAGATATGTTTTTATGGCAATGTAATCAACTTAGTAACAAACTTAGTAAGACTTGAATACTTGTTACGACTGTTAGTCTCAGTTGTGAGTTGTATACTTTCTACTTGTTTTTTGGTCGAATATACTGTATCTTGTAGTTTGCAATTTTGTATACGTGCCCATTGCGCTAACAATAACATTTTCTGATCTAGAGATTTTAATTCTTCTTCTAATACATTCTTTAGAATCTGAAAGCACAAATTATGTCTTTTTAGCCTTAGAAGTTTGATTTGTGTTTTCTTTTCTTTTTCGGTTTCTTATCTCTAAGACTCGAACGAATGTCTGATGTCGTATTTTGTTTCTGTTTACATCAATCAAACTGGGAATATAAACGTGCCAGATCATACTTCATTCTTTTTAAGCACCTTTTTCTTGGTGCACACTTATATATAATATTCCTTCGCAGAGCCATTAAAATATACGAAAGTACAGAACTACAGATTGACATTCTTGGCGTGGGGCGGGCACTATTTTGTTGGGGTATCTGCTTCTATTGACTACTACATTTAAAAAGTTAATGCTTTCATAACTCACATTAATAATTTGGGCCTAGTCATCCAAGGCTCCAAACCAGACCCATTTAAAGGCCTAATGAAATTATTAGTTTATAGTCACTATCATCCTATCTCCATTCTTGGGACATGGAAGCAACTCATTTAGGCAGTTGCGCAAATTTCACCAAACAATCCTACAATAGGACTATAGGAGATGACATCTCGTTGTGCCAACAAAGAAAATCACATGGTCTACCTGTATACTTGATATTTCTATGGTTGTGAATGCTCTGATTTCTTCGGTAGGTAGGACCATTAAGGTATGTACTGTCAGATTGTGAAAAATCAGTTTCATCGAGGTAGCAGTATAGCACCAACTTTATCTCTTTCAGTGTGCTGCGGAGTAGGAGTTCTGACTTTTTAAAATCACATGCGAGCTTGGTCAAGTGAAAACTTGCAGCTATTATTACAAAAGTCCAATTATCAGTCCTTGTCTCCACACCGCAAAAACTTCTTCAAAGATGCCAGTACCCATCCTAACAAAAAGAATAACAGATATACGCATAAAAAAATGTTACGAGACCGAGAAGCAACAACCTTACTAATCTATAGCATGCAACTGTCAACCCAATACTGCAGAGAAACTTCTACCAAGTATCTGGTCTTGCTAGTACTTGAAGAGAATTCTTCTATACTGTGACTCTGTGAGTTCCACTCAGCGTCCACCTAATGTCACTTGAGCAAAAGAATTATACACCTAGAGGGTTTTCGAAGAATGCATTTAAAAATCCATAATGGGGAAAAAGAATTTAACATCAATTATGCCTTCATATCGCTTCGAAATTGGAAGTGTCCTAGACCACAGCACACAATATTTCGTGGTAAAAAAATCCATCAATAACAAGAGTAAACTTCATTTGTACGCAACACAACACTACACCTATCTGTTAAGGTCAAAACAACAAAAACAAGCACAACTTGTCACCAAAAAGAGAAAGGTTTCCTAACTTACCCTCGGGCGGCTAGCACATCCAAATTCTTAACAAAACCATTAGATGAAGAAACCTCCCTCTGAGATATTTTACTACTCTTACCATAAAAGATATCCCCTTCCATCTGTGGAGATTCTACAACAAAACTATTTCTGGAGGATACTTGTTGAAACTGCAACAAAGCAAACATGCTCACAGCCACCAATGCAGCATGGCCTAACACGCCACCCATTTGCTCCAAGTTGAGAGATCTCTTAGCAAAGGTAAAACTAGATGACAGAACTCGCATCAGAATGCTAGACCTCTTCCTCTCGTGACTCTTCGAGATATCACCAGATTGACTTCTAGGTGATTCAAATAGATTTTCTGGTGAAATAAAACGGCCAGCATTTTGTACATCACCCACAAATGCCAGAGCCTCTTCAATGACTTTGTACTTCTTACCATGGTGATCAGCTAGTCTCATTGCAAGAACAATGCGGCTCTGCTCTAACCGTGCAATAGCAGCATCTCTTTCGGCCCGCTGTTGCAACTGAACAGTCTGCACATTATAGAACATTTATACTTAGCGTAGAATCAATACCAAGCCAGAAGAGAATGTAAAGCATTATAGATGTTAAACACTACTACTTGAAGGAAGACCCTGCATTAGAAGCTAACTCTCGCAGCTGTAGCATTGCGTTATAGGCAAGTACTGAGATAAGCTAATACCATGAAAGTAATACGATAGAAAAATAACAACCCCAGGAAACTTAATAACATAGAATGATTAAAGCATGTGATCAATGATACAAAAATTTCTGCCAATGGCCAAGGAAATTACAATTAGTGAACACATAGAAGGAAAAGTGTGAAGGGTAAAAGAAGGGGGTGAAGGAAGAATTGGTAGAATCCTGGTGATGACATGCTTCTTCATATATGAAATAGTAAATTTTGATAATATTTATCTGAAAAATGATATGCAGAACCATCACAAATTTAAACTAAAACACAGGTGCACATATAGTCATCATAAACAAATAGCGCAGTCGCAGATTGGTCATCCAAATTCCAATCAGAAGAAGTCAAATGATGTAGGGTCAACAACCAACTTTTGTTACGTAATAACTAATAAGTACACAACCAGATAACATATGAAGTACTTTGTGTCATGTATTCTCCATAAACACGACTGTGTAAACAATTAAGATCGTTAAAATGAAATATCATTAAAATAATGAAATCAGGTCGACTACAATAAAATAGACTATTGACTATCCAGAAGTTGCATGCATACAGCCTGAATGGGAGCCCAACTACAAGCACTACCGCCTTTACAAGGCAATAAGGAAGCGCTACCGCCTTTACAAGGAAGGTAGAGGCGTAGAGCCCAGGTACACAAAGATGGTACTCCAAATGACAAGAACAAAGAATCCCAACATACACCAAGAAGACACAAAGAAATAACCTAACCAGCTAAGTTTGTGCAGGGAAAAAACTGATTAGTATAATCATAAAGGTGGGATCTGAAACAATCCTGCAAATAATAATTACAACATCATCGTCCTTTAAGATTAAAAAAAAAACATAACTACTCGCCCAATCTGCATCTCATCATAGGAAACACTTAAGCAATTATCTTACCTTTCAACGCACTGAATTACTAAAGATCACTATATCAAGGAAACAGTAATTAAGAGAAAAATCAAGGACTTCCTTCTTCATTCATTAGTCTTAATCTCAAAAGAAGTCTTTCAAAAGATATCAATTACAATATGCAGATAATAACAAGGTTTAACATCAAATTAGATTGTTGATCGTATTCCCTGCGAGAAATATAAAAATTATCATAAACTATGAAGTCCCAAACTCTCAGCATTCTTGTTTATATATTTTTTTCTCATCCTCAAAGGTGGCCTCCAGATATAAAATATCCTCTCTTCTTCTATAGTTTTTTTTTTTGGATAAGTAGATTTCAGTAGAAAGGAAGTGCAATGCACGGTTACAGATAGTGAGTGAGAACATCACAAGTTCTGCAACCAAAAGGAAGCAAACAGATAAAACAAAGAAAATTACATCCCTATAATATAATTCCCCCGGAGTCAACCATTATCACACGAGGGCAATCCAGTACCAAATTCCTGAATTGGTATTGTCGCCTTTCCTCTCTTCTTCTAGTTGTACACAAATTGTAAATGAAGAAAACAAAACGCATGATCTGTAAATAATAGTTGGTCATTAATTTCTTTGCATCTGATGTGCTTACCAAGATTTTCCACTGTCATTTCTTCAAAGTTTACATCAACACCGACTTCATTCAACCCAAAGCGGGTTGAGTGATCAAAAGTGACCCACATCATCATTCATCACTGCACAAAGCTGTGAGAATGTGCATTTCAGGTGTAAAGGAAATCATTTATACTTCTTCTCAAAAAATCTCTAAATACCGTAAGGTTTGATCCAAAAGTTGGGTTCTATTTCTTTTTTATTCACATTTCACAGTAGCACAGACCATTATCCTTGATACAATACAATTGACCCTATGGTAGAAAAGAATTTAACTCTTTCATAATGCAAAATGGCCACTTAAACGCATTCTCTTTTTAAAAAAGGACAGGCATTCTGGAAAGCACCCTTGAAGGTCTTTGAAATGGCACCAAACTATCAATAGAACAAAAGTAGTTTGCTATGTGACTGCTTGAGATGCGGGTAATGCTATAATTGTTTAGGAAATCACCGGATTTCCAGAAGCAACCTAAGGTGCCTCGGCTATCATTTGTTCCATGGACGATCTCAATATTCAAATAAGTTTCTAAAGTTCTAGAGATATGAGCAAACAACCTGATATGCCTTAATTGAGTCGGGAACTCAGGATGCATTTTACAAACTCCAGGAGTACATACAAAAAACTCTAGTTGGGACGATGAAATTATACAAATCATAAAACCTTGGCAATTAATGAAATCATATGCAACTTGATCTGTTAGTTGCTACCAATATAACCGCTGCATTCTTTTTCAGTGGCCAATTAACCAAACCATTCAAACCAGTGATTTTTAAGCACACAATTCTAGACACATACATTTGAATCTATTACAGTAAACACATTCACTACAATAATATCCGACCGCTCATTGAACACACAAAAAGAGCAAGATTTTAAGTACATAAAAAAAAAACAAATGAAGCCTAGAAAGAAAAAACTTACATGAAAAAACTCAAGCTGGTCTTCAAGATTCTCAAGAGCAGTCCTAATAGCATTCAAACTTTTGGCTTCGGCAATTGCTGACTCATCAGCAACCATTCTGACATCTTTCATAAACACATACCCACTACTCCTATCACGAGATTTATTACTTTTATCGGTAAAGAAAATATCGTCGGTTTTTTTAAGGGTTTTGACAGTGTTAAGGAAATGAGATCTTGAAATTGAATGAATTGCATCGCTTAGTTTGTCATGTATGTCCCATATTTTCTCTAACACTGCTTCGATTTCTTCACTTGTTTCCATCTCTACCCCTCGCTATCTAGCTCATAGAGGGGAGAAGGGTTGAGGGGGAAACCGGGATTTGGGAAATGTTTTAGAAAAGTTTGAAGAAGAATGAGTATGGAACTGGGCTTGTTTTTTATTCCTTTTTTTGTTTTTATCTGTTATTAATTACTTAAGAGAGGGCTATGATTTTGTTATCTAAAACTGGAAATTTTTAAACGTTAACAAAATGTTTAGGAAAATCTCGGTTTAGACTTATATCCCGACACCACGAACCCGGTTCCGGCAGATATCGCAATATATCGTACTAGCGAGATACGTATACTTTACGTGGTATAACTACCACTCAAACCACTATTTCTCAGCTTCTAACCTAAACAAACTCGACGTGACTATGTCCCTGAGACCACTCAAACCATTCAATTCATAGGTAGTCCAATCTTTTGTCAACCACCCTATAAAGCCCTCACATGACTAAAGCCCCTATAGAGTTTAGGAGCAATGTTCTGGGCTTAAGATTTTAAAACATAACCGATAAGCCCTAACCAGTGACCCTTTGGAACTTTACATACTATTCACTATAAATCACAATACCATAATGTCCAACTCTTTTTGTTAAATATTTTCAATTAAAATATTTTAACTCATAATTTATCAAGTAAGATCCTGATAACTTGTTTTATATAACAAAAACTTGGATGATAAAAGGAGATGAGCACTCGTTAAAAATAATACTTTTATTCCTTTAATCATCAAGTCAAAGTCCATAACTTATTGTTAACAATTTCTTTTCTCACTTATTTATCTTATAAATTATATTTTTATTCACATCCAAGCCAAGTCTAAAACTAAAGGTTTCCTTCCGTTCCACCACACCAAAAAAGAAAATCTCCAAAACCGACATTTTGTACATATAACCAAAAACACCCTTTGTCGATAAAAAATGACATTTGTAATCTCAAACCTTTCTCCATCACTTGTTCAAAATAATATTTTCATTTCCATATACAAAGGGAATCACTTTTAAATTAGAAGAAAGGTAATATTATATTTGTTTGAATCTATTATAAAAATAATTTATGATATTACAAATAGTTTAACAACTTCCATGACCCTATCAACCAAAACTATTATGTTTTAAATGACCGGATATCTATTACTTATTACAACCTTAAAATGATAATATAATTATTTGTCTATGTATTTCATTAAAAAAATGTAATTTGTTTTAGGTTTGAGTAAAGGAAGAACAAATTCGAACTCTTGTACTTGATTCATTAGATTGTGGATGTGCATTTTAAATTTTTGGACTTATCCAATTATTACTAGAAACTTGGACTTTGAGTTTGTAGATTATTGTTTCCTTTTAGAATATAAATGAGTTTTAAAAGCGATGTAGTAAAAAAAAAATATATAGGCCCGCCCAAAGCCCGACCCTAAAGCCCTTAAAGAGGGCTAGGGTCGTGGTCGAGAAGAGAACACTTGTGACCGACCGATCAATTACAATATCCGAAGGCTTTAAATGTTTAGGGCCGGGCTAGCCCGACCCGGCCCATTGCCCACCCCTAACTCAAACCATTCAATTCATAGGTAGTCCAATCTTTTGTCAACCACCAAAGTATTCCCTTCATGAATTCGCGTATAAATTTCTTTTGGAGCAATGTTCTGGGCTTATTGAGAACCGATAGAAATAGTGACATTTGGAATTCATACAACTATATCTCGAAACATTTGTAAAAGAATATGAATATGAATTTTAACTCATAGATCAAGTAAGATCCTGATCCTAATTGGTGTATGTGGGGATGATAAAGGAGTTAGTGTCGTTATGGGTCTTGAATTAATTTTAGCAGCTAGTGTGAGGGAGTGATATCCTCATTCAGGAATATCAAGCACGTGTCCAGCATAGTGGAAATACCACACCGATTTCTATTCTCGTTATCTGAACTGCCTTCAGAGCAACCTACATCATTAACTCACACACCCGAACTACGAGATCGCTCCAGAATAGATCGACTCGCACATCCTCACACAGAGTGTTCTATCTCGTGACACAACCTATCTTCTAGAAGCAATCATTGCCAAAGCCATACTTACACATTCCATCACTGCAAATTATAAGCCACTGTAACCACTCTCCATCATTATAGAATTCCTACCAACACCATTCCAATACTCCTTCTCAATCTCAACCATATATTTGTGTTTGTCAGTACACGTGTTGGATAGATCTCCACGTTCACCAGTTATAAATACCCCTTACATGAACTACGCCAGACCTAATTATTCTCTCCCCCCAAAATCGAGAGATAGATACGTAGGCAGTTTGCTTAACAACGAACTATGTCTTTCCCATTTCCAAACCCTTTCTTTTCCCTTATCACATTTTGTAAGGGATAACCAAAATGCTCCTTTACATTGGCGTCGTCTGTGGTCTTGATTTCTTGAGAAATCACTTTACAAAAACAAAAATACCCAAGCCCACGAAGCATGGCAAGCCTCGAAGTTCAGATCCAGGGGTTAGCAAATCAGTTAGGAACAATGAATGAGCACATCACCTTGCTTAGGCAGGCGAATGTTGCTTTGAAAGCACAAGTGGACGCACAAACTCCACCTTGCGTTAGCAGAGGACGGTATCAATGAAGTAAATCAGCAGATTAACGAGCTTTCACAAAGAATAGATCAGAGCGCAATCAAGAAGGACGCCACCCAGATCGTTCAGAAGATGTTAAAGACATACCGCGCATCTCTTTTCACAGCTGAGGTACTCAGTAAATCCTCTCCTCCAGATTTCGTCTAACAAAATTTCACAATGTACGATGACAGCACGTGTCTAGGTCAACATTACATTCAGAGCCTCGCCCTCTATAATGCCCAGGAGTTCGATCATCTCTATTGTCGTTTGTTTCCTATCAGCCTGCAAGATGGCGCTCTCGATTGGTTCTTTTCACTCGAGCCAGACTCGATAAAGAACTTCGAGAATCTCACTGACCTATTTGCTAGCCAGTACGTCCATAACAGGCGTAAAAAAACAGATCTAGATTTACTATTCTAGCTTTCACTTGGTGAAAATGAAACAATCCGCGCCTTCTTAGGTTGGTTCAAGACCGAACTACTTGGCATGGAAAGCGGCCTCAAAGAGTCGTTTGCCACATTGGCATTCTCCAACACCTGCCGAGTGCGCAACACAGTGCTATCCAGATCGCTCATGAAAGAGCGACCATAAACTTTGTCTGAGCCGTACGCTCGAATAGACAAGTACATCAAGTTACAAGAATGCCTGAAACGTCATGGTTTAATAGAAGAACAAGAAGTTGCAGCGATCTCTGATGACCACCTAGCTTAAAAAAAGCGACCCAGACAACAATGACAGAAGACTGGGAACAGACCAAGCAACAACCACGAGTTCGCTGTACTCACCCAATCTCCAAGTTACATACTGGACAAGATCAAGAGAGCTGCATATTACCAACCTGACGTACGGCAACCAGGAGATCGACCTGACAAGCCTTACTGTGCCTTCCACCGAGCAAAATGTCATGAGACCGATGAGTGTTGGGGGCTCAAGCACTACCTCCAAGACCTCATCGAATCAGGGCATCTCAACCATTACACCAATATTGCTGATGGCGACCTGCGCCATAAGCTCATGGCTCGCAGGGAACAGAGTAGATCTCCACCTCGCCATAATCGCCTAAGTGTCCAAGCTCGCCCTCATAGCGAGGGGCCCCGCTGGATCAACCGTTTCCGCCATGGCGCAAGTAGCACTTGTCGACGCAGATATAATGACGAGCGATACATATGATCACGTTCGGGGATGATTACATTGCATCCTCTAGAAAAAAGGAGGCGTGGCTTTTTTCAAGAAGTCTACCGTTCTCTTCCGCAGATCGCACCTGCCCGCGCATTCGGTTGTCGTGCTTCGGTGATATAATTTTCACAGAGGCCGACCTCAACAAGGTTTGCCTTCCTCATAATGATGCCCTAGTGGTCCATGTCAAAATCAGTGACTGGACAGTTAAACATGTCCTAATAGATCCTCGTAGTTCGTGTGACATCTTGTTCTACCATACCATCAAAGAGATGAACCTGCCTAAATCAGTCTTCATAGATCCAATAGCTCCTCTCTATAGGTTCAATAGCTCTAAAGCCAACCCAATTGGTGACATTATACTCCCAGTCTCTGTTGGATCCAGGGAGGACAAAGTTAGCTTCAATATACGTTTCAGCGTTCTAGACATCCACTCGTCCTATAATGCCATCTTAGGACGGCGTTGGATCCACCAAATGCAAGCTATACCATCACCACTACATCAGGTACTCCGCTTTCCTAGCCCTAGGGGTATGATAGAGCTTCACAGCAATCAGCTCGAGGCTTATCACTGTAATTAGATGCTCTCAGCGAACAAGTCCACTGACCCGTCTATCAGCACTAGGAGCGAGCCCACCAGCTACACAATGGCCAAAGATTTAATCGCTGAGGTTAAATCCAAAGCACCAAAGCAGAACACTGGGGGATTTATCAAAAAAGTCCATTCGTCAGTCAGGACCCCAGAGGTCGCCCATGTTCCTGTTAATCCACCAGTCAGGACCCCAGGGGTCACCCCAACACTTGTTAGCTCACCAGTACATATTCCAGAGGTCGCACCAGCCCCTGTTGTCATGACCACAGAGGTCATATCAGCCCCTTTTGTCGTAACCACAGAGGTCGCTCCAACTCCTATTGCCAAGACCTCCATTCCTCAAATCGACAAAACACCACCAGAGACCAGTTCCCCAGAGGTTGCCTCATCTTCAAAAGAAGCAGTTCAAATTGAAGAAAAGGAGCGAGTGAACTTAGGAACAGAAGACGGTCCCAAGTTCGTCTATATGGGGGCTAACCTTGACCCTACACTCAAGGCCTATCTTGTAAACTTTTTATCAATGAATAAAGATGTTTTCGCTTGGTCGTATATCGATGTGCCTAGTTTAGATCCTAGTGTTGTATGTCATAGGTTAAATGTCAACCCTAATGCTAGGCCAGTTCGGTAACGACCTCAGAAGTTATCCCTGAGATTTCAAAAAGCAATCAATGATGAGGTCGACAAACTCAAACAAGTCGACTTTATCCGGAAGGTCAACTACCCAGAGTGGATCGCTAACATAGTAGCAGTTCCAAAGAAGAATGACACAGTTCACCTCTGCGTTGACTTTACCAATGTCAACCCAGAAACACCTAAAGATAGCTTCTCTTTACCTAGAATAGACCGACTTGTAGACCAGACCTGCGGCCACGAGCTCCTATCATTTATGGATGCATACAGTGGATACAACCCGATCCCACTCGCTGAAAAAGATCAAGAGAAAACGTCATTCATCACAGAATAGGGAATTTACTACGACACGTCCTCCCGATCGGCCTTAAGAACACTGGAGCGACCTATCAATGACTCGTCACTGACATGTTAGGTGACACCATGGAAGTCTACATAGACGACATGGTGGTCAAGAGCAAGAAAGCGGTTGACCACCTCACTCACCTTGAGCAGACATTCTCCAGATTACGCCGAACTCAGATGAAGCTCAATCCCGAGAAATGCCTTTTTGGAGCTTCCTTCGGAAATTTTCTTAGGTATCAGGTATCACAACGAGGGATCGAGGCCAACCCAGGCCAGATCCGTGCGTTCTTGGAAATGCCCGATCCAAAGACAAAGAAACAAATACATAAACTATCAGGAATGGTTGCAGCACTCAACCGATTCATATCAAGGGAGTCAGACAAATGTCGACCTTTCCTGCAGCTTCTCAAAAAAAGAGAACAGTTCTTGTGGAACAACCAGTGCTACCAGGCGTTCTCTACTCTTAAAGAATACTTGACAACACCGCCTGTCCTAGCAAAATCAATAGACGGGGAAATGTTGGGGCTTTACCTTGTGGTGTCAGACTTTGCTATCAGTTCGGTTCTCTTCAAGGAGGACAACAATTTAGAAAAACTGATCTACTTCACAAGTAAGACATTAACACCAGCTGAAAAAAAACTACTCTTACATTGAAAGAGTAGTACTTGCATTGCTATACTCCGCGAGGAAGTTCAGGCCATATTTTCAAGCACACCCAATCAAAGTACTCACCGACCTTCCCACTAAAGAAAATCCTTCTTAAAGAAAATAAGACAACTCGCATGGCAGTATGGGCAGAAGAGCTCGGGGAACATCACATCGAGTTCGTCCCATGCACTTCTTAGAAAGGACAGGTCATTGCAGACTTTCTAGCAAATTTTTCTATCGATGACCTGAATTGAGAACCAGAAACAGATATCCCATCCATGAAAAAATAGGACAAGTCCATTTGGTCACTCTTTGTGGATGGTTCTAACAACCCCGGAGGAAGTGGAATCAGAGTCGTCTTAGTATCTCCAGATGGAACTATGGTGGAGAAATTAGTTCGCATCGACTTCACGACCTCTAACAACGAGGTAGAGTACGAGTCACTAATCATGGGGTTCAGAATGGCACTACAGCTCGGTGTAGAGGAACTTCAAGTCTTTAGTGACTCGCAACTGGTTGTTCGCCAGATTGCTAAAGAGTACACTACCCATGAAGGTAATCTTTCTAAATACCTTCAAGTTGTTTATCAGTTACTTTCTTCTTTTAAGAAAGCCACCATACACCACTTCTTGTATGACGAGAACCGTCATGTAGACAGTTTAGCTTATCTGGCTACTCAAACACCGAACTGCGCCCCTAGACAATTACTCATCAAAGTAATTGACCGACCTGCTTACCAAACTGAACACATCTTGGAAATCAGCGATCTGTGCCCACTCTCTGATAGTCAGATGAGTCTAACATGGATGCAACCCCTCATAGAGTACATCCAACATGGTACAATCCCAGCAGAATGTAACAAAGCTAGACAAGTTCAATATCAGGCACGTTGTTACTACCTAATCAACAACAAACTATTCAGAAAGTCTGCTGGCGGACCTTACTTGAGGTGCATAAGCCTAGAACAAGGTCAGTTGATTTTTGCAAAAATTCATGAGGGCAAATGCGGGAACCATGCTGGAGGTCACTCCTTGGCTCACAAAGAGATCTCCCAGGGATACTTTTGGCCATGAATGCAGGTAGATGCCAAAAAGTATATGCTCAAATGCATCAAATGCTAGACTTTTGGCCACAATATTATCCAAGTAGCTCGCGAGTTAATCAACATTACCAACCCTTGGCCATTTCGCATGTGGGCTTAGATATCATGGGACCATTCATCCCACAAAAAAACACTGGCTTTTGGTTCGTCTTGGCCGCAACTGATTACTTTACTAAGTGGGTCGAAGCAATCCCCTTAGCTCATGTCAAATAGGCCCATGTCAGAAACTTCATATGGACACACATCATCACCAGATTTGGCTTGCCACACACACTGGTGATGGATAACGGTTCCCAATTCAAGGGAAAAACAGTGAATGAGTTTCTGGCCAAGTGGAAAATCGTTCATGCATTTTCCACTCCCCAGTACGCCCAAAGCAATGGCCAAGCAGAAGCTAGCAACAAAGCAATCCTCAAAAATTTGAAGAAGAAGATTAAAAAGAACAAAAGGCAAGGGCCGAATCAGTTGGAAAACATCTTATGGACTCACCGAACAACAGCTCGCTCTAGTATAGGCGAGTCGCCATTTTCACTATGCTATGGCATGGAGGTTGTTATTCCTACCGAATTGACAGTCACAACGACCCAGTCAGAGCTCGTCGAATCTGGGCAAAATGACTCTGTCCTAGCTCGAGAGGTCGACCTACTGGAAGAATGCCGCGACCTAGCAGCCATCAAAGTGGCATCTTACCATCAGACTCTAAAGAAGTCATACAATAAGCGATTCAATCCTCGATCCTTTTAACCCAGTGACCTAGTTCTGAAAAAGACTCAAGATGACTCTAAGCTAGCACCAACATAGGAGGGTCCGTAGATAGTGGAACGCGTTGTCGGCAATGGAGCATACTGGATCAAGACCCAAGAGGGGAAACCATTACCATGTCCTTGGAACATTTATTTGTTAAAGAAATTTTATCAATAAAAGTGTAATATTTTGCAATCCATGTTTCTATTTACTGCAAATTTTGATATAATTTACTTATGTGTATTATTACAACCTACTCCGTTCAAGCTCATCAACAGACATGGAACTCGCACTGAAAGAGCCACCAGCATACGCGAGCCACAAATACGCTCTTCGCGAACAATACACTTTCTTAAGCTAACACGCTCTCCACGAGCAATACGCTTTCTTAAGCTAACACGCTCTCCGTGAGCAACACACTTTCTTAAGCTAACATTCTCTCCGCGAGCAACACACTTTCTTAAGCTACCACGCTTACTCGAGCTACCAAGTTCCACATCCTAGGCTATGAATACCAATTGGCGTAGCAGAAGTGTTGCATTGTAGATCACGTCTTACAATTCGATTGTTATCCTTGAATCCACAAGGAACACTCTTGACATATCAAGAACAAATAATTTTAAGTTTCTGGAATTTTATTGATAATTGCATAAAAAAAAATCCATTACAATGAGAGTGTCTAGGGACTAAATCACATAAATAACTTACTAGGGACACTTGGCAATCTATTATAGACTGCATTCCTAAAAACAGATAATTCTAACTACTAATAATAACTACGAGTAATTGAATTCTATTAGCAATTAGTCTGCTGATAATTGAATTATGCCTGAATTCAGTCTTAACCTACATCATTGGGTATCCAACACCTTAGGGTGAGACTGGAATCAAACCAACATAGTTATGGGGTTGGCTTTTATAGGCGTTAGGAGTTTGTAGTTGGTAGAATACGTGTGGTGGTATGGACATGTATACTACTAGGATGAGCGACACGTCCTCACAAGGTGATGGTTCCAAGTACGTATTATGTTGTTTGAGCTCGTATAGGAAGAGTGTGGTTAAAAAGATAATGATGGTAGTGATTTGAGTGTTGTAGCGGATAGAGGTCTGATACCAATGATAGCAATGATGAGATAATAGGTGGTAGTGTCACGAGATGGAGTCGAGTGACAGGTCACTAGTAGTGAATTGTTGTCGCCGAGTGTGCGACTGCTTGCATGTCTAGAGTCGAATAACATTGGTGGAGTGTTTGCATGTGTGTGCGTCACGTGCATAAGATGTATTATGAAGTGGTATGTTTGGAGTGGTTATGAGTTGGTGGAGTCATCGTGCATGTTGGGATCGATTTGGAGTAGGAGGTCCCTTACACAGAGCATCAAAAACATTCATATCATTCATGCAAACCCGACAAGCAAGAGATCTGTATACACTGTTATTACAACCTATGAGATCACTTGTTTCTTCTCCTTACTGTTCTCTCTTCTCTTCTCTCTCTCTTCTCTCTCTGTCTTCTTTTCTTTTTTCTCTCCCTCTTTTTCTTCCTCTTTCCTTTTATCTCTCTTTTCTAACCTCCTCCTCCCTGTTCGTTGATCTTCCCTCCATCCAATGTCTCTTCGCTCTCCATGTATCGCGGCAGTTATCTTGCGGTTAGGATTCCACTCTCTCTCTCCACGTCTCGCAGCGGTTCCAAAGCAGTTAGGATATCGCGGATATGATCCCATGCAGCCCGCTTCCCCGTACTATACCACATCCGGTCCATTTGTCACCACTAGCCTTTTAGGTCATGAATATGACCCCTACAGATGTCCTCTCTCGGTCATATTGATGGGCCGCGGACAGCGATGGGGCCGAGAACTACATTTGCTCATTCCATACACCCTTCGCGGCATATCTCTCTTCCTTTCACTGCCACCCCCTATTATTTTACTCTTTTCCCACAATTTCTCTTTCTCAGTACGTGCTCCACGTGCTTCCTCTTTATTGTCACGTGGAAATATGGGCGCACACGCACGCGCATCCAAATCTGCCTCTTCGATTTTCGAGATACCACGTGTCCCAATTTCTCTGGTTCTTATTCTTTCGGTAAATCCCCTTTTGCCCCTCCCTCTTCAAATCCTGCTCAAACTTATTACTTCTCTCAAAACCCCAAACCCTCACTTTCCCTTCAACTTCTCTCCCTTCAACCCTTCCACTTTGTCTCTTCTATTCTTCCCTCCGGTGGATATCTCCAGCTCCGATCGTGCTCTTCACCTTCCTCAATCGCTTTGGCTTCCTCCTATCGCAGGTTTGTTTTTCCCCTTCTGTTCATTTTCTTTTCCTCTCGTTATTTGTTTTAGTATCTTTTGGGTGTTGCTCCATCACTTTCTTCTTTTCTTGCATTGCAATATCTCCCTTTGTGTGAAACCCCCTTTTTGCGCTGATTCCATCATGTCTGGATCGGATCGGCGGCTACCTCCGCCACCAAATCCGGCCGATCTGGATTGACTACCCCCAGATCTAGCCATCCCTCCGTGGACCGATCGGAATCCCCCGCTTCTGACTCCACCAGTCTAGCCACTGTTCCATCTACTTCTGGGAGGAAATCATCTCTTCCTCCCCCGCCGTCGTACTACCGTAGACCCAACTTAGATGCCGTTAAAGCCACTTATGGCATACCCAACGACGTGATTCTAGAACACGTGTATGGTGTCACCCACTTCCCTCACTTGGTAACTCCGTGACCTGGTTATCTCGTCACTACTGTAGGACCAAATAGCGGCAGGTTTGTGTTTTCCCTTAACTCTTCTTGACGTCGAAGTATGTAACCATTTCAACATTCTGCCATGTCAAGGCATAGGTAATTTCTGGCGTGTTATGTACGCCGCCAACCATTACAACGCGACCTACTCCCCCAAAATCCAACTCCGCGATATACTTGCCCATTTTTATATAAAGAAAAGCATTAAACTTGGGAGTGTGGGATACCAATCCTTCTGCACTCGTCCGCAAAAGAAGTCTTTTATTCTTCACATCACCACTTCTGACAAAGTGTGGCACTATTATCCGTTGTATGTGTCTAGGAGTTTTTTATCCACGGACCTCCCTTCGAAAGTTTCTCTGAGGCATCTCCATTTCCTTACAAGCGGTAAGTAATCCATTTAGAGTCGCAATATTTATGTCCAACTTGTTTGTAATTTGCCTTTATTTTTGGTGATCCAGGTTGGAGACCCGATTCGCGATCACAGATATATAGCGACGTTTTTTCAGAGATTTTCCAATCCCTTCGCGATTTGGGGAGTGCCCAGTGTGAAGTCCTCGGTATAGATCCCAAAAAAGCCAATCCTCTCCTACTTGACCCTTCTTTGAAAGACATCGACAAATACCAAGGCCCCCTCTATCGACTGCCGCCCCCCAAAGAAAGAAAGCCAAAACCTTCCCCACCCCAAAAAAGAAAACGTCCAGTTCACCGGTCTTTCAAGTATACCACCAAAATCTCTCACTCTTGTGTTGCTGCTCAATGGGCCACTGCTACCAAGGCCTCGACTACAAAAGTTGTCCCACTTCCTCCTTCATATTCTCATGTGGCTGAGTGGGAAGACGACTTTGCCCACAATCTTGATCCAACTTCTGCCCCCGATATGGATGTAAATAAATACAAGCTTTGGGACAGCGACTCTGATGGCGATGCGCCTATTGAAGTTTCTAATAAGAGTCCTCCCGTGAAAAAGGCCAAAACCACTTCGCATTCCAACACTAGTGCCCGTGCTGAGCCTTCGCGGTCTATTGCTCCCACACGCCGCTCCAGGCAGGATTCAACTCTAGTGAGTCCATTAACATCCGGCCAGGTTGAAGTCTGGCATCCCAAATTCAAGGCTAGAGACCGCGATGTCAACACTCGTGATTCAGCTTTGGAGAACCCAGCTGTCGCAGCATCTCTATTTTTCAGCTCCCATCTCCCTCGGGATCAAGCCTATGGAGACTCTGGCACTGTCGCTTCCCATAGGGCTTCCATATATACTGGTTGGGAAAAGGTGTGTGTTATTAATTTTAATTTCCCATTATTTGTCCTACTACCTTTGATTCCAAATATGTCTCTCGCGGTGAGCACGGATATTGGCTCGTATTAGCGCGACCTAACCAAGATCTTGTGGAGAATCTGGATGCTGCGAAGCAAGAGATTGATTGCTGGAAATCAAAGTATGCTAAGTTGGAGAAGGAAAGGGATGTATCTCAAAGCGCGGCACACAAGTCACAGAAAGAGCTCCAGGTTGCTGAGGATAAGCACCGCGACTACGTAGCGGGGGTAAATTCCAAACTGGAAAGTTTGAAAGAGGCGGAGAAACTTGCCTCTCAAGTTGCTTTGGACAAGGCAGTGAAGGAAGCCGCGGAGAGATTCCGAGGTTTAGCTGGAAAGAAGATTGCTCGTGAATTGCAGCAACAACTTGACCAACTTACCGCGGTTGGACGTCTTCTTCCCCCGCCACCTCCAGTTTCAGATACCCCATTGTTGGTTCCCTCGCCTACGAATCGTGAGACTGCTGAGACGACTACCACTGATATGCCTATCAATCCTGCCAGTGCTGACACCTCCACAATGGAAGTGGATGAAGATGACAACACCGTTGTTAGTGAAGAGGCAAATCCCTCTCAGGAAGAAGTGAATACTGAACCTCAGCAGTAACACATGCCGGCTTTCTTTCTTTGTAGTTGATCCATCAGATTTGTAATATTTTGTGAACAAATACTTTTGCTTGTGTTTGAACGAGTATTTCTCCGAACTAATACATTTGCATTGCAGGTGTCAATCTAAGTTGTTTAATTTTCCCTTAGCACTTTTATTATTGGCTGTTATAATTTTAGATTTTTCCTTTATCAATTCACTATGCCATGAAGTCATTTAATTAGGAACTCTAATCTTGATACTCCTTTCTTAATATTCGTTGGGGCTATTTTGATTTGCCCTAAGTTGATATGGGTTGTCACTACCGTCCACGAAGGTCTCCTCCCCGCTCTCTTTATCCAGCTGTGAAGCTAGTCAGGGTTGCCCCCAGTTTGATTCGGACATACAGTCCGCAAAGGGCTCTCCCCCCCTGATAAAATGATAAAAATGATAGTTTACCTACGAAATGAACGATGAAACTCAAAACATAAGTAAACTAAAACTTATTACGAGTCTATATTTATCAAGTTTTCTACTCTCAATTCTATCGAAATAGAGTGGAGTAACAAATTCGTTCCACTCCTAGTTCTCTAGCATGGAATGATTTCATAGTTAACTAATCGGTCTTAAGTCTAATGAGAGGTTTACGAGGGGAATTCTATACTACGAGGTGAATTAAATTAACAAGTTACGAATAACGAAAAGAGAGAATGCTAAGGGTTTGAATCTAGATAAAGAATTAAAGGGAATTGAATCCACCTTAACTCGACTTAATCCTACTAACAAAGACTCGTCGTGATCCAAATTGAATGCTTAGCATATCAAAAATAGTAATTCTAATCCCTAATTATACATGGCATTTCTACCAATTCATAACTAGCATGTGAGCGATTAAATCCATTCTCATGGTAAATTAATCGTTTCTAGAGTGGAATAATTATCACGATGATTTCTAAGTTTAACAAAGATCAAACGTCATCAAGGCTTCTTCAACCCCTCTAATGGAGGTTTAGCCTTGATTCATACCACTATCATTTCCCATTGATTTAAAACTAAACATCATACCAAAATTCTACTTAGCTAATTTAACTAACAATACTTCAATCTAATTTAACAACTCAGAAATGATACTCAACAAGAATTAAAATTAGATCTATAAATTGAAATGACAAAAATCGAAATTAACAAACTAGCTATTTTATTTATCAATACTAATGAAGAACAATGATTCTAAGAGTTTAATCTAAAACAAGAATATAATTGAATTTAAACTAAACTTAATTTTATTTAATGAAAACTAGATCTAGAATTATCTATTGTTTTAGGTCTAACTCTCCCATTAACAAAGAGCTAAGCTTTTGTTTTTATATGTTCATATCTAAAAATCGTGCATGGGCTTGGAGCCATGTTTTGGGCTAGAGAATCAGGCCCAAAACCCAATTCTTTCAGTCCAAAAAGGCCTCTTCAGCTGCAGTTGGCTTCAACAGACTTTTTGTCCACTTCTGCTCCTCTGATTGGGTCAAAACTTAGACCATTGGAAAGCTCTTTCCGAGCCGGTCGTTTTGACATAAGGTAGGCCCAATTCAGTCCGAGTCCAAAGATACGACCTTCGGAAGTTACTGTCTTCTTTGAGTCTTTGTTTACGCCCGTCGACTTTTCAGCTTTTGACCGGGGGCTTTAGAAAGGCTTTGTCTTCTTGAATCTTGGCCTTTAATCACGAACTCCTTAGTAACCGACCTTTGCTCCTTTATCTCTCTAAAGTGGCACATTTACGCACATAATGGACTTTGAAGCCCGAAATGCATAAAACACGAATCGAGTATTAACTTTTAATTATTACTCACATAATTGGTCTAAAAGTATGGATCATTCTGGGGGTTAAAACTACAGTTTTGGGCTCTTATCCCCCCTGCTCTCTTTAAACAGTTGTGAAGCTATTCAGGTTGCCCCGGTTTGATTCGGACATATAGTCTCGAAGGGCTCCCACGAAGGGCTCCTCCCACGGCTCTCTTTTTATCTGGTGTGAAGCTATTCAGGGTTGCCCCAGTTTGATTCGGACGTATAGTCCGTGAAGAACTCCTCCCCCTCTCTTTATACAGATGTGAAGCTATTCAGGGTTACCCAGTTTGATTCGGACGTCTGATCCCATGAAGAACTCCTCCCCCCCAGGCTCTCTTTATACACAGTATGTGAAGCTTGTTTGGGCAATTATACTCGTTCCAAAATTGATTAGGGTTAGTTAGACTTACCCCCCCAATTTTTACAAAAATATTAGTGATACCCCCAATTGCAAGATCCAACGGTTCTGAGATGATTTTTTTTTTTCAGATGAAGAAATCGTACCGTTGGATCACTCAAATGGGGTATAACACCCGGCTTTTTCTTTTGTTTTCCTAGTATAAAAATAATAAAAATAATAATAAATAATAATAATAATGAAAATAGATAAAATGGATAGATGATAACTATTAGTTAAGGATAAAAGTCCCGTAAGTAATAGATAAGTGTTGTCCTTGTTTTTCGGAGAGTTTTCTCATGTAGAGTTTTTGGGGAAAAACAATGAGAGTTTTATCTGAGAAAAAGCGGGATTTTACTGAAAGAAGAAAAGGAAGGTTTTTCTTGTAGCTGGCTGATAATCCGAGAGCGCCACAGGTGAGTAGATTTTATCTTTCACTAATTTTTATTTTATCGAAAGGTTTCTCTCGAAAACAAAAAGTTTATTGTTTATATAATTATATATAGATACTGTGTAAGGATTAGAAATTTTGAATGCTTAAACTACTGTGGAGAAGTTGTATTCAGTTCTGTGCCATCTCATTGTTCTTATTCTCTATCAAATTATATGCGTGCTGTTAAACAAAAGTGTTGATAACAATTCCAACCACTGGTTTAAGCTAATAGTTATATACTATCGAAAAAAATGTTTATGCGAAATAAATTGAGTTTCGTAGGTTATTATGTTGCAGTTGATTGGGTTGGTTGAATTGGTTGTCGTTGGTGTTAGGTTGATGTTGAGGTGAACTAGTTAAGTATCTATGCGTCTTAGTGAGTTGAATTGACGGCGATTTGTTGGTGTCGCAAGATGGGGCTGTTGAAGCTCAGGAGGAGCGATAATAATGCATGAAACAAAACCAAATTTGTCATGATTTTGATTGTTGGAATGTTTTGTTTTGTTGGTTTTGTTGTAAGGTTAGGCTGTAGCTTTGATTGTTGATTGATTGTTGAAGGGAGATTAGGTACTGGAGAGTGTGAAGGGAAGCTTTTGGAGACATTAATGGCGTAGGTCGCGACTTTTTACAGTATAAGGAAATGGAGAATTGTTGGCATAGGTACATGGGGTTTTTCTCCATGAACCAAACTGCTGGGTTCTTGTTGAATATGGATGGCCGGTGGTGGCTGCATAGGTGGTGGAGGCACTAGTGGAGGTTTTGGTGAGGAAGGAAGATGAACAGTGCGATTTTTGTTTTGTTGGGCTTGGGCCCGAATTTCGTGGGTGGGCTTATGTTTTAAATTTTAGATTTTATTTTTTTAGACTTTGGGCCTTTGACTTTGGGCCTTTGACTTTGGAGGGATTGACTTTAGGACTGGTTGACTGCTGTTGACCCTTGGCAGGTCGACTTTGACTTTGACCAGAGTTGACTTTTGACTAGGATTGACTTTGACCAGTTGACCCATTTTGACTTTTTAACTCGGATTATGATTTGGGTTATTAAGATAGGTCTAGGGCTATTAGCATGCTTGGCTTTAGGCTAAAACCTTTATATATATGTGTGTATGTGTATTAACTACTATGTGATATTTCAGTTTTATACACAACGTTATGACACTTAGACATCGGTAAATTAATAACGCGTAAACCAAAAATACATGAAACAAGATACTTCTACGTTCTCTGAAATAATATATGCAATAAGGTTCAATAATGCGTAAACCAATTTACCACCTCTTTTAGAACTCTCTACGCCTCAAGTTTTGGAATTTAGTTTTATGACTGCTGATGTCATATGGTAGGTGGGCATTTATTGAATTTGCCATAAATGATCCGTTAACGTTATATATGGGTATTCATTGAATGTGCCATGAATGACCAGATTCTTTGGACTGCCCTAGAGAGGAACTAAGGTATTCGCCTTGCGGGTTAGTTGTATTCTTTGATTATGAGAGTGTTTGGGTTTACTTTTGAATACCTAATATAATATCTACATATGTTATATAGAAGTTCTAACTTTCTTTTGCAGGAGGGTAGGACTTAATAACATTTTGTGTAGAGACGCGGTCCTACCTTTATACAGCAGTGGATATCGGTAAGTTTTAATTCAATGATTTAGATATTAAAACAAGTTATTAGAATGAGTTAATATAATGGAAGTTTTGCTTGGGAAGAAACTATGCCGGTTGAAATGACGGAACTACCCGTCTTCCAAGCTGAGAATGATTCAGTAATAGGAAAATATAAAGTGATTGTTTGGATAATTAAAGTATGATAATGTTTATATGTGGTTAGTCTACTCATACCAGCAAATTCCATTTTTGCTGACCAATGTTTGCTTTGTTTTGGTAACGTGGGTGTGTTCTTGGGAACATAGGTGGAAGGCAGTGGAACTGCGGCGTGTGATTTGGATTCTTGCCTGGAGCAGTTCGGGAGGTTATTTTATTAGGTCTGATCTTTTGAAAGTATGTAATAACGTAGTTTTCTTTTGATATGACATGAAAATACGATGTTGAAAACCTGTTATTATATTCTTAGAGTGGTTTGATGTTTTATTGGGACGGAAGATAGATTTTTATAAAGTAATAAAGAGAATTTTTGGAGATTATTTTTGTTGTTAAGATTCTTTTATGATGTGGGTTTTGGTTTTGGCTTCTGTAGTATCCACCTCGTCATAGCCTGGGTTTTTAGACAATTGAATATAGTGATGTTTGAGATATTTATATTTCAAATATTCATTTTTTTAATTGTTTAGAAATTTGGGCTGTGACAGGGGGTATCACTAATATTTTTGAAAACGGGGGGATAACACTAATTGCAACTAGTAATGGGGGGGGGGTTAAGTCTAACTAGCCCAATTGATTATTTATTATCTACTGCTGATTCGATTGAAAGAAGTGCATGTTTATTTCATAGACATAATAATAAACAATACAAATAGTGCGCTATCATAAGCTCTTTCTTAAATCTGCCATACGAAAAGACTAAGCACAAACCCTAGACATGGAACTTTTTCAACATTCTGACATTCCATGGCCTCTTTATCTTTGCCCCTGTCGTAGTCTATAATCCATAAGTTCCAGAGTTACCCTTCTTACTGATAACATAAGGTCCTTCCCAGTTTAGTCCCAACTTTCCTTCGTTTTCTTTCTTGGTGGCAGGAGTAACTCGTCGCAGCACAAGGTCACCCACCGCAAAACTTCGTGGCTTTACTCGTTTATCATACTGTCTCTGTAGAGTCTAATGGTATTCCTCCAACCGAATACGAGCTATCTCTCTTCTTTCTTCGATAAAATTCAAATCCGCAGCTAATATTCTCTCATTCAGTCCTCTTTCAACAGCTTGGGTTCTGGTTGTGGATTCTATCATTTCCACTGGTATGACGGCCTCTACTCCGTACGCCATTGCGAATGGGGATTCATTAGTGGATGTTCTCGGTGTGGTCCGATATGCTCATATCACATGACTTAACTCGTCTGCCCATGCACCCTTCCTCTCCTCCAACTTTCATTTTAAATTGTCCATTATTATTTTGTTAGATGCCTCTGCCTGTCCATTTCCCTCAAGGTTGTAGGGGGCTGAGAACCCTTGCTTTACTTTAAATGCCTAAAGAAACTCTTGCACTTTTCCCCCGGTAAACTGAGTTCCATTGTCCGCGATTACTGTATGTGACAGCCCAAACCTGCATATGATATTCTCCCACAAAAACTTCTTCATGTTTTCTTTTTAACCTTGTTGCAAAGCCATGCCTTCCACCCATTTGGTAAAATAGTCAGTAGCGCCTAACATAAAGCTCCTTTTACCGCTCGCCATGGGTAGCGGTCCTACAATATCCAGTCCCCACATTGCGAACGACCATGGGTTGAACACATTATGCAATGGCTCAGCTGGTGAGTGTGTGAATGAAGCAAATCGTTGGCATTTCTCGCATTTCTTGGCATACTCTATGGCGTCTCTTTTCATATGGGGCAAAAAATACCCTTGTGATATCAACCTATGAGTTGTAATTCGCCCTACGCAATGACTACCGCAATCTCCTTCGTGAACCTCTGCCAGAACCTTTTGCGCCAGCGGCGGACCTATACATTTTAGCAATGGTCCGTTGAAATTTCTCCTGTATAGTGCACCTTCCAGCAATGTGTACCTCTGACTCAACTGTTCCATCCTTCATCTGTCCTGTTTATTCTCTACCTCTACTCCCTTTAAGAAATTCTTTATCGGTGTTATCCAACCCTGATCTCCCTCAGTAATGAGCAAAACCACATCCTCATCTGATGTACTTGGTTTGCTCAACACTTTAACTTCAATATACCGACCCTCTGATCCGGGTAGAACCGCCGCCACATAAGCCAAAGCATCGGCATGTCTATTCTCTCCACGGCCCAGATGAGCAAATTGTATTTTGTCAAACTCGCTTGCCTTTCGCTGTAGGACCTCAAGGTATCTTGCCATCTGAGGGCAGCGAGCCGCAAACCTTCCATTCACCTGACAAACTACCAAATTGGAATATGAGAAAACAGACAACTCCTTCACCCCCAGATCCTTGGCCAAGTCTAATCCAGCTATCACATCTTCATATTCAGATTCATTATTTGAAGCCACGAATCCCAATTTCATAGATAGCTCAAGGCGATTGTTCTGAGGAGTCACTAACACAACCCCTATTCCATTTCCTGTATCTGTAGCAGAACCATCCGCGAAAACTCTCCACCCATTACGCATATCCCAAGGATCCAAAGGATCGCTACTGACCTCCCCTTCAGATTCCATTACCATTTCCTCTCCCCAAGTGGGATCCTCTGCCGGAAATTCAGCCAGAAACTCCACCACGACTTGTGCCTTTTCCGCTGTTCTGACTTGGTATGTAATCTCCTAAGAACTGAGCAATACCGCCCACTTAAGCATCCTACCTGACTTCTCGACCTTCAACGCTTGTCTGAGAGGCAAGTTTGTTACTACCACTACAGAATGTGCTTTAAAGTAAGGCTTCAATTTAAGAGCTGAAAATATCATAGCCAAAGCATACTTTTCAATCCTACTGTGCCAGGTCTCTGCATCCAGTAGGGTTTTGCTTTGAAAGTAAACTGGCCTTTCTATCTTGTCGATCACCCTCACCAGAACTGAACTTATAGTGAACTCGCTAACACCCAGATACAAATGCAGCTTTTCTCCCTGTTCTGGTCGTGATAGCAAGGGTGCCTGCCCTAGGTAGCTTTTCAACTTTTGAAAGGCTCCTTCGCATTCCGCAGTCCAATGGAAATCAGGAGTTTTTCTCAGCAAGCGGTATAGAGGCCGGCATTTGTCCGACGACTTGGAAATGAATCTATTAAGGGTGGCGACTCGTCTAGCCAGTCATTGTACTTCCTTCACATTTTGCGGAGATGACATCTCAATCAACAATCGAATCTGCTCTGGATTTGCCTCTATTCCGCGGTGGGTGACTATGTAGCCCAGAAACTTTCCTGAAGTTACCCCAAATGAGCATTTCTCGGGATTGAGTTTCAGTTTATGCTTGCGCAGTATGCAAAAAGTCTCATGGAGGCCTTCTAAGTGTTCCTTTTCCGACATGCTTTTTTCCACCATGTCGTCAATGTATATTTCTATCCCCTTTCGAATCTTGCCTTCGAACATCTTTTCTCCCAACCGCTAAAAGGTAGCACCCGCATTCTTTAAGCCAAAAGGCATCCTAGTGTAACAATAGGTACCACCCTCCACCACAAAGGTGGTTTTCTCTTGATCTAGCCCGAACATCGCGACCTGATTGTATCCCATCGATGCATCCATAAAGGAAAACACCTTGTATCATGCCGTTCTATCAACTAACTCATCTACCCGGGGAATAGGGTAACAATCTTTCGGGCATTCCTTGTTGAGGTCTGTGAAGTCGACACACATTCTAACCTTGCCGTTCTTTTTCGGTACCGCGGCCATATTAGACAACCACTCTGTAAACTCCACTTCCCTTATTATCCCCGCCCCCTTCAGCTGTATAACCTCTTCGCGAATCCCTTCAGTGTATTTGGGCCTTATGTTTCTCATCTTCTGTCGTATTGGTTTAACATCTTCATTCATATGCAAACGATGACAAACATACTCTGGGTCTAAGCCCGTGATATCCTCGATTACCCATGCAAATATATCGGTATTATCCGTCAGAAATTGCACCAACTTACCCTTCCATTCCTCCGGCAAGTCAGCTCCAACCGATGTAAATTTTTCCTTATCTCCCACCCCAAGGTTCACTACCTCCAACTCATCCAACATTTTCGGTCCCAATGGAGGCTCGTACCCTTCTGTTTCCGCTACCCCCTGTAATTGCTATGCTGATCCTGGTTCGTTTGACGACCCCTCCCCTTTTGTTCTGCGGACTATACTTTTTACAGTAACTTGATGGATATTCTACACTGCTACTTGGTCCCCTTTATTTTGTATGTCCCCCCATTAGTAGGGAAGCGGATCACTTGATAAAATGTCGAGGTGCTTTTAACTGATTTTTTCCGATATTCATCTCCTCCATCACCCCCTTAAATAACAAGTCCACTGAACTGCCGCAGTCTATCAATACTCTCTTTACCAGATAATTGCCCATTGCTATAGTAATTACCAACGCATCCTCATGCAGGAAAATCACTGACTCTAAGTCTTTTGAGGTGAACCTTATGCTTTCTCACCCACTGCTGCTCCGCGAATTAACCGCGGTATGCTTACCACCTCATTCACTTGTTGTAAACTCGTTGTCTTTCTCATCTTTTCTCGGTGTGCATTTCTTCCCAGGGTTTCTCCACTAAAGATGACATTGATGGTACCTAAAATTCTAACCGGAGCTGGCACCCTCTCTTCTTGGTGAACCTCTGCGACAAACTCCCTGAGCATCCCCTTTTCAATCATTCTTTCCACCAACCATTTCAATGCATAACATTCATTAGTGGCGTGATTCATGATTTTATGATATACATAGAATGGTTTCCCTTCTATCTCCACAGGTGTATTTCATGGACTCTCAAAGTACTGCTGCCCCTTAATCAGTGGCAAGATTTCCTCTAAGGGCCTATTGAGCGGAGTTTGTTCGATTTCCCGGTATGGCTTCCTCTCCTGGATATCCCTTCGGTCGCTGTCTCCCGTCCTATCCGGACCTCGGCTCTCTCCTCTGTACGCTCCTTTCTCTTTTTCCTCTATTCTACTTTTTCCCTTGTTGTCATCTCGATCGACGGTCTGCACTGCTTTCCCTGATCTCTTCTATTCCTTCGCATTTCTATGCATTATATCCTCGTAGCGTATGTATTTTCTACCTTTGGATACAGAGCATGCAAAGAAGTGATTTCGATTTTGGAAACCGACTCATGAACTCTAGTTCCCGCCAAAAGCCGTCTTTGAAGGCTATGACATGGTATGTTCCTCCAAATTTTCCACCCGGCAATGTCTCCTCCTTGAACCTACACAGAAACTCTCTCAATGACTCCACGGACCTTTGTTTTATGTTGAACAGAGTTGCAATGTCAACCTCCCTTCTTTTCTGGTGTATGAAGTGATCAACAAACGTGCGCTCCAGTTCTTCAAACCTTTTGATGCTCCACGAAGCCAACTTGTAATACCAATCGGAGGCTCCCCCCTTTAGACTGGCGGGGAACATCATGCAGCGAATCCCATCATATTTATTCTCCTGCCATAACGGCATATGTTGTCGAAAATGGTGCAAGTGATCCGTCGGTCTCCCTTTCCATCATACCTCTTAAATCTTTACTTGGCAAACCTTTTAGGCACTTCCGAATTCCATATCGAATCTGCCAGTGGATTTTTGTTGAGGCTTGCAACCTCCTTCTGCGTAGCACTCTGGTTCGTTTTTTCTGCTGCGCGGTTCATCTCCCTATCTTTCTCAATCATAGCCTGTACTACCTCCAATGTGATACCCACCGTTTGTTCAACCTCCTATGGCGGGTACTCCTCATTCTCCCCGTCCACTTCGCTGCTTCGATGATCATCCCACCCCATTTCACCATGTGTAATCTCTCTCTCTCTTTCCTTAACTCGTCATTCTCAGTCCGCAACCTAACTATCTCCTCCTGGAGAAGTCTGGTAGCGTCCGCCGCCGCGTTAGATACTTCTTCCTCTCCTACCCCTTCTTCTCCTACCCTTTCCACTTCCGTGCTCTCTGTTTCTTCGATCATTTCTCTAACCATTGCTTTCTTAGGTCCCCTTACTCCCCTTTTCACTACAGTAGCCATTTTATCTCAGTTCCCCACAGACGGCGCCAAAATGTATACATTATTATTACAACCTATGAGATCACTTGTCTCTTCTCCTTATTCTTCTCTCTTCTCTTCTCTCTCTATCTTCTTTTCTTTTTTCTCTCCCTCTCTTTTTTTTCCTCTTTCCTTTTATCTCTCTTTTCTAACCTCCTCCTCCCTGTTCGTTGATCTTCCCTCCATCCAATGTCTCTTCGCTCTCCACGTATCGTGGCAGTTATCTTGCGGTTAGGATTCCGCTCTCTCTCTCTACGTCTCGCAGCGGTTCCAAAGCGGTTAGAATATCGCGGATATGATCCCATGCAGCCCGCTTCCCCGTACTATCCGCATCCGGTCCATTTGTCACCACTAACCTTTTAGGGTATGAATATGACCCCTACAAAATCATTCACTATTCTGATAGCATCCGGGCTTGTTGTAGGCTTTTCAAGGGAAAAGTTGTACAAGGATACTTCAATTATTAAACACATTACTTACTCGGGGCTATAGCTTAAATATGTGGATGACATGCAACGCAGTGACTACATCTATTAATTCATTCGTCCTCAATTTTTCATGGAATTCAAAGAAACATCGAAAGGTGGGGAAAAGTGGTTAACATATCGTATGGACCATGTTGTGTGATTTGGTACCAGGTTTGGTGAATCTGACATCAACACATTGGTTTATATACAATTAATTACGAAAAGTGAACGGAGGTGTAGCTCAAACAAAAAAACATAAAAATAAAATAAGGTAACTTCAAATTTGATCAGTGAGGGTTCGACTCCCTCCATCTCCTACATAAAAGTTTTTAATAGAATTTATTTTTTTTATTTTGTTTTTCGATAATCTATTTATAATAGAATTTATTGAAATACACTGGTACGTGCATTTTGACCCAAAAAAAACCGAAAGAAGCCTAAATACGAAAATATTTGTATGACTTAGCGTCAGGAAAAGTAAGCTCCTTGCCTGTTTATTACTCTCTTTAACATTTCTGTTCGTTCTGCTCTTGGCATGTTAGACTAGCTTGGCGCAATCGACTATCCAAATTGTCGAGACCTTCCTCACATTTTAAAATCTTGTCATAAAATTTTGTCGAACATATAACCCTTAATAGTGACCGAACAATAAAACCCTTGAACCACATCAACTATTTAAAGGAACATAATGAAATTCAGAACTCCGATAAAACCATCCGTTTCATTTTTTTTTTTTTTTTTTCTGTAAGTAGTTCGATTAATTTGAGTAACAACTTTCTTGTGGCGAAAAAAGAAGGGGCAGCTTTTAATGAACATATCATATACAAATTCAATGAAATGGAAGAATAAGAAAAATCAAGTCTGCTGCTGCTTCAACCAATATTGCGTTTTGTTGTTCCCCGTCAGACCTTGCAATAGGTCCTTCAAGAAGATTTTCTTCTGTGTGTAAGTTGCCAATTTTATATGAAAATCTAAACGTTAGGTCAAGAAATCTCTTCTGATAAGGAGACTGCGTGCCTTCGATGCAGAACATACTTTACAACCTCGTAAAATGATACAACAAACCCAACTGATGGGCCGGCGCGAGCAACACGCGGTGCCACGCCTGTAAAGAGCCCCTTCATTCTTCCATCCCTGTAACAGTCAAAGAGTTTATGACCACTAGCTTCTCAGGAAAGTCTTAACAACATCAAACTTGCATTACATTTACAAATTCAGATACTACACCCCTCCACATAACTTATATTTCAAAGGAAGAACCGAGGCTTTTATACAGATCTCTGAGACTCTGACATTAACTGACAGGATATAATTAGAAGAAATTGTTGATTTATTACCCTACACTTGACTCTTCCTAGCTTTGTGTATTTATAATGGCATGGGGATAGCAGCAGCATTGGATTGGATTTTGAGCCATAAGGTGCTAAAATGACTTTAACACCTGTTTTAGCATGTGCACCGGACTTGCTCTTAGCAGAGTATTCTAGGGCTCCATCTATCGCTACATAAATTTATTTTCTTGCTTAACAAAGAATGAAAAAAGGGGCAAAGAAAAAGGGCAGAGGGATCTTTTCTTGCTTTCGAGAGAATGCTAGTGAGAATTTGAAGAAACTTATATATGTACATGTAAAAGTATGTAAGATATCCATAAGATAGTAGGTGCCAGCTAACTTGGTTCGTAAAACCTTTGGGTGCTGATACCGGACAGTATTATATTGTTACTGATCTCCTTAAAAATAGGCTTGTCATTCAAAAAAATAAAATGAAATAGAATATGCGTATATCTTGTAAGCAGGGATAGTATTGTTATTTCCTTTTGTTAATCCTGTAATTGCCTTATTGCCCTTCTAGGTTCCTCTTAAATTTGAATAAATAGAAAGTAATGTGAAGAAACTCACACTTCATTTTTCTCCTAAATTAGCTTCTGCATGGTATCAGAGCCAAATTTAATAGCTCCACAACCTCGCTGAGGTTGCGATTGCTTTTTTAATCTGATTCACGCTGCAGCCGCTTTCTCTGGTTTCGTTTTTTCTCAGATTTGTACATCTGTGTCTCATATCTCTAGTAATGTTGTTCTGCTCGCAACCTAAGCTTCCGCACTTTCTTTTTTGTTTGTTTCTTGTTTATTATTGTTGAGGTAATTTAATTTATCGAGATGGCTACTGACGATGTGTCTAGTATCTCGACTATTTCTTCAGTTGGAACGCGTGAAGATGTCCAGTTTTTCCACTATGTTCATGATAATCCGAATCTCAAAATTACCTCACAGCTACTAGATGGCTTGAACTATGTTCGATGGGCATAGTCTGTAAAACTGTTTGTTGGAGGTCGTGGAAAGATAGGCTTTCTTATGGGCACAGAGAAAGCACCTACAAAAACTGATTCTAAGTAGTAAGTATGCTAAGTGGTTCTCAGATTCTATAGTGCGGACTTGGTTGATTAATTCAATGCAACCAACGGTTTCTACTGGCTATTTATTTACAAACACAACACATCTTATTTGGGAATCTCTTCGTAAGGTATACTCTCAGAGACAGAATAATGCAAGGAGTTTCCAACTTTCTAATGAGATTGGAAATTTCAAATAGGGTACCCAATCTATGGGGGCGTACTATGCGAGACTTCGATCTGGTTGGGAAGAATTATCTCATTATGATAGCTTCATTGAATGGCCAACTAGTGCACCGAGTGAAACAGTTCCATCTCCACCTACTGCAGCAGAGATTTATGCAAAGATTGTGAAGAAGAATAGAGTATTTCAATTTCTTGCTGGACTTGATCCTGAGTTTGAGTATGTTGTTGTTCATCTACTCGACAAGTTTCCGTTCCCAACTCTCGAGGAAGCACACACATACTGTCTCTCTAATCAGAGTCGTCGAGCACCTATGCCTCATACTCCTGGTCTTCTGCCCGAGACTTCTGCTATGGCAGTCCGTTATACTTATCTATCACCATTGTCAGTTTCTTCACAAACTTTCCAGGCACCACTATCGAGTCTTTTGCTACTGCCAGCAACCTATGGTAGTTCTCGTCCTCCGCAAAAGAAGTGTGATCATTGTGACAGATTTGGGCATGTAAAGGCAACGTGTTATAACATGGTTATCCTGGTTCTCAACAACGCTCATCATCTCAGTCATCAACACACCTATCTGCTGACTCTAATACACCAGGGTCTTTTGCTTCTGGTGTTCTTTCTCCAGAAGAGATCAGCAGATTCCGACAATTTCTCTCTCTGTCTTCTCAACCGGGGGTTTCTCATGCAGGTAACTTTGCATCTACCAATAGTGCTTCTGCATCCCAGACTTCACCCTGGATTGTTGATTTTGGTGACACTGATAATATGACCGGTATGTCCTCTCTTTTTCGGACTTATGCATCTAGTTCTTGGAAACGGATAGTTTGTCTTGCCAATGGGGCTGAGACTCCTATTGCAGGGAAGGGTTGTATCTCTGTTACTGCTAAGTCAAGAGTTCTTCATGTCCCAAAGTTAACCACCAATCTTATTTCTGTTAGTACACTCACTAGAGATATAAACTATAGTGTAACATTTTATCCATCTTACTGTGTTTTTTAGAATCTGGTGTTGCAGAAGGTGATTGGTAGTAGACGTGAAGAGGGTGGCTTATATGTGCAGGATGGACCTATTTCTTCTGTCTCTCCTCATGCCCTCCAGTTAGAATCTTCGTCTCATACTGAAAATGTCAAGCGGGTGTTACGTTGGCATCACCGCTTAGGTCATATTTCTTTTGAGTATCTACGTTGTTTGTTTCCATCTTTTTTTTCCAAAGTGTCTATGTCAAGTCTATCTTGTGAGACATGTGAACTGGCTAAACATCATTGTAGCCCTTATCCGTTGAGCAATAATAAAACTTCGTCTTTGTTTAATATTGTGCACTCAGATGTTTGTGGTCCTGCCCCAGTCAATTCTATTTTAGGATTTCATTATTTTGTGTTATTTATTGACGACTTCTCTAGGCGTACTTGGGTTTATTTAATGAAATCCAAAGATGAGGTCTCCTCTATTTTTCAAACTTTTACAGCAATGGTTCGTACTCAGTTTGGTACAACAGTTAAAGTCTTTCGTTCCGATTAGGGTGGAGAATTTATGTCTTATTGTCTTCAAAAGTTCTGCGATGCCAATGGTATTTTGCATCAAACCTCTAACACTAAGACTCCACAACAAAATGGCAAGTCAGAAAGGAAAAATCGTCATATTCTTGATCTTGCTCGTGTATGTCTATTGGTATGAATGTTCCTTCGTGTTTCTGGTCTGATGTTGTCCTTACAACGCGGTGTACCTCATTAACCGATCTCCCTCTCGAGCTCTCAGCTTTTGCACCCCGTATTCTATTATTCATCCTGATCGTCTTGCTTTTCAGGTTCCACCTCGTGTCTATGGGTGTGTCTGTTTCGTCCAAGTCACTAGATCTATCTCTAAATTAGATCCTCGTGTCTTTAAATGTGTGCTATTGGGTTACTCTCATACTCAAAAGGGCTATTGGTGTTATCACCCCTCATCGCGTCGAAGTTTCACCTCCATGGATGTTACCTTCTTCGAACACGCTCCGTTCTTTTCAGACGATGTTCTATCTCAGGGGGAGTGTTTTCCAGTTCATCCTTTTCCTACCATGGATTTATCTCTGTGTCCTATTTCCTTACCACTTCTGCTGAGCGTTCAGCCAGAGCCTCTGGTCTCTCCTCTAGTTCTACCTTTGGTTCCACCTCTTTTACAAGTCTATACTAGATGATACCCAGGGCGCCAACCTCTTCCCCCAGACTGTCGGGCCCCTTCTGCCTCTCCAGGTTCACCACTTGCCATTGATTCACCTTTTCCAGGTATTGAGCTCTCTCCTACTCCTACTGTACCAGTTCATATTGATATTGATTTACCAGTTAGTGATAGAATTAATACTCCACCTATTGTTGTTCGGAAAAAGAAGCGCACTGCAGGGCTGCTTGCTAGACATTGTAATACAGTGGTTTATTCTATTATTGATTATACTTCAGATCATCGTTTGTCTCCTAGTTACAGATCTTTTCTGGCATCTCTCTCCTTGGTTGACATACCACGTACAGTGGTAGAGGCGTTGGCCTAACCTCATTGGAAGGCTGCGATGTTGGAGGAATTACATGCCTTGGAGGTTAATCATACTTGGGCATTGGTTTCTCTTCCGCCTGGGCGTAGCGCAATTGGGTGTAAATGGCTTTTCACAGTGAAACAAAATCCAGATAGAACAGTTAGTAGGTACCAAAGCTCTGTTGGTTGCTACGGGGTATGCCCAGATTCATGGGGTTGATTATCAAGAGACATTTGCTCCTGTGGCCAAGATGAATACGATCCGAGTTATCTTTTCTCTTGTTGCATCCAAGTCCTGGCCTCTTTTTCAAATGGATGTGAAAAATGTCTTTCTTAATGGGACTTTACAAGAAGAGGTTTATATGTCTCCACCACCTGGTTTTCGTTTTTCTTCTTTTTCTGCTTCAGGGTTAGTGTGTCGGTTGAAGAAGTCTATCTATGGTCTTAAGCAGTCTCCTCGTACTGGGGCTGATACATTTGCTGCAGCCATAACTGCATATGGATATGTTCAGAGTCAAGCTAACCACACCCTATTTCTTCGACATTCTGGTACGAAATTTGTTGTGTTGCTTGTTTATGTGGACGGCATGGTTATTACCGGCGATGATGTTCAGGGTATTAGTGACTTGAAATCCTATCTCAGTACCCGCTTTCAAGTGAAAGACCTTGGTCCCTTGCATTACTTCCTCAGGATTGAGGTTGCACGCTCTAGTTTTGGTATTTTTATCTCACAGAGAAAGTATATTCTTGATATTCTCTATGCTTCAAGACAACTTGCTTGTCGTCCTGCTGAGACACCTCTTGAACAGAACCATCACCTAGCCGACTACGATGGGGAGTTGTTGGAAGATATTGGTCAGTATCAGCGGCTTCTTGGGAAGCTCTTTTATATTTCTATTACTCGTCCTGATATTACATATGTGGTTAGCGTTCTCAATCAGTTTATGCACAAGCCGCGTCTTCCTCATGTTTAGGTAGCTATTTGTGTGCTCCGTTATCTTAAGGGTTGTCCTGGACGTGGCATCTTATTTCGAGATAATGGCCATTCTCGGGTTGAGGCGTAGATTGATGCTGACTATGCAGGTTGTAGATCTGATCGTCGATCTACTTCTGGATATTGTACCACTATTGGTGGTAATTTGGTTACATAGCGGAGTAGGAAATAAGATGTTGTTTCTAGGTCTAGTGCCCAATCAGAGTATCGGGCAATGGCCTAAGGTATGTGTGAGCTGATATGGCTCAAGCGTCTTCTACGAGATCTCCATCTACATGTCTCTCTTCCTATGACGCTTTACTGTGACAACCAGTCTACTCTTAGAATTTTGGCTAATCCTGTGCAACATGATTGTACCAGACATATTGAGGTAGATTGGTACTTTCTACGTGAGAAGGTGACTTCTGGACAAATTTCTGCTTTATATGTTCCGACGTCTAAGCAGCTTGCAGATTTTCTCACAAAGGCAGTAGTAGTAAACTATTTTATGATGTTTTATCCAAGTTGGGCAGGTGTGATATTCATGGTCGAGCTTGAGGGAGAGTGTAAGCAAGGATAGTATTGTTATTTCCTTTTGTTAATCCTGTAATTACCTTATTGCCCTTCTAGGGTTCCTCTTATATTTGAATAAATAGAAAGTGATGTGAAGAAACTCACACACTTCATTTTTCTCCTAAATTAGCTTCTACATATCTATATATATCTGATACAGCCAAAAGAGGGCCGAAACAAGGTATATACACATTCTATGAAAAAAGTAAGATCTAGAAGTACCAAAAACTAGATAACCAAAAGAATAGTCGGTAAAAAAACAGTTGAGAAGGGAAAGGAATGTACCTCCAGATCTCAACTAATGTTTTCCAGGTTGTCATGCTCAACACTCGAGAAGGATCCTTCTGAAAATCAGCATCCGCTATGAATTAAGAGTATATGGTAAAGGCAAAGTGGAAAGCTCTATCATCTACGAGTTTCTAAAATAACATAAGAACATAGTGGTATCAACATATAACTGGGAAAATAATTTTCCCAAAATATAACTGGACAGGAGAGTGCTAATTACAAACATCCTATCCCTCCCCCCTCCCCCTTCACCTCCAGCACCCCCAAAAGAATAAAACTTTCCATCATTTGTTTGCCATAAATAACATACCCTGCTCTGTGGTGTATAGTTGCACCACCTTGGCTTCCCTTGTTTAAAGTCATGAACTTCATGAGTAGGTTCAATACCATCACATAGAATACAAAGGCCTAAGGCTAGTAGAGTCAACATTCATGGGCTCCAGACAGAGATGCGTTAACAATGGATCTTTGGCACTTTTCAACAGGACACCATCCTTAGATGTTTCTAAGCCTTGTAATCACATACACGTGGTGCTGCACTGCTACAGTTATACATCTTTCTGCAAACCTCACTCAATACGGGTGGAAATGTCGATCAAACTGATTCTTGTGAAGATGATAATTTCCATTTCAAACATATCTTAGGAAGAGAGAGAAAGAGGGGGCAGGGGGTGGGTGGCGCTGTTGGTTGAGGAGGATGAGGATGAGGATGACAAATTAGCATTAGCTCCTCTCTCTATATGAGACATTGGGTGCCATATAAATATCCTAGCTCACATATGTTCATCAATTTCAAATTTAAGGACCAACCTCGATTTGTCTCCTAGTTTTTGCAACATCTAGAGGACAAGTAGCAGCAGCAGCTAGACTTCCAGCAACAAAACCTGCTGAGAAATTAGCCCCAACAATACTTGCAGCATTGGCATCCTCACCCACCAAACCAAGTATCCTTCTCCTGATCTGCATATACCATCACCAAATTGGATTGATTGCAAAAACACGAGAAAGTGCAAATAGTACTCATGAAAGTGCTTCACAATGAAAAATCACCGGCTCAAGGGTTGACCAGCAGATTGCAGAGAATGGAACATCACGAGCTAGTTGAGCTCCAACACCTGTCCATAAAAGGCGGTAGCACTGCACTGGTTGTAGCAACAACATTAGTCAAAATGCAAAAAGATTACACATCAGTCTCGATATAAATATGAATAAGCAGGCTCACATAATATAAATAAGCTACACATTGTGAAATCCCATACTGGTTAACAAAATACCCACATATCTACAAATCTCTACATCCACAGAGAGAGAGAAGCCAGATAAGAGATAATATATGGACCACCTTGGCCTCATTTAATAAAATAACTTTCTGTGGTCTAACTGTCTAAGTGAACTTCCACGATAACTTTTCTCATTTCCAATGGATCTGTCCCAAGAGCTAAATGTTCAAAACCATTGACATGCCCAGTCAAGAAGCAAGTACAGTATGGAGGTTAACACTAGCTGTAATGCAGTAGTAAAAAGGCTACCTATCATTGATACACAACATGCATCTAATGGATATAACCAAGAATCTGTACAGTTAAAAACTCCCCCCCAAAATAAAAAAACACGCACACACATCTGTTCAATAAAACTTCTTCAAAATTCTTTGAATCAGTACAGTATGCATCAAGTGAGAGCCATATGAGAACCTGAACTTCATTTATCATTTTATGCATCCTACCTTACCCTAGGACTCACAGAAGATAAGAGTTTACAAGCTTTCACCTTAGATTAACATCCATGGAAATCCCACCTCCTCCATTACCAAATGATTAATAACCCAACAATATGTATTTCTCTTCAAGGCAAAGAACTTGAAAAGTATCACTCATTATAGCTTAAATCTCTAACTTAGTGTACTAGATTGTGTAAGATAAAGAAACGAAAATAAACTCTATTTGACAGTAAACACGCCTTAGCCCATCCATTGATGCATTACCAAATGAACTTTCCAATTACTCTGCTCATCGCATCTAGTCAACAGTCAACACCATTAAGATTTATATATCCGATATGGCTAGTTCATCCAACTAAGGTTCGCTTTACAAAATGTTCCGAATTTCATCACAACATTGCGAAAGAAGTTCACTTTTAGTATCTCTCTGCCTTAAATCATCCAAAACTGTGACCATCAAACCTCTTGGCCCAATCCAACATAGATGCTAGTCCAGGCTTCCCTGTCCTTATAAATTTTAAAAACATCTAAAACAGTTGAGTCCTCAGCTATGGGTCCTTTTCCCACTTTTGGAGTCCTAATTCTCATATATGATAGTTGGTAAAACCTACAAGAAACGGTATTAAGTGTTGCATGTACCTATTGACTAGTCCAGTAACCATCATCCATATACATGATTAGCACAATACCATTTAATTATAGCTACATTCTATAAAAGAACATGAAAAAATCACAGAAACGTCAAAACTAAACCAAACACAATGTAATCTACCATAATGAACTTACAGTTTTGAATATTATTTGCACTCCTTACAGGAGAAACAACCCCAACTAAAGTTTTCCACACTCCTGGAGGTTTCAAACCAGATTCTTTAAATGCCTGCAATAAGAAAACAACATAGAACATAGGGTGATATCTAGAATTCATCTGGAATCATAGTAGTGATAAAACGAAAATTTAGTCCGAACTTGGAAAACCATCACAAGCATAATAATATTGTAAAGTGAATCTTATCACTATTAAGATTTGGTATGTAACAGGTTATAGAACGTAAACTGACCCATAAGCCTCCAAAATATGTACTAACGCTTATCATCACACACACACACACACACAATGTAAATCAATGTTTGCCAAAAATAATAATCACAACATCAGTGTATAAAGTTAAATACCTGCATGCGTGTTCTTGCAAGCTCAATCGGATAACAAGATATACAAGCTATTGAGCGTGCCAGGGAGCCTGCAACTAAGGGAGCATATGGTGTCATATAAGGAGCATTTTGGATTGTGAAATCCTCAATCCAATTGCGGAAAATGTCATAGCAAGGTAAGTATATCCCCACCTGAGAAAATTGAAACCATTTAAAGAAGCTCCTTAACAGTGTACTAATTGATAAAAAGGTAAATGAATAACAAAAATCGACCCCTTTATGAGTCTCAAAAGTCTGATGGGCTATCACTGCCACCAAGGTGGTGTTGGTTAGGTTTCAGCCTCTTTTTCCTTTTTCTGTTTTTGGCATCTATTGGTCCTGTTAGACTTGTGTTTTCTGTTTCTGTTTCTTCGCTATTTGGGTTTGGTGGTACCTAGGTGGGGGGATACTGGTGTACCAGGATCTTTTGTTGGTCCATGAACAGCAGGCAGTTACTGTTCTTGGTGTTGATGTAAGACCTTCCTTCAGTTCCTTGTATCAATATACTACCTTTTCTTGACCCAAATGCATTAACGCCATAGGCCAGCACAAATAGAACTCACCCACAGGCCATGCAGATTTGAGATCCATCATCCTGGTGTATCCACAAATCAAGTTGGAGCACATGAACTTCATAACATCAGACCAATAGAAAATGATCAAACTATTTCGGTAGGTCTAGCATGCATAACCTAAATATATGTACAGTGCACTCAGTGGAAATGTATTTCACACTTCACCTGTCAACTTGCAAGGAGATGGCACTCCTCTTAAAAGGATAGCTACTAGCATTTTTTGTTAGGAATATCCAACTTAATTGTACTTACTCTTTACCAATTACCAAACTATACAAACCTTTTGTCTTGTAAGTATCTTGTACTTCTTAATTAAATCCGAGCCTAGTGTAGATACACTATGTTCTTAAGACAGATTTTCCCCCTCACGGTGTTTGAAGGTTGATGGGAAACTATCTCCCAAGATAGAACGGATTTCCTTCTATAGAAAGCTAGCACTTCAATTCTATAGACTCAGCGAACACAACATAGTATTTGACTAAGAACAGAGGGAGAAGAGAAAGATCAGAACTCTGTGTGATCTGGTGTCCTTTTCCTCTCCAAATTCATCCACTATTTATAGGTGAGTGGTGCCTTTTCGAAACAACACAGTGACTCTTGGGAAAAAGTAAGCAACTCTTTGAAAAGTCACATGTTTCGAAAGGACACACCATTTCGCATATAGCAATCAACCAAATTATTTCGAAAGGTTGCACCTTTTCGGCATGATACACAAAACCAAAGGCACATTTCGAAAGGTCGCGACCTTTTCGCATAATGCATTGTTTCAAACAAATGCATCATTTTGAAAAGGTTTTTCTCACATTACGCATCGCTTCAAGAAAACCCATTTCATCTTAAGTGGGGTAACTTGGGAGACAAACTACTCATTCATATTTAAATGGATTTGAGCAAATCATTTTTCTAACAATCCCCACATGAATGAAAATTTGGCTTCTTCTATCATAAACATCGGATTTCGCTCTTTTACAAATGAAAAAATACCGCGTTAGGTCAAGTAGCATGGGAGGCCTTGAACTTGCCTTTAGTGAAAGACGATCGGATTTAATCGACGATCGCGACTTTTTTAATGTCCTCAATCACCGCTTGTATAAACCTGAGACAATCATCTTCACGCAGCATCCGCCTCAATCATTGGTTCTCACGCTTTGTGTTCATTTTGGCCTTGAACACTTCTTGGTTTCAGATAGTGCTTTTGAGACATTTGTCTTTAAAATTCTCATAGAAGCGCCCCACTTCTCGCACTAACATAGGTGATTTCTATAAAGAGTATCCCGCAATACTCCACTTGATAACATAACTTTCCAAGATATAGTAAATCATTAAAGCTCGACTTATCCCGGTTCTCATGGCCGGATATGTATCGCCTTTATATAGGAAACGGGTTAGAGTATAATATTACTCTCCGCTAACCGAGTCACAAACATAATTCAGTTGGCCCATCAACCTAGATCTTGGGATCTCCAAGAAACTAGGTTGGTTTTCCATTATGATGACTCTTGGTTGATTATCTCAAAAAAGCTTTAAGCCCATTCCCTTGATAATCTTTCTACTTGCTCTCTTTGTTAAACCTTTTGTAAGCGGATCCGCAATGTTATCTTTTGACCTTTACATAGTCGATTGAGATAACTCCATTTGAGAGCAATTGTCTAATCCATTATGTCTTCACGACGTATATGTCGAGACTTCCCGCTATACATGCTACTGCGGCTCTACCAATAGCAGATTGGGTCACACAAGTATACACACCGCCGTTAATGTGTTTAGCCCATTTTGGAATATCCTCTAAGAAATTTCGCCCACTCGCTTCTTCTCCAAAATTGTCTAATGCTATGAATTCTGATTCCATAGTGGACCTCGCTATGCACGTTTGTTTTGAGGATTTCTAAGAAACAACAAGACTCGAAGTGTAAAGACATATCCACTTGTGACTTTGAGTCTTTAGTGTCGATATATCCACTAAAGATCGCAGCATTCCATCGAACTACCGGATATCTTGTATAGTGTAAACCAAAATTCGAAGTATACTTTAAGTATCCCAAAACTCTCAATATGGCGTCCAATGATCACGCCAGGATTACTCGTGATATCGACTTAGCTTGCTCATTGAGTATGCTATGTCGCCTTGTCACAGCTCATGACATACATTAAATTACCAAGTATACGAGAGTATTCTAGTTGAGATATGCTATCTCCAAAGATTTTTGGCTAAATGAAGATTTACGTCCCATGACCTTTTTGTGTGATGTTATATTTCTTGAACTTGTCAAGAATCGCCTCAATGTAATGAGATTGCGATAAACAAGTCCATCCTCTATCCTGAGATCTTAATTCCTAGAATAACATCAAATGACACCTAAATCTTTCATGTCAAACTTACTAGACAACATTTGTTTGGTAGATTTTATGACATCCATATTACTACCCAAAATTAGCATATCGCCTACATAGAGACAAACAATGACACTTCCCTTTTCGAAGCTTTTTACATGTATTACACACTTGTCACACTCGCTTATTTTGAAACCGCTTTAACAACATTGCATTGTCAAATTTCTCATGCCATTGTTTAGGTGCTTGCTTTAATCCATATAAAGATTTAACAAGCTTGCAAACTTTCCTTTCTTGTCGAGAGCAATAAACCCTTCGGGTTGTTCCATGTATATTTCTTCATCTAACTCACCATTCAAGAATGCCGCCTTTACATCCATTTGATGTATCTCAAATCCATGTATTGATCTTATCAAGTATTAGCATCCTTATGGAAGTTATTCTTGTAACCGGAGAGTAAGTGTCAAAATAATCCAATCCTTCCTTTTGTTTAAAAGCCTTTGACCACAAGTCTAGCTTTTATACTTGTCGATTGATCCATCACTTAAATTTCTTTGTGAATATCCACTTATATCCCAAAAGTCTTGGAACTCCGTGGTAAATCTACCAATTCCCATGTATGATTTTGCATTATGGATTCAATCTTGCTATTTATCGCTTTTTCCAATAAGTAGCTTCGGAGATGACATTGCCTCCTTGAACGTTTGAGGATTATTTTCCAACAAGTATGTTAGAAAATCAGTCCAAAAGACGCGTTGACGTCCTCGACCTTTTGCTACGCGCCTAGGTTCCTCCTCAATTTCGCCAGGTAGATGGTTACTAGTTGTAAGATCTAAAGTTCTCTTTGTTGAACTTGACTCTATACACATGTTATACAAACGCCTTTTCAAAGAATGAAGCATTCCTCGACTCTATAATCAGATTAACATGTATATCTTGAATCTCTAATTTATGAACCGTAAAACGATATGCACTACTATTGTTTGCATATATCCAATGAATACACAATCAATAGTCTTGGGTCCTATCTTCACCTTCTTAGGTTTAGTGGACTTCCACTTTAGCAAGACACCCCCACACTTTTAAGAATTGTAGGAAGTCCTATGACCTTTTCCACAATTCGTATGGTGTTTTAAAGCGTCTTCTTGTTGTTGAATCTTGTTGAGAATGTAATCGCGTAAAAGCAAAAGCTTCCCTCACAAATTTTGGGGTAAACCGTAACTTAACAACATAGGCCATCATCATCTTTTTAGAGTTCGGTTTTTATGCGTTCCAATACCGCTTGATTGAGAATAAGGAGTCAGAGTTTTGATGAATGATTCCATGTTCAAAAACAAACCTTCAAAAGGTGATTCATATTCACCTCCTATCACTCCTTATAGCCTTTAATCTTTTGCTTAGTTGATTTTCAACTTCATTTTATAGTGTTTGAACACTTCAATTGCCTCAATCTTTACTTCTCAACAAGTAAACATAACTATATCTAGTCTATCGTCAATAAAAGTAATGAAATATTTTTACCACCTCTAATCACGCATTTCTAAGATCACATATATTCACAGATATTAAAGTCTAGAGGTTCAAGACTTCTTTCAATGGAATGAAAGGATGATCCGTCAACTCAACTTGATTCTACACAAGTTTCACATTTATGGTGTGGTTCTATTTTTAATTTTGGTATATAGTCCAAATTAATTAATCTACGAAAGTATCATAATTAACATGTCCTAATCTACCATGCCATACATGTGAAGACTCAATCAAGTAAAATGTAAGATTCAACTTTATTGGCGCTTTTGGCGTAATAGTAAAACAAGACATCCTAAAGAGCCCATCCCGAAGATAGCCCTTTTTCCCACCTAATACATCATTCTTAGTTAGTACAAATTTATCGTAAAACAAAGACTAACTTAAAGCCATTCTTGCTTTCAAGAAATGAATCCGTAAACCAAATTCTTGCAATGTCGTGCACATAAAGCACCTCATTCGAGTTAGTTCCTTTCCGTAAGTCAACCTCATCACCACCTTTCCTTTGCCTTCAACCTCGATGTAAGAAGAGTTTCCCATAAATAGTTGTTCTTCCTTTTTCACAAAGATGATAAGTGGTGAACATCGACTTGTTGAGCATATGTGGCGAGTAACACCAAGATCCACCCACCATTCCCTTTCATTTCCAATCATGGACATTAAGAAACCACAAAGCAGATAGGTTCATGTCATTAACATTGTTAGAAAGCGTGTCCATTGTCACATCAAAATTTTTTATACTTATACTTCATGACATTCACTTGCCTTTATGTCCAAATTCTTCCCACAATCAGAAGACTCTCGCCTCAACTTAGTAGCGCATTACTCTCTTTCACCTTGAGCTTTGTCTTGGTGCTTCCTCTTTCCCTTAAGACTATCCTTCCACAACATCGACCTTTGCCACCATGGGATCCTTGCCCTTCTTCCTCGATAGGCGGTTATCTTCCTCTATCCTGACGGACAATCGGGCTTCTTCAAGATTCATATCTTTCGCGTTTATGCTTAAGATAGTTCTTAAAATCCTTCCAAGATGGTGGTAATTTCTCAATCATACAGACTCTTGGAAAGATTCTCCTGTGGTCATTCCTTCAAAGAATGACATCATGGAGGATTACTTGAAGTTCTTGGACTTGGCTTATGACGGGTCTTACTATCCGTCATTTTGAAATCAAGAAATCACAACTATGAATTTCTTCATGCCAAAGATCTTCACTCTTGTATTTCTTGTCCAACTAATCCCAAAGTTCCTTAGCGCTTGAACACACTATACACATTGTATAACGAGTCACCAACCCACTCAAGGACGTAATTTCTACACAAGAAATCGGATGAAACCAAGCATCCTTTTCCAAAACCTTTCTCCTTTGCGGTTTCATCGTGGCTTACATCAAGAGCCTTATCCCATGTAAACCTTGCCAAGTTCAGTGGTAGTCGATAGAAGAGCATCTTCGTTGCCGCTGGAAATCGGTTCCATCAACTTTTCGTGCTTCTCCCAACGAGGAACGTAATGGGAAACAACAAGAGGAACATTAACAAATAGAGTAACTAGTGGTGTTGCCATATTCTCAAATATAACTACACTTTGTTATTTCCTTAAACCAAAAAGAAAAGAAAACAAAACAAATTCGCTCGGTAAAAGAAGAAGAAGAAAAAGAATCATCGTCTTAAGTTGTTAGGAATATCCAACTTAATTGTACTTTACTCTTTACCAATTACCAAACTATACAAACCTTTTGTCTTGTAAGTTGTCTTGTACTTTTAATTAAATCCGAGCCCAAGATAGATACACTATGTCCTTAAGATTTTTTTCCCCACACGGTGCTTGAAGGTTGATGGGAAACTATCTCCCAAGATAGAATGGATTTCCTTCTATAGAAAGCTAAGACTTCAATTCTATGAACTCAAATGAACACATAGTATTTGACTAAGAAACGGAGGAGAGAAAGATCGAACTCGGTGTGATCCGGTGTCATTTTCCTCTCCAAATTCATCCACTATTTATAGGTGAGTGGTGCCTTTTCAAACAACACGGTGACTCTTGGGGAAAAGTAAGCAACTCTTTTGAAAAGTCACATGTTTCGAAAGGACACACCATTTCGCATATAAGATCAAGTTCAACCGATTTTATTTCGAAAAGGTTGCACCTTTTCGCATGATACAATGCTTCAAACCAAAGGCACATTTCGAAGGTCGCGACCTTTTCGATAATGCAATCGCTTCAAACAAATGCATCATTTTGAAAAGGTTTTTCTCACATTACGCATCTTGTTTCAAGAAAAACCCATTTCATCTTAAGTGGGGTAACTTGGGAGACAAACTACTCATTCATATTTAAATGGATTTGAGCAAATCATTTTTTCTAACATTTTTGTCATAGTTACACAGGAAATGAATAATGACCCCCACGCAATGTTTAAGGTGGCAAATGGTTAAGAGAGAGTGAGAGTTAATCCCAAAACTAAGAAAATAACAGAACAAAATGGCAAAAAAAAAAAAAATGTAATTACAAAACAGAAACATAAAAGTATCTTCACCATGGTACGATAGAGGACTCACTGTAGGTATGGCGAGTGCTAAAGCTGCATTTGTGCCTCTCCATAACCTACCATATCCTTCCTGTCCATTGTATCAAATAGAAAATAAAATTTTAGTATTTACTGATAACGTAACAAAATATATTGATCCTATAACAGCTAGTAAAACGGAATTGACGGGCCAACTAAGAATGAAGCCAAAAAGATGTAACTTCTCCAGTATATAGTTTCACTGAAATGAGGTCATTGCAGTAACTTGAATATCAAAGCTGCAGTGATACGCATATCTAATGTCTTTCGAAACCACAGTGGCTACCATATGTATCCTTTTTGACACTGATATCATAATTGCTTCTAAGTTACATGTCCATTACTGATAATGGGTGTCCTAGAAGTATGCATGCAAAATCTCACATCATATCTTGTACATAAGTATATAACCCTCTAGTCAAACTACAAGTTAACTACACGCCGTACAAAAAAAATGTGCAAACCTGTCTAATGATTTTGTAGAAGACATCCAAAGTTCCACTGTACTGAAAAAATCAGGGCAAATTGGTTCACTATTAATAAGAACTTCCACGATAATCAGCAAAAACCAATACCTTACTTTATTGAATATAAAAAGAATGAGAATCGTCATACACTTACCGTGTTAGGTCCAAGAGAGGACAAGTGACCCCTGAAACGATGATGTGAATGTGAATAAGGAACTCCAGCAGCCTCGGCTTGCAACCTAGTCTGTAATATAAACAGGGAAATCATATTATACCAATCACTGCTGGTTAGTAATACTTACAACTTAAGCATCACTCCCGGAAACACACTAGAAAAAAAGGAATCAATGCAACAATATGAGACAACAGTTAAAATGGAATCTAGTAGGTCATAGTTAAAACAAAGAAACAACACATTGCCTTATCATTCCTATTCACATATGAGACTTTGCTATCTTTTTCTCTGAAAATTAGAAGGAAAGGAAAATCTTCATTTCATTTCTAGCTTCCATCATTTAACTAGAGAGAGTAAGCATTTCTGAGAACACCCTTTCAAACATATAAAATTAAAATTTATTACAAATGGGCATCTTCTAGAATCTTACCTTGGCAACATCAAGAGGGTTAACAAGAATAGCAGAAAGAACAGCAGCAGCAGCAGCAGAAACAGAACGCTCTGCAAAACTTAAATGGAAATCCTTAACTGTGGGCAGAGAAGAAGAATTTTGTCCCTCCTTGTTTGTAACCATAATTGAAGGAAGACTATGTCTAGAATCTACCATTATGCCAATTGCCTTTATATATAATATCTCTTTCCAAATGAAGTATATATTAATTATTAGGATCGGATTCTCCTTTTAATGAATAACGGAAAGAAAACTAGAGAGAGAGGGAGGGAGGGAAAGAAACAAAAGATTTATTAGAGATTTTCAGCTGTGGTTATGACACGTGTCGTTATGACAGTAACGAATAATTGCATTATGTATGAAATTTTAGTTTAAAAAGACAAATCATGTCATAATCCTTGTTTAAAAGCTCTCTATTAATTTTATTGGTCTGCAATTACAACAAACAGCCACTTTTGCACACATTTTTATTTGATCAGACCTAGTACAACATACATATATAATATTAGCACAAACCTAAGCATAATAAACTGAACAAACGTAGTACATACAGCACAGCAGTACATCTACTCCCATGGTCTATCCTGTTCCTCTTTATGAGCAGACGTTTCATTTGTAATCTTTCCATCCCCTCCATCCTCACCTGATATCTCCTCCAAAGATCTTCCTTTGGTTTCTGTTACCAAGAAAGTACAAAAGAAACCAAGCATGTTTGTAAACGCCAGAATATACATTGCCTTCTTGATCTTGCTACGCTCTCCTTTCAATGTATAAGATTGCACAACAAAAGCTCCAACCAAGGCACCTGCTTTTCCTGCTGCAGCACTGAAAGCGTGACAGGTCGATCTCACTCGTGTAGGGAACAGTTCAGCCGGAAGAACAAAGGTGGTACTATTTGGACCAAAGTTTGCAAAGAAAAACGTCAAGGCATATAATGCCGCGAACAGTCCATGGTTTGTATCCTTCAAGTAGTCATACTTGACTCCTATAATCAACATGAATAGTGACATCATGAAGAATCCAACAAGTTGGATTCTGAAACGACCGATCTTCTCAATAAAGAAAACTGTGAACCAGTATCCTGGGAATGTGCCGCACAAAGCTATTATGAACATAGCCTTAGATGTTTGGAACACTTCTCTGATTGCATTCAGTGTTTCGGCCGGGTCAGTAAGACCAATCGCGGGGAATATATCTTTCTGGGTTAAATTCTGGCTGTAAAATGCAATGTCTAACAGGAACCAGGTGCTCATGGTACCAATAAGATGTCGACCGTGTCGATTCAAGAACATCATAGAAAGTATCGGGTACTCATTTTGGGCTTTAAACTGTGCTAGCTTCTCTTGATCCGCTTGGATCTCTATGTCAAGTACTTTCCCCATGTCAATTGCTGCTTGTTTTGCATTTCCTTCAATAACGGCAGTGTAACGACCGGTCTCTGGCATTTTCATTCGCCAGTAATATGTTAGTATTGCTGGTAACGCACCAAGCATTAGAACAATCCTCCAAAGAAAATCTCCCTCTTGTTGCGTAGACTTTCCTCGGCTAACCTCATATGCAGGGGCCGGGTAGTAGTGGAGAAAAATTGCAGAAAGGGTCATGGAGACCAATCCTGCTGCAATGATACCAACACCCTGCATGAAAGGCATAAAGTGAGATAGAAGCATATTTCCATATACAAATCCAAGTTTTATCAGTTGTACATGCCTAAAACCACATCTCACCCATCTCCGACCATGTCTAAGCGTAAACATATTGAAAAATAATCAAGATTAGCTAAAAAAGGACTCAAGTGTATAATGTGATCATTTTCCATTATATGGTACCTGCATAGCAAACACTGCAGCAATGAATGCACCACGGGTCTTCTTGTTGGAATACTCCGACATGATTGTTGCTGAGAGGGGATAGTCACCACCTATGCCAAACCCAAGCCAGAATCGGAAGAACAGCAGAGTTCCAATTACAGCTTTCCTGGTAGAACCGAAGGAAAGGCCAGAACAAATAGCACAGATGACCATAAGTATGAGGGTGATCCCATAGACCTTTTTCCTACCAAGCTTGTCGCCTAGCCAACCGAAGACTAGTTGACCCATCAAAGTTCCAATAAGAGCAACCCCTACAACTGCATTGTTGACACCTTGGGGGAGTTTACCTGTCTTACCTTGTGAGACATCTGTGTAGTACAATCGACCTAAGAGTTTGGAAACTGTGGAAATACAGAACAAGTCGTAAGCATCAGTAAAGAAGCCCATTCCAGCAATCACAATAGCTGTGACATGATACCATTGAGTTTTAGCAGTATCAAGTGCATTGAGCACAGCAAGGTTTGATGAGGCCATTGCTTCTCAACCTTACTTATTTAGTTTTGTTGCTGCTATCATATGCTTGGATCAGTTTTATAGTTGTACTTTCGAGGGAAGTATAGGCACAAAAATTAGTTAAACATGGCTATAAAATAAGGGGCGTGTCTATCAATGTTTATGGGAGATAACAAGAGAGAATAGAGGGGTATCAAGGATATCCCTCAAGGTTGTCAAAGAATTTGAGGTATTAACATTTCTCATCCTATTGGTTCATTGGTTATTTCTCTTTCATGTTTTGTTTTGCATATAATGGTTAATTAGGATGAGACAATAAGCTTCGATTAGATGCAAGTTTTTCAAATTGACTTTTTGTGTTTTCATCCCCTTGTTCCAAAAAATATACTGAAAGCCAAACGATATTTGTGTAACTGCTTTTAACTCTTTAAGGGATGAAAATCAGTTCTGAAATCATATATATGTGTACATCTTAAAGTTAATTAATGTACTGTACTTCATCTGTCATATGCAAACACCCAAATGATCTTTGGATATTAATTTCAAGAGATAATAAAACAAGGTCTCAATCCTTCTGTAACATTTTAATCATACGGGTGATTTTGACATCTGAGTGTAACAGCTTTTACAACAATTGTCAACCACTATGGCAATTGTCGCAATAGTGAAAAGAAACAGGGAGAGCCAATTTAGCAGAAGTCTTATCTTTGGAACAAGGACAGAAGGACTGACTACCCCATCGTGTTGATCCAAACTATATAGAAACTTACCATAGGCATGCATTTTATGCTTAACATACAGAGTGATTCCAAGAACAGAGGATGGAAATTTTTGCCGTTTATTATCTTCCTAATTATACTTTCATACTCTATTCTTTTCTGATTCTCCACAAGAACTAAGAAGCTGACCTGTCGAAGCAATAAAGTTAAAAAAATGAGAAAGAAGATAATGTTTGGCCTGACACTTCGTTTCTTTTAACTTGCTATTTCCATCCAAGTCTTATTTAGATAAGGATTAGCTGGGCACATCAGATTAAGGAGTTCTTATACACTAGCATACCTCTACTGTCGAGACGATAACCACCCAGGAAACATGATAAATTCACATTTTCCTCTCTTTTTCACTTCGATTGTCCATGTAGCACTACAACAGAAAAATGCTTTTTATATAGGGATGTAGGCACATTAGAAATGGTTAAACTTGATGCCCTCATTAGGTGTCTATATAAAGTGCCGGGTACAAACTGCAAAGATGTCATTCTATTTACAACGTACAGTACCCATTTAGCACAGATTCACATCTTGTCCTAGACCTAAGCCACCATTAACGGTGACTGATCAAACTTTCAACTGTAAGTTTTACTTGTACTCAAGTACATACCATTTTAACGCAGCATGAATTATCCTTTGATTTACTTGTATATATATCAACATACTGTAATCAAGAAATAACAGAACAGTAAAAGGACAAAATTGCTTCATTTATCTAAATGTATATATGCCTCCTTTAACTAACTGAATTCAGCAATGTCAAACACTAGCACTTGTTTATCTTCTGAACCGAGACAAGAAACTTCCCATTGGAAGAAATAGACAGAGACAGAATGGTCTTGAATGATCGCTGAACGCCTTTACAAGACATCCAGATAAGCTGTCAATTATTAATATTTTCCCATCAGCACAGCCAGTAGCAATGTACTGTGATGCGCCCAACCATACCAGGCAACTTACATGAGCCTGTGACAAAAAACAGGTATTCATTAAAAGAGTTTGTAACTTTCACATTTAGGTTCCATTTGGCATAATTAGGTTTAAATAATTGCTCTAGTGTTTATAGCATGTGATACAATTTATGATGTTTAGACCAGTATATCCCTTTTAAAGAGAACATGACAACTCATCAAGGCCTTAGCTATGAAGGGGTATGATAGGAGAGTAACTTAACTGAAAGGATATTCTTAAACTCCTAAATGAGTTGCATACATTCTAGCTACACCGAATGCTAAAAGCCAAATGACGTGGTACTCCACCAAGTTTGCAAAAACTTATATAAAGAAAACAAGTGCAATTGACAAATTGATACTAAGTAACCAACCTCAAAGACCACACGAAACAAACTATGAGTTATTTCCCAAATTATGAGTTCTTTCCCACCTCCTGTTGCAACCAAAGGTAACCTGCACAAAAAAACAGATATATCTGCAAGTTCAAAATGAAACCAAGGCTGAGGCATACATAGGCATATGCTCGTACATGAGAGCACATCCAATCATCCATGATGAAAATAGCTGTTAGAATTATTTTGGGATTGAAGCCTCAGCTGAATAGGGCATTGCAAGACTTATCTTGTAATGTCCTATTCAACAAAGTGCCTAAATAGATATAACAACTATCATATACTCAACAATGCACACCTGCACTGAATACAAACATGTGGGATCATTATTCTTCTTTTGCTTATATTTTGTAATTAACCTATCCCGATCTAAATATGTTGTGCTTGAGCAAAATGTCAACATTTAAGTTACCACCCAAAAAATTGTTGAAAGAGAACTTTACTAAAAAACATTATGGGTTTAGTTATATACTTATATTTGGACAAAAGCAGAAGAGATTTTTTCTGAGATAATTGTTAAGGCGGCAAAGACACTAATGCAAAGCAAACAAAGAGGAATTAGAGAGAACAGCGTGTGGAAGACATTTCATGCTTTTATTCTCTAAGAAATTATGTAAAGTACTTCAAGGTACTTTCAATACCTTGGTGAAAGTCCAACACATTGAATAAGGTCCTCATGAGAAATCAAAGAATTGACTACCTATATAAAGATCACAACATGAACATTTAGCGCATTTCACTTTAGAGACTATTTAAACCATTAATTACATTACTAAACAAGTAATCTAGATCATATGGATCACAAAGAGATAGAGACAGATGAGACTTGAGAGTTGATCTTAAACAAACTACAAATTAAATAAATAAATAAATAAAAGAGGTGATAGACCACTAGCACAAGTAATATGAGAGTTCAGGAATTTGAGAAACTAGCACAAGTAAAACTTCTACACACGAAAAGGCTGTTGCTAACATTCCATGATGAGACAGCGTCAGCATCAGCAGCATGACCAAGTGAGCCCAGATTCTATGTAACTAACTGTTGGACCCTATAACACCTCCGTAGTCACCACCATTTTGTGCAAGATTTATCTTATAAGTCAATGTTAACAGAATGCTACAACCTCTGCAGCTACTGAGTACTTTGAATGCATGTACACTTTCAACTATCCAACGCATTCCTGGCAGTGGCCTGAATGGATATTAGATTCCTGAACGATGATAATTCTGTGATTTATGATGGTTTCTAATAGTACTTTACTCTGTTGTAGTTGACTTTTTCATCAAAGTATAGTATATGGTTCATTTAAGTTTACAAGTTATATTTGTGTATGATCAGGATGAATTGTGTTAATCATGTGTAGCATTCAGGTCTTTTGCTCGATAATTGTATTGATAAGTTAGAACATAAGATGAGATCAAATGACAAACAGTGGAGGGGATAAAAGAACTTAAAGAAGAACTCTTCAATGGGCATGTGCTTGTCCTACTTTTAAGGGTGTACATTTCCATGTATTTTCGTGTAATTGGGATTCACTTGTTTGAGGGAATGAGATATAATTGTGGCTGTTCCATCCGTTCATCTTTACCACAATGGGGCGAGGAGTGGTCTTTGTTTTGTAAGCAGCTTCGACAACTTTAAAAAAAAAAAAAAAAAAACTTATTAATCTTGATATATTATTGATAAAAAAGCAAATATAAAATTAGACCATCTGTTGCATTCTGTCCCAATTAAGGATTAATCTATATATTCTAATAATTGAGGGAGCCTTGTACGAATGTAACAATAAAATTTAAAAATTGGGAGAACCTAGTACGACCTTGAAACTGAAACTCAACTCTTCTCAAGGTGAAAACACATAGGGTAGGTTGGGATGTCCCCCTTCAAGAGCTCAGCTACTAAGCCAACCTTAGTTCCTAGCCTATAGCATAAGACATATAGAGTGTATGCCCTCATATAGTACCCTATTCTTAGGTAAACCATTAGGTGCAAAACAACCACCTAACCTTTATCCTCGGAGCCTTTCCAACAATAGTGATTTTCCTTCCATACTATATAATTCTTAATGTTTCATGTTTCTTCTTGCTTTTTGTTTGCAGATTAGCTTCTCTTAAACGTGACTTTTTAGTAACTAGAGCCTTACATTTCTTAGTACATATTGGAAAAATTGAAGTATTGACCAAGTGGAGGTAAGGATTTAGACACTGCATAAAAATCAAAATCAAACTAAACCAGGAACCAAAAGTAAACACCAAATGCTAAACTCTTGAAACTTAAGCAACCTGAGATGCTGAGAGCCATTGGTAAACTCATGTCCTTGAACTGTATATATAGTCATATCTTCAGTTTTCACAACCAATAGCAAAATGTTCTAGGGACTTCTTAATATTAGGACTTCAGTAAAACTGTAGATATATTTAGACGTCAATAAAAAAATGTTCTAGCAAAATGTTTTTTGATACCTAAATATTCACCAACATAAGCAGAGGAAGATAAGGCAGAAAAGAAATCATAAACCTAAAAGGTAAAAGGGGTAGAAAAAGGATCCAGACCTCCCCCGGCCCCATTATGTTTACTATACGGACAGAACAATCCGATGAACCAGTAATAGCAAGAGCAGAATCAGGAGTTATCATCAAGCACGTGAGTCCCTTAGTGTGATACGAATGACCTGGAGGAAAAGAAAATATAGAGAACCCAAAACAGTTATGTAAACATGCTTAAAATATCAAATTATTAAGACATGCGATTACTGATTAGCTGTTCATTGGTCTGTTAACATCAACACCATAAGCATAATTCCAGCTTGGTTGTGCTTCTAGTAAAATATAGAGTGGCAAATCCTGAACAGTGTAAATTTATATGGTCCCTGGACAAGCTAACCCCATCTCAATAATAGAGAAAGACTCTTTGGCTTGAGTCTTGGGCATTGGTTGAACAGTTACAGATTATCGTAGACAGTGACTCTGACGGAGGAAGGTTCGAAGAGAGCTAATTATTTAATAAAAAATCCCTTCAGTTGACAAGTATCCATAGTCAACCCCAGATAATTGGGTTGAAGTACGACAACAAGGACACTTGACGATCATTAGCACATCATTCAAGTTAATGCCTCTGGCCATATTAACAGAAGTTGAAACAGTTTTGCAGGCACGGAAATGCTGCATAAACAAGGTATTCAATACCAATATTTAAAGGTGTCCAAAACAAATCTGCCTCACAAGTTATAAACAGCCTATTCTTATCATCTTTATCTGTCCATCGAGTGTCTCCCAAACTATGACAAAACCAATCTGAGAAGTGAAAATGATATAAAGAATCTAAAAGTAGCTCCAAGTAGAACTTGATTAATATCATATAAGATGATTTGGTCATGTACATATGATATATATAACACTACTGCTAACTGAGAATCTAAAATACTTTTCTATATCACGGACCACCCAGGAATTCTGACTACTTCAGTAAACCTCCAGTAAATTTAGTTCCTTCACATCGTTTTAAGCTAAGTAGGTGAGGATACTAACAAAAACAGCATAATAATGAAAGGCACCAAATACAGTTAAAATTCAAAAATTAATAGCTACTTAGTTTACAAAGTGTTCCTTATTCAATGATATCACATTGAAACCCCGGCCCGTCGATTTGATGTCTCTAAGGGTCTGCTTCGCATTCAAAAGATTGCATAGCATAGCATAGCATAGCGAACTTTGACTAATTATTATGTGCTAGGCTTTGAGGGGAATACGGTGCCATCATGTCCTAGTATAAGTTTTACTCGGAATTCAACAGATGGGGGAGATATTTTGTCAGATTCACCAGATCACATTTTTAACTTGAATTTTGTCCAGCATACTTTTATTAAACTTGCATTCATACCAAGTCCATCCTAAAAGAAAATGTATGGTAGAAGAGATACAAGTATCTTCAAGGCCTCCCAAATTCTAGTACTTTTGTGCTATACATATACTTAACATTACCGGAGTCGGGACCTTAGATACAATACAATAACCCAAATGCATACCTTAAACAACATGTATGTTATTTCCATCTTCTGGATTCCATATTAGCGGTGATGCGTCATCAGAACCTGTACAAATTGTGCTAGCTGCAACATTATCAAAAGCTGATTTAACTATACATCCTTAGGTGTAGAACAAAACACAGAACATTTCCCAACACGTAATGAAAGTACCATCTGGGGTAAAATCGCCACAAGTGACACCACATTCGTGACCAAAAACGATATAGATAGGCATCTTCATCAATATCCCACAACCAAACCGTGAAAATCATCCATGGAGCCAGCCAACACAAAGTGGCCTCTTGGATGCCACCTGACCCACTAAGTACATAGATCAATATTACAAATTCAACTATCATGTTCTTTAAATTATGTAACAAACAAACCTACTTTCAGGACCTCACCTCAATATCTTCAGGACCATCGAATGTGCACTTATGACTACTTGAACATATGTCCCACACTTGAACCCGCCCTTGACCCGTTCCACAGGCAAGAAATTTCCCATCAGCACTAAAGGCTACACTAGAAACAGAATCATCGTTCCCTGCAGACATCAAAATTTTGAAAAGTATGTTTTAGCGAAAAACCTTGTCCCTTCGTTGATTAGAATTCAGGAATTGATTTTGATATTATATAAAAAGAGTGGTAAAACAAAAACCAAAACCCACGGGAGAAAAAAAAAATTGGTACTTCAGTTTTAGTCAAGGGAAAGCCGGTAAAAGAGAAATTTGGAACCTTAGATCAACTAAATTGTTAATAGTTATTTTATTATCACTGATATACCTATAATCACTTGGCTGATCTCCTTGATTAATGTTCCACAGAAATGCTCCTGTGCCACTACCTCCCCGCAACCAATGTTGAATCTGTAGGACTACAAGCAACTGCACATATCCCCTGCCACAAATTTAATGCCTTTGATTAGCCAAAGGAGCAACTAATTTCCTTGCAAAATCAAACTACCAAGATTATGCAATATCTATTAGTGCAGGTAGTCGATGAAAAAAAGAAACCGCCTTGTGTTAAGTTGGCCAGTTGGCATTCATTAGTCAATGTTTGCATCAAAACCATTGATAAAAAAAATGAGATGGACTCAAACTCAAAATGATAAATCTCACAATTAGAAGCAGTTCAGTTAAATTGATTTGAACTCAAAACTTCGCCATGAGTAACAAATAACACATTGCATGCATTTTTCCAACTACACGGTTAAATAATTATATTAATGGAGCGTACCAAAATCAGAATCTGAGTCAGATTCAACATCTGAATTTGATTCATCGTCGACTTCAGGAAGTTCTGCACCAAAAGTTAATCATAACAAATAAAGGCGAGTGAGAAATTAAATATGAAGTATACATAAGACGAGTGAAGGGTCGAGCAGACCTTCTTCATCAATGTCTTGTTCGTCAAGAAACACTTCTTCGCACTCGTCTTTGTTTCCCTCACTGTCCATCGTTGTCTTTCTTCTGTGTAGTAGAAAGAGTTTTGTTAAAACTGTAAATAAAAAGAAAATGGCTCTTTTCTTTTAAGAAAGAGTTCATATATAGAGAACAGAGAACTAGAGAGGGAAAAATAATCTGTGTGATCATCATGATTTGCATTGTACCAGTTTTGGCAAGTATTTTTTCGTATTTATGTTTTTTTTTTGGGTCAAAATGCTATTATTTCAATAAATTCTATTATAAATAGATTATGGGAAAAAAAATATTCTATTAAAAAAAAATTATGTAGGAGATGGAGGAAAAAAAAAAAAATCTATTAAAAAGATTTTATGTAGGAGATGGAGGAGTCGAACCCTCAATGATCAAATTTGAAGGTACCTTTTTTTTTTCTTTTTTCCTTTTCGTTTGAGCTACACCTCCGTTCACTTTTCGTAATTAAATATATATAAACTAATTGTGTTGACATTCCATACGAAATGTTTCCCACCTTTCGATGTTTCTTTGAATCCCACGAAAAATTGAGGACGAATGAATTAATAGATGTAGTCACTGCGTTCCACATATTTAAGCTATAGCCCCAAAGTAATGTGTTTAATAATTGAAGTATCATTGAATAGCTTTTTCCTTGAAAAGCCTACAACAAACCCGGATGCTATCAGAATAGTGAATGATCTCTTGCTTGTCGGGTTTGCATGAATGATGTGAATGTTTTTGATGCTCAGTGTAAGGGACCTCCTACTCGAAATCGATCCCGACATCTACGAAGACTCCACCAACTCATAACGACTCGAGACATACCACCTCACAATACATCCTATACACGTGACACGCACACAAGCAAACACTCCGCCAACGTTATTCGACTCTAGACATGCAAGCAGTCGCGCACTCGCCGACAACAATTCACTACTAGTGACTTGTCACTCAACTCCATCTCGTGACATTACCACCTACTACCTTCATCATTGCTATCATTGGTATCAGACATTTATCTGCTGCAACACTCAAATCAAAACCATTATTATCTCTTTAACCACACTCTTCCTACACCAGCTCAAACAACATAATACTTTTAAACCATCACACACGCAACTTGTGAGGGCGTGTCGTTTATCCTAGTAGTACACATGTCCATGCCACCACACGTATTCTACCAACTACACACTCCTAGCGCCTATAAAAGTCAGCCCCAGAACTACGTTGGTTTGATTACAATCTTACCCCAAGGTGTTGGATACCCAATGATGTAGGTTAAGACTGAATTCAGGCAGAATTCAGTTATCTGCAGACTAATTTCTAATAGAATTCAATTACTAGCAGTTATTATTAGTAGTTAGAATTATATGTTTTTAGAATGCAGTCTATAATAAACTATCAAGTGTCCCTGGTAAGTTATTTATGTGAATTAGTGTCTATTATATATAAAGACACTCTCATTGTAATGGATTTTTTTTATGCAATTATCAATAAAATTCCATAAAATTAAATTATTTGTTCTTGATATTTCAAGAGTGTTTCTTGTGGATTCAAGCCTAACAATCGAATTGTAAGACGTGATCTACAATTCAACACTTATGCTACGCCAATTGGTATTCAGAGCCTAGGTTTTCTCCTGGTGTGATGACTTCTAATGGTGGTGAGAGGGTTTCTTCCAACGTGGTTCGAAGAACTCTCGACATGGTTGAGCGGCTAGTAGAGTCTCAAATGCAAACCCAGCGTCAAATTCAGGCTTTGGTGGCGGGTTTAACCAACCTTCCAACACCAGATCTGCGACTACCACAAAGGGGTGTCAATCTTGGAGTTCATAGGGAAGAAGTAAGGAATGAAAATGGAGTTCGTAGGGAAGAAGTAAGGACTGAAAATATACGTGTAGTGTTGTAACGTATGGCGGTGATTCTAGTGATGAGGAATTGAAAATTTTGGCAGAACTTCCGAGAAATCAACGATGGAGGAGGAATTTTCAAAGAGATGATTACTATAGAGAAAGGGGGAGTGAATTCAAAGTGAAGATGGATCTGCCTTCATTTAATGGGCAACTTCACATGGAAGATTTCATTAACTGGTTGTCTGAAGTAGAAAAGTTCTTTGAGTTCAAGGAAATTCTTGATAAAAAGAGAGTGAAGTATGTTGCCTACAAATTGAAGGCTGGCGCTTCAACATGGTGGGATCAAATTTAATTGTCTCGTACTCATGTTGGCAAACCTCCTATTAAAACTTGGATTAAAATGAAACGGATGTTACGTGGTAGATACTTACCTATTGATTATGATCAAGTCTTGTTCTCACAATATCATAATTGTCGACAAGGTTATCACATGGTGGATGAGTATACTACTGAGTTTTATAGATTGGCTTCACGCAATGACCTTAGTGAGTCAGATGCCCAACAAACGCAAAGGTTCATTAGCGGATCAAGTACACTATTCAAGATCGGATCACCTTGCGGATACATTATACCTTGAGTGATGCTGTTAGACTAGCTTTAAGGGCTAAAACCATAATGGAGAGACCAGTAAACCGAAATCCTAGCCTTAGCATACCATATACACCTCCCATTCAATCTAACCTTGACCAAAATCATGGCCCTAGCATGCCATACACACCACTAAATCAACCTCACATTGACCCTAACATTAACAACACCTCCACCTTCCAAAGAATGACCGGGAAAAACACCCATGCAAAGAATCTACTCCACCAACCCAAAAATTTCCAACCAAAATTTACACCGGGACTAGTACTTCGAAACCACCTAACCACTCTACCAATCCATATTCTCAATCATACAATGATAAATGTTATAGGTGTGGACAGCCCGGGGACACCGGTCAAACCATTGTCCCCAAATAGCCCAAGTGACTTTAACCACGCATGACCTAAGAACATGAATTGGATGATGCTGAATTGGAAGAAAAAGAAGAAGTAGTACATGCTTTGATGATGGAGTTTCATTTGTAGTTCGAAATTACTCCTTACCCCACATCATGGATCGCACACCCACAACGCCATAATATTTTCCAAACCAGTGTACAGTTAATGGGCGGGTTTGTAACTTGATCATTGACGGAGGAAGTAGTGAGAATATTGTCTCCAAGGAGATGGTTGATAAGCTGCAATTAGCTACTGGAAAATACCCTTCATCATATTCAATTGGCTGGATCAAGGATGTTGGCGAAACAAGGGTAGATTCTAGGTGTCAGATTTCCTTTTCAATCGGCGGTCGTTATAAGGATGAAGTCCTTTGTGATGTAGTGGACATGAATGCATGTCATATGTTGTTGGGAAGGTTGTGGCAGTATGATGTTGATTCAACCCATAGGGGGAAACATAACACTTTTATATTTTCTAAGAATGGCGTTCGGGTTGTCCTTGCTCCAATGGGAAATCCAGTTGGGTCCAAAGCTTCAAAAGAGAAGGTGCATAATTTCTTAATATCTAGTAATTTCTTGAAATATTCCAAAGAGACTGGAGAAATTTATGCCCTTGTTATCAAAGGAAACAATAAAGCCAATGATGAGCGGTTTACCCGAAAGTTCAGACTATGGTGGAGGAATTTAAGGACTTAGTACCAGAAGATCTTCCAAGTGTTTTACCACCCATGTGGAACATCCAACCCAACATAGACTTGGTACCAGGCTCAAGCTTGCCAAACTTACCACATTATAGAACGAGTCCAAACGAGAATGCAATACTTCAAGTTCATAAGTTGTTGTCCAAGGGTATGATTTGTCCAAGTATGAGCCCATATGCAATATCGACTTTTATTGACTCGAAAAAAGATGGGACTTGGAGAATGTGTATAGATAGTCGCTATCAACAAAATCATAGTTCACTATCAATTTCCTATTCCAAGATTGGATGATATGTTGGATGAGTTAGAAGGTTCACAAGTCTTCTCAAAGATTGATTTGAAGAGTGGGTATCATCAAATCCGTGTTTGGCTTTGGGGATGAATGGAAAACTGCATTTAAAACCAAAGACGGCTTTTGTATTAATGGTTGGTTATGCCATTTGGCCTCTCAAATGCCCCAAGTACTTTCATCGCCTCATGAATCAGGTATTAAAACAATTTATTGGTCTATTTTTGTAGTTGTGTACTTTGATAATATCCTCATTTACAGCCATAACGAAGAGGGCCACTTGTATCATTTGTGGGAAGTTCTCAATGTATTACGTGAGAATATGTTGTATGTAAACCTCAAGAAGTGTAGTTTTCTCACGGATAGCCTAGTCTTTCTTGGAAATGTGGTGTCCTCTACCGTATATATATGAAGAGAAAGTTAGAGTCGTCAAGGCTATAGTATGTGTCGAGCCTTAATCTTGTTTGATACCTTGTTTCCTCGAGATTGAGGACTTACGCTATATGCTGCCATTACTTCATTATTTTGGTCATTCATTAGGACTTTGGTTCTAGATGTCGATACCACCATTTATGATGGGGTTACTTGCTCCGTGCCATAAGCTAATGTAAAAGGAGATTCACCCGTGGTAGTTCGAGGTGTCGTTCTATAAGTCTATAGAACGTTGTTTAATTCATCCACCCAAAGACCTTTCTTGTCTTCCAGTTTCTTCTTGATATTATCTATAATGGTTTTATTTGTTGCTTCTGCTTGCCCGATACCCTGACTATAATATGGCGCAAATGTAAAATGCTTCACCTTGTATGACAAGAAAGCTTTAACTTTTCCTCCTTCAAACTATGGCCCGTTATCTGATATAATGGCATATGGCAATTCATATCGACATATTACTCTTTCGAAAGGAAAGTTTATCACATCTTTCTCCTTTATGTGCTGTAAGGCTATGACCTCTACCTACTTGGTGAAATAATCTGTGACCGCGAGCATGAATCGTCTTTTACCTCTTCCAGGTGCTAGAAGACCAACAATATCCATGCCCCATAGCGTAAAAAACCATGGGTTCGATACACAGTGCAACTCCTCAGCTGGAATTAATGTGTATAGCATTTCCATGTATTTGGCATTGCATACACTTTTTTGCATAACGAAGACAATCTCTTCGCATCTGAGGCCAAAAATATCTTTGCCTCGTTATTTTATTTGCCAATGATCTTCCAGCTTAATGGTTTCCACATTCTCCTTCATGAAGTTCTGCAATGATTAACTGTGCATCCTCATGTGATATACATTTCAGATGCGGACCTCCATGATTCTTTCGATACAGCTCATTATCAATCAATACATATCTTTGCGACCCAGACTTGATTCTTCTGGCTTCATTTTTCTATTCATGTACTTTACCCTCAAATAAGTATGATATATATGCTTCTATCTATGACGCCCCCAGTGTATCGATTTCCATAACCTCTGGTTCTTCGACATCGATGCTTGGCCTCTCTTGGACACTGATGTGCAAAGTGCGGCCCTCCGTGTTTTCTAGCATCGCTGCCACATAAACTAGGGCGTCTACATACCTGTTTTCATTTCTATTGAGGTGTTGAAGCCTTATTTTACTAAAGTCCCTCAACTTAGTTTTTATAAAACTCAAGTAATCCACTATGTTATCACATTTTGCTGAATATCCTTTATTAATCTGGCTGACAATGAGCATTGAATCACTAAATATTGATAATTCTTTCACCTTAAGAGATTTGGCCATCTCGAGTCCGGCGATTAAAGTTTCGTACTCAGCCTCGTTATTCGATGCATGGAACCCTAATGTTACTGCTGTTTCGAGCCTTTGATTTTTAGGTTTAACCAATACAACCCCGATGTCACATCCCTTACTCCCAGATGATCCATCTACAAATAATCTCCAATCATTTGTTCTAGCCCATGGATCATTTGTATCAATAATATCCTTAGGCTCTTGCAACGTTGAGAACTCCTCCTCTTCCATGCCCCAACTAGCATCCTCACACGGAAAATCAGCCAAGAAATCGGGCTAGTACATGACTTTTCTCCGATACTTTCGGGTTTTGATACTTTCGGCGCCAAATTCGTTTATTAATCTTGACCATTTAGACATCCTTCCTGATTTAGCTGTTTTTGCCAGAGTCTACTTTAATGGGAGATTCGTCATCACAGACATAGAGTGTGATTGAAAATACAGCTTCAGCCTCTGAGATGAGAATAACAAATAAAAGCATATTTCTCGGTTTGAATACCGTGTCTCTGCCTTGAGCATTGTTTTGCTTTGAAAATACACTTGTCTTTCAACACCCTTTTCAACTTTTACCAACACTGAACTTATAGCAAATTCTAACACGGCCAAATAGAGAAGCAAACTTTCTCCCTCATCTGGCTTGGTAAGTGTCGGTATTTCTTGAAGATATTTCTTTAATTCCAAAAATGCTTCTTCACATTCTTCATTCCAACAAAATTTAGTATTCTTTTTAAGCAACTTAAAAAGCGGCTTACATCAATCAGAGGTTCTGGAGATGAATCTGTTGAGCGTAGCTATTCTTCCAGTCAACCTTTGTATCTGCTTTCTAGTTGTTGGTGATGGCATTTGCTGAAGTGCTCGTATCTGATCAGGATTAGCATCGATGCCTCGCTTTGTAACAATGTACCCCAAAAATTTGCTAGAGATGACCCCGAAAGTACATTTTTCTGGGTTAAACTACATGTTTAACTCTCGCAATATTCGGAATACAGTGTCGAGGTCCTTCACAAGATCTTCAGCTTTCATGGACTTTATGACCATATTGTCGATATAGACCTCGACAATTCGTTTGATGAACTTCTTAAACATTTTTTGTACTAACCATTGATAAGTGACTCCAATATTTTTCAATCCAAATGGAATTCGGATGAAACAGTATATACCTCCATTAACGATGAACACCGTTTTTAGTTGGTCTATAATAACCATTAAAATCTAAAAATATCCCGAATATCCATCGCAAAAACTGATTAATTCAAAACCAACCGCTTTGATCAACCAACTCATCTATCTATGGCATCTAGGACACTTCTTATTTACATCGGTAAAGTCGTCGCAAATTCGAAATCTACCATCCTTCTTGGGCATTATTACTATGTTTGCCACCCATTGAGAATGCTCCACTTCTCTAATTATGCCATTATTTAACATCTTTTGTATCTCAGCTTGCACCGCTTCTTTGTACATTGGTCTAACCTTTCGATGTTTTTGATGGACCAGAGTTGCATTTTCTTCCATATTCAGCTTGTGTGAACATATAGCTGGGTCGATACCGATGAGGTCTGACATTGACCATGCAAAAATATAATTATTCTCTTTCAAACAGACTATCAACTCATTTCTTATATTGGTAGTCATTTCTGTACCAATGAACGTATGACGCTCACTTTCTCCTGTACCAATATTAATTTTTTCCACCGTCTCTTGTGTGAACTTTACCTGCTCATGTATCTGCATATCGGAGTCGGTAGGTAAAGCTTGCTATAACTGCTCGTTAGAGCTTTCCAAGACTCCCCCAGTGTCTTGACTTTTTCCTTTCATCATCCCTTTTACAGTGACGAAATTACACTTTTCTGATTCCAACTGATCCCCCCTAATTTCGTGCAAACCATACACTGTGGGAAATTTGAGTACCTAGTAGAATGTACTTGGAACATCACGCATATAGTGTATCCACTTTCTGCCAAGTATTGCATTGTGATCGGAGTGATGCTTTATGACCATAAACTTCGTCATCACTGTCTGAGGTCTCGCTCGAACTGGCAATTTTATTTTCCCCACCGGACTTGGTAGAGCTTCCATTAAACCCGAACAAACCTGAATTGTGGTGGCTTTAGATGAGTCTCATTGAGACCCATGCCTATGAATGCTTTCCAAAATAAAATATTCACATAATTACCACAATCCACGGTATCTTTTGCACATCATATCTAGAGATACACAAAGTGATTAATAATGCGTTATCATCGCGGCAACATAACCTTAGACACATGTCATCAGTACGAACATAATTGCTCCTGGGATGCTAGCCGATACCGGACTCTGACTTACTAGAACAGGCTCGACATTGACCTCAAGCACTTCTTTTACTGTTAAAATCTTTCTTATCGCGTATTGTTGTTGTTTCTGCAGGTTTGACATTAGCCCTAAACTCTCGCAAGTTCCCATCCTTCATTAGCCTATCAATTTCTTTTAATAACTGCAAGCACCTGTTTGTCTCATGGTTCTCAATCTTGTGGAATTGACAGTAAGGCCTGCCCTTCATCTCCCTGAGAGTGTATTTTGGCCAGGTCACGAAAACTTCTTTTGCTATCCTCCTTAATATATCTTTCGGTGTGGAATTGATGGCGATAAAATTACTGGGATCTAGCTCTTCTTTCAGTGTCCTCTCATATTTCCTTCTTTATTGTGGTTAATTATCCCGATTTGTATAATGCTCCTAAGGTCTTTTGGTATCTGACCTCGAGGGATCTCGACTCTCATGTCGATCTCCATTATCTTTGTCTCTCTTTCCTGTCTCTGACACTTACAACACAGATTGCACAGTGGCTGCATTTATCCCTTCTTCCACTCTAATATCTCTGTCAGTTTTATCTTACAACTCTTGTAGACTTTTCACTTCTTTTCGCAAGAGATATTTGTGCATATATGATCCAGGTATCACACCTATTTGGAAAGCCATGACGGATGTCATTTCAGAATCATTGAGCCTCTCGACCGATTGAGTTTCGGCCTTGAACCTCGCCAAGAAATCCTTCAAAGACTCCTTTTTCCCTTGTTTCAATTGGAATAAAACCAACACTTGTTTCGGCTTCACCCTCTGATGACCATAATTGGTGAGGAATCTTTCTTCGATTTCTCGAAAACATAAAATGGTCCCCTCAGATATTGTGCATAACCACTTCAATGCTTTGCCTTTAAGGCTCGAAGATAATGATCGACATAGTACATAATCCCAATACTTCATTCTATGGTATATTGAGAACTGATGTCGATAGCTAAAAAGATGGTCCATGGGATCAGCGATCCCATCATACTGGGTAAACTTTGGATTCTTGAATTTCGGAGGTAATGACACCCTCTCTACTTCCTTTTTCAACGGGTTTCTAATTACACCATCTGCCAATTTACGAATCGAGGCTGATACCTTTTCCAGGAGCTTGTCCCCAAATTGCCTCTACATCATCTCCTGTACCATTTCCTTCGTAATTGGTGTTTTTACCTCTTCTTCTTGCACCACCTTTGGTGTCGATTTCGCTACTGATTGCACCTCTTCGAGGTGGGTTTTTCTCACTTTCTTGATTTGACTCTTCCTCACCATTGGAGTGCCTGAACTCGACTCCTAGACATCTTTCTCGTACATGGCATCTACTGCACGCTTCTCATTATCTTCTCTCACAGCTTTGTTTTCAGCCATTAAAACTTTATTCTTCTTTTCCAAATCTTCCAACCTTCTCAACAATACTTTTAAAGATACCTCTTCTTCATGTATCGCATCTACTTCTTCCACCATACTTTCCGATCGCCTTGTTCTTCTTTCCTCACTCTTGGATGCTACTTAAGAAGTACTCCCTTCATTAACCATCATCATTTTACTTACTGTAGTACACTATGGAGGCATCTTGACAAGAAAATGAATATCTCCTTACACAACTTCACTGATCTTAACATAATCTTCTTGAACACACTCACTTATTCGGTATCTCAAAACTTCTACCCTTGGATTCGATCTTCAAAGAAAGAAGAAAATAAAAATCTTTTTTTGTCTTTGAATCACAGACGGTGCCAATGTAGTGTTTTGGGAAAACTCTCTAAGATCACTAAAATTGAACTAATGTTTGAATAAATATTCAAGATTGAAATGATATAAAGCTAAGCTCAGCTAAGCTTTTGTATTGATTAACAATGGCGGATACAAGCTCTCTCTCTCTCTCTCTCTCTCTCTCTCTCTCTCTCTCTCTCTCTCTCTCTTTTTTACAAATATTTCTCTAATGAATCGAATCTGTTTTTTTTCTCGATCATCACTTTATATAGTCCTCCGGTTATAGTGGTGCCCAATTCTATCCGGCGTGTCCATTCCCACCACTCTTCTCCTTCCTTTTCCCTTATTCACTGCAACATATGAACTTATCGCCAAGATATCTCGAGCTATTTATGATACTAGCCATTTTTCCCAGCTTTTAGCGGGGCTACTACATTTATAGTGGAAGAGGACTGTTTTTATTAAAAGATTATTTAATTTAAACATTAAAAGACTAAGTTATCAGTTATCACATATGATTTTTGGTCAATTGGTCTTAAAAGTATGGCAACAACAAAGAACTGCATGTTTTATTGGTTTTGTGCTAGGCGATAATAAGTAAAAAGATCAATGTAATTATATAACAAAATGGTAATTATTTACACAGAATAGTAAAAGAGTATATCTTTAGTCCATATAATGTCATGCTAAGATTATGAATGATCAATTAAATAAAAGTTTCTCATTACAAAATATAACACAATTTAATAAACAATATAAAATATTACATAATGTGCAATATATGGAAAACAATAACACATGATCTCTTGAGGAAAACAAATTTTCCATTAACTAATTTTTTTCGATTTTTTTTAGTAATACATGTGTTTAGAAATGCTTGAGACGCATCGATATATGCTTGAGAAAGTGGTTTCGTCATCCATGTTCACTAAATTTTGCCAGAGAGTTTTCCACAACTATGCTACGTTAATACCCACTCCTATTATCACCTGATTATCAAACAATTTCATAAACTTAATTAAAAGACAACAAATCTACCATTAATAAGAACATTTTAAAATCCAACTGAAATTTATGTGATCACATTTTAAAACACAATACAGGATCACGCCTTTAACTACAAAATTTCACTATTTTGAGTAGAGGACCTTACTTTTCTTTACTTGTGTATAATCACAGGCTCATCATCCGAAGTTGAAGCCTTACTAAATCCACCATTTTCAAAACCAAAAGTACCTGAATGATTGAAAAGGGTTGATGGTGCCACTACCTATTGATGTCCTCACTGTGAACATAGTGAGAAAATCATTTATACATTCAGTTAACTATTCAACAGAGAGAGAAATTCAGTTAACCATTTAACAAAGACGAACAAAGTGGAGGGCAAACATAACCCAAATAGATGCTCTTTAGCTTACAACCTTACATAATACATATATAAGATACGTTTGTTAACTAATTTTTCCTTGAGTTCGAATAGATACTAAATACATTAAAACCCTAAGGCCCTGAGCAAACAAAACCCATAACCTCTTTTAAATCCTAATTTTAATAGTAGATTTTATGTCATTCATTTATTAAGTTTCTTAAGCACATACATATATATACAAATGATTGCAATATGAGCTAAATTTAAGTCTCTTTAATCATCCACAAAAACCTAACATCTATTATCTAAAGGAAAAAGCAAGACCAAAAGCTTCCCCTAGTTTTCTTGGGTGACGCAGACTAACTACCTTTAGCAAAATGCGCAAATATCTCAGTCAGCTGTAAAAGTACATTAGCAGATGACTCTTATAATAGTAGACAGACGGAAGTCACAGAACTTACTAATTTGGAATTGGGTTCATTTGGAATTTTGAACCTCGTTAATTTACTCTTAGCAGATGACTCCAATAACGCTCATTTAAATTAGTACTCAAATCCAAATATTGAGAAAAGCAAATTGCAATTGAGTTTTTCAGATAGATACGACAAATCATGATAGCATTAGAGACAACATACTAAAAGATCCAAGAGTATATACCATCAAAATAATTCCTCAATACAAACCATAACAAACGAACAATAAGGAAATTTTTTGATACATAGCAAACCCTTGCAATATAAAATCAAGTATCAACAACAGGCAACTAATTTCAATGAGAAACAACATTGGTTAAAAACATGAAAAGTAGAAATAGTAAAAAATTATCTGAATGTGACAATCAAATTCTCATAAGTTCAAATGCAATGACAAAAAGTGCAATTTTTTTTTTTTTAAGTAAAACTTACTAAAATCAGTATTCCATTTACTAAAATAGTGGGTTTGCTAGCGTGCGTGTGTTAAGGACCAACCTATTGTACTCGGTATTCTCCAACAGTTGCAACTTAGCAACTTAACTGTTTTCAAATTTAAAGTTTTATCTACTTAGAATGACCTAGAAACAATTTCTCATTCGCTCCTATACACCAGCTACTTCCGCTAGAGTAATAATTCCTTTTATATTATTAGTGCCTTGAGAGTAAGTCATGTCCTTAACAACTCTCCTACTCAATACCCCGCCCATATGAGGAAGACCCACTGCGCAAGTAGTATTTGTGCTAAATCAGATTCCAACCGGACCATCAGAACCTGTTTGAACAGTCCATGCAGAAAGAATCAGGGAACGGTAGATACATTTATATAATGAAAACTCAGAATATGAAATATGATCATTTTCATTTGAGGCTGTGATTGTGTTTGGCTTGGCAAGAAATTGTGGTCAATAGACACTGTAATATGTATAATTTTTTTCTTTTTAAGTTTGGTGACTGCTTGGCGATGAGAAAAACATCCGGAAGTACAATTCCCAGCACGACTTCATGATGTGTCACCTTGGCATATGCGAGGAGTCTACCATAACGACAATCACATGTAAGGCTCTTTCTTTGATGGGAACAGTGCCATCACAGTTAGAAGTTAGAGCAACTAATCGACCATATAATTTGTTATAACTTCTTTGCACAAAGAAAGGGTTGTGAGCATCCTATCATGCCGCAAGCCGATTCATACTTATGATGGATTTTGAATATGAATGAGTTGCCTTTTGACCCAGGGAAATTCCTAGACCAAGCCCATATAAGAGCAGGTTCATTACCTTGCATGTATGGTGGCATCAACTCTAACATTAGTACTTTTTCAAGAACCTTGACAATAACCTGGATGAGATAAGTTAACTTAGGGTTATGACTAACCCCGGCACTCGGATCTCCAAAACACACATTGTACTTTCGATTAGTTTAGGTGCTCCTGTTTTCTCAATCATGAGCCCTACATACAAGACCCCAACAAACTTGCAGCCTTCAGCAGACATTCCTTTCACTGTTGGTAGGATTATAACACTCATAACCAAAGACTTCAGCTCTTCTGTTAATATTAGTGCTGGCGAGTATGCACCCATTCCACCCGTATTGGGTCCTGTATCACCATCCCCAACGCATTTATGGTCCTGAGCTGATTCAAGAGGTATGGCATTCTTACCATCCACCAAGGCAAAGAACGAAGCGTCTTCTCCTTCCAGAAATTCCTCAATAACCACAGAGCAACCCGCATAACCAAATATACCCTCGATCAACCAACATTGAATCAACATCTTCATATGCCTCCTCCAAAGTCATTGGCTCCCCGAGGCGTTGGGCTCTGAGAGCGTTACGCCGCGACGCGAGGCGTTTATAGCCCCCCGAGGCGTTGGGCTCTGAGAGCGTTACGCTTTCGCATGAGGCGTGTAGCCTCTGAGGCGTTGGGCTCTGAGGCGTTACGCTTTCGCCGCGAGGCGTTATAGCCCCCCGAGGCGTTGGGCTCGAGGCGTTTATAGCCCTCCGAGGTGTTGGGCTCTGAGGCGTTACGCTTTCATGAGAGCGCGTTATAGCCCCCACGGGCGTTGGGCTCTGAGCGTTACTCTCGCCGCGCATGAGGCGTTATGTAGCCCTCGAGGCGTTGTGCTCTCCGCGTTATTAGCCGCATGAGGCGTCGACGTAGCCCCTGAGGGCGTTGGGGTGCGATTGGCTTAGCTTGGAGATTTGAATACACAAAAACCGCAGTTTACGATGATAGTCTTTAGTAACTCACACTTGATCGTGTAATACATGTAGACATGAATTACAATAGATAATGTCGCTACTGGTAAAACAGTTTTAGTAAGTATGTGTTCCAAGGTCGTGGCAGCGACTTCCCTTCCTGGGTTTTAATCCAATACGCTCCATTGCCAACGACACGTTCTACTATGTAAGGGCCTTCCCATGTTGGTGCTAGTTTAGAGTCATCTTGAGTTTTCTTCAACACGAGATCGCTGAGTTGGAAAGATCGAGGATGTACTCGTTTGTTGTAGGACCGCTTTAGGAATTGTTGGTAGGATGCTACTCGGATGGCTGCTAGATCGCGTCGTTCCTCAAGGAGGTCGACTTCTCGAGCTAAGACTGAGTCATTCAAGCCTGACTCGACAAGCTCGGATCGGGTGGTCGTGATTGTCAGCTCGGTAGGGATGACGGCTTCTGTACCATAGCATAGGAAAAATGGTGATTCGCCGGTGCTGGAGCGAGCTGTAGTGCGATGAGCCCATAGTATGTTCTCGAGCTGATTTGGCCATTGGCTCTTGTTCTTTTCAATCTTTTTCTTCAGATTCTCTAGAATGGCTTTGTTGCTGGCCTCTGCTTGTCCATTGCTTTGGGCGTACTGGGGTGTAGAAAAGGCATGAATGATCTTCCACTTGGCCAGAAATTCTCTGATTGTTTTGCCTTTGAACTGGGAGCCGTTGTCCATCACCAGTGTGTGTGGTAGGCCAAACCGGGTGATGATGTGAGTCCATATGAAATTCCTGACATGTGATTCTTTGACGTGGGCCAACGGAATTGCTTCGACCCACTTAGTGAAATAATCTGTGGCAGCGAGGACGAAGCGGAAGCCGGTACTTTTCTGAGGGATGAATGGTCCCATAATGTCCATACCCCACATGTGGAACGGCCAAGGGCTCGCGATGTTGATCAATTCGCGGGCTGGTTGGATGATGTTGTGACCAAATATTTGACATTTGACACACTTGAGGACATACGACTTGGCATCGATCTGCATACGAGGCCAGAAGTATCCTTGGGAGATCGCTTTGTGGGCCAAGGAGCGACCTCCGGCATGATTGCCGCACTCCCCTTCATGGATCTCGGCGAAAATTAACTGACCTTGCTCTGGGCTAATACACCTTAGATGAGGTCCTCCTGCGGACTTGCGGAATAACCTGTCATTTAACAAACAATAGCTGCGTGCCTGGTGAGGGACTTTTCTAGCTTTGGATTGCTCATCTGGAAGTATGCCGTGTTGGATGTACTGTATAATAGGCTGCATCCAAGTTTGACTCATCTGATCTTCAGAGAGTGGGCACAAGTCGCTGATTGCCAGGACATGGTTCGCTTGGTACGCTGGTCGATCGACCACTTCTATGGTCAGTTGTCTAGGGGCACAATTCGGTGTCTGAGTGGCTAAGTATGCTAAGCTATCTGCGTGACGGTTCTCGTCACGCAAAAAATGGTGTATAGTAGTTCTGCTAAAGGAAGGAAGCAAATCATTAACAACTTGAAGGTACTTGGAAAGGTTACCTTCACTGGTAGTGTACTTTTTTGCGACCTGGCGAACGACCAGTTGCGAGTCACTAAAGATTTGGATTTCCTTGACATCGAGCTCGATTGCCGCCCGCATTCCCATTATTAGTGCTTCGTACTCCGCTTCGTTATTAGAAGTTGCGAAGTCGATGCGGACTGCTTTCTCGACCATAGTTCCCTCGGGGGAAACTAAAACGATTCCGATACCACTGCCGCCTGGGTTGTTGGAACCATCGACGTAGAGGGACGGTTTGTTTTATGTTAAACTTTGGTGGGTGCGACTTACGTTTCGATTCCCGGTTAGGGTCGACTGGAAAATCTGCTAGGAAATCTGCGACGACCTGACCTTTCTGCGACGTACGGGGGACGAAGTCCATGTGGTGTTCTCCCAGTTCTTCTGCCCATATTGCCATCCGAGTGGTCTTATTTTCTTTGTGAAGGATCTTCTTCAACGGGAGATCGCTGAGTACTTTGATTGGGTGAGCTTGAAAGTAAGGTCGAATTTTTAGATGCGAAATTATAACAAAGCAAGGATTGCTCTCTCTATGTGGGAGTAATTCCTCTCTGCTGGAGTGAGTGTTTTACTTGTGAAGTAGATCGGCTTTTCTGAGTTGTGTTCCTCTTTGAACAGGACCGAACTGATGGCGAAATCCGATATTGCTAGATAAAGGCCCAAAGTGTCACCGTCTGTCGGCTTAGCTAAGACAGGGGGTGTTGTCAAGTATTCCTTAAGAGTGGAGAATGCTTGGTGGCATTGATCGTTCCATGAAAACTGCTCGCCTTTCTTTAGTATCTGTAAGAACGGTCGGCATTTGTCTGATGCTCTCGATATGAATCGGTTGAGTGCCACGACCATACCTGACAATTTTTGTATCTGTTTCTTTGTTTGCGGGTCCGGCATGTCGAGGAACGCCCGAATTTGGTCTGGATTTGCTTCGATACCTCGCTGCGAGACCTGATAGCCGAGGAATTTTCCGGATGACGCTCCGAAAAGACACTTCTCTGGGTTCAGCTTCATTCCGGTTCGTCGTAGTCTGGAGAACGCTTGCTCGAGGTAAGTGAGGTGGTCGCCTGCTTTCTTGCTTTTGACAACCATATCGTCGATGTAGACTTCCATGGTGTCTCCTAACATGTCCTGGAACATGTCAGTTACCAGTCGTTGATATGTCGCCCCTGCATTTTTCAATCCGAATGGGAGGACATTATAACAATAAATTCCTTGCTCAGTGATGAATGAGGTTTTCTCCTGATCTTCTTCAGCGAGTGGTATTTGGTTGTACCCACTGTATACATCCATGAATGAGAGTAGCTCATGCCCACAAGTCTGGTCGACTAGCTGGTCGATTCTGGGTAGTGGGAAGCTGTCTTTTGGAGTTTCTTGGTTGACGTTGGTGAAGTCGACGCACAAGCGGACTGTACCATTCTTTTTCGGGACTGCTACTATGTTTGCGATCCACTCTGGGTAATCGACCTTCCGGATGAAGCCTACTTGTTTGAGTTTATCTACCTCATTGTTGATTGCTTTTTGAAAGCGTAGCGACAGTCTCCTAGGTCGCTGTCGAACTGGTTTGGCACCAGGATTGACGTGTAACCGGTGGCATGCCACGTTAGGTTTATTCCAGGCACGTCGATATACGACCAAGCGAACACATCTTTATTCATGGATAGAAAATTTACAAGATGAGCTTTAAGTGTGGGGTCGAGGTCAGCCCCGACGTAGACGAGTTTAGGGTCGTCTTCAGTTCCCAGATTCACTTGCTGCTTCTCTGGAGTCGGTGTTTGGTTCTGCGCGTTCTGAGTGCTCGCTGGAGGATTGCTATTTGCCAATGCTAGGCTGGTCTGATAGGTGGTTGGAGTGGCCGTAGGAACTGGAACGTCTTCTGTGGTTACGACAACAGGGTCAGAAGTGACTGCTGTTGCTGTGACAACAGGAACTGGGGTAGTTCGCTGCGACTCCGATGGTTGTATGGGAGCTGGTGGTGCGAATTCGAGACTTTGTTTGCATGTGACGTTCGCCACTGGGGCGACCTCATAGGCTTGCACTGCGGGTACGTCTACTGCTTTGGTAGTGGTCGAGATCGGGGCTGGTGAACGGAAGTTCTTGTTGGAGCCCCCAGCGTTCTGGTTTGGTGCGCTGGCTCTCACTTCAGCCACTAAGTCTTTGGCCATTGTATAGCTGGTGGGCTCGTTGCTGACGGTGATGGGAGCTTCAGCGGTCTTGTTTGCTGCTATGATCTGGTTGCAATGATGGGCCTTGAGCTGCTTGCTTCGAAGTTCCATCATTCCCCTTGGGCCAGGAAAACGGATGACTTGGTGCAACGTGGATGGTACGGCCTGCATCTGATGTATCCACCGTTGTCCTAGGATGGCGTTGTAGGACGACTTGGTATCTAGAACGCTGAAACACGTGTTGAAGCTGACCTTGTCTTCTCTGGAGCCCACTGAGACGGGGAGTATGATGTCTCTTATTGGATCGGCCCTGGAGCCATTGAATCCGAAGAGGGGTGCGAGGGGTCTATGAAGACCGATTTTGGCAGGTTCATCTCTTGGATCGTGTGGTAGAACAAAATATCACAAGAGCTGCCGGGATCGATCAACACTCGCTTGACGGTCCAGTCGCTGATTTTGACGTGGACCACGAGTGCGTCGTTGTGCGGGAGGCAAACCTTGTTGAGGTCGGCCTCGGAGAAGGTGATATCTCCTGTTCTACGCCCTGAACTGCGTGGCGTGGGTGCAGCTTGTGAAGAAAAGTTGTACACTTCATGGAGGGCGCCCACGCGTCTTCTTTTTTCCCGTGAACTGGAGACGGAATCATCCTGGAGTGTGATCATGTGGATGGTTCTGTCATTCTCGCGACCTCTTGATGTCTGACGGCGATCTTGATGGACGCGTTCTCTGGAACGTCCTCTGCTGTAGGGGCGGCTTCGCGACTTGGATAAACCGTCGGGTGGGGACACGCCCGGATTCTGCGGGCCATGAGTTTGTGTGGCGCAGTAAGCGTCGGTATATTGGTGTCTTGCTTGATGTGCCCAGCTTCGACCAGGTCTTGCAAGTAATGCTTGAGCCCCCAGCATACGTCGGTCTCATGGCAATTGGCGCGATGGAACGCGCAGTAGGGCTGGTCGGGGCGATCTGCCGGCTGCCTAATCTCTGGTCGGTAAAAGGCAGCTCGTTTGATCTTCTCTAGTATGTAACTAGGAGATCCGTGAGCCAAATAATTCTCGATCATTTCTTGGTTTGGAGTGCGGGGGTTGCCCTTGTTGTCGGGGTCGTTTCCTGGAGGATGATGCTACCTCGTAAACCTCTCCTTCTTCTGTTTCTTCTTCTTCACGGTTACGCTTTTGCGGTCCTCCTGCAGTTTGATGTGTATTTATCTACTCGGCGCATACGGCTTCGCCGTTTTGGTCGGTCTTTCGGGAAGCGATCGGTGAGTGAGGTCGGTGTTGCGGGTGCGGCAGGCGGTTGTGAAAGCCACTGCGGCGAATGATTCTTTGAGGCCGCTCTCCATGTCTAAGAGTTCTGTTTTGAACCGGCTTAGGAAGGAGCTGTAGGTTTCCTCCTTGCCAAGAGCGAGCTGGAAGAGTGAATTGAGATCACCCTTTTTGCGTCTGTTGTGTACATACTGGCTTGCGAACAGGTCGGTGAGTTGTTCGAAGTTTGTTATGGAGTCAGCCTCGAGGGAGAAGAACCAATCGAGTGGGCCATCTTTTAGGCTCGCCGGAAACAGTCTGCAACGGAGATGGTCGAACTCTGGTGCGCTGTAGAGTGCAAGACTTTGAGCATATCGTGCTATATGCTGGCCTGGGCATGTGCGACCATCGTACATCGGGAACTGTGGTTGGACAAAGTCTCGAGGAGAAACTTTGTGAAGTACTTCAGCAGCAAATGGAGATGCGCGGTAAGTTTTTAACATCTTTTGCACTATCTGGGTGGAATCTTTCTTAACCGCATTTTTGTCGAGCCTTTGGTTCAACTCGGTGATCTGTTGACTGACGTTGATGACGTCGTCGTCTGCGGTGACTCCCAGTGGGTTCTGTGTGTCTACTTGTGCTCGGAGTGTGATGTTTTCTTGCCTGAGCTCAGCGATCTGCTCATTCACTGTCCCAAGTTGGCCTGCTAGAAGGTGGAGTTGAGCTTCGAGGCTTGCCATGCTTCGTGGGCTTGAGAGTTTTGGCTAAAGGTTTAGGTTGAAATAGTGTGGTTACTCAAGTAATCGAGACCACAGACGGCGCCAATGTAAAGGTGTGATTTAGTTTTCCCTTACAAACAGTCTCGAAAGGGGGACTGAAATAGGTTTTTGGATATGACCGAGTTCAACTTGAGAGCGAACTGCCTACGTATCTTACTCTGGGTTTTGTCCTCCAGAGTAGAATCAGGTCTGGCGTAGTTCATAGGAGAAGTATTTATAGAGATTAAGAGTGTATCCTTGCTCTCCACGTGTAAAGGATGTCCTAAACGAGGGGTTGAGATTAAGATTGCACGTGGGAGCTGTTCTTATAGGTCTGCTGTAATGATGTGGAGTGGCAGTCTGTACAAGTAGCTTGCGGCCATGGCCAGTGGCTGACGGTCAGGGTATGTCCAAGTACATCTTTAGTCATGATTGCTTATGGATAGGGGGTCTGTGTTACTTCCTGGAGTAGTTCGCATGATATTGCGATCTGTCTGTAGCGTTCTACTAGCTCACGGATGCGACCTGGATCCATAGATCGATGTGTTATTTCCACCATGTTAAGCGCGTGTTGGATAGAGAATATCAATCCTCTACAATGGTGTTCTTGACGATCCCAATTTTGTTGATAGGCACTTTAGAAAACAATGGATATCCACAATCATTATGAGTTCGTAAAAAACACTTAGAAAATTGGAAGTTGTATATATAGATATTGCCAACTCAGTTGCACCTTTTCACATCTCTGAAATTGCCAATGAACTTAATCTGAACTCTCAACACTATGATCTATATGGTAAATATAAGGCTAAGGTATTTAACTTTATATCAAGAACACACCCCATTTTGTTTTGTTTTGTTTTTCATTAGATGGGTTGGTTTTTCATTTTTGAAGTTTTTGGTGCATGTGCAGGTGTTGTTATCTGTGATTGATGAGTTGAAAGGGTCTGGAGATGGGTATTATGTGGTTGTTGGTGGGATTACTCCAACCCCACTTGGAGAAGGGAAGTCTACTACTACTTTTGGTCTTTGTCAAGCTTTGGGAGCTTTTCTTGATAAAAAGGTACTTCCTTTTATTTCTAATTTTGTTTTATTTTTGTTTCTGTAATAATGTTCATTGTTATTTGTGAGAAATTCTTACTATAGTAGTTGGAGTTGTGTGTTTGTGCAATCAGAATTTAAAAAGCATTTATTTGATTGGGCGTTTTCATTCCTTATGCATTGTGTTGTGCTAGATATTATTCTGTAAGACTATATGACAAAGAAGCTCAAAATTCCTAAGCCCATGTCTGTAAGGCTATAAGCAATAGATACTTAACATGTTGAGATTGATAGGCACCCACGTCAACCCCCCTTTTTTCTCTGAGACTGACACATCAGATTTTGCAGAAAAAAAGTAATTCTACGCCCTTGTTTTGCCAATTTCAATTATTCGTTGTTCAAAATAGCTAAAAACCTCTTTCCATACTCTACAAAACACCTCCAATTCTACAAAGAAAAAGTCATCTCTTCAAACCCTCATAATAACAGAAGAGAAATCATCTTCTCCATAAAAACATCAACAGAGTCTCATTAAACTAAGAAATTGTTCAAGATATGCGAAATTAGATAATCCCACTGGAGTTCATGAGAAGAAATTGCTTGAAGAAATGGGGCATTCCAAGGAGAGAAAAAGAAGAGAAAGAGGTTTAAAAAAGAGAAATAGGTTCTACTTCCTATTGTCTCCCCTTATTTTCATCAGTCGGCAACAACAAAGTTGTGTGACCAAGAGGTACAGGTAAGCCCCCCTTTTTTGTCTGAGATCGACACATCAGATTTTACAATAATTCGGCATAAAAAAAAGCAAATCTACCTTCTTTTTTGCCGATTTCTAAAAAACAAAACCCTTTTTTCCATACTCTCTTTTCAATTCTACGAAACACCCCAACTCTAGAAAAAAAAAATCATCTCTTCAAACCCTCTCTCTTGCCAACATTATTGAAGTTTCAAGTCTCTCTCATACACAAAAAAAAAGATGCAAAAAGTCAACCGTTGTTCGCCCTCCCAACCTCTCTCTTCCTCTTATCTAACCTCTTCAAACTTCACCAGACTCAATTTAAACCAGAAGCTTTTCGAATCAATCATCGAGTCGAGAAAATGGGAAGTCAACATATAATGATAAGATGTGAGTTCATGTTGCTCTATAAACACTATGTTTTCATTGTAAATGTTAGAGTTCTAAGCCGAGACATTCCATATTGTAAACCGACTATTTTTCCTATATAAATAGTATGGAAAATGATGTGTGGTTGCATTTGATTCAACAGATTTGAAGACTTGGTGAGGAGATTTGAAATTCCAGATAGGTGAAATAGGTGGGATTCTCCACTTTTTGAATTATGGCCATCTAAAGGTAACTTGCTTTAATAATATTCTATTAATAAGTCATGAATCTTGGATTTACCATCTTTTTTCAAATTGACCTTGAATTTGTGGTGGTTTTGAGGTAATGAACTTAAATTTGTGGTGGTTTATATTTTAAGCTGCAACTAATGATGTAAGTTGTTTATATATTGCTATTCTCTTGCCTGATGTCAGCTTCTTTGCTTTCACCTGGATAGTATCGTGTTTTACAGCTGCAACATTAGAGCTTTCTCAACCAGATAATGAGGAACGAAAAGCAAAGGCTCTAGCAGCAGCAACCACTGAGTTGGAAAGGCTCTTCAACAAACAAGATTTTGGTAGAATGAAGGTTGTTGGCCACTTCGTTTACATGTCATCTAATAGCTTCTGTTTTGTTTTATCAACTAGCATTTTTACTTGAGTACATTTGATCTTCAGTCAGCCGATATCACTGACGACATGGATACCTCTTTTGTTTCTTTCACAGGTCATTGGGCAGTTTAATCTTGGCTTTATCATAGGGAGGTTAGATCAAGATCTATTCATCATAGATCAGGTAAGTTCCTCAATGTGTAACTATGAATACCCATCCTACTTATCGGTTTACCATGTTTCTGTCTAAGCTATAAACCTACTTTGCAAGGATGAGGCATTTGGATGGTGACGCTGATGTATGTTCTTTGTATGTTGTATGCCAATGTATGTTCTTTGGCGATCATCAAAGATGTTGATATCCTTAGTTGCTTATATGGTGTTGCATGATGGAGAAATATCTTTTATACGATTTCTAATAATGTGACACTTTATTAACGAAAATATTGCGACACTTCATCAATAAATCCTGTTACATAGGACCTGAATTCATTTTATCTTAGAGCAGTCTATTCTAATATTTCCGTATAAGATCCTTAACTAAACTGCAGGTTTGTCTTTCTTACATAGATGACATCATCTCTGTCTTGGCATAAACCAATTTTTTTTTTGCTAAGTTGGCATAAACCAATGGGTTGTATTAGAAGGCTTAATCACAATGCAAATAGAGCGTTGTGTTTAGCTAGGTAAGCTTGAAGTATAACAAAAAAAAAAAAAAAAAAAAAAAAGGTACAAGGTTGTATATATAGTGAAGGCAATAGGGTGCCCGGATTCACTCGAGATCTTGACTCATTTATAAGAATGAGCTAATTTACGTTCATTTACATCTAGCAAAAATTTCAAAAGGGTCCTCCCACTTCTAAATCCAAGGGGGTCTACCTACAAAGATTACTGATTCAATATCAAGTTAGGTTACACCAGCTTTTGCTTAGGCATCAGATATGAAGTTGGCCTCTCCAAGTAGTCAGAATCTTCGTGTCTTCGCAGATGTCTTGAGCAAGCTTACACTTTGACCATCCGGCTGTAACTCCAAAGGGATATTTCCACTTCCAAAAGCTACCTGCAAAGAACTTCAAATCGGTCTCTACCCATATATGCCTCCAAACTAGAAGAATTGCTTTCTCAATGCCTTCAACAATAGCTACAGCTTCTGGTCTAACGTTTTACCATTACCTAAATTTTTCGATGGTTATTTCGAACTCACCAAGATTGCCTCTATAGGAATAGCAATACCGGAAGTTCCGAGGTTCCCCGCAGCTTAACCATCGGTATTTAGCTTTATAATATTATTTTATGGAAAAATCCAACTACAATGTTTAGTTTTGGAGATTCTCTTGGTCTAGGCATGACAATCCGAACCTAAAAGAGTTGTTTTCCTGCAATGTGTCGAGTTATGAGCTTTAGTAAGATCTCTGTCCTCTTCACTTGAGTTCTCGATGTACAACTTACACTCCCCGTAAAGCTGGCTACCTTACCATCAAAGTTAACGATATTCCTTTGTTTCCGGATGTTAACCATGCCGAATCAATTGATGCCGCCCAAAGATGTTGCAACCTTATGCTCCGGTTTGTAGAAATTTTCGGAAAAGTCTTTGAATTCCCAAAAACTGAAGAAACCCACTCCCACACTAGCTTAGATGTCTATCTGTTTCCGCCTCTTCTTACATTGTCTCCGCAACGGGATGCTAATGGAACCCCCATCTTCAGAGCCCGACATCGGTAGGAATGCCTCTCTCAATGATCTTCCATGCTAAAGCGCACGCCTAGGGTGTATATATTGGTTCCAAATGTATCTGATCCCTTCATCTTCTACCAGCAAGTCACATACTTTGGCTCTGCATCCCTTGAATTCTTCTCTGCTTAAGTTGAGTAGCTCCTTGAGTGAATGCTGCCAGTTACTCCTCCAAATTTCCACTACTGTGATCTCCCTTCTACCTCTTTCTAGACCAGTTTTGATACCAGTCCAGATTGAGGTGGGTTTATGATAACAATCTCTCCAATTAAAATACTTGGCAATCACCATTGTGTATCTCCCAAGTTTCTTCATTAGGACTGTTCTTATATCTCCTTTAATCTTCTGGTGCCCAGCCCACCTTCATTTGCATACCCCATTTTCTTTTTGTTATTATTTTCAATCATTTTACTGTAAATCCCTTTGTAGTAGCAGTAGCACAAAATTCAATCCAGATTAAACCCTTATATTATTTGGATTTTTTCAGATAATGAAAGCTTCATATAGATCTTCTCTGCCGAAGAATTGGAACAAAAACGAAAAGAGAAATAATCGAGAGACGAGATGGGTAATATATTTGGGTGAACAGTTGCACATATTTTTACGACAAGATGTCTGTTCGTAAAAAGGTAATGCAAATTTTCTTTGTTAAGTAGGAGTTGTTTATATATTCATGTTCTGTTATCTTGAGTCAAGTGTTTAACTATCTAGACGAGCAATATTATAGTTTGCGGCTTAAAATGTTGAACAGGGATAGCTATTTGTGAAAAATGATGGAAAAGAATTTGAAGTTCCTCCCATTCCTGCCCATATATTTGTCAGCATGTATATAATTATCCCGTCGACTTTGTCATTGCCTGGAAATGACAAGTGTGATAAGAAGCGTTCTTCGGTTGGAAAGACATGTGTGTTTCTGCTTGAGACTGGGTGCAATACTGAAAATCAGGTGGATACATCTAATGAAGCATTGACGTACAAAATTTTGACACACAATAACCCCCATCCGGGTATGAATGTTGCTGATGTTCTTCCAAAGATTAGAACTATTCGAAACAGATATGAGAGTCCACGAGATTCTGGACCTGCAAAGAAAGTGGCCGAGTTAGTGGGAAAGAAACTCATTTCTAAGTAAAAGGGGGTAAATTGAGATGAGAAACAGTGACAACACATCTCCACTCCCTCTATCCTGCCTAAGGACAACACTCTTACACTTCAGAAACCCGAAATTCAAGGATTGAATAAATAGTTGGACAATCCCCAAGTAGCTTTGCTCTAATCACCATTTAACTGTTACCTACCACAGGTTGCTTACGAACAGGACATGGCCGTTGCTGGGGCAGTTGCGATCTTCCTTTAAAGGCCATATTACTGAAGAGAAAATTCTTTTTTTTTCCATCATTCCTTAACAAGTAAACAGGTTGATAGAGTTGTTGGCTAAACTCGTTATGTCGTTAAGCATATGTCCAATAGATACAAAAGAATTGATAGAGTTGTATAAAAATTCGTTATTGATAGAATTTTGACAGCATGTGTTTAAGATGGAGCAAGACGAATATACAAAAGAAGAAATTGACTGGAGCTACATACATAGAGTTTGTCGACAACCAATATGTATTGGATCTTACCGAGAAGGTTATCACTGTCCCTTAACTGCAGCATTTCCAGACTAGCTTAATATCTATGATGCAAAATTCAATTACATCGACTAGCTTTATATTTGTGAAGAAACCTGGAGGAATCATTGCGCTTCTGGATGAAACTTGGTATGGAAGCGCTAATCTCAAGTTCTTGAATTCATAGCCTAGAAGGATTTTTTAATATTCTACGTTCTTCTAAAAAATATTAGTAGTAATGCATTTTCGATTTGTGGTACTTTTTGTGCATGTTGTTCAAGTAGTGGGAATGGGGTAACATTATGTGATTTGGTAGAACACAGTTTCAGCGTTGTTGCTAAATAACTTTTAATAGGGCATGTTGATTTCACTTTGCATATTGTGTATTGGATTTCAATGACCATGTTTTAAGTGTCGTGTGTTCAGAAACTAAAGAAGAAAGAAACACCTATTAAACTTCTTTTGCATAATCTCAACGAATCAGGTCATCAGGTGTCAAACCCTTATATTCATCTTTGCTTCCTATTGCTATACTTACTGTATGACAACATTTAGTAAAAAAAATTCGACGCAATAAAACCAATATGACGTTCCATATATATATTCATTAATTGAAGGACCTATGTTTGAATACTCTTATATGTTTTTGTGTCTAGGATAATCCCTGCACTAAAAAGTTTACTAAAGCTTGAGTGCAAGGATAGGACATCATCAGCCCATTCAGTAAGTATACAACTAAGGTGACCATGGGTTTACCATGATGAAGTCCAACTGAAGTGAAGTAGCAGCTTATATTCAAGAGTAAGTTGGTGAGAGCCTTATAGGTATCATTTAGTTAGTCCAGTGTATATTCAAAAATTAACTCTTAAAATGAAAAGTTAATAATATTAGATTAGGAGAATTACATGTATTCCAAAAAAGAATTTAGAATATAGGAATATTTATATAGATATCAACCATAACTTCTACTCTCGCTTCCATCCAAGATTGTGATACTCGGAGCCTTCATTAAGGTAGGACTGATGAATATACCTATGATGAAGTATATGCTAAAATGTGTATTGTTGAGAGCTAGAGATTAGTTTTATCTTTTTTAAAATTATAGAAATGAAGTATTTAAACTAAGTATCTTTTTTCTCCAATCTATTCCTCTCTGCTACAGGTTGAATACTGGCTTAATAATCTTTGTGAAGAGTTGAGCGAACGAATTCAGTCTGACTTGGATCAAAACAACAGGGTCGCTCACACACTTACACTTAATGCTACAGTGTACAAGGTGTATATGTTATTTCTTTCTTTTAGACCCTTTCTTCAAAGGAAAAGTTAAGTACACATCAGTTCATAACTATAGTAAATTGATGTTATTTGGTAGACCAATGATTCAGATTCATTCAAGAAATTTCCTTCCAAATCTTGCCCGTTATAGTATGGAACTGCAAAGATTCAAGAAGATGCACTGAAATTGTTTAATTCTGGGCTACGTGAGTTCTTAGGTTCATACAGAGCCGAGACCTCTGGAAATCAAAACAATAAGTGGGAAGTAACAAGTCTATCTATTACGGCAGGTAAAATATTAGTTACACCACCATCAAATGGCATCATCTCAAGTTTAATAGAATTCTTGGTTCATGAAGTTCACAGTTTGGGTGTTCTGCTTCTCAGCTTCTGTAGGTGGCAGAGATTAAGATTCTTTTGCTTGCTTTATGCGTTCTGCAGGAACAACTTCTATGTTTCAGATGCTAGATGTAACGGATCTTAATGCATGCCAATGGTGTTTGTAATTGACAGTGTCCTAGATTATGTTGTTGGTTGCTAATGAGAAGCTTTAGTATGAACTTAATTTCGTCAATTAATTAAATGTAAAGAAATCAACGTTTTGCATCTAAATATAATTGTAAACTGTGATTGCAGCATTGCAATATGCGATTGGAAGTACGTTGATTAACAAGTCCATCACACCATTTACGAAGTATAACATTCAAATGCAGGGCCGTCGTATACATCCTTAAATAAGAAACTTGACCTGGTTAAAAGCAACTTATATGCCTGGAAAACCTATCTATATGACCAGCTACTAGAAGCAAACAGCAGGAGATACAGTGATGTAAAATGCAAAAATATATATGGCGTTGGTGTTTTATGCTACAGATTCACATTGATACTAAATTAATATAATGTATCTGTAACTTAAAAGCGTCCTCTATCCACCACCCTCTTCCACCTCTTCAGAGGACTATCCCTTATTACACAATAAATACTATTGCTACAATTTCATAAATAGCTCCTCTTCAACCCAACAACATTTACTTGACCAACTTTATTACATTGACAAATACAAATAAACACTGCAGAACTGAGGGGTGCAAAGGGTAAAACTTCCTTCCACCAAGCTACTCTGCATATCACCTGATGGAGTAAAAAGATTGGCGCTATAGTAAGATTCATGCATTGCCCGTCTCTGAAATTGAACATCTCTATATAGGAAATGGCAATAAGTCAATTAAGGCATCATCACTGTGGGTAATGCCAATTGATAATGCTTATCAGCATATCATTTGGACTTTCTGGAAACATGAAACTGAAAATAGCTATGTATAAAGAAAAAACCAATAACCATGGATACATACTCTGACAGGTCTAATACAGTTTAAATGCATAATTTACTCAAAAATCTACTACCAAATCACATAGTCTTTATCATAATGTACGCAAATAGATAAAACTAAAATTAAACATTACAATGTGATCAACATAAGCTAGAAAATAATTTATCTGACTGAAACACACAATCTTGCAAAGTATCAAGACATTACAATTCAAACCGAAAAAAACAGCCATACAAACACCAAAAAACTAACACCAACTTTTTAAAACAAACAAAATATCAGTAGGTCTTTTTTAAAAATATCCACAGCTAGCCCTTCAGTCTAAGACTTTTCTATCCATTTATGTGTTCGCAACAGCGACACATTTGTCTTCCCTATCCATACTCTGACATTTTACTCCTAACGCAAGTTAACTACTAAACCTGTCAAATCAAACATAAAATATTAATTCAGCCAAAACAAAAATTAGGATAAAAACAAAAAAAAAGCAAGTAGGTGATATAAAGGGAACAACCTCTTCATCATATTCATCCAAATCAATATACTTCGTAAGAACTTCAACCAAATATTCCATACAGTTCAAGAAACTTAATCCTTCAAAGTTTTCCCATTAATACGCACATAAATTATCTGCTTCATTATTTACCCAAAACATCTTTATAGCATACGAACGAACACCAACACTTCACAAATATATATATATATAATAAAAAACATCAAATTAATAACATTATAAGTAAATAAATTACAAATAAAAAAAATAAAAATAAAAAAATAAAAAAAAAAAAAAAAAACTTACTCATCTAATGTGTTCCTCATCCTTAGAACCGACTGATGAGTTTCACTATTCGCGTAAACATTAGATTGACCACGGTGTATACAACACCTCTTTTGCTTGATTTTTTTAATGAGATGTTCAAAAAAACCAAAAACAGTAATGCACTCATAATTATATCGAGCATACGATTTGGCAGACCATTTGTCTTTTGGAGAACAAAAAAAATTACGAAATTTACAAGAACAATCTCTACAAAACATTAAAAAAAAAATAAGAGAAATTAGTAATCATAACAAATATAAACATTTAAACATAAAACAAAAATTACTAAACTTACACTTCCATTTTGAACAAATTGCAAGAAAACCTGAAGAAAAAAAAATAGTACATTCAATATATCATGTATCAACATAAACACATACATTTAGTTTAGGATTCAGGAAAATGTTTTATGATGTTCATACATAAATATTCTGGCACACACACACAGCATACCTTCAAATATATAAGTATAGGAAGAATAAAAGATAGAGGAAACCGGAAGAGAGACTCCCAACAATATTTGCTTCAGACGACTAATGGGTTATCTAATGGGTTTTTTTGAAAAATAAACAATGAGGTCCAAACAATTTAAAAAGTTCAAAAAATTAATGGACTATAGGCCCCATAATTTGCAAACTTTGGGCTTTTCACATTGTTCATATATTTTTTAGGTTGGATACGCTATTCGTTTTTACTATAAACTACTGTGCAAATTTATACATTAACACAAATTTCTTAATACATAATACTCTGACCAAGGACACGACTATGGGCCAAAGTTTGGGCTTTAATAAAATAAATACATAATTAAAAGACTTTGGGCTTTTGACGTTCTTTGCACATTTTTTTAACTAGATACGCTGTTCGTTATTACTAGAAACTCCAGTGCAAGTTTATACATGAATAAAAAGTTATTAATAAATAATACTCTGACCAAACATGACTATGGGCCAAAGTCTGGGCTTTTGTAAAATACATACCTAATAGATAGATATAATAAAAATGAGAGAGAGAGAGAGAGAGAGAGAGAGAGAGAGAACGTATTAATGGAAAGAAGATTCTTTGTACATTTTTTTAACTCGATACACATAAACTACACATGCGTTGATAAATAATAGCAGATAAATAATAGTTTGGGCTTTTAACGTTCTTTGTACATTTTGGGCTTTTGTAAAATACATACCTAATTAGATTAACGTTTCAGTATGTAACATCAAGTTTCACTTCAAGAAGCAATAAAATAGGGAATACACGTATACTATTTAGAAAATTCCAAGTAGAAAACTATTTGGGTTAAGGTATTGCTTGAATGTCCAAGGTTCAACATATGCAAAAAGTAAGCATCCAGCATCAACTATGGCATTTCTTTGGGCTTACACTTGTAAAGATGCAATCACATTTTTTCTTCATGCTTTACAATTTCAATTTGATACACCTAATTAGAAGACTTTGGGATTTTAAAGTTCTTTGTAGATTTTTTTAACTGGATACGCCGTTCATTTCCACTATAAACTACAAATACGTTGATAAATAATAGCAGATAAATAATATTTCAGTATGTAAGTGCAAGTTTACACATGAATTAAAAGTTCTTAATGGCTTTCATAAAATCAATTCAGTATGTAAGTGCAAGTTTCACTTCAAGAACACAATAAGATAAGGAATACATGTATACTATTTCATACAAGTTTCCAACAATAAGAAACATGACTATGGGCCAAAGTCTGGGCCTTTGTAAAATAGATACATAATTAGAAGACTTTGGGCTTTTAACGTTCTTTGTTCTTTATCATGCAATTTCCTTATTTCTTGAGCACGCAACCAATCCAAATGTCACTGAAACACATGCTTTTGGAGTGTGTGAACAAAAACAAGAGTGATATTCATTACCTGATCTCCACTTATCACTATGGCTTATGCAATGATCTCTAGTGTGTTGACCAATTGGATACGATCCTCCAAATAGAGGTGAATCTATTAGAGGGTGTACGTAAAGAAACCAAAAAAACTCAATAATACACTATCTCTTTGATGCTGGCGATGTATTGGACGAATGGAAAACCGAAATTCTCTGCTCACAGATCCAACAATGATCTTTTGGCGGTATGAAATCTTTGAGTTTGTTTACCCGATTATTTTTTTTTCCCTCATTTTACTGCTGCATTTTTTTTTTATTGTCAGTGCATGTCATGTATTAATTTAACTTTTCAAGTCCAATTCGTAATTCTGTACATCATTTGAAAGAAACCCTGCATTACAAGAGACACCAGTTGTGACTCCCATCACTTAACCCTTAGCTCCTTTGTAATCCATATTTATTCCATCTTGATTTTGTAGGCGTTTCAAAATTATATTTTAAATATTGTTGCTACGATGCTTGCTGATTTCAACTTACATGTACTTTCAAATAAATCTTTGAGTTTGTTTACCCGATTATTTTTTTTCCTCATTTTACTGTTGCATTTTTTCTTATTGTAACTACATGTCATGTATTAATTTAACTTTTCAAGTCCAATTCTTAATTCTGTACATCATTTGAAAGAAACCCTGCATTACAAGAGACACCAGTTGTGACTCCCATCACTCAACCCTCAGCTCCTTTGTAATCCATATTTATTCCATCTTGATTTTGTAGGCATTTCAAAATTATATTTTAAATATTGTTGCTACGATGCTTGCTAATTTCAACTTACATGTACTTTCAAATATACTATACATATTCGTGATATAAGAATACCATCTTTGCCATTTTCGCTTCAGGCACTCATTTGTTGAGTTGATTGGATCAATTATAAGGTATTTAAGTTTAGTTTGTATTCAATTTAGGGCAATAATCATTTGACAATCAAGAAAGCATTGACTGCGGAAGTCCAGCGACTGAATATTACTTACAAAATATGAAACAGGAAAAAGTAAGATGTGAAATGCAAACAATTAAGATGCAGGTTTAAGAACAGTTGATAATGGGATTTCTCCTTCAGTCCTTAAGCTGAATATTTAAGGATCTGCTTCAATCAATGTGCTCCAATAGTGCATTGCCCACAAACACATCTGTTTACACATGAACTAAAAGTTCTTATAATGGCTTTCATAAAATACTTACATACTTAAAAAATGTCCAAGGTTCAACATATGGCATTTTTCTGAGCTTACCCTTGCAAAGATGCAATCACATTTTTTCTTCATGCTTTACAACTTCAATTTGATACACCTAACTAGAAAACTTAAGGCTTTTAACGTTCTTTCTACATTTTTTTAACTGGATACACCGTTCATTTTCACTATAAACTACACATGCGTTGATAAATAATAGTTCAATTAATAAAAAAAAAAGGGTCCTATTACTGCCGGACCCCAATTTGTGTTGGGCGGACTCCCACAAAAAAAACAATTATTACAAGTGTGCCATTGGTTTCAAAAAATCCAAAAAAAAACCATTATTACAAGGATGCCACTGGTTCCCAAAAAATTGAATTCAAAACCCCAAACTTAAACGACCTGGCTAGGTCGTTTGGACTAAGTCCCAAACGACTTGGCCACACCGTTTGGGACTTAGTCCAAACGACCCGGCCAGGTCGTTTGGACTAAGTCCCAAACGACTTGGCCACACCGTTTGGGACTTAGTCCAAACGACCCGACCACACCGGTCAAGAGCCCAAAAAACAGAATTTTGAATTTTTTTTCAAAGTTTAAATCCCAAACGACATGGCCACACCGTCTGGACTGAGTCCAAAACGATGTGGCCATGTCGTTTGGGATTTGGACTTAGAAAAAAATGGTCACACCGTTTGGACTTAGAAAAATCCCCAACGATATGGTCACACCGTTTGGACTAAGTCTCCAACGATATGGGCACACCGTTTGGACTAAACGGTGTGGTCATGTCGTTTGAGATTTGAACTTTGAAAAAAAATTTAAAGTTCTGTTTTTTGGGCTCTTGACCGGTGTGGCCGGGTCGTTTGGGACTTAGTCCAAACGACCCGGATTTAAAGTTCTGTTTTTTGGGCTCTTGACCGGTGTGGCCGGGTCGTTTGGGACTTAGTCCAAACGACCGGCCGGGTCGTTTGGACTAAGTCCCAAACGGTGTGGCCAAGCCGTTTGGGACTTAGTCCAAACGACCTAGCCGGGTCGTTTAAGTTTGGGGTTTCGAATTCAATTATTTGGGAACCAGTGGCATACTTGTAATAATTGTTTTTTTTTGGATTTTTTTAAACCAATGACACACTTGTAATAATTGTTTTTTTTGTGGGAGTCCGCCCAACACAAATTGGGGTCCGTCAGTAACAAGTACCAAAAAAAATCGTTCTAATTCATTGATTCTTCTTCCATCACAACTTAACGTTTCAGTATGTAAGTGCAAGTTTACACATGAACTAAAAGTTCTTAATGACTTTCATAAAATACATACATACTTAGAAAATTTATTCAACCATATATTGGACTATCAAGCTAGCAGGCCCTACCATAGGTCGGGCTTAATGGCTAGTTTTTATAAGAGTCCGGTTCCTCTATAACCGGGTACAGAGATGGAATTTCTGTAACTGTTATATATTTTGTGCCACCTGTCTACTTTAATAGCCCCATACCTTCCGTTAGTTTCCCTTATATTTTCATTTTTTTCTCCCTTTAATATCTAACTAAAAAAAAGTTCATAACTTAAATAAATAAACGATCCATCTCAGCAGGGGCGGATCCAAGGGGGGCGGAGGTAGGGGTGATAAAAGGGTTGGGTCGGGCTAGCCCGCTCCTCAAACCATAAAAGCCCTCGTGATTGAGGGCCGGGTCAGCCCGCCCCTATTTTGTATTGAGGGCCGGGTTGAGTAGGGTCAAACATGAAAACTCAAGCCCTTAACTCGACCCACATTTTTGAGGGCCAAATAAGGGTCGGGTCGGGTCGGGCCCGATCTAATTATACTTGACTAATTTTTTTTTTTTTTTTGGATTTTTTATTTATTTTTATCATACTTTGATTATATATATATATATATATCAATTTTAACTAAGTATACAAAACCAATTGTTATGTCTTTAGAAAATAATAATAATAGATAGAGATGGTGGAAGAGATGATATTCTTAAAACATCTATATTTTTCATACTTAACTATGTTATTACTTGTTATGTTGGATTTGCTTTTATGTATGACTTATATACATATCATTAAATCAATTACAAAAAATGCATATGTTATGTTATATTATAATTTATTATCTATTGAAAACTAATTTAGTGATTTTTTTTTATACAACTTAATTAGATAATTAGATTATAATACATAAATATAATGTAAAATAACAAGAAAACGTAAGAGGGCCAAGTGAGGGCTTAATGAGGGCCGGGCTCATGCTTCATAATCTAGGCCCTAGCCCCTATAAACATGAGGGTTGGGCTGGCCCGCCCCTCAAATCTGTGAGGGCCAACTTTTGAGGGCTTAAATATGCAATTTTTAGGGGCGGATCGGGGCGGGTTGAGGGCCTGAGGGCCAAATTATCACCCCTAGGGGGAGGTGGGCTGCAACCAGTGTTCATGATTCGATATAGAATATTGAAATTCTGTCCAATATTTCAGTACCCAATATTTCGGTTTTCCAAAAAAAGGTAAAAACCAACAGGGTCAAATATTGATGATTTCAAAATTAATCGAAATTCCGAATATGACATGGGTCGAAATATTATGAATTTCATTTTTTGGATTAGGCGGAATTCCGATAATTCTGAAATCCCGAACTATAGCTGCAGCTAGAGGTGCAGACGAATAGGTTCGGATTCGTATATGGATGTATCCGAATCCGAACTTATGCACTCATATCCAAATCCGAATCCGATCCAAATCCGATGTCCGAATTGGATAATATCCGGTCCGACAAAAAATATCACAAAAATTCAAAATAAGATTAAAATTAATAAAACTCCAAAGTTAGATCTGTCTATTCATTCAAATAAGAAAACTAAATTATAAACAACATAAAAGCAATTACCTCTTCCACTTTCAGCAAGTAGTAACAATTATCATATTCAATAACAATTACTAAATTATTATTGAATATGCTGGTGGTGGTGGTATCATAGTTTTATTTTAAAAAACATTTGGAAGGATTCATCGTTAAACTAGATCCAGACTTGCTTGTTCTTGTTCTTGTTCTTGTTACTAATAGGTTGATAATTTGATAGAGGAAGAAAATGTGGGTGTATTTGATTCGCACGGGGAGATAGAGAAAAGAGATGCTCTTGTGAGCCGTGGTGGTGTGTTGCCTTCCAGAAGTTCAGAACTTGAGGAAGAAGGGGACGGAGTGGTGTACTGGCGTATTGAATGAACCTAGAATTTCACACTTTCTCTTTCTAAAACACTGGCATTAATAGTTACTGTTATTGGGATAATGGACCAGATTTTATAATAATACTTAAGTAGTTAAGTAAGTGTGCCAGTATATAAGAATGAAATATTACATTTATGTTATAAGAAATCGGATAGGATATTATCCGATGGATATCACTTGAATCCGCATCTGTATCCGAAACTTCTTCGAATAGAAAAATTTATCCTAATCCGAATCCAATATCTGAAATTTTCTGATAATATCTTATTTTTCGAATACAAATACGAATACAAATCGGATTTGGATTTTTGGATATCCGACTGCACCCCTAGCTGAGCTGCAGCACACCCAACTTTTCCGTCGAAAAAGAAAACATTTATAGCGTATGTTAGTTGTAGCAGCCCCTTTGAATGGCAATCCTAGATCCGCCCCTCCATCTTAGTGACTTAACATTTTTTCTTTTTCCTCTAAATCCAGTTAACCTCCACCCCACAGCCCCATTCATATCATTTTTTTTTTTTAGGATTCATGTCATTTTTAGGTCAAGACAAACCATACTAGTCATTTGATCATCTGGTTTGAAAAGTTGGGTGTGCTACAGCCATAGTTTGGGATTTCATAATTATCGGAATTCTGACAAATCCAAAAACCGAAATTCATAATATTTCAACCCATGTCATATTCAAAATTTTGAATAATTTTCGAATCATCAATATTTTGATCCTATGATGTTTTTTCCGATTTTTTGAAAAACCAAAATATTGGGCGGAATTCCGATATTCCGTTCGGAATCGCAAACAAACACATGCGACCCACCCCGCCCCTTGGATCCGCCTTGATCCGCGAGATGGGTCGGGTTTTTTATTATTATTTAAATTATGAACTTATGATACGTGAGGTTTTTTTAGTTAGATATTAAAAGGAGAAAAAAAATAGAAATACATGAAATGGGGTTTTTTTAGTTAGATATTAAAAAGAAAAAAAAAATACATGAAAAAAGAAGGGAAACTAACGGAAGTTATGGGCTGTTAAAGTAGATAGGTGGCACAAAATTTATAACAGTTACAGAGATTCCATCTCTATGAAGAGATTCCATCTTTGTACCCGGTTATAGAGGAACCGGACTCGTTTTATAATCTTAGCAGCACAAATGGCCGGATCAATAATACCAATACCAATCGATTCTCCACTACACAGATAACTTATATTTGAATACAATTCAACTCCAATCAATAATCTAAATATTCCCTACAACCAAACTAACATGCCTTAAACAACTATTAATAACAAATAATAATGTAAAGCAGTAAAAGCAAACCACAACACAAAGATATACTGTGGTTCGACCAATGATGCCTACTTCCACAAAAGCTAGTCCTTTATAAAGTGGGAAGGAAGATTATAATCACTCCTTGCAGTCTCTTACCTTACTAGATCACTCCTCTCTCTTTCTGTGGTTTGTATCTCTCAAAGGTTATCTCTCAATCTTGATAGCTATTAAGATTGAGTTTCTCTCTTTGTTCTTGTGTATTTTCGTGTCTCTTCTAAGTATTAGATTTTGCCAAAAACTCCAACCGTTATTGCAAACTCGCGGTCCACAATAAATACAATTCTCCGAAAAATAGGCATGGGCACAAAAAAATAAGAAGCTGACCTGTCGAAGCAATAAAGTTAAAAAAATGAGAAAGAAGATTATGTTTGCCCCTGTGACACTTCGTTTCTTTAACTTGCTATTTCCATCCAAGTCTTATTTAGATAAGGATTAGCTGGGCACATCAGATTAAGGAGTTCTTATACACTAGCATACCTCTACTGTCGAGGCGATAACCACCCAGGAAACATGATAAATTCACATTTTTATCTCTTTTTCACTTCGATTGTCCATGTAGCACTACAACAGAAAAATGCTTTTTATATAGGGATGTAGGCACATTAGAAATGGTTAAACTTGATGCCCTCATTAGGTGTCTATATAAAGTGCCGGGTACAAACTGCAAAGATGTCATTCTATTTACAACGTACAGTACCCATTTAGCACAGATTCACATCTTGTCCTAGACCTAAGCCACCATTAACGGTGACTGATCAAACTTTCAACTGTAAGTTTTACTTGTACTCAAGTACATACCATTTTGACGCAGCATGAATTATCCTTTGATTTACTTGTATATATATCAACATACTGTAATCAAGAAATAACAGAACAGTAAAAGGACAAAATTGCTTCATTTATCTAAATGTATATATGCCTCCTTTAACTAACTGAATTCAGCAATGTCAAACACTAGCACTTGTTTATCTTCTGAACCGGAGACAAGAAACTTCCCATTGGAAGAAATAGACAGAGACAGAATGGTCTTGGAATGATCGTTGAACGTCTTTACAAGACATCCAGATAAGCTGTCAATTATTAATATTTTCCCATCAGCACAGCCAGTAGCAATGTACTGTGATGCGCCCAACCATACCAGGCAACTTACATGAGCCTGTGACAAAAAAACAGGTATTGATTAAAAGAGTTTGTAACTTTCACATTTAGGTTCCATTTGGCATAATTAGGTTTAAATAATTGCTCTAGTGTTTATAGCATATGATACAATTTATGATGTTTAGACCAGCATATCCCTTTTAAAGAGAACATGACAACTCATCAAGGCCTTAGCTATGAAGGGGTATGATAGGAGAGTAACTTAACTGAAAGGATATTCTTAAACTCCTAAATGAGTTGCATACATTCTAGCTACACCGAATGCTAAAAGCCAAATGACGTGGTACTCCACCAAGTTTGCAAAAAATTATATAAAGAAAACAAGTGCAATTGACAAATTGATACTAAGTAACCAACCTCAAAGACCACACGAAACAAACTATGAGTTATTTCCCAAATTATGAGTTCTTTCCCACCTCCTGTTGCAACCAAAGGTAACCTGCACAAAAAAACAGATATATCTGCAAGTTCAAAATGAAACCAAGGCTGAGGCATACATAGGCATATGCTCGTACATGAGAGCACATCCAATCATCCATGATGAAAATAGCTGTTAGAATTATTTTGGGATTGAAGCCTCAGCTGAATAGGGCATTGCAAGACTTATCTTGTAATGTCCTATCAACAAAGTGCCTAAATAGATATAACAACTATCATATCCTCAACAACACACACCTGCACTGAATACAAACATGTGGGATCATTATTCTTCTTTTGCTTATATTTTGTAATTAACCTATCCCGATCTAAATATGTTGTGCTTGAGCAAAATGTCAACATTTAAGTTACCACCCAAAAAATTGTTGAAAGAGAACTTTACTAAAAAACATTATGGGTTTAGTTATATACTTATATTTGGACAAAAGCAGAAGAGATTTTTTCTGAGATAATTGTTAAGGCAAAGACACTAATGCAAAGCAAACAAAGAGGAATTAGAGAGAACAGCGTGGAAGACATTTCATGCTTTTATTCTCTAAGAAATTATGTAAAAAGTACTTCAAGGTACTTTCAATACCTTGGTGAAAGTCCAACACATTGAATAAGGTCCTCATGAGAAATCAAAGAATTGACTACCTATATAAAGATCACAACATGAACATTTAGCATTTCACTTTAGAGACTATTTAAACCATTAATTAGGTACTAAACAAGTAATCTAGATCATATGGATCACAAAGAGATAGAGACAGATGAGACTTGAGAGTTGATCTTAAACAAACTACAAATTAAATAAATAAATAAATAAAAGAGGTGATAGACCACTAGCACAAGTAATATGAGAGTTCAGGAATTTGAGAGACTAGCACAAGTAAAACTTCTACACACGAAAAAGGCTGTTGCTAACATTCCATGATGAGACAGCGTCAGCATCGGCAGCATGACCAAGTGAGCCCAGATTCTATGTAACTAACTGTTGGACCCTATAACACCTCCGTAGTCACCACCATTTTGTGCAAGATTTATCTTATAAGTCAATGTTAACAGAATGCTACAACCTCTGCAGCTACTGAGTACTTTGAATGCATGCACACTTTCAACTATCCAACGCATTCCTGGCAGTGGCCTGAATGGATATTAGATTCCTGAACGATGATAATTCTGCGATTTATGATGGTTTCTAATAGTACTTTACTCTGTTGTAGTTGACTTTTTCATCAAAGTATAGTATATGGTTCATTTAAGTTTACAAGTTATATTTGTGTATGATCAGGATGAAGTGTGTTAATCATGTGTAGCATTCAGGTCTTTTGCTCGCTAATTGTATTGATAAGTTAGAACATAAGATGAGATCAAATGACAAACAGTGGAGGGGATAAAAGAACTTAAAGAAGAACTCTTCAATGGGCATGTGCTTGTCCTACTTTTAAGGGTGTACATTTCCATGTATTTTCGTGTAATTGGGATTCACTTGTTTGAGGGAATGAGATATAATTGTGGCTGTTCCATCCGTTCATCTTTACCACAATGGGGCTTAGGGAGTGGTCTTTGTTTTGTACACAGCTTCGACAACTTTAAAAAAAAAAAAAAAAAAAAAAAAAAAAAAAAACTTGATATATATTATTGATAAAAAAGCAAATATAAAATTAGACCATCTGTTGCATTCTGTCCCAATTAAGGATTAATCTATATATTCTACTAATTGAGGGAGCCTTGTACCTAATGTAACAATAAAATTTAAAAATTGGGAGAACCTTTGTACCGACCTTGAAACTGAAACTCAACTCTTCTCAAGGTGAAAACACATAGGGTAGGTTGGGATGTCCCCTTCAAGAGCTCAGCTACTAAGCCAACCTTAGTTCCTAGCCTATAGCATAAGACATATAGAGTGTATGCCCTCATATAGTACCCTATTCTTAGGTAAACCATTAGGTGCAAAACAACCACCTAACCTTTATCCTCGAGCCTTTCCAACAATAGTGATTTTCCTTCCATACTATATAATTCTTAATGTTTCATGTTTCTTCTTGCTTTTTGTTTGCAGATTAGCTTCTCTTAAACGTGACTTTTTAGTAACTAGAGCCTTACATTTCTTAGTACATATTGGAAAAATTGAAGTATTGACCAAGTGGAGGTAAGGATTTAGACACTCGTACAAAATCAAAATCAAACTAAACCAGGAACCAAAAGTAAACACCAAATGCTAAACTCTTGAAACTTAAGCAACCTGAGATGCTGAGAGCCATTGGTAAAATCATGTCCTTGAACTGTATATATAGTCATATCTTCAGTTTTCACAACCAATAGCAAAATGTTCTAGGGACTTCTTAATATCAGGACTTCAGTAAAACTGTAGATATATTTAGACGTCAATAAAAAAATGTTCTAGCAAAATGTTTTTTGATACCTAAATATTCACCAACATAAGCAGAGGAAGATAAGGCAGAAAAGAAATCATAAACCTAAAAGGTAAAAGGGGTAGAGAAAAGGATCCAGACCTCCCCCGTCCGTATGTTTACTATACGGACAGAACAATCCGATGAACCAGTAATAGCAAGAGCAGAATCAGGAGTTATCATCAAGCACGTGAGTCCCTTAGTGTGATACGAATGACCTGGAGGAAAAGAAAATATAGAGAACCCAAAACAGTTATGTAAACATGCTTAAAATATCAAATTATTAAGACATGCGATTACTGATTAGCTGTTCATTGGTCTGTTAACATCAACACCATAAGCATAATTCCAGCTTGGTTGTGCTTCTAGTAAAATATAGAGTGGCAAATCCTGAACAGTGTAAATTTATATGGTCCCTGGACAAGCTAACCCCATCTCAATAATAGAGAAAGACTCTTTGGCTTGAGTCTTGGGCATTGGTTGAACAGTTACAGATTATCGTAGACAGTGACTCTGACGGAGGAAGGTTCAAGAGAGCTAATTATTTAATAAAAAAATCCCTTCAGTTGACAAGTATCCATAGTCAACCCCAGATAATTGGGTTGAAGTACGACAACAAGGACACTTGACGATCATTAGCACATCATTCAAGTTAATGCCTCTGGCCATATTAACAGAAGTTGAAACAGTTTTGCAGGCACGGAAATGCTGCATAAACAAGGTATTCAATACCAATATTTAAAGGTGTCCAAAACAAATCTGCCTCACAAGTTATAAACAGCCTATTCTTATCATCTTTATCTGTCCATCGAAAGTGTCTCCCAAACTATGACAAAACCAATCTGAGAAGTGAAAATGATATAAAGAATCTAAAAGTAGCTCCAAGTAGAACTTGATTAATATCATATAAGATGATTTGGTCATGTACATATGATATATATAACACTACTGCTAACTGAGAATCTAAAATACTTTTCTATATCACGGACCACCCAGGAATTCTGACTACTTCAGTAAACCTCCAGTAAATTTAGTTCCTTCACATCGTTTTAAGCTAAGTAGGTGAGGATACTAACAAAAACAGCATAATAATGAAAGGCACCAAATACAGTTAAAATTCAAAAATTAATAGCTACTTAGTTTACAAAGTGTTCCTTATTCAATGATATCACATTGAAACCCCGGCCCGTCGATTTGATGTCTCTAAGGGTCTGCTTCGCATTCAAAAGATAGCATAGCATAGCATAGCGAACTTTGACTAATTATTATGTGCTAGGCTTTGAGGGGGATACGGTGCCATCATGTCCTAGTATAAGTTTTACTCGGAATTCAACAGATGGGGGAGATATTTTGTCAGATTCACCAGATCACATTTTTAACTTGAATTTTGTCCAGCATACTTTTATTAAACTTGCATTCATACCAAGTCCATCCTAAAAGAAAATGTATGGTAGAAGAGATACAAGTATCTTCAAGGCCTCCCAAATTCTAGTACTTTTGTGCTATACATATACTTAACATTACCGGAGTCGGGACCTTAGATACAATACAATAACCCAAATGCATACCTTGAACAACATGTATGTTATTTCCATCTTCTGGATTCCATATTCGCAGTGATGCGTCATCAGAACCTGTACAAATTGTGCTACCTGCAACATTATCAAAAGCTGATTTAACTATACATCCTTAGGTGTAGAACAAAACACAGAACATTTCCCAACACGTAATGAAAGTACCATCTGGGGTAAAATCGCCACAAGTGACACCACATTCGTGACCAAAAAGCGTATATAGATAGGCATCTTCATCAATATCCCACAACCAAACCGTGAAATCATCCATGGAGCCAGCCAACACAAAGTGGCCTCTTGGATGCCACCTGACCCACTAAGTACATAGATCAATATTACAAATTCAACTATCATGTTCTTTAAATTATGTAACAAACAAACCTACTTTCAGGACCTCACCTCAATATCTTCAGGACCATCGAATGTGCACTTATGACTACTTGAACATATGTCCCACACTTGAACCCGCCCTTGACCCGTTCCACCACAGGCAAGAAATTTCCCATCAGCACTAAAGGCTACACTAGAAACAGAATCATCGTTCCCTGCAGACATCAAAATTTTGAAAAGTATGTTTTAGCGAAAAACCTTGTCCCTTCGTGATTAGAATTCAGGAATTGATTTTGATATTATATAAAAAGAGTGGTAAAACAAAAACCAAAACCCACGGGAGAAAAAAAAAATTGGTACTTCAGTTTTAGTCAAGGGAAAGCCGGTAAAAGAGAAATTTGGAACCTTAGATCAACTAAATTGTTAATAGTTATTTTATTATCACTGATATACCTATAATCACTTGGCGCTGATCTCCTTGATTAATGTTCCACAGAAATGCTCCTGTGCCACTACCTCCCGCCGCAACCAATGTTGAATCTGTAGGACTACAAGCAACTGCACATATCCCCTCTGCCACAAATTTAATGCCTTTGATTAGCCAAAGGAGCAACTAATTTCCTTGCAAAATCAAACTACCAAGATTATGCAATAGCTATTAGTGCAGGTAGTCGATGAAAAAGAACCGCCTTGTGTTAAGTTGGCCAGTTGGCATTCATTAGTCATTGTTTGCATCAAAACCATTGATAAAAAAAATGAGATGGACTCAAACTCAAAATGATAAATCTCACAATTAGAAGCAGTTCAGTTAAATTGATTTGAACTCAAAACTTCGCCATGAGTAACAAATAACACATTGCATGCATTTTTCCAACTACACGGTTAAATAATTAAGCGTACCAAAATCAGAATCTGAGTCAGATTCAACATCTGAATTTGATTCATCGTCGACTTCAGGAAGTTCTGCACCAAAAGTTAATCATAACAAATAAAGGCGAGTGAGAAATTAAATATGAAGTATACATAAGACGAGTGAAGGGTCGAGCAGACCTTCTTCATCAATGTCTTGTTCGTCAAGAAACACTTCTTCGCACTCGTCTTTGTTTCCCTCACTGTCCATCGTTGTCTTTCTTCTGTGTAGTAGAAAGAGTTTTGTTAAAACTGTAAATAAAAAGAAAATGGCTCTTTTCTTTTAAGAAAGAGTTCATATATAGAGAACAGAGAACTAGAGAGGGAAAAATAATCTGTGTGATCATCATGAGTTTGCTTCATTGTACACTACAACTTTCTTTTTTGGCCAAGTCATACAAATATTTTCGTATTTACGTGTTTTTTTTGGGTCAAAATGCATGTACCAGTGTATTTCAATAAATTCTATTATAAATAGATTATGGGAAAAAATATTCTATTAAAAAAAAATTATGTAGGAGATGGAGGAAAAAAAAATCTATTAAAAAGATTTTATGTAGGAGATGGAGGGAGTCGAACCCTCGATGATCAAATTAGAAGGTACCTTTTTTTTTTTCTTTTTTTCCTTTTCGCTTGAGCTACACCTCCGTTCACTTTTCGTAATTAAATATATATAAACTAATTGTGTTGACTTAAGATTCACCAAACCTGTTTCCCACCTTTCGATGTTTCTTTGAATCCCACGAAAAATTGAGGACGAATGAATTAATAGATGTAGTCACTGCGTTCCACATATTTAAGCTATAGCCCCAAGTAATGTGTTTAATAATTGAAGTATCATTGAATAGCTTTTCCCTTGAAAAGCCTACAACAAACCTGGATGCTATCAGAATAGTGAGTGATCTCTTGCTTGTCGGGTTTGCCGCATGAATGATGTGAATGTTTTTGATGCTCAGTGTAAGGGACCTCCTACTCCAAATCGATCCCGACATCTGCGAAGACTCCACCAACTCATAACGACTCCAGACATACCACCTCACAATACATCCTATAAACGTGACACGCACACAAGCAAACACTCCGCCAACGTTATTCGACTCTAGACATGCAAGCAGTCGCACACTCGCCGACAACAATTCACTACTAGTGACCTATCACTCAATTCCATCTCGTGACATTACCACCTGCTACCTTCATCATTGCTATCATTGGTATCAGACATTTATCTGCTGCAACACTCAAATCACTACCATTATTATCTCTTTAACCACACTCTTCCTATACCAGCTCAAACAACATAATACTTTAAACCATCACACACGTGCAACTTGTGAGGACGTGTCGTTTATCCTAGTAGTACACATGTCCATGCCACCACACGTATTCTACCAACTACACACTCCTAGCGCCTATAAAAGTCAGCCCCAGAACTACGTTGGTTTGATTACAATCTTACCCCAAGGTGTTGGATACCCAATGATGTAGGTTAAGACTGAATTCAGGCAGAATTCAATTATCTGCAGACTAATTTCTAATAGAATTCAGTTACTAGCAGTTATTATTAGTAGTTAGAATTATATGTTTTTTAGAATACAGTCTATAATAGACTATCAAGTGTCCCTGGTAAGTTATTTATGTGAATTAGTGTCTATTATATATAAAGACACTCTCATTGTAATGGATTTTTTTTATGCAATTATCAATAAAATTCCAGAAACTTAAATTATTTGTTCTTGATATTTCAAGAGTGTTTCTTGTGGATTCAAGGCTAACAATCGAATTGTAAGACGTGATCTACAATTCAACACTTATGCTACGCCAATTGGTATTCAGAGCCTAGGTTTTCTCCTGGTGTGATGACTTCTAATGGTGGTGAGAGGGTTTCTTCCAACGTGGTTCGAAGAACTCTCGACATGGTTGAGCAGCTAGTAGAGTCTCAAATGCAAACCCAAATCAAATTTCAGGCTTTGGTGGCGGGTTTAACCAACCTTACAACACCGGATATGCGACTACTGCAAAGGGGTGTCAATCTTGGAGTTCATAGGGAAGAAGTAAGGAATGAAAATGGAGTTCGTAGGGAAGAAGTAAGGACTGAAAATATACGTGTAGTGTTGTAACGTATGGCGGTGATTCTAGTGATGAGGAATTGGAAAATTTGGCAGAACTTCCGAGGAATCAACGATGGAGGAGGAATTTTCAAAGAGATGATTACTATAGAGAAAGGGGGAGTGAATTCAAAGTGAAGATGGATCTGCCTTCATTTAATGGGCAACTTCACATGGAAGATTTCATTGACTGGTTGTCTGAAGTAGAAAAGTTCTTTGAGTTCATGGAAATTCCTGATAAAAAGAGAGTGAAGTATGTTGCCTACAAATTGAAGGTCAAAACTTCAAAGATGGTGGGATCAAATTCAATTGTCTCCGTACTCATGTTGGCAAACCTCCTATTAAAACTTGGATTAAAATGAAACGGATGTTACGTGGTAGATACTTACCTATTGATTATGATCAAGTCTTTTTCTCACAATATCATAATTGTCGACAAGGTTATCGGACGGTGGATGAGTATACTACTGAGTTTTATAGATTGGCTTCACGCAATGACCTTAGTGAGTCAGATGCCCAACAAACGAGCAAAGGTTCATTAAGCGGACCAAGTACACTATTCATGATCGGATCACCTTGCAGACTGCACATACCTTGAGTGATGCTGTTAGACTAGCTTTAAGGGCTGAAACCATAATGGAGAGACCAGTAAACCGAAATCCTAGCCTTAGCATACCATATACACCTCCCATTCAATCTAACCTTGACCAAAATCATGGCCCTAGCATGCCATACACACCACTAAATCAACCTCACATTGACCCTAACATTAACAACACCTCCACCTTCCAAAGAATGACCGGGAAAAACACCCATGCAAAGAATCCTCTACTCCACCAACCCAACCTAGCCAAATTTCCAACCAAAATTTACACCGGGACTAGTACTTTGAAACCACCTAACCACTCTACCAATCCATATTCTCAATCATACAATGATAAATGTTATAGGTGTGGACAGCCAGGACACCGGTCAAACCATTGTCCCCAAATAGCCCAAGTGACTTTAACCACGCATGACGAAGAACATGAATTGGATGATGCTGAATTGGAAGAAAAAGAAGAAGTAGTACATGCTGATGATGGAGTTTCATTTGTAGTTCGGAAATTACTCCTTACCCCACATCATGGACTGCACCCACAACGCCATAACATTTTCCAAACCAGGTGTACAATTAATGGGCGGGTTTGTAACTTGATCATTGACGGAGGAAGTAGTGAGAATATTGTCTCCAAGGAGATGGTTGATAAGCTGCAATTAGCTACTGAAAAATACCCTTCACCATATTCAATTGGCTGGATCAAGGATGTTGGCGAAACAAGGGTAGATTCTAGGTGTCAGATCTCCTTTTCAATCGGCGGTCGTTATAAGGATGAAGTACTTTGTGATGTAGTGGACATGAATGCATGTCATATGTTGTAGGGAAGGTCGTGGCAGTATGATGTTGATTCAACCCATAGGGGGAAACATAACACTTTTATATTTTCTAAGAATGGCGTTCGGGTTGTCCTTGCTCCAATGGGAAATCCAGTTGGGTCCAAAGCTTCAAAAGAGAAGGTGCATAATTTCTTAATATCTAGTAATTTCTTGAAATATTCCAAAGAGACTGGAGAAATTTATGCCCTTGTTATCAAAGGAAACAATAAAGCCAATGAGCCAGTTTACCCGAAAGTTCAGACTATGGTGGAGGAATTTAAGGACTTAGTACCAGAAGATCTTCCAAGTGTTTTACCACCCATGTGGAACATCCAACCCAACATAGACTTGGTACCAGGCTCAAGCTTGCCAAACTTACCACATTATAGAACGAGTCCAAACGAGAATGCAATACTTCAAGCTGATAAGTTGTTGTCCAAGGGTATGATTTGTCCAAGTATGAGCCCATATGCAATATCGCTCTATATTGACTCGAAAAAAGATGGGACTTGGAGAATGTGTATAGATAGTCGCGCCATCAACAAAATCATAGTTCACTATCAATTTCCTATTCCAAGATTGGATGATATGTTGGACGAGTTAGAAGGTTCACAAGTCTTCTCAAAGATTGATTTGAAGAGTGGGTATCATCAAATCCGTGTTTGGCTTGGGGATGAATGGAAAACTGCATTTAAAACCAAAGACAGCTTGTATTAATGGTTGGTTATGCCATTTGGCCTCTCAAATGCCCCAAGTACTTTCATGCGCCTCATGAATCAGGTATTAAAACAATTTATTGGTCTATTTTTTGTAGTTGTGTACTTTGATAATATCCTCATTTACAGCCATAACGAAGAGGGCCACTTGTATCATTTGTGGGAAGTTCTCAATGTATTACGTGAGAATATGTTGTATGTAAACCTCAAGAAGTGTAGTTTTCTCACGGATAGCCTAGTCTTTCTTGGAAATGTGGTGTCCTCTACTGGTATATGAAGAGAAAGTTAGAGCTGTCAAGGCTATAGTATGTGTCGAGCCTTAATCTTGTTTGATACCTTGTTTCCTCGAGATTGAGGACTTCTGCTATATGCTGCCATTACTTCATTATTTTGGTCATTCATTAGGACTTTGGTTCTAGATGTCGATACCACCATTTATGATGGGGTTACTGCTTCCGTGCCATAAGCTAATGTAAAAGGAGATTCACCTGTGGTAGTTCGAGGTGTCGTTCTATAAGTCTATAGAACGTTGTTTAATTCATCCACCCAAAGACCTTTCTTGTCTTCCAGTTTCTTCTTGATATTATCTATAATGGTTTTATTTGTTGCTTCTGCTTGCCCGATACCCTGACTATAATATGGCGCAAATGTAAAATGCTTCACCTTGTATGACAAGAAAGCTTTAACTTTTCCTCCTTCAAACTGTGGCCCGTTATCTGATATAATGGCATATGGCAATTCATATCGACATATTACTCTTTCGAAAGGAAAGTTTATCACATCTTTCTCCTTTATGTGTTGTAAGGCTATGACCTCTACCTACTTGGTGAAATAATCTGTGACCGCGAGCATGAATCGTCTTTTACCTCTTCCAGGTGCTAGAAGACCAACAATATCCATGCCCCATAGCGTAAAAACCATGGGTTCGATACACGTGCAACTCCTCACCGGAATTAATGTGTATAGCATTTCCATGTATTTGGCATTGCATACACTTTTTTGCATAACGAAGACAATCTTTTCGCATCTGAGGCCAAAAATATCTTTGCCTCGTTATTTTATTTGCCAATGATCTTCCAGCTTAATGGTTTCCACATTCTCCTTCATGAAGTTCTCGCAATGATTAACCGCGTGCATCCTCATGTGATATACATTTCAGATCACGGACCTCCATGATTCTTTTCGATCTGACTCATTATCAATCAATACATATCTTTGCGACCCAGACTTGATTCTTCTGGCTTCATTTTTCTATTCATGTACTTTACCCTCAAATAAGTATGATATATATTCTTCTATCCATGACGCCCCCAGTGTATCGATTTCCATAACCTATGGTTATTCGACATCGATGCTTGGCCTCTCTTGGACACTGATGTGCAAAGTGCGGCCCTCCGTGTTTTCTAGCATCGCTGCCACATAAGCTAGGGTGTCTACATACCTGTTTTCATTTCTATTGAGGTGTTGAAGCCTTAGTTTACTAAAGTCCCTCAACTTAGTTTTTATAAAACTCAAGTAATCCACTGTGTTATCACATTTTGCTGAATATCCTTCATTAATCTGGCTGACAATGAGCATTGAATCACTAAATATTGATAATTCTTTCACCTTAAGAGATTTGGCCATCTCGAGTCCGGCGATTAAAGTTTCGTACTTAGCCTCGTTATTCGATGCATGGAACCCTAACGTTACTGCTGTTTCGAGCCTTTGATTTTTAGGTTTAACCAATACAACCCCGATGTCACATCCCTTACTCCCAGATGATCCATCTACAAATAATCTCCAACCATTTGTTCTAGCCCATGGATCATCTGTATCAATAATATCCTTAGGCTCTTGCAACGTTGAGAACTCCTCCTCTTCCATGCCCCAACTAGCATCCAGCTCACACGGAAAATCAGCCAAGAAATCGGCTAGTACATGACTTTTCTCCGATACTCGGTTTCGATACTCGACGCCAAATTCGTTTATTAGTACTGACCATTTAGACATCCTTCCTGATTTAGCTGTTTTTGCCAGAGTCTACTTTAATGGGAGATTCGTCATCACAGACATAGAGTGTGATTGAAAATACAGCTTCAGCCTCTGAGATGAGAATAACAGCGCCAAAGCATATTTCTCCAGTTTCGAATACCGTGTCTCTGCCTTGAGCATTGTTTTGCTTTGAAAATACACTTGTCTTTCAACACCCTTTTCAACTTTTACCAACACTAAACTTATAGCAAATTCTAACACAGCCAAATAGAGAAGCAAACTTTCTCCCTCATCTGGCTTGGTAAGTGTCGGTATTTCTTGAAGATATTTCTTTAATTCCAAAAATGCTTCTTCACATTCTTCATTCCAACAAAATTTAGTATTCTTTTTAAGCAACTTAAAAAGCGGCTTACATCAATCAGAGGTTCTGGAGATGAATCAGTTGAGCGCATCTATTCTTCCAGTCAACCTTTGTATCTGCTTTCTAGTTGTTGGTGATGGCATTTGCTTGAAGTGCTCAGATATCGATCGGGATTAGCATCGATGCCTCACTTTGTAACAATGTACCCCAAAAATTTGCTAGAGATGACCCCGAAAGTACATTTTTCTGGGTTAAACTACATGTTTAACTCTCGCAATATTCGAATACAATTAATGAGGTCCTTCACAAGATCTTCAAATTTTCATGGACTTTATGACCATATTGTCGATATAGACCTCGACAATTCGTTTGATGAACTTCTTAAACATTTTTGTACTAACCATTGATAAGTGACTCTAATATTTTTCAATCCAAATGGAATTCGGATGAAACAGTATATACCTCCATTAACGATGAACACCGTTTTTAGTTGGTCTATAATAACCATTAAAATCTAAAAATATCCCGAATATCCATCGCAAAAACTGATTAATTCGAAACCAACTGTTTGATCAACCAACTCATCTATCTATGGCATCTAGGACACTTCTTATTTACATCGGTAAAGTCGTCGCAAATTCGAAATCTACCATCCTTCTTGGGCATTATTACTATGTTTGCCACCCATTGAGAATGCTCCACTTCTCTAATTATGCCATTATTTAACATCTTTTGTATCTCAGCTTGCACCGCTTCTTTGTACATTGGTCTAACCTTTCGATGTTTTTGATGGACCAGAGTTGCATTTTCTTCCATATTCAGCTTGTGTGAACATATAGCTGGGTCGATACCGATGAGGTCCGACATTGACCATGCAAAATATAATTATTCTCTTTCAAACGGACTATCAACTCATTTCTTATATTGGTAGTCATTTCGTACCAATGAACGTATGACGCTCACTTTCTCCTGTACCAATATTAATTTTTTCGACCGTCTCTTGTGTGAACTTTACCTGCTCATGTATCTGCATATCGGAGTCGGTAGGTAAAGCTTGCTATAACTGCTCGTTAGAGCTTTCCAAGACTCCCCCAGTGTCTTGACTTTTTCCTTTCATCATCCCTTTTACAGTGACGAAATTACACTTTTCTGATTCCAACTGATCCCCCCTAATTTCGTGCAAACCATACACTGTGGGAAATTTGAGTACCTAGTAGAATGTACTTGGAACATCACGCATATAGTGTATCCACTTTCTGCCAAGTATTGCATTGTGATCGGAGTGATGCTTTATGACCATAAACTTCGTCATCACTGTCTGAGGTCTCGCTCGAACTGGCAATTTTATTTTCCCCACGGACTTGGTAGCGCTTCCATTAAACCCCGAACAAACTGAATTGTGGTGGCTTTAGATGAGTCTCATTGAGACCCATGCCTATGAATGCTTTCCAAAATAAAATATTCACATAATTACCACAATCCACGAGTATCTTTTGCACATCATATCTAGAGATACACAAAGTGATTAATAATGCGTTATCATGCGGCAACATAACCTTAGACATGTCATCTGGTACGAACATAATTGCTCCTGGGATGCTAGCCGATACCGGACTCTGACTTACTAGAACAGGCTCGACATTGACCTCAAGCACTTCTTTTACTGTTGAAATCTTTCTTATCGCGTATTGTTGTTGTTTCTGCAGGTTTGACATTAGCCCTAAACTCTCGCAAGTTCCCATCCTTCATTAGCCTATCAATTTCTTTTAATAACTGCAAGCACCTGTTTGTCTCATGGTTCTCAATCTTGTGGAATTGACAGTAAGGCCTGCCCTTCATCTCCCTGAGAGTGTATTTTGGCCAGGTCACGAAAACTTCTTTTGCTATCCTCCTTAATATATCTTTCGGTGTGGAATTGATGGCGATAAAATTACTGGGATCTAGCTCTTCTTTCAGTGTCCTCTCATATTTCCTTCTTTATTGTGGTTAATTATCCCGATTTGTATAATGCTCCTAAGGTCTTTTGGTATCTGACCTCGAGGGATCTCGACTCTCATGTCGATCTCCATTATCTTTGTCTCTCTTTCCTGTCTCTGACACTTACAACACAGATTGCACAGTGGCTGCATTTATCCCTTCTTCCACTCTAATATCTCTGTCAGTTTTATCTTACAACTCTTGTAGACTTTTCACTTCTTTTCGCAAGAGATATTTGTGCATATATGATCCAGGTATCACACCTATTTGGAAAGCCATGACGGCTGTCATTTCAGAATCATTGAGCCTCTCGACCGATTGAGTTTCGGCCTTGAACCTCGCCAAGAAATCCTTCAAAGACTCCTTTTTCCCTTGTTTCAATTGGAATAAAACCAACACTTGTTTCGGCTTCACCCTCTGATGACCATAATTGGTGAGGAATCTTTCTTCGATTTCTCGAAAACATAAAATGGTCCCCTCAGATATTGTGCATAACCACTTCAATGCTTTGCCTTTAAGGCTCGAAGATAATGATCGACATAGTACAGAATCCAAATACTTCATTCTATGGTATATTGAGAACTGATGTCGATAGCTAAAAAGATGGTCCATGGGATCAGCGATCCCATCATACTGGGTGAACTTTGGATTCTTGAATTTTGGAGGTAATGACACCCTCTCTACTTCCTTTTTCAACGGGTTTCTACTTACACCATCTGCCAATTCTGAATCGAGGGCTGATACCTTTTCCGTGAGCTTGTCCCCAAATTGCCTCTACATCATCTCCCCGTACCATTTCCTTCAGAATTGGTGTTTTACCTCTTCTTCTTGCACCACCTTTGGTGTCGATTTCGCTACTGATTGCACCTCTTCGAGGTGGGTTTTTCTCACTTCCTTGATTTGACTCTTCCTCACCACTGGAGTGCCTGAACTCGACTCCTAGACATCTTTCTCGTACATGGCATCTACTGCACGCTTCTCATTATCTTCTCTCACAGCTTTGTTTTCAGCCATTAAAACTTTATTCTTCTTTTCCAAATCTTCCAACCTTCTCAACAATACTTTTAAAGATACCTCTTCTTCATGTATCACATCTACTTTTTCCACCATACTTTCCGATCTCCTTGTTCTTCTTTCCTCACTCTTGGATGCTACTTAAGAAGTACTCCCTTCATTAACCATCATCGTTTTACTTACTGTAGTACACTATGGAGGCATCTTGACAAGAAAATGAATATCTCCTTACACAACTTCACTGATCTTAACATAATACTCACTTATTCGGTATCTCAAAACTTCTACCCTTGGATTCGATCTTCAAAGAAAGAAGAAAATAAAAATCTTTTTTTGTCTTTGAATCACAGACGGTGCCAATGTAGTGTTTTGGGAAAACTCTCTAAGATCACTAAAATTGAACTAATGTTTGAATAAATATTCAAGATTGAAATGATATAAAGCTAAGCTCAGCTAAGCTTTTGTATTGATTAACAATGGCGGATACAAGCTCTCTCTCTCTCTCTCTCTCTCTCTCTCTCTCTCTCTCTCTCTCTCTCTCTCTCGTTTTACAAATATTTCTCTAATGAATCGAATCTGTCTTTTTTTCTCCTGATCATCACTTTATATAGTCCTCCAGTTATAGTGGTGCCCAATTCTATCATGACGCGTGTCCATTCCCGGCCACTCTTCTCCTTCCTTTTCCCGCTTATTCCTGCAACATATGAACTTATGCGCAAGATATCTCGAGCTATTTATGATACTAGCCATTTTTCCCAGCTTTAGCCGGGCTACTACATTTATAGTGGAAGAGGACTGTTTTTATTTAAAAGATTATTTAATTTAAACATTAAAAAGACTAAGTTATCAGTTATCACATATGATTTTTGGTCAATTGGTCTTAAAAGTATGGCGGCAACAAAGAACTGCATGTTTTATTGGTTTTGTGCTAGACGATAAGTAAAAAGATCACGTAATTATATAACAAAATGGTAATTATTTACACAGAATAGTAAAAGAGTATATCTTTAGTCCATATAATGTCATGCTAAGATTATGAATGATCAATTAAATAAAAGTTTCTCATTACAAAATATAACACAATTTAATAAACATATATAAAATATTACATAATGTGCAATATATGGAAAACAATAACACATGATCTCTTGAGGAAAACAAATTTTCCATTAACTAATTTTTTTCGATTTTTTTTTAGTAATACATGTGTTTAGAAATGCTTGAGACGCATCGATATATGCTTGAGAAAGTGGTTTCGTCATCCATGTTCACTAAATTTTGCCAGAGAGTTTTCCACAACTATGCTACGTTAATACCCACTCCTATTATCACCTGATTATCAAACAATTTCATAAACTTAATTAAAAGACAACAAATCTAGCATTAATAAGAACATTTTAAAATCCAACTGAAATTTATGTGATCACATTTTAAAACACAATACAGGATCACACCTTTAACTACAAAATTTCACTATTTTGAGTAGAGGACCTTACTTTTCTTTACTTGTGTATAATCACAGGCTCATCATCCGAAGTTGAAGCCTTACTAAATCCACCATTTTCAAAACCAAAAGTACCTGAATGATTGAAAAGGGTTGATGGTGCCACTACCTATTGATGTCCTCACTGTGAACATAGTGAGAAAATCATTTATACATTCAGTTAACTATTCAACAGAGAGAGAAATTCAGTTAACCATTTAACAAAGACGAACAAAGTGGAGGGCAAACATAACCCAAATAGATGCTCTTTAGCTTACAACCTTACATAATACATATATAAGATACGTTTGTTAACTAATTTTTCCTTGAGTTCGAATAGATACTAAATACATTAAAACCCTAAGGCCCTGAGCAAACAAAACCCATAACCTCTTTTAAATCCTAATTTTAATAGTAGATTTTATGTCATTCATTTATTAAGTTTCTTAAGCACATACATATATATACAAATGATTGCAATATGAGCTAAATTTAAGTCTCTTTAATCATCCACAAAAACCTAAAATCTATTATCTAAAGGAAAAAAGCAAGACCAAAAGCTTCCCCTAGTTTTCTTGGGTGACCAGACTAACTACCTTTAGCAAAATGCTAAATATCTCAAATACCACCGTAAAAAGTACATTAGCAGATGACTCTTATAATAGTAGACAGACGGAAGTCACAGAACTTACTAATTTGGAATTGGGTTCATTTGGAATTTTGAACCTCGTTAATTTACTCTTAGCAGATGACTCCAATAACGCTCATTTAAATTAGTACTCAAATCCAAATATTGAGAAAAGCAAATTGCAATTGAGTTTTTCAGATAGATACCACAAATCATGATAGCATTAGAGACAACATACTAAAAGATCCAAGAGTATATACCATCAAAATAATTCCTCAATACAAACCATAACAAACGGACAATAAGGAAATTTTTTGATACATAGCAAACCCTTGCAATATAAAATCAAGTATCAACAACAGGCAACTAATTTCAATGAGAAACAACATTGGTTAAAAACATGAAAAGTAGAAATAGTAAAAAATTATCTGAATGTGACAATCAAATTCTCATAAGTTCAAATGCAATGACAAAAAGCGCAAAAAAAATTTAAAAGTAAAACTTACTAAAATCAGTATTCCATTTACTAAAATAGTGGGTTTGCTAGCGTGCGTGTGTTAAGGACCAACCTATTGTACTCGGTATTCTCCAACAGTTGCAACTTAGCAACTTAACTGTTTTCAAATTTAAAGTTTTATCTACTTAGAATGACCTAGAAACAATTTCTCATTCGCTCCTATACACCAGCTACTTCCGCTAGAGTAATAATTCCTTTTATATTATTAGTGCCTTGAGAGTAAGTCATGTCCTTAACAACTCTCCTACTCCATACCCTACCCATATGAGGAAGACCCACTCGCAAGAAGTAGTATTTGTGCTAAATCAGATTCCAACCGACCATCGAACCTTTTTGAACAAATCATGCGCAAAGAATCGTGGAACGGTAGATACATTTATATAATGAAAACTCGAATATGAAATATGATCATTTTCATTTGAGGTCATGGATTGTGTTTGGCTTGGCAAGAAATTGTGGTCAATAGACACCGTAATATGTATGATTTTTTTTTCTTTTTAAGTTTGGTGATCATTGGCGATGAGAAAATATCCGAAGTACAATTCCCAAAGACGACTTCATGATGTGTCACCTTGGCATATCGCGAGGAGTCTACCATAACGACAATCACATGTAAGGCTCTTTCTTTGATGGGAACAGTGCCATCACAGTTAGAAGTTAGAGCAACTAATCGACCATATAATTTGTTATAACTTCTTTGCACAAAGAAAGGGTTGTGAGCATCCTATCATGCCAGACAACTGATTCATACTTATGATGGATTTTGAATATGAATGAGTTGCCTTTTGACCCAGGGAAATTCCTGGACCAAGCCCATATAAGAGCAGGTTCATTACCTTGCATGTATGGTGGCATCAACTCTAACATTAGTACTTTTTCAAGAACCTTGACAATAACCTAGATGAGATAAGTTAACTTAGGGTTATGACTAACCTGGCACTCCGGATCTCCAAAACACACATTGTACTCGATTAGTTTAGGTGCTCCTGTTTTCTCAATCATGAGCCCCATATACAAGACCCCAACAAACTTGGTACCTTCGCCAGACATTCATTTCAATTTCATTGGTAGGATTATAACACTCATAACCAAAGACTTCAAATTTTCATAATATTAGTGCTGGCGAAGTATGCACCCATTCCACCCAGATTGGGTCCTCAGATCACCATCCCCAACGCATTTATGGTCCTGAGTTGATTCAAGAGGTATGGCATTCTTACCATCCACCAAGGCAAAGAACGAAGCGTCTTCTCCTTCCAGAAATTCCTCAATAACCACAGAGCAACCCGCATAACCAAATATACCCTCGATCAACCAACATTGAATCAACAGCTTCATATGCCTCCTCCAAAGTCATTGCAACTACAACTCCTTTTCCTGCAGCAAGTCCATCTGCTTTGATAACAATGAGACTTTAGAAAACCCAAGTGACCTGTGTAAAGTGCATGGGGGTATTGGGGTGGCCAAGTGGTTAGAAACTCTGCTGCCTTTTTTGGATTATACAGGAGACCTATCACCTCTACCAACATGTTTGGCGTCTAATTGATCTGTCTGGGAAAATCCAAGACAACTTCGCAAGTCGGATACCTGTCAATATGAACTCTTACTAACATCCCATGAGTAAAAAGAAAAACCCGAATTTTCATTTCTGAAACCATAAAACTTTTAAATGTGTAACATTGTGAAAATAAAAATTGGGCGGTTTCTAAAGTCCTTGTCCTTACATTACAAAACTTTCTAATCTCAATAACTACATCTAAAATTCTTCCAATTTCAACGGTCTCATCACAATATTCTACGATTTAGCTACTTAGCGACATCCAGTGCCCCAAAATGCTGCTTGAGAAACATAGTACATCTATTAGAAAACTTAAGGTGGGGAAACAAACTGTTCAATATAGAAATGGGTACAACATTGAATGTTTCTCCATATACTAATCCTCACTCCTTCACCCGACAAATAAAAATTAAAAAATCCATAGCCGGAAGTAATAAATCTATGCTCGAAAAACTAATTTAGTGGTGCTTTTACACGAAACAAAACTGAAATAAATCTATATGTAAAAAATATATCTATAATAAGTTTCGAACCTGGTACACCTTAGAGGTATGCAGAAGTGCATGTATCAATTGAAACAGTTGAGTACCATTAGTAATTGTGCATGCGTTCTGATACGGATGACATCAAGGTCGTTGGGAATGGCTTTACTTCAACAGGTATAAAGCTGAGCAGAATAGAAACAATTTATAAATAAACAACTAATTGCAAATAAGAGAGAGCACTAAGACGTAAAGCATAGCTTGTAGGATAAACGACATAGTCTCTCTAGTGAATATAAATTTTTAAAGAGAAATGCATACCAGAAGATTCTGAGGCTTCACATCCTTGTGAGAAACTCCATGAACAGTATGAATATAAGCCAACCCCCTAAATATCTGCATAACAGGGTTTAATTAGTAATAGACAAAGTCAGAGATAGTTCCATGGAAATAAGGTCATGCATATACCTGATACATATAAAGCTTCACGTATATGAGGGGCATCCTCTGATTTACATTACTATAGTGTCTCAGAACCCGATATACAGTTTTAGGGACATACTCCATTACTAAATTGAGGAAAAGCTCATTTTTAGTTGTCGTGGAAAAGAAACAGTGTTTTAGAGAGACCACATTTGGGTGATCCATTGAACGCATTAACTGCAGCTCACGGTTCTTATAACGCCTGTCCTGTAAAACCTTCTTTATAGCCACAGTCTCTCCAGCTTCCAAACATTTTGCCTAGCACATGTAAAAAACCCGACTTTAAAACCAAAATGAGGCATGTACAATGGAGCCATAGTGAACATAAGTAATACTTGCTTACCTAGAAGACAATACCAAAAGATCCAAATTCCCACAACACGCCTCGCCATGTAGTCGATAGTCCGGAAGAAGCAGCATCAATTGTTAAATCTTAAACAGAGAGTATAAAAACATGTTAATCAAGTAATTGCCCACCTGCTTGGGTTCACCATTTTTTCATCCAATAGTAGTAGATATAATATGGTCCGTAACTTGATCATTCCCATCAACAAAAACTGAATTCATTTCCTGCAATTGTAGCATAAATCAGGAATCATCCATAAACTTGAAAACAAAGCAAAGTAAAAAAAGGTAAAGATCACTACTTTATTATTATTTTCTTCGCCCATTTGAGTTGAATCGATCTTCTTCACACTATGTTGTTGTTGTTGATAATGATGGTTTGGAAAAGAAGAAGAATGAGAAGATGGGGCCATTGAAAAAAGAGACCATGTGATTCCAGCAAGCCTCTTATTTCTTTGTTATTTCGGGACTGCATTTCAGTCCTGCTTGTATGCAATAAACTGACCACTAAACAACTACAAAAACAATAAAACATAGATGCTCGGTAGTTGTTTCTTCAACTGAATGAAGATTTTTATAGTATGTTATGCACAATCTACGCTTTTGTTGAAAAATTACAAAAATGATAAACAGCTCAGAGATAGAAAATCATGCCTTTCTTCTTCTTTCTAAAAGTAACTCGCTTTTATCACGGATAGAAAACTCTCCCAACAACTCCATGCCGGGTTGAATGAAATTGACTCTTTTCTCGCCTCCATCGATTTACGCTTTTACGCTACAAAATGAATCTTCCCATTTTTTTTTTGCCATTTGCCATACTCTCAGATGGTCGCTTCTTTCAGTTGAGAGAAGAACATAACTAAAGGCTTGGAGTATCTTTTAAATCTAACTACTTGAAGAAGAGAAGAATAAGAGAGAGGGTTTGAAGAGATGAATTTTTTTTTAGAGAGTTGGGAGTGTTTTGTAGAATTGAAAAAAAAAAAATGGAAATAGGGTTTTATTTATTTTGTATTACGAACAATTGAAATCGCCAAAAAAAGGCGAATTTTTTTTTTTTATGAAAAATCTGATGTGTCAGTCTCAGAGAAAAAAGGGGGCTGACGTGGGTCACTGGGAGCATTCTCAACTACTCAGTATTAATGGTCTTTGATTTGGGCTGGAATATCGGGTTGACCATATTTGCCCACGACAATTTGTTCTAGTGTATTGAGTGATATTTTTATCTTCTTGGGTTATTTCTCATTCTTTATTTTGTGAAAACTGGAAAGGATTTTCCCAGGTTGCCCAGCAGTCTAGTGATCGGATGGAAACCTCGAACCGCCCAAGCATGTAAGAAGTTTGCGTATTATAGATAACTAAAAATATTAACACTGTGGTCCGAGTAGACTATCATACACTCATACCTTGACTTCTCTCAATGACACATCTTCTATAGTCTCAAAGACACACTACTAAAACCGAAAGGAAGACGAAAGCAACAAATTCCATAAGGAACTTCCATAAATGTGAGTAACAGTCTTAACATTCTCTATTCCTCGTTGATTCAATTCATTTACTAGTCAACATAAATCTTGTAGATTCATCGCAAGAATTTATGGCCCAATACCTTTGATCTGACAAAGTGTAAATGTCTATTTTTATCTTAGGGTATTAACATGGCATTACACCAACTTAGCTCTAATCTAAAATTTATGACTTAGCTCTAATATAAAGTGTTTTGGTGGGTGGTCATGTCTTTTTATGAGTAAGAAAATGTCTATATATCCAGCACCTTGGGGTGAGACTGGAATCAAACCAACGTAGTTTTGGAACTAACTTTTATAGGCGCTGCGAGTGTGTAGTTGGTAGAATGTGTGTGGTAGTATGGACATGTGTACTACTAGGATGAGCGACACGTCCTCACAAACTGCACGTGTGTGATGGTTCCAAGTATTATGTTGTTTGAACTGGTATAGGAAGAATGTGGTTAAAGAGGTAATGATGGTAGTGATTTGAGTGTTGCAGCGGATAAAGGTATGATACCAATGATAGCAGTGATGAATGTAGCAGGTGGTAATGTCACGAGATGGAGTCGAGTGACAGGTCACCAGTAGTGAATTGTCGTCGGCGAGTGTGCGATTGCTTGCATGTCTAGAGTCGAATAGCGTTAGCGGAGTGTTTGTTTGTGTGTGTGTCACGTGCATAGGATGTATTGCGAGGTGGTATGTCTTGAGTCGTTATGAGTTGGTGGAGTTGTCGTGGAGTAGGATGTCCATAGCATCAAAAACATTCATATCATTCATGCAAACCCGACAAGCAAGAGATCATTCACTATTGTGATAGCATCCGGGTTTGTCGTAGGCTTTTGAAGGGAAAAGCTATAAAAGGATACTTCAATTATTAAACACATTACTTACTCGGGGCTATAGCTTAAGTATGTGGATGACATGCGATGCTCATTGGTCCTCAATTTTTCATGGAATTCAAAGAAACATCGAAATGTGGGAGAAAAGTGGAAAACATATCGTATGGGCCATGGAGTGTGATTTGGTAATCTGACGTCAACATATTGGTTTATATACAATTAATTACGAAAAGCGAACGGAGGTGTAGCTCAAACATAAAAAAAAGAAAAAAAAAAAAGAAGGCAACTTCTAATTTGATCACTGAGGGTTCGACTCCCTCCATCTCCTACATAAAAGTTTTTAATAGAATTTTTTTTTTTTTCCGATAATCTATTTATAATAGAATTTATTGAAATACACTGGTACATGCATTTTGAGTTTTTGACCAAAAAAAAAAACGAAAGAACCCTAAATTTTGTCATCATGTGAACATTTAAAATTTTAAAATTTTGTCATCATTTGAACATTTAACCCTTAATAGTGACCGAACAATAAAACCCTTGAATACATCACGTCTTCACAACCCTTGAGGTGCCACGCCTGTAAAGAGCCCCTTCATTCTTCCATCCCTGTAACAGTCAAAGAGTTTATCACCACTAGTTTCTCAGGAAAGTCTTAACAACATCAAACTTGCATTACATTTAAATTCGTTTTCTCATTTAATTTTCTCCTTTTCTTTGATTCCCAGGTGTATTTTCTCCACAGTTGAATCTATCCGTACAATCGAAACAGCACAAAAGTATGCTTTTCGAGTCGATTTCTGTCTTCGACTCCTCCTGCAAGTAAGTAATTCCCTTTTCATTGTTTTTGTATCGTTTGATTTTTTTTTTTTTTTTTTAAAATTTTTGTGTAAGTTCTTTACTGTCAGTTTTCATTTAACTTGATGTGGGATCAAATAAAAAATTATTTTATTTATATTTGTTTTGGGGGTCTAAAATATTAGTAACGCACTAACGCTAGTGAAATTTGATTTGATGATCAACAACTAAAGGGTAAACTAACTAGAAACATCGAGGATAGACTTTACTGTACAATTGTATAGGCGACAAATTACACAAGCATTTTTTTAATTGCTGTAAGGATAGACTACTGAGTTAGATGATAGGGATACATTTGCATACCAGGTTGTTAAAGTTAACCAAAGAATCCCCCTAACTAATTTGGATGTCACAATGACGACTTTCGGGATACAAGGTGTGTCAGATGTCAGCTTATGGGATGCAACACAGTAGTAACATGTTGTCATTCCACCTTGGTGTTGTCAATACTTGGTACCATCGTGAGTGTAATTTGTTCTTCATGGTGGCACATGACAAGATTTAGAGACTCTAGCTGACATCACAAAGCTAAAGTATAACAAAAAGATTAGGATTAAATGTGAGTTTTAAAGTTGTACTAGCATAATATCACTTGAACCAAACAATGAGTTTCGAGTTGTACCATTACTTTTCAATTTAGGATATTTTATGAGTACTTATGTTTGTTCAAACTTTTAGAGCGACTCTTAGTGTTGGAGTTGTTACACCGGGCCAAGTTACTAATGGAGAAATCTTTCAGGAATATCGGTGTTAATTGGCCAGAGTTTCTATATTTATAATGACTTTTTAATGTAGCTTGGATGCATCAAAGTTTGAGTAGGCATTAGACAAGGTAGTTCAAAAAATTGTTCCCAATACATACTTAGTAAAGAGTTATATCTCCATTTCGATACAACTATAGGACGATTTGAACACTTGAAGTTTCATTGAGAAACTTCAAACCCTACTTAAAGAGGCATTTGAACTACTATGCATTTGTTGCTTTGAACTACCTTTCAGCTTTTTGAGTTTTAGTAGCACTGTTGACTGTCATGTTTGAAAAGAGACAAAAACTTGAAATTCATTTGAAGGAATTGAACGTATGGATTGGAGTGGGGAGTTAATCACTTTGAGACCCTTAAAATAATAGTGATTGCTTGGTAGGGTATTCTAATTGATTCTTCAAATACATTGTTAACAGACTTTTCCCATAACAGGACTTTGATTCACCCATAACATTGGTGCATGATTTTAATTTTGGTAAGATTCTTCAATTTCGCATGTTTTTCTTTACTTGGCTATTTATTTCAAGTTCTTATGCCTTCCTTAACTTTCAAATTTAATTTGCATTTCAATTAGGTATTGTACAGTTTACTACTTTGAGTCTTCATCCTGCTCTTTTTTTAGAGCTCTTTTCAAACCAAATGAAAATTTTCAGGTATAACATTTGGTTCACTTATGTTCTTATAGCTCTTTTAAACCATCATTTCAGTTGTGACATTCTTTAATTGTGTGTATCAATTCGTATAGTCATTGGTCCGTTGTGCATCGCTACACTATTTGGGCTATTTTGCAACCATTGGGATTTTTCATTACCAACACATATACATCCGTTAGGTAATTGCCAACATTTAATAACCGTTAGCAATACAAGTATCCGTTGGTAAATATTGGTAAATATTATGTAACGTTTCATGAATATTTTCTAACGCTTGTGTATACGTCACAGAGTTGATAAACAAAAGGGAAGATAATTAAATGGTCAAAAACAAAAATCACTTTGCTAAAAATATAACGAAAACTTAAGCGGGATTATTTTTTGCTCTTGCCGCTCATCTAAATCACGATGCCCTAAAAAGAAATCAATAACAAGTGAAAGAAAGAGAAAATAACAGGAAGAAAGAGAAAACAGTAGAGTGGTGTTGCCGGCCAAGGTTTCGATTCCTCACTAGGTAAGTCATCCCTCTTCGTCTCTCTTGTTTTTTTTATGTTCTTCCCCTTCTTGTTCCTCTTCTCTCCTGATTGATTTCGGGTTCTAATTAAAATTTTTATTTCAGAGATTAAATGAGCTGTCACTGCTTTTGTCACTCGATCTGCTCAAGGTAACTAATTTACTCATCATTTTTTTTTTAAAAAGTGAGGTTCTTGCTTATGGGTTTTGTTCAACTTTCGATTTTGAGATAAAAGACCCATCTTTTATATAGAAGGTTCTTGTTTTTATTAGATTTGTTTACTCTCATGTGTTGTGACTTGATTTACTCAGTGTTAGATTGATGTTTTATCTAACACTATTAATGGTTCATAGTGTTATTTTTGAAACTTAAATGCAATATCTGATTTGTTTTAAAATTTTGTCTTGTTTTACAATTAGCAGTAGTCCCCTTTGGTTTGTTCATGTCAAATTTATTAATACAATGAAAGTGAACCATCTTTGTGGTCGAGTCCAGAACTTGGCTCTCTCTATGTGTGCGTGTATGTCTATGTGTTTGTTTGTTTCATTCCTCTTTTGTTTTTGAAATGCTGATTATTATGATATATTATATTTGATTGAAAAGTCCAACTTTGTTCGCCAACACAGTAACCATGCATTCTGTGCATTTTCATTTGTCAAGTTAAATATGACTGAAATGAAAAGCTTGGGTGAATAAAGTTAAACATCCTGATTGGTCAGTGGTTATACATTCTCCAAAGCGGTTGACTTGTCGAGTGGATGAGCTAGATGTACCAACTGACTTCCAATCTACTCTTGAAGACCAGCCCAATTTGAAACCCTTGCTAGAAAGACGACGTTAATTAATTGTCTAATATGTTAATATAACTTTTTGCTATGGATGTATCCATTTGTGTTTGGTTTTATATTGGGTGAGTCATGATTTTGTGTTGCAAGTTTGATGATTGTACACTGAAATTTATTTGATGGTTGTGCCTCAAAGTTGAATGTGATTTGTTTTACGTTTTGAAGTGTAGTGATTTCACTTAAAGATTAACATATGCAGTACCCAATATATGCATCCAATATAATTGTCACTATTTGCAGGATATTTTAATGGAATCAAGTGGTCAATCGTCAGGTCCTAGTTCTTTGCTGCACCCCCCCCATCGGGTCAAACACCCCCCAGTAACATCTGAATTATCTGGAGCACCTTCATTAGTTAAGGCTAAGATGCTTGTCTTGGTGTCTAGTAAGGGCACTGTTGTTGGTCCTTATGGGGCAAAATGGGCAACCTGCTTGGGGCATTTTATTCGAGTAACCATCCCATTGAATTGCAAGGATTGGAGGCTTGTGAAACAATCCTTTAAAGATGCAGTGTGGGACGCTTTGGTGGTAACATTCAATTCTTGTTAATAATGTTATCATTTTAACTTGACCAAAAATGAATTTCTAACTATTAAAATTCTTGATAGGGTGAGTTTGAATATGATGTGCCCATGACTTTGGCTTATAAACAACATCAGAAGGAGTTTTCCACTAAATTCAGGACTGCAAAAAGCAACTACCGAAAAGAGATCATAAAGAAAGCCTTAAGCAAGGAAGCTGCTATTGCGTGCTGCTTGTCCAGATGGTATGAATCCAACAATTTGGGCCGAGTTTGTGACCCGTGAATTCAGACCTGAAGTCGTACAAAGGAATGCAAAGAATGCAACAAATGGGAAAATGAATACCATTGGTCATACTCTTGGGCGACAAAAATATGGCCAAATACGTTACAAGAAAGTACCGTCCTATCTCAATGTCTTTTCTTATTAGAAGTGGTCTGTAGTATCATTTCGTTACAAGAAGGTACCGTCCTATCTCAATGTCTTTATTATTAGAAGTGGTCTATAGTATCATTTTATATATTTTTGTGTAGAAACAAAAGAACCCTAATGTCAAAGTACGTCGAGAGGATGATTGGCTAACCGTCACGAAGTGATGATGGATCCATTTGGAGAGTGCTCGTGTAGCATATGTAAGTATTTATCCTTTCTACATTTAAATGTGTTGAGAACCATAGTAAATATTCTTGAATTTAATCATGTATCAGTTGGTGAATGTTTATTTGTCCCAAATTGTATATATACATGGGTGTCCTTATTTGGTTGTGCTTGTTGTTTTAGGAACAAGTGAAGTCTGTCATAGACCTTAAAGGTGATGTACTGGTTGAAGTCTTTGGGAAGGACAAAAAAGGGCGTACTCGTGCTGTTGGCTCTCAGATTTCACCTACACAAGTTGAACATGCTGCAGTTGGTGAGTACTTACTTGAAAAAGCATTGGCATCATCTGCTAGTGCTAGTCCCAACGTCCAGAAAGAGTTGGCTGAGGTTAAAGCTTCCATTGCCAATTTGACTAACTTATTGTTGGTGAGTTTGTAACTTCTATAATTAGGCATACATATAACTTGTATTTTTCCCTTACATGTGTTTTCTATTATCATAGGCTCACATTGCACCGGGAATTGTCCCCTCACAGTCTGCGATGAATACACCTCATGGTTCAAACTCACCTTAGAATCCATCTCCAATGTCTCCTCAAAATTTAGCTTCTCCTTTTGATGTGACAAGTGCTCGTGTAGGATTGTCTGACCAGCCTAGAGTTACCCTATTGGATAGAGAAGGTAATGAAGTAGCCAAGGGGTTTGTGGTGACCGATCCTATGCACAAAGATGTTTGTCATGGCAGAAGAGTGCTTAGAGGTGAGAAAAAGATCAATATTGAGGAAGTGTTTATGGATGATGCATTACTCTATATGATGGTCCCCAAGATGGAAATAAAACCCTTCATGGTTATGTTGCTGATGGGCGGTTGATTTGGGCTGATGGGCGGTTGAAATATGATTAAGAATGGTTGATTAGTGCTAATCTTTTTGGACATATTGTTTAGCAAATCTTTTTGGACATATGGGTTGACAGAAACATTAAGTATGGTTAACGTTCTAGTTATAATTTAACAATCTTTTTGGACATATGGGCTGATAGAAGAATTAAATATGGTTAATGTTCTAGTTGTAATTATGTAATCTTTTTGGACATATTGGATAAGGGTTTTAGTTGCAACTTGCTGAACCTTTTTTGGGTATATGTGTATAATTTTCACTATTGTTGATAGCATTATATGTATGCTTGTTTGTTTTACAGGTTTGTGAGTTTTCTAACCCCTTTTTAACTCCGCCAATGCAAACTTATGAAATTAAGTTTTTGCATTGCCGGTTCCCAGCCCGAATAAAGGAGGAGGAAGAAGGGGTTCTCTTGGAAGTCTAGGGTTGGTGATCCATTTCAAGAAAGCTTTCGGTGTTGGCAGCTTTTCAAAGGTAATTTTTCCCCATGGCGCACCAATTTTCCCCCTCAACATGCGCAATGTTGGGATGCTCTTTTGAGAGCAACATTTTGAAGACAATTCGTTTGAGATTCTATTTTTTGAAAGTCTTGCATTAGGTATTAGGCTGAGATAGAGTCGGAACATTTTATTTTTTTTCATTAACCATGCTTTATTTTCTTTCTTTTCAGGACAAAGTGTTAGAGCTTGAGTTTCAAGGTGTAAAAAAGAAAGTTACCATGCTTCAGGTTACTAGTTTTCGTAGCAGTCTTATTACTAAAACAGTTAAACTCCCACCGCATACTTATACTCTGTAACACATTTTCCTGACACTAATTGGGGTTTACTCTTGGGCAGACTTGGCCAGTTCGTTCACCAAGGCCTGTTGCATCCAAGCTTGCTGCTGATACACCTCTCCTAACTGGGCAGGTTATATGCAAAATGACTGCATCACGTCATTTTTTATTAACAATTTCACTAAATCAATTATATGTATTGTTTTTGATAATTTTGGTGTACATTTGTGCAGCGTGTTCTTGATGCTCATTTCTTGGAGGGACTTGTGGTGCATTTGGTTGTGGAAAAACAGTTATTAGTCAAGCTCTTTCTAAGGTGAGTTTGTTTGTTTATTCACTTGTGTTGCATATGGAGATTCGAGCTCTTACAAATTTTACGTGATTTGCTGAGTTCTCATTGTACTTTATGTATGTGTATGCAGTACTCCAATTCTGACACTCTGGTTTATGTGGGGTGTGGAGAAAGAGGAAATGAAATGGCGGAGGTATGCATCAGTATTTGTGATATTAATAAATGTAACAACTAATTGTATGTAATTAGGAGTAAGACTTGTTGAATACTGACCAGCTTATTATCTAGGTTCTTATGGATTTCCCTCAACTAACAATGACATTGCCTTATGGCCGTGAAGAATCTGTCATGAAAAGGACCACCCTTGTAGCTAATACTTCTAATATGCCTGTCACTGCTCGAGAGGCCTCCATATATACAGGTAATATCTTGCTCCTGCTTCTCATGTGACACGTCATTTAATTATTTATTTTTAATTTAATTTTATATTATTATTATTTTTTTGAACTAAAGCCATTAATTTGCTTAGTTTGATTGATTGGAAAAAAAAGAAAGAAAAGAATAGGTTCACTTTTGATCTGATTAACTTTGTGTGTTTAGTTTATGCACATTGTTGATGTATAATGTGTACATTACTACGACCAAAAGAAGGATCTATCTGATGGACTTCTTTAGATTAGTGCCACACATACTAAACACTCTTTTTTACTTTTCTTTTATGTTTTTGATCTATATTTTGAAAAGACCCAAAAAAAAGAGAAGTCTTCCATACACAGGGTTTGACTCTTTGAGTTATGAGCTTAGTTTCGAGAATGGTTTTATACAACATGGAATGACAAGTTGCACACTGCTGCAGAACATTGAATCATCTAAATACCAACAACTGCAAACCCAACCCTTTCACAGGACTAAAAATCCTTTGAAACAACAAAGGCAATGCCAACAATGCATCTAGTACAACAGCTTGCATTGAATTAAACCTCACATATTTACTAAAACTAGGATTCCTTACTACCCCTAGATAAAGCGCGAAAAATGGTACAAAACTAGCATATGGAACTGATCTATATGCTTTTAATAATGGGAATATTGGTTCTATTAATAAACCAAGTGATGGGTATTTTCATAAATAAGTAACGACCGTATTGTAGGCCATTGAAAAATGGGAAGAAATAGGCTCAGGCTGAAATTAGACGTTCTGTTGCTGGGACTGGTTGGTATGATGACATTGTGATGACGGGTTTTGAGTTTGAGGATTTGTGGGAGAGTTTGATTGGTGAGATGCAGGGAGCAGGGAATTTGTAGTGGGGGAGTGGAGTATGGGATAGGAATGGTGATTTTAGGGTTTGTGGTGATGGGTGGAGTGAGAAACAAAGGAGTGTTGTTGCAGCCATTTTTTTTAAGAAAGAGAAAGAAAAGAGTGGTTGGTTAGTTTGGTTACCTTAAAAAGTTTACTTTATTTAACTTTACTTGTAGTTGAAACAAAACAAAACAAATGAACAATGAAGAAGGAGAACTGGTTCAAGAGGTAAATTGATATTCTATCTAGAAATGGGACTGAAAAGAAACCGAAAGAAAAAGGAGTCGTAGAAGTGTGAAAACAGTAAGAAGGTTTTTATTATTTTGTTTAATATAGGGAAAAAAAATGGTTTTGTTAAGCTCTTTAGTTGATTTAAACTTGTGTGAATACAATATTACCAGGCATCACAATTGCTGAATACTTCCGGGATATGGGCTACAATGTCAGTATGATGGCTGATTCAACATCTCGGTTGGCAGAAGCGTTGCGTGAAATTTCAGGGCGTCTGGTATGCCTCTCTTGGTTTCTTTTTTTTGGTGTAAGATGTCTTTAATGTTTCGTCCCTAACAAGGTGTAAAATGATAAATCTGGTAGGGGTTTTCTTTTTGTAAAATATATGTATTTGACCCTGGTGCCCAATAAGTTGATAAAAGTGCTTTCTGTTCAGTAGCTTTCCAGTTTCCACAACAATATATAATAACCAAAATAGGAAGGTGGGAAAATATGGGAAAGTAGTGAACTATTTTAGAAATTCAGGTAAAGTAAGTAAAACAACCATATTAGAAAATGAGTTTCACTTATGCAAATTAAGGTGTGGGACACCATGGCATCCTGAAAATCGGATTTCATTCCCAATCAACTAAAGATGGAGACTGTATATACTTTGCTCGATTTGCTTCTAGTATGTTTTTTCTTTTTCTTGCAAATATTTAAAAGAGGACATTACCACTCATTGTATAACCACAAGTCACTATTAAAGAAGAAGAAATGATTGTGTGAAGTCGTCATCTTTGTTCAGAGAAAGTAACAGTATCTTTTGCTGGTATAGAGAATGTCGATAAGAAGTATCTTTATTTGCCAATGACCTATCAATCTTTCACATCCAGAGTCAAACAATTATTACTTTATTAGTATTGTGAATGGTGTAAATAAGGTTTCATTGCCTGTGTTAGTTCATCTTTTAGTAAAAAAATGGGATTTACTATAGTGTTACTTTACTGACAAGCCTATATTACAGCAATCGAGTCAATGTACGCTTTTAGTAACAATAACCATTACTCTATTCACATGGCCCTTTCTTTAGGTAGACAATTAGTCAGTCTTATAGGGGCAAGTGGTTGTTGAGATGATCACTTGGAGTTAAACTTTTACTTAAGGGTTCAGACTTCAGATTGCACTGGATAAAAATGTTAGCTCCAAATTGGGTTGGGATCTAGTCTCGTGCATACTGGCATAGTCTGTATTGGAGAGCACAAAGTGAGCATATTTAGTTCCCTTACAACTTATGTTTCAAGTTCTAACATCACAAGCCTTTTATTAAACCTAGGGCATCAATTCATCTACCTTGTTGAGTTGTTTCTTAAGATTAAGAGAGGATAAGCAAAAGGCAAGAAAAAAGTGCAGTTATGCAGTTATTCTCTTGTGGTAACAGTCATAAGACATGTCCAAAATAAGGTCGGAGTACACAAGGCAGCACCTTCCAAGTTATTTTGCTTCGGATTTCGAGCAAATCATCCCAAGGGTCTGGTTCTTAATTTTGCTTGGATTTTCCTTATATTGTGTCTATAACTCTATCGCGAGAATTTATACTAGTGCCTTTCTTACAAAGCTTTTATTTTGTTTTCCCTTTGGTTTCTACAGTTAGTAGTCTTAGTACTTCATATGGTGAATATATGTTTTTTTTTATGTAGGCCGAAATGCCTGCTGATAGTGGTTATCCTGCATACTTGGCAGCCCGTTTAGCCTTTTTTTAATGAACGTGCTGGTAAAGTGAAATGTCTTGGTGGCCCAGAACGTACTGGTAGTGTTACTATTGTTGGTGCTGTTTCACCTCCAGGAGGAGACTTCTCTGATCCAGTTACATCTGCAACACTTAGTATTGTCCAGGTAAGCATGACACCCACCTAAGTTTGTTTCATGGGTAAGACTAACTGACTATCAATACTAGAGTGGTGTCAAACTTTGAATACGTTGTCACTGATATCACTTTAAGCAATAAGAGAGTGTAATTACTGTATCAGCTGCGTTGTTTCTCAGTAATTTTGTGTGGATATATGGATCTTTGGAAAGTGAAAAGTGTTACAGTTGAGATGTCACTGTAGCTTATCCCAAACTTGTTTGCTCAAATTATTCCTATTCCTAATGCTATTCTTCGTTTTTTGATCAGCACTATTTGTTTATTTTTGGATTACAATCAACATTACGTTTGTGTGTTCATTTAATTGGAGTACATTGTTTTTAATATTAGAAATGTATTTCGACTCTTGTAGTTTGCTTGCTTAGGATTCTTTATTATCTGGGGCTTTCTTTAGTAGTTGAAAGTTTAAATCCCAGGTCGCAATTGAAGCATAATGGGTTACGAGGTGTATATGTCCACTAGTACAGGTGGCCCACATTTTTTTTATATAATGAAAATTCGTTAGTAACGGATACAGAACTGTTAGCAACATATATTTTTTTATACAATGAAAATTCATTAGTAACGGATAAAGAACTGTTAGCAACAAAAAATCAAAGTGACGCTTACAAAGGATTAACAAATTTGGTAACCGTTACTAATAAATTATAACGGTTAAGCATCCGTTATTGAAATTAATTTCAGTGACATTTTATAACCGTTAGTAAATTTTGTAACGGATAATAAACGTTACAAAAATCTGTTACTAATATTTGTCACGCTTTTATGTCGTCGCAAGATAACCGTGACTAATATTTTTTGTAACGGATGTATATCTATTACAAATAGGCTGTTATGGTATAGTGCATTTTTATATATAGGGGAGGATAATAGTCTGCAACTTAACCATATGAAGTTGTTCCAGGACCTCCAAATTAATTTAAAGTTAGTACCAAGTAAGATGTGGAGGGGAGAAGAGAAATGAGGAGCTCAATGGAGGAGAGAGAGTATATATAAATGTGTTATGAGTTGTTTAATGAGTTGTTTTTTTAGCTTCAGCAGTAATTTGTGTTATGTATAAATGTAAAATTATAAATCTGAGTAGAGTTGTATATATTTCCTTTCGTTACAAGAATTAGTCTAAAGTGAAATATTATATGGACTCATTTTTAATGTTTAATGAGTTGTTTTTTAGTTTTAGAAGTAATTTGTATTATGTATAAATGTAAAATTATAAATCTGAGTAGAGTTGATTTTATGATCTATGAGAATTGTATTGTTTTGATTTTCAGGTTATGACAGGATTTAGGTGTTTAAAATGTTGAAAATACATAAGAGATTTTGCCAGATTTTATATTTAAAAATAAAATAAAATAATGATACTTCTAATTCAAGTCTCTCTCTCCTCATTTGTTTCTCATTCTCATATGCGTTAAATTAGTCAAGATGTAAAGGGTATATATGTAATGAGTTGGTTTGTGAGAAATGAAATGCATCGGATTGCCATAAGCTCAGTTTAGTGTACGCATGAAATGATTTTAAAGTGTAAAGCTACTGGAAATGGTTATAAGCATTGATCCAGTCATACCATGAAGATGGTCATTTGGGAAGTTATTTAAACGCAATGTGTCTTGAGTGCCTACTGGCACGGGCAGATAAGGGTAGGAGAGTAAGGCTAGTATAAAGGGTGATTGAGGAGACTTTGAGAAGGTTCATTCTGCATTTGCTTTACAAAACCAAAGGAAATGGGAGCTTTTGAGAAGCTGGTTTTCTGTCAGCATTTGCAAGTCAATTGGTGATTGAGACTGTGTCGAGTGTCATTTTCAATTTGGGTCCCTGTCGTTCAAACTGCAGATATTTAACATGTTTCAGTTTGCTACGAGCTTTTCTTTTATTTATGCCACTCATTGTGAAAAATGTTGACCTTAATAACATGGTCGAATATTCTTGAACTAACCTAACATCGAATTTATTCAAGAGTAGCTTTAGGGCTCCTCAAAATAAAGCGAAAAGTTTGAAAAGGAGAGTGGGGAAGGTGTAGGAGGTAAAAATATGATGATCTGTAGCCGAAGTATCTGTGACTGGAGCCTAAGTTTACTTGGTTGTCTCCTAGGAAGAGTGTCACTGGCTCACAGCAGATCTTTGTCTACGTCTTCAGGAATGGAGGAACCAGTTTCCTTTCCAAATATGGGAAGTAGAGTAAGGCTGTTAAAAGGTGAGTAAGGAGCCTTTGAGGAGGTTTTATATGTGTCCGTAAAACCATTAAAGGAAATGAGGAGCTTTAGGAGATCTCTAAGTCTTTTTGATTGGGAACTCATCATACAAACAGATATTTAACATGCTTTACTTTGGTACAAAGTTACAAACACTTCTGTACACTACTAATTGTGAAAGATGTTGACCTTAGTTGGTGTCTTCTAGAGTTAGGAAAGTAGTGGTCCAAGAACTTTCTGAAGCTGACCTTAAAATATGTGAATATTTTGTTGTGAAGCTATTAATTGTGGTTTACCTTTTTGCGTTTCAGGTACATCAATTGATCAAGGAATTGCCTATGTCCTGATGCTTGTGGCGCTTGTGCTTACATATCTCATCCACCCCCTTGATGCTTCGTCATCCTAAACTTCTTCTGACTTGAATAATATGAGGATCTGAAAGGGAGGGGAATTTATAAAAAGGACGTTGGGACCTGCATTAATTTAATGATAGTGTATAGTGCATGTTTTGGTTTGTACCTAAGGTGGTTATGATTTCTGAAAATTATGTGTGGGTGTGGGATTTAGCTTTTTTGAGCTGTAGTTTCCTTTGTTAACCTTTTATTCTGGTGTATTGAGTGATGCTTTTATCTTCTCGGGTTATTTCTTATTCTTTATTTTGTGAAAACTGGAAAGGATTTTCCCAGGTTGCCCAGCTGTCCAGTGATCGGATGGAAACCTCTGAACTGGCCCAAACATGTATTTGCAGACATAGATAACTAAAAATATTAACAATGTGATCCGAGTAGACTGTCATACACTCATACCTTGACTTCTCTGTCAATGACACATCTTCTATAGTCTCAGCACACACTACTAAAACTGAGCGGAAGACGAGCAACAAATTCCATAAGGAACTTCCATAAATGTAAGTAATAGTCTTAACGTTCTCTATTCCTCGTTGATTCAATTCATTTACGAGTCAACATAAAAAATTGTAGATTCATCGCAAGAATTTATGGCCCAATACCTTTGATCTGACAAAGTGTAAATGTCTATTTTTGTCTGAGGATATTAACATGGCATTACACTAAGTGTTTATAAAATAACTCTAATCTAAAATTTATGAGAATCTAAAAATGGGAGTGTTTTGGTGGGTGGTCATGTCTTTTCATGATTGGCAGTCTGTTGAATTGTAGATCACGTCTTACAATTCGATTGTTATCTTTAAATCCACAAAAAACACTCTTGAAATATCAAGAACAAATAATTTAAGTTTCTTGATAATTGCATAAAAAAAAATCCATTACAATGAGAGTGTCTTTATATATAACAGATACTAATTCACAGAAATAGCTTACTAGAGACACTTGGCAGTCTATTATAGACTGCATTCTAAAAACAGATAATTCTAACTACTAATAATAACTGCCAACAACTAAATTCTATTAGAAATCAGTCTGCAAATAACTGAATTCTATCTGAATTCAGTCTTAACCTACATCAGTCTCCCCATCTTTAGAAGGACTCGACCTCGAGTCAATTGAAGGAAGAATCTCATCATTTCCATGGTAACGGTAGAGGTCTTTGACGTTCAAGCTCTTAGAAATGGAGAACTCAGCTGGGAGATCAACCACATATGCATTGTTGTTGATCTTTTGAAGAATAGGCCGGCACTGGACCAATCTTCTTAGCTTTGAGCTTGTTATAGGTACCCACTGGAAATCTTTCTTTTCGTAGATTGAACAATGACTAAATCACCGACCTCGAAAGTATTCAACCTTCGATGTTTGTCTGCATCAGCTTTATACTTCACATTGGCCTTGTTCAGACTTGCTTTCACTTCTTCATGAAGTTGTACAATCTTCTCAACCATATGATCAGCAGGAACACTTTGGCCAGGAACTTTAGGTAGAGGAACCAAATCAACAACATGTTGTGGTACTGAGGTATACACAATTTGGAACGGCGACTTGCCTGTAGAGCGGTTAACAACATTGTTGTCAGTGAATTCAGCCTGAGCAAGTGCTAAGTCTCACTGCTTGGGTTTCCCTCTTGATATCGATCGTAATAAATTCCCCAAGGTCCAATTCACCACTTCGGTTTAACCGTCTGTTTGGGGATGGCAGGTAGTACTATACTTCAGACTGGTGTCAAACCTCTTCCATAACGACTGCCAAAAATGGTTCAAAAACTTGGTATCTCGATCAGAAATAATAGACTTTGGAAGACCATGTAAACGTACAATCTCTTTGAAGAACAAATGTGCAACATGGGAAGCATCTAAAGTCTTTTTGCAGGGGATGAAATGAGCCATTTTAGAAAATCTATCAACCACCACATAAATAGAATCCATACCCCGTTGAGTTCGTGGAAGGCCAAGTACAAAATCCATGGAGATGTCGACCCAAGGTCCATCTGGAATTGGAAGCGGAGTATAGAGTCCAGTGTTGTTAGTGTTGGTATACGGTTACCCACAGTTACCAAATTCATATTGGTTTTGGTTTTGGTTTCCTATTCTAAATAGGATTCTAATTTGATACCCACCTCTATAAATACAAGACCAGTTGGTGGGATTTGTAAGGCTAAAATTTGTGAGAGAGAATTTGTGAATTCTTCGGGATTCGTTTGTGAGTGATTGTACTCTATTTGTTTATCTCTTGATTAGTAAAATTCTTCTCTTTTGCTTGGTGGATTAGGCTAACGCCAAACCACGTAAATCTCGTCTCCACTTCTATTGGTTATTCGCTTTGCATTGGTAAGTGTTTTAATTGATTTGTTTTTTGTTGATTTCTATCACTACATTCAATCTTCTTTGTCCAAATTGTCACGCTTCCGCATTCGTTTACGTAACAAATTGGTATCGGAGCCAAGGTTCTACCTAGGGCTTCTTTTGTTGGTTTATTGATTGTTTTGTGGTATATGAAAGTTTGAGAAAGTATGGCGACGGATCTTCCATCGGGTACTACTTCTACGACGTCTAAGGAGAAATCACCTCCTACGACTTTGAATATTAACCATGCAAGGATTGATGTGGAGAAATTCGATGGATCTAACAATTTTAGTATGTGGCGTTGTGAAGTTATAGATGCACTATGCCAACAAGACTTGGATGATGTGTTAGACGAAAAACCATCGGATATAGAGGAGAGTGTTTGGGTTAAGAAAAATAGGCGAGCTTGTGGTATCATAAGATCGTGTTTGGCTAGGGATGTGAAGTACCTTGTTCTCAATGAGACTTCGCCAAGGAAATCGGAGAATCCTTGAAGAGAAATACTTAGATAAGACAATAGAAGGTCGTGTCTTTATGAAATCAAAGTTGTATGATATGAGAAAGAAAGAAGGTATTTCATTGTCCCAAAGATATGAACGAGTTTAACAAGTTACTTACCGAATTTGTTGAACATTGAAGAAGAAACGAAGGATGAAGACAAAGCTTTCCATTTGTTGAGATCTCTTCCCAAGGAGGAGTATGGGCATATAAAAACCACCATTATGTTCGGGAAGAAAGCTTTGAACTATTCTGAGGTGCAGTCTGCGTTGACAAGTTGGGATATGATGAACAACAATGAAAAGGAGTCAAGAGAGTCAACGAGCACTGCTTTTGTGGTAAGAGGGAGGTCTAATGACCGCCCAAACTCTAGTGGTGGAAGAAGTAAATCTCGTTCCAAGTCGAGAGGGCGAAATCTAGCCCGTGATGAGTGTGCTTTTTGTCATGAGGTTGGACATTGGAAGAAGGATTGCAAGAAGTTGAAACACAAGCAGAAAGATACTGAGCAGAAATAGTCTAATGTCAACATTGCTCAAGGAGGTAATGATTCTGATAGCTCAAATTTCTCTTTTCCTGTTACATCGAGTATTTGTTTCATTGATTCCAATCATTGGATTTTGGATACGGGTGCTACCTATCATGTTTGTCCCATAAGGGAGTGGTTTACAAGTTTCAAGGAGCTTGAAAGTGGTGATGTGTTGATGGGGAATGATCAACCCTGTCGCATTATGGGGATGGGTAATATTCGTCTCAAGATGTATGATGAAACGGTTAAGGAAATCAAGGATGTTCGCTATGTTCCCACTTTGAAGAAGAATCTTATCTCTGTTGGTACTTTAGAAGCTAAGGGCTACAAGGTAGTCATCGATGGATGGTGTTCTAAAGATAGTTTCGAGCAATGGTTATCATGAAAGGCATACGTCGTAATAACTTGTACTATTTGAAGGGTGGTGGTACAGTTAGTGAAGTAGTAAATGCATTCGAAAGCATTCGTGAGACAGTTGCTAAGGAGGCCACCGATTATGGCATATCGTCTTGCACATGCGGTGAAAAAGTCCATGCAAACGCGTTAATAAAGCAAGGATTGTTGAAAGGTGTTAAGACATGTAAGTTGGATTTTTGTGAGCATTGTGTTCTGGGCAAGCAGACAAGGGTAAAGTTTGGCACCGCTATCCACCGTACGCGTGGAACCCTTGATTATGTTCATTCGGATGTTTGGGGTCCTTCTAGGAATGCATCTCTTGGAGGGAACAAACATTATTATGTGACCTTTGTTGATGATTACTCTAGGTGTAAGGATGAAGTCCTAGATATCTTTGTGAAGTGGAAGAAGTTGATTGAAACTCAGACTGGCAGAAAGATCAAAAGACTCCGAACTGATAATGGTGGTGAATATACGAGTGATCCATTCTTGCAAGTATGTCGAATGAGGGAATAGAGGCACTTCTTCAAAGGAAAGGTACGCCGCAATGAAATGGGGTAGAGCGAAATTTGAACCGTACTCTAATGGAGAAAGTCGCGGTGTATGTTGTCCAATCTTTGGATTGGGCAAAAGCGTTTTTGAAAATGAGTTATGCATGCTACCTTGTTAACAAAGGTTGCCTTCGGGCCGCAATTGGAGGTAAAACTCCTATGGAGGTTTGGTCCGTAAACCCGCCGCCAGATTATGATTCCCTTCGTGTGTTTGGGTGTCCCGCTTACTTTCATGTCAAAGATGGTAAGTTGGATCCTAGAGCAAAGAAAGCTATCTTTGTGGGTCTGAAAAGTGGAGTTAAAGGTTATAAGCTATGGGATCCGAAAGATAAGAAATTCATTTTGAGCAGAGATGTGACATTTGATGAGGCTTCTATGTTGAAGTTCTTTGACTCTCAAAGAGGTGGAGAGTATGGCCAAAGAGGTATTGCGGCGGTGGAGATTGATGCGTCTTCACCTAGTCCAGATAGTTCTCTATCTAGTAGATTGGCAACCATGGATAGTCAGTCAGTTGATGTTCCATTTGAAGACACAGAAATAGTGATTACAGGTGATGGAACAAATGATGATGCAGAGGATATGGCTCCATTAGAGGAGCATATGAATGTTGGTCCTTTGGCTCCGGTTCATGAGCCTATTGCAACTGGTAAATCTAAGAGAAATGTTCCCCCATTGTATTGGCTAAACGATTACGTTACCTATGCACTTCCTGTTATTGAAAGTCTTGATGAAGATGCTCCTTCCTCATATTATGGAGCAATTCAGTGCTCCAAGTCAGAAAGGTGGAAGACAACTATGGATGAGGAGATGCAATCTCTTCATAAGAATGATACCTGGGTGCTTGTAAAGTTACCTAAGGGTAAGAAGGCGATTGGCGGGAAATGGGTGTTTGCATTGAAAGAAGGATCTCTAAGTAATGAGTTACGTTACAAGGCAAGATGGGTAGCTAAAGGCCACGCCAGAGGGAGGGATTGACTATAATGAGGTGTTTTCTCCGGTTGTAAAAGCACTCCTCCATACGCATCCTTTGGCCTTGGTAGCTCAAGATGATTTGGAGCTAGCCACCGATGTAAAACCGCTTTTTACATGGTGATTTAGAAGATGAGATCTATATGACGACCCAAGTGGGTTTAAAGTTGCAAGCAAAGAGGATTTGGTGTAAACCCTAAAAATCGCTATATGGTTTGAAACAGTCTCCCAGGCAGTGGTACAAGCGGTTTGATCGGTTTATGCTAGGGCTCAAGTACACAAGAAGTCACTATGATCATTGTGTCTATTTTCGCAAACTACATGATGGTTCTTTCATCTACTTGCTCTTGTATGTTGATGATATGCTTATAGCCTCAAGAAGCAAGATTGAGATTGATAAGCTTAAACAGCTTTTGTCCCCAGAATTTGAGATGAAGGACTTGGGTGAAGCTAAGAAGATTCTTGGCATGGAGATTCAGAGAGATAGAGCAAAAGGCATAGTTTGTTTGTCTCAAAAGACATATTTGAAGAAGGTACTACGTGAAGTTTGGTATTGATGGGAACACTAAGTCCGTAAGTACACCTCTTGCCCCTCATTTTAAACTTAGTGCTACTATGTCTCCGAGTTCCAATGAGGAGCGTGAGTACATGACTCATGTTCCATATGCAAGTGTTGTTGGTAGTTTGATGTATGCGATGGTGTGTACTAGGCCAGACATTTCACAAGCTGTTAGTGTTGTTAGTAGATATATGCATAACCCTGGGAAGAAACATTGGCAAGCTGTGAAATGGATTCTACGGTACATTCTTGGTACTGTAGATGTTGGTTTGATGTTTGAGAGGGATACTAGTAAGCTTTGTGTGGGTTATGTGGACTCTGACTATGCAGGTGATTTGGATAAGAGTCGGTCCACTACTAGGTATGTATTTACTTTAGCTGGTGCTCCGGTAAGTTGGAGGTCTATTTTGCAGTCTACAGTTGCATTGTCTACGACAGAGGCAGAATATATGGCGGTGACTGAGGCTATGAAAGAGGCTATTTGGTTGCAAGGTTTGTTAGATGACTTGGGTATTGTGCAGGGTCAGCTCGAGATTCACTGTGATAGCATGAGTGCTATATATTTGGCCAAGAACCAAGTTCATCATGCCCGTACGAAGCACATTGATGTGCGTTTTCACTTTGTCGAGAAATTTTAGAGGAGGGTGATATCTTACTCACTAAGATAGACACCAAGGAGAACCCAAATGATATATGTTAACCAAAGTGGTTTTACGGAATCAAGTTTCAACATTGTTTGAATTTGATTCATATCCTTCATTTGAGATGATTTGGCTTTTAAGGGCATTGGTGAACTACGGCCTGGGGCTTGATCCTTTAATAAGGGTGCGTAGGCAGCCACTATGTGGTACGGTCGTCTTTGGTCCTTCGGGACATTTTGTTATTTGTTTGGTCCTTCTGGACATTTGTGCTTTTTGAAGAGGGATTTGCTATTCGGTTGATCGGCCTTCGATTTGGATAAATCTTCACCGAGGTGGAGAATTGTTGGTATACGGTTACCCACAGTTACCAAATTCATATTGGTTTTGGTTTTGGTTTCCTATTCTAAATAGGATTCTAATTTGATACCCACCTCTATAAATACAAGACCAGTTGGTGGGATTTGTAAGGCTAAAATTTGTGAGAGAGAATTTGTGAATTCTTCGGGATTCGTTTGTGAGTGATTGTACTCTATTTGTTTATCTCTTGATTAGTAAAATTCTTCTCTTTTGCTTGGTGGATTAGGCTAACGCCAAACCACGTAAATCTCGTCTCCACTTCTATTGGTTATTCGCTTTGCATTGGTAAGTGTTTTAATTGATTTGTTTTTTGTCGATTTCTATCACTACATTCAATCTTCTTTGTCCAAATTGTCACGCTTCCGCATTCGTTTACGTAACAGTTAGAACCACCTTTTGCAGTTTGATGAGTGTAACATCTTTGCACGAATCGATTCATATCCCTATTCACTTGAGGCCAATAATACCTTTCTTCAACCAGAGCAATACTCTTGTCTCTGCCCATATGTCCACTGAGACCACCACCATGTAAATCTCTAATGATGCGTTCCCGAAGAGAGCTCATTGGTATACACAGTTGGTTTCCTTTGAAAAGAAACCCCCCTTGAAGGTGAAAATCAGCAATTCAAGGCTCACCTTTAGCGATTTTAACCCATATCCGACCAAGATCTTCATCTTCAGCATAAAGATCCTTCAAGTAGTCGAATCCAACCACTTCAGTTTTCATCATAACTAACAAAGATGCCCTGCGAATGAGTGCATCAACTACTTTATTTTGTTGCCCTGACTTATGTTTGATAGTGAAAGTGAACCGTTCAATATAGTCAACCCATCTTTGATGCATGCGGTTAGGGTTTGTATTGCTTTTGATGTTCTTTAGTGCATGGTGATCGGTGAAAAGAATAAAGTCTTGATGAATTTGGTAGTACTCCCAATGTTTAAGTGCTTGATACAATGCATATAACTCTAACTCATAAGTCGTCCACTTCTTTCTAGCATCACTGAGTTTCTCACTGTAGTAGGCAACTGGTCGTCCCTCTTGATGTGTCAATACAACGCCAATGCCAACAAGGGAAGCATCACAATCTATTTCAACAATTTCTCAAAACATGGCAATGAAAGAACTGGTGTCAAATAAGCTTCTGTTTGATCAAATCGAAATGTTCGACAGACTTCTTCAAATACATACAAAGTGTTTTCCTTTCATACATTCAGTGAGAGGAGCTGCAATGGTACTAAAGTTGCACACAAAATGCCGGTAGAAGGTAGCAAGTCCATGGAAACTTGGAACTTCACTAATGGACTTGGGAGTAGGCCATTCCTTGATAGCTTTAACTTTCTCTTCATCAACATGAATACCAGTAGAGGACACCACATAGCCAAGAAAGACTAGGCTATCCGTGAGAAAACTACACTTCTTGAGGTTTACATACAACGTATTCTCACATAATACATTGAGAACTTTGACAAATGATACAAGTGGTCCTCTTCGTTATGGCTATAAATGAGGATATCATCAAAGTACACAACTACAAACAGACCAATAAATGGTTTTAATACCTGATTCATGAGGTGCATGAAAGTACTTGGGGCATTTGAGAGGCCAAATGGCATAACCAACCATTCATACAAGCCGTCTTTGGTTTTAAATGTAGTTTTCCATTCATCCTCAGGCCGAACACGGATTTGATGATACCCACTCTTCAAATCAATCTTTGAGAAGACTTGTGAACCTTCTAACTCGTCCAACATATCATCCAATCTTGGAATAGGAAACCGATAGCGAACTGTGATTTTGTTGATGGAGCGACTATCTATACACATTCTCCAAGTCCCATCTTTCTTCGGAGTCAATAGAGCCGGTACTGCACATGGGCTCATACTTGGACGAATCAAGCCCTTGGACAACAACTCATCAACTTGCTCTTCAAGTATTGCATTTTCGTTTGGTCTCATTCTGTAATGTGGTAAGTTGGCAAGCTTGAGCCTGGTACCAAGTCTATGTTGTGTTGGATGTTTCGCATGGGTGGTAAAACACTTGGAAGATCTTCTGGTACTAAGTCCTTAAATTCCTCCACCATAGTCTGAACTTTCGGGTTAGCTGGCTCATTGGCTTTATTGTTTCCTTTGATAACAAGGGCATAAATTTCTCCAGTCTCTTTGGAATCTTTCAAGAAATTGCTAGATATTAAGAAATTTTGCACCTTCAATTCTCTTTTGAAGCTTTGGACGCAACTGGATTTCCTATTGGAGCAAGGACAACCCGAACGCCATTCTTAGAAAATGTAAAAATGTTATCTTTCCCCCTATGGGTTGAATCAACATCATACTACCATGGCCTTCCCAACAACATATGACATGCATTCATGTCCACTACATCACAAAGGACTTCATCCTTATAACGACCGCTAATTGAAAAGGAAATCTGACACCTATAATCTACCCTTGTTTCGCCAACATCCTTGATCCAGCCAATTGAATATGGTGAAGGGTGTTTTTCAGTAGCTAATTGTTATCAACCATTTCCTTGGAGACAATATTCTCACTACTTACTCCGTCAATGATCAAGTTACAAACCTGCCCATTAACTGTACACCTGGTTTGGAAAATGTTATGGCGTTGTGGGTTCCATCCATGATGTGGGGTAAGGAGTAATTTCTGAACTACAAAGGAAACTCCATCATCAACATGTACTACTTCTTCTTCTTCTTCCAATTCAGCATCATCCAATTCATGTTCTTCATCATGCGTAGTTAAAGTCACTTGGGCTCTTTGGGGACAACGGTTTGACCGGTGTCCTGGCTGTCCACACCTATAACATTTATCATTGTATGGTTGAGAATATGGATTGGTAGAGTGGTTAGGTGGTTTCGAAGTACTAGCCCCTGGTATAAATTTTGGTTGGAAATTTCGGCTATGTTGGGTTGGTGGAGTAGAGGATTGCTGCATGGGTGTTTTTCCTGGTCGTTGCTGGAAGGTGGAGGTGTTGTTAATGTTAGGGTCAATGTGAGGTTGATTTAGTGGTGTGTATGGCCTACTAGGGCCATGATTTTGGTCAAGGTTAGATTAAATGGGAGGTGTATATGGTCTGCTAAGGCCAGGATTTCAGTTTGCTGGTCTCTCCATTATGGTTTCAGCCTTTAAATCTAGTCTAACAGCATCACTCAAGGTATGTGCAGTCTGCAAGGCGATCCGATCTTGAATAGTGTACTTTAGTCTGCTAATGAACCTTGATGCTTGTTGGGCATCTGACTCACTAAGGTCATTGCATGAAGCTAATCTATAAAACTCAGTAGTATACTCATCCACCGTGTGATAACCTTGTCGACAATTATGATATTGTGAGAACAAGACTTGATCATAATCAATAGGTAAGTATCTACCACGTAACATCCGTTTCATTTTCATCCAAGTTTTAACAGGAGGTTTGCCTACACGAGTACGAGACAATTGAATTTGATCCCACCATGCTGAAGCGCCAGCCTTCAATTTGTAGGCAACATACTTCACTCTCTTTTCATCAGGAATTTCCATGAACTCAAATAACTTTTCTACTTCAGACAACCAGTCAATGAAATCTTCCATGTGAAGTTGCCCATTAAATGAAGGCAGATTCGTCTTCACTTTGAATTCACTCCCCCTTTCTCTATAGTAATCATCTCTTTGAAAATTCCTCCTCCATCGTTGATTCCTCGGAAGTTTTGCCAAATTTTCCAATTCCTCATCACTAGAATCACCGCCATACATTGCAACACGTATATTTTCAATCCTTACCTCTTCCCTATGAACTCCATTTTCATTCCTTACTTCTTCCCTATGAACTCCATTTTCACTCCATTTTCATTCCTTGATTCATACAAGCTGTCTTTGGTTTTAAATGCAGTTTTCCATTCATCCCCAAGCCAAACACGGATTTGATGATACCCACTCTTCAAATCAATCTTTGAGAAGACTTGTGAACATTCTAACTCGTCCAACATATCATCCAATCTTGGAATAGGAAATTGATAGTGAACTATGATTTTGTTGATGGCGCAACTATCTATACACATTCTCCAAGTCCCATCTTTTTTCTGAGTCAATAGAGCTGATATTGCATATGGGCTCATACTTGGACAAATCATACCCTTGGACAACAACTTATCAGCTTGAAGTATTGCATTCTCGTTTGGACTCGTTCTATAATGTGGTAAGTTTGGCAAGCTTGAGCCTGGTACCAAGTCTATGTTGGGTTGGATGTTCCACATGGGTGGTAAAACACTTGGAAGATCTTCTGGTACTAAGTCCTTAAATTCCTCCACCATAGTCTGAACTTTCGGGTAAACTGGCTCATTGGCTTTATTGTTTCCTTTGATAACAAGGGCATAAATTTCTCCAGTCTCTTTGGAATATTTCAAGAAATTACTAGATATTAAGAAATTATGCACCTTCTCTTTTGAAGCTTTGGACCCAACTGGATTTCCCATTGGAGCAAGGACAACCCGAACGCCATTCTTAGAAAATATAAAAGTGTTATGTTTCCCCCTATGGGTTGAATCAACATCATACTGCCACGACCTTCCCAACAACATATGACATGCATTCATGTCCACTACATCACAAAGGACTTCATCCTTATAACGACCGCCGATTGAAAAGGAAATCTGACACCTAGAATCTACCCTTGTTTCGCCAACATCCTTGATCCAGCCAATTGAATATGGTGAAAGGTATTTTTCAGTAGCTAATTGCAGCTTATCAACCATCTCCTTGGAGACAATATTCTCACTACTTCCTCCGTCAATGATCAAGTTACAAACCCGCCCATTAATTGTACACCTGGTTTGGAAAATGTTATGGCGTTGTGGGTGCAGTCCATGATGTGGGGTAAGGAGTAATTTCCGAACTACAAATGAAACTCCATCATCAGCATGTACTACTTCTTCTTTTTCTTCCAATTCAGCATCATCCAATTCATGTTCTTCGTCATGCGTGGTTAGAGTCACTTGGGCTATTTGGGGACAATGGTTTGACCGGTGTCCTGGCTGTCCACACCTATAACATTTATCATTGTATGATTGAGAATATGGATTGGTAGAGTGGTTAGGTGGTTTCAAAGTACTAGTCCCCGGTGTAAATTTTGGTTGGAAATTTCGGCTAGGTTGGGTTGGTGGAGTAGAGGATTGCTGCATGGGTGTTTTTCCTGGTCATTGCTGGAAGGTGGAGGTGTTGTTAATGTTAGGGTCAATGTGAGGTTGATTTAGTGGTGTGTATGGCATGCTAGGGCCATGATTTTGGTCAAGGTTAGATTGAATGGGAGGTGTATATGGTATGCTAAGGCTAGGATTTCGGTTTACTGGTCTCTCCATTATGGTTTCAGCCCTTAAAGCTAATCTAACAGCATCACTCAAGGTATGTGCAGTCTGCAAGGTGATCCGATCTTGAATAGTGTACTTCAGTCCGCTAATGAACCTTGCTGTTTGTTGGGCATCTGACTCACTAAGGTCATTGCGTGAAGCCAATCTATAAAACTCAGTAGTATACTCATCCACCGTCCGATAACCTTGTCGACAATTATGATATTGTGAGAAAAAGACTTGATCATAATCAATAGGTAAGTATCTACCACGTAACATCCGTTTCATTTTAATCCAAGTTTTAATAGGAGGTTTGCCAACATGAGTACGAGACAATTGAATTTGATCCCACCATGCTTGGGGTTTCCCACCTTCAATTTGTAGGCAACATACTTCACTCTCTTTTTTATCGAGAATTTCCATGAACTCAAAGACTTTTCTACTTCGGACAACCAAATAATGAAATCTTCCATGTGAAGTTGCCCAATAAATGAAGGCAGATCCATCTTCACTTTGAATTCACTCCCCCTTTCTCTATAGTAATCATCTCTTTGAAAATTCCTCCTCCATCGTTGATTCCTCGGAAGTTTTGCCAAATTTTCCAATTCCTCATCACTAGAATCACCGCCATACATTGCAACACGTATATTTTCAATCCTTACTTCTTCCCTATGAACTCCATTTTCATTCCTTACTTCTTCCCTATGAACTCCAAGATCGACACACCTTTACAGTAGTCGCAGATCCAGCGTTGTAAGGTTGGTTAAACCCGCCACCAAAGCCTGAATTTGACACTGGGTTTGTGTTTGAGACTCTACTAGCTGCTCTACCATGTCGAGAGTTCTTCGAACCACGTCGGAAGAATCCCTCTCAGCACCATTACCATCATTAGAAGTCATCACACTAGGAGAAAACCTAGGCTATGAATACCAATTGGCGTAGCAGAAGTGTTGCATTGTAGATCACGTCTTACAATACGATTGTTATCCTTGAATCCACAAGGAACACTCTTGAAATATCAAGAACAAATAATTTTAAGTTTCTGGAATTTTATTGATAATTGCATAAAAAAAATCCATTACAATGAGAGTGTCTAGGGACTAAATCACATAAATAACTTACTAGGGACACTTGGCAATCTATTATAGACTGCATTCTAAAAACAGATAATTCTAACTACTAATAATAACTGCGAGTAACTGAATTCTATTAGAAATTAGTCTGTTGATAATTGAATTATGCCTGAATTCGATCAGTCTTAACCCCGCCAGCATCAAAGAGTTACTGATCTCATTTAAAACAGGGCTTGCCAAAAAAAAAAAATAAATAAATAAAATATATATATATATATATATATATATATATATATATATATATATATATATATATTTGTGTTTTCATCAAAATTTAAATCATTACAATATTCTATAGTTAAAAATTCAAAAATTAAATTTATAAAATATTAAAAAAAAATCAAATCAATTATATGAAAACGGTCCCCGTTCGTTGAACGGGCTCAATCCCAAAAGAAAAACTGTAAATAAAAAAGAAATAGTTAGCCAAAATGAAAAATGGAAAACTTTTTCTTTCTTTCACTTTTTCCTCTTCCTCACGAGTTCTTCGCCAACCCTTTCTTATTCCTAACCAGTAAGCTAACACCTTGGTGGCACACTCCTTCTTGCCCTCTCACGTTCGAGCACAAGGATCTCCAGACGCAATCATTGGTTTAAAAAAAAAAAAAAACTCCAAATTCAACTCTTTCAATACTTCTTCAATAATCTTCTTCAAATGGTGGAGATAACGGGTACTCTCTTTGTGGTTCTTTGATCTTCAAATACTTTTTTTTTTTTCTCTTTGTTTAATCATGTGCAATTAAAAGAATTGTAGTTTATTGTCATTAGTGGAATCTTCAGGTTGAAATAATTCTCTTTAATGTTTTAATCAAAGCGGTTGTTTAATTAATACATGTTGAAATTGTATAGTCCTTTGCATCTTCATAGGTATTTTAAGTTTGATTTCTTAAGAATATTAATGGGTTATTTTAGTTTGATTCTAAATGTGAAGTTTGCTGTAGAGAATAGTCGTGTCTATTGTAAAGACAACATTGGATTTAACAATTGGCCTGACAATCAGCCACAGGACTACTAATTTATAAAGTACTATTATACTAGAAATTAAGAATGTCATAATCATTAACGTCGTAAAAATCCTATTGATAATGTTAGTGGTTCTAAACTTATTCAACGCCTATATCAAATATGGATTAACCTGCTGGAATTACAATTGAGTATGGATTAACCTGCTGGAATTACAATTGAGCTATGCATTTTGATTGTTACAATTTATTTATCTAAAGCTATCATTTCAGAAAATTCTACTTAAGCTATTGGTGTGTGTGTGTGTGTGTTTTTTTTTTTTTTTTTTAGTACGTATACTATTTATTATTATTATTTTTGTCGATAAAACAATTTTGTATTAGAATATAGATGAGTGTTGTGAGATGTTGGATAATTCTAATACTTTATGTTTGTCGTAATTTTGAAATATATCTTCCTTGGTTGTTTTCTTATTTTGCAAGCCTAGGTTGTGTCAATTCAGATCAAGAGGCATATTAGTTCACATTTGATAATCTACGAGGCTTTTGTATATAAAGCAGTATTTAGAAATACTATGAACCACAACAATCGTAGTTTTGTTTAACTAATTATAAATGCAATTGATGGCATCCATGTCTAAAGTCTAAATAAGTAAAGTTGAGTTCTATACATGTTAATAAATTGTAATTCCCTTTATCTCTTTCCTCTTATAATGAACTAAGTTAGTCAATTGTCTGCCTTATGTATTTTAGTAGTGTTTTAATTGTGTCCAACTTAATTTTGTATCTAAGGGTTGTCCAGGGCTAATATTTGCAAGTTATGTATGTGTATGTTATAATTTGCAAATTTTGTATCTATCCATGCCTAACAAAATCAAGCACTGTATGAAACCTATTCATCCAACATATGCACCAGAAATGGTTTGTGGCGGAGAATTTTCATTTTTTCATGAAAACTAAAAATCACTTGATTAAGTTTGGTTTTTGACACTAACTGATGGAGTTGGGTTTATTTTCGCAACCCAATGTTTTGTCCTTCAGTAATAAATGGAAAAAAGAGTCTTCCATTGGTTTTTTTTAAAGAAAAGTTTATTGGGATATTTCATAAAACTTGAAAATATATAATGGAATACTGTTAATTTTGAATTAAAATTTTGTGGCATAGAAAATATTGAGAGAGAGAGAGAATTGCATAAGAGAACATTAAAAACGAAATAGGAAAAAAAAATTTCTTCTAGAACATGTAAATGTCGTTTAGACTAATAATTCACCAAATTAATAAATAAAAATAAAATAAAAAATAAAACAAAAACTCTTTCATATAACATTTTTTTTTGGCAACCCAGTTAGTGGTAGAAACAGTTGTATTTTAAAATTTTGACTTTTCAATAAGGGTAAACTTACTCACATAAATGAAATTGCTCAATTTTTGTTGTTTACCAGTTTTAATACGGGCCTTTTTAATACATGTTATACAATAACATCTAAGCTAATATCATGTAATTGTGATTAGGAGAGGAGCTAATATTAAAACTCTACAATTTTTATGTACAATAAGTCTGACGTAATTTTATCTCAAAACGGGGTGAATATGCATGGATAGGTCAGTGAAAGCTTGGTTCACACTATATTTAGTGGTTACTGCTATTGGTGAGATGCTCTTACATATTTTATAAGGCTGATTTAAGGAATATGTATGTCAGTCTATTAAACAATGCAAACTGATTTAAGGAAATTGGTGCTTCGCTGCCACATAAGCTCAAGCTAGACAATTTTCCATTCGCTTTGTCCTTTCATTTTAGTTTTATGGAAGAACTGGATGAAATTAGCTAATTTTCAAGTTAATTTTCTAACTCTTCTCATATAGTCTATATAATAATTAAGTTATTACAACATAGATTATGTAAATTGGAAAGTTATTATGTTTTCTAACTATTTTCATTAACGGGTTACGGGTTGTTCAATAAATCAATTTTATTATAATTCAAAATTAATAAAAATATATAAAAATGGCACTTGCCTTTAATGCTTGAACCAAAGCTAAAAATTTTTATTTTGATTTCACATTATCAATATACCTTAGGTGATCATTATGCATGTGTTTTCTTTTCTTATATGAGTTTGCTATTTGTTATGGAATTACTTGATTTAATTGTCTTTTACAATGTTCAAATTATAAAAAATTTAGGTACTTAAATATTGCTAACTAATTGAATATGCTTTTACAAGTTAAAAAATATATTTTTATAGAAGTTATATAGAACCTTTATACAAGATCGATGGCATCACATGTTGCACAAGTTTAATGGATTCTACTTCTAAATTTTAGAATTTGTCAGTGGTTCGGTCATATATCAAATAAATTACGTTTGTTGAGCTATTTTTTATTTTATTAATACTATGTTGTAGTATTAGTATTTTCATCAAAATTTGAATCATTATAATATTCTATAATTAAAACTTTTTGGTACATTATTTTATGAAAACGGTCCCCGTTCGTTGAACGGGCTCAAAAACTAGTGTATATCTTAATATTAAAGCTCCCACAAGGGGTATTTTTCGAGATCTATTAAAATTCTACGTCATCTCCTATTAAAACAAAAATTTCTCTCCTATTTGAAAAACGGAAATATTTTTTTACAACGGGAATTTCTCTCCTATTATAACGAGAATTGTTCTCCTACTAGAATTTAACCCGTGGCTACGCCACTCTGCTTTTACAAAAGTGCATTAAACATTATTTTTACACTATTCAATTTCATGTTAAACAACTATTTTAAGTATCTCAAAATATATATATACACACACATATAATCCTCATCACCGATATTGATAAAACAAAAACATGACTACTTTGATAAACCTTCTCGATTCGTCTTCACCATATGACAAAAGATCATTCCTAAGGAGCATTATCAAACCGTTTTTTTAGTTAGACAATCGGCCTTGGTTCTTCTATTGATATGCATTTAGCCGTTTGACTGCATGTCATTTATCAAACCGAAGACACACTGCTATATCCCACAAACAGGAGTAGTTGGACTTGGTACCCTTCTGAAGCCAAAAATGGATATGTCAGAACGTATCTTACGTAGCTGTTGGCTTTGCAAGTTATCGAAAAACTAAGCATCATATCTTAATTAAATGACTGACACACAGTCATCGTTGTGCTAACTTTATGTATTTTTCATACTTGCACAACATTATAGGAGGAGTTCTAATAATTGTTGGTCTTTATATGGTCACTTAGCTTGGGAACCTACAGAGAAAGAAGATTGGCAATTACCTACTTAAATCGGGACTCTGAACCCCTTCTTCACAGGGATCCCCCGATTGGCAAGGCTCCATACCAGAAAGGACACATGTTCTCAGGGACCTCCACCACATTACCCCAGAGTCTGGATTGATATATCATCCTTGGACTTGGTTATTCCACTCCAAATACTATAATGGAATCTTATTATTATTATTATGCCGTTAGACTTGGTGTGTGTTTGGAATTATCCTGAGATATATCATGTATATCTGGTAGATTTAGGATTTAAGATGTGATATACATAGCAATTAACTCTAAAGAGTTGCCTCTGTTAATCTGTTATACATCTGCTTGATTTTTACATTACATGCCACTGAGTAACTGGATTTGGTAGTTGTTTAAAAGGGAATGAGGTCTTTATTACTATTATTTTTTTGATAATAAAGGGAATGAGGTCTACCCATGGTACAAAAATAGACTTTATTGAATTTGTGCTAGTGGTTTGATATATGTTAATTTGCATGTTGGTTTATTGGCTTGTAGTGAAAAACGAAATCCGTTAAGGCTCGGTTTACCCAAGTTTTCCAATTGTTGCAAATCATGCACTCATGGGAAACTTATGCACTGAAGAAAACTGTGTAAATAGAAAGAACTTGATCAGCCAATTAAGTATTGAATCCGATTCAAAGGTGTGAACTATGAAGTGTCAACTGTGCACATGTTTTTCCCTAATAGATGAACTTTGGAGTAACTTGATATAAAGTTCTATTAACGTTTTGTGTACCCGTTGCATAGATGATTTCAGCAATACGACAGAGATGGATAACTTGAGCTTCGTTAAAACCCTGGGAGAAAGCTGCGTGTGGTGTTAAAGGCATACACATTAATAAAAACTTGGACTTCTTTTCTAATTCCCTTACTTATTAATTATATTACTGTCTCAAGCTATAATCTATACTTCATTGATTGGTGTGAGTGATGATTGACACCTCTATATGATTTTACTTACCCAGGACTTGTGCTTTGTGGTAATTGGATAGTGATTTCACTACTTCAATTTCTTGTTTGAGTCAGGCTTAATGCTTCTAAAGCGTGAGCATGAGATTCACTTACTACCGGAGCTAAACTTTGAGCTTTGTATATACTAATTGGAATGAACTTAGATTAGATTTATATAGCCTTGGATCCTGTGGATATATATCCGAATGAAGATATAGATTAATATCAATCAGTATCTTTGAGTAGTTTCCTAATTGGTATGAATCAGTATCTTTGAGTAGTTTCATAATTGGAATCAACTTATTAATCGTGCCGGTCTATCGTCAGATGTACTGATTGTATTAAATATTAACCATTCGATGTAGGCTTCACACAAACCACTTAAAAACCAAGCTGTTTTATTATATATATAGATTAAAACAAAATCTCTCTCCCAATTGAAAAAATGGGTTTTTAAAACTTAATTAAAACTTCATTAAAAACAATTTGTTAGAAAATTAAAACGGGTTATCGACTAAAATGGTAGTCCCAATTTTCTAAAAAAAATTAAATGTTTTCAAAAGAGCCGGTGCGTATGCATGGGCCTACAAGCTAGTATGTGTATATATACCCCCTCCCTAACAAATTTTCCTTTGATGACAAATTGTAATTGGTCTACCCGGGCATTTCGTGTAAGAATCTTTAGAGTTAGGAACATCCATGGTTTTCACTTAACTTCTAGGGGTTTTATTGGTCACCTGAGTAGTATGTCCTTTTTATTATTATGTTTTAGATTAAAAGAATTGATATCAAAATTAGAAATTGCAAACACCCACATTACTTATAATTGAATCGAAAATCAAAATTTGTAAACACATACGTTTCCTTCCCTAATGTCTTCTAAATTGAATAAACTTCTAATTCCACACCAACGTACTTCTCTGTATATATAATCCCATAATTTTTCAACCTAAACATACTCCTAAGCCGCAACATCTAATCGAGCTAATTATCTTTTTTCTAATACAATTTCTTAGTAAGTTATACGCAATCAAATTGTATCAGTATAGCAATAAGTGGTATCAACACCCAGGAAAAAGTTTTACTTGGGGAGTTACCTCAGTATTGTACTTCATTGTTGGATGTCTGTACTTTTCATTTTATTCTTAGGGATTCTAATTTTGCTGCTCATGCACTAGCTAGTAGGATACTCAAATCCCTCCTTTTTTTAGTTTGAATCTTGCTGCCTAGGGCTATCAATGGATCGGTTTGGGTCGGGTTTTGGAAAATCCGAACCTGAACCGATAAGAAAGTTAGGAATCCGAAACCGAACCGAACCGATAAAAAAATTGAGAATCCAAAACCGAACTGAACCGATAAGAAATATTGCAAACCAAACCCGAACCGAAAACTATAAAATCAATTAAATCTTAAATTAAATCAATTAATTTCAATCACATAATTGATAAACATATACAAAATTAATCATAAATATTACTAAAATGTCATCTTATCGGTTCGGGTTCATATCGGTTCGGTGGAGGGCAAACCCGAAACCAAACCAATATCTTATCGGTTCGGTTCGGTTTCGGGTCGATAAAAAATAAATCAAATTATCCCAACCCAAACCGTTTTTTATCGGTTTGGTTCGGATCGGTTATCGGGTTATCGAAACCCATTGACAGCCTTACTGCTGCCTATGTGTGGATGTGTGGAAGATGTAAACTCCTTAAGGAAAGCTCTTCCAAAATTTTGGAAGTGTTTTCCTTTTATCTCTAACATAATAATAATAATAATAATAATAATAATAAGTGGATTGCACCGCAGTTGTATTTAATTTGGTTTCTTAAACGAACATTGTATTTCCCAAAACCCAACCCAACTTATGGCTTTGGTCGCACGGCAACTTAGAGGGCACCGACCTTCTAAATTGTTTCCTAATTGGTCTTGTAAATCCTCCCTACATTAATATCCATTCTTCCAAGATGTTCATAGTGAGCCACGTCAACAAAGTTTTTAAAAAAACCCATGGTTTTAAAATATTTACTTTCTTTCTTACGAAAAATGCCCTTAAAATTGGTCTATTTTGTAATTTATAGAAATATGTTAGGTCTTTTCACATGTGGTGAGAAAAAAAAACCAAAAACACGCTTCATTTGAGTTGTACGTTGGGGGGTAAGTAAGTAATTAATAACCCGAAAAAGAAACCTAAGTTGTCGTCAAACACCCAAACTCTCTCAAAGATCCAAATCAAGAAAAAAAAATGGAAACCAAATCTCACCCTCACCTACGGGTTCTTCTCTCTCTTGATTCTTCTTGGAACTCTCGCAAAATATGGTGTATATACTGGATGGTTACATTGACGGGGTTTGATTTGTAAGTGGTAATTCTTGATTCTCTTATTGCGCCATTGATCTTTTCAGGGTGCTTCTTTACGACCTCTGGTGGCTTGCAGAGTTTTGACCACCCTTTGAATGAAGGGAAGGCAATGCCAAGGGACGAGGATGAGTTACAACTGGTTCCACCCGAAGAAATTAAATAAATGAAAATGCGGCAGGGGTGATGGCCGAGGAGGAGTTACAAGTGGAACAAATAAATGAAAATCCACTTGAACCTGTAAGCCGTCAACTTTGTGATCGTCCTGGTCATACGGCTCCATTTTGTTATTTTAGATTTGAAGGTTGTTTTTTTGGCGACAGTGATCCTCCAACTGTCACGTTTACTGCTCCATCAAATGATCCTAATTGGTACTTTGCCTCTGGTGTCACTTTTCAAATGATTGCTGACATGGCCACTCTCTCTGTGCACTCTTAGTATCATGGAACTGATCCGATTCGCATCGACAGTGGAACAGGTATGCTACTGTTCATTTATCCAGTGGTTATTGTTTTACAGTCAAGAACCGAATATATGTTAGCAAATTTATTAGAGAAACAACTGGAAGTAAATGTGCATTGGAATGATGCATCTGCATAAGCATTTCATCGTTGAAAAGTTCAAGTTATCGTAGGTAGCTAGGCTTTATAAGGCTGCTTATAGTTAGCTTAAAGTTACCTTGGTTATCTCTGAAGGAAGCACCATAGCCAGCTTACAAGGGTCGACAGCTTAGGGGAGGTCTGTGGTGCTACATACAAGGTTGATGTGGATTCTAAGAAGGAAGTTGGCATGCCTAAAGTTGGGAGTGCTGCAAACTGGTCTTCACACTACTGACCCAACTCTTCATTGTATTCTAACATTAGTCTACCTTCAGTATTTTTGGTGTTTTTATTTTCCCATCTGGATGACATTGCTTCTTTAGTGGGTAATAGTTGCAGATTACAATATCTTTTGAGCTGTGATCTATAACACAAATGTTTGAAGTGTTTCTTCATAGCCTTTTAAAACACACACTTTATCAACTTCACAAGACAACCAAAAAAATCCAAAACTTTGGTTCCTCTTTGCAATTGTTCGATCTCGAGATTACCACATAAGATTCACTCTCCCACACTCATTTTTCTTCAGTCACTTTTATATATATATATTTTTGATGTGAAGAACTACACATGAATAGTGGGTATAATGCGTTTCTGTCTTATTGGTTATACATATTTTTTAATATAATTAAATGGGCATGCTTTAAAATTATTAATGATGTTTTTATGGTTTATTTGAACTTAAGCTCCAAGTGAACCGACTTTTTTTTTTTTATCTAATTAAATGGTTGGAAAAAAAATTAGGCTGAAAGAAATGGGTATTGTACAAAATTGTGAGAATGTGAGTCAGATTTTAACAAATTGAGACCATGAGTGGCGACTTGGTATATGGAACAATGATTTCATCATGCAATTTGATTCGTGTTTGACCGATGTTTGTTATCCCTCTGTTCAATTTGTAATTGTTGCAGGGTTCAATTACTAATAATCACTTACTGAGTTTATCAATTGAAGGTGATAATAGTTTTGCTGCAATTTTAGTTCATTCTTGGTAACTGGATTTATTGTGATTACTCTATTGAATCATTTCTCTTATTTTGATTAACCTTAGTTGAACAATGTCAAACTCTTTTGGGCTCAATTTGAATAGTTTGTGAAAATCAGGTGCTTTTTTTAATTTAGCACTATATATTGGGAATTCGATACTGAGAAAATATAGATTCGAAAAACAACATTCTCTATTCTTGGAGCTTTGGCAAGTTTTTTTTGCCATTTGTTATCGGTCATATACCCCATAACCTCTTTTTGCTCTCAATGATGTTGATTAAGTTCTTATGTTCGATCACTTGGTGTCAAAGCAAAGAAGGTTAGAATGGAAGATTAGAATGGTAGGTGATCATGAGGTACAGAAGTAAGAACTGTTTCATATACATAGTGATGTAGTTTTGGATTGAATTTCATTTTCCAGGTTTAGGATGGACCATTCTATGGCTATAAGACTGCCGACTTTCTAACGTTAGTGCTTATTTTTGTCATGACATTGGCATTATCTTTGGAAGGTACATCTCAATCTCCATTATGTTATTAAAACATCATTGATACCAACAAAGGCATCACCTTATCAGAAATGTTTGCACATATATAACCGTTTATTGTTCATTGTTCATGACCATTTAAATATCTTATTCGTTGTTTATGTTAATGTTTGTAATGCATCATGAGAACCTCAAGGCATTATTTATGTGGAATCTGACAACTACCATGAACTCTCATCCATGCAAAATGTATGTTTTGACACCAATGAATGTTCTAATTTGTGGTATAAATATTACAGGGATTTAGTAGTGTCTTTGAAAAATATTATGCGTTACAAATGATATTATATACCGCGGATGAAAAGAGGAAGATGATGATCCTCTAGCATTATCAATATTTTATAGCCCATTGCATTTGGTAATGATGGTCATCATTTGTAAATATGGTGTTTTAATGTCCTTTAATCATACAATATCTGTCTTGCATTATGGTTTAGACACACATTAAATGGATTAAAGCATATATTCTTTTATATGCATGGGGTTACGCACTATGCATTCTATGTGCTATTAGAATATGATATGAGAGTGAGACTACAGCTTGGGGGAATCAACTATACGGAAATGAGTTTTAGACCTCTTGGACTGCAGTTTTAGATAATGACTCAAGTAGTAAGAATGTCTAGCGCCAAATATTATGGGGGTCTTCCACTTATAGTTTAAATTTTTTGCACTAGCCCATATATTATTAGATAAACTATTGTTGTTTTAGGTTTTCAACTTATGCTCGGCAATAAGCACGAAAGTAGCAGAAAGGTGTTCGGGAAGAAAGATTGGACAAAGAGCAGAAGAAACCACTAAAGGAAATACTATTGCAATCAGACAACAACACAGAGAGAGATGAACCAATGCAGTATGAGTGTCTGACAATATGTCTAGATAGAGAGAGAAAGAGAGAATGATTTGTAATAAACAACACAATCAATAGTTATGTACATCATGCTCCTAATACCTGAATGAACAGGTTTTTATATATTTTTTTATTGGATGGTGTTGTATTTATATTTTTATCTTTGTTCTGTATTCAATGTGTTTTGATGGGTTGTCCGTCACTATGTATATAGGGGTTTGCTTGAGTACCATACCACTGATTGTTTCATTTGTTTTCTTCAATATATGTATTAATTATTTCAATATAGGTGAGCATCCAATGTTCTGACTTATCTTATATATAGTTTTTCCTTTTGAATTTTGCAGCTTGGTTGTATTACCTTACATTCAACAATTTAATAGAGTTGACATATTTAGCAATTTTTTAATAGGATTGGACTGACATCTTACGAAGTGGAAAGGGACCTTTGTTGTAGGTTGAAGTGTTAAACCAAGTAGCGCCCTTTGGTGTTTCTGTTTTAGTGTTTGAGATTTTGACATATTCAAATCAAAAATTATTTCACATTTCTTCATATTTCTTATCGCTTATTTCTGATAAGTATAAATATAGTCAACATGTCCAAGAGAACAATACATGTTGCATCAATAATAAATTAGCAACAGTACATGTGGCGTCGATAATAAATTAGCTAAAGAGAGTTACAAAATTAGTAGTACACATTGATAAGGAATTAGGTTCTCATGTAGTAGTTCCTTAAATATCAAGCTCGCAATGGCAACAACCAAAGAAGAGTTTAAATGGAGCAAAGTTGAGCACAAAGCCGATTAACTTGACGTCAAACACACCCACATGATACATGACCATCACAATTCCAACACGCAGACATTGCCTTACGAACCCCAGCTATAACTACTATTACTACTAATCTAATCCATATGTAGAGTGCGAGATATTGGGGAATAATTATCTACATTTGTGAATGTTCTTGGTGTACTAAGTTATATATATATGATGTTGTAGTCGTATGAGTAATTTTAAATTTTAGAATTTTCCTTCTACAGTGGATTTGTATGTGGTGCTGCTAAAGCAAGTTTGATTTCACCCTCATATTGAAATACACTTTGTTTGTTTTTGTAATTTGTTGTTTGACGTTTTGATTATTTTGATATCAGTAGTAAGTAGTAACACAAGTTTTAGAAACCATTCATTCTTTCTTTTGATAAATATAGTTGCTCAGTCTCTATACTTCAAACACTCAAGGCACTATGAGTACATATGTGCTTCATAAATTTTAAGATGAATATTCTAATAGTGCACAAACAAGGATATTATGAAAGTTTGAATGGACCCAGTCATCCAAACCTTTTAAGTAAGTGATAGAAAAGCCCAAAAAGATTCATTTTGGCAGATATTCCTCATTTCAAACCCCAAAATTATGTTAACCACATTTTTCAACAAAGTTCACGTATCTCTTTTCCATTTCAGTTTAAATTGAATGATTACTTGATGGTTGTTACAATATTTAATTTTCATATCTACTAAGAAAAAAAAATCAAATTAACAAGTAATAATGTAACAAGCTCGTCATAAGGGCTTTTACCTATAGTTTTTGTGTTTATTTTTCATTTATACTAAATGGAGAAAAAAATAAAAATGAAGATAGTAAGCCCGGCCATAGGACGGGCAGATTAGCTAGTTGTATTTCCAAATTGGTTCGAACTTGTCAACTATATATACCTTTCACTCACTTGTAAATCGGTAGTTGTTGCAAAGAAAGATGGAAATTTGTTATAAATTTAAAAGTGCGTTAGACTTCAACGCACTGAAAATCGATGGGCAGTTTATATCAGTTTCGATTTCGCTCAAACTAATGAAGAGTATCTCGAAGAAGAAACGATTATACCAAATAATACTTTTGTTTGAGTTCGTAGAATTCCTTCGCAGCCACGGTTGCATTTTGTTGCTAACAACCAGTTAGTAGTGCCTAAAGTTGTTGAGAAAACCATTATTGAGTGTCAACAGCCTAGTTTAACTTTCAAAATGGTCAAGGGGATGACTTTGGGGATGATGTGTATATCGTCCCCGAAATTGTGGCAGTTCCATGCAACTATGTGGTGCAAGATACCCTTGCTTTGGAGAAAGCCGACGAGGATAGGAAGATTAAGGCAATGATCGAGTCACCTGCCTTGAATGGCAAACGCAGATCTCAAGGCGCTTTGGAAGGGTATGGCAGGAGAAGGAATGGGGGCAAGGATTTGGGCATTGTATGGGAGGGCGAAACCCAATGGAGGACGGGAATTGGGCAATGTGGTGGGTATGAGAGGAAGACTCCTCCTGAAGGTTATGTCCGGCACGATGTAACACTTCGGACACTTTATTCAAAGATTGCCCTACTAATGGGGATCCTAATTATGATAGGAGAGTGGTGAAAAAGCCAACCGGCATTCCTAAGTCAATGTTAATCGAGACCACATATGGCTCGTATGCCTTGGGAGGTGGTGGTGCGATGCGTTCTTTGTGTTTAAGCCGAATGAGACCGCTTTTGACAGAGAAGTGGAAGGAATATCTTCTTCTAGTCGGTCCTCGGGTGTGTACTTCCACCGAGCTCCATTGTCCATTGTGCGAGAAGTAATGAAAGATGCTATCTTTGGCAAGCAAATGTTTTTTTTCAATAGCTTTTGTGATAAATGTATCGGGAACCACATAATCTCAAAAAGCGGCGTGTGTTTGTGGGGCTTAATTTAATGTACTTGCAGATGATCTTTTGCCCAATAAGACCGTTAGGGATACCATCAACCGCATTTTGGAGTCGATAGCAGTAGTAGCGGAAGTCTTTGGAAGTGTTATACTGAGTTCAAGATCCTCGTTGCGATCAAAAAAGCTATTTCACCTTCTCTTTCTCATTTGCCCCCCCATCGGGAGGACCACCACCGCTCTCAAGAAAGATACTTCGAGAGGAAGCAGGCTGGTTATATGACTCCTTACGCCATTGCAATGCCTTACACTCAAAATCCTTTTGGGGGCCAAAGATTTCCTATGCCTGCCGTCCCACCTCAGAGAAATCCACCACGAAATGCCGGCTTTAAGAGAAAGAGATGTTGAGATAGAGTGAATATGATTTTCTGGTCATAAAGTCATGTATTATTTGTAAAATAATTTAATGTAATTGTATCTTTATATATATATATATATATATATATATTATAGTTCTACCCTCTTCAATTGAGGAAGCGTTTATAGAGTGTCCACGTGTCAAGACTAATTAAGAAAAAATAGGAGATAAAATAGGAAACAAATATTTATCTTTATCCTTAGATATATATTATAACTATACCCTCACAAAGACTCCGGTTTTTTTTAAACTCTATTACTAAATATAAAAACATTTTTTTTTTCTAAACTCTATTACTAAATATAAAAAAATAGGATATAAATAAAAAACAATCCCATCTAGAGTTTCACATATTCTCTAACTTTTTCTAAACAGAAAAAACAATCACATCTAGAGTTTCACAAAATCTCCAACTTTTCCTAAACAATATAGCTAATTAAGAAAAAAAAATAGTCAACAAAAAACTAAATTGCTAAAAACAATAATTTCCACCGAAAACGATTTTTCTAAAACCCTTTCGATTTGATTCACCATCCACTGTGTGATTTAGACATTTCTTCATAGTTAAGGATTCAAAAAATCACAATTACGACCACAATAATTATGACATATTCCAATTCTTTATATATATATATATATATATATATATATATATATATATATATATATATATATATATTTTTTTTTTTTTTAAAACTCAAAACTCAGGGACTCCAGTTTTTTAAACTCTATTACTACTTATAAAAAAAGTAATATAAATAAGAAAACAATCCCATATAAAGTTTCATAGAGCCTCTAACTTTTTCTAAACACTATAACTAATTCACGAAAAACCAATTCCATCTAGAGTTTCACAAAACAATCCTATCTAGAGTTTCATAGAGTCTCTAACTTTTCCCAAAAAAATATAGCTAATTACTTAAAAAAAAAAAACAAAAAACTAAATTGCTAAAAACAATAGTTTCCACCGAAAACAATTTTCCTAAAACCCTTTCGATTTGATCGTCATCCACAATGGGATTTTAACATTTATTCATAGTTAAAGATTCCAAAAATCACATTTCATATAATATATATATATATATATATATATATATATATATATATATATATATATATATATATATATATATATATAAGTGGAAAAACAATCCCATCTAGAGTTTCACATATTCTCTAACTTTTTCTAAACAGAAAAAACAATCACATCTAGAGTTTCACAAAATCTCCAACTTTTCCTAAACAATATAGCTAATTAAGAAAAAAAAAAAAAAAAAATAGTCAACAAAAACTAAATTCTATAAAAACAATAATTTCCATAAAACGATTTTTCTAAAAACCCTTTCGATTTGATTCACCATCCACTGTGTGATTTAGACATTTCTTCATAGTTAAGGATTCAAAAAATCACAATTCTTCACCACAATAATTATGACATATTCCAAAATATATATATATATATATATATATATATATATATATATATATATATATATATATATATATATATATATATATATATATTTTTTTTTTTTTTTAAAAACTCATATACTCAGTTTTTTTAAACTCTATTACTACTTATAAAAAAGTAGAATATAAATAAGAAAACAATCCCATATAAAGTTTCATAGAGCCTTAACTTTTTCTAAACACTATAACTAATTACTTAAAAACCAATTCCATCTTTTTTTCTCTCTAACTTTTCCCAAAAAATATGATTTAATTCATATAAAAAAAAAAAAAATATACATACAAAAACTAAATTGCTAAAAAATAATATTAAAACAATTTTCCTAAAACCCTTTCGAAATATAATATATATATATATATATATATATATCAAAAAACAATCCCATCTAGAGTTTCAAAAAAAAAAAAAAATATACTTTTCCTAAAAATATAATTCTTAAAAAAAAAAAAAAAAAAATAGACAAAAAACTAAATTGCTAAAAACAATAGTTTCCAAACTAAAAACAATTTTTTGATAAAACCCACTTTGAATTTCTTCATAGTTAAGGATTCAAAAAATCATCCACAATGGGATTTTAACATATTCCATTCATTTATTATATATTCCATAAATATATATATATATATATATATATATATATATATATATATATATATATATATATATATATATATATTTCATATATATATATATATAATTGGAAAACAATCCCATCTAGAGTTTCACAATCCTATCTCTCTAACTTTTCCCAAAAATATAGCTAATTACTTAAAAAAAAAATAATCAAAAAAAAACAAATTGCTAAAACAATTTTCCACAAAATTTTCCAAAACTTTTCATCCACAATAAAACAATTCATAGTTAAAGATTCCAAAAATCACATAATTATATATATAAAAATATATATATATATATATATATATATATATATATATATATATATAAGTGGAAAACAAAAAATTCTCTAACTTTTTCTAAACAGGAAAAAACAATCAAAAACAAAATCTCCAACTTTTCCTAAACAATATAGCTAATTAAGAAAAAAAAAAATAGTCAACAAAAACTAAATTGCTAAAAACAATAATTTCCAAAAACGATTTTTCTAAAACCCTTTCGATTTGATTCGCCATCCACTGTGTGATTTAGACATTTATTCATAGTTAAGGATTCAAAAAATCACAATTACGACCACAATAATTATGACATATTCCAATTCTTTATATATATATATATATATATATATATATATATATATATATATATATATATATATATATATATTTTTTTTTGGAAAACTCGCAGGGACTCCAGTTTTTTCTAAACTCTATTACTACTTATAAAAAAGTAGAATATAAATAAGAAAACAATCCCATATAAAGTTTCATAGAGCCTCTAACTTTTTCTAAACACTATAACTAATTACGAAAAACCAATTCCATCTAGAGTTTCACAAAAACAATCCTATCTAGAGTTTCATAGAGTCTCTAACTTTTCCCAAAAAATATAGCTAATTACGAAAAAAAAATATGAGACAAAAAAAACTAAATTGCTAAAAACAATAGTTTCCACCGAAAACAATTTTCCTAAAACCCTTTCGATTTGATGCGTCATCCACAATGGGATTTTAACATTTATTCATAGTTAAAGATTCCAAAAATCACAATTCTGGCCACAATATATATATATATATATATATATATATATATATATATATATATATATATGGACGTTATATATATTTAAATAAATTATATACCAAATCAAAACAAATTACATGTGAAAAATTAAATTATACAAAAAATAACATCACAAAATATATAATAGAAAATAGAAAAAAAAAATAACGGCAAAGCAATAATGACAAATATTTCAAAACATATATAATACTGAATGAAACTAACGTCAAAGAACAATTAATGGGGAACCAAAAACTAGATTCAAATGCATCGAACTAACCTCAAATAATATTTAACCGGAAATCGGAAACTGGATGCAAATGCAAGCATTAAACTAATCTTAAAAAGTATTTAATAGAAAATCGGAATATGGATACAACTGCATTAAACTAACCTTAAAGAATAATTAACGGGAAATCAAAACTTGGATGCAAATACATCAAACTAATATAAAAGAAATAATTGTCGGGAAATCCGGAACTGGATGCAAATGTATTGAACTAACCTCAAAGAAAAATTAATTATAAATTGGAAACATGATGCAAATGCGTGGAACTAATCTTAAAGAATAATTAACGGAAAATCGAAAACCGGATGCAACTACTCTGAACTAATCTTAAAAAATAAACTAGATGCAAATGCATTGAACTAACCTCAAGAAATAATTAACGGGAAATTGGAAATTTGATGCAAATTCATTGAACTAACTACAAACAATAATTAACGGAAAATTGAAAACTAGATGCAAATGCAACCTTATCAAATAATAAACGAGAAATCGAAAACTGTATACAAATGCATTAAACTAATCTCACAGAATAATTAATGGGAAATCAGAAAATGGATGCAAATGCATTGAGTTGACCTCAAAGAACAATTAATAGAGAATTGGAAATTGGATGCAAATGTATTGAACTAAGTGCAAAGAATAATTAACGAGAATCAGAAATTGGATTCAACTACATTGAACTAACCTCAAAATATAAATAACGGAAAATCAGAAACTAGATGCAAATGCATTGAACTAACCTCAAAACATAGTTAGATTATATGTTGTGAGAATGTCTTAATAAGTATAGTTTTGCATTTAAAATGGTGTTTATCTTATATATTTCCGTATGACTGGTAACTCCTTATTATTCAAGTAGCTTCAATATATATGAACTTTGCCTTATTAGGCAACCTCACAAAATTTCAATCAAATTTATATTATTAAACAACAAAATGAAGTTAAAGGGTTTTATCAAAGGTGAGTTTTTTTTTTTTTTTGGAGAGTGAGGTTTTCACATTATAAGAAATTTGGATGAGTGATCAATATAATATTAATATATAATAGTTATGCATATTTGCAAATATTTTTTAGAATAATTAATATAATAACACCCGTTCGTAGATAATCTTTGCAGATTCCACATAGTGAGTCATGCATAATTTAAAGAATAATTAATGGAAAATCAGGAACTAGATAATCTTTGATGATCCCACATAGTAAATCAAACATAATTTATTTTTTATGTCATGTTTGCAAGGACACTACAGATGGATCAGTAGAAGTTGGTATTACATACCACATTGGATAATTAAAAGGAAACCGAAAATTGGATTCAAATACATAACTGAACTCAAAGAGTAATTAACGGAAAATCGAAAACTTTATGCAAATACAATAAACTAAACTAAAAAAGTAATTAACTAGAAATCGGAAACTAGATGCAATTGCATTAAACTAACATAAGAGAATAACTAACAAAAAATTAAAAATTGGATGCAAATCCTTAAAAAATATTTAACGGAAAATCGTAAACGGTATGCAAATACATCAAACAAACCTCAAATAATAATAAATGGGAAACCATAAACTGTATGCAAATGCATTGAACTAAACTCAAAAAATAATTAACAGAAAATCAAAAATCGAATGCAAATGCAAATGCATTGAACTAACCTCATAGAATAATTGGTGGGAAATCAGAAACTAAATGCAAATATGCATTAAAATAACCTCAAAGAATAGTTAACGAGAAATCAGAAACAGGATGTAATTGCATCGAACTAACCTCAAAGCATAAATAATCAGAAACTAGATGCAGATGTATTGAACTAACCTTAAAGAATTATTAACGGAAAATTAGAAACTAGATGCAATTGCAATGAACTAATCTCAAAGACTAATTAACAAAACATTGAAAAAAGGGATGAAACTACACTGAACTAACCTAAATGAATAATTAACAGGAAATTATAAATTTGATCTAAATGCATTGAACTAACCTTAAAAAATAATTAACAGGAAATCAGAAACTTGATGCAAATGCATTGAATTAACCTCAAAAAACAATTAACATAAAATCGGAAATTGGATACAACTGTATTGAACTAACCTCAAATAATAATTAACGGAAAATCATAAACTGGATGCAACTGCATTAAACTAAAATTATAGATTAACTAACGGAAAATCAAAAATTGGATGCAAATGCATTGAAATAACCTCAAAGAATAGTGAACTGGAAATCGGAAGCCGGATGTAACTGTATCGCACTGACCTCAAAGCATAAATAACTAGAAATTATAAACTATCGAACTAACCTAGAAAAACAATTAACGGGAAATCAGAAACTGGATGCAGATGTATTGAACAAATCACAAAGAGTAATTAACGAAACATAAAAAATTGGATGCAACTGTACTTAATTAACCTTAATGAATAACTAACGGAAAATTATAAAGTGGATGCAATTGCACTGAACTAACCTTAAATAATAATTAACGGGAAATCAGAAACTTAATAAAGTTGCATTGAACTAACCTCAAAGAATAATTAATGAGAAATTGGAAACTAAATGCAACGTACTACATTGAACTAACCTCAAAGAATAATTAATGGAAAATCATAAACTTAATGCAAATGCATTGAACTAATAACCCTAAAACATGTTTGTATTATATGGAGGGGGAATAAATGTCTCGACAAATATAGTTTTGCATTTTAAGTATTGTTTATCATAATATCTTTTATTATGATTAAGAATGTCATGCTATTCAAGTAGCTTCAATATTATCTTCGTCATATTGGGCATTATCACAAAACTTCAATCAAACTTCTATTATTAAACCTAACAACAAAAAGAAGTCGATGAGTTTTATCAAGGTTTGGTGCTTTCTTTTTATAGAGAGTGGTGCAAGAAATTTGAATGACTGATTAATATAATTTTCATATCTCATAGCTATGCATAGTTGCTAATATTTTTTACAATAATTTAATATAACGGCACCCGTTCGTAGGACAGGTTCGAAAGCTAGTATATATATTATAGCTCCACCCTCTTCAATTGAGAAACCGTATCTAGGGTGTCCACGTGTCATGACTAATTAAGAAAAAGTAGGAGATAAAATAGGAAACAAATATTTATCTTTATCCTTAGATATATATTATAGTTATATCTTCACCGATCTATTTTTTGGCAAAGACTTCACTTTTTTCTAAACTCTATTATTAATTATAAAAAAGTAGGATATAAATAAGGAAACAATCCCAATAGTTTCACAGAGTCTCTAACTTTTCATAAACACTATAGCTAATTACGAAAAAACAACCTCATCTAGAGTTTCACAGAGTCTCTAACTTTTCCTAAACAATATAGCTAATTAAGGGGAAAAAATGAGACAAAAAACTAAATTGCTAAAAACAATAGTTTCCACCGAATACGATTTTCCTAAAACCGTACCCTTTCGATTTGATGCGCCATCTACTGTGGGATGTAGACATTTATTCATAGTTAAGGATTCCAAAAATCACAATTCTGACCACAATAATTACGACATATTCCAATTCCTTAGATATATATTATAGTTATACCCTCACCAATCTATTTTTTTGAGCACTCGGAGAGACTCCAGTTTTTTCTTAACTTTATTACTAATTATAAAAAAGGTATGATATAAATAAGGAAACAATCCCATTTAGAGTTTCACAGAGTCTCTAACTTTTCCTAAACACTATAGCTAAATACGAAAAAAAAAATTCTCATCTAGAGTTTCACAGAGTCTCCAATTTTTCCTAAACAATATAGCTAATTACGAAAAAAAAAAAATATGAGACAAACAATTAAATTGCTAAAAACAATAGTTTCTACCGAAAACGATTTTCCTAAAAGCCTTTTGATTTGATGCGCCATCCACTGTGGGATTTAGACATTTATTCATAGTTAAGGATTCCAAAAATCACAATTCTGGCCACAATAATTATGATATATTCCAATTAAATTTATGAATTTATAATTTTTCAACACTATAATATAATTTTTCAACTCTATAATGTTACATATTCGGCGGAATAACGAGATTAAGCTAAAGTGGACATTGGATTTAAATAAATTATATACCAAATCAAAACAAATTACATGTGAAAAATTAAATTATACAAAAAATAACATCACAAAATATATAATAGAAAATGGAAAAAATAAATAACGGCAAAACAATAATGACAAATATTTTAAAATATATATAATACTGAATGAAAATAACGTCAAAAAACAATTAATGGGGAACCGAAAACTGGATACAAATACATCGAACTAAACCTCAAATAATATTTAACGTGAAATCGGGAACTGGATGCAAATACAAGTATTAAACTAATTTTAAAAAGTAATTAATAGAAAATTGGAATATGGATACAACTGCATTAAACTAACCTCAAAGAATAATTATCAGGAAATCAAAACTTGGATGCAAATACATCAAACTAACATAAAAAAAAATAATTGTCGGAAAATCGGAAATTGGATGCAAATACATTGAATTACCCTTAAAGATTTAATTAATGGGAAATCGGAAATTAGATGCAACTCCATTAAACTAACCTAAAAAAAAATTAATTGTAAATTGGAAACATGATGCAAATGGGTAGAACTAATCTTAAAGAATAATTAAGATTAATCGGAAAATCGGAAATCGGATGCAATTGCACTGAACTAATCTCAAAAAATAAACTGGATGCAAATACATTGAACTAATCTCAAGAATAATTAATGAAAAATCGGAAACTGGATGCAAATTCATTGAACTAACTTCAAACAATAGTTAACATGAAATCAGAAACTAGATGTAAATGCAACCTTATCAAATAATAAACGAGAAATCGGAAATCGGAAACTGGATGCAAATGCATTAAACTAACCTCACATAATAATTAACGAAAAATCAGAAACTGGATGCAAATGCATTGAACTGACTTCAAATAAATAATTAACAGGAAATTGAAAACTGGATGCAGCTGTATTGAACTAACCTCAAAAACTAAATAACGAGAATCGGAAATCGGATGCACTTGCATTGAACTAGCCTCAAAATATAAATAACGAAAAATCAAACTGGATGCAAATGCATTTAACTAACCTCAAAACATAGTTGGGTTATATGTTGTGGGAATGTCTCGATAAGTACAGTTTTGCATTTAAAATGGTGTTTATCTTATCTCTTTCCATATGATTGAGAACTGATAAGAGCCCAAAACTGTAGTTTTAACCCCTTAATAATCATACTTTGTTAGACCAATTATGTGAATAATAAGTAAGAGTTAACACCGACACGCGTTTTTATGCATTTCAACTTCAAAAGTCCATTATGTGCGAGAAATGTACCACTTTAGCGAGATACAGGAGCAAAAGTCAAGAACTTCCTAAAGCCGTATCTTTGGACTCGGACCTCGAATTGGGCATACCTTATGTCAAAACGACCGCCTCGAAAAAGAGCTTTGTAATGGTCCAAGCCTTGACCCAATCAGAGGAGCAGAAGTGGACGAAAAGTCTGTGGAAGTCAACTGCAGCTGAAGAGGCCTTTTGGATTTGAAAAGATTGGGTTTTGGCCCCGATTCTCCGGCCCAAACCCCTGCTCCAAGCCCATGCACGAATTTTGGATCTGAATGTATAAGAACAAAAGCTTAAGTCTTTGTTAATGGTAGATGAATAAGTAGAGAATTAGGGTAGATAGCTTAGAATAGAAAGTAGCCATTAAAATAGCTTCTAGATCTAGATTTAATTGTTTTTCCTTAATTAGTTTCAAATCCCTTATTAGATTAAACCTTTGAATCTTGTTCTTCATTTGATTAGATCAATAAAGTAGTATTCTTTATCCATTTCGATTTTTGTCAATTCCAATTCTAGATCTAATTTCAATTCATGTCCTTAGTTCAATTTAGTCATTAAATTAGATTTCATTATTGTTTAATTAAATAAATTTCAATGCTTTATATTATGTTTAGTTTTAATATAAATGGAAATGATTGAATGATTCAAGGCTAAACCTCCATTAGAGGGGTTGTGAAGCCTTGATGAAAGCTTGAGTCCGATTATCGTAGTCGTCAAATAAATTTTCTATTCCACTCTAGAAATGATTAGTTCACCATGAGAATGGGTTTAATTGTTCACATGCTAGTTATAATTGGTAGAAATGCCATGTATAATTAGGGGATTAGGAATAACCAATTGTTCTCTGCTAAGCAGCTCATTCGATTACGATTAATCTGTCGTTAGTGGATTAAGTTGAGTTATGGTGGAATCAATCCCCCTCTAACTCCTTATCATAGAATCAACGTAGCATTCCCTTAGTATTCGATAACCTAGTTGCATCTTGTGGGTAGTTGCATCGTGTAGTATAATTCCCTTCAGTAAAACTCTCATAGACTTAAAAAGCGACTAGTTAGATTAGAAAACATCCATGCTAGAGCACTAGAGTGGAACGAACTCTATCTACTCCCCATATCTCAATTGGTTGAGAGTAGAATAATTCTTTGATAAACAGATAGCATCGAATAAGTTTAGTTTACTTTACGTTAAGAATTCATCGCTCATTTCGTAGGTAGACTATTCATTTTTTTACGTGATATCAAATGGCCATTGCCATCTTAGTTGCACTTTATCATTGTTTTCATAATAGAATTAGTAATTTTTAAGTCCCATTTCACCCACCCACCCTTGTTTGATTCATACTTGTGGTTGCCGTTTCAGTTTTGGAAAAATTCCGCGAAAACGCAGCGAAGGCCAGCTGGCAAAGAAAGAAAGCGCGACCAGCTATCTTCTTCGATTCGCGTTTATACATGGCGCCCACGCTTCAAAAGAGAGCGACCAGCGCTATCTTACTTGAGCTCGACTTTGCCTTGGCCACCACGCCAAAGAAAGAGCGCCGACCAGCGCTATCTTCTTGGAGCTTCGACTTTGCCTTGAAAGCGCCAGCATAAGATAAAAGCCAGCGCCAGCGCCCTTCTCTGAAATTCCGGATTTCCACGGTTTGATTTGAACTTCGAGTTGTCAAGTTTTTCGGTGTTCTATTCTCTTATATACATCGAACACGCGTAAACAAGACGCTATTCATAAAGCGAAGCAAGGACGAATCGGGTATTCCTTTCTTCCACACCTCGCATCTCCTGTTAGAGGTTTATACTAGTATATCAGAATTGTTTGGAGTGTTGCATGTGTAGTTAAGCTCGACTTAGTCTTGCAGGAGATTAAGGTCTGGTCGTACAAAAACACCGAACGTAAATACACAACAACATCAACAATCAAGTCTATCTAGTACACCACACACTACACCTCTAGCTACTATTCCACACACACCACCTGATATAATGGGGGAAGAAAGAGAGACTCCTCTCTCGGACTTCTACAAAGCCTTGAGCGATAGCCCCAAATCTTGCATCGTTCTAGCAAACCCGGGGATTTCAGAATCCCTCCAAATATTTTTAATTTGTTACCCGTTTTCATGGTTTAGACCATGAAAAACCTTACCAAAGACATCGTAGGATTGAACAAGTCCTAACAACATTCCACCATCCTACGGTTGGTTGAACAAATTAAATTAAGGGTATTCCCTTTCACCTTAGCCCGATAAAGGCGTCTTGGTTAACTCCAAAGCCTAATTTCAGGACTCGTGGGCTAAACTTGTTCAAATTGTTTATGGAACATTTTACCCACCCCTAAAGACGGATGAGATGCTTTCTAAGATTCATTTCTTTCGACAAAAATCCTTATGAAACATTTTCAGAGGCTTGGAATCGTTTCACCGATCTGCTTATAGAGTGTCCACATCATAACTTAGCGAAAGACACGTTAGTTCGTGCCTTTTTCAAAGGACTTCAACATCACCATAAAGAAGTCCTTGACATAATGAACGGGGGTAGTTTCTTAAACAAAGGAGCCTCGGAGGCTTATAAATTTTTAGAGGACCAAACTAAGCGTAATAATAATTGGGGGGGTAGTGACGATTACTCCCGCTCCGCTAGTTCTTCTTCCACAGTTAAGGCTACCAGTATGTTTGAGGTTAAATCAGATCCTGAGCTTAAAACTCTAATTGAATCCCTCACAAAAAAGGTAGATGCCATTTGTACAACAAAAGCCAATCCCGTTATGAATGTAAATTCAAATCCATGTAGTTTCATTGGAGTCCCGAAAGCATCCCGAATCCCATCGTCCTATAGCCTATGAACAGGCTTGTTCCATTAATAGTGAACCTAACGCCCCTTGAGACAAAATCCCAACTTCGGTTGGAGAAATAACCAAAAACGTCACACCTCGGGTACAATCATCAATATGTTAGGCCAGAGCTTTAACCAAGCTCCACTCACGACAAGGACGCGGTCGGGTAATTTTAATAATTATAACAACCAAGTGCAACCTCGACAAGGTCAAGCACAAGGTCAAGGTAATTATAATAATTATAATGCTAATAGAGGTATCGTTCCGGTAAATAATAACTATCAAAATCCACCAATAAATAATTCACGGGAAATAGTTCCAGTAACACCACCCGTGACCACTACACCCACACAGCCGGATCGTCTTGACACCTTTATACAAGTGAGCCAAAAACTTTTCCAAACCATGGCTCAATCCAACCAACAGCTTCTACAATCCGTAACTAATTTAACCCAACAGTTGGCTCAAGATAAAGCCCAAACCAAAGGTGTGTTTCCAGGTAACGCAATACCTAATCCTAAAACAACAAACACAGCCTTTGAGGTAACGGATAATACTAGTAATGAATATGAAAATGTAGGTGAGATAAATGCAATCACCACTCTCCGTTAGAAATGGTTGATAACAAGGTAACTATGCCTATAGTTACCCCCACCATAAGCCCCTACACCGCTATATTACTAGATCTTGAAATAGAAACTGAAGAGCCTACCACGTAGAAGTACCGGTTACAACACAACCAAAGAAACAGTAAAGCTACTTCGGATAAACATCCGGAGATACCATTGCTAAATATAGACGAAACCACCGTTTCCACAAAAATTAGCCATGTTAACTAAGGATACAAATTATGAGGAGATTAGGGATGTTTTTAAGAATCTAACTATAAACCTTCCTTCCTCGAAGCTATTAAAAAGCTACCACATCATGCTAAGTTTCTTAAGGAATTGTGTACTACTAGGCGTAAGACCAATATACCAAAAAGACGCTTTTTAACAGAAACAATTCCCAACCTTATCCGAACATAATGGAATTGTTAAGTACAAGGACCCCGGGTCGATCCCTATCAGACAATGCACCTTAGGAGATTCCTATACTGACGACCGCGTTATTAGACACGGGGGCTAGTGTTAACTTACTCCCATTTTATTTGTATAGACAAATAGGTCTAGACAAGATGCAACCCACTAAAATGACGCGTTGCAATTAGCTGATCGGTCTATTAAGTATCCTAAGGGTGTAGTCGAAAAATGTGTTGGTAAAAGTTCGTGATTTCTACTATCCGGCTGATTTTGTAGTCCTCGATACGAGGAAGTAAGCTAACGACTCTGTCCCCGATCATTTTAGGGCGTCCCTTCTTGGCAACCGCCAATTTCCATTAATTGCCGTGATGGTTCAATGTCCATGTCTTTTGGCCATCTTGCTGTTGAAGTCAATGTTTTTAAAACAAGGACGCAGTTACCCGATTCGTCTATGGATGGAGAGGTTAGCATGATCGAGAGCTTTGCTCGAGATTATTTCAACAACACGTTCCCTGATAGTCATATGCCCAAAATTCTTTCCTTTGGAAAGTCAGACTCCAACATTTTCATTCCTACACTAGTCGATACACATGTTATTGATGAGGAAGGGATAGATGACTTTCTCAAAGATGTAGAGGACTACCATAGTAATGTGGATATGACCAATCTAGATGAGGAATTTGATGAGTTTCTTCGAGTAGGTGACAATTCACCCTATCAAGAACTAACTAGCACAACATCCACCTCGATTCCCCTCCTTCCACCCTTTCAAAGGAACCCCGAGTTTGCACTCGATCCTGTTGTTTCTTCTGTGCTCTATAATTTTTAAATCCTCCTAGCAAAACAGATACTTGAAGGACAAACTATTTGACACCTTCATTTTCAGAATTGAGACAGTCCCTACACACACAATGAATGAGTTCGGTGCTAAAACCAAATCCTCATTATGTGTACGTCTTTCTAGAACTTATCCATATCTACCATATTCTCCACAACCATTCACTTTTCCACACTTATTTACTAGAACACCCACTCATTCAAAAATGAAAAAGAAGGTGCATGATAGGTTACACAATAAGGTTACCCAACTTCGTTTGGATTCCACTAGGCAGAGTCGTAGGAAATCTTGGTGTTTCATTGTATTTGGATATGTTTGCTGTGATATTTATTTATGGAATGATCCACAACTATTTTAGGTTGTTGATATATGATCAACTGAATGTTCATACATATGTCTTAGATAAAGTCTTGAGTATCTGACTATAAACGACTCAATTTCTGTGTTGGTGCATTTCCTTTCATTCCAATATATTGGTGAGTGCACCATTAAGGTAACCGGGCCCTCCCTATGGAGTGTGTGGCTGTAAGTACCGGATCCTAAGTCCACGGTTCACATAATTCACGTTTTCCACTCTTGCATGTTTTCTCGGATTTTTGAGTCATGTTTCTCTATGGTGTGAATTATGTCTTTATTGCTTATTGTTTTTCCTTCTAAAACTAAAATAAAAAAAATAAAAAAATAAAATAAACATAGTAATCTAGGAAGTCTCGAATCGACTTTAAAAGACCTTATCGCTAAAAACAAATTTTCTAAGCTTCGTTGTAAAAAAAAATTTGTTTGGGGTGGGTGTTTGTGTTTCTGTACTAAAATGTTTTATGTCCCATTAGAGTTGCTTTAGGCCGTTTTATTGTATTACGATTCGGATTGACATGATCTATTCATTTAGATTTCATTCGTTCGCATAACTTACGTCATGCACGCGCGCCGAGGCGTTTTCCACTATCACGTATGTCATCCGAAGTCGGAATAGAGTGTTTTATGGATCATTGGATAGGAAATTCTCTCCTGATCATTTCCATATCTCATTCGCAAAAATCGGACCCGGTAACGGCGGGAATTTTGATTTGAAATTCCTTAAAAAATCGAAAAATCGAAAATTTCGATTTTGGGCTTGGGCCCAACTCGCGCCGACCCGCGCCCATGTAGAGCGCGCTCGCGCTCCTACATGCTCACGCAACAGTTCATCTTCTCCATTCCGCCATTGCCAAAGCTCCAAAACCTAAAAAAAAAGAAAAAAAATTAAAAAGAAATACCATAAACCCACGCCCAAAATCATATCCCAACCCATTTTTGTTTGCAAACACCAATCAAAACAAACTCCACCAATTTAAAACTCGAAAAACCACCGAAAAATCAAACCAATTGGTGCTGCCGCCACCACTCCACCACCTCCACTGTTCTTCAAGTCGGTCAAGTAAAACCACCACCACCACATCTTATTTAAACCCTAATTCTTATTCCAAACACTAGATGGCTCAACAACGCCGAATTATTCCGGAGCAAGTGTTCATTTGCCCGACCATTTCGCTACCGTTTTACGGTGTGAAATGGCTAGTAGAGAGACTGGAGTAGTCGTGGTACTTTCGACCGAGGACTTCTATCCGCGAAGACTTGGTCGACGGTTCTATAACACCGGGGAGTTGGAGGGGAGTAAGATTTTTTGTGTTGGTGAGGAAGAAGAAGAGGAGGGAGTTGACTACGGATTTGTTGGTGAGATTCTAGGCATTCCGCTAGAATCAATCTGATGCCGTTTTACAGGATCCCCGGTTTGTGAGGTTGAGCCGTTGATGGGCGCATTGTCATCAATGGGAGCTACAATCCAAACTCCCATTGTGTGCGCCAGGCATCCCTGAGGACCAACCAACTGGCTACAGCCCAGTGGATTGGTCGGAATGTCCTAGGCAAGGACAAGGTCAGTGACATCGGTCTGACCTGCCTCCACGTCCTCTGGGTACTCCAGGAGCAGAAGTATGATTTCTGTATCCTGGAGTTTTTGCTGAACATGATCAGGGGGTTCGGAAGGTCTTTGGCACCTCTTCCTGTGCTTATCACTAAGATCATGCTGAAGATGAAGGCAACTCCGGCTTCTGAGAGGATTTACATTACCCAGCACAAGAACCCGCGTATCTATAGGGAGTGTGTCCAACAAGTCTGGAAATTGCCCGAGGATAGGGAACAGGCTGAGGAGGAGGAGCAGAGGGTAGATGAGGATGAGTCGGAGGAGGATGAGGAGGATGGCACCTGCTTTGATCACGGATGCCTTCCGGAGGTGTTGGTCCGATCTTTGGCGCATGGCTATGCTTCATAGGGGCATCGTTCACTCAACACTCTGTCTGCGACCTCCGGACTCGACAGCGACCATTCATCACAACTTCGAGATCCGCACCCGGAGGGAGGATGATGAGATGGGAGCAGGCGGTGAGATAGAAGCCCGCGCCACTTCGTAGAGATGCTAGCACGCTTCCCACCTCATCTGAACTCTGCCTCGAGGACCAAACTACTAGGCATGGCGCGTCGCCGACGGGACGATCGCTGCTGGACCTTCTGGAGCCCAGGAGCCACCACTCGAGTCTGTGCCCTCCGCCACCAGTGGCGAGGTGTTCAGAGAGGATGAGGAGTGATAGTGGTAGTTATTTATGTTTAGTAGTTGTTGTGTTATTTACTTTTGTTGTCTTTATTGTAATGTAATTTTTATTTCAGTAATGTGAATTTTGTAGTGATACTCCGAATGAAAATTTTAATATAAGGGGTTATTTTCAGTTTGTGTGCTTGTTTCATATTAATCCCACCTTCCAAACTTGTTTGGGGGTGGTTTGATCATTTCACGCTTTATTTTTTATAAAAAACCCTAGTGTTAGAATTTTTGCGGGAGTAAAGGTGAAAATATGGCCAGATAGGCATATCTATGATTGAGAATCATTGTAGGATGAAATCTAGATTAAATAGGTACATTCACCATAATATCCAAATAAGAGATATTTGGGTTTGAATTAGAATCCGGAGATGAGTTGTTTCCGTTTTCGAGTTTGGAAATTTTAGGATTTCAAACCTACCGTAATTAGTTTTGGCAACTTTCCGATCCATTCTAGCAACTTTAAACCTATATAAACTTGATACAATCTATCCTCACAACTCACACTACACCTAAACTCCATCACTCACCCTTCACACCCGCGATTCCCACGTTTCGTCTCCATTTTCACAAAATCACCTTCGGAGGGCCTGTTGTCTGTCGAAAAATTTGGTCGAAGGCCAGCGCTTCAAGTCAAAGCGACCAGCTAAGTTAATTAAAATCAAAAATACAAAGAACCAGCCTTTAAGTTAAGGCGCCCACCGAACTTCTCGGACCAGAAATTTTCCGGTTTAAGCGTAGTATCCGGATCATTCGCAGCTATTCCAAAGCGTAATTTTGAGATGACATCTCCAATATTGATACCGAACAGTCTTTTCGAAGATTTGTTCCAAAGCACTACTTACGGTGCTTGGTTTCATGAGGTGATCACATATGTTGGTGGAACCTCTTATGGTAAGACCGGGTGAACTTTATTCGACAAAGACTTGCATCTTATTTTTATAATAACTGCATTTTCTTTGAGAGACCGGACGGAGAACAAGTGTTCTCCATCAACATTGACAATGAACCAATGGAGATTACCGTGTTCTTGCTAGCATTTGTTCTTGGACTTGCTATGCCCACGAGATACAAGACCCATGGTGCTATTAGGTTCGATAATATGCATGTCTACACTTATGAGTCTTTGCACGAGGCTTATGGGGCGTGCATTTTCCATATTGAGGACCAAAGGGGACTATAACGTTGCCTTTGGTAGCCCCCATGAACATAGGAACTGTTATGTTTTGGATTATGCTAAACATTTTAGGGGAATGGCGTTTTCTTACGTGAATGACGCCACTTGCGGCGTTTTCCTTGCTTTAGCCAATGGGCGCCCGGTTCTATGACCTTCCCGGGACTTTGATGTCTAGTTTAGCACGAGCCTATACCATGAGGCATAAGTACCTTCTTATGCCTGTTTTAATTTCAATGTATTATGCTATGTTTCTTTCCCTTTGTTTTTGTACACGTTTCACGGATTGGATTAAGGTAGACGGTCGCGACCCACCAATAGTATTATTCGATCTTTCCGTTAATGACTTGGCATGGGTGGCGGATACAACCTCACCAGGTTGCACCCTACACCCCATCGGACCAAGTGGCACTTAATAGGTTAGCAATCATAGATGATAACCGGCGTGAAGCCTGGCAAATTATCATAGCATGGCAGGACGCGAAGGAACCTCACTTCTTTATAGAAGTAGAGGATGACGAAGATGACGAATAACAACGGGAGTGGAGGTAAGTTTTAGTTTCTGTTAGTGTCTGCTTATGTCCCAAGCAATTTAATTAGGTTAACCCCATAATGGGTGGAACTCTTATAGAGTTGCGTCAGTTTTTATTTCCTATAATCCTCAGTTCTAACATTGTTTTGCAGATGTTTCTGAATTTCACGCGCTTCAATGGTATTTTTCTTACCCTCTTTATTTACAATGCTTTGAGGACAAAGCATGCTTCTTGTTTGGGGGGGGCATAGAAACACGTGTAATTAAGACATCTGCTAGGATATAAATATATAATATGCATTTGTTTCTAGTTAAAATTTCAAAAATTTAAAAATATAAATAAATAAGTTTATGCTATACACTTAGGAATATTGGTATTGGTTTCTTTCTCCATGCTCTTAACAATCTAGAAGTCTCACATAGTTGTTGCATCAGAATAATTGTTAGAAACTTAGGTTAATACGTAGGTAATAATCTTTGCATCTATCTATAAATATATTACATGAGTATCTATGATTGTTAGCGATAAGTTTACAAATCTAGGCTAGAGTACTTATTCTACAAATCCTGTGAGAATATAGCCTAAAGCCTTATATGAAATAAAACATTTGAGAAATGACACAAGGGAGAAGTAAAATCCGGATAGAGAAATCACACGTCCCACTTGCTTGATCACTAAACCATATCCTAAGTGAGAATTTAGGCGCTCTTTGGATCGATATAGCCGTAAATTCAAACCTATGAATTATTTTCCGCTAGTCGCCACTCGAGCCTTTCATTAGCCCTTCCATAAACCGCAATTCCTTTACCCCTGCAAAAACAAAAACAAAACAAAATAAAAAAAAAAAAGAGAGAATAAATCAACCTACCCAATTTAGAATAAGTCCGAGAATAGAATGAGTGAAGAAAGAAGAAAGAGAAAACCCGTGTAAACAAAAAATTGTTAGTTGCTTTTAAAAATAAAGAAAAGAAGTTTCCATCCAAAGAAAAGAAAAATAAAATAAAATAAAATAAAACTCCAAAAAAAAAAAGAATAAAAAAAGGGAGTCAAAAGCCAAAGAAAAGAAAAAAAAAAATATGGCTAAGGATGGAAACAAAGTATAGAAGCAAAAGAAAATAACAAGGTTTTCTCTAAGTTACATAATAATGAAGACTCTATTATCTCAACTTGTCCTTTTGAATATCCATTTCCTTCCTTCTTAAACCATCTCCTAATCCCCGTAACACCTAATAAAGACCTCTAGCTCAATTAGGAATAGTTAGTGTGATAGTAAGTGGCGATGTGTTTGATTGACCCCTACTTCCTTGTTGTCATTGAGATTGTAAGGTAAAGTGTGCCCACTCATTAATCGGAGTAAACTAAACTTGAGTGCAAAATCAGAGTGTTGTTTCTTGACTATTATTGTGAGAACCTACTTAAGGACGCTTATTCCGAAGTTCTCGAAAACAAACCCGCTAAACATTTGATAGTACTACTCATTGTATATATCTTTATTGTAGATGATTGATTATTATGCATATATTAACTTAGGGTTTTGACCGGTTATTCTTATATAATTGCTAGAGAGATGTATAGATAGTTGAGCATGAATAAGGAAACAATAGTTTTATTTTCTTAGTCGTTGTAGTATAGATGAAGTTTGTGAGTACCTTCATCGAAAAACTCTCACGAGGTTATAACTTCGGCCCACTAGGGAATTCCTAGTGGTTTAAGGCCTTGTTGCATATGGTCAATGCAATCGACTCAAATAAACGAGAGTAGTTAGAACTCCATTTTTGGTCACTTATTCTAATTTCTCATATTTGCTTGAGGACAAGCAAAATGCCGCTGTTTGAAGGGTGGTTTGATAAGAGCCCAAAACTGTAGTTTTAACCCCTTAATAATCATACTTGTTAGAGACCAATTATGTGAATAATAAGTAAGAGTTAACACTGATTCTGGCGTTTTTATGCATTTCAGGGCTTCAAAGTCCATTATGTGCGAAATGTACCACTTTAGCGAGATACGAGCAAAAGTCGTGAGAACTTCCGAAAGCCGTATCTTTGGACTCAGACCTCGGAATTGGGCATACCTTATGTCAAAACGACCGCCTCGGAAAGAGCTTTGTAATGGTCCAAGCCTTGACCCAATCAGAGGAGCAGAAGTGGACGAAAAGTCTGTGGAAGTCAACTGCAGCTGAAGAGGCCTTTTGGATCGAAAAGAATTGGGTTTTGGGCCTGATTCTCTGGCCCAAACCCTGGCTCCAAGCCCATGCACGAATTTTGGATCTGAATGTATAAGAACAAAAGCTTAAGTCTTTGTTAATGGTAGATGAATAAGTAGAGAATTAGGGTAGATAGCTTAGAATAGAAAGTAGCCATTAAAATAGCTTCTAGATCTAGATTTAATTGTTTTTCCTTAATTAGTTTCAAATCCCTTATTAGATTAAACCTTTGAATCTTGTTCTTCATTTGATTAGATCAATAAAGTAGTATTCTTTATCCATTTCGATTTTTGTCAATTCCAATTCTAGATCTAATTTCAATTCATGTCCTTAGTTCAATTTAGTCATTAAATTAGATTTCATTATTGTTTAATTAAATAAATTTCAATGCTTTATATTATGTTTAGTTTTAATATAAATGGAAATGATTATGAATGATTCAAGGCTAAACCTCCATTAGAGGGGTTGTGAAGCCTTGATGAAAGCTTGAGTCCGATTATCGTAGAGTCGCCGATTTTCTATTCCACTCTAGAAATGATTAGTTCACCATGAGAATGGGTTTAATTGTTCACATGCTAGTTATAATTGGTAGAAATGCCATGTATAATTAGGGATTAGGAATAACCAATTGTTCTGCGAAGCAGTTCATTCGATTACTTACGATTATCGTCGTTAGTGGATTAAGTTGAGTTATGGTGGAATCAATCCCCTCTAACTCCTTATCATAGAATCAACGTAGCATTCCCTTTAGTATTACGATAACCGACTAGTTGCATCTTGTGGGTAGTTGCATCAGTAGTATAATTCCCTTCGTAAAACTCTCATAGACTTAAAAACGACTAGTTAGATTAGAAAACATCCATGCTAGAGCACTAGGAGTGGAACGAACTCTATCTACTCCCCTATATCTCAATTGGTTGAGAGTAGAATAATTCTTTGATAAACAGATAGCATCAGTAATAAGTTTAGTTTACTTACGTTTTGAATTCATCGTTTATTTCGTAGGTAGACTATTCATTTTACGATTATCAAGAACTCATTGCTATTCAAGTAGCTTCAATATATATGAACTTCGCCTTATTAGACAATCTCACAAAACTTCAATCAAACTTCTATTATTAAACAAAAAAATGAAGTTGAATTGAAGGGTTTTATCAAAAGTGAGTTTTTTTTTAATGGAGACTGAGGTTTTCACATTATAAGAAATTTGGATGAGTGATCAATATAATATTAATATATAATAGTTTTGTATATTTGCAAATATTTTTCAGAATAATTAATATAACAACACCCATTCGTAGATAATCTTTGAAGATTCCACATAGTGAGTCATGCATATAATTTAAAGAATAATCGATGGGAATTCGGGAACTGGATAATCTTCGATGATCCCACATAGTAAATCAAGCATAATTTAATTTTTATGTCATGTTTGCAATGACACTACAGATGGATCAGTAGAAGTTGGTATTACAGCCTACATTGGATAATTAAAAGAAAATCAGAAACTGGATTCAAATACATAACTGAGCTCAAAGAGTAATTAACGAAAAATTGGAAACTTTATGCAAATGCAGTAAACTAAACTCAAAAAGTAATTAACTAGAAATCGGAAACTGGATGCAATTGCATTAAACTAACATCAGAGAACGGGAAATTAGAAATTGGATGCAAATCCTTGAAAAATATTTAACGGGAAATTGGAAATAATATACAAATACATCAAACAAACCTCAAATAATAACTAATGGGAAACTGGATGCAAATGCATTGAACTAAACTCAAAAAATAATTAACAAAAAATCAAAAACCGAATGTAACTGCATTGAACTAACCCCATAGAATAATTGGTGGGAAATCAGAAACTAAATACAAATGCATTGAAATAACTTCAAAGAATCCGATGTAATTGCAGCGAACTAACCTCAAAACATAAATAATCATAAACTAGATGTAGATGTATTGAACTAACCTTAAAGAGTTATTAATGGGAAATTAAAAATTGGATGCAAATGCAATGAACTAATCTCAAAGACTAAGTAACGAAACATTGAAAAATGGATGAAACTGCACTAAACTAACCTAAATGAATAATTAACGGGAAATTATAAATTTGATGTAACTGCATTGAACTAACCTCAAAAAATGAACTAACCTCAAAAAATAATTAACAGAAAATCGAAAACTTGATGCAAAAATATTGAACAAACCTCAAATAACAATTAACATAAAAACGGAAATTGGATGCAACTGTATTAAACTAACCTCAAAGAATAATTAACTGAAAATCAGAAACTCGATGCAACTGTATTAAACTAAAATCAGAGATTAACTAACGGGAAATCAGAAATTGGATGCAAATGCATTAAAATAATCTTAAAGAATAGTTAAGTGGAAATCGGAAGCCGTATGTAACTGTATCACACTGACCTCAAAGTATAAATAACTAGAAATTGTAAACTATCGAACTAACCTAGAAAAATAATTAACGGGAAATCAGAAATTGGTTGCAGATGTATTGAACTAACCTCAAAGAGTAATTAATAGGATATTAGAATCTGGATGCAAATGCAATAAACTAATCTAAAAGACTAATTAACGAAACATCGAAAACTGGATGCAACTGTACTGAATTAACCTTAATGAATAACAAATGAGAAATCATAAAGTGGATGCAATTGCACTAAACTAACCTCAAATAATAATTAACGAGAAATCGGAAACTTGATGCAATTATTGCATTGAACTAACCTCAAAAAATAATTAATGAGAAATTGAAAACTGGATGGAACGTACTACATTGAACTAACTGTAAAGAATAATTAATGGAAAATCAGAAACTTGATGCATATGTATTGAACTAATAACCCTAAAACATGTTTGTATTACATGTAGGGGGAATGTCTCGACAAATATAGTTTTGTATTATAAGTAGTGTTTATCATAATTCTTTTATTATGATTGGAAATGTCTTGCTCTTCAAGTAGCTACAATATTATTTTCGCCACATTTGGCATTCTCACAAAACTTCAATGAAACTTCTATTATTAAACCTAACAACAAAAAGAAGTCGATAGGTTTTATCAAGGTATGGTGCTTCCTTTTTATAAAGAGTGGTGCAAGAAATTTGAATGAGTTATTAATATAATTTTCATATCTCATAGCTAACTAACTATGCATATATGCATAGTTGCTAATATTTGTTTATAATAATTTAATATAAGGGCACCCGTTCGTAGGACGGGTTCGAAAGCTAGTTACTTTATAAACTTGTGCCCTTACTATTGGCCCATTATTTTTTGGCTTGACTCTGTAAATCGCAATTGCTAAACAGCTTTCAGTAAAAGTCGTAGGTCGACATAAAACGTGCCAAAATACTGTGTTCTGTGAGATTGTGGTCCTATAGAGACTAAAATTCTGTGTTCATACTCATGATGAATGCATTGGAATGATAAAGACCCATTGTAGTTAAACCCATGCTACATTTTAAGAAATTGTATAGTTTCAATGCTTCAGAAACCTTTAAAATACGTTCTTGAATACAACAAAACCACAAAAAACAAGAAGCTGAAAAAATAAACCCCAAGGTTGAAGATTCAGGGGAAAAAGCGATTTGTTATACAATTTGATCAACTAAACAAAAAATAACGATTTTAACAGTACAATAACACTAATGAGAACAAACGCATCTAACAATCAGAAGGAAACAACCCTTTCCATAGTGTGATAGTAAAATGGGTCATCTTTAATCTTCATTAGCATCTACCTCTATGACATCATACTAAGAATTATCCGTAGTGTCCTCAGATTCACTTTCACTCAATACATACTTTCCCGCTCGACAGTTGGCCCTCCGTGGTTTCAGTACATCAGTTATTAACTTTGGCTTTAAACGTGTTTGACCTCTATTCCTTCTAGGTGCTGTAGGCTTAGCTGTTTTAGCAGTTGCAGCAGGTTTCTTATCTCCTATTCTCCTTTTGGGCTGGCTACAAATTCATTATCTTCACCTGCTTTCTCTACCATTGTCTCTTCTGGATGGTCTCTTCAGTTTCCATGGCTGTGGAAAGTAAGAATAACACAAAGCCAGATATAAGTTTAATATATAGCTCACAATTAGCAAGAGAACATTAAGAAAGCTGACAATATTAAGATGACAATACCTACCGACTAATCTGGAAAAGTATCAAGAGGAAAACATTCCCCAAGTTAACAACACACTTAGTCTAATGTTAAACACGTTAATATTGATAACCATCGTAGAATAAGTTGTTGCTTAGCTGAGCATTAAACCTGTTTCAGTTGTAGAGCTAATTAACAGAATTTGCTCCAATTTCAGTAACAGAAATGGTTGATCTTCATTGAAATGTACTTTGTTGGATTCTGCGTTGGTTTTTTTGAAGCCCTTCATACCACTTTCATTCTTCACGTCGCCTTTTAACTGCTCACTTACAACTCTCCTTCTGCATCACCCTTAGCTTGATCTGGAGAATTACAAAACAATTAGACAACAAACTTTAGGTTTGGGTGTTTTGGGGGGGGGGGGGGGTAAAAAAAAAAGGAATTTGAACTATTCATACATCAAGTATGTCTCGAGTGAATCTAGAAATTTCAACCACAAGTACTTTGGAGATCCTTCTTTTCAATTGCTCAAAATATTTACCCAGTCTATTCTTACTGGCAATTAGCTCCTGAACCTTCTCCACTATCAATGTGCCAAGTGCCAATCACAAAAGATACTCATGATCACTTTAATAACCTCCTCTGCCAAGTGCCAATCACAATAGATACTCATGATCACTTTAATAACCTCCTATGTTCCTAGTGTCCAGCCTACCACTAAGTTGTCTTCAGTTTCCTTTCCATCTTCAGTTACCCTGGTAAGTACCACTTCAACATTCTTAATATTTCTAGGGAATGGTGTGAAGCCTTTTTGGTGCAACTCTTGCGATAGATCTTTTCTCTTATTGTTGCTGACTATAATTTCTCCTTTCATCTTTTAAGGATGAAGCCAATTTGTTAAGTAATGCCAAAAGCATTGCATTTGGTATGGGTTTGAAGGATGGATAATGATGTATAGTTGTTCTATCATACTATCCTGATGTTTATGATGTTCCAATCCTAATGTTTATGATGTTCCAATCTGTTAAGTAATGCCAAAAGCATTGCATTTGGTATGGGTTTGAAGGATGGATAATGATGTATAGTTGTTCCTATCATACTATCATGATACCACTATTACACATGGAACTTAGGGAAGAATGCTACCTTGTTCTCCAAGGAGTAATAATCTCGCCACAATCCCACGTCCTGGCTATAGTTCGTAAGTACAGCTTCATACAACTTTTGTGCATTTACAAGGCCATCTTTGTCACCAGTCACCAATAAATGCAAGGTTTGATTCCAACTCTATGCAGTTTCGAAGTGCAAGGCTTGGATGAGGTAAAACTAGAAACCTGCTTAGCTTACAACTAATAAAAAATAAATAATTGCAAGAAGTAATGACACATTCAGATATTTCGCATATTCAACACACATACCGTACTCATACATAATACAAATGCCAAATGTGCTGTGAAGCTGGACTTTTGGAGGTCTTTACAAACACACTCCAAGGGCTGTCTTAATTCATAACTAACTGCACAAAAGTGAATTCTCTTTTCAGATATTTTGCAACACAAATACAGTATCAACACATAATACAAACAACACCAAATTTGCAGTGATACAAACAACACCAATATTCCAACTAATCAGTATTGACTGATTGGCATCATAATACAACATTCTAAATACTATTGACGCTAAATTCTCTACATCTTTTATCACTATTTGCTAGCTGCCTAGCTCAAATCATATTATATTTGCCAATCCTTTTTGCTGGTTTGAAACCTTTAAACTGTATGCATGTCCTCGCTGTTGCGCCATTTAACGTTTCTTTTTCTTTTTCTTTTTTTAAAAAATAAGCTTACAATTCTAGAAGAGACAAAAAGAAATTAACCAGAATTATTTCTAGAAATACTTAATATTTTGATGCAGGAATATGATGATCTAGGAGATGATTTTCGCTTGCCAATTAGCCACAAGCCAACAGAGAATCTTGATCTAGATAATGTGGAGCAAGCAACATAGGACACACAGCTTACGTCCTCCAACATAGGGTTCAGGCTTCTACAGAAAATGGGTTGGAAAGGGAAGGGGCTTGGCAAAGATGAGCTAGGTATCCTTTATATTTTGGTAATTATCAGTAGGAGCTATGCATCATGTTATCACTAATTGGCATTACTTTTCAACTTTGCACATTGTTCTCATTATGTCCTTCCCTCTAGAAATTATACAAACTATACATAATCTGTCATTTGTACCTCTATGTTAGATTAAGGAACTTAAATAGATAGGTTCATCCTATCACTCTTTAGTTTTTGTTGGTCTATAAATATACCGGTTTTTAGTATGTGAAGTTCTATACATGCGACATGCAGAATCAAGATGCTTTGGTCTAAAGCGCATCTAGTTGTAATTGCCCAACCGCACTCCCCATAAGTTTATAAGACCACCTTACCACCTCAAGGCAGTTCTGAAAAATATTATGGACTTACACTATTCATGCCTATGGCACTGCATCTCATATCATTCTATTGTAAATAGTTGCAGCACATGTCCCTGCCTTAGCTCTTAGGCATGTCGCTACCTTAAACACTCTTCTACATGCATCCAAACATGGGCAATTTTTCTGTTCCTCTAGCATGCCTTTGGTACATGTCAATATGGCTAGGACCGACTTATTACTTATTAGACTCTTATGTTTATTCCTTACTCAAACTTGCAGGTTCCTGTAGTATATTATTTAAAACCACCTTTACGAAAATGCAAATCTGGTTCGTCTTAACATGGATTAGGGACATTTTAAGTGACAGTCTCCATAAAAGAATTTTCCTTTCACGCGTCTAGACTCTAACACCAAGCAGAAAGTATAATAGAGACTCCGTGCTAGTTTTTACCGTTCATCACTACTATACATTGTTCAAACCTTGACCACTAACGCATAGCTCAGTATGTTAAATGCATGTCACACAATATCCAAGAATTGTAAGTAATAGTAACTATGATGGACAGCACAACCCCACTTGGTATCACTACAAATTTAGGAAAAGTTTATTGTTGGAATGAAAATTCGAAAGTAATGTGATTCATGGGCTTTGGTTATCTTAGAGGTAGACGACCATCAATTTATCTTTCTTTTAGGGGTGATGCAAATGAAATCAAAGTTTTGTCTCTTGTAAAACTCAAAAAGTTGAGAGAATATGCAACTCCTTCAATGTGATTTTGGTTGACTTGACAAGAGTACTGAAGCCCCTAAAATCATTTTAGGTTTTTGCTATTTTTATTTATTAAAAATAATAATTGCTAAATTTAAGGATACCAAGTGAAGCCAATGTATTCGGAAGTTTGTGATTTTTGTTTCTTTATGTTTTTATTTCGAGGCAATAAACAATTATATCTGCAAATTATAGAAAACTGCGCTTTTACCAAACAAAGACTAGAAAAGAGGATTGCTATGGAGGTAACCGTTTATAATTTAGGCAAGAGAGCATGGGACTACCCTTAGACGGATCTTTTGCTGATTATACCACATCATATTCCACTTTTCCATGATACCTCCATGGAGGGGTAGCTTCACTCTACAGGGGCCTGCGTCAAAACAGGTCTTGTTGAGGGCCTGCGTCACAGGATTAGCTGTTGGAGGTAAGGATTCTTGTCAATTCCATTATAACACATATATTGTGGTATTCCAATTATCTACCTACATCAAAAAAATTTGGTGCTATACCTTCCAAAAGCAAGAAAAAGTATTTATGTTTAGAATCATTTTTGGATTTCTAAACATAAATTCTGCAATGATAAAGATGGTACTAAAAGTCTGAAGATCATTATGACCACCATCAACATTGATTCAAAGAGGTTTGCATTTGAGACTGGTGAGGCCCAACTCATTCAAAATCTCAGAGATAGGGAGAAAATGGAAAACAAGTGGCGTTTTTAAGCTGGATGAAGCAGTGTGGATTGTCCAGGTTTTCAGGGCTTTAGGGGAGTCGGGTTTTGACAGAGGATCATGGTTCAAGAACACAAGGCTGGAAAGTATGTGCTGATTTCGGCTTATTTCCAGGTAGGTAAAGCAAAGCATCTTGTTGCCAGAAGGGAGAGAGAGGTCTGGATGGGCATCTTTTGCTGTGGGACTGGCCAAAACAACTGTAGGGCCTTCTTGCAGAGGAGGAGAACAGGATAGAGGGATGGATCAAAATCTGGCTTTAACCCAAGTTACAAAGGAAGTGACTTTCGCTGATATGGTTCGAGGTGGAACTGAGTCAATCACCAAATACGTGGCGGTTTGTGGTCTGCATTCGAATTTGTGGAATCATAAAACCTTTGAGAGTTTGAGGAAAGACATTCCGAGGGCAAAGAGAGTTATTTGCATTGTCTCTCATCAAGGGAGGGCCCTGTATTTCAAATTTGGAGGTGGATACAAAATGGGCTTCCAAAGATATGCCCAGATCTGTGATGGTGGAGAGCGACGGTACCATCGTTAAGGGTTAATTTCATTGATCTGGAGCCACCGGAGCACCAAAATTTAAACTGGGCAGGGAGTACAAGTTTGGTTTTTAAACGGCGGCGGCTTAATACAAGATTTTAATTTTAGAGGTTGAGAAGAGGGAGGAACAACAAACCCTAGAAGAGGTGATCTAGAGGATGCGCGTGTCGAGCAGGGGGTAATAACAGGTGCACACGTGGATATCGGTTCTCCCTTAAGGGACAGTGGACCTGTGACTTGGTAAAAGACTTTCGGGCTCAGCCCACTGCAATAGACTTGGATCCATATGATGGGCAAAGCCCAGTGACAAATATCAGGCAACAAGATCCAGCAGAGTGTTTATTTCATAAGGCCTATGCGGCCCAAGGCAGGGGTTTGGGTGCTGAGACTCACGAAGCCCAAGAGGAGGGTGTCTCCTCCAACAGCTTTGACGTCGTTACAGGGAGAGAGGAAGAGCAGCGGGACTGTGAGCAGGGGGAGGCGAATGAAAACAAATCCTCCGGGTCCCCTGATCATCAAGATCTACCCGAGATAACAGAGAGACCACCAGCAAAATATCTAGGCTCTCAGATAGGAGAAAACGAGGTTGGTGATAGTGGCTGGTCACTTTAAGTAAGCTTACAACTGGCAGAATTTGTTGGAAGTCACCGCCTAGAACAACAGTGATTCCACCAAATGGCCTTTCATTGTTGCAAACATTCCGAAGTGAACGGTCAACTGCTTCAATACAAAATCTATGTTGTATCGAGATTTCATCCTAAAGTATCGATTTTGTTTCTTTAAACAGACCTGCTTAGAGCGAATCCTTTTTGAAGTCGCACATAGAGTTCTTCAACACATCATAAGGAATAGAAAAAGTTGAATGAGCTGTTCTATCACCATCTAATAAAAGCAATGCAATACTAGATGAGGCAATTGCAATCACAATATGTCCTAGATGATGACATTTAGCTGCAATTGTATTATACACAAATGCCTTTTTTGTACCTACAGCTCTATTTAAGAAGAAAATTTTCCCTGCATTTTGCATTACTTAATCAACCACGGTATCAAACGCATGGCGTTGTTCATTGTTAAGACGATCAATGTTATGGTTGATTTGTTCATCTTGTAAATCAAACTGGAGTTGGCGTTGTTCCCAAATTAGTCAATTTCCAATCCTTTTCTTTCATTTTTTGAGTGGTCGGGGAATCGGGGGAAAGTCTTCTACAGTTTTGATTTTAGATTCCATGAGAAACTGCTCCAACAGATGCAACCCATAATCGGTCAGCTACAAGAAAATTGTGTATTAATAATATAATATAGGCAACATGAAAGAGGCATTAATATAATATCTGTCACCTGCACTTTTGATGGATTAGGAATGTTGAAGATAGTTTGTAATTTGTGTGATAGGTCATCGCATATACTTGTTAAGAATCTATCCCACAATAGATGTGATTGCACTGGATTGCATTCCAACAAAATAATGCCGAACAATCTCCTTAGCTGATATCCAGTATTCATTATCGCTGCTTCTTCTAAATCATCTTCAAGAAGTCCACGTGACAACACACGCAGCCTTGGATGTTGGATGAGGAATACCTTAAAATTTGCAAAGATCCTCAAATAATGTTGGGCCCTTTACGATGGTCAATAGTAGACGCAAGTAAAACCTCTATCCCTTATTGGGCTTGGCAAAATACATCTTGCCAATAGCATAACCACAGCTTCTTTTAGTCCATACCTTTTATGTTTTGTGCCAAACAAAGTGCTCGAGGAATTCTTGGTAAGTATAGGCCCGAGCATCTGGATTTGAAGCATAATAGTTAAAGAATGAAGTGAGACTTGACTTTAGTCGTTTCGCCCTCTCAAGAATATTCTCCATCGATTTCTTAGGGTTGTTCAACATGATGCATGCCTGGCAACAAATCATAACTTAACAGTATGACATTCCAGTATAACTTAATATTATATTGATGAAATTTGTTTAATCAAGTGTTAAATACCTGGCAAGTGAAGAGATAACCTTACAACAGTTGGAAACTCTTCATGTAAGGAAAACCCAAATAGCCGCCAAGCTGCTTCTGGTGGTCCAATATATATGGCATCAATGTACTATTTAATCTCATTTCCGCCGTCTAACACCATTGTTGTCCTGTCATTGCCCTTGTAGATGTACTTGTGGATGTACTTAACACATTGCAATCTCGCACACACTTCGACATTAATGTGACAATTAAACATCCTCACCAACTGTGGATTATATGGGACAACGTTCTTATTGTCAACCTCTTTGTCTTTCACCATATAGACATGTCCCATGTTGTGACGCATATAAAGTGGATAACCATCTTTTTGTATGGTTGTCGCGTCTGTAAACTCATGTGGAAAATGCTTTGTGCACTTGCCATCTTCCATACATGGTGAGTTCATATTTTAAACACCACACGGTCAATTGATCATACAACTCTTTATTGTATCAAAGAGCAAGGGATCCTTATCTGGGTAGGGAAATTTTGCACATATAATTCGACCAATTTGGGCTGCGGTACGAATTTTATCTTCATGCTTGAGGAAAAATAGTGCATGCATGTGCGGGAGGCCACGCTTCTAAAATTCAATGGTGTACACATGAGCTACTTCACGGCCAAACACATTTTTCTTCTTGATAAATTTCATTAAAGCTCTTCTCTTCAGTTCGAAAACACGGGAAAGAACATCAGGTCAATCAAACGCATTTTGGTTCTCTAAAAGGGCTTCTTGCACTTCTGGCCAACGAGGATTAGCCGTCATCGTAAGAAATATATCTAGATGCTTATTGTAACATGTTATAGCCATCGAGTCTTGAAAGATCTCATACATGTACCTTGGACTTCCAATGAACGATGATGGCAAAATAAACCGCTGACCAACCTGATCAGGATCCGTACCCTCAGCTAAATCTGTCAAACTCATGTACACTTTAGCACAAAGATCCTTTTGGTAGGTATAATGATAGTATATCCAATTTTGCTCAGTAGAAGCTCAATCATCATACAAAAACTCCTGAAATAATTTTCCACCACGGAGTATTGCTGAATATTCAGTATGACATTCAAACAAACGATATGCATAGAACACCATCTTAGTCAATCGCCTCGAATCGTCGTCATTGACATCAAGTTTCACTTCGGTTGACCATCCAAGCTCACCCTGAGGGAAAAACAAAGGATAATGCAAGGGTAGATAAGCGGGACTACATTCATCAATCTATAATGAAGAATGATATCTCTTGTGCTTCTGATTTCAGTTCCATCCCCTGGTATAACAAATGCAATTTCATTTGCTGAAGGAAGATTGTATCGCAGTCGGTCAGTAGATGTATTATAATGGAGATAAGCTGCCACGTCATTTTCCTCAGCTGCGCAAGCACTCAATATATCATATGCTTGATGAATTTTTTTAGCAAATCTATTACAATCTGACAGTGTACTCTGAATGACATCTAAAACATCACGTCTCAATTCTAGATTTCGGCGATGACGCACATCAAGGGCACTGGCTGTGTAATGCCCGTATTTAAAATACGTATTTAGTTATTAATTTATTTATTAATTTATTTAAAATTCGTTGGATTGGATTTGGGATATGTGGGCCTGGTTTCTAGGCCCGAGTCTGTGTTGGGCTTGGGTTTCAAACCCAAGTATATAATCACATTATTCTAGAGAATAGGGTTTTTAGAGAATAAAATAAAATAAAAATGGAGGCAGAGATAGAAGCTGGATTGCTAGAGCGTGGGAGCGCGACGGTTCGGACGATGAGGGGTTCGTCGAGTTTTAATACAGGTGAGTAGTTATATTTTTACTCTTTTCCACAAAAGCTTTACATCACAAAGTTTTTTGTTCTCGCCGGTTTGTCCGCTTTTTCGTTGTTTTTCTCATCATGTGGAATTACTGGACTGGGTGGATGTTGGTATCGTTATTACGTAATCACGGAAACTCTAAAAAAAAATAACTGTTGGAATGTAGGCGCCAGCCCCATTAGAAATCGGTCCTATATAGTTATTCTAAACTGTTATGGGGTTGTGTTGGTATGTTTATTTGAACTGTTGAAGCTCTACAGAGCGTCAATGGCGGCGTCGCGAGTCCAACAGTAAGAAATCGCCAGTAAAAATTTATGCTTGAACTGGTATTGTGTTATAATTTGTTGATTGAAGATTGGTGGTAGTAAGGGATTGAAGTTTGGTTATTGTCAATGGAATGGGTGCTGGAAAGGGGCTGCCAAAGCTCGAAGAGGTCGTTAATGGCGGCGACCAGAAATCGCCCAATGTGTAATTAAATTTTGTTGTTTGGGTTGTGGTATGTGATTGGTTGATAGGGGATTGGTGGGGGCTGTTGAAAGCTTTGTATTTTTGTCAATGGCGGCGCGATTTGGCTGGAAGTCGCGCTGGTGTGCTGGTGAGAGAGAGAGGAACTCGACTTTTTCATGTATTAAAGATGTTGGGTTTTTCATTTGGAGTCTAACCGCTAGGTTGAAATGGGCGGACGAGTGGAGAAGTAGTGGTCGATTTTGGTAGCCGGTGGAGCTGAGGGAGATGAGGAAGAAGACTGTTTGGTTCGTGGGCTGGGGTTTGGGCATTAGGTGGTTGTTGGGCCAGATTCATTTCTATTTTCTGTTTTGGGCCGATATTAATCTTTTGAGTTGGGCCGGTTCTATTTTTGGTTGGGCCTGTTCTAATTTTTTGTGTACATGGACAGGCTCTCTTTTATTTTTTTGTGGGCTGGGCCATTATTGTTTTAAGTGGATCTGTTACCTCTAGATATTTCTAGTTGGGCTAAATCTATTGGTCCGAACCGTTTCCTTAGTCATGAGCCCATGAGCCATGCACCTTTGACCTTAGCCATGAACCATGACTATGACCCTAAACCTGTTGAACATGGAAATGACAGTTTGACTTTGACTATGACGTGTTGACTTTGACTTTGACCGTTGACCATTGACTGTGAAATGTTGACTTTTTCTAGATTTTCACATAATTAAGAATATGGACAAATGTAGTAATAAAATATTGTCGATATTATATAACTTTGTTTGTCATTATCTAATTAAGATTTGACGTGAGTAGTGTGTAAAGTATATAAATGTGGGCACGTAACAATCGGGGAATTTTTATAAGACTTAGAAATATACGTTTTATGAGAATTAAACTACATACGGACTTAGATTCATGGACTTTAGATTTTTGGGATTTGATTATGGACTGTGGACTGTTTAATTGTGCTACGTTTTATGTTGTAAATTGTATGGACAAATCAAATGCTAAAATGCTGTGGAAGCTTGTATAAATTTGGTTGTCATTATCTAGGAAATATTTGTCATTGATATTGTGTATATTTTGACACGTGACGAGATAGAAACTTTAGGAGACATACTATTCTTAAAACGCTATAAAAATGTATGCGATACGTTTGAAGCAATTGTGACATTATATAATATCTTGGGATATATATAATATCTTACAGATAAAATATATATATATTAAATGCAATAGTTTTGGAGAAATAAATGTATAAACGCTCCATTATTTTATCTGTAAGATGCTACTAGGAGGTAGTAGAGTATTTGTGGATATTTCCCACGGGAGTGTGGCGTAGTGCAATAATATATTGGCATGTGAAAGAATGAAAGTGGTTATGAGATATAATTGAGATATTTTTAAATATTGTGGCTTAGTGGAATAAGGTATTTGACCTGCACGTGATATAGTGGAATTATTATGAGTCATAAATGTATGACACAACGAAAATCCTAGAACCTAGCTACCACAACTCATGTGATTTGGCCCTAGTGATGGGCGTATGTGATATGATTGGCCCTTCTGGCGTTTCAATGAATCTGAATGGTCCTTCGGGCATAAGTAATTTGATTGGCCCTTCTGGCGTTTCAGTGAATCTGAATGGCCCTTCTGGCGTAGTCGAATAGTGGCTTGATTATTCCGTTCGCAAAATTAGAACGAGATGCGCGATATTTTATACCGAATAATGGCAGTACTTACATAATGGCTTTCGTGTGAGGGTTACCTGGTGTGCGGCATCCCGCTTAGGGTAGTTACGCACAGAGTGGTTCATTATGTAAGGGGAGGCATGTGGATGTACATGTTCGGTGTTAGGAAGCGATTGTGGTAGCCAGGGAAACTAGGTAAGACATAAATACGACGTGATTTTAGGGACACACAAAGAAAGCCTTAAATAATATAATTATGGTAATATGTTGGTTAATGATATATCTTTAGACAGATGATTGTATATGGTTTTGCATAAGGGTGGGTCAAACTAATTACTTGTGCAGAGACGACCCACTCTGTAATTGAGCATGAAATGCGGTAAGTATAGAATATGCTTGGCTGGTTATTAGTTTAGTTAGAACCTAAGGCACCTCGTAGAGGAACTAAATGCATTTGTATTATTCTTGGAAAGCTAAGGCGCCTCAGTGGAGGAACTATCTGCCTTAATTATGGTACTTAAGGATGTTGTATTATTCATTGGATGTTAAGGCGCCTCGGTGGAGGAACTAATTGCCTTATTTAGTATGTAAATATATGTATAAATATATATTGTATTTTAGAGCTACTCACACCAAGATTTTTATAATGCTGACCCGATTTGCATGTTTGCTTATCGGGTGTGTTCATTAAATGAACATAGTTGATAAGTCTTGAAAGGTTTCATGTTGAAGAAGGTTTGTTGCTGCTTGTGGTTTGCATTAGCGTCGCATTCAGGATATGTTTTGTTTTTACTTAAGGTGTAATAGATTTTTAGTTGAGACAAATGTTGTTTTATATTTTCAGTTGTATTTAAATAAAGAGTTATTGAAAAGAGATTTGTAACCTAATATTATTTGTAAATTTTTGTAATGAAGAGAACTTTTGTTTAAGTTAAAAATTTATTGGTTTTTAATTATCCGTATATTTAAACTGTTTATGGGTTTTTGGGAGTTGAGAGTGCGTCACACCTCGAAGATCGAAGAGTCGGGAACAAATATTGTTTTTCCTAATTCTGTCGAAATTCAGGGTGTGACAGGATGGGTCATAAACATAGAGCTGAGCATAAGTCGGATCTTTCTCAGGTTCTGGTAGTAACGATCTAATTTGATGGCGTAATTCACCATGAATGGTGAATGGAATAGGACCGCTACCGCTGAATATTCGGTCATCCTGTTGACAACCGAGACTGGTAAATGCATTAGCAAAGTTATACTGACGAAGATGTTGTCTAAATGACCTGGCTTTGGCGTCACTACCATCATATAGATCTTGAATCGCAGGAGGCAATGGACTAAGTAGAGGAAGACTGACTTTTCCTTGTTTGCAACACATCTCGAAAAATGGTCTTTTCATTGACGTATTTGCTAGCCTTTCATCTTTACAGTGCAAAGTTTTGGAAAAGGAGCATTCCACATCCATCTTTCCAAGATAATGGCGGACATTGTTGTGCATATTAGCAAGTTCGGCCATATTGACACCAGCTGTAAGAGGCTGAAAATAATCATCCACACCCATTTCGCTTTGGGTGTCACTAACATGTAGGAAAAAAAATCCTAATGAGTTAGGAATGGAAATTTTTTTTACTGAAAACAATGCTATAGAAAACACAATGAAATTCAACTTACATATATGAAGACATTGATATTGGAATATTATGAAAGTCTACTTCTAAGTTCCTTTTAGTTCGCTTGTTCATTCTACTACTTATGCGCTCTTTTTCTCTTCTATTGCGTTGGGCCAACTTGTGTCGAGAAGTCTGAGTAGGTGTATAAGCATTGGTCGAACTAACACTAAGATCATCCACTTCCATTTTGTTTTTGGTGTCACTAACATGTAGAAAAAAAAAATCATAATGGGCTAGGAATGGAAATATTTTTGACTAAAAACAATGCTATAGAAAACATACAAAGAAATGAAACTTACATATGGAAAGACATGGACACAAGTATATTTTGAAAGCCTACTTCTAAGTTCCTTCTTGTTCGCTTGCTGCTTCTACCACTTACGAACTCTCTTTCTTTTCTATTGCATTGGACCAACTTGCGCCTAGAAGGCTGAGAGGGTGTAAAAGCATTGGTCAGACTAACATTAAGAGTGGATTGTGGAGGAATAACTATAGCCTCATTTTGCACAGGAGGTGATTGGACTTGATGGCCTTCATTTCCTTGTTTTTCCAAAACCTGCATTTTATATTTGATAAAATATAACCATCAAAAGGCAGTAAACAACCACCGCATATAATGAACGTATATATGTTACATACCTTAGCAAGGGTAGCAAGCACATGGTCAATGATCTGTTGTTTATGCTCACGTACTTGATTTATATAATCCAATTCTCTTTACTGCATGATGCAAATACATGAAAAGCCGCATAAAAAATTAAATGAGAACGTTGTCAAATTAACGAAAGAGTTTTTCTTTGTTACAAAATTTAAAAGTTTGAAATCATGTAAGAATCAAACATAACCAAACTATGAAAAATGAACTTCAAATACCTGAACAGATGCAGTAGGTTCATTGTTAGATTTAAGTGGTGCATCGACAACAGAAACATCAAATGCTCTTGCAGGTGGTGCCTTATCCATTGCTGATAATCAAACATTGACAAGGAAATTATAGCAAATAAATGAAAGTGGTATACAACTATGATCAGGAACAACTATTAAGGGAGGTTCGGAATCATGCAAAATGCAACCTTGTCACCAGTACCTCCAATTAGAGTTATCGACTTTTGTATAATTAAAATATAAAGAGTTCCATTCCACTGGAACTTCTACCAAAGCTACACGCATGTACTATACTTTAGTGTGCATATCAAAAGGGTCTAAAAGCATAAAAGAGGCAAAAAAAGAAAGTGCAAGAATTGAATAATGGCAATGTTAGGCCTCAAGAAAAAAAAAAAAAAACAAGCATATATAGTCTAAAAGATTGCTTCCCTTTTTCCCAACTACATCCTAGCATTTTTCAGAACACGGATTGCAAGAGATACACAGTGGAACACTTCAACATTGCAATCCAAATGATAAATTATAGAAAAAGTTCGTCTCGCAAAAGAAATAAAAACAGCATAGTCTAAAAATATTGCTTCCTTTCTTCGCAGGAAATCGAGTTTTCTAGTATTAGATCGGTACAATTATCTCCAACATTGGCTTTCTAATCTGACGGGTCATAACTTTTTGGTTCATGCATTTATTATTATGCTGGGACAACAGAGTATGATGAATTGTACAATGCAATATGAACTAAATTCGTCCCTGACTAATAAGACGCCCATTAGCCTTTAGGCACACAAATTAAGATTTTACGCTGGGACAAATAAACCTCCTCAACTGACGTTCAAAGTTTATTAAAGTATGAGCTATTTGATAAGTTAATACGACTTGCAGCTTATAGGTGTGAGAATGGATAGTGTATACAGAGCATGTCAAAATTTTAAGCTAGAGAGAGAGGACATACATCTGTAATGAAAAAGTCAGGTATATATGTTTTTTTTCAGTTCGTAAACTCAAGGATACACCAGCTTTCAAATGATGTGGTCCTCAACCTAAATTACAGGAATATCTGGTTGAATAATTCATACGTTAAAAATTATGACTTACTTGCTTGGAGACAAAAATTACCTGTTGTTGAAAAAGTACCTGTTCTGGGGTTTCAATCTTGTCCATTCCACTACAGATCATATCAAATCTACCCTGTCATAAAACACAAATTAAAACATGCATATGCTGATATGCTAGTACAAAGTTGAATGCTTGAATAGGCAACTGCTAATTTACAAACTCTACCACATGTACTACCATTCCATGTTGCAATAGCCAGAGACACATACTACCATTCTGTATTGCAATAGTCAGTCAGTCTGGATTAGATTTATATAGCGTTGGATCAATCAGTATCTTTGAGTAGTAGTTTCCTAATTGGAATCAATTTAGATTAGATTTATATAGATATCAGATATAATTTAATATATATCTATGAGGATTAATATCAATGGAGTCAAGACGTACTAAAAGATAAAAGATAAAATTGTTTTATCCTTTATAATAGCTTATTCCTCTTTAGTTTAGTTTAGAGTAAGTAGGACTCTTAAAATAAATTGATTTATGACCGTAGGATCATCCCAAAACTACTTTCTCCTCGATCGCTCAATATAACAGCATAAAAAACCAAGCTTCTTCAATTGTATTATACACAAATGTCTTTCCTGTACCTACAACACCATTTAAGAAGAAAATTTCCCCTGCATTTTGCATGACTGAATCAACCACGGTATCAAACGCATGGCGTTGCTCATTATTAAGACGATCAATGTTACGGGTGATTTGTTCATCTTGTAAATCAAACTGGAGTTGGCGTTGCTCCCAAATTAGTCTATTTCCAATCCCTTTCTTCCATTTTTTGAGTGGTCGGGGCATCGGGAGAAAGTCTTCTAGAGTTTAGTTTTTAGATTCCATGAGGAACTGCTCCAATAGTTGCAACCCGTAATTTGTCACCTGCAGGAAAATTGTTTATTAATAATATAATATAGGCTACATGAAGGAGGCATTAATATAATATCTGTCACCTGCTCTTTTGATGGATTAGGAATGTTGAAGATAGTTCGTAATTTGTGCGCTAAGTCGTCGCATATACTTGTTGAGAATCTATCCCACAATAGTTGTGGTTGCACTAGATTGCATTCCAACAGAATAATGCTGAACAATCTCCTTAGCTGATATCTAGTATTCATTATCGCCACTTCTTCTAAACAATGTATCCACTCTCCATCATCTTCAAGAATTCCACGTGCAACACACACAGCCTTGAATGTTGGATGAGGAATACCTTCAAATTTGCGAAGATCCTCAAATGATGTTGGGCCCTTTACGATGGTCAATAGTAGACACAAGTAAAACCTCTCTCCCTCGTTGGGCTTAGCAAAATACATCCTGCCAATAGCATAACCACTGCTTCTTTTAGTCCATACCTTTTCTGTTTTGTGCCAAACAAAGTGCTCGGTGAATTCTTGGTAAGTATAGGCCCGAGCATCTAGATTTGAAGCACAACAGTCGAAGAATGAAGTGAGACTCGACTTTTGTCGTTTCACTCTCTCAAGAATATTCTCCATCGGTTCCTTAGGGTTGAACACAACATGATGCATACCTGGCAACAAATCATAACTTAACAATATGACATTCCAATATAACTTAATAGTATATTGATGAAATTTGTTTAATCAAGTGTTAAATACTTGGCAAGTGAGAGATAACCTTACAACAGTTGGAAACTCTTCATGTAAGAAAAACCCAAATAGCCGCCAAGCTGCTTCTGGTGGTCCAATATATCTGGCATCAATGTACTGTTTAATCTTATTTTCGCCGTCCAACACCATTGTTGTTTTGTCAGTGCCTTTGTAGATGTACTTGTGGATGTACTTAACACATTGCAATCCTGTACACACTTCGACATTAATGTGACAATTAAACATCCTCACCAACTGTGGATTATATGGGACAACGTTCCTATTGTCAACCTCTTTGTCTTTCACCATATAGACACGTCCCGTGTTGCGACGCATATAAAGTGGATAACCGTCTTTTTGTATGGTTGTCGTGTCTGTAAACTCATGTGGAAAATGCTTTGTGCACTTGCCATTTTCCATACACGGTGAGTTCATATTTTTAGCACCACACGGTCCATGGATCATACAACTCTTTATTGTATCAAAGAGTAAGGGATCCTTATCTGGGTCGGGAAATTCTGCAGATATAGTTTGATCAATTTGGGCTGCGGTACGAATTTTATCTTCATGCTTGAGGAAAAAGAGAGCATGCATGTGCGGGAGGCCACGTTTCTGAAATTCAATAGTGTACACATGAGCTACTTCACGGCCAAACACATTTTTCTTCTTGATAAATTTCATTAAAGCTCTTCTCTTCAGTTCGAAAACATGGGCAAGAACATCAGGTCAATCAAACGCATTTTGGTTCTCCAAAAGGGCTTCTTGCACTTCTGTCCCCAATGAGGAATAGCCGTCATCGTAAGGAATATATATAGATGCTTATTGTAACGTTTTATAGCCATCGAGTCTTGAAAGATCTCATACATGTACCTTGGACTTCCAATGAACGATAATGGCAAAATAAACCACTGACCAACCTGATCAGGATCCGTACCCTCAGCTAAATATGTCAAACTCATGTACACTTCAGCACGAAGATCCTTTTGGTGGGTATAATGATAGTATAGCCGATTTTGCTCAGTAGAAGCCCAAGCATCACATAAAAACTCCTGAAATAATTTTCCACCATAGAGTATTGCTGAGTATTTAGTATAATGTTCAAACAAACGATATGCGTAGAACACCATCTGAGTCAATCGCCTTGGATCGTCGTCATTGACATCATAAAGTTTCATTTCGGTTGACCATCCAAGCTCACCCCGAGGGAAAAACAAAAGATAATGCAGGGGTAGATAAGTGGGATTACATTCATCGATCCGCTTTAGTGCATTGCCTGATCTATAATGAAGAATGATATCAGTTGTGCTTCTGATTTCAATTCCATCCCCAGGTATAACAACTGCAATTTCATTTGTTGAATGAAGATTGTATCACCGTCGATCAATAGATGTATTATAATGGAGATAAGTTGCCACGTCATTTTCCTCAGCTGTGCGAGCACTCAATATATCATATGCTTGACAAAAAAATTCAACAAATCTATTACAATCTGACAGTGTACTCTAAATGACATATAAAACATCACGTCTCAATTCTGGATTTCGACGATGACGCATATCAAGGGCACTGGCTGGGTCATAAACATAGAGCTGAGCATAAGTCAAATCTTTCTCAGGTTCTGGTAGTAACGATCTAGTTTGATGGCGTAATTCACCATGAACAGTGAATGGAATAGGATCGCTACCGCTGAATATTCGGTCATCCAGTTGACAACCAAGACTGGTAAATGCATTAGCCAAGTTATACTGACGAAGATGTTGTCTAAATGACCTGGCTTTGGCGTCACTACCATCATATAGATCTTGAATCGCAGGAGGCAATGGACTAAGTAGAGGAAGACTGACTTTTCCTTGTTTGCAACACATCCCGAAAAAAGGTCTTTTGACTGATGTATTTGCTAGCCTTTCATCTTTCCAGTGTAGAGCTTTACAAAAGGAGCATTCCACATCCATCTTTCCAAGATAATGGCGGACATTGTTGTGCATATTAGCAGGTTCTGCCATATTGACACCAGCTGTAAGAGGCTGAAAATAATCATCCACATCCTTTTCGCTTTGGGTGTCACTAACATTTAGGGAAAAAAATTCTAACGAGTTAGGAATGGAAAATTTTTTTTACTGAAAACAATATTATAGAAAACACAATGAAATTCAACTTACATATATGAAGACATTGATACTGGAATATTATTAAGGTCTGCTTCTAAGTTCCTTCTAGTTCGTTTGTTCATTCTACCACTTATGCGCTCTTTTTCTCTTCTATTGTGTTGGGCCAACTTGCCTCGAGAAGTCTGAGTAGGTATATATGCATTGGTCGGACTAACACTAAGATCATCCACTTCCATTTCATTTTGGGTGTCACTAACATGTTAAAAAAAAAATCATAATGGGCTAGGAATGGAAATATTTTACTGAAAACAATGCTATAGAAAACACACAAAGAAATGAAACTTACATATGGGAAGACATGGACACAGGTATATTTTGAAGGCCTGCTTCTAAGTTCCTTCTTGTTCGCTTGTTGCTTCTACCACTTATGAGCTCTCTTTCTCTTCTATTGCGTTGGGCCAAATTGCGCAGAAAAGGCTGAGAGGTTGTAAAAGCATTGGTCGGACTAACATTAAGAGTTGATTGTGGAGGAGTAACTACAACCTCATTTTGCACAGGAGGTGATTGGACTTGATGGCCTTCATTTCCTTGTTTTTCTAAAACCTGCATTTTATATTTAATAAAACATAACCATCAGAAGGTAGTAAACAACCATCGCATATAATGAATGTATATATGTTACATACCTTAGCAAGGGTAGCAAGCACATGGTCAATGATCCGTTGTTTATGCTCACGTACTCAAGTTATATAATCCAATTCTCTTTGCTGCATGATGCAAGTACATGAAAAGCAGCATAAAAAACTAAATGAGAACGTTGTCAAATTAACAAAATAGTTTTTCTTTGTTACAAAATTTAAAAGTTTGAAATCATGTAAGAATCAAACATAACCAAACTGTGAAAAAGGAACTTCAAATACCTGAACAGATGCAGTAGGTTCATTGGTAGATTTAAGTGGTGCATTGACAATAGAAACATCAAATACACTTGCAGGTGGTGCCTTATCCATGGCTGATAATCAGTAATTACCAGATAATTTTAGTTACTTGTCCTTTAGATCAACTGGAAGCAGAATATAGATAATTAAAGTTGATTCCTGCAAGTTCATTCTCACCAGAATTTTGCAGAGATTCAATTACACTATTAGTATATGAAGCTTTCTCTTGACCATTAATCAGCCTTGCTGGTTCAACCAAACATTGTGTAAATACATGCCGGCTAAGAATGTATATTTCCTCACTCATATTTTTTACTTACGCCAGAAGAGCAAGCGCTCCTAATCTTAGTTTGACATACTTTTTTCCCTTCTTTTAAATTTATTATAGAATAGATCTTTTTTTTTTTTTTTTTTTTTATAATCAATTTATAGAATAGATCTGATAACAGTATAACACTACTTAAGTAGTAATAGACACCCAGTCAAACATGTTACTGCCTCACATTTTTGTCATTAACCAACTCATAAACACATGTTGTAATATTTCGATTGACAGCAAGATTACCTGGTTATTTGGTAATATTTGTCAAACCCAGAAACCATTAGCATTTGCTTGAACAACTGTAGACTTTGAGGTAAGGAATAGAATGTTCCTGGCTTAAAAAAAGACAACTTTGAATTACAGTTGCAGCAAATCAACACAATTTAGGTTATTTAGGTTTATATATGGGTTTCAATATATTCTATAATGTCTTTCATAAATTAAAAAAACCGGGCCTTAAGGAAGTTGTATCCCTTGACAAAATATGCTGCGGTTTAGTTTCAATGGTAACCAACAGTCAAAAAAGAATTGGTTTGATATAGATATCATCAAAAAACGATATATTTATTTTGAACAGTAAAAGCTTATACAAAAAAGTATGAGATTACATGTTAAGTACAACCAAATTATGTTCAAATATTAGTCTTTGGCAGGTTCATCAAATAAGGCTATAAGAGAAAGAAGGTAACCTAAACTCAAGTACCGGAACTCGTGATTCGTGAAGGCACAAGATAATCACGGGCACCTTCAAGAATGGATCTAGAAAGTATAGGAGTCTCAATCTACCTTACAATCATGAGGAAACATGATTAAGAAAAGAACAAAAGCACAAATTAGCTCCAGTATAAATCATAAGTAAAAGAAAGTAGTGGAGTACTAAAACCGTCACATGCACTGCGAATTTAATAGACTGCGTTAACTTACTAACTTAAACTATTTAAATGATACCCCCACAAAAGCATGGACATCCTCTAGGTATCTTCGGATAAGCTTGACCACTCTATGTCGCAACATTAGGTTGGAGCTCATCTGCTGCGCAAATCAAGGCATTGGTAATCCATAAGGTAGCTATATTGGATTATAGAAAACCAATTAAGTGTCTAGAATGAAATTTAGTTGTATTCCAAACCAAATTATTTGTTTGTTTTTAGTGGAGTTTTGGAGGGCTTTTATAATGATACGTATGTTTACTTTAATTAAATAAGATTAGTGTTCAAATTGTTTTTATCTTTTATAAGATTTGTTGTGATAAATAAAAGGAGGGATAAGACGTACTAAAAGATAAAAGATAAAATTGTTTTTATCCTTTATAATGGCTTCTTCTTTATCTTTAAAGAAAGTAGGACTCTTTAGTTTAGAGTAAGTAGGACTGATTTATCACCGTAGGATCGTCCCAAAAATGCTTTCTCCCGGACCGCCCACTCGAGTCATAACGTTATTCATTTTTTTATTAATCAAATTAAAAGCTGCAAAAGAAACACAAAAATCTATTAACTATTATTTAAAAAAATAATATTGAGTGCGGAGGGTGTATGCTACTTAGATTGTTTTGGATTAGGATGACCTTTGTTATATAAACATATGCATCAAATTCATTCATTTATCAGAAAATTTAAGAAGTCATTATCCTATCAAATATTGTATTTTTTTTATCTAAAAATATCCAAAAAGCAAATTCCACTATCTAGCAAAATGCTACGACGTAACAACCAGTCAATATTTCACTTCGTTGTTAGCTGATCTAGATTTAAATCCTCACATACAATGAAGGGTTCCTTATTTCCTAAACCATATGTATAAAAAGAAATAAAGAAATAAACATCAAAGCTCAAAGGTTACGAAATACACCTTCTCTCAAACTAAAGCAGGACTTCAGGATACACGATATTAGTTGTGTGGTTTGAAGAATCAGGAGGGATGATGACACTGATTCGTTTTGAAGAAGTGCATCTTGATAACGCCACATATAATTGACCATGGCTAAACACCTGGTTTCGCAAATCAATACCAACGTACTTAACAGACTGCCCTTGTGATTTGTTTATCGTCATTGCAAACGACAATCGAAACGAAAACTGTCGTCTGGTCATTTGAAATGGTATTTCATTGGTCGAAGGCGTTAATGATATTCTCAAGATAAAGCGTTCATTCCCTGCTTTTTCTCAAGTTAAGATTAGAACTTGCACCACGTGTGGCTTTGTGCACACAATCATCAAGCATGTGCCGTTACAAAGTCCATTTGTTGGCGCATATTTCTCAGCAACATTACTGGGCATCCCTTCTTGAGATTAAGCTTGAATGGAAGCAACCCAGAAGGATCGAGTGAGTTCAAGTACTCTGTCGGATAGCTATTTGTGTTACCACTATCAACAACACTGGCAGCGCCTAACTTGTCAGTACCTAAGCAAACAATTTCTTCCCCATGAAACATATCTAGTGCAGTATCATTTATAGTGCTAACATCATCATTGCGTGCTGAAAGGATAGTCCGCTCGGTCAAATAATTTGGGTCAGCTTCATACTACTCACTTAGATTGGGATATACATTATTTAGCAAGTCATGAAGATTTCTACAATTTTGAATCTCTGGCGGCAATTGAACACTTTCTTCTGGTTTCATTCCAACCTGAAAATTTCAAATGAGAGCATATGAGATAAGTGATTGTGTATAATTTAAAATGGTCAGCAAAAAGCATTATTTTTTTCAAGAAATTAAGTAATACCTCCATCAAGAAACTAGAGAATAACACGTTCTCTAGCAAGTCCTTGTCTAATTTCATATTTTGCACCAAAGATAAAACATTGACGTGTTTCCAGAGCAAAGACCTTCTCAGTGATGCACCTACAATATCCTCACGTTCACCTTGTGGTACAACTGGCAAAATTTGTCGAAAGTCACCGCCTAGAACAACAGTGATTCCACCAAATGGTATTTCATTGTTACAAACATCTCAGAGTGAACGGTCAACTACTTCAATACAAAACCTATGCTACATCGAGACTTCATCCCAATTTATCAATGTTACGGTTGATTTGTTCATCTTGTAAATCAAACTGGAGTTGGCATTGCTCCCAAATTAGTCTATTTCCAATCCCTTTGTTCCATTTTTTGAGTGGTCGGGGGATCGGGGGAAAGTCTTCTAGAGTTTTGTTTTTAGATTCCATGAGAAACTGCTCCAATAGATACAACCTGTAATCTGTCACCTACAGGAAAATTATGTATTAATTATATAATATAGGCTACATGAAGGAGGTATTAATATCTGTCACCTGCTCTTTTGATGGATTGGGAATGTTGAAGATAGTTCATAATTTGTGCGCTAGGTCGTCGCATATACTTGTTGAGAATCTATCCCACAACAGATGTGGTTGCACTAGATTGCATTCTAACAGAATAATGACGAACAATCTCCTTAGCTGATATCCAGTATTCATTATCGCCGCCTCTTCTAAAAAATGTATCCACTCTCCATCATCTTCAAGAAGTCCACGTGCAACACACGCAGCCTTGAATGTTGGATGAGGAATACATTCAAATTTGCGAAGGTCCTCAAATGATGTTGGGCCATTTAGGATGGTCAATAGAAGACACAGGTGAAACCTCTCTCTCTCGTTGGGCTTGACAAAATACATCCTGTCAATAGCATAACCACTGCTTCTTTTAGTCCATATCTTTTCTGTTTTGTGCCAAACAAAGTGCTCAGTGAATTCTTGGTAAGTATAGGCCCCGAGCATCTGGATTTGAAGCACAACAGTCAAAGAATGAAGTGAGACTCGACTTATGTCATTTCGCCCTCTCAAGAATATTCTCCATCGATTCCTTAGGGTTGAACACAACATGATGCGTACCTGGCAACAAATCATAACTTAACAGTATGGCATTCCAGTGTACCTTAATCGTATATTGATGAAATTTGTTTAATCAAGTGTTAAATACCTGGCAAGTGAAGAGATAACCTTACAACAGTTGGAAACTCTTCATGTAAGGAAAACCCAAATAGCCGCCAAGCTACTTCTGGTGGTCCAATATATCTGGCATGAATGTACTGTTTAATCAAGCCTCATTCCAGGTGTAAAAGACTTGCAATAACTCATCTGAGTTTTGCTGATGATGTTCTACTGTTTTGTAAAGGGGAAGCTGGCTCTATATTGGCTGTTAAGTCGGCAATCAATTATTTCTCTTCTCTCACAGGGCTGAAGATAAATACTCTGAAGACGTCTATACTCACTGGTAGTATGACAAATGATGATGGGCTAGCTCTTGCTTTGGGTTGTTGGGGTTCAACCGGGTCACCCCTCCCATAAAATATCCGGGGCTGCACGCCACTACGCTAGAATCGGCTCAAGGATTGCTTGCCACCGATTGAAAAATCACCATGAGAATGTCCAACCGGAAGAACAGGTGTCTTTATCTTATGCGGGCAGATTACAGCCTTATACGATCTATCCCCGCCCTCGTTTCATATATATTTGAGGCTTAAGACTTTTATCATTCCAAATTGGTGTTTTTGGACAAGGTCGCAAAAATCAGAATGATTTCGTGGTCCGGAGATTTGGTGCAAGTGAAGATGCATAAAGCAAGTCATGCAAATTTGAGGTTGCATAAAGAGGAAGGAGGACTGAGCATTATTGATCCTAGGGTATGGAACAAAGCAGCATACTGTGGGTTGGTATTTAAGGTTGCTACTAAGGAAGAAACTCTGTGGACGAAGTGGACTTGGGAGTACCACATTCGACAGAAACACTTCTGGACTATGAAGATTCCTTCGGATTGCTCGTGGGTGTGGAGGATTATACTGAAACATAGAAAGATTGCTCGGAAATATATTAGATGCTTGATTGCTAATGGAGAAGGAACAAGTTTATGGCACGATCCTTGGATAGCCTCTACGTTGCTAATCCACAATGCACAAGCTAGAAATTTCATCCATGAACCAGATGATGCTAAAGTAAGCGAGCTGATTACGAATGGTACTTGGAACGACAAGGTCCTCAACTTGCCAGATGGGGAGTTGAAATCAATAATCTTACAGACTCCCATCAATGTCAACATGGTTCAAGATTTGGTAGTGTGGACTGCTACAAGTTCAGGTAGGTTCTCCACAAAGTCAGCTTACATGTCCATCAAGAAGATGAGAGAAAAGGTTGGTTGGTACAAATTGGTGTGGGGCAAATATAATGTTCCGAAACATTCTTTCATCACCTGGCAACTGTTTGCGGGATGTTTGGCAACACAAGATCGACTGATTCACAGGAAGATTCTCTCTCACTCAGAGTGTTGTTTGTGTAACGACAAACTCCCAGAAAACTCGAAGCACCTCTACTTCAATTGTGCGTTCACAAACAAGATTTGGGCTGTGATTAAAGATAATCTGGGGTTGGGAGTGGTTCGCGAATCCACTGCAGAGTGGAAGTTTCTGTTGCGCAAGACAAGATCGAACACGATCTCAAGTGAGATAACAAGGGTGATGATTTGTGCAACTGTGTATGGGATTTGGAACGAGAGGAATAGCAGGAGGTTCAGGAACAGAGCTCATTCTGCAGAGTCGATTAGCAGCTACATCATGGAGAAGATGAAACATACTTGCATCGAGTTATCAAGTCCACTGATGACTCTTCTTCAGCGACTAGGTATTTGATTGCGAGACTGGGTATTGAGATCACAATAAGGCAGCGAGCGGCAGAGCTAGTTAAATGGACCAAACCACCTGTTGGTTTCGTCAAGATCAATTCGGATGGGTCGGTGACTGAAGATAGAGCTGGATATGGCGGTATACTGAGGAACCATGAGGGATCTCTAATACTCTTATACATGGGAAATGTGAACTTACGATCGGTGATTATCCAAGAGTTAAAAGGAATTGAGGCTGGTCTTCTGGCAGCTCTCAGTGTTAACTGTAAAATGATTCTGGTTGAATCTGATTCTCTAAGAGCAGTCCAAGTAATTAACAGACAGGAGCTGAGCCCTTGGTACTGTCTTGATACAGTGGAAGGCATCTGGAGGCTAATGAACCAATGTGGCTCGGTTAGTGTGTCCCATGTGTATAGGGAAAAGAATAGAGTGGCAGACCTGATGGCTAAGACTAGTACTACTCGGGATAGAATTATAAATCCTGGAGTTACTTTTGTAAGCATTCCTCCTCTTACGTATGAGTTTAATGTTATAGTAGAGGAAGATGTTATTGGTAAGTTATACCAGAGAGTTTGATTAATACAGGTTGGGGTCTGCCAAACCCCTCATAAACGTTTCAAAAAAAAAAATCTCATTTTCGCCGTCCAAGACCATTGTTGTTCTGTCATTGCCCTTGTAGATGTACTTGTGGATGTACTTAACACATTGCAATCCCGCACACACTTCGACATTAATGTGACAATTAAACATCCTCACCAACTGTGGATTATATGGGACAACGTTCTTATTGTTAACCTCTTTGTCTTTCACCATATAGACACGTCCCGTGTTACGACGCATATAAAGTGGATAACCATCATATAGCATGCAGGAAGAAGAAGTGTGCAGGAAAGTCTCAATGCAGCATAGGTTTTGTATTGAAGCAGTCGATCGTTCACTCCGGGATGTTTGTAACAATGAAAGACCATTTGGTGGAATCACTATTGTTCTAGGCGGTGACTTCCGACAAATTCTGTCAATTGTACCACAAGGTGAACGTGAGGATATTGTAGATGCATCACTGAGAAGGTCTTTGCTCTGGAAACACGTCATTGTTTTATCTTTGGTACAAAATATGAGATTCGACAGTGACTTGCCAGAGAACGTGTTGTTCTCTAATTTCTTGATGGAGGTATTACTTAATTTCTTGAAAAAACTAATGTTTTTTGCTGACCATTTTAAATTATACACAATCACTCATCTCATATCCTCTCATTTGAAATTTTCAGGTTGGAATGAAACCAGAAGAAAGTGTTCAATTGCCGCTAGAGATTCAAAATTGTAGCAATCTTCATGACTTGCTACATAATGTATATCCCGATCTAAGTGAACAGTATGAAGTTGACCCAAATTATTTGACCGAGCGGACTATCCTTTCAGCACGCAACGATGATAATAGCACTATAAATGATATTGCACTAGATATGTTTCCTGGGGAAGAAATTGTTTGGTTAGGTGCTGACAAGTTAGGCGTTGCCAATGTTGTTGATAGTGGTAACGCAAATAGCTATCCGACAGAGTACTTGAACTCACTCGATCCTTCTGGGTTGCCTCCATTCAAGCTTACTCTCAAGAAGGGATGCCCAGTAATGTTGCTGAGAAATATAGCGCCAACAGATGGACTTTGTAACGGCACGCGCCTGATGATTGTGTGCACAAAGCCACATGTGGTGCAAGTTCTAATCTTAACTGGAGAAAAGGCAGGGAATGTACGCTTTATCCAGAGAATATCATTAACGCCTTCGACCAATGAAATACCATTTCAAATGACCAGACGATAGTTTCCAATTCGATTGTCGTTTGCAATGACAATAAACAAATCACAAGGGCAGTCTGTTAAGTACGTTGGTATTGATTTGCGAAACCAGGTGTTTAGCCATGGTCAATTATATGTGGTGTTATCAAGATGCACTTCTTCAAAATGAATCAGTGTCATCCTCCATCCTGATTCTTCAAACCACACAACTAATATCGTGTATCTTGAAGTCCTGCTTTAGTTTGAGAGAAGGTGTATTTCATAACTTTTGAGCTTTGATGTTTATTTCTCAATTTCTTTTTATACATATGGTTATGAAATTAGGAACCCTTCATTGTATGTGAGGATTTGAATCTAGATCAGCTAACAACGAAGTGAAATATTGACTGTTATGTCGTACCATTTTGCTAGATAGAGGAATTTGCTTTTTGGATATTTTTAGATAAAAAAAAATGCAATATTTGATAGGATAATGACTTCTTAAATTTTCTGATAAATGAATGAATTTGATGCATATATTTATATAGCAAAGGCCATCCTAATCCAAAACAATCTAAGTAGCATACACCCTCCATAAGTACTCAATATTAATTTTGTAAATAATAGTTATTAGATTTTTGTGTTTCTTTTGCAGCTTTTAATTTAATTAATAAAAAAAAATGAATAACGTTATGATTCGAGTGGTGTAGCCACGGGTTAATTTCTAGTCTATATAATAAAATAGCTTGGTTTTTAAATGGTTTGTGTGAAGCCTACTTTGGATGGCTAATAGTTAATACAATCAGTACATCTGATGGTAGACCGGCACGAGTAAAAAGTAAATTGATTCTAATTAGGAAACAATCTTTATGAAAATGTACTCAAAGAAAGTACTACTAACTTATCTAGAATTTATGAATCTTATCTAAATAACTTATATAACTTATATAAATTCTAATTTATCTAAATTTATACTTGGTTTTTAAGTGGTTTGTGTGAAGCCTACATCGGATGGCTAATAGTGAATACAATCAGTACATCTGACGGTAGACCGGCACGAGTAAAGAGTAAGTTGATTCCAATTAGGAAACAATCTTTATGAAAATGTACTCAAAGAAATTACTACTAACTTATCTAAAATGTATTAAACTTATCTAAATAACTTATCTAACTTATTTAAATTCTAACTTATCTAAATTTATCTAAAACAGCTTGGTTTTTAAGTGGTTTGTGTGAAGCCTACATCGGATGGCTAATAGTTAATACAATCAGTACATCTGACGGTAGACCGACACGAAAAAGAGTAAGTTGATTCTAATTAGGAAACAATCTTTATGAAAATGTACTCAAAGAAATTACTACTAACTTATCTAGAATTTATGAAATTATCTAAATAACTTATCTAACTTATTCAAATTCTAACTTATCTAAATTTATCTAAAGTTATCTAAATTCTAACGTGCTGATGATATTAATTCTCATAGCCTTCTTATCGACAAACTCTTCGGAGAGTATTTCCCTGGTGTTGTGAATCCTCTATATAATAAAGCACAATTTTTATGAAAATGTACTCAAAGAAATTATTACTAACTTATCTAGAATTTATGAAACTTATCTAAATAACTTATTTAACTTATTTAAATTCTAATTTATCTAAAGTTATCTAAATTCTAACGTACTGATGATATTAATCCTCATAGCGATGGCTAATAGTTAATACAATCAGTACATCTGACGGTTGACCGACACGATTAAAGAGTAAGTTGATTCTAATTAGGAAACAATCTTTATGAAAACGTATTCAAAGAAATTACTTCTAACTTATCTAGAATTTATGAAACTTATCTAAATAACTTATCTAACTTATTTAAATTCTAACTTATCTAAAGTTATCTAAATTATAACGTACTTATTATATTAGTTCTCATAGCCTTCTTATCGACAAACTCTTTGGAAAGTTAATAAAACAACTTGGTTTTTAAGTGGTTTGTGTGAATCCTACATCGGATGGCTAATAGTTAATACAATCAGTACATCTGACGGTAGACTGACACGATTAAAGAGTAAGTTGATTCCAATTAAGAAACAATCTTTATGAAAACGTACTCAAAGAAATTACTACTAACTTATCTAGAATTTATGAAACTTATCTAAATAACTTATCTACCTTATTTAAATTCTAACTTATCTAAATTTATCTAAAGTTATCTAAATTATAACGTACTGATGATATTAATTCTCATAGCCTTCTTATCAACAAACTCTTTGGAAAGTATTTTTCTATGTTGTGAATCCTCTATATAATAAAGCAGTTTGGTTTTTTATGGATTTATATCAAGCGGTCAGGGAGAAAATAGTCTTGGCATGATCTAATGGTAATTATAACACTTACTAATACCCACAAAATTAGGAAATAAGAATAAGAATCCTTTATCGGGCTAACTCTCTTTTCCTTCAAATCACTTTTAGTTTTGGGATGATCTGACGGTAATTATAACACTTACACTTATACGAAATTAGAAAATTATCTCTTTTTTCTTCAAATCACTTTTAGTTACCTATAAACAAATCAGTTTTAGTTACCAGAAAAAATAATAATAAAAAAAAAAAAAAAAAAAAAAAAAAAACACACACACACACACACACACACACCCTACATCTTTCACTCTTTCCTCTTCCTCACAAAGATACCTTACAACCCTTTCTTCTTCCTAACCAGTAAGGTAACACCCTTCTTTTCACCCTGTCACGTTTGAGTGCAAGGATCTCCCAACGCAATCCTCAGTTTAAGGTAAAAAAAATCTCATTACTTCGTTGTCAGTGAGTTTTGTTGCTTTTTCCACACTATTTTCTTAGTAACCTTCTTCAATACTATCTTCTTCTCTTTAGTAAGAATTCTTAACATGATTTATCTATCTCGGTTCTCTCCACTGCGTCATGCTCTCTCCACCACTCTTAGTCTCTTCTTCAACAGGTAATATTAATTTGTATTTAGTTTACATAGTGGTTCAGTGCATAGTTTTATGGGCGTAATGAAAACCATGCCTTTAACACTCAATTTAGATTTCGTGGGATGGGATTTTGGCAAAATCCATTGATACATGAATTAATCTTTTCTATTGAATAAGATTTCTCGGGATTAAACAACAGTTGTGAAGGCAAGTACATTTTAACGTCATTTTCTTTTAATTGTTCAAGTTTATTTATATGCACAGAACAACAAAGAATCTACATTTATTTCGGTATGTACAGAGTGCAAAGACTTCAACGCTTCTTTTGCAAGATTGAACTAATCAATGGAAGGTTTACGTGTTGTTGAATGGGAACTTTTTCAATCAATATGACTGAGAACGTGTCTGAGTTACAAGAAAATGTAAGAGTGAAGAATTAGCTATAATGGAAGCAAGTAAGTTAGTGGAAAAGTTATTTTTCACTATTTATATTTGAAAAGCTATGTCTTATTTGTCTGTAGATGTATGCTTCATTTTGTGCATATTGTAGTTGTAAAGACGTGTAGAGTGGAAAACTAAATGTAGAAGAATGTATCGTTTCCCAATCCCAAATGTTTGTGCTGGACTCATTTTCCATATTTATTGTGTTGCATAAGTGCATGGTCAAGGATGCAACAACAACCAAAAGAGTATAAGTCAAGGCACAAGTAGAACTTCTACTTCTTATGATATCATCACTTGAGTATCGAGGATCAGTATCCTCTCTTCTTATCAGATTTTTGAATCCTCATAATTTATAATATGATATTTTAGTTTCGATAAATTTTTATATTAAGGTTGTAGTTTCTTGGATGCTTTCAGCTTCTTTGTATTGTGACTTTGTGTGCATTTATTAGGACTTCATAACCGTACCTCACAGTATATGAATTTAGTTATCATTTGACAGTTATTAATTATGTTAAATCCAGGTACAAAGGATTGTGGGTTGAATTAAAACCAACATTTTGAGAATGTGACACATGAAGACTACCTCACACTAAGATCAGAACAAGTAGATAAAGGTAGGCAAGAAAGCACCATCTTCATAAGATACAATTGAGTTGCATATTTGGGTCAGAAGTTTGGAAACTAATGGTTTATATCCTTGGATTGTATAACGAACATAGCTGGATTGACAAAATATTATATTTTCATCATTGAATTGTAAAAGGTTGGCTATGGCTTTGTGATTAAGATTAGTTGCAAGAAGTGGCTATAGAAGTTCAGATTTCATTGTCAATTGGGCTCACTTTTTAATAGCTAGCTACTAAACTGCCCCATGTTGTCTTGAGCATTGGTTGTGGGCTGTCTTTAGCTTCTTACGCAGTAGTGTTGGTTACATATATACTGGATTTAGCAAGGATCCATTTTGTTTTTACTTATTAATGGATCTATGACTTTTACTATTATTATATTTATGCAAGAACTATCCAATGAAGGAAATAAAGACGACAATATTTTGGCAACTGACAAATTCCCCACCTATTGAAGTTTGCAAATTGGGTATTAGAGGCATTAAGAGCAAATTTTGGAAGTTCATTTGAGTAGCAAACCTATTCCCAGTGGTATCTTTGAGTGGCAGATCGAACTATTCCCAGTACAGTAGTATCTTTGAGTAGAAAACTTATAAATTTGTTTACAATAGCCATGTTTTAATTGGGCCTATTTGAAGCTCCATGGGGTCTATATTGGTCATTTGAAATATCTTTGTCCGTTCAATGTAATGACATGCATAATTTGTAGTGCATCTTACATATGATCTCTTATGCATTTTTGTAGTAATTGTGCAATGGAGGTAATTAATTAGATACATTGAATTCATTTAGCTAGTGTCTTCGAACTTTTGATGTTGACAAAATCAAGAAAACTTGAGAACTTTTTGTTACTTCAGCAGTTCATATTAGTTACTGCTTTTGTTGTTGGTTGTTGACACTTCATTTGGCAGTCCATTGGATTGTAGACTTGTAGACATATCCTTTAGCAGAAAACATTTGATATCAATTTGGGATCTTAGTTGTTTGATCCAAGCATGTTCTACCGCAGGACTATCTGCAGAACTATTGATGATAATAATTATGTGCTCATGATTGAATAAGCTAATCTCGCTATGTATTTAGCAAGATTAAAAACAAGTAAGCCAAAAGACCCACAAAATTTCTCTCAAGAAGATTGTCATTGGCAAAAATTGCATTTGCTTGCTTAACGATGCGGATGGGGTGTGCTTCAATGTTCAGCCTAAGTATACACATGTGCGACAAGTTCTCACCAAGAGCCTAATAGTGCTCCAACAGTGTTTGTATAACCCTTGAGCTTTAGGTTCTTATTGATAGCAATATATACCTTGGATTATAGGAGTTTGTTATTGACTTTTTATTTATTTTTCTAATTCTTATAAAGGGACTTAACAACTATTCAAGTTTTGTTGGCATAAGACATATTTACTCATTGGATTTGAAGCACTTGTGGGTGCATTACGTTTATGGGCATATTGCCGTGTGAATTGAGTATGTATGATGTACAAAAGTTTAATTTAAATGTAAAATAATAGTGGAAACACTTTTGATTTTTTTCCCAATAAAATTAGGGTTAAAATAATAAATTGACACGATTTTATTTTGCTAAATTCACCCATAATGACTCGAGTGGCATAGCCACGGGTTAAATTCTAGTCTATATAATAAAGCAGCTTGGTTTTTTATGTATTTATATCGAGTGGTTGGGGAGAAAGCAGTTTTGAGATGATCTAACGGTTGTATATCAAGGGTTTTCAATATTGAAATAGAAACCCCTAAAAAATTAAATATCAGTAAAAATCAAACTAAATAAGATTTTCCAATATCAAAAACTCTAAAATTCTACACCCACCGTAAACTCTCTCGCCAGAAAGTTCACGATTTTCAACCCAAAAAAAAAAAAAAAAAAAAACTCAAGGGTGCTTCTTTTTTGCCCACCAATCTATCGGTTTTCTCCACCTCTCCAAGTTCTCTCCACCATCAACAGGCAAGATTAATTTGTATATTACATAGTTTGCAAGTGTATGTATTTGGAATCCCGTTACTTGACAAGAATTTACATGTGAATTTTTCTTCCACTATCACACTGTTCTGCATGTGGGTTTTTCTTCCACCCAAACTCTATGCAATATAGAATTATTTTTATATATGAAGAAAGTGGATTCTTAAAATCCTCCATACTAGGACTGATTCCCGGGGTCGTCACACTCATCCTCCACTTCTTAATAGAGCTCCTGTAATATTTAATGGAGCTCTACATTGGATGATTAACGATGAATACTACAAGAGATTGTTTGGGAATTGGCCGCATTTGCATTAATTTGTATATAACACTTAAAAGTTTGTAGAACATGATTGAAGGAGGTGAATTTTTTTGGAAAATTTAAACAAAAAATTGGAATTAAACTCTATTTGTTTCCAATACGTTCTAATTTTTTCTAAAAGTATTAGACATTGTATTTAAATGGCTAATAACTGAGCTCTTGGGACAAAATGCATGCATGTAAAGAATTTTATGGGTTCGGGAATAGGTACATTTCTTATCTATTCCTTAGTGGATTCATGTGATGGATATAATGGGAGTAGAATTTCATTATAACAAACTCAGCAGTCTTAGGTATGAGACATGTAAGTTCTTGGTTGTTAATACCAATTCAGTATGCCCTCAAGATATAAGCTGGTAAACTCTAGCCACGTACCTTTGTTGTTTTGTTACCGCTAGAAATAGTTTCATTGTTTTGTTACTGATATATGCTTGGAGAACACTACTTAGAGTTTTGAACTCTCTAAATTAATGTAAAAGCAATCAAGGTTCCTTACTCACGATCTTCGTTTCGTAGAGTTTGAATAAGGATTCGAACTAACCTAAAGCTTAGAACAACTAAAAATTAGATGTTACAATAAAGGGAAATTAAGGAGTAAAGATATAATTAAATGTTAGATTTTTCCTTCCTACACAAACATTAATAAAAACATTAACAATGAAAACATGCTCTTAATACCGAAATAGAAATTTGAAAGAGAAGTTGGAGAGTTAATCCTCCTCATGTGAAACTATCATTAGTGTTGATTTGAAAAAGGTTTTGATTCTTCCTAGACTCATAGACAAGTCCCTAACGGAAAAATAGATTTGATCCCTAGCATGCATGGCTCACTAAAGAGCTCATACATGCTAGCAAGTGAAACCAAACAATGACTTATCTCTAAGCTCATTGCTTGATTCCTAACTAAACTCTACACCAACTACCATTTTGGGGTAGGATGTAGAGTTAGTTGTTCTTCCTAAACCTACCAAACCAACAACAATTAGTTTACCCTCACATGAGTTAGATTAACTCCCCAAAAGGGAAGTTAGCTCATGATCCTTGGGACAAGGATTTATGAACTAAGAAAAAAACACAAAAGAGAAAGAAAGAGAGAGAGAGAAGCAATATCAACAACCAAACTCACTTCTAATTTTATTTCTAGAAGAACAAGTGTTCCTCCATTAAAACTATTACAAGCTTTTTTTTATCAAAACTAAAAACTAACTTCTCCTTTTCACTAAGGAACTAAAATAATGTCATGTGAGGAAAATAAGTCAAGGGAGTAAATGGAGTGTCCCCACATTTGTCTAATTTCTTCTCCATTTGAGAGAAATCTCATTTCCTCCCACGTGAATTATCAAACCACATTGATTCATTTTTATCTACCACATTAAAACAAAGTGACACCTTGCCTTTTTTCACTATTAACACCTAATCTAATTTATTATATGCAAGGTGTCAACTTTGCACCAATAATTTGTTATCTTTGTCTTGACATGCTCCATTATTGATGACTCATCTAATCTTGTGGCCCCGCATAGTGGGTCCATGTGCAGTCCAGTGGCGGTCCGGTATTTTGGGCAGTGTTACAATTTCCCGCCTATGCGTAGAGTTCATCACCCTGATTGTCTAAGCATCTCTCGTGTCGCATTCGGAGTCCTGGTTCGAGAGGTAGGAGCTTTGGAAGTTTGATGCTTCTGTGTGGATTTGGGAGAATTCGTATATACGCCGTTCCTCGTGCTTTATTTTAGGTTTAACCAATATTTCCATGTTTACTGCAAATACCTGCAAAAGTATGAAAATATATTTATTTCATGATTATTAAACACATAATTAACCAAATTTATATGTCTCAATGGGGTTTCATAATACACTTTTGGGTGCTTATCAGTTACCACAATAAATAGTTTGCAATACATTTCCCCCCCCTTTTCCAGGTTGTTATTTTCCTTTATTTGCAACCATTGTATAGGTTGGGATGTATAATCATGGACTTATAGAGGTTGTTGAACATGCGTGGGTTTGATTATTTTGTATTAAAAGATGGAAAATGCTTATAACTAATATGGGCTTATGATCATTTGAGAATAATTTTGATATACTTGGTATTTAGACTCTCAAAACAATGGTTCTCAATGTAGATAATTTGGTTTGAGGAGCTTTTGTTGAGCTCTATCCTCTTTTTTTTATTAAGCTCTATCATACACAGTGGATATTTGTGATTAATGTGCGCGTCTTAATTCATATTTACTTGAAAATTGGTGGTGCTTAGGATGCGGGGTATACTTAATAAGTCCATATAATATACTTATATATAAGTTGTTCTTCCTGCCTGATAGATATGATGTTCCACACATCTCAAAGCTCCTAAATCCTTATATAGCATTAGGCGTTGTACATCTCAATTAGATATATAGATATATGCATGTTTTTAATACAATAGAAAATTCTCACATGTAAATAAAATGTGTGAGGACTGTTGCTCTTTCAAGTAAATTCAATAGATATTATTTTTTGTACACGTTTTTTATAAGGTGTTAATATGTGGATTATGCTTTTTCTCTTACACATGGGAATCTATTATGCATAGTGTAACAAATTCTTTTGTTAGTCGATGGTAACAATTTTTTGTGGATGTTTCAAAAGAATGATAATATATTATTATTATTATTATTATTATTATTATTATTATTATTATTATTTTTGTATGGATATGGTTTGAAAGGAAAAGTACTAACACATTCGTAGACCAACGAATGGTAGAACTATGAGGAAGGCCAATAGGAGAACGTGTACTTGGAGCAGCTTATACGAGTTTTTTGGCTCTGCATGACAAACGTAGTAGATGAACTTACAACACTTCATTTTCAAAAGCAGATAACAAGTGGGTCATGGAAGTACTAGCTAATTATGATGCTTTTGTTAATGTAAAGTGTTCCATCTCTAATATCTTTATTAGGTTCTCCTTCTTGCGCTATGCTCTTTAGTATATTGTACTTATATTATGCACCGAAGTGGAAGCTGGATTTTAGTTTGATGTAATAGGGATTATATATACAAATGTTTTTTTTTTTAAATTTAACATGTGTATAAATATTGATTAAAGGATCGTGGTTAGTTATTCAATATACATACTTCATAGTGTTGCTCAGTTCTATTGATTGTCTTCTTAGACATTGTTTAAGTTGTTGTATGCTATATCATGTATAATATCAATATGACACATACATGTTCATTTTAGATGTCAAAAAATAGTGGAAACCATGCCAAATTGGTGTAAAATGCATGCTGTGTTTAAACATACATTTAATTTAATACATTCACCCCTAATAACAATTGAGTGACATCACCACAGGTAATTCTAGAATATATAATAAAGCAGCTTGGTTTTTTATGCATTTAATTATATCAAATGGTCCAGGAGAAAGTAGTTTTGAAAAATCTAATGATGAGATAATCTAATCGTAATTATGGGTATTAAAGTCAATTTATGTTTTAGGAGTTTTAATTTTCTTAAACTATTACTAATCACTCAAAAAAGTAGTTAAAAGGAGATTGACTTTTGTTAATCTCTTCGTGGCTTCTTCATCTTCTCTCCCTTTCTTTATAAAGCAAAAGGTTCTTTCTTCCCAAGCAGCAAGGGTCTATTAGTTAGTTCATCTCCAGAAAATAATATATAGATGGTGTTGTTCTTCAAAAAGTGGAGTGTGTTTCGTAATATCCTCAATATAACGGAGCTCCCCCAGTGTAGAAATTTCTCTATAATTGTCGTTCTCTTTCTTTTGATAAGTTTTTGAACTGTGTTAGTTGTATGAGTTTTGGAAGAGTGTACCGTATGTAGCCAGCAAGCACTATATATAGACAGTATTAATTCCTCTTGCATTTTTGAAAAAATAAAAATAAAAATAATTTTTTTTATTTTTTGGGTATCATGCTTACAATCCCAAACTTCGATGGAATTGGTGTTATTAGCCTATTAGGATCAGTATTTATTTATTTACAAAGTAGGATCATTGCAAGCTAGCTATATGTATGCAATACATGTACATGCTTCATTGCTTCTTCTCTATCTTTTTTAACAAATTATTTTTTCTGATCTTTTTAAGATTTTCCTTTCTTTATTTTTTTTAAGTGTCAAAAAGTTAAAGAGAACCATAGCCCATACGCCACTAAGGTGTCATGTGTAGCATTGTAACACCTCGAGATAATTAGGTGTAACATCTTATATTTTTAGTTAAAATGTTCTAATAACCAGTGTTCTTTGGTTCGATCTTTCGAAGTAAAATAGCTTGATTTTTTGAAGTTGTTATATTATACAGGCAAGGGCAAGGCCAAAGAGAAAACACTTTTGGCATAATCAAACGATAAAGTGAGATTAACAATTAAGAAAATAAAGGATTACCCATATGGTTTTCTTAACACTTTGTGCATCTATCATATCGTGCGATTAAAATTATGCTTCCACGAACTCTTCATTCATTCATCAAAAGTAGTCTATATATATATATATATATATATATATATATATATATATATATATATATATATATATATATATATTATGAAATCAATCCTCATTCAATGGAGTGGATCTTGAGTTCTATTCATCCATTTTCTTCCAATAGTTGTCTCCTCTCCCACTAAAAAGCGCAGCTAAGAACCTTAAAAATGTACACACTGTTAAAAATAATGGCATGGCCTCAAAACTTTATGATAGCTAATTAAAAGAATTTGGTCGCCTTCAAAACTCAGGAATAATGTAATGACTTAGGTAGTGGCTTGGAGTTATGAGAGTATGTTGCTTCTCATACAAAGTTCAACCATTGGAGTAACCAGCGAATGGTATATAGACCCCGGCCCTCTCAAAACAGGAGCTTCTTTTATAATTTAATTTATTCTTTTGTTGTTAAATATATGTCAAATTTTTTGTATTCTTTGCCTTTTTTCTGTTATAATTTGGCTTTGCATGGAAATACGTGATTGATAATGGAGTAATTGCTTCATATATTTGGGAAGTGGTGCACTATAAGTGAGAGCCCCCATGTTAAGTCTATACTTTGTTCAAAACAAAATTTGAGCTTAGTTAAAAAATTGAGCACGCATAAAATAGGAGCAATGTACAAAATGTACAAAACTAACAATGTTGCGCATGAGTTGCTAAGGTCTTTGTGTAAGCAACTGTTTCTTGCAAAAAAATTAGTGTAAAATGATAAATTTAGACATGCATTTATTTTGCTAAATTTACCCTTAATGACAATCCAGTGGCATCGCCACGGGTTAAATTCTAGTCTATATAATAAAGCAACTTGGTTTTTTATGCTGTTATATCGAGCGGTTAGGGAGAAAACAGTTTTGAGATGATCCTATGGTGATAAATCAATTTCTTTTAAGAGTTCTACTTACTCTAAACTAAATAGTCCTAAAACTTGCCAACAAAATCACCACTCGAAATCAATTTATTTTAAGAGTCCTACTTACTCCAAAAAAACTTGTTAACAAAATCACCACCCGAGATAAAAACCCCTGCATTGGAAACCAATAGTTCCGTTTGTTCTTAAGAAAAAAAAATAAAAGAGTTGTGTACTCTTCATTGAAAACCAAAATTGTTTATCGAATTTTTTTCCCATAGGTTTGGTTCCTTAGATTAAGTTTACTTCATTCCAACTTAGTGTACATGACAATGACTTCTAACCCTTGAGCTTTTGGTTCTTATTATATATATATACTTTGGATTATAGGAGTATGCTATTTGGAGAAGGATCGGAAAATTAGTATCATAAACAATTCAATTCCCTTTCAATTCCTAAGGTGCGCACATACTAATATATGGAGGTCACTGTAAGTAAGCAAAAGAAGAAAAAGGTTAAAAACATGGCCAATAGGTCACCTAGCTTAGTGGTAATTCTAAGATTCTTGAGAAAACATATCTACGCAGGATAGTATAACATGGTTAAAGCAAAACTTCATAATTGGTTAATCGATTTGATAGCAATAGTTGTACCCTCTTTATATATCCATAGATCCATAGGAATTGATAACATTCTTCCACTTCAATTGATTTTAATTTTAATCACATGGAATATAATAATTGAAAGAATTGGAGTTTGGTTTTCATTCAATTTTCCCATAAGGATGTGAGGATGGAGCGTTCGTTGATGTAAAATAATAAGTTTACTTATCAATGTTTGATTATCAGCCACAGATAAGGCACCACCTGCAAGTGCATTTGATGTTTCTATTGTCGACGCACCACCTAAATCTACCAATGAACCTACTACATCTGTTCAGGTATTTGAAGTTCCTTTTTCACAGTTTGGTTATGTTTGATTCTTACAAGATTTCAAACTTTTAAATTTTGTAACAAATAAAAACTCTTTTGTTAATTTGACAATGTCCTCATTTAATTTTTTTTATGCTGCTTTTCATGTACTTGCATCATGCAGCAAAGAGAATTGGATTATATAAATCGAGTATGTGACCATAAACAACGGATCATTGACCATGTACTTGCTACCCTTGCTAAGGTATGTAACATATATACGTTCATTATATGCGATGGTTGTTTACTGCCTTCTGATAGTTATGTTTTATCAAGTATAAATGCAAGTTTTGGAAAAACAAGGAAATGAAGGCCATCAAGTCCAATCACCTCCTGTGGAAAATGAGGTTGTAGTTACTCCTTCACAATCCACTCTTAATGTTAGTCCGACCAATGCTTTTACACCCTCTCAGCCTTCTCGGTGCAAGTTGTCCCAATGTAATAGAAGAGAAAAAGAGCTCATAAGTGGTAGAAGCAGCAAGCGAACAAGAAGGAACTTAGAAGCAGGCCTTCAAAATATACCTGTGTCCATGTCTTTCCATATGTAAGTTTCATTTCTTTGTGTGTTTTCTATAGCATTGTTTTCAGTCAAAAATATTTCCATTCCTAGCCCATTATGATTTTTTTTTCTACATGTTAGTGACACCCAAAACGAAATGGAAGTGGATGATCTTAGTGTTAGTCCGATCAATGCTTATACACCTTCTCAGACTTCTCGACGCAAGTTGGCCCAACACAATATATAGAAGAGAAAAATAGCGCATAAGTGGTAGAATGAACAAGCGAACTAGAAGGAACTTAGAAGTAGACCTTCATAATATTCCAATATCAATGTCTTCATAAATGTAAGTTGAATTTCATTGTGTTTTCTATAGCATTGTTTTCAGTAAAAGAATATTTCCATTCCTAACTCATTAGGATTTTTTTCCTACATATTAGTGACACCCAAAGAAAAATAGATGTGGATGATTATTTTCAGCCTCTTACAGTTGTTGTCAATATGGAAGAACCTGCTAATATGCATAACAATGTCCGCCATTATCTTGGAAAGATGGATGTGGAATGCTCATTTTGTAAAGCTCTGCACTAGAAAGATGAAAGGCTACCAAATACATCAGTCAAAAGACCCTTTTTCGAGATGTGTTGCAAACAAGGAAAAGTCAGTCTTCCTCTACTTTGTCCATTGCCTCCTGCGATCCAAGATCTATATGATGGTAGTGACGCCAAAGCCAGGTCGATCGTTTAGACAACATCTTCGTAAGTCTTGGGCCTGTAGACAACATCTTCGTAACTTGTGAGAAGGAGTTCGGGTCGCCTAGATCCCTCCTTTTTTCTTGGGCCTGATCCTGTTGGGCCGGTAGACATGAAGTCTTGGTCTCTTTTTTGTTGTTGGGATTGGCTAAGTTGTTAGTTCATGGACATGTTTCTAGCGTAGAAAATAGCTTGTGTACGGTCCATTTTGGGCTTCCGCTAGATTTAGATTTGTAAGCCTATGTAAAAGCGGATGTTAGTGGATATGTCTATGTAAGCAGTTCTTGTTTTTAATACAGGTGAGGGTCTGCCTAACCCTAGCTTATTTGTTGGAAAAAAAAACATATTCGTAAGTATAACTTGGCTAATGCATTTACCAGTCTCCGTTGTCAACCGAATGATCGGATATTTAGCGGTAGCGGTCCTATTCCATTCACCGTTCATGGTGAGTTACACCATCAAATTGGATCATTACTACCAGAACCTAAGAACGATCCGACTTATGCTCAGCTCTATGTTTATGACCCAGCCAGTGCCCTTGATGTGCGTCATCGCCGAAATCCAGAATTGAGATGTGATGTTTTAGATGTCATTCAAAGTACACTGTCAAATTGTAATAGATTTGCTAAAAAATTCATCAAGCATATGATATATTGAGTGCTCGCACAGCTAAGGAAAATGACGTGGCAGCTTATCTCCATTATAATACATCAACTGACCAACGGCGATACAATCTTCCTTCAGCAAATGAAATTGCAGTTGCTATACCTAGGGATGGAACTGAAATCAAAAGCACAAGAGATATCATTCTTATTATAGATCAGGTAATGCACTGAAGCAGATTGATGAATGTATAGTAATCCCGCTTATCTACCCCTGCATTATCCTTTGTTTTTCCCTCGGGGTGAGCTTGGATGGTCAACCGAAATGAAATTTTATGATGCCAATGACGATGATTCAAGGCGATTGACTCAGATGGTGTTCTATGCTTATCGTTTGTTCAATGTCATACTGAATACTCAGAAATACTCCATGGTGGAAAATTATTTCAGGAGCTTCTGTGTGATGCTTGGGCTTCTACTGAGCAAAATCGGCTATACTATCATTATACCCACCAAAAGGATCTTCGTGCTGAAGTGTACATGAGTTTGACAGATTTAGCTAAGGGTACGGATCCTGATCAGGTTGGTCAACGATTTATTTTGTCATCATCGTTCATTGGAAGTCCAAGGTACATGTATGAGATCTTCCAAGACTCGATGGCTATAACACGTTACAATAAGCATCCAAATATATTCCTTATGATGACGGCTAATTGATAAAACGTAAAAATGACTAGTTTACCTACGAAATGAACTATAAAACTCAAAACGTAAGTAAACTAAAACTATTTTATGTGCCTAAATTTTATCAAAGATTCTACTCTCAATCCTATGAGATATAGTGGAGTAGAGTGATTCATTCCACTCCTAGTCCTTCCGCATGCTGTGTTCTCTACGTATAAGGACTCTTAACTAAAAAGTATAATGAGAGATTTACGAAATGGCAACTAGACTACGATGCAACTACCCACAAGATGCAACTAGTCGACTATCAAAACAACTATGGGAATGCTACGTTGATTCTATGATAAGGAGTTAGAAGGGGATTGATTCCACCTTAACTCGACTTAATCCTACTAACGACGAATCGTCATAATCCGAATTGAATGAATCGCTAACAATATGGTTACTCCTAATCCCTAATTACACATGGCATTTCTACCAATTCATAACTAGTATGTGAACGATTAAACCCATTCTCATGGTGAACTAATCGTTTCTAGAGTGGAAAGGAAATTACGACGACTCTACGATAATCGGAATCAAGCTTTCATCAAGGCTTCTCAACCCCTCAATGGAGGTTTAGCCGAGAATCATCACGCTATCATTCCCAATGGAATTCAAACAAGACATGATATAAAGAATGAAACTTTGCTTGTTTAAACCCAATTCAAAACTACTAATGCAATAATTAAATTAAACTAATAATGGCAATTACTTGAATCTACGAATTGAAACTAAACAATTAATGGAAATGAAACTAACTTATGGAGAACACTATTTTATTAATCTAATGAATAATAAAACAATGATTCAAATACTAAATTAATAATCTAACTAATCTAAGTCTAGCTATCTACGTAATAAGGAAAATTAGATCTAAACAATTGTAAATGACAAGAATCGAAATTGACAAACTAGCTATTTTATTAATCAAACTAATTAAGAATAATGATTCTAAGAGTTTAATCTAAAACAAGAATTGAATTTAAACTAAACTTAATTTTATTACATGAAAACTAGATCTATAATTATCTATATTTTTAGGTCTAACTAGCTACCATTAACAAAGAGTGAAGCTTTCGTTTTTTATACTTTCAGATCCAAAAATCGTGCATGGGCTTGGAGCCATGTTTTGGGCCAGAGAATCAGGCCCAAAACCCAATTCTTTCAGTCCAAAAAGGCCTCTTCAGCTGCAGTTGGCTTCAACAGACTTTTTGTCCACTTCTGCTCCTCTGATTGGATCAAGGCTTATACCATTGGAAAGCTCTTTCCGAGCCGGTCGTTTTGACATAAGGTAGGCCCCATTCTGAGGTCTGAGTCCAAAGATACGGCCTTCGAAAGTTCTGCTGACTTGTGTGCTCTTTCTGCCCGCGTCGACTTTTCAGCCTTTGATCGGGCTTTAGAAAGGCTTTGTCTTCTTGAATCTTGGCCTTTAGTCACGGAACTCCTTAGTAACCGACATTTTCTCCTTTATCTCGCTAAAGTGGCACATTTCTACACATAATGGACTTTGAAGCCTGAAATGCATAAAAACACGTAATCAGTGTTAACTCTTAATTATTACTCACATAATTGGTCTAATAGTATGACTGTTACAGGGTTAAAACTACAGTTTTGGGCTCTTATCACTAATCCTTGATCACTGGCCAGAAATGAAAGAAGCCCTTTTGAAGAACCAAAATACGTTTGATCAACCTGATGTTCTTGCTCATGTTTTTGAACTGAAGAGAAGAGCTTTAATGAAATTTATCAAGAAGAAAAATGTGCTTGGCCATGAAGTAGCTCATGTGTACACCATTGAATTTTAGAAGTGTGGCCTCCCACACATGCATGCACTCTTTATCTTCAAGCATGTAGATAAAATTCGTACCGCAACCCAAATTGATCGAATTATATCTGCAAAATTTCCCGACCCAGATAAGGATCCCTTGCCCTTTGATACAATAAAGAGTTGTATGATCCATGGACCGTAGGGTGTTAAAAATATGAACTCACCGTGTATGGAAAATGGCAAGTGCACAAAGCATTTTCCACATGAGTTTACAGATGCGACAACCATACAAAAAGACAGTTATCCACTTTATATGTGTCACAACACGGGACATGTCTATATAGTGAAAGACAAAGAGGTTGACAATAGGAACGTTGTCCCATATAATCCACAGTTGGTGAGGATGTTTAATTGTCATATTAATGTTGAAGTGTGTGCGGGATTGCAATGTGCTAACTACATCCACAAGTACATCCACAAGGGCAATGACAGAACAACAATAGTGTTGGATGGAGGAAATGAGATTAAATAGTACATTGATGCCAGATATATTAGAGCATCAGAAGCAGTTTGGCAACTATTTGGGTTTTCCTTACATTAAGAGTTTCCAACTGTTGTAAGGTTATCTCTTCACTTGCCAGGTATTTAACACTTGATTAAACCAATTTCGTCAATATACTATTAAGTTATACTTGAATGCCATACTATTAAGTTATGATTTGTTGCCAGGTATGCATCATGTTGTGTTCAACCCTAAGGAACCGATGGAGAATATTCTTGAGAGGGAGAAATGACAAAAGTCGAGTCTCACTTCATTCTTCTACTATTGTGCTTCAAATCCAGGTGCTCGGGCCTATACTTACCAAGAATTCTCCGAGCACTTTGTTTGGCACAAAACAGAAAAGGTATGGACTAAAAGAAGCAGTGGTTATGCTATTGGTAGGATGTATTTTGCCAAGCCCAACGAGGGAGAGAGGTTTTACTTGCATCTACTATTGACCGTCGTAAAGGGCCCAACATCATTTGAGGATCTACGCAAATTTGAAGGTATTCCTCATCCAACATTCAAGGCTGCATGTGTTGCACATGGACTTCTTGAAGATGATGGAGAGTGGATACATTGTTTAGAAGAAGCAGTGATAATGAATACTGGATGTCAGCTAAGGAGATTGTTCGGCATTATTATGTTGGAGTGCAATCCAGTGCAACCACATCTGTTGTCGGATAGATTCTCAACAAGTATATGTGACGACCTGGCACACAAATTACAAACTATCTTCAACATTCCTAATCCATCAAAAGAGCAGGTGACAGATATTATATTAATGCTTCCTTCATGTAGCCTATATTATATTATTAATACACAATTTTCCTACAGGTCTTGGAGAAAGCAATTTTGGGATGATCTGACGGTAAACAAACTACGCCACATTAGTCTAAGAATCCTACTTACAATAAAATTCTTACCAAAGACACCCAAAAAACTAAACCACTGAAACAAAACTAAACCACCGAAACAAAGAAAAGTTTTTCTTCACCCCTGCCTTTTCCTCCTCTTCGCATTGTAAAAACAACTCTTTTCTTCACACAAAAACAAAATAAAAATGCTCCCAAACAAATATTCTGACTTCAACTCTTCTTCACTAACCTTCTTCAAGCCGCGAGAGATAACTTGTACCCTCTCGTTCTTCGTTCTTTTAATGATTATAATTTTTGTGACACATTGTTCTTTTCACCACTCTAGATACAAATCTACAAGGAACCAATGGAAGTATTTTTAGTGCAAATCTCATAGCATGAGTTAATACAATTATTAGTTAATTTTTTCCAAAAGATCCACTTGAGTGATACACAACTGCTCTATTTCTAAAACACAGAAGTGGTCAAATTTATCATCTATAAATTAGGTGATTATCTAAGGTTGGTATATTTTTCTGTGATTTGAGTTACTTTCTTGCTTGCTTTGATTAATAGTAATGGTAACTATATAATGATATCCCTATCTAGAACCATTTAATCAGTGTATATGGGTATGGTCATTGTGATCATTTGTAGATTTCTTATCTAGATAGACTAATCTGTTTAATTTTTTTTTTCATTTGCACTTATTACTGTGAAACTACATTGTTTAATTTTTTTTCCATTTGCACATATTATATGTGAAACTACATTGCCAAGAGGGTAGTATTAAAATGGTTAGGAAGATGCAATCTAAGGGGGAAAAAGCATCAAAAATCAAAAGTCACACTATAACGAATGAATGGTATACCAAGTAGGAACGTTTCAATCCTAATTAAAGATCCTTTCACTCTCCATTTTGTTTTATTAGAATCATGGGGCATGAGAGAGAGGGACTCATAGATCAAAATTTTGAAAACGCACTTATTACTGTGTAATTGATGTGCCATACTTCAGGTGTACAAACATTAACTTTAGTGATGACTATGGTATGGACCAATTGCCAATTCGAGATATTGATTTGTATTGTGTATTCTATTTTATGAAGTGCGTGTTACCGTCTTTACTACTATTTATAAACATGTCCTGTTTATTATCGCGTCACTTCCTTTCTTGCCCATTAAGGCCAGTGAAATATACGAACTTGAAGTAAATAATTGGCCCCTGAGATAGATGTAGATTGTTACCAAGTGTATCGTGGTGGTAGAGAGTAGATGGAGTAGTAAGAGTAAGAGCTTTAAGAGTTCATTGGTGCTTAGCTTGAGATGAAAGAAAGGTTGTGTGTATTGGTTGGCTCTGCCTCCCGGTTTTATGAAATTCTAAAGTACCGAAGTCTTTCTCTATTTGGTACTCTGTGGTTCCAATATTTGTGTTGTCATAGCTTTCTACTTAGACAATTTACACTGGTTTAGTTTATCCGCATTACACTTTATTACTAGATTTCTGCTAGAAAGAAGTTTGGTCTATATATACCAAAAACCATCAATAAACCAATTGTTGAAGTAATTAAGAAAAGGGTTCCTTTTTATATAGTTTGGAGGTTTTGATGTTGTATAATTGATTTCTAATAAATAGTTCTTTTTGTTATAGGCACTTGAGTGACAGATTTTATGGAAGAAGACCTAATGCACATCTTGCCAATTCTCCCAACGATGATAACCTGATTTTTGGGTCATATATTATATTGAGACAATAACTATATGTTTGTTATAATAGATATTATGAACCATAGAAGATGTTGTATGTGTTAAAGGTACAATGTTTATATTATATATGGAAAAATAAATCTGTCAGATGTGGTGCTATGGTGCTCGTGTTTTAAGCAAAATGCTAACTCTATTTTTCCATGTTTTGTCTAAATGTCAAAAAAAAAAAAAAAAAAAAAATTGAAAACTCTTATGAATTTTACCTTTATATAACTAAAGTTACCCATAGTGACTCGAGTTACACCATGGATTAGTTAAGGACTCGAGGGTATTATAATGACACGAACAAGTTCAATTTAAATGTCAGAAAACATTGGTAACTCTGTTATAAAAGTTAGTGTAGATTATAAAATACTAAATTTTTGTGTGTTCATTTCATAATGACTCGAGTAGCGTAGCCACGGGTTAAATTCTAGTTAATTACTAAAATATAGTATATCAACTTAATAAAACAGCTCGATTTCTTGACTCGCAGCTGGGATTCGTTTTCAAGGATATAAATCGAGGGCCGCCATTCCACCATGTGGATTAGGAATTAATTAGAAAGCTTAATTGTGAAATTAAATTTAAAAAAAAAAAAAAAACCCTTTCGGTTAAGTTCTCCAAAACTTTAATTGTGAAAATTAACAAAAAAAAACCCGTCATTCTCCAAAGCTCACAAAAACCTTTCGTTCTCCAAAGCTCGAAGTTCTCAACGAAGGCAAAAAAAAAAGTCACATGATACAACGGTGGCTTTTGCAGGTCAATTTCTAATTTCTCTAAAAGGGGTAATAAGAGAGTAAATGCCTTTTAACTACTTTTACCCGACGTTCAAAACCAAATGGAAAAAAAAGTGAAAAGATCACCGAGGGGTCATTCTACTCTTTTCACAATGAAGCATCCATCTGTTCATGAAGAAAGTTTCTCACCGTCTCCCTCCATGAAAAGAAAGGGCGTGTCTACTATCTCTCTCTATTACTTTCCTTAAGTGAGTAAATTAATCGGAATCTCATTGTTGTCTTATTTTTTTCTCAATCAAAGTTATAGCCTCACTGTGTCTCACTGTCGTTGTTCTAGAATTGGTAATTATTAAGTAGGGTGTTGTTGTGAATTTGTGATATACATAAAATTTGGTCAATGGATTAATTTGTTGTCATGGCGTTCTCAAGTAAGTGTAGTTTTGTATAATAAAAAATAATTACGACACTTAATTGAGATGGCGGTTCCATGGTGTAGTTACTGTTGGGGATTATACCAATACCAATCGATTCCCCCACTACACAGATAACTTGTATTTGAACACAATTCAACTCTGGACAAAATCTAAATATCAACTACAGCCTATACTAACATGCCCAACTTGCTAAACAACTATCAACAACAAATAATAATGCAAAGCAGTAAAGGCAAACCACAACACAAAGATTTACCGTGGTTCGGCCAATGATGCCTACTTCCACAAGAGCCAGTTCTTTATAAAGTGGGAAGGAAGATTACAATCTCTCCTTTCAATCTCTCACCTTACTATATCACTCTTATCTCTTTACAGGGTTGTATCTCTGTAAAGGTTATCTCTCAATCTTGATAGCTTTCAAGATTGGGTTTCTCTCTTTGTTTTAGTCTGGATTCCAATCCTTCTAACTTGGTTAGGTTTTCCAAAAACCTTGATTTTGTTTTTATACCAAAAAACAAATTTCGCGGTTACTATAGCGAAGCCCACAAAAATTAGACACGGGCGCAGTGCTTCGCTTTTTTGAGTTGGTTGCTCAAACACTGGAGCCATGAGCGCAGGTGCGCCTCATATGAGCGCGGGTCGCGCCCAAAACACTGGAGCCATGAGCGCAGGTGCGCCTCATCTGAGCGCGGGTCGCGCCAAAACACTGGACTGATTCAAAGGCGCACGAGAGTCGCTACTCTCGCTTACTGGCGCTCGACATATTCAACGCCGAATCAGCTCCGTTTCTCTCTAGCTTTGTTTCTCTCCTCATGTGAGGGATAACTCCAACAGTTACTACACTTAATTGAGATTATTGAGATAGTAGTGCCATGTTGTTATTGTTTATTTGTTTATTTGCCATGGTGTTTTCAGTTTCAGAGATCGCTTTTGGGGTGGATTTTTTTACCTCGAAAGTTGTGTTGCCGAGATTAGAAAATTAATTAGCACTATTAGGATTAAAGTTTTGAACCTTTCGTTTCCAAAGTTTTCCTGAAAATAGTGTGGAGAATTATTGGTCTTTCGTGTTCGCTTTGCTATCTTCGTTAACTGTCTCTTTTCATCTTATTTTTTTCTATTATTGATGACTTCTAAAAAATTTATTGATTTTGACTGTTTAAGTGAATAACCAATAATTTGCCATCTCTTATTTGCTTCCGGGGGGACATAGACTCCTATTGATTGACTGACTCACTCCGCCCTAGGAAAGATTGATGGAAGTTTTTTCTTTTAAATGTGTTCTTGGTTTCATAATTTGGGATTTCTTTTTCAGTTTTTCATTGTAGTTAAGCAACGGAAGCAATAGATTGGCAAACACGAGTATGGAGAGCAGAACTCACAGAAGGAAGGTTTGTACACCTACTTTTATATTTTATCACATGAACTTCATTTAATTGAATCAAAATTCGTACTTCCTTAGTTTTGAGAAACCTACACCTCTTTTCTTTTTGTTAAGCTATTTCTTTGATGCTTTGTATACTTGATATGACTTATTAGTTGAGGCAGGTTTTTTTTTTGTCATTGTTAAATCAAGGTTAATATCAACATGTTTTGCTTAATATCCTTAGTTTAATATGTGCTTTCATAAGATTTAATTTTCTGATTAACGGGTTTATTTCTATTGCTTAGAGTATAGGATTTGTGTTGAAAAAAACAACAAAGAATTAGACTTTGTCAGTAATAGTTTTATCTAATAATTGTTGGAAAACCAAAACAAGAACAAGAAGCACAAGAACAAAACCAAAACCGAAAGGTTTCAATGGTCTTCTTTAAGGTGATGTAGTACTGATAACATATCCAAAAAAACCAGAATGAACTCAAATTACTATAAATTTCTGAGATATCCCAGGGTTGGGATTCAAATCTTTGTTGTTTAAATCTCTTCTTAGGGTTAGCAGTGTGAGAATAGTGAGGTGGAATATTAGCAAAAAAGTATGTAACAAGTGATGGGTACTTAAACTTTTATTTTTTCTCGAGTTTAGTACTTCAGTGGCAGTTTACGACTCCATGCTTTATTTACTTGCTATATTAGTTATTTTGAAGATATTTTCCTACTCCACTTAGTGGAGTAATTTCTTAACAGATCATTTTTCAATTTTCTCTCCTCTTAATGGTTTGTGTTTGGACGGAAAAGGTCAAAAGGACATAGCAAGATTTTACTAGGGAGTTGAATCATAATATTAATTAGAGTAGAAATACCAATCATCGAGTACCCACTTCGTATGACAGTAACCCTTTGTTTCAGACATTAACCTATGAATGTTTTCCTTTTTGTGTATGTTATCGTTATCACTTTTTCCTTTTTCCTTATTTACATCGACAACACTTAAAATCAGAAGAACCACATGTAAGAAACTTCAGGGAACAAGTTCTAGGAACAATTGTATTCAATATCACCAATATGTCACATAGTTTTGCAAAGGCAACTGGTTGTATATGTTTATTAGCTTTGTATTAGCTTTTGAGTTTGTTGCTACTTGCTACAGGTTTAGAACTCTTTATCCCAGTCTAATATATATTTTCCTATTTTGAATGTACAGTCCAGGTACAATGGTACGCAACAAAAATGCATTGGCCAAGGATGCTAGAGTAGATTTGCACACGGGTGGCTGAGGATCCTGATGTGTGTTGATCTTCAATCCTTAATCTATTTTTCTAGATATAGATTTGCCTTTACCTTAATTCACCAGTTCAGTATTTCATGGTATTGAGATGGAAGAGTGGGAATGCCAACTTTTATTTATGAATGCATAGGAATTAGATTTTCATTCTGACCTTAGGATATTCATCTAATCTAAACCATTGCAATTGATTTGTTAAAAGGTTTCAATGGTATTCTTTAAGGTGATGTAGTACTGATAACATACCCAGAAAAAGCAGAATGAACTCAAATTACTATAAATTTCTGAGGGGGGATTCAAATCTTTGTTGTTTAAATCTCTATAAATCGAGGGTCAAGACTCAAGACACCTTGATAGACACCTCGACCATTTAGAATTAAAATGCCAGCTATTAACCAGTCTAAACTCTTCATTTTCCATCTCCCTCTTTCTGCCCCTCCATCTACCCTCGCTCAAGTGGATTTCATTTTTGCAAAGGAAGCTGATCAATTTCTATAATTTGAGCGTGGTTGTTTCACTCATCTCCTTACTTTGCTCATTGACATTGTCAGTAGTGGACTTCACACTCTCAACAAGTACTAACTCGGTAACTTTGGTTGTCTCTCTTTGAAACTCTCAGTGTTGTTCGTCAACCCTATGGTTTCTCCCCTATAACGGTGTTTTGTCGTTCGTCTAACCAAAGCGTGGTTTTAAACTGTGTTAATTGATTTTTCATTGAGTTTCTGTTCTGTTTCAAAAGTTTGTCATGGGAAGCATTCTTATTTTTCTCTTAGCAGTTTTTGGTGCCTTTAAATTCGCTTTGAGTTCAAACGGGCATGGTGATTGAGGCCAAGGTATGCGTTTAATTGTATGATCAGTAACCACATTCTTTATCCCTTCTTGAATTTTTAAAGGTTGTCATTCCATCTAACTGTGCAGAGAAAAGTTCGGTCTCATATGATCAAAGAAGTTGAGGTATGCACACTATTCTAATCTCAGAATTTGTGTTGTCCAATGCTACTTATCACCTTTACTGTCACCTTCACAAGTTCATCGATCCAACTTAAGGGATCTGTAAATTTTGAACAGTAAAGGAAGGTTTCTTTTTACGTGGTGGAAGGTTTCGTTTTTACCACGACAGCCAACTTTTCCAGCAATGGTGAGGGAGGATCTTCGCCCTCTAACTATTAGTGAAACAGCCATGGTGCATTTATCTTCTACCACATATATCTTCTTATTTATATAAGACTCCATGAGCATGTTGTTGTCATAGTATACATATATAGATAATTGTATTTTGCTAGCATCTATCTATAGTTTGCCAGCTACTTTCGCTCTCTCTTTTTGCTCAAGCCACTTCATTCCTGATAACAGTGATTTTACGTATTCTAACTATCTATGCGTAAACACAAATAATCAATTTACGTAAATACGTGTTTATATCAATATTCCTACTCTCAAACATCTTCATGCAATATAATGAGTAAGGATTTCGTTCCACTCTTAATTCTCAAGACTTAAACAAATTCAATTGATCCAACACAAGGAACAATGGTGAGAGTGATGTGTTTGGTGTGAAATTTCTATACTACCATTCTCAACACAAGAACAATAATAACAATAAGACATAATTAAATTAAACTGAATTTAAAACTAAGATTGTGAATAAAGATAATTAACTTTATTGATCTAATAAAACAATAAGAACAAGTCATGATTGAATGAATAACAACTATTTTATTTATCTAATGAATGATATTCAATGATTTAAATAACTAATCTAAAACAAAGAATGAAACTAATTAATGGAATGAATGTAAAAACTAGATCTAGATCTAAAAACTAATCTAGATCTATCTTTTTCTAACCCTAAACTCCATTAACATTAGCTTCCTAACCTAACTGCCATTAACAAAGAGTCAAGCTTTTGTTTTTATCCTTCCAGATCCAAAAATCGTGCATGGGCTTGGAGCCATGTTTTGGGCTGGAAAATCGGGCCCAAAACCCAATTTCTTTAGTCCAAAATGGGCTCCTCAGCTGCAGTTGGCTTCGACAGATGTTTCGTCCACTTCTGCTCCTCTGATTGGGTCAAGGCTTGGTCCATTGGAAAGCTCTTTCCGAGCCGGTCGTTTTGACATAAGGTAGGCCCAATTCCAAGGTCCGAGTCCAAAGATATGGTCTTCGGAAGTTCTCATTGTCTTTGTGCACTCAAGCCTCACTGCGTGGACTTTGACTTTTCATCTTTTGACCAGGGCTTTACAAAGGCTTTGTCTTCTTGAATCTTGGCCTTTAATCACCGAACTCCTTAGTAACCAACCATTGCTCCTTTATCTCGCTAAAGTGGCACATTTCTGCACATAATAGACTTTGAAGCCCTAAATGCATAAAAACACGAATCGTATTAACTCTTTAATTATTACTCACATAATTGGTCTAACAAGATGATGATTGTTAAGTGGTTAAAACTACAGTTTTGGGCTCTTATCAAACCACCCCAAACAGCATTTTGCTTGTCCTCAAGCAAAGATGAGAAATTAGAATAAGTGACCAAAAATGAGTTCTATCTACTCTCAAGTTACTGAGTCGCGATTGCATTGACCATATGCAACAAGGCCTTAAACCACTAGGAATTCCCTAGTGGACGAAGTTATAGCCTCGTGAGAGTTTTCCAAAGAAGGTACTCACAAACTTCATCTATACTACAACGACTAAGAAATAAAACTATTGTTTCCTCATTCATGTCTCAACTATCTATACATCTCACTAGCAATTGAATACGTAATAATCATGTCGAAACCTAAGCTAATATATGCATAATAATCAATCATCTACTAATAAACATATATATACAATGAGTAATGCTATGAAATGCTTAGCAGGTCCGTTTCAAAAACTTCGAATAAGCCCCTTAAGTAGGTCCTCACATAAAAGTCAAGACAAAAATCACTCTGATTTTTCCGCTCAAGTTTCGCTACTCCAGTGTGCAGTGGGCACACTTTACCTTACAATCTCAATGACAACAAGGAAGCCGGGGTCGATCAAACACATCTGCCACTTACTATCACACTAACCTATTCCTAATTGAGCTAGAGGTCTTTATTAGGTGTTGCGGGGATTAGGAGATGGTTTAAGAAGGAAGGAAATGGATATTCTAGAGGACAAGTCTGAGATAATAGAGTCTTCATATTATGTAACTAGAGAAAACCTTGTTATTTACTTTTGCTTCTACACTTTGTTTCCATCCTTAGCCATATTTTTCTTTTCTTTGGCCTTTGACTCCCTTTTATTCTATTTTTTTGGAGTTTTTATTTATTTCTATTTTTTTTTTTTCTTTTTTTTTTTTTTTTTTTTTCTCTTTGGATGGAAACTTCTTTTCTTTATTTTCCTCAAGCAACTAACTAATTTTTGTTTACACGTGTTTTCTCTTTCTTCTTTCTTCCTCATTCTATTCTCGGACTTATTCTAAATTGGGTAGGTTGATTTTTTATTTTGTTTTGTTTTTGTAACAGGGTAAAGGAATTGTGGTTTATGGAAGGCTAAAGAAAGGCTCGGAGGGGCTTAATTAGCGGAAAATAATTCATAGGTTTGAATTTCTGGCTATATCGATCCAAAGAGGGCCTAAATTCTCGCTTTTAGGATATGGTTTAGTGATCAAGCAAGTGGACGTGTGATTTCTCTATCCGGATTTTACTTCTCCCTTGTGTCATTTCTCAAATGTTTATCGCATATAAGGCTTTAGGCTATATTCTCACAGGATTTGTAGAATAAGTACTCTAGCCTAGATTTCAAAACTTCATCGCTAACAATCATAGATACTCATGTAATAAATTTATAGATAGATGCAAAGATTATTACCTACATATTAACCTAAGTTTCTAACAATTATTCCGATGCAAATGCTTCACGGAGACTTCTAGATTGTTAAGAGCATGGAGAAAGAAAACAATACCAATATTCCTAAGTGTATAACATACTTTTTATTTATATTTTTGAATTTTTGAAATTTTAACTAGAAAACAAGTGCATATTATACATATCTATATCCTAACAGATGTATTAATTACACGTGTTTCTATGCCCCCCAAACAAGAAGCATGCTTTGTCCTCAAAGCATTTAAATAAAGAGGGTAGAAAAATACCATGGAAATGCGTGAAATTCTGAACATCCGCAAAACAAGGTTAGAATATACTAATATAGGAAATAAAAAAGCTGACGCGAACTCTATAAGAGTTCCACCCATTATGGGGTTAATGTAATTAAATTGCTTGGGACATAAGCGCACACTAACCTGAAACTAAAAACTTACCTCCACTCCAAATAAGCATTACGCATCCTCCTCTTCTATAAAGAAGTGAGGTTCCTTCGCCCCGCCATGCCATTATAATTTGCCAAGCTTGCCGCCATTTATCATCTACGGATGCTAACCTCATAAAAGCCACTTGGTCGGATGGGGTGTAAGGTGCAACCCGATGAGGTTGTATCCTCCATCCTTGCCAAGTCATTGCACGGAAAGATCTGATAATATAATTGGTGGGTCTCACAATGTCGACCCCAACCCAAATTGCGGAAGCGGGCACAAAAAATGTGGAAGAAACATAGTATAATACGGCAAACTAATATAGGCATAAGAAGATACTTATGCCTCATGCTATGGGCTCGTGCTAAACTAGACATTAAGGTCTTAGGAAGGTCATATAGCAGGCGCCTCGCTAAAAGCAAGGAAAACATCGCAAAGTGGCATTATTCGCGAAGAAAAATGTCACTCCCCTAATATGTTTAGCATGATAAAGAACATTACCGTATCACATTAAGGGACAAGTTACCAAGGGCTACATTATATGTCCTTTGGTCCTCTACACGAAATTGTCGGACCCATAAGCCTCATGCAAAAAGTCATAAGTGTAGACATGAATATTATCTACCCAATAGCATCATGGGTTTTGTATTTCAGCCGGGCATGGCAAGTCCAAGAACAAATGCTTGCAAGAACCATAAGCAGTCCCAAAATTTCCACGTGTGTGATCACCTCAAAACCAAGCACCATAAGTAGTGCTTTGAAACAAATCTTCGAAAGATTGTTCCGTATCAATGTAGGAGATGTCATCTCAAAATTACGCCTGGAATAGCCGTGAATGATCCGAAACTACCCGAAAACTGGAATTTTTCTGGTCCACGGAAGTCGGCGCTGGCGCTGCCAGATAGAAGCGAAGTCGCCTCCGAATTTTTTAGAATTCCAGTGTTTGAGCTGGTCGCTTGCTTCTGCTGGCGGCCTCGAAATTTTAGAATTTCCAATGTTTGAGCTGGTCAACTCAACTAACTCTGGCGCTTTAGGTCCGATAGATGAGGGTCGCGGTCGCCTTGAAGCGTAGCGCTCTCACTAAATTTTCCAAAAATGTGAAGCAGCGCCATTCACGATGAAGCGCTTTCAAAGGCTGAAACCGAGTTTAGATGAAAAAGAAAGTAAAACTTGGAGTGGATGGCGGGATGATGGTGGAATGTATTGTGGTTTGTTAGTGTAGAAAGAAGGAAGTTTATATAGGTTTTGAATTGTTAAAACGAATCGGTAGGTTGCCAAAAAAAACTTTAAGGCAATTTCCTGAAACAATAAAATTTCCGAACCCGAAAACGGAAATAACTCATATTCTTGATTCTATAACAACCCTAATATCTTTCATCTTTGGATTTAGACTAGTAACTTCTAAACTCTCTTAGATTTCATCCTACCACCACATCTAATCATAGGTATGCCAATTACGACAATATTCTCAACCTTCACTCCAAAACAAACTCTAAAATGGAGGATCTTCTACAAATCATGATATAATAAATAATACCACCCCCAAACAATTCGGGAAGGTGAGATTAACAATAAAATCTATGCACAATTTGAAAAGAACCACATTATATTAAAATTGAAATTCAAACAACATTTAACTACCAAATTCAAAGTTAACTACGAATTTAACAACGTAACATCCTATCTACTAAAAATAATAAAAACAACATCAAAACAACAAACAAGAAGAAATCTAGCTACTCTTCAAGGGAGTGAGGTGGGGGTAAGAATAGGAATTTGAGTGATCAAGAATGGAAAAACCAAACACTTATCCCCCAAACAAATTTTTGAAAACAGTTTGTAAAAATTTGTTTTAAAAACGGGTCTTTTAAAGTCGATTCCTAGACTTAAAGTGATATATATGTATTTACATGCAGTTTCCCATATATCAATAATCTAAACAATTGTGGATCTTTCCATAAATAGTTAACATGGAATGCACCACCAAACAGAATCAAGCTCCAAAACTTTCTACTGACTTGACTTAGTTGAATAAGAAGGTGTCCAAATGAATGATCGTGGAGTAAATGAATGGTTTTGGAAAATACTTGGAATGTGGATAAGTGTGAGAAGGAAAAATGGGAAAAATGGAAAAAATGAAAAAGTGTCGGTGGCTTATCCTTGGGTGTTACTTCTTCACCGCTTGGTTTTAGATAGTTATGAAGCCTAGGAGAAACACCAAGGTCAAGTACAAACTCAATGGTTCTTTGAAAAGGTAGAGGGCTGAGGGACATGCGTGATGGAAGGTGAATGAGTGACATGAGGATGTGAGGTGGGTGAATGGTGTTCAACTAGTGTTCTTAGGTCTATATCATCGAGGCCTTGAGATATGCAAGACATTCCTCAATAGGTGGGTAAGAAGAATCACCGGGATAAAGGGCAAAAAATCTTCTTCCGTCCATGGCGTCAAGAGATGAATGGATGTCAATAGGAGAGAACTTCGCGAGGTGGCAAAGAAGGGTTGCAAAAGAGTCGAAGGAAATTCTCCTTGATGTTATCTACGCCTAGGGAGTAGAAATTGTGATCCTTGTCTTCTTCCATAAGAGGGGTATCTACTAGTGTGGGGACTAAAGTGTCGGCCGACTAATGTGAGGTACAAAAAAACTCTCAATGGACTTCACTTCTCCTTCTATAGGCAAACCTAGTTGTCCCTGTTTTTGTCTAAACATGTTAACCTCTACAGAAAGATTTCCAAAAGAAAGAGTCATTGAGCCATCCCGACAATTGATTTGGGCATTGGCGGTTGCCAAGAAAGGACGCCCTAAGATGATGGGAACGGAATCATGAGCAACTTCGTGTCAAGAATAACAAAGTCGGCCGGATAGTAAAAATCCTGAACTTTAACGAGAATATTTTCAACTACACCCTTGGGATACTTAATAGAACGATCGGCTAACCGCAAAAGTCATTTTGGTTGGTTGAAGTTTTGTTAGACCTAATTGTTTATATAAATAAAAAGGGAGTAAGTTAACACTCGCCCCGTGTCTAATAAAAAGCAAATTGTTATGAAGGTATCACCTAAGGTGCATTGTATAGTAGGACGACCGTGGTCCTTGTAGATTTAACAATTCCGTTATGTTCGGATAAAGAGGGATATTGTTCGGTTAAGAAGGCTTCGTGGGGTATGTTGGTTTTCCTCTTCTTGGTGCACAACTCTTTTAGAAACTTAAGCGTGTCCAGGTAGACTTTTTATAGCTTCTAGAAAAGGTAGGTTTATAGTCAAATTTTTAAACACTTCCCTAATCTCATCAAAATTCTCGGCCCTTTTAAACACAACTAGTCTTTGGGGATATGGTGCTTTATCGCTATTTTTTAGCGAGAAAGGATAAATGTTTTATTAGTCTTTGCTTTATCTCTAGCCGCTTTTCCAACTAGGTGTCCATATTGGAACCTCTACAGGTGTAGGGTCTTCACTTTCTATTATTGGGTCTTGTAATATTTTCCCTTTTGGTTGTGGTTTAACCGGTACTTCTACAAATTGTAGGGTCTTCATTTCTATTATAGTATTTGGTATGGTATCATTTTTAGTTTCGCGGGTAATCTTTAGGCATAGTCACTTGGTTATCAACTACTCTCCCTCGAACGAAGCGGTAGTGGATCACATGGTCCCCTTGGTTTATATTACCATTACAATCAATACTTTTTATTTCGGCGGTGTTTGTTGACTTAGGATTAGGCATTGCTTGACTTGGAAACACGCCCGGTTTGGTTATTATTTTGGTTAGAAGACATGTCAATAACCTTTTTGGCACAAAAGACTGCATCATTTGCATCGTTTGTTTCATCATATTAGAGTTTTGATCATCTTTGATCTTTCATCAAGTTGGAGTTTTGTTGCATAATTTGATTTTGTTTCTCCAACAAGGTCACTACTACTTTGTCCGTAGATGGTTGTATTGAATTAAAGCTTGTTGGCGTTCATGTCTTGATGTTGATAGTTCTCGGTTATAGGTACTAAACCTCTATTCCCCGTCACCTAAGTTCCCTTGTCCTTGATGTTGAGTTAACCGATTGAAGTGTGATGGTTGTGGTGGTGTTTGTGCATAGACAAGAGGACAATAGAAGTCGGAATGCTCAAGACTACAAATGCATTACAACGAAAGTAGAGTTAATGTTCATGACCGAGTGGATTGTTGTTGAACGAGATGGCATCTACCTTTTAGTGAGGGCATCGATAAGAGTTTTAAGCTCGGGATCATGTTTAACCTCACGAGAAGAAGGAGAGGAGCCGGGGAGGAATCGTTACCTCCCCAATTGTTGTTCCTCTTAGATTGATCTTCTAAGAATGTATAAGCCTCCGCTCCTTTACTAAGAAAAACTACCCCGCACATGATATCTAGAACCTCTTTATGACGATGTGAAAGCCCTTGAAGAAAGCACGAACAAACGTGTCTTTCGCAAGATTATGATCTGCGGGCATTCAATGAGAAGATCGCTGAAACGATTCCGTGCCTTTGAAAAGGATTCATGAGGATTCCGGGTCAAGAAATGAATCTTGTGAAGCATTTCATCCGGTCTTTAGTGGTGGGTAAAATTGTTCCATGAACAATTGAACAAGTTGAGCCCATGAGTCCACAGAGTTTGGCGCTTGGGCAGTTAACCAAGACGCTTGTCGGCTAGGGTGAAAGGAAACACCCTAAGTTTAACTTGATCCGGACTTACGCTAGGATGATGGAATGTAGTGAGAACTTGGTCTATCCTACGATATGTCTTTGGTAAGGCTTCTCGTGGTCTAAACCATGAAAAACCGGTAACAAGTTAAATATATTAGGGGATTCAAAATCCCCCACTAGGTTTGCAAGAACGATGCACCCACTTAGGGCCATCGTTTAGGGCTTTATAAAAATCGAGAGAGATGAGTCTCTTGTTCTTTAGCCATTGATGCAAGTGTAGTGTGTGAAATTCTAGATAGGCGTGTTGTATTTATTTCTATGAAAAACAAGCCCTGATTATACTAGAATTAAAACTCCTCCCTGTAAGAGGCGAGGAGTGGAAGAAGGAGTACTGAATGCCTCCTTGCTACGCTGCGTTTGAATAAGCGTCTTGTATCACGCAATTTAAGTGTATTTAACAAGTTAGAAACACTTAATAACTTTAAGGAATAAAAAAATATGCATTTACCTATGAAAATTGGGCTGTTCGGATGAATTTTCCTTGTTGGGCGCGGGTAGGGCGCGGGCGCGCTCAAGGTAAGTTGAAATTACAGTGTTTAAGGGCGGGTCGCGCTCAACATGGGCGCGGGCGCGCTCCAGGGTTTTCAAGTTTTAGGCCTTTTATCGTACTCCAAAAAATCTGAAATTTTTACAGTAATTTGCTAAGACGTCTATCAAGTTGCCTGTAAAATTTCAGATCGATCGGAGCAGTGAAAGTCCCTCTACAGCCCTCCAAAGTTTGCGAAACCGTTTTCGGACACAATACAAACAAACGAATGGTTAACCCATCAAAACAAATCCAAAAATTTCCAAATTTTTACTGGAGACTCCTGACAGATTCTAGTTGTTCCTGTAAAAAATTTAGAGCAATTGGATGTCCAAAACCTCTCCTTATTGGATGGTGTTCCAGATATTAAGTGTTTGCAACACTGCAGAAACACACTGGAAACACTCTACTATTTAGGAGGTCAAAACAAATCAAAAACTCATCAAAATTTTACTACAAACTCCTGGATTATGATAGATACTCCTGTAAAAATTATAGAATTTTTAGAACTCCCTAAGTAACCTTATTCGTCTGTTTTTCAAGAACATACGGTGTGAAAACTGAAATGCAGCACTGTAAAGATCGTATTTGTTTTACAAGGTAAACCAACTCTGAAAAATCTGAAAATATTCTAGTAAATCAACAACACAGTAAATATTATGTATGAATATTTTCAGAATTTTCGAAAATTTAGAAATACCTTCACCGCAGTGTTTTCTCTGTGAATCCAGCAGCCCCTATGCCCGAAAACAATTGAACGGTTCGAAAATTCAAGAAACAAGAATGAAAAATTAAAAGGGTGGGTGGGTAGAGAATGGGGGATTGCCCTTGATTCAAGCAATTGAATTCTTGTCTTGAACGAGATTAAGATGGCAGCGGGCCATTTGATAACAAAAAAGATTTACGTATTCTAACTATCTATCGTAAAACACAAATAATCAATTTATTAAATACGTGTTTATATCAATATTCCTACTCTCAAACATCTTCATGCAATATAATGAGTAAGGATTTCGTTCCACTCTTAATTCTCAAGACTTAAACAAATTCAATTGATCCAACACAAGGAACAATGGTGAGAGTGGTGTGTTTGGTGTGAAATTTCTATACTACCATTCTCAACACAAGAACAATAATAACAATAAGACATAATTAAATTAAACCAATTTAAAACTAAGATTGTGAATAAAGATAATTAACTTTATTGATCTAATAAAACAATAAGAACAAGTCATGATTGAATGAATAACAACTATTTTATTTATCTAATGAATGATATTCAATGATTTAAATAACTAATCTAAAACAAAGAATGAAACTAATTAATGGAATGAATGTAAAAACTAGATCTAGATCTAAAACTAATCTAGATCTATCTTTTTCTAACCCTAAACTCCATTAACATTAGCTTCCTAACCTAACTGCCATTAACAAAGAGTCAAGCTTTTGTTTTATCCTTCCAGATCCAAAAATCGTGCATGGGCTTGGAGCCATGTTTTTTCGGAAAATCGGGCCCAAACCCAATTTTTTTAGTCCAAAATGGGCTCCTCACCAAGCAGTTGGCTTCGACAGATGTTTCGTCCACTTCTGCTCCTCTGATTGGGTCAAGGCTTGGTCCATTGGAAAGCTCTTTCCGAGCGGTCGTTTTGACATAAGGTAGGCCCAATTCCAGGTCCGAGTCCAAAGATATGGTCTTCTAAGTTCTCACGCCTTTGTGCATTTGTTTTTTACGCGTGGACTTTGACTTTTCATCTTTTGACCAGGCTTTACAAAGGCTTTGTCTTCTTGAATCTTGGCCTTTAATCACCGAACTCCTTAGTAACCAACCATTGCTCCTTTATCTCGCTAAAGTGGCACATTTCTGCACATAATAGACTTTGAAGCCTGAAATGCATAAAAACACGTAATCAGTATTAACTCTTAATTATTACTCACATAATTGGTCTAAAAGTATGATTGTTAAGTGGTTAAAACTACAGTTTTGGGCTCTTATCAATTCCAATGATATATTTTTTTAGGGCCTAACAGTTGGATTCCCACATTGATAGAGTATTGCATCTGTTTAAACTTTGTAAGCTACTTTCGATTCTTACTTGCTAGACACACTTTGTGTTCTTTTCAAGTCTTATTCTAGTTATATCGTGCCCTTTTAACTGTTATTTTAAAAATTATGTTGCATGTTCATAGATCAGAGTACAACTTCAACGCCAACTTACTACAAGTTCTGCTCCTCCGCCGCTTTTCTCGCCGAACGATTGCACAAGGTGCTCGAAGGGATAACCGGGTGCTCACATCCATGTCATTTTATTGAAGAAATATTTTGAGGATTTTGGACATTTAGTTAAGGATGATGTGCTAAAATAAGGAAATATCTACGCTATGGAAAAATTCGATGTATGGTTTGCAAAAGATTATCGGCCAGTTGAGAATGATCACAAATTTTTTATTAATACTGGCATAGTGATCATATCAATTGATGGAGAAGGTATCCACATTGCAAGGCACAAATTCAACTTCTCCCAGTTCGGTACCCTTTTAAGTAGAGTACAAGACAAGACTCACCTTATACGTAATAGTTTGCTTAAAGTTTCACTTTCACCTCTGAATAGATTCTTAACGAATGTATTCTAACATTTATGTAAAAAAAATGAAGATGTTATTGGTCTGCTAAAGCGAATCGGTGAAATAACACACAAGTTTGGAACGATTTTCCGAGAGATTGTACTCATGGATAAGAGGTAATTTGCCAACAATACATCTCAGGTAAGCACTATGTATTTCGTTTCTAACATATAAGTGATCCTATAATCAGTGCCACAAAATTGACAATAGCTTTATGGGGTGCTTTAACCGAAAAGTTTCCAGATAATCTTTTGACACAAGAAAATGTGATTGTCATTGCAACTTCACTTGATGCAAAAGATTTCCAAGGTATATATTTATTCCACCTTTATCCAATTCGTATATTATTTTTTGCTTTGTGAAAACAAAATAATGCATATTTCATGTCTAAATACTATGTTGTAGGAAAATTTTCTCTGTCATCGCTTAGTGGAACAAAGGTTTACATAGATTTAGACACCCAGGATGTTATCGACTATAAAAACAGGTCAGTATATCATCTTATTATTCATTTTTATCATATTACCTCCTTATCATGTCATGCATCACAATATTTGTCGTCCTTAATTATATAGTTTGGGGGGTATCAAACTGCAAATAGAAAAGCAGCATTCATCTACACAAGAGGGCTTTTCTAAGGATGAACTGCTTACCAACCGTAGGGTTTCAATAGACAATTTAAAGGAAATGGGACTAGATGAAACCAATAAGGTAACATTCAATCCATTTAAGACAGTTGTGTTTCGTTGCTTTATTTTCTACTAATGGTCATTACTACCGTAAATAGGGAGCAACATACACTTGCAGATCAACCATAGGATATGTCTTCGACACAAATTGGTGTTATAATTCATGCACCAACAACAATTGTAACAAGAAGGTTGTTGACTGTGTGTGCCCGGACTATAACCTTGAAATCCGAAGCCGGAATGAGAGGTAAGTTATAAATCCCTTATCGATTTTTTTTTTTACAAAATTAACTTTTTAAGTATTTTATTTGGAGTGTACAGGTACAAGCTAAGAATGGATGTAGAAGATTCGTCAAAGGTTACTCAAGTTGTTGCATTTGATCGAGAAGGTGAATGCCTAATTCAAAAGCCAGTTAAAGAATTGGTGGACTCCTACAAAAAGGTAACAACCTATAACTTTTCATATCACAGTGTCTGCTTTTAAACAAAGAAAACATTCTTCTCGCCAATTTTTAAAAGTTTCTTAAAATTTCAGGAAAAAAGGCCCACATATTGTTCAGGATGCATTGCAACAAGTTGTTGGAAAAGTGTACATCTTCCAAGTGAAAATAGTTTTTTCAGTCGAAATAAGAAGGAAAACCAGTTGTTTCGGCAGTAACCTGCTTCAACACAACGAGAGCAATGGTAAAGAACACACTAAGAAACAGAGAAATTTGATATTGGGGGAGATAAAACTGAACCAAATAATGGCTGCCTACGTACCCAAGATCTATTCTCTAAGGATCAAGTTTCAACGTAGTTCACATTATTAGAATAAGTAGTTTTTATATGAATGAAGAGATTGAGTCCTACGAGGACTGTGTTTGTTTTTGTCTAAAGAATTCTTATCTCTTTGAACCTCTATCCTTATATTCTAGAATAATAAACCTGGACATATTCATAAATAGACCAGTTATTAGGTGTAGCTAGGATTAAGCCCTTGGCCTTAATTGAACTGGGCTGGATCCGTGGGCTTAATTGAACTGGGCTAGATCTGTGGGCTTAATGAGCCACAAAGTGGGGGTTTATACATCGCCCTCTTTTTGTAGATGGGCAAAGCCCATGTGACAAAAAAATTAATATTGAAAAAAGAATGGAAGAACATCTATTTAAAAGAAAAAAAAATAAAATAGAAAAAAAATGTGACCAAGTATTGGCGTGCGTAAAGTCATTGTCAAAGGCGATAACAGTAGGCGAAAATTATTAGCGACAAAAGACGAAAATAATTGACGGAAATAATTAGCAAAAATTACTGGCAGAAGAGCGAAAGTTAGTGGCGGAAATAATTGGCAAAAATTATTGGTGGAAGGGCGGAAGGTATTGGTGAAAATTATTAGCGAAAAGGCGAAAATAATTGGCAAAAGGGCGGAAGGGCGAAAGTTATTGGCAGAAATAATTGACAAAAATTATTGGCGGAAATAATGTCTTAACTTAAGAAATTGTGTGAGGTCGGCTAAAAAGCTAAATAATAGAGTTGTAAAAATAATAATATGGGTTTGGAACTTGTTTGGTTATAAGAAGAAACAAATGAAATAGGTAAAAGAGTAGTAAAACCGGCCTAGTTGATTTGTTCATGTACTCTTGTTTGACCGGCCTTGATAAGTAAAAGTGAGTAGAATAGGAATAGGACTATTGAAAAAGTTAAAGTGCTAAACTACTCATAAAACAAAAAGGAATTGGTATTGGTAAGATCGGCTTTATGACAAAATATTGGTATTGATAGGACCGGCTTTATGACAAAATATTTGTTGGAAGAGGACTTATATTAGGTATGACTGGCTTTATATTATGTATGTAAGAAGGGCTAAGGAAAAGATTGGCCATGTGAAAAGAGCATGACTGGGACCATGTGAAAAGAGAATGAAAAGAGCAATTGGACCCATGTGAAAGTGTAGGGCCGACTTATTAGGTGAATTTTTTACTGAAGTTGACGTAGAAGTTGGTGTTTTGCAAAATATTTGGATTGGCAATAAAAACAAAGAAGCTAATGTATGAGAGGGCGGGTTCCACGGTCAGGAGTCCTGATTCACAAAGGAATAGTACTAAGAATTGTTGTTTAATTAAACTATCAGAACCAACTATAAATACAACGCACCATATGGGGTTGTAGAAACAAATTAAATAGAAAGAAAGATAATAAATTGAGAACGAAACCGGTAAGAAAGATTATTATTATTATTTGTTTGTAGATTTGCTAACTCGAAGCGAAAATTTGAAACGGTAATGGTGAGAATTCAACTTCAACAAAGATGGACCAAGACAAAGGGTACTCTATACATACGAGGTTAACCAAAGAAGACTCCAATAACGGAGATAAAAAAACATTTTGCATTACAAGAATTCAATATGGACAGTGTGAAAAGTGTTTTACAAAAAACCAAAGAAGATGAAGTAGTAACAACATGACACCAATTATCATATGGGTTGAAATTTTCCTTGGATAATACCGTTGCAAGGATCTTAGAATGGTGGCATGTTACACCTGCACATATGTCAGTTCCGTTTTGGTTAATAGTTTCAAGGATGCGAAGATTACAACTACGATATACGGTACAAGCGAAGATTTGGGTGTCAAGAGCTTTACTCAATTGCAAGGCCTCGTGTCACTCTAAAAGACAATTTCATAATGCTCGGCGTGCACTTTTAAAAAAGAAGGGAGAGGTTTAGTGGTCTTCCTGATAGCTACAAGCATTGGGAAGATTATCCGTATTGCATACGAGGGAAGTGAAACACGACAGGAAGGAACGTTCCAAACAATTTTACTGGTAAGAAACTGTATTGTGTTTACGCATAGGTCGATACTATGTTTCTGTTAGGAAAGGAAGATTTTGTAATAACTTAATTACTAATTGTGTTTTTGCTGGTGGTTGTATTTGTAGATGAAATTTCGCCGATTGATATGGTAGACATGGATAGCAAAACACAGGATAACTTAAAATTTTACTTCCATGGGAAAATACCAGCTGAAGTATTTGACTTAAGTTTCCCATATGATATTGTGGACTTCCTATGTGAGGTGGAGGAAAAGGCGGAAAAAGAAGATGAGAGTGAAGGGCAAGAGAGTGAAGAAGAAAGTGATGAGGGAGAAGAAGAAGGAAGCGTTGAAAGAGAGGATGCAGATGAGAGTTGTAAAGTTATAGGAAAGAAAAATAATAAAAGAGGTGTGAAGAAAAAGCGAACTAAAGAATTTGAAGTTATGAGTGGACAATTAATTAGACAAAATAAGATCAAAGATCAAAACAATATTATAAGGAATAAGCGAATAATCGTAGAAGATGAAGATAGTAATAGTGATACAAAGGAAGAAGGGAATACTTCAAAAAAGAGGAGAACGTTAAGAAGAAAAGATTATGAGTTACCGTTGAAGGACGACGGTGAAACTTATAAATTTTTAGAAGATGGTTATGGGAGATAAGATAGCGTAAAAGAAAAGGAGAAAACTGCTGCTAAAAATTTAGAGAAGAAAGACGATACTGTACAGGTTGGATTTGGCATTGTAGCACTGAAGGAAAATCACAAAACGCAAGGTGAATCCAACAATCTAATCCATGTGACAACTAGCATGCAACGAGAGAAAAGGAACGAGATAAATTATGTTTCTATTTGTTTATTACTTATCTGTAACATGTGTTTTAAGGTTACGTTAATGTTTCAGGTAGTGAGAATAATGGAAGAATTAAATGAGATGGAAGAACAAGAGCGGAACGCCGCTGTAAGGACTAAAGAATTAGAAGATTTGAAATCCCGGGTGAAAACTCAGGAAGAAGAAAACGAAAAGATGACTACAAAAGTGTTGGGGTTAGAAAAAGAATTAAGTGTTGCTAAGAAAGAGAATGTGGAAAACAAGAAATTGTTAACACAAACTTCTCTAGAGATAGGAAATAAGGAGATGGAAAGGATGCAAGCAGTTATGCAAAAGGCAGATGTTCTGGAAGAGAATGAAGAGAGAAAGAAGACCTATAATTAATTATATCTAATGTATATGGAGATTGTTAAAGTTGCTCCGAAAGGTGTGTCTTTCCCAGAGGGAACTTAATAGACTGTTGATTTTGAAATAAATGTAGTAAAAATGCTACCAACCTTGAATGAACATGCATTGGCGACAATAATTTGATAATAATATACCATCTTGCTTTTGATCTTGTGTTCTTTGGTGCATGTCGATACGTAGTATGGATAGAAAAATATGATAGCAATATAACGAGGGGAAAGCGGACGCCCCCAATATAAAATCCATTGGAGAAAGTGTGATTGAAAGGCAAAAGGGCCATGATCGTCCTCAATGAACCTAGCTATGCAGGTGTCAAAATATTTGTACCGAACGTTAGGCAAGGCCTGACAACTGTTGGAGTTGTCACAGGTGCAAGGTCATCACCCGTGCACTGGGACCAAACTAAAACACAACGTCGTTGCCTTAGTAGTGGAATTTGCATGGATATTGTAATTTGAGAGTATTGCAATAATTGTACCGAGCAAGAATAACCATCTTATTGACTCGGATTTCTTTCAAGTAGGCATGAATGCGACTTACTCAGACCAAAGAAGGCATAATATGGATGACCTCTCTGGAATTAACGTTAATGAATAACATTGTTGAAAGGAAGAGTACAAAAGAATAGAGTAATGTAAAATGACAGCCAAACATATGAGAATGGAATTTGAATGCCTTTATTGATGGATAAAATAGAACGAACTACATAGATGGATAGATTTGTTATTGATGGAGTAATGTAAAAATGCAAAAGATTTCCTAACGGTAAAACTTGCGAAGGTGGTAAGCATTCCATGGTTTCTCTATCATTCTTCCAGAAACAATACGGAGGAAATATGACCCCTTAGATGCTGGACGATCTATAATGTAGGGTCCTTGCCAATTTTCTCCAAACTTTCCAGATTCTATAAGCTTTGGGTTTCTATAGAGAACCCAGTCCTCAGGAGCAAAAGACTTAGGACGGATCTTCTTGTCGTAGTTCCGTTTCATGTCAGCTTGATACTTAATAAGCTGTTGTAGTCCATCAGAGCGAACCTCATCAATAAGAGCTTTTAACTGAGCCAAAGTATTGTCATTGGAACCTATTTCAACAACAACTGACCGAGATGTATTGAAAATCAGCTCTGTAGGTAAGACTGCTTCAGCACCATATGCAAGGTTAAAAGGTGATAATGCAGTTGAAGATTTTGGCATTGTCCTATAAGCCCACAAGACAGCTGGTAACTCCTTGACCCAATTTCCTTTGGCGCCAGTCAAACGTCTCTTTAGGTTGGCCAAAATCACCTTATTGGTGGCTTCGGCCTGCCCATTGGCTTGAGGATGATAAAGTGCGGAGAAGTTATACTGTATCTTCAAATTAGCACGTAATCATTTAATTTCTTCAAAGATCAAATTGTTTACCATTATCTGATACAAGTGCCACAGGGATGCCAAAACGACAGACAATATCTCTTCATAAAAACATTTTGACGTTGGAAGCATGTATTTGGACCAAAGGCTTTGCTTCTACCCATTTGGTAAAGTAATCGGTTGCCACAAGTAGGAATCGTATACTACCTAGAGTTTTAGGTAAAGGGCCAATAATGTCTAAGCCCTATTTGGCAAATGGTCATAGGCTAAGCATGGGATGTAACTCAGTAACAGGGAGTTTACATATATTGTCGTGCTTTTGGCATGGCTCACACCTCTCAGATAGGTGTTTTGCATCCTTTTGCATCTCTGGCCACCCATAGCCTTGTGTCATAGCCTTATGAGCTAAACTTCGTCCCTTGGAGTGGCTTCCGCATAAGCCAGAGTGAATGTCTTCAAAAACTTGAACTCCTTCCTGTTTTGATAAGCATCGCAACATAGGGTTTAAGTCAGAGCCTTTGCAATAATTGCAAACCTCCGTCAGTAGCAGATATCACCAAAAATTTCCATGAATCGCGTTTGATTCTTTCAGCGAGTTTTGGTTCTGGCAGAAGTGAAGAAACTTGCAAGTATTAGATATAAGGGAGACGCTAATCATACTCATCGGAGATCATCACTGGCTCTGAAAGTATCATAACAGGAACTTCAGGACTATCATCTGCTTCATGTACCAACTCACTATCTATTTCTGGAGCGAACTCAGGAGGAACAAATGAATCTATGGACTCTGATGGAAGATCCAAAGTATGGTCATGTTGTGAGTTTTCCATCTCCCTTTTCCGCTTTGGAGTCATGATTGGTGTGATTATACGTGGGTCATATTTCGATATTGCGTACAAGCAAAAGAGGTAATTGCTTTCATGTACATACAAGTCATGCAACTCTTTTTCAATAAAGGCAATGCTTGGCTCTTTCTAGAACTCCACAGTGATGTGTCTTGACTCTTCGCTTCTAACTGCAGTAGAGAGATAAGCCAACAAATATGCATGACGTATGTCATTTCGGGGTCTTTGAGTGATAGAGATGCTATCAAATTGTTGGGCAAGGCTATGTATCAAACGAAGATAAGCCGCCATACGCTCATCTCTTGCTTCAAAAGACCCACCAAACTGATTGGCCACAAGGCGAGAATCCGTGTATATCTGGAGCTTTCGCGCCCCCAGGTTCAAAGCTGTTCTCAAGGCACAAATGGCAGCCTCATATTCGACTTCGTTATTGGAAGCGGCGAAGCCAAGCCGAACAGATTTCTCAATCTTCTCTCTGTCGGGTTTAACAAAAACGCATCCAATTCCAGACCCATATTTATTATGAGAGCCATCTGAGTAAACAATCCATAGGTCAATGGTATTAGGAATTGTGTTTTCAAGTTGGTCTTCGTCGCCCCCAATTATTGGCGGCAGAATGTCTTCCATAGATTCTTTCTGGAGCAAGAAATCATCAATAGGAGAATCATCAATCGGAAAATCAGCTATCAAAGAAGCCAGAGCATGTCCTTTTGCAGCAGTACGACCTTCAAAGACAATGCTATATGTACTAAGATAACTTTCCCATTCGGCTAATCTGCTTGATTCCTGTGCGTTACGAAAGATCTTGCGTAAGGGATACTCAGTATAAACTCTGACCAACCTCCCCTAGAAGTATGGTTTCAATCGGCGAGCGGCATGAACCAATGCAAGTGCAATTTTTTCCATCTTTGAATAATGAGACTCAGCTCCAGCTAAAGTCTTACTGATAAAAAAGACGGGTCTACCATCATCAACTAAAAGAACAGCACTAACAGCTTGAGTTGTAGCTGCTAGGTATATGCCAATAGGTTGACCCATTGAAGGACTTGCCAATATAGGAGGACTGACCAAGTATTTCTTCAGTTGTTGCAATGCCATCTCACAATCAACGTTCCAAGTTGCCACCCCCTTTAAAGTCTAAGAAGGGATGACAACGATCAGAATATTTAGAAATAAACCTATGAAGAGCTGCAAGCCGACCAGTAAGTTGTTGAATTTCCTTCTTATTTTTTGGTGATGGCATATCAATAATGGCGCGTATCTTATCAGGATTAGCCTCAATATCTCTACGAGTCATGAGGTATCCCAAAAAAATTCCAGAAGAGAGGCCAAAAGAACATTTGGCAGGATTGAGTCTCATGTTATACTTGTTAAGCCTATCAAATACAAGTTGAAGATCGGAAAGATGATCACCAGTAAGCTTCGATTTAACGACTATATCATCGATATAAGCCTCCATTATTTTTCCCAGTAGATCGGAAAAAATTGTATTGACAAGCTTTTGGTAAGTTGCACCAGCATTTTTCAGACCAAAAGGTATAACAGTGTAGCAGAAAATGCCTTGGTCGGTGATGAAGGTGGTGAACTCTTGGTCATCCACATTCAAAGATATCTAGTAGTACCCTGAAGAAGCATCATGAAAGATAGGCGTTGGAAGCCCGAAGTGGCGTCCACCAGTTCGGAAATTCGTGGCAATGAATACGGATGAATCGGACAAGCTTCATTAAGGTTTGTAAAGTCAATACAAATTCTGATTTGTTCATTCTTTTTCGGCACTGTGACGACATTAGCAAGCCATTTTGGGTAAGTAACTCGTCGGATAAAGTTAACCGCAAGTAGCTTATCAATCTCCTCCTTGATTTTGAGCTTCCGATCAGGTGCCATTTTTCTCGGTTTTTGGTGAACTGACCTGAAACTTGGATCAATGTCAAGTTTATGATAGGCAACAGAAAGGTCTATTCCCGGCATTTCTTTAATTTTCCAAGCGAAGATACGCTTATTTCGCTGTAAAAGGGAAACCAACTCTTTTTGCTCTACGCTCGAAAGTTCGGCGGAAATAAAAGTGGTTTCTTCTGTTGAATCTCCTACTTGCACTTCCAAAAGGCGATCCACTGTAGGCGGCCCTTTCACATGAGCCTCAATATTATAGATGGAGGGCACGCCACTTGGTAATTGCAACTTGGGTGGGACACTTGCAAGGATTATATTACCACGAACTTCAGATTTTTTATAGTCATCCATTGTTTTGTCATGATAGGCATGGGCAGATACTTGTTCACTACGAACCTTGCAAATATGCCTAGAGAATGGGAACTTGACACACTGATGAAATGTGGAGACTACAGCCCCCATGGAATGTATCCAATCTCTGCCCAAAATTGGGTTATAGTGGGAACGACAATCCATCAATAAGAAATCGAGCTCAACTTCTTTGTTCATTAATTTGATTGGTAAGGTAATTCTTCCAACCGCTGAAGATGTTGTCCCGTCAAAACCGATGATAGGATTGTCTTCGACAATGATCATACCCTCGCGAAGTTGCATCTGAGAATAACATCCACTGAAAATGACGCTAGAAGTGGCCCCTGTGTCGATCATTACCCATTGAACACAAGAAGCACCTATAGACACAGTAATTATGACTGCATCATAGTGAGGGTGATATACACCAAGGAGATCGTCATCAGTGAATCGGAGGGCTCTTCTTCAGAAGTTTCGGTTTGGATTCCTTTGACAAAATCGACTTTGTTGACATGGTTAAACTCACCACCATAATTCATTTTCAAACGCTTTTGATTCTTACTCTGACTTTTGGAAAAGGAGACTCAACATGAGAATGGGAAACATTAATGACATGCTCAAAAGTTGCAACAACTGTCTGTTGAGAGTTTTTAGTAAGATATTCCTTTAAAAGTCATTTCTCCACTAATTTCTGAATCCGACCCCAGAGAGAGCGACAAAGTTCTGTCTCATGGTCATAGTCATTATGGAATTTACACCGCAAGGATTTGTCCCTTGTACCTTTGGTATCTTCTGAAAGCGGATAAGGCAGGGAAAGAAGATTCCCACTTTTCAACTTCTCATATATAACAGAGTACTTGGCATTGAGCGGGGTCAGTTTTAGCTCAGGTAGAGTCTTTCCATCACGATTGAAATTGACTTGCTTCTGATTGTCATTCTTTCCATCGTTATGTTGTTGATCTGACTATCCTTGCTTCGGCTTAGAATTCTTGATGTTTAAAAAATCTTTACTTCGAATATCTTTATCTCTTGCTGCTTTCGCCGATAGGTTCTCCTCGATACGGATGTGTTGTTTAGCCCTAACATACATATCATACCGAGTTTTAGGGACATCTTTAATTAGAGAGTGGTAAAGATCCCTTACAATGAAATTCGAACTTCTGTCTCTTTCATAATATAATGCTTCTTTAAAGGTGAAAAGAAGCATTCCATCAGAAACTTCTGGAACATCTACTGCTACCTTTCGGAACCTAGTAACAAAAGTACGTAACTTTTCGTCTCGTTGTTGCTTGATGTTCAGAAGTGAGTCGACATCTTTTGGCGTCTTGCAATTGTGGTGGAAACGATTAACAAACTGAGTTTTTAGTTCATTGTATAGGTGAATTGATCTTGAATGCAACTCACTAAACCAGCGTAATGCTTCTCCCTTTAGAGTTGATGGAAAGAGCTTACACATGAGCGGATCATCTCCACCCCATAACACTAACTTATTTTTGAACAATAGAACATGCAAGCCAGGATCTCTTTCCGACTCATCATAAAGTTCAAAATCAGGTTGTTTGAAGTCGGGATGGTGGTAAGCTTCCTGAATGTCGAGCGAAAACTTATCAAGTACGCCATCATTGACTGTCAAGTTTTTCATTCTGACATCCCTTGACTCTCTATCGTTAAGTTCTTTTGCAATCAACTCTTTCAACTGTTGTTCTGTTAGAGTTAAAGTATTGGCTTAAACAACTGGGCGCCCCCGGTCATGCCCATGTGGAGAAGGATACCTTCCATTATCTCTTATTGGAGTTAGAGATCTTTGGAGGTACGCACGATCAACTCCGACCGGTGATTATCTTTGTCTATCCCTGTAACCAGCCTGTCTAGGCCGGTAGACACCCTTGCCAGGGTGGTCGGTATAATTATACCGCTTCTCCATGTTTTGTTGCTCTTGTCTGGGATGCTGATAAGTGCTCAAAAAGTGCTATTTAACCTTCGATTATGCCTCTTGTTTAGCCATCTTAGTGGACTAATAGTGTTTATAAGTTGTGTTTTAAGATTCTACAGGTGAAAAAGAGAGTTTTGTAGAATATTAGAGAAAATGGGGTAAAACGAAGCAATTCGGAGCATTAAGGATCACATGGGAGGCCCGTGGACAATCATGGAGAAGGCCAAGGAATTGGAGTTGTTAAAGATGCGACTTGGACCTATTTTAAAGTCTATTTGAAAGCCCAAGGCCAAAGGATTCGTTGTTTGGACCAAAGCCCGCAAAAGAGGATAGAAGGATAGAGCAGAAGAGAGAAAATCGGCTTATGCGTCTGGGACGCATGTATCGAGCATCCAGACGCATTGAGTGCGACTGGGACGCATAAATCGAGCGTCCAGATGCATTGATTAAGTCTGGGACGCATGAATAATGCGTCCAGACGCATGAATCGACATTGTAGCCAATTCCTTCTCAGTTTTGAAGACGAAGTCGGACTCTAGAAGAAGTCTATTTGTATTAGGAAACAAATGACGGTTTGGAATGCTTCTAGAGCTCATTGTAACCCCTATAAATAGAGGACCTAAGTGCCTCATGTAATTGGCCAATTCACTTATATTCTTGTCTCCAAAACTTGAGGCAGAGAGAGATTAATAATAAAAGATCGGTTTTAACTAGCTGAGTCTTAATAAATTAGTCTTTCTAGTCTTATGTTCTTCAACTCTTCTTCTTCTTGTTCTTCCTTCTTTATGGAAGGCTAATCTTCTCCTTCAAGGGAGAAGATGAAGCCCGATGTAAGGTTTAATGATTCTTCCGGTTCATGGTGTTCTTCAATCGGGTTAGTTATTTATGTTTGTAGTTATTAGTTACATTGCCCACACCGGGGGATGGAAGTATAGAATAGGGTTTATGTTTTGCAATATTAATATCATGCTAGTGTTCTTTACTTTTCTTCTAGTAGTATAGTTCTTTAGAGTTAGGAAGTATTCTTTGTGTTGCCTTAGAAGGGGTAGCTCGGGAGTGGCTGCCTAGGGAAGTATTCTTTGTGTTTGCCTTAAGTGGTGATTCATTGAATGGCCCTATTAGGAAGTACTCCTTGATGTTGCTCTTGGTAATACATTGAATGGCTGCCCGAGCTTACATAAAAGGAAAGAAGATATTAATAGCATAAACATAGGAACAACCTTAAGTAGAGTTAATTGTTAACGATGTTTCATCCAAGAGGGCATCGGCACTTCGCTCGATTGCCTAATTGTAGTCTATTTGTAAGAACAACCATGAAGCGTAGGTCATAGATCAAAAGTATTGGTGGATTCTAATCTCTTGAATTCCCTCTATAAATTCTCAACAGTTTAGTTAGTTTAGCTTAGTTTAGCATTAGAATCTACAATCTCTACAATATTAGTTTTAATCCCTCAAACCCCTTTCCAAATCCTCGTCCTTCACATAACATACACTTAAAAGTGGAACGATACCCTACTCATCCTTTACTTATTGAGGGATAATTAGGTTTTGATACGCTTCTATTTGTTCAACGATCATCATCTATCTACATCACCCATCATCTCATCTACACACACAAAAAGAGGAAGTGTCAGATGCCTGCCTTCCCAATCATGTTGGACATATCTCGGATGGCGGTCTTCCCTGAAATTGCTTCTCAGAGGTAAATCTTCCCTTTGAGATCGAACATGTCTAGGGTAGTAGTTATCCCTGCCAATCCGATTATCCCCATAAGTACGGGTAATAGGGTCATTACTCTTAGAGCGTGCACTTTTTGATTGTGCTTGAGAAGTAGCACATTGCTGAGGACAATGAAGTGGATCTTCGAGATGGTCCCATACACTAGAATGGCTTGCGTCCCTGCGTGGTCGCCTTGATGTAGTTGAATTGGCAACATCGTCCACCGACCTTTGCCTCTTTGCCAGCTTCCTTCTAAAGTTCCTATTTAAATTTTTAACTCATCTTAACTCACGCTCAACCGTATTAGGGGTGTATTGGCTGTTACTATCCCCTTTTTCATTAGTTGGTGTGAGTAATGTCCACGTCCATATCCATGTCAACTGAAGGATTGACACGGACGGACGGCGGACCACGTGAGGGATTACCGACTTGCAAGTTTTCTTGTTGCAAGACTGTTAGGGGTGGCGGCGGCGGCGTTTGTACTTCCGTTTGCGGTGGCGGTGGTGCTGCTGCAGTTGGATGTTGAGAATTGATCCTACCACTAGGAGCAACTCGATTGTTCAACGGTTTTTGCATTGACCGATTTGAATTTCGAGGGTTGCAATTCCTATTAGCAGGAGGAATATGTTGACTATTTGGTCTGCTTCTTGTGCTTACCATCTTGATTGTTTCACGTGATAATGGATTCTAAAATCCCCACAGACGGCGCCAATTATGTTTCGGCAGTAACCTGCTTCAACACAACGAGAGCAATGGTAAAGAACGCACTAAGAAATAGAGGAATTTGATGTTGGGGGAGATGAAACTGAACCAAATAATGGCTGCCTACGTACCCAAGATCTATTCTCTAGGGATCAAGTTTCAACGTAGTTCACATTATTAGAATAAGTAGTTTTTATATGAATGAAGAGATTGAGTCCTACGAGGGCTGTGTTTGATTTTGTCAAAAGAATTTTTATCTCTTTGAACCTCTATCCTTATATTCTAGAATAATGAACTTGGACATATTCATAAATAGACCAGTTATTAGGTGTAGCTAGGATTAAGCCCTTGGGCTTAATTGAATTGGGCTGGATCCGTGGGCTTAATGAGCCACAAAGTGGGGGTATATACACCAGTCATTTGTTATCTACAAAATTTTCCCAGCTACTATGGATGTTGATGACACACTGACGAAAGAAATTATTGATGAGGTATTCCTCTGTTCTCTTTGTTTAAATATCAGTATTACTTCAAGTTCATTAAACTTATTGTGGTTAAATACAGGTTAAAAAAGGTGGAACCACCAATTTAGATGCTGCAATTACTGGATAAGAGGTTTCAAGTCAAAATATAGAATCTGAACTCCACCGAGCAAAAAAATCAAGGGTTCAGTAGTGGGTGCCTTATTCAACCATTTGGTCCAATCCAGTTTTACAGATTTTATCGATTTGCCGTTTAAAAAAGAATCACCAAAATATCAAATGACTGTCTTCTCCCTGATACAAGACATGTGTGCTAGGCAACTACCCAATCATATCATTTCGTTCCTACTTCACGGTTTGGGATTTTGTGCTTCGAAGTTGGAACTCCTTTTGCTTGAGTCGTCTACTTTTTAGTTTTCTATTTGCTCGAGTCGTCTACATTTTCAGTTTACTGTGTGTTTAGAACTTTCTGATTATGACATGATAAAGCAGAATGTGGTGTTGGAGTTATTCATTTGACTTAAACACGGGGATGACTGATTGCTTAAATATTTATTTCTAGCGAAGGGTTCTCTATGTGTACTTTAATTTGATGTGCAAATGGGTCTTGCTAATTGATTCCACCCACCCCCACCCACTATATATATATATATATATATATATAGCTTATTTCATACCATAAACTATTTTATCCCATTATTGCAGGCAAGTATGGTTCCACCTGTGATTACAACTTAAAAAATTCGCAATGTCTTTTAAATTTTATCGTTGGCCCTTAAAGTTGCTGAAGTGTCTTTTACTCAAAAACGAAGCAAATAGTCACGTTTTACCAAAGGTATTGCAAACAAATTTAATCACGAAGTTAAATACATACGGATTTTTTCACTTCCAACCTACTGCGTAACTGTAACAAACGTACACTACTCCAACTTCAAAAAAAAAACTTCAAAGTTGTTAGAATTCTTCCATCCAAATTCTCCAACACCAAATATTCATTTGCACAAATGAAACTCATTTGTAATGATGGATAGTAACTCATTTAACATGGTTACACTCAGGCTCGGCTCATCCATGTAGCAAAATAAGCAACGACTTAGGGCCCCGCATCTCAAGGGGCCCCCAATATATTCCAGTCCAGTCCACTCCACTATTGGTAAGAGAGAAAAAAAAACGTTTTTACATTGAAAAAGAAAAAAAAAATGGTATACAGAGAACAGACCCTTCGTTTCTCTCGCCTTCAGCTTCTCCACCGTTTCCCACGCCTTCAATTCTCAAGCAAAATAATGCACGCCTCCATAACTAATCAACGTTCTTCTTCATCTCTTTATAAAACCAACAATACACTCTTACCTCTATCATCTTCTTTTTGCCTTTTTTGGTTTTATAATCCCTCATTCTCTCTGACTCTCTATATTCTTCTTCTTCTCTCTATTTTCAAGAAAGATAAAAGAAAAGAAAAGGTTGGTGTTTTTTTTTACTTTAATTGTTAAATTGTTATATTCTAAATTCTAATTTAATTCCACTTAAACTCATTCTTTTCTTTTTTGGATAGTGGATAGTGGTTTTAACAGGTATAATTAGACTAGTTGCTTACTTACTTAGCCAAAGTGATTGTCGTGGTCTCGTGGATTGTCTACTTTTTTACCCTATACTTCAAACGCGACTTCGCCTATCAATTAAGCTTCATCTCACGGTGATTGTTTCCATTTTATTTTATTTTTTGGTATGTTATGTGACTATGTGAGGACTTACTGCTTATTGCTTGCTGCTTGCATATTATTTTACTATTTTGACATGAACCCATAAATCCGGTAATCAAAAACGTCAAGAAAAGAGAAAAGTAGATGAGGCGATTGAATCTCAAAGAGGAGCTATTTTTAAATTTATAAAAAACTATAAACAAAGTGAATCGGTTAGTTCAAGTGATAATTTAGTAAATGAACAACCTGACCAACTAATAGAAGTGGATAATAATGAAAATATATAACACATTGATACTGATCCTAATGTAAATTTTGCTCCTAGTGTTTCTATTCAAGATAACATTGAAGAAAATCAAACAAATGAAAGAAATGATAACTCAACAGAAGATTTGCTTGTTAGTATTGATGAGAACCTCAATGAATAATCCAACTCTTTAGTTCAAGATATTTATGACCCTGGACGATGGGGTAAAATTGATACAAAACTAAGAGATTTGTTAGTTAAGAAGGGTCCAATTAGAGTTAGTGACGTAGAATTTCCTATTGATATGAAGACAAAAAGAAAATTTTCAGCTAAATTTTATACCCAAGTAGCACCAAATGGATAGAAGTTTGATAGAAATTGATTAGTATATTCAAAATATTGCAATAAGGTCTTTTGTTTCTATTGCAAGTTATTTAACTCAAGTTGCACCCAATTTCAATTAAACGGTGAAGGGACTGATGATTGGCAAAATATTGGTACCAAACTTAAAAAAACATGAACTTTCTACTGGTCACATTGATAATTTGACACTTTGGGATGAGTTAACCGAAAGATTAAATAGCAAAACAACAATTGATAAGCATATCCAAGAGCAAATTGATAGGGAAAAAGAACATTTGAGTAATGCACTACTAAGAATTATTGTTGTTGTTAAGACAATTTCTAAAAACAATATGGCATTTCGTGGAAAGAATGAGAAAATTTATGAAGCTAACAATGGTCTGTTTTTTAGCTTAATTGAAATGATTGCAGAGTTTGACCCAATTATGCAAGAACATCTTCGGCATATCAAACATGATAAATTAAAGGTTCATTATCTTAGTCACAATATACAAAATGAATTGATACAATTGTTGGCATCTGAAATAAAAAATAAAATTATTCTGAAAATTAAGGAAGCAAAATAATATTTTGTTATACTTGATTGCACTCCTGATATTAGTCACCAAGAACAAATGACTGTCATATTACATTGTGTAGATGTTTCCTCAAGTCTCATAAGAATCGAAGGGTATTTTCTAGACTTTATAATAGTAGAAGACACGTCGGGTAAAGGACTTTTTAATGAGCTATTACGTGTTTTAGAAGAATATAAATTAGATTTTAACGACATAAGAGGTCAAGGGTATGATAATGGATCAAATATGAAATGTAAAAAATCAAAGGCCCAAAAAAATATTGTTAGATATAAATCCTAGAGCATTTTACTCTCCATGTGGATGTCATAGTCTTAACTTAGTATTATGTGATATGGCGAATTCTTGTTCAAAGGCAATATCATTTTTTGGAATTTTGCAACGTATTTATTGTTTGTTTTCTTCCTCTACAAAACGATGGGATGTTTTATGTAAGTATTTAACTAAATATACGGTGAAGACTTTGTCACCAACACGTTGGGAAAGTCGAGTTGAGAGTGTTAAAGCATTGATTACTCAAGCGCCAGAAATTAGGGATGCTCTACTTGAGCTAGCAAAAATTAGTAAGGATCCAAAAACAAAGAGTGAAGCCGAAAGTCTAGCATTGCATGATTTAGAAAATTATGAGTTTTTGTTTGGAATGGTTATTTGGTATGATATATTAGCTACTGTGAATTTGGTTAGTAAGGATTTACAATCTAAAGATATGCCCATTGACATGGCTATAAATCAAATAAAAAGTCTAATCACATTTTTTTTAAAAGTACAAAGAAGAAGGATTTGAAAAGGCTAAAATAGCATCCATAGATATTGCACGTCAAATGGATATAGAACCGGTATTTCGTGAAAAACGTGTAATTCGGAGAAAGAGACAATTTGATGAGAATGTTGACAATGAAGTAACTCAAACACCTGAAGAATCATTTAGAACTAATTTTTTCTTATATATAATTGATCAAGCGATATCATCTTTTAATAATAGATTTGAACATTTAAAAAATTTTGAAGAAACGTTCGGATTTTTATTTGACGTGAAAAAATTGAAATCAATAGATGATGATAGGTTTAAAGAATATTGTCTTAATCTTGAAAGTTTTCTGAAACATGGAGAGAGTTGTGATATTGATGGTACAGATTTGTTTTTAGAATTAAGACTACTAAGAGAAATTTTAGATACCAAAAATGAATCCTCAATTAAAATATTGAACTATCTAAAAAGAATACAACCTTTTCCAAATGCTTATATAGCTTATAGAATATTGTTGACAGTACCTGCAACCGTTGCTTCAGCAGAAAGGAGTTTTTCAAAACTAAAGTTAATTAAACCTTACTTAAGATCAACCATGTCACAAGAAAGATTGAGTGGATTAGCTACATTATCTATAGAAAGAGATTTTCTAGAAGAACTTAAATACAAAGATTTAATTAGTGATTTTGCAGCTCAAAAAGGTAAGAAAAATGAAATTTAATTGAAGTTTGTAACATGTAAAAATTTCTTCGCAAAAAAAAAAAAAAAAAAAAAAAAAAACTTTTAAATCCGCCAAAGTATTTTTGATAATACATTGCCGGTCCCAAGCCAGGATAAAGGATGAGGGTTTGCACTCATATGATGAAATAACGTAAATAAAGCAATAAGTTGTAAACAATTTTTATTGGTATTTATTGTAGAAGGCCCCCTATTCAAACTTCACTTAGGGCCCTGAATAGCCTTGAGCCGCCCCTGGTTAAACTTTTAAATATAACGGTACATTTTGCCCACCTCTATAAATTGCATGGCCCACAAAACCCAAATGAATTGGTCTTAAAGGTATGGTTTTCTATTAAATTTCTTTTTCTACTACTGTAAAGCATCTTCCCTTCAATTTAGCTTTTCTTTTTTTATTTATGTACTGTTGTACAAAATTTAAATGCATTTCATTACAATTCCAACATAATCAATTCAAAAACTTCCTTCATCCTAACAAAGACATGGTTTCCCATTTTCTTATATATATTTTTTTCTTTATCATTCATGTGTTGCGCACAATTATAGATTCCTTATCAATTTAAAGAACATTACTCAATATTATTATTTTTTCTTTAATTCAAATAATTCATACCATATTTAATAACAATGTTCATGTTTGTACAACATTTACTTCATTTGCATATTGTATTAAATCCTTCCTTCTATCGGCATGACATTCATAATAACTACTACTCATGTGTAATTCTATTTTTTTTGGAATAATATCTACGTCATTTCTCTATGTAACTATGTTGCTTCTACTATAGTTAATATTGTTTATTTATTTATTTCTTCATTTAATTTTTTTTTTTTTTTTTTTGCATAAATGGATAATCTGTCAGACACCGCTGTCAACCGTATGGTATATGCTAACAGCGACAATAGCTCTCTTTCTATGCTGCTAGTAGATTTTCAGAATGCTTTTAACATGGTTGATCGGACTATCATGTTGAAAGAGGTTCGTATCCGATGCCCAGCTATTGCCCCTTGGGTCAAGTACTTGTATGGTCAGCCTGCGAGGTTATACGTGGGGGATGTCTACATATGGTCCACTCTTCATCGGGTCAAAGAAGGTGACCCTCTAGGTCCCTTCTATTTGCACCGTGTTGCATCCTCTTATTCTCTAATGGATCCATCCGGTTGTCGGGGATTATTGCTCTACAGCGTGGTACCTAGATGATGGGACTCTGGTCGGGGATGATACATAACAGGTGGCGACAGCTTTGGGTATGATTCAGAAAGAAGGACCTTCTTATGGGTTGGTTCTTAATGTGGCCAAAACTGAGATATTTTGGCCAACACTAGATCCACGTCGCTCTACTCCTGGTCTCTTTCCTTCAGATTTGTCCCATCCTCAGCAGGGGGTCAGGTTGCCTGGAGGTGCAGTTAGCATTGATGCATCTTTTGTCATGGGCCTTGCTCGCAAGCACATTGACAAGGCTATGACTCTGATGGACCATTTGGTTGTATTAGAAGATCCACAGTGTGAGTTAGCGCTCTTACGAGCTTGTGTTGGGCTCTCTAAGTTGGTCTTCGCGATTCGTACTTGTCCACCATCCTTTTTCGAGAGGCTCGGACTTTTGATCGCATCTCCGCAGTGTTCTCCAGGGTATTGTGGTTTCTGATGGTCCTGGCTTCGGTGATTTACAGTGACGTTTATCAACACTCCCATTACGTCTAGGCGGTTTAGGTATTTATTGTATCACTGATGTCTCTACATTTGCTTTTGTGGCTTCCCGCTCCGCTGTCAAACTTCTGAGCTTCAGAACCACATTCTTAGGAGTTGTGGCACAGTACCTTTGGATGAGATTCTTGATGTTGATAGCAGTGCATTGAGTCTCTGTCTACCCGATTTTGACCTCGCCTATGGTCGTGTAGTGCTACCATCCCCTTAAAACCACAAAAAGTTTTGGCGGAAGCACTCTATGGTAAGATTGTTGCTGGTCTTGAGAGGGAGTTTGTGTTATCTGCTCGTCAGAAAGCAATCATTGGATGCTTACAGTCAGAACATGCAAAGGATTTCCTACTTGCTATTCCGATGGAGGGACTTGGACAGCGTATGTCGCCGATAGAGTATCGTTCTATTCTCCGGTACCGTCTTATGATTCCTTTGTACTCTGATGGTGGTCTATGCCCTGTTTGCAAAAAGAGCATACTAGATGCTTTTGGGGACCATGCAAAGATATTGTAGATATTTCCTGTGTTTCAAATATCGACATGATCATGTCGAGATATTTTTATGTGATGCATTTTGGAGAGGGGTACAGTGAAGAAGGAGGCTCTTGTGAATTTTCTCACCGATCCGAATGAGGGAGATCGACACTTCGCCCGCGGATGTATTGATCTACATTGGTCCGAGGGGAGGCATCGTGTGTTGATGTAACCGGAGCCTCCATTGGTAGGGCTTGGGAATGGAGTCCTTGAGATTGGAGAAGCGACTAATAGAAGCGTGACGGGGAAAATTGAGAAACACGAGGAGGCTTGTAAAGCTAACCAAAGATTGTTTCATTCCTTTCGGTTTGACACTTTTGGTTTCTTGGCACAACAAATCATTTGAGCTCTCTTAAGAGATTGCGAAAGTTATGGATTGCAACGTAATGACAGTTGGTTCTAACGAGTTTGTTTTTAGGAGGATAGGATTTGCCATTCAGAAAGGACTTGCGGCGCAGCTTGTTGCACGCTTGTCCTAATTATTTGTAAAACTCGTTATCATTATTAATAAAATTTCCACTTAAAAAAAAAAAAAAAAAAAAAAAAAAAAAAAAAAAAACCCTGAAAAAAATGCGGATACTGAATTATATTCAAATTGTACGACGATATAGATTAAGTTGTTGTAAATAACGAGTTAAAATCCCCTTGATAGTCTCTTACCACAAGTCCTACAAGAATAATTTTGTAATTATTACATTTCTCAATAATTTTGTATCTTGCATTTCCTTATTCGAAATGTACCATGTTACTATCTTACTTCAAAATGTTTTCCATTACTTTGGCACAAAAATTATCAAAGTTAACTAATCTACATCATTGAATAATTTTTTTTAGCATATTAAATACACTTTTCATCCTAAGTCAGAGGATTCTTGTGTTCCTTACAAAATATTTCTGGACATAGTGATTCATAACATTGGTTCTCATCAGCCACAGGTTGGACAGTGTGTAGTGTGGCTCATGAGGTTTTAACGATTCTTAAAAATGAGGATCTTGGAGAAGAAGACGATGTTGAAGAGTTTCTTAGAAGAAGGATTTTAACTTTTTAGATAGCTTCCACGTGTTGATTTTATTTGAATTTAATGAAACGAAATTGTAATGAAATTTCAAATTGAAATGAAATGATAGAATATTTCATTACAATTTCACGTGCAAGTCACAAGAAGGGTAAAGTTGTCATTTGGAAGAAAACATACGGTGGAGTTAAAATTGATTGATTTAACTAACAGAACTGGGGACAAAAACGAATAAAGCAATCTAGGAGAGCCAAATGTTGATATCCATATATAAAATAGGGCCAAAAGTTAAATAACCCATTTTTTTTCCATCACAATAAATAGTAAATGCATGTAGAATTTTAAATCACATTATCAATGATGCTTCTTTATGGAATCCGCGCCAAAGGCACGAGTATTAACTAGTATTCTTAACAAATCAAATCAAGAAAGAAAAGTATCACCATCAAAAAAAGAAAGAAAAGTATATGCACAGTTTGTCAGAGCAGCCGTGGCATATACTTTTGTCCAACACGTGCAAAGCACGTTGTGTGTATATATATTGTATAGAGTCTGGCTCCTCTATAACCGGGTACAGAGATTAATCTCTGTAACCGTGTTATTTAACCGTTGGATTGACTCGAAATACACATATTTACTTCAAAATATAAATCTGGATCTCGAATTTCATGTGTTGTGTATCTCGACACAGCTTTAACGGTTAAATAACACGGTTACAGAGATTAATCTCTGTACGGGTTATAGAGGAACCGGACTCTATTGTATATATCTTTCACCTATAAAGAAAACTCCCCATGTAGCAGTTCCGTTTCCATCGACTGGATTTTTTCGTTTCCTAATTTGTCCCCGTTACTCTTATCTACTAACATCAACCGGACAAAATACAATACGTAAATTGTTATGTTTAATAGGGACATATATGTCATTCGATATGTTAGTAATTATTATTGGAGTGGGCCCAAGAAATTAGACTCAGAAACTCACAACTTTCGTACCCCACAACTTTCGTACCCGTGGACTATTGCTTTTTGTCTCTATCAAACTATCCTAATTCACTATCATAATTACCCATTGTGCCAAACCCTTTCCAGTTGCACAGTTTACTACACATGAGCCCAAAGTTTAAAAAAAAAGGCATGGGCTACCACAAGAATATCCTCATAGGATGAGGGTTCTGAGATCGTTGGATGTGTGATCTAACGGTTCGAAAATCAAAAACAAAAAGGAAGAGAGAGAATATGAGTTTGTTTTTTATTTTTGAACCGTTGGATCACACATCCAACGGTCTCGATCTCGTCCCTTTGAGGATATCCTCGGGATAGACGAACTCAAACAAAAAACACAAACACTATAGTTACAGCTAATAAAAATAGTACATGTGTACATCTATTAGGTTGCCACATTTTGCACGCCAAACTCCTCCATTTTATCTATCTCATTTTATTATTATTATTATTTTAATGAAATTTAAAAGAGAAAAGGCTTAATTTTTAATTTTTGTTAATGAAATTTAAAGGAAAAAGGGCTTAATTTGAATTATTTATATATATGTAAGATGTGTAATACTTTTATATATGCAAAGAAATAAAATAAAATAGAGAGAGAGAGAGAGAGAGAGAGAGAGAGAGAGAGAGATATATATGTGGGGGTTGAGTAAGACAATGATTTTTTCTTTTCCAATTTGTCCTTATTGATATTTGCTAATCACAACACCCAAACCAAATCTAATATGTGGATTGTTGTATGTAAGAGGAGTATATATGTCATTCAATATATAAAAAAATTCTTCCTTATAAAGTCGGCAAAACTGTGGGGCTTTATGGATTTGTTTTGTTTAGGAGGTGTAGGGGCTTTATTATTAATTGAATTGGAAACTTCTCATTACGTACTAAATTTGGACCGATAGACCCCACTACCAATTCCCAACTCTTCCACTGCCTATTTCCCATCTCTAATTACGTGAGACGTTTTGGCAGATAATAGTAAGAAAAGTCGATTTCTTCCCACCAACACCATGTAACCAAATAAGATAAAAGATATGTGTTGAGTACATTAAGCATACACAGAAATTTAAATGCAATTGTTTACTTAAAACACCCTATGTCTACCTCTACTATCTACTATCGTTTATATTCTCATGGTATTGATGTTGATTTGGGTCAAATATTTGAGTTTTTTTTTTGTTTAATTGAACTTTCATCTACGCATCAGTCTATTGAGGTGATTCTATATTTCAGTCGAGCTTTTAATTGAATTGAGCTCTTATTTTCGCATCATTCTACTGGGATAAGTCTATAGTTCGGCTTTTATATCTTCTTTACATATGTTCATGGTGAAATTTTATGGTAGATAATTATATGTCACAATTTTTGTACTTAAAAACATATAGCGTATGGTAAATTTCATACTCATCGAGTGTGCCCAAAATGATAGTAAGCTAAAAAACGCCAAAACATTTATTTTTTCTTGTTATTATTACAAGAAAGAAGAAAAAAAGTTAGTTCACTCTATGAGAAAATATTGTTCGATCCAATCGAATTAGTGAAGAATTTCAACCTAAATTTCAGGTATATATATATATATATATTGAGGTGATTCTATATTTCAGCCGAGCTTTTAATTGAATTGAGCTCTCATTTTCGCATCATTCTACTAGGATAAGTCTATAGTTCGGCCTTTCTATCTTCTTTACATATGTTTATATGTAAAATGGTGAAATTTTATGGTAGATAATTATATGTCACAATTTTTGTACTTATGAACATATAGCGTGTAGTAAATTTCATGTTCATCGAGTGTGCCCAAAATGATAGTAAGCTAAAAAACGCCAAAATATTTATTTTTTCTTGTTATTATTACAAGAAAGAAAAAAAAAAAGATAGTTCACTCTATGAGAAAATATTGTTCGATCCAATCGAATTAGTGAAGAATTTCAACCTAAATTTCAGGTATATATATACGGGCGGCTAGGGTAGACAGAATCATAGCCGATCAAAAAAGCAATAAATTTGGGTTCTATATTTGATACTTGAAGCCAAGGCCCAATTTTTCGGATATTAGGATATAGAGGCCAAAAAGATATATATCGGATATATCGATATGTCGAGAGATAAATCGTTTTTGCCCATTTTGGTGATAATATTCAAAAAAATCAAAAAATCGGAATATATCGAAAATATCACCGATATATAATGATATATATCGGATATCATATATCGGTCAACAAATCGACAAAATCGGTCAAAAGAAACCTGAAAAAACGATATATATCGAATACATTATATATCGCTGATATATATCTTTATATCGGTTATATCGGTTTAAAAATATTAAATTTTCGGAGCCGATATTTCTTTTTCAAGTTTTTGAAAAAAAGCTATATATCGGGATTTTTTCGATAAATCGACCGATATTTTCGGCCTTGCTTGAAGCGATATTACTTTCCTGCTTCTTGAATGGAATGCAGACTTGATACTTGAGAGTAATTGCACCTTAAGTAGCTCCTTCTGGCACATTTGTAACCTACCTTTTTCTTAGATGTCATATGTCTTCTTAAATAGAACCCTGAATGTTTCTTAGCATTATCATTGGAAAACCAATACGTGGAAGTCCATTCAGAACAATATTTTCCATTAAAGATCAACATCGTTTATTCCATGATTCTCTTCCATGTTCTGGTTATTGCTTACAGAATTGTTGCTTCAAATTCTGTTCTTTTTAGTTTATGCCCCATTCTATCGGTTTGTAGTATATTTGCTCGTTACTTTTAGTATAATATCTATTGTTTGAATGAACCAGTTGGTGGATTATTCAGATGGACACTTGCTTATCGACTTTAATTATTCAGTTATAGATGTTAGGAAGATGGCTGTTACGTGTATGGTCGTATATCTGAAAGGGTTTGTCCAACAATGTGTTGGTTTATTTATAACTTTGTTGATTGACTGATTAGTAAGGGTTGGAGATGAAATGGATTGATACATTTTAACATAGTTTCCTTTTAGTGTATAGAGTTTCCTGGTTGGTTAACCTGTGCTTGATTAAATGAGAGAAATAGCATCTGCTGGATGAACAAAGATGAAGAAGAAGATTAGAAGAAGTGGTTCCTTAAAAGAATCACTAAAAGTGAAGCCATGATATTTATGGTTTCTTACACTTTCAGTTCCATTAATGTGGCAAGAACTAACTGAAGCCGGGCAGCAGCTAAAGTTGAAAAATAAAATCATCATCATATCCCTAGTAGAATTAGAAATGGGTGTACTTTACTAAATGCACCCTTACATGTTCAAAAGAGACTACTTATATTGAAAGGCATATTAAGTTAAATACTTCATTAATGTTTGTTTCACTTATGAAATGACTACCAGAGTAATTAAATTTCTGATTATGACTACTTTTCACCTTATCATAATATGAATAAATCATAGACATAACAAAGGGAGTTCAATTTGAGAATCATCACTTACGATTCCAGGTGCCTTCAAAATTTCTGTACTAGTGTAATTATCTCTTTTTCACTGCTGCGTTTGAGTTTGAGTTTCTTTTCACTGCTGAGAGGTTTTGGCTTTAGGCTTCTGCAATATGTAAGTTTCCAATGTCGTTCTGTCAGAGAAAATTGCATATTGATTAGCTAAAACCGATATTAAGTATTGATTAGTTACTCAGGAAAAATTGATATTGCATATTGATTGATATTGGTTTAGTTCTCGAGTTTTATTTTGAACTCGATCATAACAAGTTAGAGCACCTTTAGTTTTGTTAAAAGCGCCTTAAGTTCCTTAAACCGATAACAAGTCACAAAGCAGACCTTTAGTTTAAAGAGTTTCAACTGCATATGAGAAGCTAGCCTTTAAGGATTTCTCGACGAGTTTCAGACTGGGCATATGAGAAGCAATTTACACGAGAGTTTCAACTGGGCCTTCAACAATTTATGTCGAGTTTGAACCGGGCATAAGGATTTAAGCTAGCCTTTAAAGAGCGGGTCAATTCCTTTTGGCCTAGCCAAGAAGATCGCCAAAAACTCATTTTGTACGCACCAAGCCAATTCCTTTTGTACGCACCGGCCCGGCCAAAAACTCATTTAAGCTAGCCTTTAAAGACCGTGGCCAATTCCTTTTGTATGCAGACCACTCATTTTTCTATGAAGCAACCAAAAACTAAGCTAAGGCCTAAAACAATCCCAATAACAAAAAAAAAAAATCACTTTACAATACAAAGAGCAAACAATACCACCATCTTTCTAACATATAACAAAATTAAAAATCTAAACTTCACCACAAACCAATCACAACAAGTAATAACTAATTGAACTAAACAAACAAACTTCTTAGTACAACATCTCTAAAGGAGTAGTCTTAAGCACCCATTTAGTACAGCCAATCACTAACTCTGCTTTTAGCCTTTCCATGCCAAGCACCTTTATCCAACCACTAAAAACAACACAGTTACCCCAGAGAAAGATGATGGTCACAAAAGGTTGAGTAATTCTCTCAACAGAGTTTCCAAAAGTACAAACTATTTAAGCGGCAATGGTTCTTTTCTCCATTTAGTACAGACCAAAGAGAAAGATTCCATTTATTTCTTTGCTAACAGCATCTTAGGAAGCATCTCTAAAGGAGTAGTCTTGAGCAGGAAGAGCATGGCAACGCGCTCTGGCAAAGTACCCCCCACATTTCAATCTCGCGTGCTTGCAACTCTGCTTTTAGCTTTTCCATGCCAAGCACCTTTATCACTAAAAACAACACAGTTACCCTAACAAAACTAAGCACCTTTACCCCAATTCATCATCATTCCTAACTGCCAACAACACATAAAATAGCAATAAGAATAATAATAATATCAATAATAACAAAAATAATAATAACGATAACGATAACGAAATCCATGTATAACATCATCATAAACACACTAAAAAGCTACATTAAATATGGACAGGGTGGACTGGTAACTTATAATTCCTCAAGTTGTTTAAGCTTGGATATCGAAAAGGGAATATCTCCATAGAGCAAATTCCCAGATAAATCCCTGATTAACCCCCACATATAGGGATCCCAAGTAATAGAAGACGTTAGACAAATGTAATGAATACAAAATTCTAATTTTCCTTTTTTATTGCGAATTTAAAATTTTCAAACCACCCAGGGTGTTGAGGGATTTCAGAGTTCTTAGATCACCACAGTTGCCTATTTCATCAAGAATTTGCCCAGTCAAGTGATTCCCCTTTAAATCACTGCACACCAAAAAACAACAATAATCAAACTTCACACTTTGATACAACTTTAAAATGATACAAGGTTAGGGGTTACATACATGGACTGTAAGTTCCTCAGATCACCAATGGAAGAAGAAATTTCGCCACCCAAATTCAAATTTGACAGATTCCTACACCAGAGAAAAAATAACCAACATTCTTCTTATACCAAGGGACAAAAAAAGACCCAAAGCCGTAAAACAAGTACGAAGTTAATAAGAATAGGTAAAACAAATCTTACGATTGAAACAACAGAAGTTGTGGTTATCACAAGAAACACCACGCCATGAACGGTGATATCCATTGTGCACATCATCCCAGTCAAGTAGGACGTTTACTACATTACTAAATGAAGCTTTTACAGACATCAGAGACTTCCCTGCACCAACAACAAAACTTGATCAAACACCAACATAGAAAGTGAACTACCACCAAAAAACCATTCATGGGTAGAAGAAAATAAAAAATTCCATATTTAGAAAAGGGTTGTAGTCTTCAACACAGTGTGTTTATGATGATGTTGGATCGCCCATGAAATTTGGATTTTTGGGTTTGATTTTGGGTGTTTTGGTGGTTTTGATTTTGTTGATGATTTGTTGTTTTTATGAATTTTCAAAACCTTCGTGATCGTAGTTTGTTGAATTTTGGGTTTTGGGTTTTGATTTTGGGTTTTTCGGTGGTTTGATTTTGTTGTTGATGATTTCGGTGGTTTTGATTTTGAATTTGTTGTTTGTTGATGATTGTAGTTTGTTATTTGCTGTTTAGAAATTTCGAAACCCAAATTCTGAAATATTGCTTTTTCATCTTGATCTGATCAATTATGATCCAACGGCCGATATTCTTGGATGCTGTTTATATATATATTATTGCTTAATCTAATTTAATTTAATTTTGCTTTAAATTTGATACGACCTAACTTTTGTGGGTAGACTGTGTGACATTTGTATGGAATTAGGATCAAAAGATACGTTTGGTGGGCCGAGAGCCCGAGACCTTGTTAGATGAGTGATTTTTATATTTCACTGTAATATAAGGGCACGGAATTTTGTTAGAATAATCATGGACACAAATAAGCTAGGTTAAAAGAAGAGTCCAAAACACGCACCTCAGATAGTCCCACATCGGCTGGTATACTGTACATTGAAAGCTTTATATAGTTTTGAAGTACATCATAAGCTTGTCCCTTCGGGGACATCCGTTAAAATTGGAACGATACAGAGAAGATTAGCATGGCCCCTGCGCAAGGATGACACGCACAAATCGAGAAATGGTCCAAATTTTTTTTCCTTCTTTCATCAAGTAAGTTTTCTCTAAATTAATGATTTTTAACATTTATTTGTAGTTTTCATCAAGGCCGAAAATATCGGTCGATTTATCGAAAAATTGCCGATATATATCGTTTTTTCAGTAATCCGACTTCGAAAAATCCGAAATATCGGCTCCGAAAATTTAATATTTTTTAAACCGATATATATCGGTAAAACCGATATAAAGATATATATCAGCGATATATTCCGATGTATTCGATATATATCGTTTGACTTGGTTGGACAGTTTGACTTTTGACCGATTTTGTTGACTGTTGACCGATATATAACGATATATCCCGATATATATCATTATATATCGGTGATATTTTCGATATATTCCGATTTTTTGATTTTTTTGAATATTATCACCAAAATGGGCAAAAACGATTTATCTCTCCGACATATCGATATATCCGATATATATCTTTTTTTGGCCTCTCCGATATATCCTAATATCCCGAAAAATTGGGCCTTGGTTTTCATAAGCTTTTGAGCAGGCAATAATCTGTAAGTGATGATGACTATTATATACTGATATACTTTTTTCTTGTTTTAACTTTTAAGTTAGCTCAAGTTATTACATATCAAATAAACATGGGTTTCTCTTCTAATTGGGATGGTACACTCTCGCCAAATGACTTTAACATCAGTGCAAGAGCACTCTGTGAGAAATGGAAAGTAACTTATCCTGTGTTTCCTCCATGGGCATGGGTTCCTTGTCCAAGGCCATTCGGGGTTACTTCACGTCAGGTGGAAGGTTATTTATCTTTGGAGGGTTTCTGTTGTCCTAAATCTATTGAGGTTAGTTATAATTCCTCTTTTTAAAATTCTACTTCTTCTCTTTTCTGCTGTTGCAACTGCGTCTTACAGGGTGAGATTGACAATGGAAGCTCTAGCAAAGAAGAGGCTACTTGTCCTACAGAGGAAGAAGCTGTTGATGATGCAACATTGGTATACCTTTCAGTTCCTTTATGATTATTTTGTTTGTAAGAAACCTGATAGTTTATATGCCATTATTGAAGGACGCAAAAGAAACTCTGTGCTCTACAAATGTTGTATAAACTAGAGAACAAGTACAGGATCATTTTTAGTTGAATTGTATGCCAATTCATCCTTTTTGTCCTCTTCTTAACTGATGGCATAACCAAGTTTTTTCTGTTTATAAGGTTCAAAGAAATGATCGAGAACTACATCTCTATGACTTGCACATAGTACGCAGCAGTTCTTACAGAGTACCTGCGCTTTATTTCCGAGGGTATAATTGTGGTACGTAGATATCCGTACTTTTTATCATGTGTAAGTAATTAAGCGCAAGGATTCATGATCTAATATACATTTCGTTTGACATGATATAGTTTTAATGGTTGTATGAGAAGTGTACTTCCCACATAAGATAGGGATTTTCTAACAGATCTTTGCTTAAAGTTTTCTCCAAAATGTAGCACAGTGAGGATATCATATCAAACAAAGTGATACCCTCTCTCCACTACTTTTATTGGTGCATATTCCTTTAGTTTTGTTAAAAACTCTCTTGTTTCGAGGCTACTGGTTTTATTATCCAAACATTCTTGGCCGTCTCATGTATGTGCACATATGTCTATGATTTATATATTAAAATCTTGTTCCACTACTTTATTGGTTGTTTCTCGTCACCCTTTGTTAGTTTGTAGTATATTTTTGCTTGCCAAGAGTTCATTTTTCCAAAAGATTCTTATGGACTCTTTCTACTTGTAGATGGACAACCTTTGGCTTTAGATGACATTAAGAAAGATCTTCCTTATCACTCGTCGAAGATACTAAAGGATTCTAGATGGACCTTCATGACCCAAGAGGTACTTTTTCCCCTTGCAATGAAGAACTTATCCTTTTCTTTTCTACTGGCATCAGTTGAAACTAGGAAAGACCTATCAAAAGTAGAACAGCCAGCATATCATTTGTTAGGCATAATGGTATATACAAAAACCTGACATCATGTAGATAATCATATATTTAGCGTATGTGCTTAGTAATAATTTTCACTATGAAAGGCTAAAGCTTCTTCAATTTTCTGATACATGGTAGGAACATCCATACTTGAACCGACCATGGTACGCATTGCATCCTTGTGGTACCAGCGACTGGATGAAACTTCTTTTTGATAATGAGGCGTCTGTGACTGAAAACGAGGAAATAGTTCAACAGTATCTATTGTCATGGTTATCTGTTGTGGGTCAGGTTGTCGGCTTAAGAACCCCCCTTGAAGTTTTTAGTAAAAAACACAATGCCATGTTCTGTTCTAGCGTCTGATTGTAGGTGAATTTCTGAAGTGCTACTGAAAGACTGAACCAGTCCCTGGTTCTTGTCAGAATGCAAATTTGTATCGCAATCTTTCCTTTGTACAGTATTTTCTGATATATAATATTGGTATGGAAGAAATATGGAAAAAAGTGACTTTTTGAGTATCTTTATGCATCCTTTTTTTTTAATATATATCTTTGAGCTAGATCCCATTTTCGAACAAAAACGTTGTAGCCTATATTTTGGCAACCCCTTTACTTTTGTTTGGATCGTTCCTCAGAGAGATCCTGGATCGAGTGTTGCATGTGTCCGTTCCTTGCCGGAGCCCATGCTGTTAGTGGGTAAGGGGTCCTCATTGCTTGTTGGAATGTGAAAGTTAAACTGTGTGGATATGCATACCATTGGACTGCATAAAAGCTGACATGATGAGTATTTTTCAGTGTTTGAGGTTTGATATAGAAGCTTAATGGCAAATGAAAAAAAAAAAAAAAAAACAATAATATAATTCTGCGGAAAATTTCAATATACGCATAACTTGCCAGGTTGACCGGTGTATGTTCAATATGTATCTCTGATTGGCATATTTGGCAATCTATCTACCTTATTCAAGAGTTATGAACTGCAAAGAAACGTTATAGCCAATTTCTCTCTTCCGAATTTTGAGTCTTTGATCACGGGTTACGATTTCTAGTGATCTATGTTTATTGACAACTGGACTATACAATGAAAAGAATTTTTCACCAGATTTGATATAACTTGAAAATCGTGACAGTTGATTGTTGATTTAAGTTTGTACTCTGAATTACGGAGCAAACAATGAGTTTAAGAAAAAATGGAGTTATATGTGTAAATCTGCTATAGCCAAACGAAGCATAATATCCCTGAGACAATATTGCGATTGAGTTGATGCTCAACTGTAGGTTTTGTGTGCACTAGAATGCCAAAAAGGTTTAATATTCAAAAGAAAATAATATAGATATGACAGAAATATTAAGAAACATGACTTGATCCACATACATTAGCATCTTCACTTTAGAATTCTATTTTATTTATTCACCTCGAGTTCAACTAAATAAGATCAGTTTATGCTACCCTTTAGGTGCACTTTAGTGCTACAATTTCTTTCAAGCTATAGTTTGATTTTGTTGATTCGGGTATATCTGCCTCGGCCATTCATACATCATATATAGATCTGCAACATCACCATAATAGTTTCCATATACACCATCAGGCCTTGCAAGACGAGTGCAGTTTTCCCAGCAAATATGTCGATCTTTTCTATTCTTGTATATGTCAAAGCTTCCTTGAATTCTAACTTTGGCGGTACTGTCCCACCAATTCGCCGAGCAAAAGAAGAGTGTTGTATCCCAAAAGTTAGCAATAAATTTAAATTCATATTCTTCACCGTAAGAGAGTGTATGGTACCCAAGATCATCGTCCCTTGATTGAACACGGAAGTTTAACCCTACACCGGGGAGAATCTCGTTTCTTAAGCGTACATGTACTTTTCCATAAACACTTGAACACTCACAGAGTGCAACGAGCACCAATAAACATTTGAAGACTCTAGCAAAACCGTTAGAGTAGGTCTGCATTGTTGTTTATGAAACTTGATGCCTTGATTTGTATATACTTTCGTAATTCATATGCGAAGTGTTGATAGTGTTCTCTTATATAAGTCTATTCTGTTGTATACACTAGGAAACCAATTTATTCAAATTGAAGGTACTATATTAGTTACATTCTCTCTATATATGGTTATCCAGCCTATTATTTCTTATATTTGTTGCATTTGAAACTTATTGAGGATGCTGTGTGTACTTAATACTGATGAAAATGAATAGAGCCAAATCAAAATCAAATCATAATAAAAATCCATTTATCTATATCTATATAATAAAGCAGTTTGGTTTTTTATGCTGTTATATCGAGCGGTCCGGGAGAAAGCAGTTTTGGGATGATCCTACGTTCATAAATCAATTTATTTTAAGAGTTATAAAGGATAAAAACAATTTTTATCTTTTATCTCTTAGTATATATATATATTATATATATATATATATATATATATATATATATATATATATATATTAAATTATATCTGATATCTATAAAAATCTAATCTAAGTTGATTCCAATTAGGAAACTACTACTCAAAGATACTGATTGATCCAATGCTATATAAATCTTTTATAATAGCTGCTACACACATCACACATCTCCACGCCATACCTATTTGTTTGACATCTCTTTAGCTATTGTGTGTTGGCTGGACTCATTGTTTGTTCATTATCTATTGCTCCCAAACCAAAAGACCTGACTTTTTCATTACAGATGTATGTCCTCTCTCTCTAGCTTAAACTTTTGACGTGCTCTATATACACTATCCATTCTCCCACTTATAAGCTGCAAGAAGTATTAACTTATCGAATCGCTCATATTGTAATAAACTTTGAACGTCAGCTGAGGAGGTTCATTTGTCCCATCGTAAAATCTTAATTTGTGTGCCTAAAGGCTAATGGGCGTCTTATTAGTCAGGGACGAATTTAGTTCATATTGCATTGTACATTTTATCATACTTTGTTGTCCCAGCATAATAATAACTGCATGAACCAAAAAGTTATGACCCGTCAGATTAGAAAGCCAATGTTGGAGATAATTGTACCGATCTAATACTAGAAAACTTCGATTTCCCTTGAAAAAGAAGCAATGTTTTTAGACTATGCTGTTTTTGTTTCTTTTGCGAGACGATTTTTTTTTTTTATAATTTATCATTTGGATTGCAATGTTAAAGTGTTCCATTGTGTATCTCTTGCGATCCATGTTCTGAAAAATGCTAGGTTGTAGTTGGGCAAAAGGGAAGCAATCTTTTTAAACTATATATGCTGTTTTTGTTTCTTTTGCGAGACGAACATTGCCATTATTCAATTCTTGTACTTTTTTTCTTTGCCTCTTTTATGCTTTTAGACCCTTTTGCTATGCACACTAAAGTATAGTACATGCGTGTAGCTTTGGTAGAAGTTCCAGTGGATCGGAACTCTTTATATTTTAATTATACAAAAGTCGATAACTCTAATTGGAGGTATTGGTGACATGGTTGCATTTTGCACGACTCCGGACCTCCCTTAATAGTTGTTTCTGATCATAGTTGTATATCATTTTCAATTATTTGCTGCAATTTCCTTATCAATGTTTGATTATCAGCCATGGATAAGGCACCATCTGCAAGTGCATTTAATGTTTCTGTTGTCAACGCACCACCTAAATCTACCAATGAACCTACTACATCTGTTCAGGTATTTGAAGTTCATTTTTTACAGTTTGGTTATGTTTGATTCTTACATGATTTCAAACTTTTAAATTTTGTAACAAAGAAAAACTCTTTTGTTAATTTGACAATGTTCTCATTTAATTTTTTTATGCGGCTTTTCATGTACTTGCATCATGCAGCAAAGAGAATTGGATTATATAACTCGAGTACGTGAGCATAAACAACGGATCATTGACCATGTGCTTGCTACCCTTGCTAAGGTATGTAACATATATACGTTCATTATATGCGGTGGTTGTTTACTGCCTTCTGATGGTTATGTTTTATCAAATATAAAATGAAGGTTTTGGAAAAACAAAGAAATGAAGGCCATTAAGTCCAATCACCTCCTGTGCAAAATGAGGTTGTACGTAGTTACTCCTCCATAATCCACTCTTAATGTTAGTCCGACCAATGCTTTTACACCCTCTCAGCCTTCTCTGCGCAAGTTGGCCCAACGCAATAGAAGAGAAAGAGAGCTCATAAGTGGTAGAAGCAACAAGCAAATAAGAAGGAACTTAGAAGCAGGCCATCAAAATATACATGTGTCCATGTCTTCCCATACGTAAGTTTCATTTCTTTGTGTGTTTTCTATAGCATTGTTTTCAGTAAAAAATATTTCCATTCCTAGCCCATTATGAACTGGAAAAGAAATATATATATACCTGACTTTTTCATTACAGATATATGTCCTCTCTCTCTAGCTTAAAATTTTGACATGCTCTGTATACACTATCCATTCTCACACCTATAAGCTGCAAGTAGTATTAACTTATCGAATAGCTCATACTGTAATAAACTTTGAACGTCAGCTGAGGAAGTTTATTTGTCCTAGCGTAAAATCTTAATTTGTGTGCCTAAAGGCTAATGGGAGTCTTATTAGTCAGGGACGAATTTAGTTCATACTGCATTGTACATTTTATCATACTCTGTTGTCCCAGCATAATAATAACTGCATGAACCAAAAAGTTATGACCCGTCAGATTAGAAAGCCAATGTTGGAGATAATTGTACCGATCTAATACTAGAAAACTCGATTTCCCGCGAAGAAAGGAAGCAATGTTTTTAGACTAGACTGTTTTTGTTTCTTTTGCGAGACAAACTTTTTCTATAATTTATCATTTGGATTGCAATGTTGAAGTGTTCCATTGTGTACCTCTTGCAATCCGTGTTCTGAAAAATGCTAAGTTGTATATGGGCAAAAGGGAAGCAATTTTTTTAGACTATATATGCTGTTTTTGTTTCTTTTGCGAGACGAACATTGCCATTATTCAATTCTTGCACTTTCTTTTTTTGCCTCTTTTATGCTTTTAGACCCTTTTGCTATGCACACTATATTATAGTACATGCGTGTAGCTTTGGTAGAAGTTCCAGTGGATCGGAACTCTTTATATTTTAATTATACAAAAGTCGATAACTCTAATTGGAGGTACTGGTGACATGGTTACATTTTGCACGACTCTGAACTTCCCTTAATAGTTGTTCCTGATCATAGTTGTATACCACTTTCATTTATTTGCTGTAATTTCCTTATCAATGTTTGATTATCAGCAATAGATAAGGCACCACCTGCAAATGCATTTGATGTTTCTGTTGTCGATGCACCACCTAAATCTACCAATGAACCTACAACATCTGTTCAGGTATTTGAAGTTCCCTTTTCACAGTTTGGTTATGTTTGATTCTTACATGATTTCAAACTTTTAAATTTTGTAACAAAGAAAAACTCTTTTGTTAATTTGACAACGTTCTCATTTAATTTTTTATGCGGCTTTTCATGTATTTGCATCATGCAGCAAAGAGAATTGGATTATATAAATTAAGTACGTGAGCATAAACAACGGATCATTAACCATGTGCTTGCTACCCTTGCTAAGGTATGTAACATATATACGTTCATTATATGCGGTGGTTGTTTACTGCCTTCTGATGGTTATGTTTTATCAAATATAAAATGCAGGTTTTGGAAAAATAAGGAAATGAAGGCCATCAACTCCAATCACCTCCTGTGCAAAATGAGGTTGTAGTTACTCCTCCACAATCCACTCTTAATGTTAGTCCGACCAATGCTTTTACACCCTCTCAGCCTTCTCGGCGCAAGTTGGCCCAACGCAATAGAAGAGAAAGAGAGCTCATAAGTGGTAGAAGCAGCAAGCGAACAAGAAGGAACTTAGAAGCAGGCTTTCAAAATATACTTGTGTCTATGTCTTCCCATATGCAAGGTTCATTTCTTTGTGTGTTTTCTATAACATTGTTTTTAGTCAAAAATATTTCCATTCCTAGCCATTGTTAGTGACACCCAAAGCGAAATGGATGTGGATGATTATTTTCAGCCTCTTACTGCTAGTGTCAATATGGCAAAACCTGCTAATATGCACAACAATGTCCGCCATTATCTTGGAAAGATGGATGTGGAATGCTCCTTTTGTAAAGCTTTGCATTGTAAATATGAAAGGCTAGCAAATACATCAATGAAAAGACCCTTTTTCAGGATGTGTTGCGAACAAGGAAAAGTCAGTCTTCCTCTACTTAGTCCATTGCCTCCTGCGATTCAAGATCTATATGATGGTAGTGATGCCAAAGCCAAGTCATTTAGACAACATCTTCGTCAATATAATTTGGCTAATGCATTTACCAGTCTCGGTTGTCAACCGGATGACCGAATATTCAGCGGTAGCGGTCCTATTCCATTCACCGTTCATGGTGAATTACGCCATCAAATTAGATCGTTACTACCAGAACCTGAGAAAGATCCGACTTATGCTCAGCTCTATGTTTATGACCCAGCCAGTGCCCTTGATGTGTGTCATCACTGAAATCCAGAATTGAGACGTGATGTTTTAGATGTCATTCAGAGTACACTGTCAGATTGTAATAGATTTGCTGAAAAATTTCGTCAAGCATATGATATATTGAGTGCTCACGCAGCTGAGGAAAATGACGTGGCAGCTTATCTCCATTATAACACATCGACTAACCGACGGCGATACAATCTTCCTTCAACCAATGAAATTGCAGTTGTTATACCGGGGATTGGAACTGAAATCAGAAGCACAAGAGATATCATTTTTCATTATAGATTGATGAATGTGATCCCGCTTATCTACCCCTACATTATTCTTTGTTTTTCCCTCGGGGTGAGCTTGGTTGGTCAACCGAAATGAAACTTTATGATGGCAATGACGACGATTCGAGGCGATTGACTCAGATGGTGTTCTATGCATATCGTTTGTTTGAATGTCATACTGAATATTTAGCAATACTCTATGGTGGAAAATTATTTCAGGAGTTTTTGTGTGATGTTTGGGCTTTGATTGAGCAAAATTGGATATACTATCATTATACCAACCAAAACGTTATAGCCGATTTCTCTCTTCTGAATTTTGAGTCTTTGATCACGGGTTACGATTTCTAGTGATCTATGTTTATTGACAACTGGACTATACAATGAAAAGAACTTTTCACCAGATTTGATATAACTTGAAAATCGTGACAGTTGATTGTTGATTTAAGTTTGTACTCTGAATTACGGAGCAAACAATGAGTTTAAGAAAAAATGGAGTTATATGTGTAAATCTGCTATAGCCAAACGAAGCATAATATCCCTGAGACAATATTGCGATTGAGTTGATGCTCAACTGTAGGTTTTGTGTGCACTAGAATGCCAAAAAGGTTTAATATTCAAAAGAAAATAATATAGATATGACAGAAATATTAAGAAACATGACTTGATCCAACTAAATAAGATCAGTTTATGCTACCCTTTAGTGCTACAAATTTCTTTGAAGCTATAGTTTGATTTTGTTGATTCGGGTATATCTGCCTTGGCCATTCATACATCATATATAGATCTGCGACATCACCATAATAGTTTCCATATACACCATCAGGCCTTGCAAGACGAGTGCAGTTTTCCCAGCAAATATGTCGATCTTTACTATTCTTGTATATGTCAAAGCTTCCTTGAATTCTAACTTTGGCACTACTGTCCCACCAATTCGCCGAGCAAAAGAAGAGTGTTGTACCCAAAAGGTTGGCAGTAAATTTAAATTCATATTCTTCACCGTAAGAGATTGTATGGTAACCAAGATCATCGTCCCCTGATTGAACACGGAAGTTTAACCCTACACCGGGGCGAATCTCGTTTCTTAAGCGTACATGTACTTTTCCATAAACACTTGAACACTCACAGAGTGCAACGAGCACCAATAAACATTTGAAGACTCTAGCAAAACCGTTAGAGTAGGCCTGCATTGTTGTTTATGAAACTTGATGCCTTGATTTGTATATACTTTCGTAATTCATATGCGTAGTGTTGATAGTGTTCTCTTATATAAGTCTATTTTCTCTTGTATACAAATTAAAGTCTGAATGCACGCACTACACATATTAGTACATTCTCTCTATATATGGTTATCTAACCTTTGTTGCATTTGATGTGTACTTAATACTGATGAAAATGAATAGTACCAAATCAAAATCAAATAACTAAGAAACCAATATCATAATAAAATTCCATTTATTAATTACTAAAATATAGTATTCTTAACAAATCAAGAATCCAGCACGTGCAAATCACGTTGTGTGTATATAAGCTAAAAGCGCCAAAACATTTATTTCTTCTTGTTATTATTACAAGAACGAAAAAAAAAAAAAAAGTTAGTTCACTCTATTATGAGGAAATATTGTTCGATCCAATCGAATTAGTGAAGAATTTCAACCTAAATTTCAGGTATTATATATATATATATTTATATTATATTAATATAATTTATATTTGAATCTGATTTAATTTGAATCAATAGTAATATTGAGTTTTAGGTTAATATTGAAATAGGCAATGGTGGATTACAGGATTAGGAATCAAAATAATTCTTAATTATAATGACTTGTTTTAAGATTACAAAATGAGAGAATGCTTGTAGCGAGTGGCATGGGAGAATTCTCCTGTGAAATGTTAGTTCTAATAGGACATGTACTACTTTTTGAAAAAAAAAATTGATGCAAAATGAGATTTACTTTACGTATGAAAACTACCCAATGCAATTTAATACGACCTAACTTTTGTGGGTAGGATCATTATGATGCAATCGCTGTGTGACATTTGTATGGAATTAGGATCAAAAGATCAATTCTTCTTTGTTTTTATTATCCTTGGAATATATGAGCCTGAAAGTATGTGACTTGCCTACAGAATGGAGAATATGGTGTATGCAGAGGAGCTTGTAAGAGAGTTTCTTGTTTTTAGAGGCTTTACAAACACTCTGCAAGCGTATCAGACAGAGCTGTCTACTGATATTGGTAAAGGATTTGATGTGGATAAGATATTAGACTTAGTGTTCTTGGTATACGTGCCCAAATTTCAAGCAGACAGATTAGTTGCTCTACTGAGTTTTTTCAAGCAGTACGTTTCTGCAAGCACTGAAGCAGTACTTGTTTCTTCAATGTCAAAATTGGAGGCTTCTATTTTGCGGTACTATATTATTCAAGCAATACAATCAGGAAGGAAAGATAAAGTTGTGGAGTTTTTGGGAACAAGTGGCAATGATTTGCTGCAAAGAGGCCAGGATTGGGTTCCATGGTTCGGTCTGTATGTCCCTTTTTTTCGCGCTCATTGTTATTCTTTTTGTTTCATGAAACACTTTTCTAATGAAAGTTATACCTTCACAATGCAGCCATTCCGTATCTGAAGAATCCAAGTCTAGATCCTCAGTTCCGTATTTTCTTTTCTAAGGAGTGGTTTGACGGCTTACGTCTTTCGTTCAGAAATTTTTTGAGTGAAATTTTCAATGGTACTCATATCCTTAAATATGTTACTGCTTTTAGCGCTTTCTTTTGAGTTTAAATTAGATATGTTTGTTCAATCCATTTAGTTTGTTGTAGGAATGATAGTACCTTTTAACGTGAGTGAATCACTAAATCTTAGATTAAATTATAGTATTATAGTTTGCTGGAGGGTAGGGTTAAAAGTTAATTTATCGAGGTTCAAGGTGCACTCCATTCAAAAATCAAGAAAAAATTAATGGTTTCTAGTGGTTGAACAATGTACTTGTAACAATTAGTGGTATGTAGATACTACTTGTTACGGATTGGACTTTTATGTCCCCAAATATGCTTCAGTATGCTCTTTGTAGAAAGAATGGAGCTCCAATAATATCCCATTTCTTATGAATTACCATAAACTTAGATAAAGTGGGCGTGTTTTAACTGCAATTTATATTCTGCACCGTTTATGACAATTGAGTTCTAGAAGCAGTCCCGTAACCATTCTATGCACTGTTGCTTATTCAAGACTGGCAATGAGAAGTAAGAAAAACAATTTAAGCATCTCAAGAAAGACATTAAGCATATTTCAAGTAGATAATTTTCAAAAATAAAGAAATAAAATTGCACTAGTCCTCACTCTTGAGTCTCAATGAATTTCCTTTACCAATCCCACGCATCCCTTCCCTGTTGAAGATCGGTACTGAGAAGAATACTGTTAAGCGTCTCAAGAAAGACGTTAAGCAACTCAATATTAGGCTGTCACAACTCCAAGCTTTATTAGAGAAAAAGGAGGCTCAGATACGTCAGTTGAGGAGGCAAGTATATCCAGATTTAGTTATAGGAGATTGTAGGTTTTTACATATAATTAATGCATGGTTATATTTAATATTTTTACATTCCTTTCATGCAGCAATAATCCAGCAATAGAAGCAAATATGCTCCTAAAAAGCAGCTCTACAGATAGTCTAAGAGGTACTCCAGGGAAGAGCATCTGTGGAGGTGGTCTTTCTCATCTCACTTCAAGTTTGGCAGAAGGACGACAGACTCAGGAAGACAATGTAAATGTAAATGGTTCTGCTAAGCCTTCAACTGGATCAACTCTGTCCCAGTCAGAAGACGATTCAACTTCTTCGGCAAAGCTTTCTGCTGTAGGCAGTGGAAGTACGGATAACTATCAAATGTTTCGAGATGACTATTATTCAGGTTAACAGCTGTTTATTTAATTTGTTCATTTGTGCTGCTTTGGCCTATGTAATATCAGCATGGCATAAAAAGAAATCATGTGTAACGTGTCAGATACCAACACTCATGTTGCACAGAATGACCAATTGTAAGTACGTCTGCTATTTGAAACTTTAAGTTGGGTGTGGAAATTGATTTTTAAAAGATGAGGTGTACTGAAGATTGGAGTTCTTCAAATCCTATAAAATATGAAGAAAAATATTTATGAACAAAATAAGTATAGTAATAAAATCAAACTTATTTAATATTTTGAACAATAATGCACAGCGATGTAAAGTTTTCGTGTTGGACATCTTATATTGATGTCGAACATTGAAAATTGTCCCGTGTCATTGGTATTTAGGTTTGGAGTGTATGCAATTTCTTCTATTATAATGCTTAGCAGCTATATTTTTGCTGCCGAGTCCTAGAGGTACTTTTCTGCATATTTGGTGGTGTTTGAATTGTTGTCTCTATGCCATGCCCACTGGTGAAGATGTGCTTTCTCTTTATTATATTATTGATTTACATGGTTCCCCAAAACACACACATGCACGCCCCACCATAGAGTAAAAAAAGAACAGAAGAAAAGAGAGACTGTATAAACTTGATATCTTTGTGCTATACAATGCATACTAGCTTTATGTATAAACCTGCTACATTTACTTTTTCTAATTGATGGTTTAATGCAGTCGAAGACAGTGAAGTGCGAAGAGAAGAAGAATTTCCAGAAGTTAAAGTCGATTTCCAGGTATTGCTTATCAAGGAATACTTTATTATATTACTGAATTCAACTCCAGTTCTTCTGCGTTTTAGCCTCACTATTTAGCTCTACCAATGTTGCCATCTACTGCTATGTTTATTCCTAAGTTACATTGACACGGATACGTGTGTCCGTTTTTGACACGGATACAAAGTGTCTGACATGGAGACATATCAAAAGTCGAGGTATATCACAAGCAATATGTGTTTGAGACGTGTCCGACACGGATTATTTTTTAACAATATGGCGTGTCTGTGTAGCATTAGGTTTATTCAAATCCAGATGTGCTATTTCATAAGTTCCTTCTCTTTCAGGAAACATTTCTAGGCCACACCAGTCCAATTAGTCGGTGCCGCTTTTCTGCATCTGGAAGCAATATTGCAAGTGCTTCTATGGACGGGACAGTCAGGTATACATAAAAGTAAGAATTTCTTTAAATAGCATTAAAGAACTTAATTGACTTCCTTGAACATTAATGTAGTGATATTGGTTTCTGGCATTTGCATGTGTTCATTGATCTGGACAGTTTGAAGAAAGGCTAAATTACCAGTATCAACTTGACTAGAAAATTACCATTACTGTTACCTACTTTACTAAATTATTCTGCTCATTGGATTCTGTGGGACCAATAGTTATGTTGGTCGTTTGTGAGAAATCCATGTTCATCTAGTGAGGGAGAGAAACTCTGTTGTTATTGAATACTCCAAGCGCCCACACATTGTTCCTCAATACAGAAACTGTATGTTTACTTTGTAGATTATTACATTGCGGTTAAGAACTCATTTGTTAACTGAATTTGTTCATGAAGGATATGGACGTATGACTCATCAACACCAACCTCTAGAAATGCAGCAATTTATTGTGGGGCTGAGATTTTGTCACTTGACTGGGAGTGTAAATCCGATCGATTGGTAGGTTAACGTAACTATTTGATGTTGTGATGCTTCGAACTTTGATGCTTGAACAGTTGGGGCAGCAAGTGCTCTATATCAACTTTCCTCACTGCTCTTGACAATAGCTTCTCATAGGCACAGCTAATGGTGGCATTAAAGCATGGAATGTTGATGCAAAGAGAGTTGTTTGTGATCTTAACACAACTCAAGCATTTCTAAGGTCCTTGTCCAAAACCCGTTGTTCATGGTCCGCTGTATTAGTATATTCCATTTGACCCTCTCCTGAGTCCTGACACATGTTTTTTTATATAGTGTCTTGGATCTTAAGTGCAGCCCTGTAGAACCGATTTTTGTCTCTGCTGCTGCTTCTAGAGGGTAACTGCTTGGCATCTTATTTCTTATTCTTGAGAACACTATACTTGTTTAATTAGTAGCCTTTTCTTTTTTATTGAATTCATTCATTCCTGTAAGATGGATCAAATGTAACAGTAATTTAAAAATGGAAAAGAAAATGTAACAGTCTGTGAGCTGTTGTGTACTTTCGTAAGTCCCACTCTTGTTGGTAATTCTGAGGGATGGCAAGATTGTTCAGCTGATATGCTGATTGGGAGTATCCACAACCCTTTGATGGGTACAACCTATGATCTCTATATATTAAAGAATCAACATGATCAGATCACAGCATAGGGATTTAATGGGTAAAGTTGTAGCTATCCAAATAGAACCACTGGCTGTAAGCAAAAACTCGAACACTTCTGAAGGTATTTTCATTAGAGATGCATCTAGAAAGCCTACCTTTGAAGAGCTTTTCATCAACTTCACGAACATACACCTGTGAGAAAGTGTTCTATATTGCCTCGAATGAATTAGTAATCATTATACTGCATTTACTCATCCAGTCTTCTTTATTTCATTAGTGTCATATGTGCTTGCTACATAAAAAGAGCTTGTTTCTTGTTCAAGGGATTAGAACTTCGATGTTAAGTAAGTTGTTTAAGTTCTTTTTGAAAATATGTAGTGTCGATATATTTATGTTTGAGACAAGGCGAGGCGTTAGGATTCTTTACTAACACCATAGGCTGCCTTAGGAATGCCTTTGACAACAACCTGCAACTATTTTGGTTCGAGATATTAGAAATTTAATGAAAAATTTTGTGTTGTGTTCAGCATATTAGTGGGGAGAAATTTAACTTCCGTTGTAATTGATTGGTAATACTATTGTTGAGACGTTTAGGTTGTCCCACATGGGATGTTTAAAGCCTTGTAGTGCAATATATAAGTTTCTGGGCCTCTTCACTCATTGCCAATTGGTTTTGAGTTGGATGCCAATGTTTAAGATGGTATCAGAGCAGGATATTGTATATGGCCCAAACATCATGTTTCTTCCACGTCAGACAACTATGTTGTCCACGTCTTAGGCTCAAATAACACCACACCAAGGGGCGTCTTGAGACATTTAGTAGAGTCCCATGTGAGATGTTTAATGCCTTGCAGTATAGTATATATAAGCTCCTGGGGCTCTCCACTTTCGCCTTTTGGTTTTGAGTTGGATGCTCTAAAAATTAAGAAATGTGACATGCAGGAAGGGAATTCTGATTTTTCCCATTAACCCTCTTGCAGGCCAAGGAATTTTCAAGCAATATTGCTCATACTGACGTATAGGATACATATCCATATTTGCATCCTCTGATCCTCATGACATACAAAATTACATTGTCTGTACTATAGTGAACTACTGACCAAAAACGAAGATGCAGTGAATAATTACGTTTAGTACTCCTTTATCTTTCCTCCTTGCTTTGAACAAACTTTTCAGATGTAATTACTCTTGTAGGAATGGCTCGAGCAATCTTGATAACTTGAAATATGCTTCATTAACTGTTTGGAACATGAAGACATGGAAACCTATGGTACGTTTTTTATTGCCTAAGAACTTCTTTCCTCCTATGTTTCTTTCATTTTTTTTTCTTGCATAATTGAAACTTTTTTTCAGTTTTTTGAATATCTAGATTAGACAATTTTGAATTAGAACACTCAAATAATAATGAAGTTTAATCTGTTTTTTTGAAGACAGTCCTTCCTCTTGGTGAAGATCCACCAGCTATTACTTCACTCAGTTTCAATCACAATGGGAAGATATTGGCAGCTGCTGCAACTGACGGAATGATTCACATTTTTGGTATCCTTGTATAAGTGTATAACTAGGTTATTGTTAATTTGGTGGCTTAAAAATAATCGAAGTTCTAGTTACGCATGTATACATATCTACAAAATTTTCTTAACTAGCCGAAGACATGTCTGCGGGCCTACAAATTACAGGTTGGCCAGCCCATGATTCTGCTATAAGTTCTGTTCTTTTCGGTCATGATGAGACGAGCATTTTCAGTTTAGGTTCTGATGGAAAGGCAAGTACTTCTCATATTCTAATACTCAATTTAATCTGAACTCCGAAATTTTTCTACTAACTGGGACTAATTCTATTCTTATATTAAGTTTCTTTTATGTATCCATGGGTTATTATGTCATAGAAGTTCAGCTTAAGATGAAGAGTGTTTGTGCTTGCAGATTTTCGAGTGGAGCCTACAGAATCAAGGTCAAATTATTTGGTCAAGAGATTGCAGCAGGTTATGTGCATATCCCTCTCCATGTATCTTCTAATGCGCACAGTATATAGCACTAATAATATCCAAGTGGCCTCTGCTATTTTTTCTTTTAAAGGGTGTATGTGCTATGGAAAATGTAAAAGAAATGATGGGGGATCTAAGATCTTGTTAGTGGGACTCATGTGTGAATAGTACCATTTATATGAAGGTTTGCAAATAATGGGGTATAGCACACCAGGTTATCCAACACGATTATTAGGGAAATTTTGTAGGAAAGGAGACGACCTGCCAAATTCACATCAGAAATCGCAAACATGAACACAAACGAAATCCAGATGGCTTTGCTTACTTATCAAGGGTAAACGGCAAACCCAGTGTACGTGCCCTTACTTGATAATCAGTGGGGTCAGTGTATTACGGGTGTACAGTGAGATGTGCATGTAGGTTCCATTTTCTGGAAGGGAGTTCTTCTAGTATACGCTTTACACCACATATTATAGCATAATAAACTGTATGCTAACTTAAGAGTGGTTGGGACATACCAACACTGTTTGATTCATATACCATCCAATACAGCCATCAAAATTGCAAGAGACCTAACCCCAGCATTTGTTTCATTTTATAGGTTTTGTAACTATGAGAATGCAAGATGTTGCAGACATGAAATGGCATTTGATTCAACTGGGAGGAGACTACTTGTATCATCTGGTTCTGTTAGATCACCCATATATCAGGTAAACTGTGGTTTCGATTGTTTTTTATGCTTAGTTTGGAATATTTGGGATGGATTTCTGTCATCCAATTAAGTGGACCAAACATTAAGAGTTGGGGAATCTATCTTTTTCATCCAATTAAGTGGACCACGTATATTTCTCCTAATTCATGCATCCAATATATTCAATTCTGGTCAGGTTCGTGATCATTCAAAGGGCTGGAAAACCCTTCCACATAGTGCAGCCATAACAACAGTAGATTGGCATCCAACTCTACCTATCTTCTTGACTGGATCTGCTGACAATTCTGTCCGAGTAACATCCATGTCTTGAAGTTTTTCTTCTTACTTTTGTTATATTTATGTTGGTTGGATGGTTGATTTAAGCAAGAAATCAGGAATGGAGGTCAGTTCAGTGGTCTTCTTGTCGGCTGGGTATCTGTTTGTAATTAAAGGCTGTGTAAAATTTTGTTTATTAGCTTTATTGATTCGAGCGGTGATATTTTTCTCCAAATGCTGCTCCAAAGTGAGTTAAACCTGGTCCTGTAACAGTAGAAAACAGAAACCGCCATGTTAAATTATCTTAGAGAACTTGCTTGAATGGCATGCACTGGCTTTCCAGATTTGAATGATGATTCTTACTTGTGCAGTAATTAGGTGATATGCATTTGAACATGAAAACAATGAATTGTAAAGACAGAAGCTAGAATGAGGTACTGTTACAGCCTTACAGGGTTGGCTTGAAGATGCTCCTCTCACCGTGTTTATAGGCGGATGGATAACTTAATTAGCGACAGTGAGAACCATAATCATTTGCTCCGGCAAGATTCTTCAGGAAGACGGTATGGCATTGAAGAATTGGTAAACCATATCACCCAATTCTGATTCTAAGCAGTTGATATCGGATTAAATCGCTGATTAATCGGGGTTAGAGCGATAAGTTTTTTTCCGATTTCTCAGTTGTCGACGATTTTTTCGGTCATATCGACCGAGAACTCAGATTTCTCGGCCGATATTATCTGAACCAACAAGTTCTGGCATGGTTTGATTTTTCTCTGGGTCTTGAAGAACCACAGAGTTGCGCACGTGGTGAGTTTTAGGAACAGAGAAACAAAGGTTCGATGACGACCTAATCAATGCTTGTGAAACCAACATCCTAGACAAACGACCCAAAGATGATTTCGCCATTCGAAACCGTTTGAGAGAAATAAGTGGTGGGCAAATAGTAGATAAGAGAGTGAGTTGCGACTTGCGAGACTGAAGATTTTTTTTTATTGATAATCTTATTTGGCATCTTATAAAACCCTAACCTCTTTGGAATGGTGTAGAAAGGGTTTAATAATGAATCAGATGGTAAGAGAGTTTTTAACACGTGTCTTGATTGGGCAGAGAATCAATGGGTGATATTTCTTTTTTCTTTCTAATTGTATGAAAATCCTCGGGACCTTCTGAACAAATTCCAAAACCAATGTTTGGGTCGAAATGCATGGGCTATTATCAAGCCGGCCGAAGGCCTTTGTTTTTTTTTTTTTAAATTATGGACCTACTTGACATTTTAACATTTTATTTTTTCAAGGTATAATTTTGAATGTATATATATATATATATAACTAATCAAACCGATTAAATCGGCAATTAATCACCGATTCAATGATTAATTGCATATCGCTCTTCGACCGATTACTTTCAAAAACCAATTTTAACTGCTTAAGATGCGAGGAGTCGAACCTCAAATACGTTCACGGCCACGGCAACTCCGTCGGACTTAATACTAGAGCACTAACTCCAATGATTTTAGACTTAATGCTAGAGCACTAACTCCAATGATTTTAGCTACATCCCCGTCAGATTCTTACAAATTAAACTTTATATATTGTATTAAGATTTTGATAAGGTTTGCTAAAACTAAACTACTATCAGATTCTTACAAATTAAACTTTATATATTGTATTAAGATTTTGATAAGGTTTGCTAAAACTAAACTACTAATTAGGTATTGTTAACATATTTCTACTTCCCAAGGTAACTTAAATGGAAAAATTATCTCTCACAAATCTCACAATTGAACTTGTGTCGAACTTCTAGCTTGAAATACAATACATGGACATGTGGCCGGCAATAGTTTCTAAAACCAATACCAGCTTCTAAGCCGTAATGGGTATTAAATTGGAAATAGCTTTCTAAACCATATGGTAAATTTGGAGATATCTAAATCCAAAACTCCATGGGGATGTACCATGTACTAACAGTACACTGAACTAGTTAAAAATTGAACTGCAGTACGTGTACAGATCAAGTTTAACTTTAGTTCAAATCAATAAAAAAAAACACACACACAATCAATCAGGAATTTATGGACAATATTACATGTTTTTGAATTCTAATTTCCAAGTAATGAACTCGAGACATAACCCGAGATTAGCAGCAGACACTTAACAATAGGAAGGCGCGACACCTTTAGAGAGAAGTTTAAACCGATCAATGGTGGTGGTCCAGACTTCGTTACTTGCATTGTTACTAAAAGTCTAAAACTGACACCCAAATATTAACCGAGATACTTAACATGGAACTATGGATTTTGGAAGCGTACATACCCTGCAATCGTTTAGATTAGAATGGACATTAAAAAAAATCGGCATTATACCCCACGTACTCTATTTAAAAACTTTGTCATTTTTGCATTTATTATGTATAGTTTGTATTGCAAATGGATTATGGATAAGCTCAAGTCAACTCAAATTCATAGGAGCAACGGAGCAAAGACGGGCCTTGATTGTTTCTTTGTTTAACACTCAATCAGGCATCAGCTAGCCAAATTCAACTAGATGAAAAGTTCAAAGTCGGTGAATGGAATTTCATGGAAAACTGACCTTGACGTGTTTCAATAAATAAAAGAAGACAATTAAGCTTATATATATACCTAACTGGCTATGGCCAGACATCGTTAACCAAAGTACAGATGGCTAGGATTCTTCATGTAATTAGTATTAGAGGTGGTGAGAATTCTTTGTCTCAAGTTCTAGGGGCATTGCTTTTGCTTTGCATGATTGTTGCATCTATCTCAATAATATCAATGGTTATCTTGGCATGTGGCCGTGAAGCTCATGTTCCAGATAAGCATCACAAACGTCGTCGTCGTGGGGGTGGTGGGGGTGGCTACGGAGGCGGATGTGGTGGTGGCGGCTGCGGAGGCGGATGTGGTGGTGGCTGCGGAGGCTGATGAGGTGGATATATGACATGTTGGTTGGAATAAACTAGAAAATAAGTGTGTATGCCCGTGCTAAAGTGTGTATGGCATATTCCATCTGATCATTTGTTAATAGTTGCTATTGTTGGCGAGTTGTTGGCAACAGTAACAACTTCATTTGTTGGTAGCAACTTCTTTATCCAGTGCAAAGTCTTCCCTCCATTAGTCTATATATCTAGCTTCTTCGTTGTCATTTAAAAAAAAAAGCTCTTATTCATCAAATCTATAATATAGCTTGTTAATCATTATTCTAAAGATGGGTGTTTATCCGTAGTTGTCAACTCGATCACTCATACATGTATCCGTTATAATTACCAAGTGGAACAAAAAAATAGTGAAATGAACAATAAACACGAATTACACACAATGCAATAAACATTTTTTTTTGTGTGCATGCTAAAGTTGCATCTGTACAAAATAATGATGTTTGAGGTGGTGAAATGAAAAGTAAAAGTATCTATATGGATGTAGATATCCATAGTGGGATCATATGAAGATATATATATATATATTTTTTATCTAACTGATTCGATGAATTACTCCTAATGGTTCACATGATAATAATAGTGTTAGTTGATGAGAGTTATTTTGGGAATAAAAAAAAATAAAGAAAGTCAAATTAATTTGGGTTATTCTCTCAATTCCAATAAAATGAAACAACTGGATCTAGTATGAACTGGCGATCAGAACCTATATGGATAAAACTTATAACGGGGTCTCAAAAAATAAGTAATTTCTGCTGGGGGTCCTGTTAAATACACGCTCCAGTTCCTAAGAGGGCACTCTCCAACCCGAAAACTGGTTTTAGTTAGGAATAACTCAGCCGGTTCACTAAAAAATTAGAGGGGCATGCTCTTGAAATCGGGTGACTTTGTATTCTGGTTTATTAGTACTATTTTCATAGGTTACTAACAGTAACAGTGTAAACCTTTGAGACTTTATCTTCTCTCCTCCTCCCAGCTACCCCTGCCGCCTCCTCTCATTTCTTTAGGGGATGTAAAGCGATTTACGCTTCGGGTGGGACTAGTATTGTTTTGTTGAAAGATGGAATAACTAGAGCACCTATTGTTAGATTTGGAACTGCTAAAAGAGTTGTTGACCTTAAATTCTTTGTGGAGAATCCGGCTAATTTCGATACCTTATCTGTTATTTTTAACAAGTTTGATTCTTACACATCTCCAAAACGTTAGGAATTTTGTGTATTTTGTTTAGTGCTTGAGATTTGGTTCCAATAGGCGGAATTGTTGAAGTTTAATTTGTCTGTATTGATGACGAAATGGGGTTATTTTGATTTTCCGTTGCTGATGTTTTTTGAAGTTGATTGGTCACTTTATGTTAAAATTTTGAAGTTGATTGCAATAGCATAGATTTAGTAGAAAATTAATAGGATCTCTGAATCATTTTATAGTATTTTGACAAACCAAAAATGGAATTCTAATTGCGATTAAGTACTTATATAGGTCTTTACCTTTTTTGTGAACAAACTTTCGATGTTAAAGTCGAGTCTAGGATTAACAGTAGCAAGCTTCATTGACAGGAACTGCATTTCAAAGTGAATAAACCCAATTGCTCAACTACTTCACAAGAAGAAATGCAATTATACGTACTTGAATATGACATAACAAGTTAATTAGATGATCTTCTACCTCTACTTGTCTTTGAAAAGATTGAACATAATTGATGATTTCATCCAGCATTCTGGCCGCCTTACCAATAAACTTGTTGCACCCTGGAACTAAGTCTTGAAGATATTTCATCCTCTCACTTATCTTTTCCCTTCTCACTCTTTCAAAGAAGACTATGGTCAAGCAAGGTGGCCTACCCACCTACACTCGAACATGAATGTAATCTGACTTGTCTCCGTAAGCCTTTAATTTCTCCTTTACCTGAATCTCAGTTTCTTTGTTGTTGGTTTTATTATTATTGTTACTAATGCTACCTTATTCTTTGTTGTTTTGTTTTGTTATTTTTGACTCCTCTTCAATCCCCTTTCATCCTCTTGTTTCTAATCTCTTCTGCTGCAACCTATAAACATCACATTAAAACAAAAAAATTAAAGATAGATTTGATTGTGTTGGAATCTTAGTATTGAAAACAGAAAAAATAGGAGAACCATATTAAAGATATGATAGAACATCACATTAGAAGATACTCACTATTTTGGATACCCTTCAGTATCATTGTTAAATACGTCAGTGAAGAAAAAGATTCAAGTTAGAATTTTTAATGTAATATGGATTATATTCATTATGGTCATGTGTGTAAGTTGTTGGGGATTGTAATTGAATTAGATCTCCTGATTAAAATAGGTTGTGGTCATGCTTTGGGTGTTTCTTGTTCTTATGAATTGAACAAAATTGCACGTGGGGGCTCATATGTGGATTGATGAAATTTTCCAGTTATTACTTGTATGTGAGCGGTGGTAGCATTATCGATGTAAAGATTATTTGTGGTGGTAGTGCTTATCCTAGACATTGGGATTATGCTAACTCTATATCCCATTAGCCAAAGGAACTTTTTTGCATTTTCACTTGTGTTTTAGACTGACAATGACGTAGCAAACTACCCGATGCTGTTTTTTTGTATGGCAACTTACTTGTACCTATGTTTGTTTGTTTTCAGGTAATCACCAGAAAATCTCTTATAGCAGCTCAGGTGAAGCTTTTACCATTGTATCCATTTCTGTTATGTTTTTAATAGTTTTAATGGTTATAACTCAAATATGAGAATATATGTGTGCAGAGAGAAGATTTTCAGAAGTTGTTAGCAGATCTTGTGGAGAAGGAAAAAAGATAGACTTTTTGCTGAAGCAGGTGTGACTGTGCTCGAGTCTAGAAGTCATTTTACATCCCAGTCTCGGTCATAAGAAACATACGATACCATACATGCCCATTTTCAAAATGTCATCTTTACTATACTTTTAATGGATATGAACTTAATGGTCTTGGTGTGATAAGGGTTTTACCTTTTTCTGCATAAAGTTTGGACTATCTATTGATGTTTTGGAGTAAGCTATGTCCCATGGTTTATGCTTATTTGGTCTTACATGAGTTTGTAAGTTACTACGTCTTGATCTTGTGATGTATGGCTCTAGTTGAAAATGTAGATTTTAGCATTTCCATAATTTAACGTCAGTTTTCTTCCTTATAACTTTAACATTTATTTTATGCACTCTAGCCATAAAATACAACCATTAAGTGGTGTGCGCTCATTTCTTGGATTGTTTGTCATAGGGAAAGACAAAGGTACCACCACACCATATGGGATTCTAAATTGAAGACATTGCATTTACTGTTCAAAGCATAGTAAAGTGGTATCTAGTTGCTGACAATTGCTCAAAATGTTGGTGTTTAGTTGCCGAAAAATGTTGGTATCTAGTTGCTGAAAATTGTAATAGTAAAACGGTAACTAGTTACCGAAATTAAAACTCAATTTCGGTATCCAGTTGCTAATTTGATAAATAGTATCTAGTTGCTGAAAATTGCTCAAAATTTTGGTGTTCAGTTGTTGAAAATTGTATTTGTAAAGCGGTAACCAGTTACTAGAACTCAATTTCGGTATCTCTAATTTAAGAAAATTGCTCAAAAGTTTGGTATTCAATTGCTGAAAATTGTAATAGTAAAGCGGTAACTAGTTACCGAAATTAAAACTCAATTTCGGTATCCAGTTGCTAATTTGATAAATGGTATCTAGTTGCTGAAAATTTTGGTGTTCAGTTGCTGAAAATTGTATTTGTAAAGCAGTAACCAGTTACTATAACTCAATTTCGGTATCCCTAATTTTAGAAAATTGTTCAAAAGTTTGGTGTTCAGTTGCTGAAAATTGTAATAGTAAAGCGGTAACCGCCATCAAATTAAAACTCAATTTCGCATCCAGGTTGCTAATTTGATAAATGGTATCTAGTTGCTGAAAATTTTGGTGTTCAGTTGCTAAAAATTGTATTTGTAAAACAAGAACTAACCGCCACTATAACTCAATTTCGTATCCCTAATTTTAGAAAATTGCTCAAAAATTTGGTGTTCGGGTTGCTGAAAATTGTAATAGTAAAGCGGTAACCGCCATCAAATTAAAACTCAATTTCGCATCTAGTTGCTAATTTGATAAATGGTATCTAGTTGCTCAAAATTTCGGTGTTTTAGTGGCTGAAAATTGTATTTGTAAAACTCAATTTCAGTATCTTAATTTCATAAATGGTATCTAGTTGCTGAAACTTGCTCACAATGATGGTGTTCAGGTTGTTGAAAATTGTATCTATATCATGTAACCGGCCACCCGATATTAAAACCCAATTTCGCATCCAATTACTAATTTAATAAATGGTATCTAGTTGCTTTGAAAATTGCTCAAACTTTTTGGTGTTAGATTCTTTGAAAATTGTATTTGTAAAGTACTAACCAAGCATCAAATTAACATAAGATTGAGAAGATTACAACATTCTACATTCTATGATTCCTCTTTTTTCTCCTTCCCTTTCACAATAACTTTTGTCCCAAACCCATGACATATGTTGTCAACTTCCACTTCCAATTCCAATGTAAGCTTTCAATGTGCTGAAATTAGACTTAAATTCAACAAAAATAAAATAGTTGGACATATACCCAACTTAAAGAAAACAATTGAAGTAGAGAAGATAAGTCAAACAAATTACCTTGCTAGTGTGTGGATTGGGTGAATTTTCATGCTCACCACCTCCCATAGTTTTGAGTTTTTGTAAGTTTCTATATTAGGAATGGAGAATAAATGTTTAAAGAGAAGTAGGTTTGAGGGTGGGGAAAGAAAGAGAGTATAAAAAGGGCTAAAATTTGGGTTTGAATTTCAGTTTGAATTTGAGGGGGAAGCAAAAAAGTTGAAAATGAGTTTTGAGTTTGATTTTGAGAGGGAAATTCAAATCAACCTAAAAAGAGAATAAATTGATTTCGAAATTTCATAAAAACAATTGGGCAAAATATTGAAATAGTATTAAATTATTGAATAATTGGTCGAAATATCAAAATTGTGTTGAAATATTGAAATAATTGGTTGAAATGAAAACTCAATTTCGAATGTCGAGATATCAAAATAATTGAAATATTGAAATATCGATATGTCTAACCCTAAACCCTAAATTGGGAATATCGAGGAATCTCACATTTTGATACCATTACAAATTAAAAAAATAATAGATGTTATATACTAGATATTCCCAATTATTTTAGGGTTAGACATCCAAATGTAATACCATTACCTAAATTTACCTAAATTACCATTACCTAAATAGATGTTAATACCATTACCTAAATTTAATGAATATTAACTTCCAAATGTACTAGATGTTATATACTAGATTCAAAATATCCGAATCCAATGGATATTAAAAAAATTATCCGAATCGGATATCGGATAATATTCGATCTGAAAATTAATATTAATTAAAATTTTATTTGCTTTGAATAATTCATTTTACCACTGTAAAAACTATTATATATATATATATATATATATCGGTTTGTCTAGAGTGCCACTCTTATAGTGACACTCTTATCTCACTCTTCATTTGAGCCGTCGGATCTCGCCCTCAAGATCTGAAGATCTCAATGAGGGTAAAAACGTATTTTCCTCATCATCTTCTCAAAAAAGAAAAAAAAAAAAAACCGATCTAACAAAAAAAAAGAGGGATCGACTTTATCGTAACCCAATTCCATCGCCATTAACAACCACCTAAAAACAGATCTAGCAAAAAAAAAAAGAGGGATCGACTATAGTAATTACATATTTCCATCGCCATTAATCCACCACCGAGCTCTCTAAACTTCACTCTCGAAGTTCCAATTAAGGTATGCTTCCATTAACACATTTTATTCTCTACTTTGGCCTGAAATCGTATTTGTATAAATTGGTTAGTTACTTGATGTACATTGTATCAATTGGTTCGTAAAAAGTGTGTTGTATCTTTGTAGTATTTTAGTCCTTGTAAACTTGTAAGCACGACTCGGACTTGTCTGTTTTTGAGGAGCCGGAGTAACCATTTTTTTCCCCGCTGAGTATACTAAGCCGGATAGATGATTTTTTGACGAGTATTTGTCCATCAAATTGCAATAGTGAAAACCGTGAGTAGTAAGTAATAACTAAGATTTTGAGGAACATTAGCAGCCGATGAGGAAAAAAGAAAAGCTGCAGCCAATCTACCTATATGCTTTATATGGTAGCAAATGTGGCACATTTGATTGGTGCCTAAGCAAAGAAGCATACAACATGGTAGAGGTACCCTTGGAGTTGATTCCTCTTCTAGACTTCTCTCGTATGCAAACCGGGGTTCTAAAGAAGTAGAACCATATATACAATTCAGAGTCGGAGTGTCGGACCATTGGATCCACTATGTTCAAGAGAGACATACGCTTGCTTTGGGCAACCACCAAAGTTAATAGAACGACAACCAACATAAGCATGATAACTTTCATTCATCATATATCTATGCTGGGAAAACCTTTTCTGATATGCAATCAAAATCCTAAATTGCCGAAAAAAATATTCTTCATGCCGTATCTGTCAGAGTTTTGAACTCTGTTAGAGTTCGGTGAAGTAGCATATTCGGTGAACTCTGTCAGAGTTCGGTGAACTCTATCAGAGTTTTGAACTCTTTCAGAGTTTTGAACTTTGTCAGAGTTCGGTGAACTAGCATATTCGGTGAACTCTGTCAGAGTTTTGAACTCTGTCGAGTTCGGTGAACTAGCATATTCGTGAACTCGGCCGAGTTTTGAATTCTATCGTGTTTTGAACTCGGCCGAGAGTTCGGGTGAACTCTATCGAGTTTTGAACTCTTTTCGAGTTTTGAACTCTGTCGAGTTCGGTGAACTAGCATATTCGTGAACTCTCACGCCGAAGTTTTGAATTTATCGAGTTTTTGAACTTCGTCGGAAGTTCGTGAACTAGCATATTCGGTGAACTCTGTCTGAGTTTTGAAGTCTATCAAAGTTTTGAACTCTGTCAGAGTTCACCGAACTCTATCAGAGTTTTGAACTCTGTTAGAGTTCGGTGAACTCTATAGAGTTCGGTGAAGTAGCATATTCGGTGAACTCTGCCGAGTTCGTGAAGTAGCATATTCGGTGAACTCACCGAAGTTTTGATGTTTAAGTTATTTACACCGCTTATGTACATTGGGATTTTTGACTGTTTAAGTTATTTATATTTTTAATTTTTTTGATTTATAGAAATGGAGACAGAGACATCAATGTTATGTTTATCCAAGTTCAAAATAAATAAATCATTAAATCAAACAATGAAGTTATGAACTTATTGTCTCTCCCCGCTGATATCACTAGATTTTTATTTGAGGCCATATCGACCGGAGTACCGCTTTGTTTGATTCAAAATAAATATATAGCCTCGCTTTTTGTAACTGTTCTATCTTTCTATCTTCTTTTTATATATATATATGTTATATGTTTGATTCAATTCTTTTGAATTCTAGACACCCATTTTGTACTTTCCCTGTTGATATCACCCATTCTGTTGATATCACTCATTCTTAAAATGAAGTTAAGAATGCATGAAAACCAAAATAAAGCTGAACCTAGCTAGCTAGTGGTCATCCATCTAACACAAGTTTCACAAGATTTCGAGTATAACAAAATTTATATTTTCGCAAGTATAGCGGATATATATAGATACGTTCCGTAAGATCCACATCCATCCCCATAATCCCTTTACAGGGTGCTCATAGTCTCCATTAAGTTATAGGGCTTTCATGTTGCACTTTCCCTTGGGAACTTTGTTAGTAGTGTTCCAGTCACACTTCACAAGAAAGGATGTAATGTGGACGGAGGCCAGTTTGTCACAACCCAAGTAACATCTAATTTCTTATTATTAAGAAAAATATAATAAACAATGATATGCGGAGCTTCAATTGACTCTTACTTTTGCTCTCACTTATCTGAAGTTCTGAACTAGTTATGTTATCGGGTGGTTGAACTCTATGAAAGTCGTTAATGATTGAATATGGAAGATGCCAAGATGGTATCTTTTATTATAGAATCCATGTCATCCAATCTGTTCTTTTATTACAAGAAAAATATATAATATAAGTACAAATAATTCTTATAGAATTCATGTTAATAGTATCGACACCTTTCAGTCAAAACAAGGTAAGTAATAAGTTTTTTTACGACGATCTCCACGAGACCAATGATGTGTAGATCATCCTCGCCAAAAGTCATGACTAACTCTATGCCATTGAGCTTCATATAAGTGTTCCTTTGATTTATTAGCTTACACATCCTTTGAACAACATCAATAGCAAAACAAGACATACTCATGTATACCGAATTATCGATAAAATTTACCCAAAAAATAATGTATACCGATAAATCAATTTAGTTTTGAGTTAGAGACTTAAGATCGAGTATCGACAGTTGTTCCCCTTTGATTAGGGTGGTCATCGAAATGAGCGAGCCGAAGTATTGGCATGCTCAAATTCGCTCGTGAGTTTCGAAGTCGAAGTTCGAGCCGAGGTCAAACTCAATGTCGAAGCTCCACTTTGTGCTCAAACTCGACTCGATTTGAATTATAATTAGCTCGAGCTCGACTTCGACTCGACTCGTTTTACAAAACGAAGCTCGAGTGAAGCTCGAGCTCGAGACTCAAAGGGTCATGAGCTTGCATCCGGAAACAAAGGGCATATATACTCAAAATTGTTGAATAAACCCATTTTTGTATGATTTAAGTACAAAAATTCCAAAAATGTAACCAAGGTCCGATTCTAAGTCACAGCTTAGAACTGGTGCTTAATCGGGCGCTTGTCGTTGCCTTTAAAGTTACTTAACTACAAGTAAAGAGAGAGTCCCCAGGGAACTTGATGAGGATTATATTCGCTTTAGTGGGTCTTGCAGACATACCAAAGATGGGGATGAAAACAAAGAGGGAAAGAGTCGCCTTACTCGGTCGGCGCCAAGCCTTAGTAAAACAAGATGTGATTTGATCTCAACCTCGATCTCTATAGTTACTCATCACACTACAAAAGACCAATCTCTTGTTACTAATATTCGTGAACCGGGGACCACATCATTTATGTACACTCTCGCCAAGAAGGGGTACTACCTCTCACAACATCCCCGCTTGTGGGTAGGTGGTAGTTTGGCTTAACCTTACCCCCAACCCGCATTGAACTTATATCTAATTTAGGCAGGGCTGGGTAGGTGCAGAAAGTCGCCTTCGGGGGATGCTTTGTTGAAGACATCTCTATACCCATTCAGGAGTGAAGGGCCTAGTAGGCTCCTCCTTGGAGAGATAAGTACCGATTGAGATAGGGGCGCAGGTCCTTGTAGAATTGGTTGGGTTTCGCAAGAGCTAGCTTAAGGTATATTACTTAGTAAATGCAAGTGGCATTCTCCCTTCTTTCATATAGCCTACTTGGACTAGATAAACCTATGCCTCTCTCGACCTAGGCCCGGCATTTGTCCTTAAGTCCTTCAGTGGAGGCCAAGCTCGTGTGTTGAGAGAGCTTCGACCGTCGCCATGCTTCTTAGATCGAGTCAACGCACCTATTTACCGCGGCGCTTATGTTATCTAGGAATCTCCAGATTCCGCTTTAACATTTATCACTTTCGCTTCGAAATGGGTAGACAAATGTTCCATCCATCTCGATTTTGTACCCAAGCAATGACCAAGTATAGTCCCATTCAATTAAGAGGAATGACGATGTTGGCCGAATTCTATTTCTTATCTTGTCTTGGAAGGTCATTTTGCTACGGCAGATGGAAGTTGCCAAGAGTTACGCTCACCATGGCGGAGTGATCCTCTTCCTATTGATCAAAAGCCACGCCGGTTTAGAATTCTATTCTAAAGGCACCCCCAAAGATCTCAAGTGATTAGGCAGTTTTTCAAAGAAATAATCAACTTCGCGCAGCTTTCAAAGTTGGTTTATTGATGCTTGATGACATACCTTGATTGCTAGCAGCAGATATTCCACAAAGCTTTAAAGGCTTTGAAAAAGTCCCACCCCTTAATAAAAGCTTATGGCCTAAGAAATTCTTTTAAGTTTAGATGTTGTAAAACTTCAACTCACACGCGCACAAACTAAAAAAGAGGTTACCTGACTTGCTAGTTTTCCTCCGATCACGATGTCTTATATTGTCTTTCTCTTTATGCCGCCGACTATTTTCGCTTTTATAAATGTGCTTCTTTTTTTCGATGTTCATTATCTCCATGGCGGCTTTAAAGTTTTACATGAGTCGCTCTCTAAAGTTTTCCTAGTCGATTTCGCATGCTTGAATTAGATTGGGTTTTTTTGTTAGTGTGTGGAGGGGGATTTAATAGAGGAGTATAGTTTGCCTAGATACATGCACACCTTAGATATAGATTGGCATGCACAATCGCCTTTATTTCGCTCTTTTTGTTTTTTTCACGCTGGTATTGCAACAATTTGAATTAGTTGAATGTCTTATTTTTAACTCCTATTTATTTTGTAGCAATGCCTCGAACAAAGAATGTGAATGTGAAGAATGCAGCAAAAAGTGTTTTCACGGGTGCTAAGAAGTTGTTAGGTGGGGAGTAGTAGTTCGGTCGCATGAGGAGCCCGAGAAAAGAGAGGAAGGAGAACAACCACTTCGCATCAGTTCGTAGAGGGGATCGGAAAGCGGATGATCCCAGTAATGTTGTAAGTGGTGTAGAGTTAGGAAATCAAAAGGGAAGAAAGGGGACAGTTCTGAGTGATGTAGATGTAGATTTAGATGTAGATGTAGATGTAGATGACGATGACGTAAATATGGATCGTGGGAAGAGTGTAGTTCTTAGTCATGCTGATAGTGAAGAAGAGGGTGTTGATGATGCAGAAGAGGAGACTGACGAGGAGGAAGAGGACGCGGAGGAGGAGGAGGATGACGAGGAAGAGGAAGAGGACACGGAGGAGAAGGAGGATGACGAGGAAGTCCATGTACCTGTACCTCCAGTGAATATTGTGAGAAAGTCTAACAATGACTTGGAGTTCAAGAGAGGTGTTTATGGAGGTGGCCCTTGTGTGTCACATCATCCGCTGTATGACTATGCAAAGGCACGCGGGCTCGCTGATGTTTGGGAGGGGCAGGTAATATTATCATATAGTGTCTATTAGTATTTAAATTTTGTATTACTAAAACTTGTGCATACATTAATACTAAGTTTTGTTGTTTTAGGCAGAGCGAGGGTGTTGAAGTGCCATGGGCACCTAAACAAGTTGGTACAATGGGATATCGAGGAGGAGTGTTCGACCGCTCTACTTTTCACGCGGAGCTTCAAAGGACCGGCTTATGTTCTCCGGTCTTAGGTGTATATAGGCATCGATCCCGTGTTGGTCTCTCGCTTTGTGGAGAGGTGGCATCCGAGACCAACACGCTTCATATGCCATGGGCGAGATGACAATCACGCTAGGACGATGTTTCCCAACTCTTAGAGTTCCGATCGTGAGGCAAAGCAAGAATCGGGGACACTTATTTGACCTTGAAACGTATTAAAAAGACTCCTCCACAAAAATCTTGGCATACCCATGGATAAGATAAATGCGGAGATGAAATCCAATAAGTTCACTTCCAAAGTTAGGATGGATTTCTTGATGAAGCAGCTTTGCTTGGAAGGTAAAATATTGAAGATTTACGGATGAAAATGGGGTTGTTGTGGAAGAAGGCGCCAACCCAAAAAGAGGTGCAGTTTTCTTTGTGAGAGCTTATCCGTTATTTTTCTTTGATGTACCGCCTTCACCGACATCGCCCCTGAACTGCAGCTCCCGCTTGTTATCCGAGATCGCTTTTGAAATTTGCCGGTGATCGAGACTACGCTGGGTGCGTTCTTTACCGGCTTACTTGTACAGGGTCTTGGATCGCCACAAGTGCCAAGGTGAAAGGTGTTTCGTGCTATTTCACTCTCCTACGTATTAGTTTTTGTTTTTTTTTTCAATGTCAATTTTATCTATCTATTACAATATTAACTCGGTGTCTATATTAATGTAGGCATGGATTTATGAGTACTTCCTAGTGTTCAGTGCCATACCCAAATGAGGACTATCATTTGAGCATGTCCCGGCTAATAGGTACTCGCCATTACTCTCAATCTTTTATGCTAGCACAACAAATGCATTGAAGTATACCCGAGCCACCATTGATAATATGACTTGTACCGATGTAAGCATTTTGTATGTAAATAGTTTTATTTATTAATTGATATTATTAGTATGTGATTAATGATTAATTTCCTCGATCATATGCTATTTGACAGTTGAATGGTATCCCTATGTTGAAGTCCGAGCTACACGCCGGTGGATGAAATAGCATTTTTCGAGGGATTTATATGCTTTCTTGATAATGTCGAAAGCAAGATAATGTCATGGTGGTCAGGGTCAGTCACTGGTCATATGCGCTTTCTACCCCTCGTGATCCCCAAAACCAAAGACCTCGACGCTTAACTACTTCCGGACGCTGGTATGATGTGAAATTTAATATCAAGGCCTTCCTAATGGAGTAATTGGCGTAATCACTTGATTCAACTTGAACAACGAGGACCCATTCCGCCTTATCCATGGGAGTGTTAGTAGATACATGAGTTGGTACGAAAACAATAGTCATATTCAATGATAAACCCCGATCATCTTAGTCACTACTCCCTACGAGTCTTCCATATCATAATCCGTGAAGTTAATATCTTACAACGCTAATTTTGTTTTGTTTTGTTTTGGTATTTTATAAATGTAAATGTATATACTAATGTAGTTTTTGTCTTAATTTTGACAAAGACTCCGTCGCCGATGAAATTTCTCGCTTGCTCAATCAAGGCCCGCAATTGGGTGGATCAGATTCCGTGACGATGCACGTAACGAAGTTCATGGAGGCATACAATTTGACCCGTGCAAGTTCATTGGCGACGATATCGCGGAAGGAGCATAAGATTTAGGTATGTTGAGTTTGGTTAGTTTAGGTTTAGTGGTTAGTTTGGTTAGTTTACCTCTTTTATCTTGTGTTGGGACGAAAGTGTTGGAAATGGAAATGGTTTGTTTGTGTTAGTTGAGATGACGCGGGGAGTGTTTATTGGCATTTAAGATGATGCTGGTTTTGCTTTACTTTTCAGTTTGTGTTAGTTGAGATGATGCGGAGAGTGTTTATTGGCATTTGAGATTATGCGGGTTTTGCTTTACTTTTCAGTTTGTGTTAGTTGAGATGATGCGGGAGTGTTTATTGGCATTTGAGATGATGCGGTTTTCCTTTACTTTTCAGTTTGTTAGTTGAGATGATGCGGGAGTGTTTATTGGCATTTGTCTTTCTTTGTTCTTTGAGAGTTCATCATGACTTAAGTTCAAGAGTTTTCCAATCAATGAGGTTTCTAGATTTGGTGTTGGATTTGACATATATGGTAGTATTTATACCGATTCATGTGTTTTTATTAGGGGTAATTAGGCAAATGGTGGTGGCGGAAGATGGTGAACATGAGGAAGCAAGTGGAGAGGTTAGTTTTTCTGTCATTTAACCTTAATAAAGCAGTTTTGATTTAACTTTGCTTGACCGACTGCTTATTCAATTTTTTGTTTTGCGTGAAGGAGATAAAGAACAAAGAGTTAGATATACAACTAAAGTCGAAAAGTTAGATTGGAAATCTCTTTGTAGTCAAAAAATGTTATGTTAGGACTCTTTTTGTAAGTGCAAGTTGTTGATATGTAGCAACTTAGCTTTATGTTCAAGATCTGCATAATGTATTTCACATGGTGTCACATTGTTGAAATATGAAATGATAGTGATCTTGCTTTGACTTGTCATTCTTTTCATGTTCACCTAAGATCCTAGGGGTTTCATGTATTTCATGTCACATTGCCTTTGGTTATGTTTCTCGCTATTAGCGTGCATTGATTTTAATAGGACGCCTCATCGCCGCTGAGTAAACAGCTATACTACTTACCGTGGTCGCTGTGATGTGCTTTGCTTAGATCTCGCTTTATATCCATTCAATGGCTCTTGTGCTCTCCGACAATTTATGATTTTAATTTGTCACATCAAGCATCTCTATTAATAATCTAATGCGAACATTGTCCCAATGTTATCTCTAATGTCCCAATGTTATCTCTATTAGTATCTCTAATGCAAACACAAAAATCCCAATGTTATCAACAAAATCCCAATGTTATTTACCAAAACACAAAAAATCTAATGCAAGACGCAATGTTTTTGCCAAAACACAAAAGATCTGCTTTTTGCCTTTGAACGGTGTGTGGTCACACCGCTTTGGGACTAAGTCCAAACGGTGTGGCCATATCGCTTGGATTTGAACTTGCAAAAAAATGCGCGGTCTGTTTGACTTTGTCCCAAACGGCATGGCTGTCTGTTTGGACTTAGTCCCAAACGGCATGGCCACACCGCTTGGACTTAGTTCCAAACGGCATGGCCACACCGCTTGAGACTAAGGCCAACAGTGAGTACCAAACGGTGTGGCCATGCCGTTGGGGACTAAGTCCAAACGGTGTGGTTATAGCCGTTGGGACAAAGTCCAAACAGACACACCATATTTTGTAAGTTCAAAGTCCAACGGTAGATGGCCACACCGCTTGGCCTTAGTTCCAAACGCATGGCCACACCGCTTGAGACTAAGGCCAAACGGTGTAGCCATGCCGCTTTGACTTTGAACTTGGAAAAAAAATGGCGCGGTTCTGTTTGGACTTTGTCCCCAACGGCATGGCCACACCGCTTGACTAAAAGTCCAAACGGTGTGGTTGCTTGGACTTTGAACTTGCAAAAAATGGCGTGTCTGTTTGGACTTTGTCCCAAACGGCATGGCCACACCGCTTGGACTTAGTCCAAACAGAACCGCCATATTTTTTATCCAAGTTCAAATTCAAAACGATATGGCCGCATTAAGTCCATATCGCTCGATGATGTTGATGTTTTGGCAATTTATCGGTTTGGTTTGTTTGTGTTGATGTTGATTGATGATCATATGAGTTGAGGTAAATTTGTTGTTGACAAATGTTGGCATTATAATCGGTGGTATAGTATCCGCATCAATACATCATATCAACTTACTTTAACAAAATTGCAAGTGGGCACACTTGTGTAACAACAAAGAACATTTATAATAAGCACATCAAAATGCTTTATGCAATCCCAAATATTATTGTTCTCAGATTACAACATTTAAGCACATCGAATGAATTAGAAACAAGTATAGCCCGCTTCGCACCTAGCTTTGGCTTGTTCAACCCTTTCACTCCAAGTTTCAGCTCTCTTCAACTTCTCCACCTTCTTTCAACACTTCTTCTTCTCTCGCTTCTTTCCATGACAATTTCTCCCATTGTAGCTAATAACTCAATTTTGACGACTTTCTTCAATGGTGCATAGTCAAGGTGGCGTTGATACCTTGTGGCATCTTGTGGAACTCAGAGCGGTAAACATAACCGTAGAGAATGATGAAAAGACTGAAGATCGACCGATGCAAAGTCGAGGGGCTGGAAACGAATGTGATGAGTAGGCAGATTTTTACCTAAAGCAAAGCTTTGCCTCCGGATTCTCCATTTCTCCTTGAGCCATACTTCTCTTTCTACAACATCAATGAGATTAGAACTCAAATTTAATTAAACTCCCCAAATGTAACCTAAACCAGCAATATTGAACTTTGAAAATAAAAAGGAGAAAGAAGTTATCAAAAGCACCGGGTCTATCATTATGATGTTTCCTATCTAGAGCCTAGCTAGCGAGACAACATTAGATACTATCAAATGGACATAATGATGCAATAGAACACAACCCCCATTAATACCAACTTAACAACACTTTGATAAAACTCTAACAAGGTTGCCATATCTAAACCACTCTTAACAAGTCCAGACATCAATGAAGTCCATGACGATTTATAAAATATCATTAGAACTAGTGAACATTTAGAATCAAAGAGTTTTGAATAAAGCTATACTTACAATCCATTGTGATTACGATTTTTTTCTCCCCTGACAATTTCTCGAGTCATGGTTAGCAATCATTCCACATCCGTGACACTTTCTTCCCTGAATTGTTTAGGGCTATCTCTCTTTGGGATTTCCATCCGTCCGCTTTCTTCTTCCCCCCTTTTTGTTTGAGAAATATTGGGATTCAAAATCAATAGCTGAAATAAAGACCGAATTAAAATAAATATTTATATCAAATTAAACACTAAATTTATATCAAATTAAACATTCAAATAAAAAAACCTCGTGATGTATTAACCGGTTGTATCGGGGCTCTCGCGAATCGAGGCTATGCAACTTCCTCGTCTCCTTTGTAGGAAGTCTCATTAAACTTTGAAATTTCAATGGCCATTTCACCTCAAATGTATGCGACGCATCGTAAGCCACTTGAGAAGCAACCTTGATAGAATGAGCCACTCTCAAAGGTTCATTTGAGACATTCCCACCACAAATCCAAAGATCAAACTCCGCTCATAAGTTGTTAGACTTTTGCATCCACCGCTGCGTCAATCTAAAATGGTTTGGAATCTCTTCAATCTCGTGAGCATAAAACCTTTTTAAGATATGACCACAAAGCAAACCCATAAACTGAAAAGTACTTGCATTTCATAGCTCCCTCTAAGGTTCCTCTATCAAACTCACTCTCCAAAACGAATTCTTCAAGTCTCTCCATTTCACCATGTAGCTTCCGGTTCCATACCTGTCAACCTGTTCCCCATCAATTTTGTACTCCATCTTTGCCTTTTCTAGTTGCTCTTTAAATTTATTGAATATTGAGATCGTTATAGACCTTCATGTATGCATAAGGATGAAAGCATCGTTAGGCACAATCCGTGAACTATGCTCGCGCGGTAATCAAAATATCTTTCTTTCCTAGCAAGCAGCCAAAGACTTCTCATTACCATGTACAAACCGCATAAAGCGTGAGTCGCCGAATTGACAAACCGGTCATAATGAGCATTCATCGATTCACTTCCCGATGGTGCATACCAAAGAAAAAGGTGCCACTGAGATAACAAGGAACCCATTTCTCCCGCATTGAATATATCTCACAACCAAGGATTTTCGCACAACTCATACTTCTCAATGATTGTACACCATCTTCTTTCAAAATCAACAATCCTATCTTAAAAAGAAATAGTGTTCTTCAACTCGGCCAACCAATGTCTCAAATTTGGTAAATGACATCTTCTCTTGAATTTATGCATAATATGCCAAAGACAAGAACGATGACGAAGTATTAGGAAACACTTTGGCAATGGGCTGCTTTGTCATGCGTAGCTCTATCCCGTTAGGTGATGACGTTGCAGTTGAGCGCCGCGACCACCCATGGCTCGCAAGCCGGGCCTTAAATAGCCATATGAATGTATCTTCCGTCTCTTCAAGCAACAATGCATAACCAAACTGAATCGGTGATAATGATGGTTGACTCCGGTAAAAGGGCAAAAGGCAAACTTTAGTCTACCAATCTCCACCGGTGTTCGAGTTTTGAACTCTTTCGAGTTCGTGAACTCTATCGAGTTTTGAACTCTTTCGAGAGTTTTGAACTCTGTCGAAGTTCGTGAACTCTTTCGGAAGTTTGAACTACGTCGAGGATTCGCGAACTCTTTCGTGAAGTTAAGAGTTTTGAACTCTTTCAGAGTTTTGAACTCAGAAGAGTTCGGTGAACTCTATCGAGAGTTTTGAACTCTTTCGAGTTTTGAACTCTGTCGAGTTCGTGAGTTTTGAACTCTGTGAGTTCAGTGAACTCTTTCAGTTCGTTCCCGAGTTTTTGAACTCGTCGAGTTTTGAACTCTCTGTTAGAGTTCGGTGAACTCTTTCGAGTTCGGTGAACTATGTAAGAGTTTTGAACTCTTTCGAGTTTTGAACTCTGAAGAGTTTGATGAACTCTATCGAGTTTTGAACTCTTTCAGAGTTTTGAACTTCTGTCGAGTTCAGAGTTTTGAACTCGTCGAGTTCGGTGAACTCTTTCGAGTTCGAGTTTTGAACTTCCCGCCGAAGTTCGTGAACTATGTAAGAGTTTTGAACTCTTCGAGAGTTCGTGAACTCTGTCGAGTTTTGAACTTAGATATAGATTGGCATGCACACACTTTTATTTCGCTTTTTTGTTTTTCACGCCGGTATTGCAACAATTTGAATTAGTTGAATGTCTTATTTTTTAACTCCTATTTATTTTGTAGCAATGCCTCGAACAAAGAATCAATGTGAAGAATGCAGCAAAAAGTGTTTTCCGCGGGTGCTAAGAAGTTGTTAAAAAGGGGGGAGTAGGTAGTTCGGGTCTCAGATTAGGAGCCCGAGAAAAAGAGAGGAAGGAGAACAACCACTTGGCATCAGTTAGAGAGAGGGATCGGAAAGCGGATGATCCTAGTAATGTTGTAAGTGGTGTAGAGTTAGGAAATCAAAAGAGAAGAAAGGGGACAGTTCTTAGTGATGTAGATGTAGATGTAGATGTAGATGTAGATTTAGATTTAGATGTAGATGTAGATGTAGATGTAGATGACGGCGATGGCGATGGCGATGGCGATGACGATGACGATGGAGATGGCGATGACGTAAATATGGATCGTGGGAAGAGTGTAGTTCTAAGTCATGCTGATAGTGAAGAAGAGGGTGTTGATGATGCAGAAGAAGAGACTGACGAGGAGGAAGAGGACGCGGAGGAGGAGGAGGAGGATGACGAGGAAGTCCATGTACTTGCATTCTCCTCCGGTGAATATTGTGAGAAAGTCTAACAATGACTTGGAGTTCAAGAGAGGTGTTTATGGAGGTGGCCCTTGTGTCAATCATCTTGTATGACTATCTATGCAAGGCACGGCTCGCGCGATGTTTGGGAGGGGTAATAATATTATCATTGAGTGTCTATTAGTATTTAAATTTTGTATTCTGAAACTTGTGCATACATTAATACTAAGTTTTTGTTGTTTTAGGGCGAGGCGAGGGGTGTTGAAGTGCCATGGGCACCTAAACAAGTTGGTACAATGGGATATCCTCGAGAGTGTTCAAACCGTTCTACTTTTCACGTGGAGCTTCAAAGAACCGGCTTATGTGCTCGTCTTAGGTGTATACAGCATCGGGATCTGTGTTGGTCTCTGCGTTTGTGGAGAGGTGGCATCCGAGACCACCAACACGTTTCATATGCCGTGGGCGAGATGACAATCACGTTGGGCGATGTTTCCCATTTCTTAGGAGTTCGATCGAGGCAAAAGCGCGTGGATTTGGGACACCGATTTGACCTTTGAAATGCATTAAAAGACTCCTCCACAAAGATCTTGGCATACCCATGGATAAGATAGATCTTGGAGATGAAATCCATAAGTTCACTTCCAAAGTTAGGATGGATTTCTTGATGAAGCGGTTCTTTGGGAAGGTAACCGGCGAAGATTTACGCGATGAAAATAGGGTTGTTGTGAAGAAGCGCCAACCCAAAAAGAGGTGCGATTTCTTTGTGAGAGCTTATCCGTTATTTTTTTCTTTGGATGTACGCGCTTCACCGACATCGCCCTGAACTACTTGCAGTTCCCGTTTGTTATCCGAGACGCTTTGAAATTTGCGAGATCGAGACTACGCGTGGGGTGCAGCCTTTACTTGTTACTTGTATTGGTCTTGGGATCGCCACAAGTGCCAAGGTGAAGGGTGTTTCGGGCTATTTCACTCTCCTACGGGTATTAGTTTTTGTTTTTCTTTTCAATGTCAATTTTATCTATCTATTACAATATTAACGGGTGTCTATATTAATGTAGGCATGGATTTATGAGTACTTCCCGGTGTTCAGCCATACCCAAATGAGGACTATCAGTTGAGCATGTGTCGTGGAGTCGTAGAGGGTACTTCGGTTACTTTCGATCTTTTATGCTAGCACAATGACAGCTGCGTTGGAAGCATACCGAGCCACCATTGATAATATGACTTGTACCGATGTAAGCATTTTTGTATGTAAATAGTTTTATTTATTAATTGATATTATTAGTATGTGGTTAATGATTAATTTCCTCGATCATATGCTATTTGACAGTTGAATGGTATCCCTATGTGCAAGTCCGAGCTATCTGGCCCGGTGGATGAAATAGCATTTTTCGGGGATTTATATGCTTTCTTGATAATGTCGAAGCAAGCATAATGTTTGAGGGTTATGCGTCGGTTAGGTCATATGCAGTTTGTACCCTCGGATCCCCAAGCTGGAAAGACCTCGACGCGAACTACTTCCCGGACGGGGCGATGTGAAATTTAATATTGCATCTTCATCTTCGGAGTAAATGGCGTAATCACTTGATTCAACTTGAACAACGAGGACCCATTCCGTCTTATCCATGGGAGTGTGTTAGTAGATACATGAGTTGGTACGAAAACAATAGTCATATGAGAATGATAAACCCTGATCATCTTAGTCACTACTCCCTACAGAGTCTTCCATATCATAATCTGGTGAGTTAATATCTTACAACGTTAATTTTTGTTTTGTTTTGTTTTGGTATTTTATAAATGTAAATTGTATAAATGTAAATGTATTTTTTGTTTTTATTTTGACAGCACCCCGTCGTCGATGAAATTTCTCGCTTGCTCAATCAAGGCCTGCAATTGGGTGGGATCGCGATTCAGACGATACCTGAAACGAGTTCATGGAGGCATACAATTTGACCCGTGCAAGTTCATTGGCGGACGATATCGTGAATGAGCATCTTATACTAGGTATGTTGAGTTTGGTTAGTTTAGGGTTTAGTGGTTAGCATAGGATTTTAGGTATGTTGAGTCCAAACTCAACATAGGGTTTAGTTTACCTCCTTTTTATCTTGTGTTGGGATGAGTGTTGGAAATGGAAATGGTGAACATGAGGGAAGCAAGTGGAGAGGTTAGTTTTGCAGAATAAAGCACACACACATGTTGACTTTGAAACTGGAAAGCTTTAAGGATTGTGCTAGTGTATAAATGATTAGGACAACAAGGCAAGTTTAGATATACCTTCATGATCCACCAAAGGGGATAGTCCCTAACATGGGGTTTAGGAAGTCCCCAAGGATACTTACACAAAGTATGATTCCCAATTCACTAATACAAGTATCCAGTTATCTAAAGGTAAATTGCTCCGACTATCACCAAAGCGTCGATTCACCTTCTACCCAATCGAGCGACAACAAAAGCCCCAACCTACGCATGGCGAAGCCTTAGTTTGTCTACTCTAAACTCATATGCAAATGGCATGTTTACTCAATTTTCTTCGAGAATTGAAGTTGCTTCTTTCCCATTACTCTTTGATTAAAGAGTGGATGCTACTAAAATTTCAAATATTACCCACATAATTCACCTTCTCATGTAAACTTGATATCATTTGTCTTGTATCCACGGAATCATTGATCGACCCATGAAACTAAAAAGTTTGTCTCTTTCAAATCTGTTATACTAATGGCAATTCAACTCAATTTTCTTGGTGAATTTCAAGATACTTAACCCTACTAAATTTATTTGATGAAAGGATACTTAACTTTACAAATATTAGACACAATAATACACTTCATCGGGATGGAAATTTGTCCAATTTGCCTTGATCATTCTGAACTTATCTTATAGGTTTGTTAATAGAAGCTTGTTTGCTCTTCTTGATTCTGGTAACTGAATCTTGGATTTGGAGACCTTAATAGAATAGATATTACGGCTTAATGATTGCAAAAGGTCTATTGCATAGTTAATTATATTTGGCTTTATCTGAAACATTTGTAATCTGACCTTACAATGTTCATCCTTATAAGACTTGTAGTGTTCCTCTTGGTGCAGGTTGCGATAATGGTTCTGCAAAGAATGTTGAAGAAGTTGAAGTTAAGAAAGTGAGGATACGGGTTCAGACTTCAGAGTGCCCTCTCTTTAGGCAGTAAAGCAGTGGTCTATTATATATCCGCTTATTTGCTGAAAGTTATGTCCACTTACTGGAGAGATTGCAACTTTTAAATCTTGGAGAAGCTGTATTGTCATTTTTTGGGATGTCAAAGTATTTTAGCATGCGTAACAAACATGTTAACCCTGAAATTCTGTTCCTGAAACATGTTACTACAGTAACTTATCTGTTCACATTTTAGATTTTGATAACATAGATTTTGAAAACTTATTAGTACTTTCAGAGGGTGTATGGTTATTATTCAGGTGGTCAGGATTGATTACACAAACAAACACTATTCTTTTGCCTGACCTGATTGATTACACTTTTATTTTTTTGTTTGTGTTATGTGCAAATGTTGTGTTTGTGTATTATTGCCTCTATAAGTCTATGGATTCATCATAGCACGAAAGTATATGGACTTGCAAAGGGGCCTGAAACTTGACCCGAGCCTGATCTAATAATTTTTTTCATTTCATTTTGTTGGTCTCCTCAGATAAACGCGCATTGCTTCATTTGAATTTATTGCTTAGCCCACGACAATATCCCTGCTTCATTCGCGTTTGCTAGAAAAGTGGCGGACTATAACCCCATGGTTTTCACAAAAAAAGTAATAAAACTTCGAGATGATTCCTAAAAACAAAACGAAATGCTTTCGGCGACTTAAAATTCGGACACTTGTGGCGTTTTCGATTCTTCTAACTATTTCTTCATTCCCTCTTTCAAACACCGAATCATCAAAGCAGACAACACCATTTTTTTACTTTCGATGTTTGGGACTAAGGCAAAGCGGTGTGGCCACACCGTTTGGGGACTAAGACAAAGCGGTGTGGCCACACCGCTTGGGACTAAGGAAAAACGGTGTAGCCACATCGTTTTATACTAAGGCCAAACGGTGTGGCCACCACCGTTGGGGACTAAGGACAAACAGAATTAAACAACATTTTTAACCCGGTTCAAATCCCAAAGCGGTGTGGCCACACCGTTTGGGATAAGACAAACGGTGTGGCCACAACGTTTGGGGACTAAGAACAACCGTGAGCCACCATTTTTAACCCGGTTCAAATCCCCAAGCGGTGTGGCCACACGTTTTGGGACTAAGACAAACGGTGTGGCCACACCGTTTTACTAGGACAAGCGGTGTGGCCACATCGTTTTATACTAAAACGCAAACACACCGTTTAGGGACTAAGGACAACGGACAACACCATTTTTTAACCCGGTTCAAATCCCAAACGGTGTGGCCACACGTTTGGGACTAAGGGCAAACGGTGTGGCCACACCGTTTGGTACTAAAACCAAACGGTGTGGCCACACGTTTGGGACTAAGAACAAACGGTGTGGCCACACGTTTGATACTCAAAACCAAACGGGTGTGGCTACATCGTTTTGTACTAAAACAAACGGTGTGGCCACACCGCTTGGGACTAGAACAAACAGACAACACCATTTTTTACCCGGTTCAAATCCGTACCCGTTTGGGACTAAGGACAAACGCGGTGTGGCCACACCGTTGGTACTAAGGACAACCGAGACAACACCATTTTTAACCCGGTTCAAATCCCAAACGGTGTAGCCACACGTTTTGGGACTAAGACAAGCGGTGTGGCCACACCGTTTGGTACTAAACAAACGGTGTAGCCACACCGTTTTGGGACTAAGGACAAAGCAGACAACACCATTTTTACCCGGTTCAAATCCCAAACGGTCGAGGGTAAGTCCAAACGGTGTGGTCACACCGTTCAAGAGGTAAAAACACGGACACCACCATTTTATCCAAGTTCAAATCCCAAGCGGCATGGCCACACCGTTTGGGACCTGAATCAAATGGTGTGGCCACACCGTTTGGTGTGCAATAAAACTACCTAGCCAAAAGGTCGTTTTAGCCTCGAATTTTGTCTCTCACCAAATCGATCCGATCACAACACATCAATAATTACTACATGCATAATTACGTTTTAAATCAACTGTTTATACTAAAACTCAAGTTCATATAATTTACACAAACTTCTGACATGTAAAACTTCTGAAAGGTAATCAAGTTCTGACATATAATCAAGTTCATATAATTTACTAAACTTCTGATTGGTTCCAAAATGAATAAATAGTTTACTAAAACTATGATAACTAAAACTCTGACAATTCACCCAAATAACTAAAACCCAAATAAAACTCAAATCACTAAAACTTCTTCACAATTCCAGAACTCTGACAGCCCCACCAAATAAAGTTGGTGACATGAATGGCGTAGATATTCGTGTCCTCAAACAGCCCCACCACCGCTCCTTGCTAGGTTCCATACGAGCAGGATAAAACTGGATAAAGGGAAATGTTATCATTTGTGCCCTCGTCTTCGTTCTCCTCCCCATCCTCGTCTTCGTTCTCCTCATCGTCGTCGTCTCTGTCCTCTAACTCTACATCCAATCAGTAAAATCAAAAAGAATGGAAAAAACGTTAAGTTTTAAAGGCAATTGTGTAAGATAGGATACTACTTAATTAAGCTTAAGGAAACAATATTATACTTACTTGGGCCCTTCTTTTTGTTTGGATTTTCAGGACAATTTCGTCTGTCATGGTTAACACCAACTTTGTTACAACATGTACATCTCCTCTCTGTCTTTGCTTTGGCTTTTGCGCATGCTTGTTCAAGACCCCCTTTTATTCTACCCTTGTCCTTAGTTTTCTTATAAATCTTCACCGACTTTTTTTCTTCCTTTTGTTTGAGAGATGTTAGGATTCAAAAGTAAAACTTGGGATAGGTCAAGGCGGCGGTCTTTGAACTATCGGCAATAGTGCATGAATTAACAAATCAAAACACCCGTGGTCAACTTCCTTCGTTTCTTGAGCTCCACTGGCAGTTCTTGCAGTCTTTGTAGCATTAATTGGTAAAATTTGAATCAGTTTTAGCGGCTTCATAAACCCGGTGATTAGCAACCATTTGAAGTCGAGTAATTCTCGGTACCTCGAGTTCTCATGGCCACTTACCGGTCCGGGTCATACTTTCGACTCTATACTTATTTGCCTTTCATCCACCTCTTAAGAATAAAGAGCTCGGGAATCTCAATATCCGACTCTGAAATACCTTTATGAGGTGTCCACAAAATATCCCTCTAAATTCAAAGTTTTGCATTCACAATTACCTTCTTTTGTCATTTGGGTTGAACTTCACCTTCCATTCACGTCACAATTAACTTCGCGACTTATAAGTGTAGGTTACATTGCCGTCGGTTACCTTTTCATCATCATCGCAGGGACATACTTTCGGTTTATAACTTCGAATTCTTGCTTGAATCTATCATAAGCATTCCTTGTGTATACACTTGTGCACTCTTCAAGAGAAATGAATTACTGCCTATAATCCGATTCGAGTGTTCAGTAATATAATCCTCTTTTTTTTTCTTTCAACAATCCTCATCAAACACTTATCATTCTTCACTACAAACTCTCTAAGAGTTGTGCGTAGATGTGAAAAAGTTCTTGTAAACGAAATTCATGCTTTGAGCGCCCGGTAGTCGAGTCTTAGGCATAAAAAGTATCAAGTGATAAAAGCTGGAGCCCATTTGTGTCGAATCTTGTACATCTCTTGAAGCCATTCATTCTCCTCCAACTTAAAACTAGACATCAATTCTGCCCACCTCCTTTCAAACACATCGGGAATAAATATTTGCGAATCGGATGTTTGAATTCTTTTTAATTTTGACTTCGATAATAATAATTTGGAAGTTTTTCAGAACTTCTTCATAATATGCCATAGGCAGATCAATGTCAGTATTAGGAATACCGTACCAATAGCTAGAGTCATAGCTCTATCTTGATCTGTGATAATTGCAGATGGGGCACGCCCCATAGCTCCAAGCCAAGTCTCAAAACCCACTGAAAAAGAATCTTACGTTTCATCCAAAAGTAGTGCACAACCAAATTGGATTGATTGCATATGGTGGTTAACTCCGATAAATGGGGCTGAATGGCATTTCATATACATTCTTCCGATATGTGGTATCAAAGAAAACCACGTCACCAAAATATTGAAACGTATGCGCGACCGACCATCTACCCGAGAAAAATTAATGGCCCTTGCTTCATGATCCATCGTATTGCATAAAAAGAAATTAGGATCCTCTATACTTTTTTTCTTGAAAAATGAAGCACCCACGCGATAGCATCACCTCTCACGGTTTTCTTGTATTCTTTTGAGGGGCCCAAATGGTTCCAACAATCCCTATCATCAAAACCAATTTGTACTCCGTCAAGTATATCAACAACTTTATTCACGGTACACCACCATCACGAAATGAGTCAATCAACACCTTAGCTGCAGCGGGCATATTTCTATTAACAGCATAACGCATTCTTTTTCTTGGACTAACCGGAGTTGTGATTGTGCTTTCGCTACTAAATTTCATCACTTTCAGTTTCCACTATTTTGCTTTGTCACCCTCATTGAAGCAAGGCACCCACATTTAAGCAGATTTGTTTTTCTTTTCTCACTTCTTTCTCGGTTCCATCCACATTCTTATTTTTGCCTCCTCGATCTCTATAAACCCCAAATCGCGAGCAAGTCATTTGACAACTACTAACTTCATCCTAACGCGAAACTGATTTTTTCAGAGCTTGAATTCTTGGACTAAATCCAAATGATTTTCCGTAAAGCTATATAGAATTGTTTTGCTGCCTCAAGAGTTTCAAAACACATTCCCAAACATGGTGGCTTCACAATTTCCACTTCCACTTCAAACTCGGAGGTTGAGCGGAGGAAAAAATGCCACGAAGGTGCCGCATAAGGTGCGCGAAAGACTCTGATATCGCAAATAAATGTGTCCACGTCAAAAATAAAACAAATAAACTAACACGGTACAATAATCTGATTATTGAATTCGTTGGTAGAAATCGAAAATAAAATTGAAACATTAGCTCACTGAACCGTATTCTTCCTTCTCTCCGACTTCATCAATCAATATTGAGTCGTCCATCTACACTGATAACAAAAAATGTCAAAATTGTGGAAACAAGGGCATTGTGAACAAAGTATAGTAGCAACTACAACTCAAACAAATTGTTGTCCATTTAAGCAAGTCACAAGTGTAAATGTATAATAAGGCTAGTCGAGAAAATGCATAAGGAAATTCAAAATAGAGAAATTAATGAGAAATAGAAAATAAGGAAATTCTCGATGTAATGTTTTGTTTATTTAGTGTTTTTGCTTTGCAAAATTTTGTTTTTTTCTGAAATTTCGTTTGGGATTTGGCGTGGATCTGTTTTTCTCTCTTGAGCGGTGCGCCCCACCGTTTTCACTAAGGTCCCCCAAAGCGGTGTGGCCATGCCGTTTGGGATTTGAGCTTGATAAAATGGTGGTCTGTTTTTTCCCTCTTGAGCGGTGTGATCATACCGTTTGGATTTAGTCCCAAACGGTGTGGCCATGTCGTTTGGGATTTGAGCAATGACAAACTAAAATCGCCAAGTTGTCGGAGTGTAAAACTAGTACGACTTGTGTTATGTTATGTTAGCTTGTGCTTTTTTCAGTCGGTGTTCTCATTGTCTTTTTCTATTCTACTTGCGGTTTTTTATGTTTTACGTGAAATACCAATACTCGACGGCTTGTACTTGTTCTCGACGGCTTGTACTTGTTCTCGGCGGCTTGTAGGAACTTGTTTATCTTTATGTTTATGGCAACAAAACTATTTAAGTTGTAGGAACTGTGGATGACTTTTATTTAGTTTTTATTTTCTCGGCGAAACTATTAGAACAAACTACCAATCAAACTTATTCATTGTTATTAGAACAAACTACCAATCAAATTTATTCATTGTTACATCAACACAAGATTCTCAGAGCAAATAAATAAAGTCATAGTTACGATAGATAAGCACAAGTTCACCACAAGTTCATAACGAGAGTCATAGTTACATGGAGTCATAACCACAAGTTCACCACAAGTTGTTACCAAGATAAGCAAAATGGATTAACCAAAAGTTCACAAAATGAATTAACCAGCATAATTACATTCACCACAAGTTCACAAAAAACAATACAAAGAACTTGAAATCAACCACGCACTCATCTAATTTTACAATGAAACTTCGAATTCTTTTCGACAAACCATCGTCGTCAATTTCAAGTGTAATTTTGACTTTTTATCTTTTTTTTGAAGGCGAGGAGAGGATGATCGTGGAAGAGCTTGAACTTCGCTGCCAACTCAATGTTGCTCCTTAACCAAGCTAACAAAGTATCCAACCATTCAAAATCCTTCCCACACTCGCAATTCAAGAATTTTTCTGCCTTCATTTTCCGTTTTCTTCATTGTTGTATTAACCTTTACGAACCCCCGCCAATTCAACCGCGCATCCTAGATTCTCTAGAGGTACTAATGGCGATGCTCCTCGTCTTCCAACCATTGGAAGTCTCCAAAGCCGACAGGTCAAAAATTTTTCCCAAGATTGGATTTGGCTCGACCGTTTAGGGATCCTACTTCCATCCACGACATTTTCGAATGCAACAAAGCGTGAACAACCAACAACATTTCTCGATGAATGAGTGTTATCACCACACCTATTGCACAGAGTTCTTTCCATCTACGATAACAAAAATCCAAACAAACAAACATCCATTTAGCTACACTTGTCTAACAAACCAATAAAAAAGAAACTACGACCTATTTGAACTAGGACACAAGGACCGCGACTAATTAAAAATAAAACTATTTCTATTCTTTAGTTACACAACTAACTCTTGGGTTCAAGACCTTAAAAGTGTCTCTTTACAGATAAATAACTATGGAAGTGGCCATATGTCATATACAAAGTGTCCATGTTACTTAGCAAAAATCAAAATTTGATTTTTTCATCACTCCGGTTGAAGATATCTCTTCTTGGACACCTCTGATTGTATAACTATCCAAATCACCTTTTCCTTTGCAACTTCATCTCTAAAAGCGTATTTAAGAATTAGCCTCACCTTCACATTAGATATTCTAACTTCAACTTCCCAATTTTGTATCAACAGCTCCTTTTTCATATAGACTTTAAAGAAGTAAAGTCACGAGGTACTAAGTAAAACTTCACGATAAAAGGCTTCCATTAATTTATATAGTAAAAGTACATAGTCAAAAGAAGGGAAAACCAACCACATAAAGTATCTTCCCCTTGGTAACCTTTACAAAGCGGGGGTCAAGTCTATTACCCTAGTCCAATGCGGGTCGAGACTCATGAAAGTATTTTGACCACGAGTTTGGTGAACATTTGGGCTTTAAACCTAGTGTTAGAGGAGGCCTGCAAGGAAATATGGCTTAGAAGACTTAAGATAAAATCAATGCAATCGATGTCATATGTGGTACTTTGTACAAATTCCGATCTCTTACAATGATTGTTAAGGTGAACTAAAGAGAAGAGGGTATTCCACACTCTCTTCATGGCAAATGAACGAAAAGAGATAAAGAGAGGCCTCGGTTTTACTGCAAGAGAATCAAATGTCTTTCAAAACCAAAACATCGCAAGCTTCAAACACATTTCCACGTAAGTCCCCGATCCGACTAAATACAAAAAAGAAAGCCCATGCACAACCATAAAAGTGAGTTCTTCCCTACTTCACTTGTCCAACAAACCAATAAAAGTTGAGTTTTCCAATTTTATATAGAAAGTCGGGGCTAACCGGTAGATCCAAGAACAACTTAAAACCTAATCGCACAATGCGGATGCATCTAAAAGCTTGTTGTAGCTCACAAAGACCATTACCACGGAGACAAAGAGGAAAAAGTATACATATTTCGAGGGTGGCTCCTAACTTCACTTCATTTCAAATGAACCAATTAACGTTAACTCACTGAACTCGTGAGTTCAAAACTCCCACAGAGTAGTTCAAAACTTCGAAAGAGTTCACCGAACTTCGACGAGTTCAAAACTTTGAACTTCGACAGAGTTCAAAACTCTGAACTCGAAAGAGTTCACGAACTCTAACAGAGTTCAAAACTTCTGATAGAGTTCACCGTTCATAACTTCATTGCTTGATTTAATGATTTATTTATTTTGAATCATTCATCTCTTATAACGAGTTCAAAACTCAACTCGGTTGCAACCCGAACTTCGGCCGAGTTCACGAACTCTAACGAGTTCAAAACTCCGAACTCGAAAGAGTTCAAAACTCTAACGAGTTCACGAACTTCTGACGAGTTCAAAACTCAACTTCGAAAAGAGTTCAAAACTCTGAACTTCGAAAGAGTTCACCGAACTCGACGAGTTCAAAACTCGACAGAGTTCAAAACTCGAACTTCGAAAGAGTTCAAAACTCTGATAGAGTTCACCGAACTCTGACAGAGTTCACCGAACTCTAACAGAGTTCAAAACTCCGAACTCTGAAAGAGTTCAAAACTCTAACAGAGTTCACCGAACTCTGACAGAGTTCAAAACTCTGAACTCGAAGAGTTCACCCGAACTTCGACGAGTTCAAAACTCTAAACTCTGAAAGAGTTCAAAACTCCCATGACGAGTTCAAAACTCGAACTTCGAAAAGAGTTCAAAACTCGATAGAGTTCACAAACTCGACAGAGTTCACCCAACTTCACGAGTTCACCGTTCATAACTTCATTGCTTGATTTAATGATTTATTTATTTTGAATCATTCATCTCTTATAAATCCAATCAAGTAAACAAACAAAATATCTTCAATTAATAATTCAATCCCACTTAAAATGTTTATAAAGCAAACAAATATCAAACAAACCCATAGCAACGCCAATTAGTTCCATAAAAAAGAAGCAAAATCCCAATTTATGAACAACAAAATCTTGTTTGAATGGAAGAAACAAACCCCAGAAAATAAAGGTTGCTCCGACTTAAACCAAGCTTGAAACGAAGATTGATTCGTCAATGAACACCTTAATTCAACACAACAATGGTTAATTAGCACATTGTTTTCGATTGAAACAATTAAGGTTTTTGGAGATAAGATTAAAAGAGAGAATGTAAACACAAACCTTAATTGTTTTCGGAGAGTGTAGCTGTGTCCACTGATTTTTTTTGGAGATTGATTCGTAAACACTGATTTTTTTGGAGAAGAAGGTAAACATTCGATTTTTTATTTGAATCCTATTTCGATTGTTTATCACACTGATTGTCACAATGATTGTCACACTGAAATTGGAGGAGATTGTCACACTGATTTTTTTTTGGAGAAGAAGGTAAACATTTCAAAATTTTGGTTTCAAAATTTTTGTTTTCAAAATTCCTGAAATTTTGGTTTTTCCGAATTTCGTTTTTCAAAATTTCGGAATTTACGTTGTTCGTAGGATCAGTTGGGTTGATGGGGAGATGAAAGGTGTGGATCGGTATGTCCACAATGTGGCTCTGACTACAGTGGCTGTATCCTAACCCCATATATATATATATATATATATATATATATATATATATATATATATATATATATAATTTTGAAAACAAAAATTTTGAAACCAAAATTTTTGAAATGTTTACCTTCTTCTCCAAAAAAAATTAAAATTAGTGTTTTGGTTTAGGTGTTTTGGTTCAAAATTAGTGTTTATGTCCTGATTTAAGTGTTTTTTTGGAGAAGAAGGTAAACATTTCAAAATTTTGGTTTCAAAATTTTGTTTTCAAAATTCTGAAAATTTTGGTTTTTCCGAATTTCGTTTTTCAAAATTTCGAATTTCTCATTTGTCCGTAGGATCGGTTGGGTTGATGGGGAGATGAAAGGTGTGGATCGGTTGTGTCCACAATGTGGCTACATCTGATGTACAATGTATCCTAACCCTATATATATATATATATATATATATATATATATATATATATATATATATATATATATATATATATATATATTTGTCATTTATTATTATTATTTTGTTATTATAGTTTTATATTATTAATTTATGATTTTATATAATATTTTATACAATAATAAATTAATAAATTAATTATATATAATAACTATTAATTTTTTAAATCAGATCAGATATTTTCGGATGTGGATATGGCAGTATTCGATACCAATTCGGACATAAAAAATTATCCGAATCCGATATCCGAAATTTTCAGATAATATCCGATTTTTCGAATACGAATTCGAATCGGATTCGAATATTTGGATATCCACTTGCACTCCTAATTCAAAGTGTAGTTAGAATTGGGGGTGCAAACGGATAGGTCCGGATTTGGATATGTCTGTATCCGAATCCGAATCAGAAAATTTATACCGATATCCGAATCCGACGGATATTAAAAACTGTATCCGTATCCGATTTTGGATATCCGAATCGGATATCGGATAATCTCCAAAATTATTTGAATATAAAAAATTATTCGAATCCGAATCCGATATCTGAAATTTTCAGATAATATCTGATTTTTCGAATTCGAATCGGATTTGAATATTTGGATATCCACTTGCACCCCTAATTCAAAGTGTAGTTAGAACTATGGGTGCAAACGGTAGGTCCGGATTCGGATATATCTGTATCCGAATCCGAATCCAAAAATTTATACCGATATCCAAATCCGACGGATATTAAAATAATTATCCTAATCCGATTTTGGATATCTGAATCGGATATCGGATAATCTCCGATCTGAAAATTAATATTAATTAAAATTTTATTTGCTTTGAATAATTCATTTTACCACTATAAAAAAGATTATAAATATATATATTTGTCATTTATTATTATTATTTTGTTATTATAGTTTTATATTACTAGTTTATGATTTTATATAATATTTTATACAATAATAAATAAAATAAATAAATAAATTATATATAATAAATATTAATTTTTTAAATCGGATCGGATATTTTCGGATGCGGATATGGCAGTATAATCCGTATCCGAAACCAATTCGAACATAAAAAATTATCCGAATCCGATATCCGATATCCGAAATTTTCGGATAATATCCGATTTTTTGAATTCAAATTCGAATCGGATTTGAATATTTGGATATCAACTTGCACCCCTAATTCAAAGTGTAGTTAGAACTAGGGATGCAAACGGATAGGTCCGGATTCAGATATGTCTGTATCCGAATCCGAAAATTTATACTGATATCCGAATCTGACGGATATTAAAAAAATTATCCGAATCGAATATCGGATAATATCTGATCCAAAAATTAATATTAGTTAAAATTTGATTTGCTTTAAATAATTCATTTTGCCACTAAAAAAACTAGTATATATATATATATTTCATTTATTATTATTATTTTGTTATTATAGTTTTATATTATTAGTTTATGATTTTATATAATATTTTATACAATAATAAATAAATAAATAATATATAATAACTATTAATTTTTTAAATCGGATCGGATATTTTCGATCCGATATGGCAAAGATCTAGGGTGGGAATTTGGCCCTAACGACCCTAACCCGCCCCGACCGACCTAACCCTAAGCCCTATAAAAGCCTCACAACTAAAGCCCTCCACGAGTTTAGGGCCGGCCGCCCGCCCCCCTAATGCTTTCTAGGGGCGGGGCTTAAAGCTAAGATTCTAAAAACATAGGCCCGACCCTAACAAGCCCCTAACCAAGCCCTAACCGCGCCCTTTCATACTTTCACTATATAAATACACATACCATAATTGTCCAACTCTTTTGTTAAATATTTTCAATTAAAATAACATTGTCGTTTGTAATTTATCACTTACACCCAAGGGTACTTCCAATAACTTGTTTTATATAACAAAAACTTGTCAACTTAGCAGCCATGAAGAACAATGAGCACTAGCCTAATAAAAAAAATAAGACTTTATTCCTTTTGATCATCAAGTCAAAGTCCATAACTTATTATTCTCAATTTCTTTTCTCACTTATTTCTTATAAATTATATTTTTATTCACATCCAAGCTAAGTCTAAAACTAAAGGTTTCCTTCCACACCATTAAAGTAAAATACAGAGCAGACATTTGTAACATAGAAACCAAAAAACACCCTTTGTCAGAAAAATGACATTTATAATCTCAAACCTTTCTCCATCACTTGTTCAAAAGCCAATATTTTCATTTCCATATACAAAGTTTGAATCACTTTTAAATTAGAAGAAAGGTAATATTATATTTGTTTGAATCTATTATAGAAATAATTTATGATATTACAAATAGTTTAACAACTTCCATGACCTTTAACCAAAACTATTATGTTTCTTTTTTATATCTATTACTTCTTCCTTTAAAATGATAATATAATTATTTGTCTATGTATTTCAATGTTAAATGTAATTTTAGTGAGGTTTGAGTACAAGGAAGAACAAATTCGAACTCTCATGTGACTTCTTGATTCATTAGATTGTGGATGTGCATTTTAAAATTTTGGACTTATCTGAGGATTATTACTAGATTGGTTGGACTTTGAGTTTGTAGATTATTGTACATTTTTGTAATATAAATGAGTTTTAAAACCATGTGTAGTAAAAAAAAAATATATAGGCCCTGGCCCTAAAGCCCGACCACTAAAGCCCTTAAAGAGGGCTAGGGTCGGTCGTGGCTTGAGATTTAGACTTGTGACCGGCCCGACCGCCCTATGTCGACTTTTAGGGTCGGGGCCGGCCCGACCCCCTAATATCTGAAGGGCTTTAAATGTTTAGGGCCGGGCTAGCCCGACCCGGCCCATTGCCCACCCCTAGCAGTATCTAGTTCAGACATAAAAAATTATCCGAATCTGAATTTGTTATCCGAAATTTTTGAATAATATATGATTTTTCGAATACGAATTCGAATATTTGGATATCCACTTGCACCCGTAGTTAGAAATGTACTAATTCAAACCCTAAACCCTATACATAAGTACAGTTGCTATCAATTCTGAAATAAAAAATTATAACCTAAACGTTTTATTATAGATTGGATAATGGATTTAAATTATATTATATAATCTAATTTTAATTTGTTGGTAAAAATTTAGATGTTAGATTCAAAGTCTAGTTAGAACTGTATTTATTCAAACCCTAAACCCTAGAGTGCCTAGAGACATGTACAATTGCTAACAATTCGAAAATCAAAATTTATAACCTAAATGTTTTCTACTTGTTGGAACTAAGTTATCACCTAAAACAATTACAAATAAGTTAAAATATGCTAATTATTAATCAAATTATTATCAAATAGATGATTAAATATTTAAATATTGGAACTTGACATCACAGCAACAAGATGCCAAATGGTTTAAGAATTTTCGGTGTCTATTTGTTGTATCTTTACTTGGTAAATGATAACCCGACGCTATAATTTATAGTTATGTTTCAGCAACTTACTGTGGTTTATGGTATTTTACGACAATGTGTTACCGTTCATCAAAATAGCACATACATCAAAATTACATAAAATTTATTTTGAAATCTAATATTCAAACTATCATAATTCATTTAGTTTCAATTCCATTAAGCAATTTCAATTACATTAATCTCCAATTTATTTATTTTCATGTTCAATTGATTCTTCTAACATTATATAATTTTCAATTTATTCGACATTGAGATGTGGGTCTTTGTATTATGATAAATCGTTCATTTGAGAGTTGGATAATAATACATACTCCATTTGAGAGTTAAAATATAGAGGTATTGAGAGTTGAGAAGTAGAAGAAAATTGAGTTGAGTTGAGTTAAGGAAAATTGAATTGGATGTAGATAATTGGAGAAGGAGAGTGTATTTTGATAGTATATAGAGTTGCGTAGTGCAAATTAATTACTTAAGGGCAATAGGAGGTTATTACTATTTTTGATGGGGAGTGCCCTCTTATAAAACATGGGTTTTAAGTTGGGACACAAATGTAATAACAAATTTTGGGTTAGAGAGTGCCCTCTTAGAAATGGAGAGTGTATTTAAGATTACACTATAAGTTCTATGTTGCTAGTCAGCTAGTATATATGGGATGACTTCACCAGGAAAAAAGAAAATACAAAAAAAAAAGGGGATGCGAATTTATGATATCTTACAAATTTAACTCTGTGCATTCTCCTTTGGGAAAATTAAAATATTTATATTGATCGTTTTTGTGCATCCTATCTTTCTCAAAAAAAATGTCAAGACAAGATGATTATATGTCCAACTTTATACTAATAAAAAATTAAAAGGTGTCCCATAAAACACATTAGGTGGTGTCTGGTTATTCAATATCCCAATATTACAAAAAAACTGTGAATATCACCCAATGCCAAACACAAATTTGATGAACCATCACATCATCTCTACACTAAATGATAGTCGGGTATTTAGCAACCCCTCTCCACCAGTGGAGTAGACAATTTGTAATTTTCATAGTTGCTCAATTTCAAAACACCTCCCTCACAAAAATTAGAACAAACCCACCCCCTATTTATTAATAATTTAGAAAAGCCTCCTTAATATTATTTAAATTATATAATTATTCTCAATTTTCCTCGCTAATATTAGAACAAGCTCTCTTTTATTAATAATTTAGAAAAACATTTTTAATGTCACTTAAATAACATAATTATTCCCTATTAAAAAAAATAGATGAGTCTTTCCTACATAATTATAATTACCAAATTACAATTAGAATCTAAAAAAAAAACCATATAATTATTCTCTATTAAAAAAATAGATAAGCTTTTTCTACATAATTACAATTACCAATCACAATTATAATCCAAAAAAATCATGTTAACTATCGAACTCGAGGGACGGATTTCAAGACTTTAGAAAGAAAAAAAACCAATGCACAACATGGTTTGCATATTTGTTTTTCTTAAAACAAAATGTGGAGACAAGATACGGCCACACCAATTTGGTGAACCAAAGTTTCTAACACAACACAAGAATTGAGAGAAGAGACATCGAAGCCCAGCCCACATTGTATGAAGCCCAGCCCATCAATCCAAACACTCTCGCTCTCCTCTTTTTGATTTTACACTTTGAGCTAAACCCTTAAACCCTTAAGAAATGTTATCCCCTTTCTCCACAAAACCCTTAAACCCTTCTATCTCTTCCTTCCAATGGATTTCCCCAAACACCCTCTCTTTCCCATCTTCCAAAACCTACACCACAAAATTTCCTTCCCCTCAAAACCCAAAGTTCCTCCCAATTCAATCCTTCCACAAACCCCCCACATTCCCTCTCTCTCTCAACAGAAGAAACCCAACTCTTGTTTCTGCAGGCAGAAGCAATAAGAAACCAGGTGGTCCATCAACAGGTAGACTTGAGGGTGGCTCAGAAATACGCCGCGAAGCGAAGAAGAACGCCAAAAGAAGAAGTAGAAGACTGGCTGAGAATTTATTCTACCGTCTTAAAAACCCGAATAAGAACCAAGCGGATAATTTTACAGAAGATGAGTTACAAATGATTGGGTTGGGGTATGATAGAATGGTTAGGTTTATGGAAAAAGATGACCCTAATTTAAAACACCCTTATGATTGGTATAAGTATGGGCAGTTTGGTCCGTATTCGTGGCGTGGGGTAGTTATTGGAGATCCTATTCGCGGTAGGTTTAGTGATGAACGTGTTAGTATGATTGGGTCGGTTAGAGATCATGAAGAGTGGGAGGAGATTGAACAGTTTGAAATGACTAAGGAGTTTGGGAATAGGTTGAATACATTGGATAAAGAAAAGGGGTTGAAGTATTTTTGGGTTTTGTTCGCATCCTAAATGGAGAGTTAGTGAGTTGCCATGGGAGCAATGGACTTTGGTTAGTGAGATTGTTGTTGAAAGTGGAAACAAGAGGTTGGATAAGTGGAACTTGATGGGTAGACTTGGGAATAAGGTTAGAGCTATGATAACACAGTGTGCTGCATGGATGAGACCGGATATAATTTATGTGAAGAGACCGGTGTATCAATGTAGGTTCGAACCGCAAGAGGATTTTTTTAAGGCCATGGGGCCTTTGCTTGATCCTAGTACGGAGCAGAATTTTTTGTTTGAGTTGCAACGTGAAGATGGGACGATTGAGACATGTACATATTTTGGTGGTTTGTGTAAGATTGTGAAGGCGAATCCGAAGGCATTTGTGGATGATGTTGTGAAGGGTTATGGGAAATTGAGTGATGAAAATAAGTCGAAATGTTTGTTTTTTCTATTGGGGAATCATCCGAGGGAGTTGTTGCATCCTTATACTAAGGAGTGGAAAGCGAAGTTGGAAGAGATGGAGCTGGGTTGTGATGCTCCTGCTGACGACGAAGATAATGTGAATGAGACACAGATGGCAGAATGGATTGAAGATGGTGATGAGGAGGATGAAGATGATGATGTTGAGGATGAAGACGATGAAGAAGAATATGATGAAGAGGATGACAATGATGAGGATGAAGTTATTGATGTAGAAAATGAGGAAAAAGAACTGGGGATTAAAGAAGAGGATGAGAGTCCTGAAGAGAATGAGAAGTACTGGGAAGACGAGTTTCAAAAGGCATTGAGAAGTTCTGAAGCAATGGAAGGCTTGGTAAAGCGAAGTGTGGAGAAGTCTACTGCATTGTATAAAAGGCAATTAAAAGAGATGGAAGAAAAGAATCACAAAGAGGTGAAGGAACCAAATGTGGAAGTTATTGAGGATTCAGAAGAGAGAATAAGACCAAAGATGTATAAAGATGAATGGGATTATGTTGGTTACGGGCGAAAGAGAAGAAGAAAGACCGGGAAGAATAGAATCCCACCAGAACTATTCTTGCGTGGTGCTGTTCGACCATTTACATACAGGAATCTAGTTAAAGAAATTGTGCTGATGAGACACGCCATTATAGATGGCGATATTAGTGGTCAGAGTTAATGGTGATTGTTTTGCATTTGACTGAGAGGGGCCATTTATGTATGTGTGAATTAAGATACCGTGTTGAATATGATTCTTGTAATGTGTAACTCATTATAAAATTTATCTCTCAACTGGTGTTTGATATACTTGCAGTTGTAATCAATTTTGATCACTAAAGAAAGCCTTTAAAAGTGACTTTCACTAGAGGTTTTTTATTTCTACGTGAGCACTGAGCACCATGTCAAACAATTTGTACCATTTGGATTTTGCAGCAAGTTAGCAACTCACTGTTGCTCAATAACCTGTTTATTCATCCAATATAATGGTATGCTAACTTGTCCAAGTTCGCAAAAGTTTCCTTGTTAGGATTGGAACTACAACAAGGGTGATTCAAGTTGGCGAAGTTTTATCTTCCCATGACAAAGTCGACAAGGTTTGTTAAAAAACGTTAAGGCTGGCTGGCTAATCTCCGGAGACATTCCATACATTCTTAAGATATATGTTGTTTTGAACGAAGTTTTGGTTAATTCTAACACAAAATTGTATCCATCTCTTCAAAGTTATGGTACCAAGTAGGGCAGGGAATTGGGTTGGGTAGACCCGAATCCGACCCGACCCGATTACTGAATACATCGGTTCGGGTGTATTTTCATATCCGTTTATTTATTCAGGTTCGGATTCATATATAATTTTTGGGCTTTTTTGAATTTTTAGTGTTATCCGATCGCGTCGGCCAGGTTCGGGGCTTTTTGAATTTTTTAGATATTAAATTTCGGTTTTGGTTCGATTCTCGATTCGATATAACCATATCCGACCCGATCCCTATCCTAGTACCAAGTATCTTTTTTTTTCCTAAATTATTGTACTTGGTAAATGGACAGAACAAATGGAGTCTTTTTAGCTAAAAGATGATAGTTTTAGGCTTTTAGCTAAGAGGATTCTTTTGAGATGATGGACTTTTTTAGGATTTCAAATAAGAGAACTTTAGGTATCTCTACACATATTTAGTAACCTCAGTAAGTCTCAACTGTCAATGCAACAAATACTAGAAAGAACAGACTTGTTATCATATACAGAGAAGTCAGTAAATCTGGCATAATTAAATTTAGTTTGAATAAATTTTGTGTCCCAAGTTATACAGCCTACAGACTTATATAAGAGAACAGTATCATCACATTGCAATATGCTCACACCAAGGCCTGAAGGAAAAGCAATGCAGACCAACTTCAACAATGTTTCTAGAGCCTTCAAACTTCTTTTGGTGTCGGTTGCACTTTGTGAGTGTTCAGCTGTTTATGGAAGAGTACACGTATATTTGAAAAATGAGATTGGCCCAAAGGTAGCCTTGAATTTCCGTTGTCAATCAAAGGACAATAATCTTGGTGATCACATACTCTATTACGGTCAAACATATACGTGGAGCTTTGGAGATCAAATTTTTGGTAGGACACTCTACTGGTGCAGGATGCATTGGTTGGATTCCAAGAAGAACATCTATATAGAAGGAACCTTCGACATTTATAAGACCTCACCAGATAAACTCATTTGTGGTTCAAACTGCACTCGTGTTGCAAGATCTCATGGTGTATATGCAAACAATTATGGCCAAGAAGAATTATTTTTGTATTATGAATGGCCTAGGCAGAAATATCTGATGCAACAAAATCAAACTAAAGCTTGAGAGAAGAATTATGCTAATTAGCAGAAACGTATATGATTTAGTTGAAGCTATGGCTGAGTAAATAAAATTATATTATATTACGGGTTTAAAATTGCGCCATCCATTTGTTTTGTTTTTCATGTTACTTGCAATTTGGTAAGTTTGATTCAATAAGATACATCTCAAATATGATCCTTTCAAATGCTATTTTGCTGTGAAGTCTGTAAGTCGACTCTAGAGTTTTGGATATTAATCCAATGGTTAAGATTTTGATCCTCAATTCTTACAAAGTTCAACCAAAACAACAAAAGCTCCCTCTTCAGAAAATGAAGTCTTCTGAGTGAGATGCCAAAATAGGTTGATCCCAGTCATGTTTCTTTCTTAGCAATTTCGAAACATCAATAAAGAATTCTTCTTGAGGATATGACTGCCTAGGTTAGGTAGAAGCCGATGAAGATTAATTAACATAGATCGGAATTCAGTTAAATGACACAGATATCTTACTGAATTTAATTGCATAAAACGATGTTGGGCAGGTGCATATTGCCGCTTCTCCTTATTATTTAAAAAGTAATACTCTGTTCCTGATTACTAGTGCGATAAAATAGAGACACGATATTGACGCAAACTATGACACGAGTTTGGTAACATAAAAGACAATTGAATAGAAGCAAATGAAACAATTTCCAACGATTGCATATAATTAACAAGCAGTGCAATTGTACAATGGAATAGAATTGGTATCATTACAAACTCAGATATACCTTGGGACTTTTCGTCAGTACATTTGTTGATACGGAGATAGACCTATTCAATGTCGAAAGGAAAAATAAATAAATAGCTCAATGGATCTGTCATCCTCTATTTTTCTCAAACTACCAGTTCTGATTTTTCTCTTGGGCGATCTTCAGAATAGATATCATACTTCAGGCTTCTTGCTACATCAAAGAAATGAGCAACAGCTTCCTCAGGTGTCCCAACGAGCACTCCATGGCCCAGATTAAGAATGTGCCCCCTCTGCCCTGCACATTTCACAACCCTGCCAAAGGGATGCCGTCAGATTATGTTGTTTACAAATCTGCATGGTCTTACAATCGACATAACAGTATCTCACATTTCAACTGAAGTACCATTATCTTCAATACAGGAGTATGACATAAAGAACACCCATTTGCTATAAGCCTATAACTACCATCGCCATTCCAAATTTAGTTCTTATTAATGTGGCTACAGCAATCAACCATTACCAGTATGATTTATAAAGGTATACGATTATAAATCAGTACACTTAACTTAAATGATACTGTTAAGCACACTCTACATCAAGATAATAATGACATGCGCAACACGAAAACTTGCCAAGGACTCTGAAATTTAGTCCAAATTGAAGTTCCAATGCCATAGAAAGTAGAAACTAACCTTTGGATCTCATCCGTCAAGGAAGGAAGTGGTGAAAATAGATAAGCTGGGTCCACGTTTCCCTGTACACTGATCCCAGTTCCTAAACGCTGTCTCCCATCTGCCATATCAACAGTCCAGTCAAGACCAATTACATCAACTCCAGTTCCTTTCATGCGTTCGAGAAGGCCACCGTTGCCATTGATGTAAAGGACTATTGGTGTTTGTGGGCACCTCTTCTTCACTGCGGCCACAATCTGTATGCATCAAATCCAAGGGGTCAGAATGCATGTTTCTTACTTTCTTTCAAAGAGTTCAGTAACTTGATAGTGTGAAAGTGGGGATTGAACACCCCAGACTTCTGGTATCATCACCCAAAGGTTTTACCAACTGAACGCATGGTTTTTTCAAAAAAGAAGAAGACGGAGGCATATATTCCTTGCAGTATCATCCCAGTACTAATGCATGCTTCCAACATGTCAGAACTATGCAGGAGTACAAGAGAAACTGTAACAATAATAAAACAAACCTAGAAGCATCCAATGCATCTTCGCAAGTTCTTACTTCAAAAAATAAGACAAAAACCTTCACTGGACACATCTCACGGTGATCATAGAGGTAACAAGTTACAAGTTACAGTATCATAGTTATGACTACTCTATCTTCATATGATGTCAAATTTTGAGCTTGAAGGCTCGTATGGCCTTATTAGGCAAGAAAGAAACATTGGGTTACCTCTATAATATAAGGTTTTGACCACTGCTCCCACATATTAGGAGGTAACTGTCCACCCCATGAATCAAATATTTGTATGCAGTGAGCCCCAGAATTCACTTGAAAGACTATATATTCTGTTATTGCCTGTGTCAGATGAGAGAGAAGAGCCTTCAATACATGCGGTGCAGTATGGCACATTCTCTTAATAGTTGTATATGTGCGAGTCGTACCCCCCTCCACTATGTATGTTGCAATCGTCCATGGTGCTCCCACAAAACCCAGCACCGCTGCTTGTTCTCCGACCTACATATAGTAAAGTTGAATCAGAGTATGCTAATAAGGAATAATCGACTATCAGAAAAGAAAGAGCTATGACCAAGTTATACATAAACTTCCTAGTAGAACAGAACTTCTATTCAAAATGGAAAACAAAAAAAAAAAATGTATACCTCCTGGTGCAATATTCGCAGGGACTCCCCCACGAAATGGAGTTTGTCTAAGTCAATGGGATGCAATGCTTTCAATCCCTCTTCAGAACGAATTGGAGAGTGAATAACAGGACCCCTCACTTCTTCAATGTCGAATGGCACACCGAATGCCGGAAGAGGAGTAAGTATGTCAGAGAAAATAATAACTCCATCGGGACGGAAAGCTTTCCAAGGCTGCAAAGAAATTTCCACAATGAGATCAGTTGTCTCTGACCTTTCCCTGAAGGATGGGTGTTTCTCTGCAAGCTTTCTGTAAACAGCCATATACCTTCCTGCTTGACGCATCATCCATGCTGGTGGCCGGCTTACCACATCCCCTCGTGCAGCTTTTACCAAGAGCGGGTCTGGAAGTATGCCAAATAGTGATCAAAACTAGGAAAAATACCATGTCCCGGACCCAAACAAGGTGTCGAGTATACATACCAGAAGAAGAAATGGTAGCCTTGGGAAGCAATCTATACAGCTTGAAATTGGTTTTGGAACAAATTCCATGAGGAAACACAACCCCTTTTTGTTTAAAGAAGCTTGATGAACTCCAACCAATTGAGCTGCATATATATATCAATAACACATTCTAGCTATAATTACACACATGCAACATAAAACACAAAAACAGAGGGAATGGAAGTGTTTTTGTTACCTGGTTGTAGAACAAGTCATTTCAAAATATTGACAGCATAAAAAAAAAAACCAACAACTTCTTCTCTATCTCCTTATCCCATATAAAATCCATTTCAGCCTCTTTCGTTCCCAACCATTCATGGGCCGTTTGGGCCTTTGCCCAATTCGGGTTACAACATATTGGACTTTAGCCCTGGGAAAGCCCACGAGTCTAAAAATGAATGTGGTTTCGACTTTGGAGATCGTATCAATGTGAACTGAGTCCAACACTAATCAAATTACTCAAACGATAAACGTTGCTATTTTTATTTTTTTATTTTTTTTATTGACAAATCTGTTTTAAATTAGATCAGTAACTCTTTGATGTTGACAGCGTTTGAGTCCCATACCTCTCCAACTTTACTCGGCCTACAAAATTTATAGACAAGCCTGTTTTTAACGTTGCTATTTCGTTTGTTAGCATCTCGTTTTCCTTTTTCGGAATGGCTTGTATTGAAATTGAAATGAGCAGTTGTTTAGGAGATGGAATAATTTAATAGGTTAATTAAACTCTGGGACCACAATTTGATTCATCAGAATTGTTGATTGATTGCTCGGTTTTGTAGTTGAATAAACATTCTTATGCGCTGATCGTCATCGCTTGAACTTGTCCTTTCTTCTGGTCTCTCGAGAATTGAAGTCATTTTCGTTAGCTGTCATACCCAATGAGGTATGTTATCTCACATGTGCAACACAGCCACGAAAATAGTTAGTTTATTATTACTTACTTAGAAGGTGTTATTTATTCTATTTCAATTGAACCATTCTATTGTCGCTAAAATATGTGTTTAGGCAAGTGAGCTAAGGAATTATGACTTTTAAAATTTTCTGTTTTTGGATAATCAATAATTGTGACGACCCTAAACAAGAGCTCCACGTTATCTCCACAGCAATTTTGTGTTTGAATGAAATTATAAAAAAAATCGGTATTTGGTGTTTATGCAAATATGTAAATCAGTGGTTACTTATCAAACGTAGAAGATAAAATGGTTTTCTGATGTATTATTATTACCCTGCCCGGCCCCTTAAGTCTTAAGAACATGGATGAGATCTATTTGAACTGGAATGCTGGATTCAGGCCTTTTTATTTGGACATAAAATAGACCTTTACTGCTTTACATACATTTTTTAAAGAGTTAAATCTACCCTACATTTTTATCCAAATCAAAAAATACATTTCACATTCTTTTTCTTTTCTTTTTTTTTGATTTTGGTTTTGATTTCCGGATCCAACGGCGAGATCCAACGGTCTCAGAACCTGCATCCCTATAGGGATATTCTCGTGGTAGCCCAAATCTTTTTAAAACAAAATACAATAGGTAGATAAATAATGTACCTGATCTGTAGTCGACATTAAAAGGTAAAAAGAATACACGTATTTGAAACAAATGTGATGTCATATGCGTTCATTTGCGACAAATGGAATTAGATGGTGCTTGCAAAAGAAAATTAAAAAATTCGTTGAGATCAAGGGGACCATAAGGGTTGAAGCCTAACCAATTAACACGCATTTTTTTTGGTGATCCGTTAATTGTCAATTGGTTTTGTGTTTTTGGGTTTATTCTCGTGATTCATATGTGACTAGCAAACATTGTGACTACCCGCCTCCATCCACAGTTGGGACCTCAAAAAAGTCTAGATCGAACTCAAAGCCCAGTTTACCCCCATTGGCTTGGGTTTAACATTACCCAATCGGAATCTTTATTCGATGCAAGAATTTTAGTTAGGGCATCTCTAATGGGGTGTAAAATTACATCTCCACATAGGCGCCACCTAGATACTATTAGGATTTTACAATGCCAATTGTAAATTATTGTAGAGTCCATAAATATACACTCTCTACTGTTCTCAATGAAAATGTATAAAAAAGTTAAAATTTAAATTCGGATGACACTTCAAGTGATATCCCTTTTTAAATTAAAGTGGGACGTTACTTCAAGTGTCGTTCGAGTTTAAAATTTACAAATTGTGACTTTCGAAATAGATAGGGACAACACTCCAAGTGACGTCCGATTTTTTTTTTTCCGGGCGCCCTGCTCGAAGTGTCGCCGGACTTTTATTAGCTGATAGTGAGAGGAGAAATTTCCCACTCTCTCTATCAACTAATACTCTATTATCTACAGTATAACACTTACATTAAAAAGAGTTTTTTGACATTTTGAGTGTAAAATTTCCACTCTATACGGTTTACACTCCCCATTGGAGATGCTCTTAGTTAATACTTGTAACGAGAATAACACTTGTAACTTCAGATTGTGTGAGTATTCTTAAATCACATTTACATTGCTTATCAACAGTAAAATATAATGACTCTAAAAAAACTCGTGATCCATACATTGAAATAAGATTTGGGGTTGTCTTGGATCTTCTCAACCAAACATGAAGGTATGAGGAAAACATCCATGGTTGAATCACATGTGGAGATTTAAAGTCTATCCGATTGATTAATTTACAAAATTTTGAAGATGCTCCATTCTTTGTCAATTGGTTTTGAATTGGAAGCTCTAACCTTTAAAATATTTTAAAAATAATTAATGTGACCATAAAGTAAAACATATTATAGGTAAAAACGCTAAAAAGAGCATAGGATTGACAAAATTGATGTATGTCAGCCTATTATTAGTAACAGTTAAATTGCCTCTACCAAGGGTTTATTGTTTTTATCATTTACCAAGCTGCACTAATTTCTTAAATGAAAAACATTGAACAAATGATCCGTTTTCATTTGGTGAAGGAATTTTACAAAACAAAATTATTTATTTTTTCTTTCGAGTGACAAAAGCAATTTACCCTCGAAAATAGGTAGAGCCTAATTAATCAACTTCTTCACTGCTGTACTTTGTAACCATTTTTCAAGGTTGATATTTTGACACCCATATGAATGAATCAAATGGTTAAACTTAAATAAATCTTGAAATGCAAATTCTTTTACCTTGGTAAGTGGGTTGCATTTTACTTTAACTTTAGGCTATGTTTTCACAGCGATTTAAATAATTTTAATTAGAAAACTAAATGCAACAAACATGTCTTCGGGGTTACAAAAAAACATTTCGCTCAACTCAATGTTGAAAGTCGAACCCGATAATAAACAATGCCGCTGCAAACCTGTTGGTTTGGGTTTGGGGTTAAACCCTCTAGGTGAAGTTGGTGCAACTAAATTTAGAAACACTAGTTGTGTAACTGTAAAATGTAAACAGTAAAAACATTAAACCAGAAAAGCAGTTAACAGAATCACGAAAATAACAAAGATCCTAAATTAGATTCCCTGATATCTAGCTCTCTGTCTTTCTCAGCAAGTAATGATGCTGTTTTATTTTGTTCACTTTATTTCTCAACTTAAATTCAACTCCACGGCTAAAAAACGCGGTGTCCTCTATTTACCACTCCTGTGTTTTAATATTCGTTGACTCTTAACCCATTCCTCCACGTCATCAACTGTTGAGGATGCGCACGTATCTTAACCTGTCCCCCCTCTTTCTTCACTCTATTCTTTACTCTTTTTCACAGACATCTTGCACTTTTTAATGGCATCCTCAAAAACCCAAAAAAGACTCAACCACTTGTTACAACCCCAATGCAGCAGCTTCACTATAAATATATAAACTTTCCAAAAAAAAAAAAAACTGTGTTTCTTTAGCTGGAAAATTCAGTTTTTTTGGCCTTGGGAGTGTTTTAGAAAGTTGGTTTCGTGTTTGAATGATTTGGGAAGTGTTTTTATGCTGTAAATAGAAGTGGGGTGTTTTTAAATTGGAAGTATTGAGTGGAAATATAAGAAAGTTTTGTTTTTTTTGGATCTTGGCTTGGCGTGCCATATGTTTTTAGGAAGTTTTGTTGTGGTTTAAATGGAAATGGGGTGTTTAGAAATTGGTTTTAGTTGTACAGATGATTGAGAGAAGTGTTTTTGTGATGTGAGTTGGAATGGGGTCATTAGAAAGTGGAATTTCAGTAAAGAGATCACCTTTACTACGATCTTCTTCCACCAGTAGAACAGATAGAACTTCGTTTTTTCATAGACCAAGATCAAGATTTGCACGTTTTTTGATGTTTGAGAAGGTGGACTATCTTCAATGGATATGTACTGTGGCTGTTTTTTTCTTTGTTGTTGTTTTAGTTCAGATGTTTTTACCTGGTTCAGTAATGGAGAAATCAGGAGTTGGTTCTGAATTTGGTGTTGTAAGGGATAGAGGGGAGTTGGTGAGTTTTAAGGAGATTGGTGGTTTGGATTTTGGAGATGGTATTCGATTCGAGCCTTCGAAATTGTTGGATAAGTTTCAGAAAGAGGCTACTACTCAGTTGAACTTGAGTAGACCTCTTGTGAGGTCAGGAGTTAGGAAACCTCAGCTGGCTTTGGTTAGTAATGTTTTTCTGGTTCATCTTATTTTGCATTCTTGTGTTTGGTTTGTTGATTCTGTTTAATTATGATGGTTGATTTGTCTGTGCAGGTTTTTGGTGATTTATCGGTTGAGCCAGGGCAGCTGTTGATGGTCAGTGTGGCAGTTTCTTTGCAAGAGATTGGATATGCAATTGAGGTACTACATGCATGAAACATGTGTTGATGTAATTCTTTGAATTTTGTTATGCATGTAAGTAAATAGTTGGTGGGATGCCTAATCATTAATATAGGAATAGACAAGGTGCTAGAATCTGGTTCGTTTCATAATTACATGGGGTGAAACAAAATACCATATGTTTTAACATTTGACACTGTCACATTGTTTTGCTGGGAACACTATTGTTACCAAATGTTGTTAGCTAACTGTTACGAATGTGAATGGGGAGTATGGTTGCATAATGCATCTTCTCTATTAAGGCTGGGAGTCCTTGGCTCTGTTTAATGGTTATAAGGAGATAAGTTTTCCGACTTTGAATATACTAGTGGTTGAATTGTAACATATAACAAGAATTAATCCAAATGAGCAAGTTTCCATAAACTTACCCAAGGTCATGTATGCTAATCCACAACCTCACAGAAGACAATGATTTCCTAAAAGCTCCTAGACTTCCTGATGTAGATTGAAGTGGCGGAAAATCAAAATCTACACTTTATAAAACCCTAAATGTCTCACCTTTATTGATAATCACTCAATAATTCATAACACACATAAGCACAATTAAAACAACTCCTGGAAACCCTAACCATAAGCCCTTATTTATATTAATCCTGACAACAAAACAAACCAATAGAAAACAAACACGTGGCAAATAATAACTAATGGACTCCTAATTGCACACGCAAAACACGACCATGGGCTTGGACTCGACTAAGGGCGCATGCCCATGGCACTGACAACATCAAACTAATGTTCTACGTCACTTTCATAATAATCATCATTTTTTGTATTTTTTGTAAGATAGTACTCCTACCTCCTTGGAGGTTAATTAATTATTAGATCAAGAAATTATTTGATGCAGCTTAGACTTGGTCACTTGAAAAAAAAAACTACACGAGTAAATACTAGAGGAAATTAGAAAAAGTTTTTCATGAACACTGGTCCAGTCGTCCAGCTGATTGTCACGCGACACAGTTGTTCAGCCGATCTCACAGTAAAATTAGAACTATATTTTCTTTGCTATGGTCATCGTGATTGATGACATCTAGTTGTTGAATCCTAAGATTTTTAATAATCAATCAGCAAAGCTATGCTATTAGGGTTTTAATCTCTAAATTGCAAATACTTGGATCCAAATATCCAATGTCTTGAAATTGGCAAATTTTCAATTGTTTGCCTGGGAAAGTGTTACTACGGATTTCCTCTGGGTTTTTTTTAACTGTGGTTGTTATGGCTTCGTTATTTGCAGGTTTTTTCTCTTGAAGATGGTCCTGCCAAAGCTGTTTGGAGTAGCTTAGGTGTGCGTGTCACCATTCTTCGCAATAGTATCAAACCAGAGGTCGCTGTAGATTGGTTAAAGTATGCTGGTCATTTACTTTATACAATGTGCACAATATAACTTGGCATTGATTCTTTCTTGTAGCAATGAGAAGAGTAATATGATAATTCCAATAAGAGAATAAATATCATGTTTCACTGTATTTGGAGTTGCTAAATGATTTGTCTTGTTTCTCTATTCGAAAAACATATACAAAAAAGTAAGAAAGAATCAAAAGAAAGAAAACGAAATGTTTTGATCATCTTGGGTTTATGTGTTGAAAATTTTCCTTTTCTTCCGGAAAGAGCTATATATCATGGATGTATGTTATCTACAATCTGGATGAATCAGATGATCCTAACAATTCAACTAATCATACTTTTTTGAAGTTTGAGCCTCTAATTGTTACTTCATATGTAGAAAATTATTTATTACTTCTGAAATGCATCCAATATAAGAGGTTTATTCTCTATGTGGCACTCATATGGTAACCCATCGGATATCATAGTTTGTTTTAAGGCATGATAGGATATTTGTTTATATGGATTCGTTTTTCTTATTATCAGGGAAGTAGATAATTCTGTTAATATTGGTGTAAAATCTAATTCATTCTAACATGTTGTGCAGCTACGAAGGTATACTTGTGAATTCTATTGAAACCAAGAGCATCTTCAAATGGTAAATATTATCTAACCACTTGTCAAATTTGTACGCATAGTTATCTGAATTCTTTTTGTTTTATGTTTTTATCCTCTCTTTTGCTCTGTATCCGTTTGCATTCTTTCTCCTCTCACTCTTTCTCTTCTGTTCATATTAGTATTGGTGATCCCATCATAAGGACCTATGACATTTTATTATACAATTGTCAAGTAAAATTTATACATTGTGATTGTGTTATATGGTTACCAAGTACTTATGTTATGCTATTCATGGGCATAATACCTCTCTTTTAACTAAACCCCCTCTCTGAAAGTTATAAAGATACTGATATTTGTTGATTATCAAAATGCGCCGGCATGTGTTTGATACGAGTCATTTGACTCATTCTTCCAACATGGCGCAGTCTTACAATATTGAATCATCTGATATAGCATAAAACTATTGGTGAAAAATGAATGTGAGAATAACATTAAGTTCCTTAAGAAGCTTGCTTTTAATGAATGTCCAAATACATTACAGCTGTAATATATCTTGTCACTTATCTTTTATTTCTTTATTATGTTCATGCTTGTTACAGTCTTCTGCAGGAACCTTTCAAATCCTTACCTATTATTTGGACCATCCATGAAAAAGAATTGGCCATTCGGTCAAGAGAGTACTCTTCAAATGGGCAAGTTCAGCTTATTAATGATTGGAGACAAGCCTTCAACCGAGCTACTGTTGTCGTCTTCCCTAACCACTACTTGCCGGTATGCTATTTGACACTTAAATTCATCTAACACAATCTTCTAATTTGCAGATCACATATAAATGGAGGGGATTCAAGGAGCCTATTGATTTGGATCCAACTTAGGAGATCTCCTTTGAAAACTAGTGTGGCCTATTGATCATCAAATGGTTGATCATTTCAATCCTTAAAAAAGAGTAACTTTAGTAAGCAAACCCAACATGCATGTATAGATTGACAATCCCTTCTTTAGGTTGGCTTTTAACTAGCGAGATTAGGCTATGATTTCTTAAAAAACCTAATCCTATTAGCTATTATAAATACCTTCTAGGACTCCAAAACTAGTCAGACTGGTGCTGAAATTGGCTTTTAATCTCTAATAGGTGAATCTTTTTCTCATGTCAGATGATGTACTCGTCTTTTGATTCTGGGAACTATTTTGTTATCCCTGGGTCTCCTGATCAAGCATGGGAAGTCAACAGTTTCGCCCACTTGAATAATAGGGATGGTCAACAAGTTAAATTGGTTCATGTACCTGATGATTTTGTTATCGCTATTGTGGGAAGTGAATTTTCGTACAGTGGTTTGTGGTTGGAACATGCCTTTGTATTACAAGCTTTATTACCAGTCCTCTCCGACTTACCGTCCAATACCAATTCCAGTTCTCGCCTCAGAGTGTGTATATTAAGAGGGGATTCTTCTAGCAATTACAGTGTGGCTGTGGAGGTACTACCAAATGAGTTTACAATTGCTTCCAGTTGAACATTCTTAAAGATACTGAATATCTTGGTTAAATAGCCTTGCTTTTAAACCCTATTTGTAGGCTATGGCTCTTAAACTGGGATATCCAACAGGAAGCGTGGAGCACATTGGCATTGATGGGGATGTGAACAGATTCCTAAGCAGTTCCGATCTTGTAATATATGGATCTTTTCTTGAAGAACAATCATTCCCAGAGATTCTGATTCAAGCTATGTGCCTTGGAAAACCGATTATAGCTCCAGATCTCTCCATGATAAAAAAATATGTAAGTTTTCTAATTGTGCATCTCTTCTTTGCATTTATAGAGGAAATTTAAGATACATGCTGGTTAGGCTGAAGAATAGTGTCTGGACACCATAGTGGTTCATGGGATAGACAGGAAACCATGTTTTGGTGGGATCTCCTGGGAGGTTAATGATCACGATTCAGAGAAAAAGTATTGGTCATGTGTATATACCTGGTTCATGTGTGCTGGGGGTTCCTGTTGTCTTTCTATTCTGTGTCTTATTCCTCTTTGTTGTATGTACTAGGTAGGATGAATTTATTCTAGGATTATGAAATGGGGGTTCCCTATTTTGATTTATTTCATGACAAACTATGAACTCTGTACCTTCACTAGGTTGATGACAGGGTAAATGGTTTTCTTTTCCCAAAGGAGAATATTGGAGTTCTAACCCAGGTTCTATCTCAAGCAATCAGTAATGGGAAATTATCTCCTTTGGCTCGGAATGTTGCATCAATTGGAAAAGGTCCTGCTAAAAACCTGATGGTTTCAGAGACAGTAGAAGGGTATGCATTTCTACTGGCAAATGTTCTCAAGTTCCCATCAGAAGTTAGACCTCCAAAGCCTGTTGCAGAGATCCCTTCTAGGTTGAAAGAGGAATGGCACTGGCATTTGTTTGACGAAATTATGCATTCAAATTATTCAATAGAAGTCTTAGCTACAGATACCTAGATGAGGTTGAGGAGCTGTGGAATCATACCACTAGTGAGAGTTCTGTTGCTGGAAGCGCGATAGATGAAGCATTCTCTTATACTGATTGGGAGGAGGAAAGGTTAATAGAAATGATAAATTCTAGAAAGAAACGAGAAGATGAAGAGGTAATAAATGGAGCAGGTGAAGTTTATGTTTTTTTAATTTGATTGTAAGCTAATTCTGCTTAGTGTTTATTGGTTCTTCAGTGGAGAAACCCCTAACCCTGGAACTCAATGCAGTTGAAAGATAGAACAGATCAGCCTCATGGAACATGGGAGGAGGTATATCGAAATGCAAAAAGGGTTGATCGGGCTAGGAATGATTTGCATGAAAGAGATGACAGGGAGCTTGAAAGGACAGGTCAACCATTGTGCATATATGAACCCTACTTTGGGGAAGGGGCCTGGCCGTTTCTGCATCGACGTTCTCTCTATCGTGGAATTGGATTGGTGAGTAGTGTACTAGTTTCGTCAACTCTGACTATACTAATCCCTTGTTTCCGTATTCATGGAGCTTTATGTTCCATTTTAAACAAAAAATGGCAGAAATATCTGTTTCACTTAGGCACCTGATGTTGTGGATTGTTCCCACATGTTTCCCTGGTGTCACATGCTTTGAGATACTAGATTGACCAGTTCCCCAACCGCATCCTGCCGAAGACGCCCAACCTTGTGGGGAAGGCGATTCTTGGTCACTACGATCTCCAAGTGGTCTTTTTCATTTCTTATTTAGGGAGCTCTAGGTTACAAATCTATGCAAAAAAAGAGAAATGGGCAAAAATAAATAAATAAAATTGAGATTGTGCAGCCAAACGTGTTTCATGATGGCTAAAATTGGGGTAATGCCCACATCAGGTGGCGCTGCATGGAATCTTATGTAATCTTCTGTAGTTATAGATCTCCGTTTTTTGTTCCTAGAAAGTGTACATAGTAAGCAATTATCAGATTTAGAGGTTACTACTATCTGCTAAAAAAATTCAGATTCTTATAATTTACCATACAGAAACAAATCAGATTGTATTAACAAGACAGTGTAAAACACTTCACACTGTATTAAAAGAAGCACTTAGCGACCAGTGGCGGAGCCAGAAAATTAAGTGAGGGTGAGCCGCCCAGACAACCAAACATACCGAAAAAAAAACTCATTTTTTTTAAACTAATATTTCGAACCCAATCACAAAACAAATATTAGATAAATATCAAAATTCATATAAAACGATAGCAATAAATGTATTATAAAAAAGAAAAAATAATGTGGGATGCTTTCGTAGAGTGTAACTATATATGTGTTTGGTATTTCTTGGTTTTTAAATATGATGGGAATTTGTTGTTTAATGTTGTTATATGTGATAATTGACGATAATAAATGTTAAAAATTTGGAAATTAATTGGAAATCGGATCGGATTTTGAAAACTCATCAAATTCCTATCAAATTATTTTTCGAAAAATTCGGATATTGGAATTTTGGAAATCGAAATACAAATATCTTTGTCAAATTCGGAAAAATATCGGATCGGATTTCGGATTATCGGAAAAAAGTGGCACCCCTATTAAAAACAATGGTTGAGCAGTCACAAGATATGGTCCAACCAAAACTTTGGGGCATAGCGATCCTTACTAGCTAGAAACAACTTTATTACGCTTAGGTTATGCAAATATGATGCAGCAAAAATTGGATCTTATTCAGATCAAATCCTCAAGGAATTATCAGTTTGGTTTCGTTATGAGGCAAGTTCAAATCACAAGGAGATTTAAATTGGATAACCAAAAGAATCAGATTCAATCTTCTGTAAATCGACGTACTCCAACCGAACATGAGCACTATTTTGTATAGATAGAATAAGAATTGAAGCACTTTCAACTAAGAGTGTTGGTTTGAACCTAGCAAAAAAAAGTGCTGAATCGGAATGAATTTACACTGTAGTAAGCAAGAAACCATAACTAGTGGAGCGAATGAGCTGAGAGAGAGTAAGTGAGGGTTAGTGGGTTACTGTTTTTGGGTGGGTTTGGTTGGGTTAATCATGAGAGAATAGCATATGAATAGGATGAATACTGTTTTTTTTTTTTTTTTTTTTTTGAAGTGAGGGTGCGCCAGGGCGTACCCTGGGCCCCCCTAGCTCCGCCACTGTTAGCGACTATTACATGTTCTTGCTCAGACATAATGTCCTTGGATGCCTATTACTTAGAATTTCGGAGAATAGGATATGTCAGTATACTACTTCGAAGAAACCTTGCTTAACCTCTACTTTTATACCTGTCTGAAGTTTTCTGGAAGCAGCAATCCTGCGTCACCTGGTTGACTGCTGGGATCGCAAAGTTAGAAGCAAATTTATAAACAATATATTGATTAATGAGTGCTTTCGGCCATCTTTGTCAACAAAGTTAATGTAGATCTTCATATATATGCTTTACTGGATCTTCTGCTTGTATATGATAAAATGGCTCTGATCTAGATGATTATTTGATTTCAGTCCACCAAAGGAAGAAGACCAGGAGAAGATGATGTGGAGGCACCTTCTCGACTTTCCCTTCTCAGCACCCATTATTACCGGGACATTCTTGGTGAATATGGAGCGTTTTTAAATAATTGCTAACCTAATTGATCGAATACACAAGAACGCTTTGGATAGGATTTCAGTCATGGAGAGCAGTTGCAAGAAAGGTAGTTAGAGAGTGTTCTGCTAAAAAAATTCCTGAGGTTTCTATACTTAATTATGTAGCTGAATGCAGATGTGTCATAAACAGTCCCAGAGTTCAGAACAATATTGAATGAGTTAAGAATTGGTAGGAATTTGAAGTTATTGGAAAACCCTTGAACCTTATCCTGAAATTGCTAAATTAGAGGGCACCGAGTTTCACCAACATAATCTGAGCCTCCAATTGCGAGAAGTTTGAAAATTAAAACCAACTGCATTCAACAACAGCAGCCCTTCACAACATACCAATGTTTGGATTTCATGAAACTCGAGAGAGGTTGGAGTGAGTTTATCCTTCCCTTAGGATTATGTTGATTAGTTGTGTAATAGTCTGTTTTCGCAGTTCCAAATGTCACACATAAAACTTTTTTCTTCTTGTAGGTTTCTTAAAACATTAGAGAATATTTTCTTCCCGTTCTTTGGCAATATGGAAATTAAATAATTAGAATCAAATGGCTTGTCTTTAGGTGAGTGTCAAAGTTTGGGTGAAAGGTGTCTATGCTGGTAAACGTATATCCTGAAGATTTAGCTCAACTACATTGTACATTTTCTTCTCCGTTTTTGGTTGGGTAGATTAAGGAGGATCTCATTTACTGAAAGGACCATGTTTTTTTCTCTCTATTGTTGAGCTTGTGTTCCTTTTTGTGGGGTTATGAGAATTTGTTCTCGAATAAAGGAAAAATTGGCAGAAATGAACACTAAAAAATTGATAGAAAATTATGTGTTTGCATTGCAGGCTTCTTTGTCAAAGACTGCAGAGATTGCATTGTTAGATGCCATCCAAAAGAGGAAGCACGGAGACACCCTCTACTTTTGGGTACCAATGGATAAGGATCCCAGAAGTCCATCGCAAAAGGATTTTTGGTCTTTCTGTGATTCTATAAATGCAGGAAACTGCAGGTAGAATAAACTAGCTTTTTTGTCTTCTTTTACAGATATCTAGTCTTGTATTCTTACTCATGCTTTGATGAAATATGATATTTGATCTGATACACTCCCACATTTGGTGGTTCAAGGTTTGCTGTTTCTGATGCTCTTCAGAGGATGTATGGCATAGAGCATGACTTGAATTCATTGCCACCCATGCCTGTGGATGGGAACACATGGTCTGTGATGCACAGCTGGGCTTTGCCAACTAGGTCCTTCCTCGAGTTTGTCATGTTTTCAAGGTACACCAGATTACTGAAATGTGCTCATTAGCATCTAGCTTTCCAAAACCCCTAAATCGTTTTCAAGACATTAAATCTCCCTTTTCCACAATAAATGACCTGGCATCAAATTCTCAGGATGTTTGTGGATGCACTCGATGCACAGATGTATGATGAGCATCACCAAAGCGGGCACTGTTATCTTAGTCTATACAAGGTGAGTTATATTTTTCCACATTTCATTTGTTGACATAAAGTTTACTGCACAGAGCACAGTATTATATTTCTTACGAAGGATGAAGAAGAAATTTTATAACATTAGTGAAATCATTTTAAAACAAATAACATAACATGAATCAACTTCAACCTCCAAGTTCCAAAGGTATGAGTTGCAGGCTTTTCTCAAGGAAAGAACTCATATGGCAGCTGTAGCCCTACTAACAATATATCCATGCCTCATGAGTGCCCTTTCACTCTACTCGTAATTTCATTGTAACATGGGTTGGAAGCATTTGTGCGCGGTAGCTTATCAGATGAGCCCATCAACTATAAAATTTAAAATTTGTTCTTTTTTTAAGATTGTATAACACATTGCAGGATCGAAATTGCTACTCCCGTGTGCTTGAGCTGCTTGTTAATGTCTGGGCATACCACAGCGCAAGGCGGATGGTGTATGTGAACCCTGAGAACGGTGTGATGCAAGAACAACACAGAGTAAAGAATCGGAGAGGTCAGATGTGGATCAAGTGGTTTTCATATACCACCCTCAAGAGCATGGATGAAGACTTGGCTGAGGAGTTCGATTCTGATCATCCTACACGGAGATGGCTATGGCCATCAACTGGTGAAGTCTTTTGGCAAGGGCTGTTTGAGAGGGAGCGAAATTTACGGCATCGACAAAAAGAGAAGAGAAAACAACAGAGTAAGGATAAGATCGCACGGATGCGTAAACGTTTTCGTCAAAAAGCAATAGGCAAATATGTGAAACCTCCGCCAGAGGATAAAGGAGATTTGAACTCGACAACGTCAACAATTTTGCGATAGCATTCTCCTCCAAAGCTTATTTTATTGAAATTAAAATTTAATTGATGATTCATTTTTTTCCTTTTTCTTTTGGGTCTGAAAATGTGCAAGGCATATTGTATTCTTAGGTTTTCTGTTGTAACATCTGTATCATTCTGTAACTGAAGCTCATGAATACTTGATTATATATATTTGTTATATTCTTTTCCATGCACCTATGGCATATTGTTGATTTGTTGTCTTTGCAAGATGGTCAATGTACTCTAAATTTTTTTCATTTGTCTTTCGTTTTCCCGGAGGAACCTTTTATTTGTTATCTTCTCTACATATAAGATAACCAGACTTTCGGAGCCACAATTTTTAACCGTATGAAGTAAATCTAATCTCCTTTTTATTGAAATTTAGGTCTTGAGATACCTTTTTCCTATATATTTTACTGATAGTGTCTCTGGTGCGTATTTACAAACCATTACCACTGTGTAAGATTATGCTGCTGGATGGTAGAAACCTAAAACTGATTTCCCACCACAGGTCGAGTTTGCCCATGGAGACCTGCTCAAACTGAGAGTTTCTCTGCTGGAAACTTTCAGACTGCAATGCAGTGACTTGACCATGCAACAGGTTGCAGGTTCAGTTCAGGGACAGGAAGGGGTGGCGTCCCCTGAACTTACAGGCAAGTAGAATCGAACAAAATAGGTGGATGAATGGAAAGGTCCAGAGTCTGCGACAATGCTTGTCGAGACAGGAATTGTCATTGACACTTGGGAGTTATTCAGATTGGCACCTTGGATATAGTGGAATAACCTATGGGATCCAAGTTTAGGGGCTTTCTCAAAAGAAATGTCACGAACAGCAGACATTCATGCAGTATCTCTGTAAAGTATAATCTCAAAATCAGATTCAGTGTGAACAACTGTGAATTGGGGTTGACTCAATTCAAAATGGTTCAATTCATATCTACGTTCTAAAGTTTGGTAAAGTTCTTCTCACACATGGTATCTGAATATCTGATGACCGTTCAATCACAATGCAACAAAAGAGAGATGAGAATTAGGACATAATAGAGCTCAACTTTCTATTTTGCTATGCAGGCAGCCCAACATCAGTATCCAACCAGGATTAGTAGTCATATGAAACTGGAAACTCTCCTCCTTTAATTAAACTTAAAACTAAAATTAGAAACTCTCCTGAATACCGTGTAGTCGCGTAGGTGTAATCAGAACCCAACAACAAGAATTAGAAATCCTCCTTTTCCCCTATATATAATAACCCTTTCTCTGTTACGTCATACACAAGCAAGAAAAAAAAAATATTACAAACAAACTCACAACCCTAGGTTTCTATTCCAGTTTCCTTTGTATTCAACAACAAAATCTAGTAGTAGAAGATATTATCATGGGCAACAAAGTAGAAGATGGTATAGTACGCGTTCTAATGAAGTCGAATGAGGACAACAAAGTACAAGATGGTATAATGAAGTCGAATGAGGACAACGCTATTCGGGCAAAAAGAAGCCGTGAAGAAGAGCTCAACGACTTATTCGACATGGGCAAGAGGAAGATGAGAGTTGAGAAGACTGCTGCCGAAACAGCATTGTATGTGGAGAAGATCATTGCTGAACTGGAAGTGGCAGCAGAAGACGATGCAGAGTTTAATAGAGAGTGTAAGCCGGCTATAAACAAACTCAAGAAGCTACCTTTATTAACCCAAGCTCTTTCAGAGAAACTACACCAACAAGAGTTCTTAGAACACGGATTGTTCAACCTTCTTAGAAAGTGGCTTGAACCCTTACCAGATGGAAGCCTACCTAATATAGCCATCCGAACTAAGGTACTTGAAATATTGTCTGATTATCCACTCGGTCTAGAGCATCTTCATAGAAGAGAAGAACTTGGGAAAAGTGGTCTCGGCAAAGCTATTAACTTTTTATCAATGTCCAATGAAGAGAGTACTCGAAACAGAAAGCTTGCACAACATCTTGTTAATAACTGGAGTCGGTATATATTTAATAACCGTACAAGGTATGATCTGGAAGTGAGAAGCAATAATGTGGATAGAGTCTTCTACAAGAGGCCATCGACAAAAAGAGCAACCGGGTTGGGATTCAGTCAGGGGCGGAACCAGGATTTTATTCGGGGGCTATTATGAAGTTGAACAAATTTTTTTATGAAGGGTGTGGGTCTAGATGAAAGTATGTATATATCTGGACTGGGCCGTATATGACTAGATAAGGATGTTTTATTGGGTTTGTACCTGCCCACACAGTTAATATAGATAGAAACCTGCATTTTCATATTGACTATAAATATAGTAATTTATTTTTTTGGTGGGGAAATTAGGGGAGGCTATAGCCCCTGTTAGCCCTCTCCTAGGTCCGCCCCTGGATTCAGTGATGCTCATCTTGATTTGATTAAACCTCACCACCCAATCTATCCAAGTAATGACAATGGACTTTGTTGGGGGTGAGCACCATCTTGATTTGATTAAACCTCACCATCCAATCCATCCAAGTAACGACAATGGACTTTGTTGCATAAATGGATATTGGGGGTGCGTGTAGGGGGGGCAACTATGAGATTAGAAATACTCTACTACCACATAACTAATTGCTCTTGAAAAAATTTCAAACTATAAGGACTTTTACCCCAATGTTTTTAGCAAACTTCCGCTACCACCCACAAAAACTATAGTGAGAATATAATCAACAAAAAAAATAGTATGAAAAAAAAATTAATAAAAAACATTTTAATAAACAACGTTTTTTTTGTTTTTTTTTTTTTTTTGGCCTTACAAAATTATCATTTATCATTTATTTTGAGTCCAAAACCATTAAAGATAGACAAATGTGTCTTTGAATGTTTGATGGGTTAATGAAACTAAAAAACCTAGTTCATTTGTGGAGGATGTAAGGAAAATTGCACATGATGATGCAATAGGAAAAGAATATGTAAAGATGTAATCACAAGTTTTATTTATAAAAAGGGGGAGGGGACCTCTCTAACAACCTCGCTTACCGACAAAAAAAACAAAATAAAAAAAACAAATAGCCGAACCGATCAGTTTGTATAATTCTAATCTTAAATAAACGTCAATAATTCTAATCACCCATAACAAACCCAGAAGCTCTCCATTTTTTCTTTCACTCTCAATTCTTAAACAAGCGTCAGACCTTAACCCAAACAAAAAACAAAAAACAAATTCATAAATGCAGCGCATTGCAGTTTGTCTTGATTATTTGTAAAACTCAAAAAAAAAAAAAAAAAAAACCCAACAACAACAAGGTTACAAGAAACAAACAAATAAGGTAATTTTTTTTACTTTCAATGTTAATATTTTATAGTTTTCTCCACATGATAGTAGGGTTATATAGACTTATAACATTATAGAAAGTTAACAATTTGTTGAATTGTTGTAGGCTTGTGGATTAGATTATGTAGATATATATAGACATAGTAGTATCAATTAATGGCTTAAGTGCTTAAGTAGTTAACTTTGTATTCTTAGTAGTCAACGACTCAACGCACTAGTTTTGTGAATTAAAATAAATACATAATTTTGTTAATCTTTATTGTTTAGACCTTCTGAAAAAAAATAAAAAAGTGCATAATTTTTTTTTTTGGTTGGGGGTGTGCACATAATCTCACACCTCCTAGCTTAGAATCATGGATGTGCCTCCTTTGTTGTACGTCCCCAGATAAACCCTGCTGAAGTTCGAGAAAAGGCAGTACAAATTGTCCATGATCAGCGGCGACTCAGGCTATCCAAAAACTTACAGAACTTAAAAGCTCAAAACAGAAGACCGGTTCAAGCTATGAATCCCAGTGTGCATGGTTGGTGGCCCTGTTGTGCGTGTAGCGAATTTAGTTAGATTGACCAATGTAACCATACAAGATTGTATAAACATGATGTTTTTTAATGATGATATATCCAAAGGAAAACTTTGTTCTATTTTTTGTTCTTGTTTTATTATCTGTACTCATATATATAAATATCCCATTATCCCTGTCAATTGATTTTGAGGTACTTATATAATACCTTAATCTACAATGTTTTGTGTCGCGTTACAAGTTTCCAACTTATTTCTTTCTGCAACTTTGTTCCTGTAGATAATAATTTTATCATCTTGGCTAGACCGTTGAAGCAAAATGAAACTACGTTACGTATAGCCAAGTCCAAGAGTGTGATGATTCAAAACGTATATGTGAGTGGTTCAAACTAAAATCATATTCTCAATCTGTTAGTACTCAAAACTCATATTAAAACTCGTAAACGTGCTCAAAATCTAAGTTTTGGGTTTTGATCAAAAGAAACCTGCCATATATAGATAAGAGTGGGATGGATGAAGGTAGAAACCCTAGTTCTTTCACTTCTTTGGTTGCCAAGATCATGACTGGAAATGGTTAATCCTTTTGGGGTTATAGCTCGCGAAGCTAGACATTGGAACAGGCTACACCGGAGATGAAAAGTACAGTGATGTTCTAGAAATCCCACTGAATGTCACTGAACAAGGAATATTTGAATGGGGTGATTACCATGTAGGCTATTTTCTTGAAAAAATGCTTCCTTTCCACCAAGTTAAACAAGCCTTGAGCAAACAATGGAAGGCAAACAAAGGTACTTATGAGATTATAGCTGATTTACAAATGTTTTATTTTTAAGTTTTCAAATGCAGAAGATAGATCACTAGTCTTGACTGGACCTACTTTTGTTGTTGGAAAAATTAACTATATGGTCACCTCAAATTGATAAAAGTTTCCCTAGTGTTTCCAATTGGGTGAACTTAGATATACCCAAAGTACTGTGGACAAAAAAAGGGGAATAAGTTATTTAGCAAACCTGTTTGGGCCTTGGGGAACCCATTTGCCTCGATGAGTTAATTGCTAAGAAAAAAAATACTTGGTTATGCAAGAGTGCTTGTTGAGATATTCATTGATCAGCTTATGATAAGAGCCAAAAACTGTAGTTTTAACCCCTTAACAATATTGCTTTTTGACCAATTATGTGATTAATAAGTAAGAGTTAGTACTGTTATCGTGTTTTTATGTATTTCAAGCATTGAAGTCGAATATGTGCAGAAATGCGTCCCTTTTGCAAGATAAAGAAGCAAAAGTTGGTTGCTAAGAAGTTCTATGATTGAAGGTCAGGATTCAAGGAGAAAAACCTTTTAAAACCCAGTCAAGGCTGAAAAGTCAAAGTCAACGCGGGCAGAAATAGCACACAAAAGTCAACTGAACTTCCAAAAGCCATATCTTTGGACTCAGACTTCAGAATTGGGCCTACCTTACGTCAAAACGACCAGTTTGGAAAGAGATTTCTAATGGTCTAAGCCTTGAACCAATCAGAGGAGCAAAAATAGATAAAAATGCTGTTGAAGTCAAATCCAGTTGAAAACCCCTTTGTGGACTGAAGTAATAAGGTTTTGGGCTCGATTTTTCGGCCCAAAACATGGCTCCTCAGCCCATGCACGAAATTGTGGATCTTGTCTCCTCCATATGAAGAGACAAAGGCTTACCTCTTAAGCTACTTAGTTTTTACTTAGTCAATTAGTTTTTAGTTAGTCTTTAATGAGTGAATGATCAAAATACTTAGTTTTAATTCATCAAATTAGTTTTTATAGATTAATCTAGTTAGTTGTCAATTTTATTAGTTGTTAGAACAAGTTTTGAACTTTAGAATAAAATACTTAGTTTAAATTTCAATATTTAATTTTGAATTCAATCTTTCATTCATAGATTTAGTTGTTTTAAATTGATAATTAGTATTCATAACCTTAGTTCTAAATTAGTTTTAAATTCAGTTTTAATCCATTTTGAATCTTAGACTATTGTTAAATTAGATTAATAAAGTTAATTAGTTATTCAATAATGACTTGTTTTGATTGTTCTTGTTTTAGAAATAATAGTATAATGATTCAAGGCTAAAACCTCTATTAGAGTGGTTTGAGGAAGCCTTGATGAAACTTGATTGTTATTAGCGTAGAATTGTTGGTAATGATCTATTCCATTCTAGAAGTAGTTAGTTCACCATGAGAATGAGTTTGATTGCTTCACATGCTAGTTGTTAGTTGGTAGAGATTACCATGAACAATTAGGGATTAGAAAGACCCAATTGTTATGCGAAAGCATTGCAATTCGGATTACGACAATTCTTGCTAGTTTATTAAGTCAAAAAAATGACCGTTTAGTACCATGAACTTTGGCGGTTTTATCAATTTAGGCCACGAATTTTTTTTTGAGCAAATTGGGCCATGACCTTTCTTTTTTGTATCAGTTTGGGCCACCGTTATCATTCTGTTACTTCACATGCTTATGTGGCGTGCCGGATGTATATGTGTCCGACCAAATGCTTATGTGTCACCGTTGAAGTGCACACCTAATCACCGGTGACATGGCATCGAAATTTCAAAGTGTTTCGAACTCGAAATTTCACATAAGTTTCATAGAAATTTCAAATTCACATAAGCCCACATATTGATTTCGACCCAAGCCCAACAAAACCAAAAAAATTCACTGTTCATCTTCCTCACCAACGCCTCCACCACCACCACCGGATTATGAGGATTCAACACCTTCCATTTACTTGATACCTTAATCATGCGATTAAAATTTTATGTGGACAACAATTCAGTAGTCAACACTCAACAACACTATCATCATCAATGTAGGCAATGGAGAAAAAGAAGCGGCGCGGCAAAGGGAGCTACCGGGTGCACACCCTGACGCTTCCGGGAAGAAGAATGGAGGTCCAGTCGTGAAAGCACTCAACTGATGAGGAAAGGGCGCTACGCCACTGGTCTCAAAGAAAAAAAAAGTCCCTGTGGTGTAAGCACTCATTGATTTGAAGGTCCAGTAATAGATGTTGGTGGTGGTATCATCCAAAAAGTTGCGTTTGAAGGGACCATGTTAACGTTAACATTACCCCCAGTTCCTAAAGCCCACATAGGAACAAGCCCTTGATGTTGCTGATATGTTGTTGCTGAAACTGCACTTGCTTGAATAGGTGCTAAACCAGAAGAAACCAGAAGAAACTGCACCCCATCGTTAATAGGATCAAAGAAATCACTAGTAACAGGACGTTTTCTTTTCTTCTTATTCATATCTGCTGCTGGTGTTTCTTGACTTGGAGATGTAGTTGGTATCTTTAAAGTTCCACCTACAGACATAGCTATAGCAGGAATAGTTCCAGTTCCTCGTTGCTTTCAATAATAGCCGGTTCAAAGATGTTCAAGTAACCATCTAATAGTTTCACCATCCGATTTATGACCAAGTTCTCTCGTTAATCAAATATTCTTGCCGCATTATGTTGCCGGGCATAATCCTCCTTCTTCCTCTTCCTTCTACTTTTGTGTGTCTATCTTTTGTTGATGCTCTTTTTGTTGTTGTTGGTTTTGTTATCTGCATTTGCATAGGTCTATCCCTCTAGAAGGATGAAAGAAAGGCAGGATGCTAAGCATATGAAGACTCTCTTATGACATCATCATGCCACATCAGATGTTTCTAGGTCAATTTCAAAATTCAAAGCGTGATTTTACGATGACGACATTATGACATCATCATGCCACATCAGCTGTTTCTAGGTGTCGATTACAGCAGAGCCACATAAGCTTATGTTAAGCCACATTTGCATCTGTTAGTACATATCAGCATTTGAAATAACAGAAACACACCGGTGGCCTAACGTGATAGATTTTGCAAAGGTCATGGCCCAATTTGCTCAAAAAAAAAGTTCGTGGCCCAAATTGATAAAACCACTAAAGTTCATGGTACTAAAAGGTCATTTTTTCTTGAAATAAAGAACTTTGAAATCAAACTTGGATTGATAGGAACTTGAAGACAACAATGGAAAATGCAAATAAAGTAAATAAAAGAAAATAAAAACACTTTAATGTAAATTTAGGTTACACTACTCCTAGGGATGTCCAAACGGGTACTTGACCCAGCCCGAACCTGACTTTTCGGGTTTTGAAAGGGTATCGGGTTACCCGAACCCAGACCAGTTTTCAGCAGGTCAGGTTCGGAGTCGGGTATTTTGTTAAGAAGTGTGATCAAACCCTACCCTAACCCTATATTTCGGGTACCCATCGGGCTCGAGTTCAAGTTTCGAGTAATATAAAGCCCGGTATAAATGAAGAAAGAAGACAATAAAAAACTTTATTTGAAATATATATCTACATTTTATTCCTTCTTCGGCTATCCACCAATCCTTCAAACAAAATAAAATTTCTAATGAACTTGGAAGTAATTATCACCTATACTCGGACATAATTATTTGATATGATTTAAAAATAGATGGACTCGGAATGAACTATAGACACACGATCACGTGCAATTACTGAAAAAATTGGAAATCTCAACATAATTTTTTTCATAATCCAATATATTAAATAACTCATCATTGTAAACATGAATAATGAGATCATAATCCAAATATTTATCTAACTCATTCTTTTATATGAAATTAGTAGTATGCAATTGAAACCGGATTTGGGGTTCGATTTCAGTCTGGGTTTGGTTTCGGGTTTTTTAGCCCTTTTAACGGGTTTAGGGCTAAATTATCAGGTCGGGCTCGGGTCGGTCCGGGTTTAAAGAGTGTGACCAAAACTACTCCTAGCAAACCAAATGGTTTGGACCCTAATACGTTGGATAACTAATTCTCTACATCTCTTTGGTTTATATAGGACACCAATTACACCCTTGCCCTTCTTTCTAGAAACAACCTTGTGGGCTTTTAACCTAAGCTCATACAATGGAATTTTTGATTTTGGCTTTAAGTCCCTGGGTCCTTGACTTTTAGCTTTGAGTCTTTGACAGTTGACTTTGACTTTTCGACATTTTTGCTCCTAAGCTAAAATCTTCCCAAGCAGTGTCAATAGCAGTCATTTTCGTGCTAAATTACACGTATTAGGAATATATGTCCTAAATGGTCTGTATCCTGCAAACGGTAGCAAAAACTATAAGTTGTCTGTTCATTAAGCATAAGAAGGGCATAATTGAAGTATTGTAAAGGTAATAAAATGCACATTTGGGGCTGATCAACTACCTCCAAACAGCAATTTGCATATATTGAATTATACATCTTGAGCTTAATTTAGATCAAAGTTGTGCATTTTAATTGAAGGTAAGAATAGACTTGCTGAAATTTTAAGAAAGGTTAGCGCTGGTCTGATTTCGAGCTCAGTTTTAATTTAGTTAGAGTTTAAACTAGATTTTTATGAAAACATGAAAACGTAGGGTTTGGAAGTCTGCTTTTCAACCCAATTGACCTCGTCGCATTCCGAGGTTTGTAGATATGGTTACGGTGTTCGGAAGTTAGCACGTCATAATTTTCTAACTGCAGAAATCTGGATCTGTGCCTGTTTTCGAACCACGTTTTCACATAGTTAGGTTCAGATTCAAACTCTCGCCGAAACATGAAATAGTGAGTTTTCTGAGTCTTCTTTCCAACCCAATTGGACTCGATGCATTCCAAGGTCTGTAGAGATAGCTATGATGTCAGGAAGCTTGGTTGACATAAAATAGTGTGTCAGAAATCAATTTCTACGCACTGTGTTCAAGTACAGTTTTAAAATAGTTAGGGTGAGAGTTAGAATTTTTATAAAACATAAAAGAGTAAGATCTGGAAGTCTGATTTCTATTCCAATTGGCCTCATCGCATTCGAAGGCCTGTGGAATTAGTTATGACGTTTGGAAGTTTGACTGGCAGAAAATAGTGCGTCAGAAATCAGTTTCTTCGCACTGTGTTTGAGCCTAATTTTGGCACATTTAGAATGAGATTGGGTATTTTTGTAAAACATAAGAAAGTAAGTTCTGTGTGTCAGATTTTCAACACAGAAAGCCTCGATGCGTTTGGATACCTGTGGAAAGAGTTGTGTCATTCGGAAGATAGTCTATCAGAAATCTAGTTTGCTGAATATTAGGATTTTTACCGTTTTCGACCTAAGTTTTCTTCTGGATGGGCTGAGGTTGGGACTTCGAGTTCTACATGAAAAAGAATATCTACATACCTTAGTTTCTAAATAATTAAGTTACATGTCATTTGGATGAATGTAGGAAAAACTATAGCATTGACTATGTGGCTGATAAGAACTACGAAGGCTTGATTCCAATCTTGAAATATTTGGATATGTAGGCAGCTTTGAGCAAAAACACAGCCACTACACTACACTATATTTTATATTAGTTATTAGTTATTAATTATTGTGATAACTATATGTGTACAATGTTAGTACTTAATTGTGTACGTGATTGTGGTTGTTTAAAATGTATTCACGAGACATTTAACTAATGCGTTATTCCTGATTGAACCTTTTGATATCTATGATTTATATAATTGATAATGAGATGAGTTGATTAGTTATTGTGTTTAGAATATTCAGTAATGATTCTATTGTTTGAGACGGTGTTTGTTTTGTAATAAAAATATTTTAATAACTGAGAACTCTTGAGTGTTAAAATCCGGTGTAAAAATGTCCGGTGAAAATTTAATGTGTCGCCCATATTGTTAGATCTCTCCATGCCTTTGTGATGAAAAGAAATGTTTATTACTAATGATGTCATGTGAAAAGCCGCCTTAGAGAGGAACTAAGGCATTCGCCTTGTGGGTGGCATGTATTTCTTGAATGTACGGGAATGTAGGTGGGTATTCTTTGAATGTGCCATGAATGACCTGTTAGTGTTATGATAGGTATTCCTGGAATGTGGCGGGAATGACCTAAGGTATTCATTGAATGTGCCATGAATGACCTGTTAGTATTATGATGGGTATTCCTTGAATGTGGCGGGAATGACCCAAGGAATTCATTGAATGTGCCATGAATGACCTGATATTTTGTTATACCCAAAGGAGGCTTTGTGATTATGTGTATGGAAAGCCCAGAGATAGTTGTGACTCACAAGTTACGAGTTTACAAGATGAAAGTATGTTTCCTGGAGGTGATATCCCGCTTGGGACATATGTCTTGTAGTGGTACTCGGTGTGAGTGAGGCACATAGATATGTGTGATTTGGCAAATGTGTGTAGTGCAAATCGTGGAGTAGAAACTAAAGGTTGGGCTGTGTCTTTTAATGAATGAGTTAACGAGATAGTTAATAATCAAAGTAAAATATTGATTTTACGTGTGCTGGAGTTATTGCATATGATGCATATGATTTCTTATGAGAAATATTTATGTGGTTTGTGTGAGTTGATATTCATGAGGGATGAATGTACTCCCTGGTTGTGACTTTTTCCTCGTTCTCATAAGTAGACGAGTGATATTAAAATAAAACATTGATTTTACATGTGATTGAGTTATTGCATATGAATATTTATGTATTATGATGTACATGGTTTCTTATAAGGAAATGTATACGTGGTTGGTGTAAGTTGATACTCACAAGGGATGAATGTACTCCCTAGTTGTGATATAGTTCCTCGTTCTCATCAGTAGATGAGTGGTTTTTAAGAAAAATATTGGCTTTAAGTATGAGCGAGTTGTTGGATATGGTTGGTGATATATTATGATATAATGCATATAATTTCTTACGAAGGAATGTGAATATGGTTAGCGTGATATGATGGATATGGTGGTGTGATATGAATGTTAGTTAATATTGGCGATATATTATGCCAGATTATATATACCCATGATGGTTGCAGTGAGAGTGAAATAGATGTATACTATATATGATTACGTTTGGGAAATCTAACTTTGCTTTGCAGGAAGGTAGGACTTATTAACTTTTTATGCAGAGACGTTGTCCTACCCTAAGACGACGTGTTGGCTTAAACGTAAGGTATACCAAACTAATATTTTATTAGGTTATCATATGTGCATTTAATAAATAGAATGTAAGTAATATTTATGTTGTGAGTTATTTTGGAAAGTGGGATTGATGAGTAATGTTATATGAGATTCTTGAAATTTGTATATTGGGGGTGAAATTTTACTTGGGAAGAAACTACACGCCGTTTTGGAAAACGGAACTATATTGTCTTCCAAGTTGAAATGGTTGGTAATGTTATATTTATTAATTTGAAAGATTATTATATATATTTTTTTGTTAGTCTACTCATACCAGCAAATTCAATTTGCTGACCCATGTTTGCTTTGTTTTGCAACGTGAGTGTGTTCTTGGGAACATAGATGGTGGAGTGCAGTAGATAAGGACACGTGATTTGGAGTTGCTCTTGGAGTCTTATGGTTTAAGATTTTCTGAAGGGTACGGTTTTGTTTTGAGACAGATGTAATAGAGTTGGTTAGTTTCTTTGTAGTTTAATAATGTGATTTAAGGATTGTTCCTTTTAGTTTTCTTTTGATTTCAGTTTTGCATATATTGTGTTTGATAACAGGATTTTGGGTTTTGTTTCACCCCAGGTTTCCAGATAATTGAATATAATTGTTTTAAATATTGTCTAGAAATTTGGGGTGTGACACTTCCTCTATTTAGTACAAAAGGTCTTGTTTCCTTATTTATTCTCAGAGGTTTATACATCTCATTAGCTGGGAATAAAGAAAAACTCCTTTGAACTTAGAATAATATATATACAATAATTTAATCATCTAAAGATAAACGTGCAAAACATGAGCGGTGAAATCCAAAAGCAGAGTCGTTTCCAAAACTTTTGGAGAGCATCCTTAAGTTGGGTTCTCACAGGGGTGTGTTGCAATCACAACTCTCTGATAGATTCACTCAAGTTTCATTTTCTCAAGTGCAGAGGGCACTTATATTCCTCACATACTCGAATGTCGTCTAAGGAAATCGGGGTCGATTGATCACAATATCCACTTACTATCACACCATCCTTATTCCTAGTTGATCTGAGCTAGATATCTTTTATTAGAAATTACGGGGCTAAGGTAGTGGTTTAGAAATAAAAGGAAGGGTCGACAAACTCTGATAAGTTGAGAAATTGGGTCTTTAGGATATTTGTAACTAGAGAAGAACCTCGTTTTGTTCTTTTGCTTTTGATTTTGTGATTCATTATTGGCCCTTTGGCTTTGTGACTCCATATGATTTTGATTTTTGGGAGTTCTAACTTTTCTTTTGTTTCTTTTGAATTCGACTCCTTTTGATTTTGAACTTTTGGGAGATTTCGATCTTTGAATCTTTTCTTTCTTTTGAAGCTTCTAACTATTATGTTTTTGTACAAGGCATTCTCTTCTCTTTTTATTGTTCATCTAATTCTCAACTCGTCAGCTGGGTACGCTTTTTATTGTGTGTGTAGTAACGGTTCAGGGATTGATGGTGAAGAAATAAAAAGGCTCTTTTAGAAATTGGTGAAGGCTCAAGGGGGGTAACTAGAGGAAAAATTATCTTTTTGGGTTTTTAACGTTTATTTGGCTATATTGATCCAAAAAGGGCCTAAATTCTCTCCTAGGATATGGCGTGGTGATCAAGCAAGTGGACGTGTTATCTTTCTATCTGGACATCCTTGTGTCATCACTCACTACAACAAATATGACATATGACATCACTAATTTTAGATCACTTTCAGCGAAGTGATGTCATATGAAAACTATGACATCACTTTTCTTAGCATGTGATGTAATAATTATCACAATCATTTTTTAACATCACTTATTTGAAAGGTTGATGTAGTAGAGTTGTACAACATCATTTTAATAAGTGATGTCGTGATAGTGAATAGTAACACCTTTTTACGTTACTCGCCGTGTTACTTATAAAGTGATGTAATATCTATGTATTTAACATCATTTTAAAGGTGTTGTCACTCATTGTGTCACTTATAAAGTGATGTAATATCTATGTATTCAACATCACTTTAAGAGTAACTTTGCCAAGTTTTCGAAATCACTTGTGATGTGACTTCCATAAGTGTTATTATTGATATACCTATTAATTATTAAGTTAACTAGTTAGAAAAAACCATCGAAAAAAAATTAGGTTAAATAGAAATGAAACAGGCGCGTGATTGGTTTGTTAGACTAGCCACCCTTAAATGAGAAATAAAAAATAAAAGACCGCGATTTTTTATACTGAATATATTTTGGTTTCCCTAGTTAGAATCGAAAGACCATTGAAAAATTAGTTTAAATAGAAATTAAACAGCCACTGGTTTGCTTGACTAGCCTTAAATGAAAATTAGAAATAAAAAACCGCAAATTTGATACTGAAAATTTTGGTTTCCCGTTGAGAGAACTTGGTATAAGTTATACTTAGGGGAAACTGTTATGGGAAAAGCTAGAAAGTCGGCTGAAAATTATTGCGAAACAAGTTTGTTTCTTCTTCCTTTCTTCCTCCCCTCTTGATTTTCTTCTTATATACCAGTTTGAAATTAACTAATTTATACCTTGTTTTCACGATTTCATAAAAAAAAGAATCATCTTTTTCAGTAGATCTTACATGTGAGAGAAGGAAGAACGCAAACAGGTTCCCCCCCTTTTTTCTCTCTCCCTCTCTCCATACTCGATTTCCCGATCTTTTTATTCAATATATTTGTGTTTGTCTGGTGGTGTGCTAAATTTTTAGCGTTTTTCAATTGAGTGTTTTTCTATTTGTGAATCGGTATGGCCTCTTTAAGATTTCTTGATATGTTTATTAAATTATTGTGATTTGCTGTGTTCAGTTCATCTTTAAGATTAATTGTTTGAGATTGTTTGGCTGCAATCTTTTGGATTGCACTTGTTTATGGATAAGTTTCTGGGATGGTTTTGTAGAGAGTTTTTGTGTGTGTGTGTGTGGAATTAGGCATGATGATATTGCAATGGTGTTACTTGATGTCTAGATGGTAGTCATGGAGTCTGGTTTTACAAGTTACTAGATAACTCATGGTTTGGGTTTGAGGTCTATTATTGAAGTATTCCCTTAATTAGATGAGGTCTATCGATAGTATTTAGTAGTCTGCATGGTGCGTTTCTAGCTAGTCATATTTCCGACCTGCCTCTTTGTATGAATTGTATCTGTAATATGAGTTCTGAACAACTCTACAATAATAAGAAATATAATTGTCGAGGCACAATTCTTCGCCATTAAAACCGGCCAAGATTAAATGGATAAGCTGTCCGATTTACATCCATTTAAAAATCAGATTCCCTTATCCAGATTTATCTAAAACTAAATTTGAAAGATGAATACAAATATGCAATACTAACATTTGCTTTACCTAATTGTCTTCAGATGCCTCCAATTAGGGGACTTAAGTTTTGGTATTAGATTTTGATGTTTTGGGGATAAATTGTACACACATGACACATGTACTGATCTACCCACTAATCAGACTACCCTTATCAGTCCTGAACAAAATTAATCCACTGAAGTTTTTTTGCATTTAAAAAAAAATAAGAACATCACATCAAAACAATCAAATGCTCTTTTTCCGGCCAACACAATTAACTATACTGAAACCTACAACTAGGAACAAAGGTTGAAGGATCTAGACATTGGTAGTGTGGTACACTCAATAGTCAAGAGTGTGTAGACATTTGAGATCTAGACATTTGTGGGAACCTGCACCTCACGATTGCATCACTTAATTTCTCACCTGATTTGTTAGGATTGACTACTGCTAATGTTGTTATGATTCTTATACATCTAGGTGCTACTCTTCGATATAGTAGGTTCAATATAAGCGACGTTATGGACAAGACTTGGAAAACTTTAAATAGGTTAAATAGTTTACACTTCTATTGCTTTATTTGAAACAAGTGCTTATTACTATGTACATATATCATTGACTATACTGAAATTTTCCAGAGCTAGTGATGAGTACGAAGATGCTGTTGATGAATTCATCGCATTCGCTTTGGCTCCTTTGATGGATAAAACAAGCATTAGATGTCCGTGCATTAGTTGCAAAAACTTTAACCATTTGAGTCTCGATATTGTAAAAGACCATTTGATCATTGAGGGTATTGATATGACTTATGATCCTTTCATTTTGCATGGAAAAGAAGGGCAAGTGCATGTAGTAGATGAAGGAGTTGAAACTACAGACTTTAACCTCACCGAGACTTATGAGATGCTTAAAGCGACAAATGAGAGTAATAAGAAAGAAGAGTTTTCTGGTGATCCAAAAAAAAAAAGCCAAATTCCAAAAGGCAGTTGAGGAGTCTGGAAGGCCATTATATGAAGGTTGTAGCAAGTATACGAAGTTTTCTAGGGGTGTAGCCCTCCAAACAAACAGGTTCACTGTTGCTTTGCTTGTTTATAATCGTTCTTCCCATTTATCAATATATGTGAATGTATATTAATCTGACGGATTTACATGATACGTCAAATGGGTGGACACAACCACAACCATACCCAAACCAGTGGAATGGTGCTGGGTATTATGGATACAACCAGGCTAGGTTACGAATCCTACGGATATGCCCCTCCCGCTCAAGATCCTAACATGTATGCTTATGGTGGAGCCTATCCTGGACATGGAGATTACCCACAACAACAGGTGTGTTTTCTGCATGTTCTCTCTTGTAGAGTAATTTCATTAATAAATTGAACTTAGAAAGATACTTCTATAGATACAGAGTATATTGTTAATTTAAGCGTATTATAACTTGAGATATACATTAGTGAGCATATTCTATATTGATTTGGTATCAGGGATACTTGAGATGACATTCAACATTCAAGTTTGATACCAAGTGTGGCTATTGGGATTCTTTGAAGAGGTTTGTTTTGTAATAATTGTGATGTTGGGATGGATTATTTGAAGTGGCTTCTTTTGTAATAATTGTGATGTTGGGATGGATTATTTGAAGAGGCTTCTTTTATAATAATCGTCTGTTGGGTAAAGTTGTTCATTGGAAAAGAGTTTGGTGCACTTGAAGCACTGGTGCAGCTTACATGCTATTTGTGTTACTGCCTAAATCATTAACAGCTATTTAAATGTTTTTTTTGGGCAGACACAAGTTTTAGATTACTCCGCTAGTGATGTAGGAAATTAAAATGGACGACAACATTTTTATTTTAACTCAACCTCCAACCAGCTTTTGGCATAGCGTTAGACCTGATCTTCTGTAGAACTTCCTTTGTCATTCAGGTACTATATTATGCGGATGTTCTGTCTATTTATTTTCCTTTTATAAAATTTGCATTGATTTTCTAGTACAATGTTTCATACTACAGAAAAAAGAAAACAGATTGATTTGTTAGGCTGTGATAGGTTCTTGGATTAAATTGATTGCATCAAGCCAGGCTGTGATAGGTTCTTGGTTGGGTGATTGTGGTTCTCTTTGGCTCATTTCGGTACTGCAGATTAGATTTTGTTGGTATATGTTGGCTCGTTACAATTTTTTCTATATAGTGTAATATTTGTAATTGGAGATGATATTTGTGTGGTGAATGTGATTTTAAGATACATTTCATCTTTATTTGATGATAAATGACCAAGAAAATGGTATTATATTGGGATGATATTGGCAATTTTGTTTTTTTTATTATTATATATATTTTTTATTTTGATAAATGGGACATAACTTTTAAAGTGATTTATAGAGTTATTTCATATCACTTTACAAGTAATTTGGAATCTGAATGAAACGTCACTTCCTAAGTGATGTTAATCGGCCTTATTGATTTCACTTAAAAAGTGATGTTAAACGTTATAACATCACTTGTGGACATCGATTAAAAATGATGCAAAGTTATAACATCACTTGTGGACATCAATTAAAAAGTGATGTGAAGTAACATCACTTGTGGACATCGTTTAAAAAGTGATGTGGAAAACCCTAACTTTTCACGTCGCCACTGTAAGGGGGATTTCTCGTCATTGGATAGATGACACGTGTATAGGAAATAACCCATGACTATAGATGTCCAGAATGAGACGTGGACCATCGGATCAGTTCTGCGAATAAGTGATCTCGTGTTTAGCACGAGTGTTTAGTAGGCATGTGTTAGGCACGTGACTGATCGCCTCTAAGCATAACAGTTATCTAAGTCGTTAGGAACTGATATGGACAGTTCCTGAACTGAAGGAAACTGAAGAGGGCGATCTTTGATGATAAGGAAGGAGTCGTAATCACATATCTTAAGAGTTACCTTTTAGATAGAATCTTCCCATATACGATGGGACATTATGATCAACAAGGATACCTGTCTCTAATAAGATATGGTATAGATTCAGACTTCTATAAGAAGAGGATTCCTAATAGGAAGGCAGAGTCCAAAAATGGAAAGGAACTCACAAGCGGTGAGGTTTGCCCTAACCCTAGGACTCTCAAAGCTCTTCTTATATAAACCATAGGAATTTGCTCTTGGGAACTACACAAAATAGGGTTTGATTCCCCTAAATAAACAAGGAGATACGTAGGCAGCCGTCAGGTGTTTCAACCCTGAACTCACAATCATCTCATCCCTTATCTACTCAGTAAAATCTTCTAGATCACAAGGCATAGAGCAAGATTAGGGGATACTCAGAAATTCCCCTACATCTTGTGGCGCCGTCTATGGGGACGAAAGCAGGTAAACATTCGTTCCAAATGACTGATTTAGTTTAAAAACTCTTACCATTATGATGGCAGGAGCAAAGAAAACAAAGGGAGGCGCTATCACACGCAGCGTCGCTGTCAGAGAAGAAGAGCACGAGATACCTTAAGGGGGGGGGGGGAGAATGTTGGTCACCATGATGTGAATAATCCCCTCTAAAGACCTGTGACCAACACCGACGGACCAGTTGCTCTCGGTGTAGGCCCCAGGAATAACTCTCAGGAGGAGCATCAAGATGGTGAGAATGTTGTCCTCACAAACCTAGAGTCTGTTCAGGTGAGCCAAGCAGTACAGGCACTGGAATAACAAATAAGCAACCTTGAGTGAGAATTACAGCTGCTGAGGCATTTGTATCAATCTGACACAGGGAAGGATCCACTCATCGATCTCGATGATGACGACCTTCCAGAAGGCGGTCGTGCAAAGAACCCAAGGCGTGGGGGTCCAGTTCGACGCGAGACATCTGAGTCGAAATATAGTAACTCAGATGAGGACTCGGATACAACATCTGAACAAGAGTCAACTGACTAGGATCATGATGTCGACCCTCGACACCGAAAAAGAGCTCAGATCTAGAAGCTTTCTACCAAAGAAAGTGCATGGGAAACTGAGAAGAATGACCTGATCCGTCAGATGCATCGGATGATAGGTAAGGGGAGAAAAATGCAAGACTCCCTTGTTCAATTCACCATAATGGGGGTAGGCAGATCTCCTTTCACATCTCGAATAATGAGAAAGCCTTATCCTCGCGGTAACCGGCAACCAAAGTTCAGTGTCTTCAGTGGTAAGTCAGATTCGGTGGATCACGTATTCATATATCGAGCAACTATAGGACAATATGAAAGGTATGACCACGTCATGTGTCAAGAGTTCAAAGCTTCCCTGTCTAGATCTACACTCCAGTGGTACCACAGGTTACCTGAGCGGCAGATCAGGTCCTTAGAAGAAATGTTTAGGACCTTCATAGACAGGTACTCGTGCAACAAGCACCAACCAAAGCGGATCGACGCATTGTTCAACATCAAGAAAAAAGACGGAGAAGTATTGAGGTCTTACATGTAACGATTCATGGAAATTTCAATCCAGATAGAGTCTTGTGATGAACAAACTGCCATAATAGCCTTCAAACAAGGGTTGGATGAAAACAACGCCTTATTCGGATCCCTCTCTAGGAAACCACCCTGTGATTTGGAGGAGCTCCTAGATAGGTGATAAAGGTAAAAATTGAATAGTTTTACCTACGTAATAAAACGATGAAATTCACAACACAAGTAAAACTAAACTTATTACAATGCTAGTCTATCAAAGATTTCTACTCTCGAATCCATCGAAATAGAGTGGAGTAAAAGATTCGTTCCACTCCTAGTTCTTTAGCATTCAAGTTTTCTATAATTGGTGGTCTATCCAAAGTCAATGAGAGATTTACGAAGGGAATTTATACTACGATGCAAATTCAAATAACAAGATATTAACTAAAATGATTCAACTACGAAATGCTACGGTATACTAAACGTTTGTATCTAGAATAAGAATTAGGGGGGATTTGAATCCACCTTGAATCCAACTTAAGAACTAGCATAGATTGTTGTAATCCAATTCTTACGTTCTTACGGTAAGAATTGGTCATTCTAATCCCTAATTATACATGGCATCTCTACCAATTTATAACTAGTATGTGAGGAAGTCCACCCATTCTCATGGCGAATCAACTCCCTTCTAGAGTGGAATAGACTCTTACAACGATTCTACACTGCATAATCAAGTTTTCATCAAACCCCTCTAATAGAGGTTTAACCTTGATTCATCAAACTATCATTTCTATGTGAAATTGAATACGACATAATATAAAGATTATAATTTTATTAAATTGAACTAAACAATAATTCAAATCTAAATAAATAACTAAGAAATGAATAACAAACAAGAATTGAAATTAGATCTAAGCAATTTTAAATAACAAAAATTGAATTTATCAAGAACTAACTATTTTATTTATCTAATGAATGAATAACAATGATTCAAATAACTAATCTAAAACAATGTATGAAAAACTAATTAATTAACTAATTAAAATTCTCAAAACTAGATTTAGAAGCTATCTCTAATGACTACTTTCTATCCTAAGCTAATTTTTCTTAAGAGCTAAGTCTTGTATTCTTTAAAGGAGGAGACCAGATCCACATTTTTGTGCATGGGCTGGGGAGCCATGTTTTGGGCCGGAAAATCGAGCCCAAAGCCCAAATTCTTTAGTCCACAGAGCCCTTTTCAGCTGGCTTTGATTTCAGTAGACTTTCTGCCTACTTTTGCTCTTTTGATTGGGTTAAGGCTTAGACCATTGGAAAGCTCTTTCTGATCCGGTCGTTTTGACATAAGGTAGGCCCAATTCCGAGGCCTGAGTCCAAAGATATGGTCTTTGGAAGTTCTACTGACTTGTGCATTGTTTCTGCCCGCGTTGACTTTTCAGCTTTTGACAGGGTTTTACAAAGGCTTTGTCTCCTTTAATCTTGGCCTTTAATCACAGAACTTCTTAGCAACCAACCCTTGCTCCTTTATCTCGCCAAAGTGGCACATTTCTACACATAATTGACTTCAATGCCTGAAATACATAAAAACACGTAATCAGCATTAACTCTTATTTATTACTCGCATAATTGGTCTAAAAGTATGATTGTTAAGGGGTTAAAACTACAATTTTGGGATCTTATCAAACCACCCCCAAACAGCATTTTGCTTGTCCTCAAGCAAATATGAGAAATTAGAATAAGTGACAAAAAATGGAGTTCTAACTACTCTCGTTTCGCTGAGTGCGATTGCATTGACCATATGCAACAAGGCCTTAAACCACTAGGAATTTCCTAGTAGACGAGTTATAGCCTCGTGAGAGTTTTCCAGTGAAGGTACTCACAAACTTCGTCTATACTACAACGACTACGAAATAAAACTATTGTTTCCTTATTCATGCTCCAAATTATCCATACATCTCACTAGCAATGAATACAGAATAATCAAGTCGAAACCTAAGCTAATATATGCATAATAATCAATCGTCTACAATAAACATATATACAATGAGTAATACTATGAAATGCACTAGCAGGTCCGTTTCTGAAAACTCGAAATAGTGTCCTTAAGTAGGTCCTCACATAAATGTCAAGACAAAAACCATTATGATTTTTCCACTCAAGTTTTGCTACTCCAGTGTGCAGTGGGCACACTTTACCTTATAATCTCAATGACACACAAGGAAGCCGGAGTCGATCAAACACATCTGCCACTTATTATCACACTAACCTATTCCTAATTGAGCTAGAGGTCTTTATTAGGTGTTGCGGGGATTAGGAGATGGTTTAAGAAGGAAGGAAATGGATATTCAAAAAGTAAAAGTCTGAGATAATAGAGTCTTCATATTATGTAACTAGAGAAGACCTTGTTTCTTACTTTTGCTTCTACACTTTGTTTCCATCCTTAGCCATATTTTTCTTTTTTTTGGCTTTTGACTCATTTGATTCTATTTTTGGAGTTCTAACTCTTTATTTTCTTTTATTTGTTTTGTTTTGTTTTTTTTAATTTGGATGGAAACTTTCTTTTCTTATTTGAAGCGACTGACAAATTCTTGATTTTAAAGGTCTTTCTCTTTTCTATTCTTCATCTCTATTCTCAGACTTATTCAAAGAATGGGTAGGCTGATTTTTTATTTTTATTTGTTTTGTAACAGCTTAAAGGATTTGCGGGTTATGAAAGGCTAAAGAAAGGCTCAGAGGGGCTACTAGCGAAAAATAATTTCATAAGGGTTGAATTTCTGGCTATATTGATCCAAAGAGGGCCTAAATTCTCGCTTAGGATATGGTATAGTGATCAAGCAAGTGGACGTGTGATTTCTCTATCCGGATTTTACTTCTCCCTTGTGTCATTTCTCTAATGTTTCACTCATATAAGGCTTTAGGCTATATTCTCACAGGATTTGTAGAATAAGTACTCTAGCCTAGGTTTTAGAAACTTACTACCAAACAATCATAGATACTCATGTAATATATTTATAGCTAGATGCAAAAATTATTACCTACATATTGACCTAAGTTTCTACAATTTATTATAATGCAAAAGCTACATGAGACTTCTAGATTATTCAAAGCATAGAGAAAGAAAACAATACCAATATTCCTAAGTGTATAGTATAAACTTTTTATTTTTATTTTTCTGAATTTTTGAAAATTTTGAATTTTTAACTAGAAAATAAGTGCATATTATACATATCTATTTTCTAACAGATACCTTAATTACACGTGTTTCTATCCCCCCCCCAAACAAGAAGCATGCTTTGTCCTCAAAGTATTTTAAATAAAGAGGGTAGGAAAATACCATTGAAACGCGTGAAATTTTGGAACATCTGCAAAACAAGGTTATAACATACTAATATAGAAAATAAAAACTGACGCAACTCTATAAGAGTTCCACCCGTTATGAGGTAGTAAGAAATTAAATTGCTTGGGACATAAGCAGACACTAACTGAAACTAAAAACTTACCTGCACTCCTGCTTACTCTTCCTCTTCATCTAGAAAGAAATGAGGTTCCTTCGCGTCCTGCCATGCCATGATAATTTGCCAGGCTTCACGCCATTTATCATCTATGATTGCTAATCTATTAAGCGCCACTTGGTCGGATGGGGTGTAAGGTGCAACCAAATGAGGTTGTATCCTCCACCCTTGCCAAGTCATTGCACAAAAAGATCGAATAATACTATTGGTGGGTCGCACAGTGTCGACCCCAACCCAATCCGTGAAACGCGTACAAAAAATAGGGAAGAAACATAGCATAATTCGGCAAACTAACACCGGCATAAGAAGGTACTTATGTCTCATGCTATGGGCTCATGCTAAACTAGAAAGTAAGGTTCATGGAAGGTCATAGAACATATGTCCCATGGCTAAAGCAAGGAAAATGCTGCAAGTGCCTTCCTTCACATAAGAAAAACGCCATTCCCCTAATATGTTTAGCATTATCCAAAACATAACAGTGCCCACGGTCATGGATAGGCTACCAAGGGCGACGTTGTATTCCCCTTGGTCCTCAATACAGAAAATTCCTACCCCATAAGCTTCGTGCAAAAACTCATAGGTGTAGACATACATATTATCTACCCAATAGCCCCATGGGTCTTGTATTTAAGCGGGCATAGCAAGTCCGAGAACAAATGCTAGTAAAAACCTGGTAATTTCCATTGGTTCATCCTCAATGGTGATGGAGAACACTTGTTCTCCATTTGGTCTATCAAAGAACATGCAATTATCATAAAAATACGATGTAAGTGCGAGAAAATAATGTTCATCAGGTCTTACCATTAGCGGTTCCCAGCCGACATGTACGATCACCTCGCGAAACCAAGCACCATAGGCGGTGCTTTGGAATAAGTCTTCGAAAGATTGCTCGGGGATGACTTTAGGAGTTGTCATCTCAAAACTACCTTCTGGAACAGCTGCAACTATCCTGGAACAACCCACAAAAAATTGGATTTTTTTTTGCCCACGGGTCGGGTGTCTTTGAGTCGCGCAAGCTATGCAGGATGGGCGAGCGGGTGCTCGGTGAATTTCTAGTTCCAGCACTTGGGCAGGGAGCTCACTTTTGCTCGATAGGCGGGTTGCGCTCGATGAAAAACTGGAATTCCAGTGTTTTGGGCGCAGTCGCTTCGGGTTTAATTTGGAGAGGGCGAGGTGCGCTCAGGGCAGATTTTTTTTTTCTGACGCATTAGTAAAGGCGCAGGCGCTCCATCACAATCGGTGCGCCTGGGAGCTGTAACATCGAAGTGTGAAGGAAAAATAAGGCAAATTGGGAGTGAAAAGTGAGAGATGGAAGTGAGGTGTAGTGTGGGTTGTGAGTGTAGAATGAATGAAGTTTTTATAGGTTTGAAATTGCTAAAACGAATTGGAAAGTTGCCAAAAAACTTTAAGGCAATTGCCGGAAACAATAAAATTTCCAAAACCGAAAACGGAAACAACTCATATTCTTGATTCTAAAACAACCCTAATATCTTTTAGGTTAAATTTAGGATAGAAACTGCCTAACTCATCGAGATTTCATCCTACCACAATATCTATTCATAGGGATGCTCATATCGGCAATATTCTCAACCCTCACTCCAAAACAACTTCTAAAATAGATGATCATATAACGAATTATGCTAGGCTAATAATACCACCTCCAAACAATTTGGGAAGGTGAGATTAATGATAAAAATAACGCATAATTTGAAAATAACCAAATTATATTAAAATTGAATTCAAACAACATAAAACAACCAAATTCAAATTTAATTACTGAACTAATATCCGAACTAATAAAATAATAAAAACGACTAAATAACAGCGAAACACAAAATTATTCGAAACACCTAGCCATGTGATGAAGATGGACCCTGAGATGGAGATTGGTCATGGAATGAAGAAGGGCTCGAGCCATCCGTTCTTTGGCGACGACGCTCATACCTCTCAGACTGCTCCTCAGAAGAAGAACCTCCTTGGGGTGGGTTGCATCCAAGCATATCTTCTCTGAACTTGTGCTGTGCTATCATCTCAGCTTTTATTTCTGTATACTGGGCATGGTGACGCTGGTGGATAGTCTCCATGTTACACAAGATATCGTCCTGACCCTTTTCGAGCGTTTCAACACTCGTCCGAAGGTTCTTTTGTTTATTTCGAATTATAATTTGTCTATCTCGTATATCTTCACAAATAGCGTAAATGCAACGCACGCTAGTATGCAACACTGACATGCGGTCTGAATCAGACGTACACCTCTCCAAGTCATCTCCATCCAAACATGTCATGTCCTCCATTTCCTCGTCCGAATCCACCACCTTATCCTCCGGCAACATCCAAGTCTTTTGGATACACTCCCTATAACTAATTTCATTTGCATGCAATTTCAACATCCTCCGCTCAGTTCTTGGTTCCCCCCTCCCAAGACAACATTATCTTCATAATTAAAACAAGAAATAGTGCGATACTCTTCCCAACTCCTCTAATCATATTTAGCAAAAACTCGAGGATACAGAATTCATACCTCTTCTCTTGCAATATCCAGAGAACGTGTAGACATGTGAACCCGATATCACTCACTTTTTCCTTCCCAATGACGTTCTTACCAATCCATTGAGCTACAGCCAGTTGGTTGGTTCGCAGAGATGATTGTCGAGCACAATGAGAATTCGTATTATATTGACCCTCCATGACGGTGTTGTTCATCAATGCAGGAACTCCAGTATACTGGGATTCCTGCACGGTGGCTTCTAGGTGGCGTCCAGGCGTAATGCCTAAAATTTCAGCCAACTTCTCTCTCGATAATTCTCTCTTAGTCCCAGCCATTTTCATGAAATTTTTTTGACCGTCCAACTCTCTCTTCTTATAGAACTGTTCGACCAAATCGGAGTGGTAGAAATTATCTGTCGAGTACCACAACCGATTCCAACCCCTCCTAATTATCTCGTCACCGTAAAACGGCGCGAAGCGGTCGGCCGTAAACGCTTGTTCCGGCAACAACCTTCGTCTTTGAGCTATTGATATTTTAGAACGATTTGGGGGTTTAAATGGAATGTGGGAATGGAGTTTGAGACTCTCTCACTAAAAAACAGTAATGGTGGCGCGGCAGTACGAGTTTTCTTAAAAAATTTAACTGTTTTGACAGTTGCAATTGTTGGAGGTGGCGGTGGGGAGGTCGTGAGGTATGTTTGGCGTAGGTGTATTTAGGTTTTTTATTTTATTTATTTTTATTTTTGGTTAGGTTTGAATTTGGTAATGGCGGAATTGGAAAGAAATCGCGATTCTGTTTGATTTGGAGGAAGGAGACGCACGTGCGTGCGTTGGGCCCAAGCCCAAATTGATTTTCCGATTTTTACCGATTTTTTGCCAATTTCAAACTAAAATTTCCGCTTCGTTACCGGTTCGATTTATGCGAATGAGATATGGAAATGATCAAGAGAGAATTTCTAATCTAATGATCCATAAAACACTCTATTCTGACTATGGGTGACATATAAGAAGATGGAAAATGCCTCGAAGTGCGTGCATGTCCTAAGTTATGCAAATGAATGAAATCTAACTTAATAAAAAATGTCACCCTGAATCGAAATACGATTAAACGGTCTAAACAACATAAATGGAAAGTTTGACCATCAAGGAAAGAAACCCGAACACCCCACCCCCAAACAAATTTTAGATAACAGAGTTTAGAAAATATGTTTTAACAACGGGTCTTTTAAAGTAAGATTCCCAAGACTTTAACAACTAATTTGATATATTGATATATATACCATGCAGTTTTCCATATATTAACAACCTAAAGAGTTGTGGGTCTTTCCATAAATAAATAACATGGAATGCACCCCCAAACAGAATCAAACACCAAGATTTGCTACGACGCAACTTAGTGAAATGGAAACGAAGTCTGATAGATCTAGAACATAAGCGCGCATGCATCTTCTTTTTCATCTTTGAACGAGAGGGTGTCCAAGTGAATGATCGTGAGAAAAATGGATGTTTGTGGAAGATATGGTGGATATGGATGATTTTTAGATGTAAGGGATGGAAGAAGTGAGGATGTGGGTTTAGCACAAAACTTATTCATGGTGTAGGTTAGAACTGTCTCAATTCTGAAAATGAAGGTGTCAGGTGCTTTTCCCTTGAGAATTATTTCTGTATTAAGAGGATTTAGAAATTCATTAAGCACGGAAGAAACAAGAGGGACAAGCGCAAACTCCAGGTTCCGTTGAAAAGGTGGAAAGTGGGAAAAATTGGTGAAGGAAGATGAATGAGTGTTCGCTAGAGCTCTCAGGTCTAGATCATCAGAAGCCTTGAGATATGCAAGACATTCCTCCATAGGCGAGTCAAAAGACTCACTGGGATAGAGGGTGAAATATTCAGCTTCCGTCATAGTGTCCAGGGATGAAGGAATGTTGGCAGGGTGGGACTCGCGAGGTGGCAGGGAAGAGTTGCAAAAGAATTGAAGGAAATCTTCTTCAATTTCATCAACGTCCAAGGAGTCCTTGTTGAAGTTGGAACTTCCAAAGGAAAGGAATTTGTGCATCTGATTATCTGGAAATGTGGTTTTGAAATAATCATGAGCTAAACTCTCGATCATGCTAACCTCTCTATCGATATTGGTATCAGGAACCTGTGTGATCGTTTTAAATACATTGACCTCAGCAGAAAGATGGCCAAAAGATAAAGACATCGAACCATCGCGGCAATTTATAAGTGCGTTGGCAGTTGCCAAGAAAGGGCGCCCTAAAATGATTGGAACAGAGTCGTTAGCGACTTCTGTATCGAGGATAACAAAGTCTGCATGATAGTAAAAATCCTGAACCTTAACCAGCGCATTTTCCACTACACCCTTAGGATACTTGATAGACCTATCAGCTAATTGCAACGTCATTGTTGTAGGTTGCATTTCCTGTAGACCTATTTGTTTATATAAATAATAAGGGAGTAAGTTAACACTCGCCCCTAGGTCTAATAAAGTAGTGGTCGTGTGAGTATCTCCTAAGGTACATTGTACAGTAGGACGACCAAGGTCCTTGTACTTAACTATTCCATTATGCTCTGTTAAAGTTGGAAATTGTTCAGTTAGAAAGGCGTCTTTAGGAATATTTGTCCTACGCCTAGTAGTGCACAACTCCTTAAGAAAACTTAGCGTGGTGAGGTAATTTTTTAATTGCTTTGAGAAAGGGTAGGTTAATCGTTAGATTCTTGAATACTTCCCTAATCTCATCAAAGTTTGTATCTCTGTTTAACATAGCTAATTTCTGGGGAAACGGTGGTTTCTCTCTATATTTAGCGTATGGTTCAACTGGATGTCTAACCTTTGCTTTTTGTTTCTTGGGTTGTGGTTTAACTGGTACCTCTAAAGGGGTAGGCTCTTCAGTTTCCATTTCAGTATCTAGTTCAATCTCTGGTGTAGGGACTACTTGTGGGGTAACTATAGGCATAGTTACATTGTTATCAACCATTATGCAAGAATGGAGAGTGGTGATGGCATTTAGCTCACCTACATTTGTATTTTCCATACTAGTATTACCGTTCACCTCAAAGGTTGTGTTTGTTGTTTTAGGATTAAGTATTGCTTGACCTAGAAACACACCTTTGGGTTGTACTTTCTCTTGAGCTAACTGCTGTAAGGAAAGTTGGATGACTTGTAAAATTTGTTGTTGAGATTGTATAAAGGTATCAAAACGATCCGGTTGTAGAAGAGTGTTAGCTATATGTTGTGTGACAGGAACTATGTCACGTTGATTATTAATTGGTGGATTTGGATAGTTATTATTTACCATAATGATACCTCTATTAGCATTATAATTATTATTGTTATAATTATTATAATTACCCTGACCTTGTGCTTGACCTTGTCGTGGTTGCGCTTGGTTGTTATAATTATTATAATAACCCTGACCTTGTCCTTATCGTGGTGGGGCTTGGTTATAATTGTTTGATTGCCTAACATTTTGATTATTAAACCCTGGAGGTGTTACTTGTTGATTATTTCTCCAACTGAAGCTGGGGTGTTGTCTCCAAGGGGCGTTAGGAATAGGATAACTATTAATTGAGCAAACGTTATCTTGTTGTGATTGTTGTTATTCATAGGCGAGAGGACAATATGAGTCGGGGTGTTGACTCCAAGGGGTGTTAGGAATAAGATAACTATTAATTGAGCAAACGTTATCTTGTTGTGATTGTTGTTGTTCATAGGCGAGAGGACAATAGGAGTTGGGGTGCTCTAGACTCAAACATAAATTACATGGATTGGAGTTGACATTCATGAAGGGATAGGCATTTGTTGAACAGAAATAGCCTCTACCTTTTTAGTTAGAGATTCGATTAAATTTTTAAGTTCCGGATCACGTTTCATCTCAAACATAACGGCGGCTTTAACTATTGTAGAAGAACTAGTGGAACGGGAGATATCATCACTACCCCCCAATTATTATTATGCTTAGTTTGATCTTCTAAAAATTTATACGCCTCTGAGGCTCCTTTACTTAGGAAACTACCCCCATTCATTATGTCAAGCACCTCCTTGTGGTGGTGTAACAGTCCCTTGAAAAAGGCACGAACTAGCGTGTCTTTAGCGAGGTTATGGTGTGGACACTCTATAAGTAGATTGGTGAAACGATTCCAAGCCTCTGAAAATGATTCATGAGGATTCTGTCGAAAGAAATGAATCTTGGAAAGCATTTCGTCGGTCTTTAGTGGTGGGTACAAGTGTTCCATAAACAGTTGAACAAGTTTAGCCCACGAGTCCACAAAATTAGGCGCTTGGGTAGTTAACCAAGACGCCGCCTTATCGGCTAAGGTGAAAGGAAACACCCTTAGTTTAATTTGTTCAACACCAATCGTAGGATGGTGGAATATAGTAAGGACTTGGTCAATCCTACGCATGTGCTGATAAGGTTTTTCATGGTCTAACCCATGAAAAACGGGTAACAAATTAAATATATTTGGGGGGATTCGGAAATCCCCCACTGGGTCTGATAGAACGATGCAAGATTTAGGGCTATTGTTCAAGGCTTTGTAAAAGTCCGAGAGAGGAGACTCTCTTTCTTCAGCCATTATTTTAGGTGTGGTGTGTGGTGTGCTAGCTAGAGGTGTAGTGAGTGGTATACTAAAAGGCGTGTTTGTTGACGTTGTCGATTAATTACTTTAGGTGTTTTTCTTTGGCCTGACCTTAATCTCATGCAAGGCTAAGACCAATCTTAACGAAACACAACAACACTCCAAATAATCCTGATATGTTAGTATGAACCTCTAACAGAAGATGCGAGGTGTGGAAGAAAAGAGTACTTGAAAGCCTCCTTGCTTCGCTTATGAATAGCGTCTTGTTTACGCGTGCTCAGTGTATATAACAAGTTAGAACACTGAAAACCTTGAAAGAAATGGAAGTTTGAAACAAACTTGTGTAAATCGGGCAGTTTTAGCAGAGGGCGCGGTCGCGCTCAGAATAGGCCTAGGTAGGGCGCAGATCGCACTCAGGTCAAGCTGGAGTTCCAGGCGTTTGGGTGCAGGTGGTGCTCGTGTTTAGCCTTGGTAGGGCGCAGGTCGCGCTCAGCTAAAAAAAATAGAGTCCAGGCGTTTGGGCGCAGGTGGCGCTCGAGGTTAGCCTTGGTAAGGCGCAGGTCGCGCTTAGCCAAAAAGTGGAGTTCCAGGCGTTTGGGCGTAGGTGGCGCTCCAATTTGGCTTGCCCAGGGCGCGGGTCACGCTCCTTGCGAGGAAAATTGCAGTGTTGAAACGGACAACCACAGTGAGAATCAAACAAGGGTGGGTGGGTTATGGGACTTTGGAAAACTATCAATTCTAAAGAAAACAATACTAAAGGGAACTAAGATGGCAGCGGCGCCATTTGATAAAGGTAAAAATTGAATAGTTTTACCTACGTAATAAAGCGATGAAATTCACAACGTAAGTAAAACTAAACTTATTAAGATGTTAGTCTATCAAAGATTTCTACTATCGAATCTATCGAAATATCGATTCAACTTTTCTATAATTGGTGGTCTATCCAAAGTCAATGAGAGATTTACGAAGGGAATTTATACTACGATGCAAATTCAAATAACAAGATATTAACTAAAGTGATTCAACTACGAAATGATATGGAATACTAAAAGTTTGAATCTAGAATAAGAATTAGGGGGGAATTGAATCCACCTTGAATCCAACTTAAGAACTAGCATAGATTGTTGTAATCCAATTCTTACGTTCTTACGGTAAGAATTGGTCGTTCTAATCCCTAATTATACATGGCATCTCTACCAATTCATAACTAGTATGTGAGGAAGTCCACCCATTCTCATGGCGAATCAACTCCCTTCTAAAGTGGAATAGACTCTTACAACGATTCTACACTGCACAATTAAGTTTTCATCAAGGCTTCATCAAACCCCTCTAATGGAGGTTTAGCCTTGATTCATCAAACTATCATTTCCCTGTGAGATTGAATACGACATAATATAAAGATTATAATTTTATTAAATTGAACTAAACAATAATTCAAATCTAAATGAATAACTAAGAAATGAATAACAAACAAGAATTGAAATTAGATCTAAGCAATTTTAAATAACAAAAATCGAATTTATCAAGAACTAACTATTTTATTTATCTAATGAATGAATAACAATGATTCAAATAACTAATCTAAAACAACGTAGGAAAAACTAATTAATTAACTAATTAAAATTCTCAAAACTAGATCTAGAAGCTATCTCTAATGGCTACTTTCTATCCTAAGATAATTTTTCTTAAGAGCTAAGTCTTGTCTTTTTTAAAGGAGGAGACCAGATCCACATTTTCGTGCATGGGCTGGGGACCCATGTTTTGGGCCAGAAAATCGAGCCCAAAGCCCAATTTCTTCAGTCCACAGAGCCCTTTTCAGCTAGCTTTGACTTTAGTAGACTTTCCATCCACTTCTACTCCTTTGATTAGGTCAAGACTTAGACCATTGGAAATCTCTTTCTGAGCCGGTCGTTTTGACATAAGGTAGGCCCAATTCCGAGGCCTGAGTCCAAAAATATGGTCTTCGGAAGTTCTGCTGACTTGTGCATTGTTTCTGCCTGCGTTGACTTTTCAGCTTTTGACCGGGCTTTACAAAGACTTTGTCTCATTGAATCTTGGCCTTTAATCACAGAACTTCTTAGCAACCAACCTTTGCTCCTTTATCTCGCCAAAGTGGCACATTTCTGCACATAATTGACTTCAATGCCTGGAATACATAAAAACACGTAATCAGCATTAACTCTTATTTATTACTCGCATAATTGGTCTAAAAGTATGATTGTTAAGGGGTTAAAACTACAGTTTTGGGCTCTTATCAATAGGGTTGAGACTCATGCGGGGTGGGAGGAGGATGTCCTGAACAGACGTCAGGAAGCAAAGAAGACTAATCGGACTGCTCCTGTGGCCCCTCGAGAAGGGAACGGGAATTTTTCCCCTCAAAAACCAAAGAGAGACCATCATTGTGGTCGTCAAAGGGATGAATCCCCATTAAAGGGACGAATGCCCAAAGGGTAATACCAAAATGTAGCCAGTAGTGTAGATGGAAAACCACAAAAGAAGACACGTATGGAAGGGGCTGAAGAAGCTCTTCCCTCGATGGACAGAAACTTTGCCCTTTTGAACAAAATGTAAGATGAGGTTCTGGACTCGATCAAGAATCAGAGTTATCTCAAATGTCCAGCTCCGCTTAAGCCAGGCTCCCTTGGTACCAGAGACCAGAGGACCTACTGCAAGTTCCATAAGAGTAAGGGTCACAGTACCAGAGCCTGCAGGACCCTAAAAAATGAACTACATGATCTAATTGAAAGGGGGTATTTGGAACAGTTTGTAGCACACAAACAAGCGAACACAGTACAACCCGAGGAGATCAACACGTCAGTTCAGGATCCCCCAGGTACTGGACCACTTAATGGTCGACTCCAGATAAACATGATTTCTGGAAAGGCAAGCAAACGAAGTGGGCAGGTCACTGAAAAGGGTGCGCGATATCAAATGCACATTGCCAAGTAAATGAGGATCATGAATAGCGAACTGATTACAGGTGCTTAGGTCAATGTGGTACCCCACAAAGATCCACTCATCCTCTTCACTGAGGCTGACTATTTTAGCATCCAGAGCCCACATGAGGATGCACTTGTTCTGACACTCCCTTTTGGAGATTATGATTTGCATCGCATACTGGTTGATCCAGGAAGTTCAGCAGATGTGCTATACTACGACGCATTAAAAAAACTTCAGATTCCTGATTCTGAGATGGTCGCCACCAGCTCTAACCTATATGGATGCAGCGGGGACAAAGCTCTAACAGTTGGGGAGATCCAACTACCCATAACTACTGGTCCGGTAACTCTCATCATAAATTTTGTTGTGGTAAAAGCTAACACACCTTATCACATGATCTTGGGCAGGACCTGGCTGAACAGACTTTGCACTGTTCCTAACACCTATCACCAACGTCTAAAGTTCCCGTATAACGGGAAAATTGAGACAATCAGAGGAGATCAGGTAGCTGCCAAAGCATGCTATGCTCTGGCGACAAAGTAGTCCCCACTCTCTTTTGAACCAATGTAGGTGGGGTAACCCGCCAAATAGCAATTACAGTTGGATCCTCCTCTTTCGGACCTGGTCCCAAGAGAGAGGGAGGATCCCCCCTCACTGGAGCCGTTAGAGGAAGTGAAAATTGTGGGAGGCAGCTTACCAAAAACCACTTTCATTGGCACCTTATTGAGTTCTGAAGAGCGTCAAACACTAATACACTTCCTTCAAGAACAAAAAAAACGTGTTTGCTTGGTCATTCGAAGAAATGCCAGGAATTGACCCGCATGTGGTATTCCACCAGCTCAATGTCTGCAGTGATGCAGTAGTAGTCAAGCAGAAACCGAGAAAGATAGGTGCTGACAGATCCATAGCGGTAAAAGTCGAAGTTGAAAAGCTAAAGGCAGCTAATTTTGTTAGAGAAATCAATTTCAATTCCCTACCTGGATTTCTAATATTGTCCCAGTACGTAAGAAGAATGGGTCATGGAGAATCTGTATCGACTTCACGGATTTGAACCGCGCGTGTCCAAAAGACAATTACCCTCTACTACTGATTGGCAAATTAGTAGATGTGACGCCTGGACATGAACTGTTGTCTTCACAGATGGGTCATCTGGCTACAACCAGATCCCATTGCATGAGGAAGACCACAAGCATGCAAGTTTCACAACCGAGGATGGCTTGTACTGTTATCAGGTCATGCCGTTCGGACTGAAAAATGCGCAAGCCACGTACCAATGTTTGGTAAACAAAATGTTTGAATGATTGATAGGCGATATTATGGAGGTGTATGTAGACAATCTCTTGATCAAGAGCCTGAGATAGGGAGATCATCTCTCCTACTTGAAATGTGCATTTGACATTCTCCGAGATTATCGCATGAAACTCAGCCCTGCGAAATGTGCTTTCGCTTTCTCGTCAGGGAAATTTTTAGGGTATCTGGTTACTAAGCATGGAATCGAGGAAAACCCAGATTAGATCCAGGCGCTCATAGAAATGCCTTCACCTAAAAATATGAAAGAGGTTCAAAAAGTTACAGGTAGGTTAGCAACTCTGAACAGGTTCATCTCCATGAGTTCAGATAAGTGCAAACCTCTGTTTCAGTTACTGCAAAAGAATACCTCATTTGCATGGACGGAAAAATGCCAAAAAGCATTCGATCAGCTCAAAATGTACCTAGGGGCACCACCAATCCTTTCCAAACCAGTTGAGGGAAAAGTTTTGGGTCTTTATCTTTGTTCATCTGATTACGTTATCAGTTTTGTGTTGATACGTGTGGATGAAAAGAATGTTGAAAAACCTGTCTATTTCTTGAGCCGAACGTTCCTACCAGCAGAAACAAGATATCCTAAACTCGAAAGAGTCGCTTTAGCCCTTGTTTTTGCAACAGAGAAATTACGACCGTACTTCCAGTCCCACACTATCAGGGTAATCACAGAATACCAGTTACAATCAATTCTGGAAAGGCCGAATAGGTCAAGGAGGTTAGCTAAATGGTCTGTGCAACTATCAAAGTATGATATTATCTACGTCCCCTGAATCTTAGAGAAAGATCAGGCATTAGCAGAATTCTTGGGAGATTTCCCAATGAGCTACATTGGGTACAACTCAATAACCCCCAGGTCAGATGACGACATCCTGCCTGAATCTCCGAACACCCGTCCAGACCCATGGGAGTCAAGCTCTGAATGGCGACTGTTTGTGGATAGGTCTTCAAATGACAGAGGCGTAGGAGTGGGAGCTGTGTTAGTTACTCCTGACAACATGCGACTGGAGAAATCCATTCGGTTAGGTTGGAAAGCCTCTAATAATGAGGAAGAGTATGAAGCGACACTTGCTGGCCTCACAATGGCTCTCGACCTAGGCCTAACACACCTCACAGTTTTTAGTGACTCACAGTTGGTTGTGTTTCAAGTTGATGGAGGATATGAGGCCAGGGATGAACGAATGGCAAAGTACCTGGAACTAGTAAGGGATTTTCAGGGCAAGTTTGAGAATGTTTAGTTTTATCAGCTGCCTCAATCAGAAAATCGATACGCAGATGCTTTGGCATATGTCGCCTCAATGATGGCCAAAATCGAGTCTCGCTCCGTCCCTATAGAGTTCCAAGACAAACCTAGTATCCACGCACTCACGGTTATAATGGTTTTGTTATTCCAACCACCACACCAAAATAGATGGATCTATACAAGACTTACCTCAAAGATGGAACACTCTTGGAGGATAAGAACACAGCAATGCATCTGCTTGCAAAGGTACCAAGATTCACCCTCATTGAAGATGATCTCTACAAGAAGTCTTTTTTGGGACCTCATCTCCGATGTCTCTCCCCAGACCTCGTTGAACAGGTCATGCGAGAGGCTCATGAAGGAATTTGTGGCAACCACGTTGGGGGCAGAACATTAGCTCTCAAGATCCTAAGGCAAGGATACTTTTGGCCTTATATGCAAAAAAATGCACAAGTTTTTACCCGCAAATGTGAAAAGTATCAATGATATGCTCCACTTATCCATGCTCCAGCAATAGAGCTGCACCCATTGGCCAGCCCATGGCCATTTGCACAGTGGGAAACTAATATTGTGGGACCCTTGCCACCCGCTCCTGGTAATGCCAGATTCTTACTGGTCGCGACGGATTACTTCACCAAGTGGATAGAAGCAATTCCCCTTGTCTTCATTTGGGAACAGAACGTTAGAAAGTTCATTTGGAATAACATTGTCTGCAGGTTTAACATACCCAAAGTTATCATCTCAGATAATGGGCAACTATTCGTTGGAGGATTGGTCGCTGAACTCTATGAGGAGTTTCATATTACCCATCTATTCTCAACTCCAAGGTATCCACAAGGCAATGGTCAGGCTGAAGCCTCTAATAGGGTTATTTTGGATAACATGAAGCATAAATTAGATGACATAAAAGGTTTATGGGTTGAGGAACTACCTAAGGTCCTATGGGCATACCAAACTACACCCAGACGATCAACTGGTGAGTCCCCATTTTCACTGACATACGGAACTGAAGCCATCATACCTCCCAAACTGGTAGCTCCCACTCAGAAGTCCGACGTTGTGCACACCTTAGACAATGAGGAGTTATTATGTAGAGAAATGAATCTCTTAGATGAAAAGCGAGAAGGTGTCGCACTGCGCTTGGCTGCCAACTAGTAGATTCTGAAAAGATCATACGACAAGAGAGTCCGAATTTGATCTTTCAAATCTAGCAATCTGGTTTTGCGCGAGATCCCAGAGCCCAATGGCAAGCTTGGACCCAACTGGGAAGGACCATACATCATCGACAAGGTTGGCCGAACTGGTTTTTACTACCTACGTACTGTTGAAGGGGACGTTCTTGTCAAACTATGGAACGCACAGCACCTTCGCAAGTACTATCAGTAAATTGTTATTCCATGCCTCTTTATGCATTGTTTACTCTCTCCAGTCATCAATAAAGTTCCTCACCTTGCAATCGAATTTATTCCTTGCGTCAGTTCTTTATTTATTATCCATAGTGGACTAAGCCTTTAGGGAATTAGCTTCTCACTATCTATTCAAGAATATTGTATGCCAATTTGCTTTAGAACCAGTGATACTGAGTTTGGGGAAGTTAAACTGTATGCCAGTTCCTTTCTCATCCCCATGCAAATTTGAATCAGACGCGCTTCTTTCTTTGATCGCGGATTATCCTCAATGGGTTAAGCCTTTAGGGAATCTAACCACACTAATTGTTTAGTAAACTATATGCCAGTTTGACTTGGAACAAGAGATAGTGTTCTTGAGAGCCTGAATTGTATGCCAGTTCCTGGAGCTCTCATAACATAAAAAATGGAGGTTGCTGGGAAGATCTGGGTTGGATCCAGATCCTAGCATGCAATCATTGGCCTGGAACTATATCAGCATGATAGCGCTGAGGAAGATGATAAAATTAAAAATGATAGTTTTACCTACGAACAAGCGATGAAACTCAAACGTAAGTAAAACTAGAACTATTTTTCTGTTCTAAAGTATCAAAGTTTTCTACTCTCGTTATATATAGTTGGAGTAGAGAATTTGTTCCACTCTTAGTTTGTTTAAGTGTAATGTTTTCTAGTTCGTGTAAGCTAACAAAGTCGTTAGAGTAATGGAATTGAACTTAACTACGATGGTAATTCAAATAATCAAGATGCGATAAATGAAATACAGCAATTCAATACTAAATTGACAATATGTGGAGGAATTAGGGGAATTTGATTCCACCTTGATTCCACCTTGATTCAACTCAATTAACTAACGAAGAAATGTCGTAATCCGAATTGCAATGCTTTCACATAACAATTGGGTGTTTCTAATCCCTAATTGTTCATGGTAATCTCTACCAACTAACAACTAGCATGTGAAGCAATCAAACCCATTCTCATGGTGAAGTAATTACTTTCTAGAATGGAATAGAATATTACGAACTATTCTACACTAACAACAATCAAGTTTCATCAAGGCTTCTTCAAACTCCTCAAATGGAGGTTTTAGCCTTGAATCATTATACTATCATTTCTAAAACAAGAACAAATAGAACAACTCATTATTGAATAAATGATTAAACTTATAAATCTAATTAAACAATAGTCTAAGATTCAGAATGAATTTAAAACTAAGATTATGAATAACTAATTATCAATTTAAGACAAACTAAGTGAAATGAACTAAGTAATGGATTCCAAAAACTAAAATTACTGTTCTAACTAATTTATTGATAATTCACTAGATAAACAATAAGTTATTGGTTCTACAAACTAATTTCTTGTTCTAAAAACTAAATCTATGAAAAACAACTAGATAAAAAAACTAACTATTGGATTCTTGACTAAGTAAAAACCAAGTAGCTTAAGAGCTAAGTCTTTGGGCCAGAAAATCGAGCCCAAAACCTCACTACTTCAGTCCACGAAGGAGTTTTCAACTGGAAATGACTTCCATAACCTTTTCATCCACTTTTTCTCCTCTTATTGGGTCAATTCTTGGACCATTAGAAAGCTTTTTCCGAGCCGGTCGTTTTGACGTAAGGTAAGCCCAATTCCGAGGTCTGAGTCTAAAGTAAATAGTATGTAAGCTACAAAGCTCAATATTTTATGGATCCATATAATAATTGTTTCGAAATAATTGTTTTATCACGAACTGAATAGCTAAGTCTTTACTTAGCCTGATGAGAAGGGGTAGAATCAAACTTCGGTTCAGCATCAGTACTTGCTGTTACACCATCATCAAGAACTCTGGGACCACTATCAAGAACTAATTGTGTGGTAGGACTGGCTATAACGGTTGAAGGTTGAATAGAATACTCACCTAAAACTGGCACTGGCAAAAAAGGAAGTTGAACGGGAGGCATGTCATCATCGGTGTTTTCTTCAGAAGAAGAGGAGGCATCAGGCATAAGTTCATTCTGAATTGCGAGATACTGGTGTTCATATCAGGAAATAAGATGAAAGGGTTGGTCACCCACCCCTGATCATCCAACTGAGAAACATACCCAGTAGCCTCAATAGCCTCCTCAAACTTAACTTGTTTGGTTGCATTGAAGGACTCTTCAGAAACATTAAGTACTCTCAAAGCAAAACGAATGGCATTTTCAACTAACCTTTTTTTCACCTCCTCTACCACTTTGGAGTAGAACTCAGAGGTCTCTGCCAAGAGATCACCAGCCTTCTTCTCAGTGCGTAGACGTTTCTCTTAGAGAGCCCTCTCATAACCTGACATGACTTCATTTGCATGGGTAATGGCTTGGCCAAGGGTCCTCATCTTGGCATTCCTACAGTGAAGTTCTCCTTGAAATTGGTCATGCTTGGCTTGCATGGAGGTGAAGTGGGAGTGCAGTTCCAAGAACATCACTTTCCAGGAGGCAGCATCAACATCTCCTTTTTGGGCTTTGTCTAGAGAGTTGCGGAGGTTGGAGATAGTATCTCTCATGTTCTTGAAGCCAGTATCAGATTTCTTCTCTTTTGCCAAAAGCTGGTCCACCTGGATCTGCAGCTCCTCAGCTCTTTTCTCAACAACCTCTTTCGCCCAGATCAGCTCACTGGTAGCCATGACATTAGTGGATGTATCGGTAGAAGCCGCAAAGATGGGTTCTTTCATGGCCAAAAAGTTATTCACTAACTGGAAAAGAATATAGAATGTGTAAGTAATATAATGAGAGAAACAGAACATTGAACAGAGAAGAAAGTCTTACCTTGGCAAGATGAACAGTAGATCGGTGAAAGGACATATCCAGGCTCCCACCATATTGGCTTCAGCTTTGTCAACAGGAAGTTGCGCAACTTCTAGAACTCCAAGCGCGATGTCAACATCATTAACATAGTGTTTGTTGGTAACAGGAAGTTCATCAGTTCGGCCCTAACGCCTCATCTCCACGATCATCTCCTTTTCAAGAGAATATGGAGATTGTGGTGAGAAGGGGATGGTATCACTCACCTTCCTCCTATCGCCAAATTAAGGAGGAGGGAGAGCAACAATTACAACAGTTGTCTTGGCAATGCCCTTCCCCTTTCGGTTATCAGGGAGAGAAGGGTCAATAGTCAAAGGTACATAGTCACCACCTATTTAGAACCTATAGGAGGATCTTGAACTGGTGGGGGTACAACTACTTTCTCAAAAGACTTACCAGAGGAGGGCATACTCACAGAAACCTTGAAAAATGTTTCTTCATTCACAGTCAGAGGGCGAAATTTCATTTTCTTACCAGATGGGGCAACATCAGAAGTAGGATCAACTCTCTTCAGTCTTGAACGGTTGGACGCATGTACTTCCCTTTTAAAATTACTAGCCGCCAGCTCATACGAGGCGCTTTAGTATTCTCCCACCCGCTGATCACACAATCATCATCGACCACGTGCTCTCGAATCGAGCCCGACGTCGCAACATCACCGGAGGTTGCCACAGAACTCTTCTCCTTGTAGTTTCCTCTACTTCTAATGTTCAAAGAGGATTCATCCTGAACTGGAGGAGGAAGAAGTCCAGTCTCTCTCTCTCTCTCTCTCTCTCTCTCTCTCTCTCTCTCTCTCTCTCTCTCAGTAATTGAGTAACATAATACCTAACACTTGAGTACACCTGGAGGCTCTTTGAATCATATATCTTAACATGATTTAAAAAAATCAATAACTCAATGCATCGACGCCTCACAATCTTTAGTTATACTAAACTTTTGATTAATTTTACAAATACCCATTTCACTAAACCAGTTTTTAACAAAAATGGGGTGTCTTTATTTCGATGTATGTCGAATATAGCACTGCAAAGGAGAGTTAATGTTGTTACTGACCCAGATGATGTATCCACCTTAATAAGAGAAGACGGTGTAGCGATATGTTCAACAATGTGGATTGACAATTTTTGTGAACATGATAAGACTGTAAGTAATTTAATTGACTATTTACGTCATTTTGAATTGTGGGTATTAGCTTATCAGAAAGTTAGTGCTGATGAGATTGTTACATTTATGCCAAAAAGTGCGATACAGAAGTCTGCGTTGGAAGATTTGTTGGCGCTTAGGAATGCGGTTTTGGATAATAGGTTTAAGTGGGGTTCTAGGTTGGATTTTTTTGTTAGGTCGCCCAAGGATAAAATGGATCTTCAATGGTTGTCAAAAAGGAAAATTGGAGCTATTTTGATGACTACTCAGCCTGTGGCATTTCAAGATAGGGTTGTTCAGGAAGTTTTGTTGATGATGTTGGAGCCGATTTATGAGGCACAGTTTTCGCATAAGTCTTATACGTTTAGGCCTGGGAGGAATGTGCATACTGTGTTGAGGGTTATTAGGAGAAACTTTGCAGGTTATTTGTTGATAAGCACCCAAAACTGTAATATTAAACCCCATTGAGACATATAAATTTGGCTAATTATGTGTTTAATAATCATGAAATAAGTATATTTTCGTACTTTTGCAGGTCTTTGCAGTAAACATGAAAATATTGGTTAAACCTGCGTTAAAGCACGGGGAATGATGTATATATGAATTCTTCCAAATCAGCCAAGTGAAGCTAAACAAAGACGGATCAAAGCCGGGGACTCAAACATGATAGAATCAAGTCTGAATGGGGCTATGTAAAGGAAAGCGTAAACTTTCAGAGCTCATACCTCGTTAACCTGGACTCCAATTTCGGCAAGTAAGCTGCCCAAATGATCAACACGACTAGCTCTACCTTAGGCCAGAAATTGCAGAAATCGACGTCTGGACCCACCAATGGACATAGCACATGGACCCACAAGAAGAGATGAGTCATCAATCATGGAGCATGTCAAGATAAAAGTGCCAAATTATTAGTGTAAAATTGACACCTTGCATGTAATTAATAAGATTAGGTGTTAATAGTGAAAAAAAAGCAAGGTGTCACTTTGTTTTAATGTGGTGGATAAAGTGAATTAAATGTGTGTGTGTGTTTTCACGTGGGATGAGGGGGAGAATTCTAGAAAGGAAGAAAAAAACAAAACAAGGGGGGATGCATTCCATTTACTCCCTTGACTTCTTTTCCTTTATCATGCATTATTTTTTTTAGTTCGTTAGTAGGTTTTAGTTTTAGTTTTAGTTTGGAGTTTTTATGAAAAAGCTTGTAATAGTTTTAATGGTAGAAACTTTTGTGTTCTTGTTCTAAATAAAATCTAAACTTCTTAATGCAAATGAGTTCTTTTATTATTATTCTTCTTCTTCTTTCTCATTTACATTTCTATTTTGCATCTTTCATTTTTATCCCTATGATCATGAGCTAAAACCTTCCCTTTATGGGGGGTTAATGATGCTCATGTGAGGGATAACCTTTGTGATGTGATTTTAGTAAGTTGTTTAGGAAGAACAACTAGACATACATCCTATTCCAAAATGGTAGTTGGTGTAGAGTCTAGTTAGGAATCAAGGTGATGATCTTAGAGATAAGTCATTGCTTTGGTTCTACATGCTAGCAATATGATCTTAGAGATGAGTTATAGTGTTAGGGATCAAGTTAATCTTTATTAGGACTTGTCTATGAGTTCTAGGAAGGTTAAGATGCAAGAACCTAAAATCATACAAAAGAGGCTTCACATGAGGAGAACTAACTCTCCACACCTATCTAGAAGTAAATTTTTATCTTTGTTTTAGTTGCATGCTTACGTAACTTAAAGTTTTTATTTTTTGCATTAAAAGAAACCAAGTAGTTAGTATCAATTCAACTATAGCTTAAACTTACTTACTAGTTTCCTAAAAGAGCAAAAACAAGTTGTAACTTGTCTTAGACTTAGGATGGTTTGAAATCCTTACTCAAAGCTATACACACGAATATCGTGAGTAAGGAAAAATTTTGTATTCGCACTTTTTCAAATTAGAGAATCAAATCTTTAACTTACGCAAAAGGTGAACATCATTTGGGGTATGTGAAAGGAGATTTGAGTACTGTATTGGATGGGATGAATGTGGGGATGGTGATTAATGCGTTAATGAGGGACGTTAGAGATAAGAAAGTTATTGATTTGATAAAATCTGCGCTTGTAACTCCGGTGATTACTAGTTGTCCTGATGTTGGTGTGAAGAAAAACACGAAGAGGAAGTATCAGACGAAGAAGGTGCTAGCAGATGATGAACCAAAGCCCGATCCTTATTGGTTGCAAACCTTTTTTGGGTTTGCTCCAAAGGAGGCTGATAAGCTTCCTTCGTGGGGACACTTAGGGGTTCTTAGTCCCCTCCTAACGAATATCTGTCTTGATGAATTGGATCGGTGGATGGAGGGTAAGATTAAGGAGTTTTATAAACCATCAAAGAGTGATGTTATTTGGAACAGTCCAGAGGGAGGAGAAGGACAAGGCAATACATCGTGGCCAGAATTTGTTCCCACAAGCGGGCCTGACAAGACTCGGAAAATGGACTATATCTGTTATGGGGGTCACATTTTGATTGTGGTTAGGGGGCCTCGGGCATATGTGGCTACACTGAGAAAGCAACTGATTGAGTTTTGTGATCAAAAGTATCTCCTCAAGCTTGACAATGAGAGCCTCCCAATTGAACATATAACGAAAGGTATAATGTTTCTTGACCATGTGCTATGCCGTCGGGTTGTGTATCCAACTCTCAGATACACTGCCACGGGTGGGAAGATCATAAGTGAAAAAGGTGTGGGTACTCTTTCATCAGTAACATCAAGCTTAAAGCAATGCATCAGGCAGTTTTTGAAGTTGGAATTTCTCAAGGGGGATCGTGATCCAGATCCACAGCCCTGTTTTAGAATGTTCCATGCCACACAAGCACACACAAATGCTCAAATGAATAAGTTTTTGGGAACCATGGTTGAGTGGTATAGATATGCAGATAATCGAAGGAAGGTTGTGAATTTCTGCTCTTACATTATGAGGGGTTCACTGGCAAAGCTTTATGCTGCAAAATACAAACTCCGTTCACGAGCAAAAGTTTACAAGATCGCATCACGAAATCTCAGCCGTCCTTTATTGTGAAAGAAGGGGCAGTCTTCGGAGTACCACAATCTGCTGAGGATGGGTCTCGTGGACTCCATTGATGGGCTACAATATACTCGAATGTCTCTTGTTCTTGATACCGACTACACACCTTTCCCAAGTGGTTGGAGGCCTGAGCACGAGAAAGTTTTAATGGAGTATATCCGGCTCAAGGATCCAAAGACTCTTGAAGAGCAAAGGAGCTAAGTCTCAAAGTAGCTTGCCTATCAAGTATGGAATTGATGGAATTGACGGAAGTTCCCGTTTATTGTTTGGCTGATAGTCTAATATCAAATCTACTAGACAAGTTATCCATGGTAATTATTACACCTAAACATGTGTATTAATTAATTCACTAGTTAGTTAACTGATTGTCTGGTTACATTTTGTTTTGGAATTTTGGTTTTGGTTTTGGTTTTGATTGCTATATTGTAGACTTCTTATCATTGGAGGTAATGCATGGAGAAGGTGATCTTCTCGCACACCTGGTGATTGTAGGGTACAAGGTGTCGTATCAGCAGGTACATAATGTCTTCTCTTATTATTCTTTATGTCGGGTTTTGTCTTGATATATCTTTGTAGGTTCTCGAGCTTAGGGCCATCGTTCTTTGTAATGTTGCAAATGTTCCTTTTCAATAATCACTCATGAAACTATTGCTTCGATTTTGCAGTGTCCTGTCCTTGATTATGACTATAAAGTGAAAGATTTGTTTGATGATCTTCAAAATGGAGTGAGGCTTTGTAGAGCCATTCAACTCTTGAAATGTGACACTTCAATGTTGACGGTTGGTTAATTTTATATTCAGGGTTCATTTCTCTTCTTACAGATTTTCAAATTAATTTACCACTTAGTGACTTGAACTTCATCCTATGGTATGCTATGGACAGAAAATGGTGGTTCCTTCAGATACCCACAAAAATGATTTGGTGAATTGTGGTGTTGCCTTACAGTATCTTAAGCAAGCTGGAGTGCCATTATTTGATGAAGATTATTTGATGAAGATGGTGCAACAATTGTAGTAGAAGATGTTGCTACTGGATAGAAAGAACTTATACTGTCCTTGCTATGGAATATTTTTGTTCACTTACAGGTTTGCTTCTCTTTAGCCATTTTTCCAATTATAACATTCTAAAATTCCAAAGTCCTTTTTATCTTGTGGTGGTCCAATGTATCATTGCATTTACTTGAGTTGATATTATGGTTGCCACTGAATCACTAAATGAGTTGACATTTTAAAACATTATTTTGCTTGTGCTTGCTTAATTGTTTTTTTTTAACAGAAACAATGTAAAAATTCTCAAACGGATAACACGTTGGTTATTTATTTATTTGATTGAAGTAGATTCGTGCCATAATTGCTGCTTTTTTATTGGTGTTTTCATGTGTTTAAATTTATCCTCATATTCTGGTGCTACAGCGTCCTCTTCTAGTCGACAAAACATTGTTGTTTGAGGAAATATGTAAACTTAATGGAGTCGATACGGTATTTCCTATGCTATGCACTACTCCAATAGTTACTCCATCTACTTTCTTCTATTATCTCATTGATCTTCTTTGACATATAGGATTATATGAAAATTGATGGTCTCAACCTTTTGGAGATGATTTTACAGTGGATCCAGGTATTCTATTGTACAATCTGTAAAATGTTTGCTTCTTAAAATTTTTTCTATGGAGATAACGAAAGATATGGACTAGTTATGCCAATGACTCATAACATGTCATTTATAATGCATATTTCTATCTTTTTTGTCCTGCATTGAGGCATACATGAACGTCACAGAATTCCTACTTTGATCGCACATGCAATTTGTCAAAGATACAGTATCAAGATTGTTAATTTTGCGTCTTTGATGGATGGCAAGGCAATGTGGTGCTTGATAGACTATTACTTCCGCCATGAACTTCCTTGTTCTTCTTTTTGTAAGGTATACTGTTTATGTCAACGTCCATTATCCTTTGCTCATCATATGTCGTTTACCAAAGGCTCATGTTACAGGCTGTGAAGATCCAAATTTTTGGTCTACTGATCGATTGTTCAGATGCAGTACACAACTTAATTTTGTCCCAAAAGCTTATAACAATGTTGGGAAGTTTTCCTAAGGCAAGTGCTTATAATGTTTGTAAGTAGGATAAGTGTACAGCACTTTGAACTTCATGCTAATGTGCATATGCATCTATCAGGTTCTGCAAACTAATGACATACTTGAACATAAAGGTGCCCGTAATGAACGAATTGTGGTAGTTTTGTTGGTATTCCTCTTGTACCAACTGATTGGTCGAAAAAATGTGGTAATGCCTGAAACTTTTGCAATGAGGTGATTGAAATTTTTCTAAGTTACATCGACAAGCCATATTTTGAAAATAATCCGCGTCGGATACGTATTGGACACATATTGTATTGTATGTCATATACCTCAATATTTGAAAATTCTACAATACAATACACATATTGTATTGTATGTCATATTGTATTGTATTGTGAAATGGGTTTATATGAATTCTACAATAACATGTATGACATAAGATTAAAACCAAAACTACTTCGTTCACTAACAAAAGACAATCTTCCAGATGAAAAGCAACTCTTTCCTAATCTTTTAACACTTTCCAACATTGTGGAAACAATTAAAACACATGCTCTTTTATCTGAAATTATTGGAAGTGATAATAATAATAATGATTCAGTTGATGACAAGTTTTTTGATAAATGGAAATCTGCTGTTGATTCTTGGGTTGAAAAATTACTTTTACTCATTTCCAGTAAAATGGTTTGTGTTGATGCTGAGTGTGTTTAGTTAATATTGGGTATTTGTTTGTGATTTTTAATCAGATAAATGTTGGGCTGGGATATATTTATTAGGTGTGACATGTCAAGAATGTAGTACGGGTCGGTTTTTTGATTCGTATTTTGTTTGGTTTCAGAAGCTTCTTCCGTTAATTCAGGTTTGTTTTGTAAATCTCCATTTTGTAATTAAGTTCGTTTTAGCTAATATATGAACACATTCAATGCACTGTAAAACTTGAATCAATGTTGTACTATGCTTAAATAGGTTTTACTAAGGTTTGTTTCTTTTTGACATAATTACATGCTCAATGTGGAGTGATGAGGTTTATATTCTAGAGGGTTTTTCCTGGTCAAGTGGCATTGAAAACTGAGTGGAATTGAAGGTTATTGTTAAGTAAGACTATTGCTAGCATTGGCAAGGCATATTTTAAAGTATTCTATGCAGTTCCTGTGAGATGCGAATGTTAAAATAGTTGCGACTTATGCTCCAACTCTGACATCGATTCGTGCCCAAGTTTTATTGGGTGTGCAAAGTTTTGAAAGTCTTTGAGCTAATATGTATTGGAGCTGAGGGGTAGCAATGTGCACGATCCTTGAAAAGTTCATTTGTTTAGGAACAGGAGGGTGAGGGCGCAGGCGCGCTCTCAAGTAGAAACAAGAGGGTGAATTTTTGGATTCTCAACTCGTATGCACTAAAATAGTAGCACTTAAGTTTATAAGTAATGTGTATCGATACCTATCCTACTGAGTTTAATTACATGATCTCAAAACTACATGAACAATAGATGGTCATAAAATTGCATCGTTTTGCGTTAATTATCTTTTAGTGCTTTTCATGGTCTCTTATTCGATCAGGTTAAGTGATATGTATCGACATGCTCACATTTAATGTGCATGAACTTCTTTTTGTAATTACTAAGATGTTAGCTGTGAAGTCTTATACCATCCTATTACCTTCTTTTGAATTAGATATTATGTTTAATAGTATTTTGCAGTCAAAGTTGTTGGTTCATTTTGTTATGTCTTAACAATTAGAAAAAGTTGCCGCTATAATCATGTATATATTTCATTCTTATGTTTTCTGTTTTGAACAACAACCATCAGATTCTCAATTTGTGAAGGTCGCTTCTTGTGCTTCCTTATCGGATATGTTCACTAGGTCTGGTAGTCATTTCTCATATAATAGATATATTTTTTTTTTAAATCAGATTTACCATCCTTGTATTTATAGCTGCCAGTTCTATAGTCTTTATTGATGTCAATGTATCACTGCTTGTGAAGTATGTATGAAGACCTTTGGAGGTGTAACATAGGCTTTGTATGTTACTGAGGTGTAAAATCATCAAACATCAGTGAAGCTAGCTACTTGCCATTTGAGCAAATTCTCAACTTGTAGATTCTCATTCAAGCCAATATACTATATGATCTTAATGGGTTAAATGTGGTCTTGATGATTATTTAGTCTTTGTAATTCATAAATTATTCAAATTCTAAGATCTCTTACTTTTCTGCACACTTTACCTCAGGTTGAGTGGAACTCTAAGTGTAAAAAAGGATGGGGCATATCTTGCTGCGAAACTTGTTCAACCAGTTCTAAATCTACTAACCGAGGATAGCTCAGTGTCTGTATGGGTGAGTAGTATATGTTAAGTTCCCCAAGAAGCTGTCCTGTCTAACGGTCCAGACTGCTTAATGCCTTAACTGATGTTGTTGGCATGATAATCTTGGTATTTCTTTTTGTTGAAAATACATCTTTAATACAAATTGCTTTAAATTAGTGTGGTGTTGTGTAGCTTCTGTATGAATCCTAGCACGGTGTGGTAGCATAGGCGCGTGCCATTTTTTTGTCGCTCTTGAACATCTTATCTTATAACTATTTTAAGTAGAGCACTTGAAGAGTGTGATCCTAAGGAAAGATTTTTATACGACAATGGGGTTAGAAGTATGCTTTATTCCTTACGGCCACTTTACATACTCTGTTTTTTGTTTGATTCATGATTCAACATTTTGTTATTATATGATCATTTAACAGTAGAAGTTACCTTTGAAAAATGAATGATATTACTTCAAAGGGAAAGTGTTGGTGAAAATTGGGGAAACTATCAGATTACATTTGTTGCACCATAGATTTTTACTTATTTTTATCAGTAAAAGGTAATATATCGACATAACGGAAAATTGCTTCAATTCCTTCACAGATTAGTTAGAGACTAATATATCCATCCTTAGATTTACACTAAAATTCTTCTTTAATCTATTTTGCAAGAAGGAGCAGTTGATTTGTTCTCTACCATTTCAAACTTCTTTTCAACTTCTGTGAATCGCAATTGACATGCAATTGTTTCCTACAATTTTTGTGATAGTTAAAGCAAGATTATCAAATTTAGACTTCACCACAGTAGTTAGTCGAAGCAGTGCCTCTTCAATACATTTTTTGCTCTTACATAGTTGATTTGCGTTTTGTTTGATAAAATTGACATGAAAATTAAGAGTTATTAGTTATTAACTTTGAGAGTTTTAGGAATTTAAAAGTACAGCATCGCCCTCTACTACATATCTGCGATACGTGTTTACAATAGCAAACTTTGTATCAAAAACCTATATATAGATCAAAACTTTTTTTAATAATCAGAAGTCAAGAACTGTTCTTATATGTACTCTATCTAGGCGGTTTCCCATGACCGACATAGAGAGAATGGGCACCACGAACCATTTTGCCATCGAAGAGAGAGGGTGGACGATAAGATATTACCAAGTGCTACATGGCTTGTTGAAGCAATTTGAGGATGACTTCCCAAATGCTAGATGAATGATGAAAGGAATTGAACCTTAGTTTCCTGAAGCGGAGCGGGAACAGGGAAGCGGGTGCTTTGAAAACAACCTAGGCTCCAGTTCGTCTAAGAAACATCTAAAATGTGTACTACAAAAAAATCTATCTAAAAACTTGTTTGCATTTAATATATTGTTGGAAGCTTGATAAGTATGAAACTGAGTTCACTGTGGATATGAAATCTGTCCTTTTAAGGAAGATTTATAGTTGTAATTTTATCATCCATGTGGTTAACAGAGAAGTGATGCATTTGATTTTTCATGTCAATCATCCAATTGCTTATCTTAGTCGAAATACTAAAATTAAAACTAGAAATACTTCCACAATTTTCTAGAGTCAGAATAAAAAAACCACTAATATGGAGGGCTACATATTGATATTCGTTGTTTTATCATGTAAATGAAAATGATAACTTTTTGATAATCTAATATTAATAGCGTAAAGAGCTATATCATATGGAAATGGATCCAATTTTGCTAGGAGTGAGGTTTATACTATTAGGAACTATTCCATTCATTATCTCATTCCTGATATTGGGAATCCGAGAAGTTGTAAGTCGAGTCTTGCTAATGAAGAAGAAAGGAGAGGAAAAAGAGTACGGCTTAATTGGTTTCAGCCTTCTGTCACACTTTTTATAACGAAAAATTGTCAGATTATAGAAACATAAAGCATCCACCTATCTAATGTCTCCCTTAGAACTCTAACAGGAGTGCGGAATCGGGATTCCGAAGTGGGTTGTGGGTGTGATACCTTGAGTACAAGAACTCTTGGAATATTTGGCAAGCAGTAAGAAATCACAAGCATTCTCAGTTGCAACAGTCCAGTCGGGCAGATCCCACTAAACCCCCCTTGGGGTAGGGTGATTTCAAATCCACTAATATTGACGATTTTGACTACGAATCTTGTGTTTTTTAAGTGATTCTCCTGTCCGCAGAGGCACCTTTAAGTTAATTAATTTATATTAGAAAGTTACCTTATTAATAAATTAAGCATTTTAAGTAGTTGTACATATATTGAGAATAAGTATGCAAGGCATAAATGACCAGTTGATATTATGCTTTTTTGGCAGGCTGAAGCTGTTATCGTTTCAAAAATCAAGTCAGGAAAATGCAATGCAAATTTGTCCAAGGTGATTGACTTTTCTATTTGTTATCGTCCAGAAACTTTGTGCTTGACTTCCTTAGCAGGACTTCATATAATTTATATTTTGTTTGTTGTTAAAGTATATTACTTGTTCACAATGTTTAGAAATTTGCCTACAGCTTAGCAATGCTCCCAAAGACCAGAGGAGATGAGGATAGCTGGTCCTTGATGATGCAAAAGATTTTAATATTTATAAACGTTCAGCTGATTGATGCTTTCGAAGGTGTTGAAGAAGGTATGAACTTCTGTAATACCTGGGTGTAATAACAAATAAATAAATAAATATATCTAATTGTATTTAACATGTATGTATGCTCATACTGCAGAAACGAAAAGTAGGGAGGCTATGACACTCTTGGTTCAACTAGGAAAAGACCCCCCTCCTCCCTTTGGGAGGTTGTGATACTGCGAGAGGAAATGCTGGAAAGGTGCCTAGCTCAGCATGTAGAATTTCAAATTCAGACCCAACTCTTGGAGGCAGCCCCTTTGCTCTTGAAGTCTTTGGATCCTTGAGCCGGATATACTCCAGTAAAACTTTCTCGTGCTCAGGCCTCCAACCACTTGGGAAAGGTGTGTAGTCGGTTTCAGGAACAAGAGACATTCGAGTATACTGTAGCCCATCAATGGAGTCCACGAGACCCATCCTTAGCAGATTGTGGTACTCCGGAGACTGCCCCTTCTTTCCCAATAAAAGACGGCTGAGATTTCGTGATGCGATCTTGTAAATTTTTGCTCGTGAACGGAGTTTGTATTTTGCAGCATAAAGCTTTGCCAGTGAACCCCTCATAATGTAAGAGCAGAAATTCACAACCTTCCTCCGATTATCTGCATATCTATATAACCATGGTTCCCAAAAACTTATTCATTTGACCATGGTTCCCTCAAAAATATGAATTATTCATTTGAGCATCTTGAAACAAAGATGCGTTGTTTTTGAAATGGTGCACTGTTCAAAGCTTGTGTCATGCCGAAAAGGTCGCGACTTTTATGGAACATTCTAAAAACAGGGCTGTGGATCTGGATCACGATCCCCACCGGATTGAGAAAAATACTATGTTCCAACTTCCTAAATAGTTTCCCATCAACCTTCAAACGCACCGTGAGGGGAAAATCTGTCTTAAGGACATAGTGTATCTACTGATTGGTAAATTAAGTTCATTAAAAGGTTTGTTTGTTTGTTTTTTGTTCATATCAATTTGATTTTCTTGTTTACTTAACAATAAGCTAAGTTTCCTACAATTCCAACTTCCTAAACTTGCCTCGATGCATAAAATAAAAAAGGTACCCACACCTTTTTCACTTATGATCTTCCCACCCGTGGCAGTGTATCTGAGAGTTGGATACACAACCCGACGGCATAGCACATGGTCAAGAAACATTATACCTTTCGTTATATGTTCAATTGGGAGGCTCTCATTGTCAAGCTTGAGGAGATACTTTTGATCACAAAACTCAATCAGTTGCTTTCTCAGTGTAGCCGCATCTGCCCGAGGCCCCCTAACCCCAATCAAAATGTGACCTCCATAACGGATATAATCCATTTTCCGAGTCTTGTCAGGCCCGCTTGTGGGAACAAATTCTGGCCACGATGTATTGCCTTGTTCTTCTCCTCCCTCTGGACTATTCCAAATAACATCACTCTTCGATGGTTTATAAAACTCCTTAATCTTACCCTCCATCCACCGATCCAATTCATCAAGACAGATATTCGCTAGGAGGGGACTAAGAACTCCCAAGTGTCCCCACGAAGGAAGCTTATCAGCCTCCTCTGGAGCAAACCCAAAAAAGGTTTGCAACCAATAAGGATCAGGCTTTGGGGTTCATCATCTGCTAGCACCTTCTTCTTCTGATACTTCCTCTTCGTCCTTTTCTTCACACCAACATCAGGATGATTAGTAATCACCGGAGTTACAAGCACAAATTTTATCAAATCAATAACTTTCTTATCTCTAACGTCCCTCATTAACGCATTAATCACCATCCCCACATTCATCCCATCCAACACAGTACTCAAATCTCCTTTCACATACCACAAATAACCTGCAAAGTTTTTCCTAATAACCCTCAACATAGTATGCGCATTCCTCCCAGGCCTAAACACAAAGAGATAGGAAGGTGGTAAGAAATAAGTGCCTGTGGAGGGAATTTGGAAAGAAAGGAATGGGCGCAGATTCAAGAACAAGCTGCAGTGGTGCTAAGGAGATTACTTAGAGAGACAAAGGCGTACATCCAGACACAAGTTAAAGAAATCGCAGAATCCACTGAAGCAAGGAATCTATGCCAGTCGCTGGGCTTACAAATAAAGTTTCAAGTGCAGAAGAAGCAAGAGTGCAGCTGGACACCACCGAAACAGGGTATAGCAAAGTTGAATACTGATGGTGCATTGACGGAGACTGGAGCTGGTCATGGGGGGATCATCAGAGATAGTGATGGAGCGGTGCTGGCAGCTTACTCGGGAAGTGGAGATAAGCAGGCGGTGATTTTTCAGGAGCTGAAAGCGATAGGAATTGGGCTTGAGGTATGCTATGAGATAGGAATCCAAAAGGTGGAAGTGGAATCAGATTCACTGACAGCAGTGAACATCATCAACAAGATAGCAAAACCACCATGGACATGCGTGGATATAGAAGCCCAGATATCAAAGATTGCTGAACATTTTAGTTTTTGTTCCTTCTCGCATGTATTTAGGGAAGTTAACCAGCCGGCAGACTTACTTGCTGGGCTAAACCCATCTCTATGTAATGAGTTATCAGTGTTTATTCCTCCTTTAGATAGAGAATTGCAAAAACTAATAGATGAGGATGCACGAGGTACTATCTATGTAAGATATGGTTAATTAATGCAGGTGAGGGTCAGCCTAACCCTAGTTTATCTTTAAAAAAAAACATTCCAAACAAGGTGACATATTTCTTTTCTCTTTTATTTTAATTAGTATTGCATATTAGGATTATTTGTTTTTTTTTAGTTTTATTATAGCATATAGTTATTAGTTTTTAAATAATTTAGTGAAGATCATCCAACTTGGTAGATTAATTTTTCAAGCTTTCTTCATTCACCTATCTTAATACATTACACCTCAATAGAAGTAAGGCTGGTTTTACCAGGCGGGCGTGGGTGCCTAACACCTTCCCACATCGTACCTTGACTCCCGAACCTAATAATCATCTAGTTTCGAGGGCTAGTCCTTCACATATGTTTTACTCAACTTTTCCTTAATAAAGTTAGTGGTGACTCTAAAATCAATTGCATAGACCTAGGTACACATTTTTGTGCGTACATGTTTTTAGCGACTCTGCTAGGGACATCCCTAGAGAGTCAGACTTACGTTTTCTTTTGAGGTGTTTCAGTTAAGATAGGAAAGAAGAAGGTTTATCCAGAAGCCAGTTGGAATAGAAGGCTGGGGTTAAGGTTATCTCGTGCAACCGTTAACTCACTTATGAAAATGGAGAATCTACCAACTAATTCTCCTCAAGGGTCTATTCCACTAGCGTCTCAGCCAATGGTTAGTTCCCCGCTTATCTTTCAAGGTGAACAATCACTGTCTAGCAATGGACAACCACCCCAAGGAGGTGGTCAGAGTCCAACATGACGCCCTCCTGGATCGAAAGAACTAATGAGACAAGCAATGGAGAGAATGTTTCAAGAAATGCTACCAAAATTCATGAACATGGGGCAAGGACAATTGTCTCAAGGGAAATCCACTCCGCTACCACCACCAAGGTTTGATTTTAACCTACCTACTCCACAATCTCAACTGCCTACTAGGAATTTCATGCATCAATCCACCCAACTACAACTTCCTATACCAACTCAGACTCCAAGCCAACCCATCTCTTATATCGACCCTACCTACATGGCATAACCCACCATTCATCATTCATACTACAACCCAAACCAATATACATCCACACCCATGTTCACCCCAAATTTATCCCAACCCATGAGCTCTACACCATTCATGTTCCCTCCTCTATACATCACACAGACACCACAACCTACCACTTATATGAACACCCAAAATCAAATTCCTATCATCCAAGATCAATACCAAGGTCCAGTGGCAGACAGATTGAAAAAGCTTGAGGAAGCACTGACCAAGATCAAAGCAGATGAGTTCGATTTGGATAGTTTTTGTCCATATCCACAAATTAGGGTTCCATATGGTTTCAAATTCCCTAAGATGGAGAGATATGACGGAACTGGGTGTCCCAAAGCCCATGTAAAAATGTACGCTAACTACTTGCAGCCTATGGGGATCGGGCCATAACTATTGGTCCAATTATTCCAGAGGAGTTTAAAGGGTGCGGCACTGACTTGGTGGATGAACACAGACGCTCAGAAGATGAGAACATGGGCTGAACTTGCAACAGCTTTTGTGACCCATTTTTCATACAATACAGACATCCAGATGGGTCGAAGACAATTGGAGGCACTCAAGCAAGGTCCGACTGAGACATTCACTGAGTATGTAACCAGGTGGAGGACCAAAGCAGCTCAGATTCTAGACAGGCCGTCAGAGACCGAACTGATTCGAATGGTGGTAAAAAGTTTGAACTCCGAATATGCAAATCGATTGAGTCTCAGCTATCATCCATCTTTTCAGGCTTTGGTTTCAACAGGGACTCAAATTGAAGATGCTTTAGCTTGTGGAACTATGACCTCAATTGTATCATCAGGTTCAAACGATGCTCAGAAGAAGAAGCCACCTTCAGTTACTGTCAATAAGTCGAAGGACACACATGCCATTGCCACACAAGTACAACCTTAACCACATACGCAAATTCAGTCAGTAGTGACAAATCATCCTTTTTCCAATCAAGTTATTTTCCCTCCAAGACAGCAAGACAGGGGTTTTCCCAAGCAACAGAGGCAGTTCACAGAATTGGGCTTCCCATTACAAGTTGTATTGAGAGCTTTAGTCCAATAGGGTTTAATTATGTTAATGCAGCCGAGGCCTCCTCCAAATCCAGTGCCATTCTGGTACGACGCTTCAAAACATTGTGACTTCCATCAGGCTCCAGGTCACACGACGGAGTGGTGCATGCTCCTTAAACATCTTATCCAAAACTTAATTGATGAGGATAAGATAGATGCCTCCAGTCTCGGCACTCCCAATATTTTGACAAATCCATTTCCAATTCATAATGGAAGAGTTAATACTTTGGAAGCTGTCAAAAGGGATCCGGCATCATTCATCATTCCGATCAAACAGACATCTAATGTTAGCACCACAAGACCAGTTAATTTTCAAGATGCAGTTAGAAGATGCATGGAGCAAACAAAGCCTAGAGGTATCCAATTAAATGAGGTGGTGGCACCATTTTTACATAGTCCACAGATTTAAAAGCCGTTCAAGTTGACTAGAGAGCATCTGGAATCCTTTATGATGCAGAGGCCTATTACAAAATGGGTAGATCCTTTGAATACATCTCAATCCGCGGTGTCACAAGTTGGGTCAGAACCTCAAGGACCCGTGGTTCGCCACAATCCAACTCAGCAGCAGGTGATCCCAACTCCTATCCTAATCCCCAAGGTCCAGTTCGTGCCAGCTAAGAGTCATGATACCGAGGAGGTTCTAGGGAAGAAGTTAATTGAGCCCGAGAAAAGTAAAGATGACTCAGCAATCTCACTACATCAGTTGAAGCAATTAGAACCAAGTTTGGCAGAGAAATGTGTTGAGACTCACGGTTTGACAAGAGGAGGAAGGATATACAAGGCACCACACTTACAGAAGGATCAGGTTTTGGCCCAACAGCCTGACCCGCCCACAACAACTGAACCAGAGAAGCAGGAAGGTAATGAAGTAATCCAACAATTGCAGAAAACCAAGTCCAACATTTCCATATGGGGTTTACTCATGGCATCACCCCAACATAGGCAAGCAGTTCTTCAAGTCTTGAACCAAGCTCATGTTCCAGCTTCTATCCAGCCGAACGATTTGGAACGTACCGTCGCTTCCCTCAGGAAGACAAACTCCATAATATTTTCTGATGATGATCTGACCGCAGATGGAATAACCCACACGAAAGCGCTGACTATTACAGTGCATTGCAACAACCATAAGGTGCCATTTGTACTGATTGACAATGGATCTGGTTTAAATATCTGCCAGGTCAATTCTGCGAAAGCCATTGGAATCATGCTGGAAAACTTCACTTTCACTAAGGATACAGCCAGAGTAGTTCATGGGTTTGATAACCAAAGAAGAGAAGTCCTTGGCGAGTTCACAACTGACGTCCAAATAGGTCTAGTCACATTTAAAATCACATTCTTGGCTATGGATATCAAGGCTAATTACAATTTCCTTTTAGGCAGACCGTGGCTACACCAGGCCGGCGCAATTCCATCTACACTTCACAGAAAACTCAAGTTTTTATGGCAAGGGAAGATTATCTGCATCGATCACTGGTGATTCGGATGATCTGGACTCTTTAGAGGAGCATAAGGTAATACCAATGATTGAAGGAAAGTGTAACTACACTGAGAAACCATTAGGGATTGTGGAGTTTAGAGCACCTGACAAGGGGAAACCCCCTACCCCATTTTGCAATGGAAATCCAGAGATGACTTAGTTGTTCCGTGAGCAGAACTATTTTCTAGGATTTGGATTGGGAAAAAACCAAAATGGCATTTTAGAACCACTACAGATTCCTAGTCAAGATGATCGAAAAGGGCTAGGCTATACTGAGAAGTTTGTGGAAGGACTAGTAGAATTATTTATTGATTTTAACGCCACGGTGAATTATCTCAGATTGGCTCTACCTGATCTAGGGGCAGAGATTGAGGCTATTATTGATTCCAACATATTTTGGGGCGAAGACGATGACCCAAATCCCAACTCAGAAATTACTGTTTCAGAGCCAGATGTTAATTCCTATTCAGGATATCGCCAACTTAGGTTGGATCATGAGGCTAGACAGTTTAGTTGGATAAATGAGGTTGGATCGACATCCTCCTCGTCAGGTATGGACTATACTCCATCTTTTACTTTGGCCAGTTCCCCCGGGTTAGATACTGACCCAGGAGACGAGACTGTCACTCCTTATCATGTCCAATTGGACCCTCAGACCATACTTGATTTGGATGATTTGTTGAATATGAAATCTATTATTGACCCAGTTCCAGTGGATGTTGAGAACATGCCACTTTCTGACTCCCAGACGCAATATGAAATTTGGGAAAGGTTTCTAGATACTTTAGACTCTGATGAGGATCCGTTCCTTGACGGACACTATGATGATTGGGGAACCCAAATATGCATGACCGATCCAGTCCCCAGCCAACATAGTCCTCTCTTTGAGCCTTCGGATGAGTCCGATATGGCCAAAAAAAAAAACCCGTGAGACTGTCTGTTTCAACCCATGTATATAATCATATTTCAAAAATCCAAAAAAAATCAAATATTTTAAAAATCCAAAAAAAATTAAAAAAAGCTTCCAAAATCCCACAAAATATGATTTACCCACTTGCCTTAGTGCAAGATGATTGAATGACTTATGCAGATTATTATGATCCCCTTCCCCCGACGATGAAGAAGGAATGGACAATGAAGCTGCTGAGTCCATTCTTTCTCATGGGCAGTTTGAGGATTGACAGACGTTAGTCATTGTGGAGACAAATACCATCAACCTTGGCACCACAGATGAACCACATTATGTGCAGATTGGTATAACCTTGATCCCTTCTGAGCATTGAAGCCTGATCAAATTACTGAAGGAATCCATAGAAGTGTTGATCATATCTATGACAATCTATTGTCTTAAGGTGGTACATGATTTTCATTGTTCGTAGATGAGAGAATCACTCACCGAGAAGAAGAAATTGAGGAGGAAGAAAGTTCAGAGGTTATGTTTGAGAAGATTTTTCAAATGTCTAAGATCACCAACATCAACATCAGCATTCAGCATTATGCATTTACCCTCATGGAGAGGGCAAAACTCCACAACATCATTTGATCAACTACCCTACTGAAGAAGGGGAATATTCTGCATTCCATCAATCAACGGCTACTTAGCCAATCAACCAACCAGCTACCTTATTGTGGAGAGGGCAAATTCTATATTGCATCATTAGCCTCGATCGAAGACATGAGAGCTATCTATCAAAGAAGTCAACTGACTCGAATCTGACTACATCAAAGAGCAGAATGCTGAGAGGAGTTCATCTACGATCAACATTCTTGAGCCGAGATATATGAAGGAGGGCATTGATGTTCTACTGGGAATTAGATACCAATGGAGACAGATTGTTGCAAGTAAAGCTGAGCAAGCAAATCCAGACTAGAGTGGAATCAATGAACCAGAAAGTTCAAACCCAACAGTGAATGTCCATTCACTATGAAGATTCTACATGAAAAATCCTACCAATGCCGACCAATTAAAGAGGTACTGCTTTTTACCCAACTTTGTTTATTTTAAAACGAAGAGTATAGTGGAAATCTTAGAGAGACGATGGAACAGGCTATCTTTGATCATTTTGTTTTTAGCCTCATAAGCCCACCTAATATCATATGTTCCCGATTGAAGCCCATTTGAGCCTTAGCCTATTTTTTGTTTCCCACAATATAAACCCATATCTTTTAGGAAGCCTAATAAATCTTTAGCCTACCCATAGATTACCCATACCCATTTTTATAGAACTTATCATATTCCAGGGGTATCATTCCATCCATCTTTGATCACGAAACAATTACCCCCATGTTATTTATCCCAAGAAGGTGTTGAAAAAAAAATCCTAATGCAAAGGGCAAAAAAAAAAAAAAAAATCAAAACCCCGTCATAGCTCAAAATGCTTAGAGGTGTACAAAATAATCAACACCAGTCCAAAATAGAAAACCTAAACAAGGGGCAGCTTCATTTGAGATTTGGGATCTGTATCATCATCTCACTACTATCATTCCAATTACTCCTCCCTTTATATGACAAGTTCTACTCCAAAAATAACTTTTTGAGCATATCCTTTCTTTCTGAGCCCATCACCTTAGCCTATATTATAGTCCTATGAAAGTCCGCTCTTGATCTCTAAGTCCACTATATCTCCTAGTTGAGAAGTACTCGAGGCAAAAAAATAAATAAATAAAATAAAAATAGAAGGCATTGGAGGATTCACTACTAGTGATTGCGATGTATGAAGAAGTTGTCTCTAGAAGATTGGTCCTATGCTTTATGCTCTATCTGTTTTGGAAGAAAGTTTTTGGGTGTCGTTTAGTACTTTGTGAAGGTCAAACAATCAAAGAAAAAAGAATATCATCTAATCTATAGGTGCCAAGTTTGATTGTACTTCTATCCTGTGGTTGTCCTCATGCTCATCTTCTTGTCGGTAACTCATTCTCCCGCCCTCAGTTGTTATTCAATCATCTGTGATATTTCTTATTCTGTGAAAAAAAATTGTTTTGTTTTCCATGGTTTTCAAAATTGTTTTCAAAATGAATTTCAAAAAAACAAAAAAAAAATGATTTGTTTTCGAAAACTTGGTTTGCTTTGGATGGCTTATGATGAAAAATCTAGGATTACAAGCATATAGAAAATTCTGAGGCCAATATATCCTAACTAAACCATGTACTTTTTCTACTAACATATCATTCAAATAAGTTGGTTCATACATGCATCATCATCTAACCACTCATGCATATTCTAATAACATAGTTGTATTATAGTTTTATGTACATTATGTATATTATACTAACCTGTCATGGAGAGAAATAATGCTTGAGGCTAATCCTTGCCAATAAACTGTTTTCTTAAAGTTCAAGTGTCGTCCATGACTACAAATTCCAAAAGTGCAGTGAAAAGTGAAAGAATAATTGCTACTATTGGCAAATCAGGTAATTAGATGAGATTTGAATCAAATAGAGTTTGAGCTTACCACTGGCAGTCATCAGCATGGCGACACCATAGTCACTTCACTACTATCTCTTGTTTGGTGGTGCGACAGGTATGATTTCCTCCTCTCTACTCGTATATATCGAACTAACAAGGTTTTGCATGTAAATATTTAATTAGTATAAGTGCTTGATTTTACTAAAAAGAAATTAAAAAAAAAATGCGTACTGGCTTACCATATGATGACCTGACGTATCATGGTTAGCACCTTCTCTCTTGCTGGACGCCTCTCTCTTCTTTTGTCTATTTATATAGAGTCTTGTGTTTTAGACCGCCTCATGGTTGGTTAAGAGCATCTTTAGGAGTGATATTAACCTAGCACCAAACACCAAATTTCTAATAATTTGGTGTTTTTTCAACTTCAGGAGAGCTACATGTTGATGAAAACACCAAAAAAACACCAAATCAGCCAATATTTGGTTCCAGGTTTGATGCTGTATCAAATCACTCACGCGGTTTTCCCAACACCACGTGGGCTTGGGCTTCTAATTGGGCTTTGCCAGAGATTGAGAAAGAAAAAAAAAAGAAAAAAAGTTTACATGGCGCTGTTTTCTAAAACATGGCGCTGTTTTTTTAAAACCACGCGTTATATGAGGCTTTCGAAACCGCTTTGTTTGGTCGGTTGGGCTTTAAAGTTGTTTGCGGGGCAAAACCAAAACCAATGCTATATATATGGGCGGTTTAAAGTCAAATATCTTAAAAACCGCGCGTAGTTGTTTGGTTGTTTGGTGAAATTTTGATGTTACTCCTAAAGTTGTTTGGTGTTTTTTTGGTAGCTCTTCTAAATACGGTCTAAGAAAGCATGAATGTTAAATAGGCATCTTTATTTAATTAGAAGTGGTTTATTTGGTAAAATACAAAAGTGTTTGAATTGTCAAAGATTCCTTTCTAATAAAATAAACGATCTGTTTTTGTAAAGTGATACGGTGTAAGCACCAAAAGCAAATTCGGTATGCTTCACTTGGTTCTCACCCGGTTTGGCCTGGTTCAACCAGTTTGGTCCAGGTTGACCCAGTTGGTCCAGACTGGCCCGGTTTTCATCTGTTGGACCCGGTTCTCACCAGTTGACCCGGTTTTGACCAGTTTTGACCCAAATTTGACCAAAAAAAAAACTTTCCAAAAAAAAAAAAAAAATTCCAAAAACTTTTCAAAAATAAAAAAAAATGATGAATACTATTATCATGTGGTTCTTACCTCCAGTATGAGAAAATATTCATCAAGTTTTGTTTTCACCATCGCACTATTGGCAACCACTTGATCATTAATATCATTTCGGTAACTCCATTTGTGCAACATAAAAATTGTTCGCGAGAACAATGTCGGGCTTTTATCGACAAATTCCACGGATGGATCAGCCTGAACTCGTAGTGACAGTCTTTTCCAACCCGAGTACTTGAACGTAATCGATTGATTGATTGATTGAATTTGAATATCATCATCCCCAGCATCCATCTTTCATCTCCAGCACATCTCTTATCTTCCCCAGCAGTGTTCATCTGTGTCTTCTTCCTTCTTCTTTAGAATCTCCTATCCCTAGTGGATCTTCTTGCTTTCCCCGGTGAGTTCTTTCCTTTCGTCAGTGTTTGGTTATCACCATTATATGAGAATCTTTAATCTAATTCAAAATCATAAATGAATTGATCTATCCATTTAATTTCACCAGTTTTCCAAAATGAATTTGAAAATATTAGATTTCAAAAAAAAAAAAAAAAAAAAAAATTGTCCCTTGATTTCAAAAAAGTTGTTCATCATTTTCAGAAAATATTTTTCAATCAACCAATATCATGTTACGCGGTGTAAGTCCGACTGATGCTTCCGCTAGCATTGATATTTTGTCTTGTGGTATAAGTCCGTCCGATGCTTCCACAGATAATCCAGTTACCATTTTGCGTGGTATAAGTCCGTTCGATGCATCCACCAACATTCAATCATTTTTAAGCCCTCACAAACAACTTGAAAAAAATTGAGGATTTCAAATATCCAGGGAAATGTCCTCTTTCAAAAATTTTTTCAAATGAATTTTCAAAAAAATTGCATGAGATCTTTTGGTGGAGCTTGGCAAAATGGTTTTGTCTCCATGGCTTTGCCGCTCGGTTACAAGCAACCTCCGCCAAAGAGGGGCAACTATAGACACCCCATTTTTGCACCCTAGGCATAATTCATTCACGATTTTGCCTTGAATTAAATTTGATCATATAAGGTGATTTGCTTTCTAGAGTCTTCATTTCTACATCAATCTTCTTTCTTTTCATTTTCTTTTAGCGTCTTTAGGCTCTCCTCATCATGTTCTAGCTATGGCTGAAGTTTCGTTGTTTTCTGAGTTTTGAGTTGAAAATGACCAAAATGCCCCTGTAACCCTTTGGAGCCCAAATCTCATTTTTTCACTCTTTCTTTGGATGATTTTATTTCATATTTGAATTCCCCTTGAAAAATCCTTCGAAATGAGTACAAGATTGCCTAGGTTCCTTTTGGATTTCAGAAACCCTAATCTTGCCCTATCCCGCTTTAAAATTCCTGGTTAACCTTTGTTGAGTGCAACAATTTTTTGGAGTAAGATTTCGACCTAAGGGTATTTTTAAGAGTTCATGGACCTTCCTAATGGATTAATTAACAATTTTTTTGAAGAAGAGTTTGCCTAATTTTGACCCGGTCAAAGGGAATTTGCAGCATTGAAAATATGGTCAAAATGGGCCTTTTTGTGGATTTTGGACTTGTGCTCGTGGGCTGTGGATCCAGCTCGAGTTGGACCTTTTAATTAGGTTTTCTAGCCCATTTTCAAGCCTCCAAAAACCTAGAGAACCTTCCTTAATTGTTTGATTTGATTTGATCCCAGAAATCAAGAATATTCTAGAGAATATGCCATTTTGGAGCCAAGTTTGGAAACCCTGGATTATGGGCTCATTGAGGACGTGTAGGGCATGATTTTTTGCCCTAATCCACCTAAAAGATCCAAAAACCAAGGGCCAAGATCACACCCCTTATCCCACCTCTTGAATCAAGGGCCAGATTTATGAGGTGCAACCAGAAAGAGATTAAGCCATTGAATTTTTCTTCATCAACACTTAGCCATTGGATCAAACTCATTACCATATTTGAATCCACACCCTAAAGCTATAAATATGGGTCTTATTCACCCACAAAAAAAGATCTGGAGCTAAGGATCTAGAGCTAGGAATTCGGAGTTAATAATCTGGACCTAGCTATTCAGAGTTAATAGCCTAGTAGTTTTCTTTTCTTGAGTGTTCTTCTTTTTTTTCTTTTCTAGTTCATCATTCTAGAGTAGAATTTCTTTAGTTTAATCTAGAGTTGAAGGTAAAATTTCGACTTCGAGATTTTTCTAATGAAGTTCTTCGTGTTCTTCGTATTTAGTCTTCTTATCCCCTCTTTCGATCTTGAGTAGAAGCTTCTTTTCACCAAAAGTTTTTTTTTTTCTCAAATCACCTGTTTCAATCCAAAAATCACAGTTGTCAATTCCAAATCAAGTTTGTCATCATCATTTATCAACAATCAATCAAGATCATCAATCAATCAATCTACAATCAAGTATGAAGCAACATTCCAAACAAGATGACATATTTCTTTTCTCTTTTATTTTAATTAGTATTGCATATTAGGATTATTTGTTTTTTTTTAGTTTTATTATAGCATATAGTTATTAGTTTTTAAATAATTTAGTGAAGATCATTCAACTTGGTAGATTAATTTTTCAAGCTTTCTTCGTTCGCCTATCTTAATACATTACACCTCAATAGAAGTAAGGCTGGTTTTACCAGGCGGGCGTGGGTGCCTAACACCTTCCCACATCGTACCTTGACTCCCGAACCCAATAATCATCTAGTTTCGAGGGCTAGTCCTTCACATAAGTTTTACTCAACTTTTCCTTAATAAAGTTAGTGGCAACTCTAAAATCAATTGCATAGACCTAGGTACATATTTTTGTGCGTACAATTGGCCTACCCTTTTTAAAGATGCCCAAGTTCATTGCAAGACGTCTGTTCATTGCCAACAACTTGGGCGAATCACTAAGCGTAATATGATGCCATTAAATCCAATCATGGTGGTAGAAATTTTTGATGTATGGGGCATTGATTTCATGAGTCCTTTTTCTGTTTCCCACGGTTTTATATATATTCTAGTTGTCATGGACTACGTGTCTAAATGGATAGAGGTCATGGCTTGCCGTAGCAATGACCATAAGACAGTTGTATTTTTTGTTAGAGAATACATTTTCTGTCGGTTTGGCATTCCTAAAGCTATCATTAGTGATGGTGGAACACATTTTTGTAACAGAGTTGTTGCGTCTCTAGTTAAAAAGTATGGAGTTACACATAAGGTGGAAACTCCTTATCATCCATAAACTAGCGGCCAAGTAGAAGTTTCTAATAGGGAAATCAAAAAATTTTAGAAACAACTGTAAATCCTGATAGGAAAGATTGGTCTAAGCGTCTAACTGATGCCTTATGGGCGTATAGGAGGGTGGTAGAAATTTTTGATGTATGGGGCATTGATTTCATCGGTCCTTTTCCTGTTTCCTACGGTTTTATATATATTCTAGTTGTCGTGGACTACGTGTCTAAATGGATAGAGGACATGGCTTGCCGTAGCAATAACCATAAGACAATTGTGTTTTTTGTTAGAGAATACATTTTTTGTCGGTTTGGCATTCATAAAGCCATCATTAGTGATGGTAGAACACATTTTTGCAACAGAGTTGTTGCGTCTCTAGTTAAAAAGTATGGAGTTACACATAAGGTGGCAACTCCTTATCATCACAAACTAGTGGCCAAGTAGAAGTTTCTAATAGGGAAATCAAAAAAATCTTAGAAACAACTGCATGTAAATCCTGATAGGAAAGATTGGTCTAAGCGTCTAACTGATGCCTTATGGGCGTATAGGACTGCTTTTAAAACTCCTATAGGTATGTCTCCCTTTAGACTTGTATTTGGGAAACCTTGTCATTTGCCCGTTGAAATAGAGCACCGTGCTATGTGGGCTATAAAAAGCCTTAACTTCAATTTTGATGAGGCGGGTGTCAAGCGCAAGTTGCAATTAAATGAGCTTGAAGAAATCCGTAGCGATTCTTATGATCTCGCAAAGGATTATAAAGCTAACATGAAACGTGTTCATGATAAGCAAATCTTGCGCAAAGAGTTTGTGGTTGGTCAAAAGGTCTTGCTTTACAACTCCCGTTTGCACATTTTTCCTGGGAAATTAAAAATTCGTTGGTCTGGTCATTTTCTTGTTACTAAAGTCACCCCTTACGGGGCAATCACCTTGGTAAATCCCAATGACAACAATACCTTTCAAGTCAATGGCCAACGGTTAAAACATTTTCACAAGTTAATGTCCCCTGTTGTGGAAGAAGTCCTTTTACAGGACCCCGTCTATGAGGACTGACCTTTGTTGTTTAGTGTACTTCCTTACACTTTTATATATTGGTAAGTGCACCATTCAAGTAATCGGGCCCTTCCTATGGAGTGTGTGGCTGTAAGTACCGGATCATAAGCCCACGTTTAACATAATTCACGTTTTCCACTCTTGCATGTTTTCTCGGTTTTTGAGTCATGTTCCTCTATGGTGTGAATTATGTCTTTATTGCTTTTCATTTTCCTTATATTAATACGTATTCATAAAAAGAAACAAAATTTAAAACCATAAAAATAGTAATCTAGGAAGTCTCGGGAATCTGATGTTAAAAGACCCACGTTTAAAACAAATTTTTTAAACTCTGTTTTATAAAATTTGTTTGGGGGTGGGGTGAAGGTCTTCCATTCTAATTGTTTCCATTTTTGTTGCTTATGTTGTTTAATCGCATTTTGACCCAGGTTGACATTATCTATGAATTTAGTTTTCATTTGTTCGCATAACTTACGTCATTCACTCACTTCAAGGCATTTCTCACCTTTTTACTTGTCAACCAAGGTTAGAATAGAGTGTTTTATAGATCATTGGATTGGAAATTCTCTCCTGATCGTTTTCATAACTCATTCACAAAAATCGGACCGTTAACGAATTGACAATTTTAGTTTGAAGTTTGCGCGCATAAGGACAAAATGGAAATTTTCGAAATTGATTGGGCTTGGGCCCAAATCTCGCACGCATGTGCCGCGCACATGCGCCTCCTTCCTCAAACACAAAAAGAGATCACGATTTCATCTTTTTCATTCCGCCATTAACACCAACCAAACCCTAAAAAAAATTTTAAAAAAAAAATCCAAATACCACCACGCCAAAAAGGTTTCCCCCACTCCAAATCTTCTCCACATTATCTCCACCACCATTATCAACAGTTTAACCACCGAAAATATAGAGAAAAAAAACTAACAAATTCAAACACCACCGCGCCCACTCCAAATTTTTGAGTGAGTTTGATTCAAACTCATTCCCCACATTGCACTCATGCCCACAAATCGACTCCAAACTTTAATGTCTCAAAAAAGAAAACTTTTGCCGGAACAGGCTTTTACTGCCGACCACTTTACGCCATTTTTTAGTGACGAGATGATTAGGAGGGATTGGAATAGGTTGTGGTATTCGGAGAATGACTTCTACCACTCCGATTTGGTGTCGCAATTTTATAAGAAGAGGGAGTTGGAGGGTCAGAAATTTTTTATGAAGGTGACTGGGATAAGGAGAGAAGTTTCTAGAGATTTGTTGGTTGATATTTTAGGTATTACGCCAGAATTCCATCTCGAAGCCACCTTGCAGGAATCCCAGTATGCTGGAGTTACTGCATTGATGAGAGACACTATCTTGGAGGGACAGTACAATCTGAAATCACATTGTGTCCAACAATCATCTCTGCGAACCAACCAGCTGGTTGTAGCTCAGTGGATTGGTAAAAACGTCATTGGGAGAGAGAAAGTCAGCGACATCAGTTTGAACTGTCTGCACGTTCTCTGGATATTGCAGGAGAAGAAGTATAAATTATGTATCCTCAATTTTATATTAAATATGATTAGAGGAGTTGGAAAAAGTATTACACCATTCCCCTCAGATTGATCACTAAGATCATGATGTCTTTTAAGGCTGTTGCAAAATCTGATCGTATTATGTTAAAGTTGTATTCAAATGCAACTATTTATACGGAGTGTATCCAGAAGACTTGGAGGTTGCCGGAGGATAGGGTAGTTGATTCGAATGATGATGAGGAGGATACGACATGTTTTGATGCCAATGCCTTGGAGAGGTGTACTTTTGATTTAGAACGCATGTCAGTGTTACATCGTGGCTTGCGTTCCCTTAATAATATCTGTGAAGACTTAGGGACTAGGCAGGTTAGAATTCAACATAATCAAAAGAACCTTCAGACAAATTTTGAATTGCTCAACAATGGTTAAATGGATCTCCAGGATAACATGGAGACTATCGTCCAGCGTGAGGATGAGCGTTGGGTAGAGATGAAGGCATTTATGGAGGCACAACAAATTTCAAGTGGAAATTCTAGAACGTTATGCCACCCATGGGGGGTTCTTCCTCAAAGGAGTCTGTGAGGCATGAGCGTCGCCGCCGAAAGACGGATGGCTCGGGCCCATCTTCATCCCAGGGCCCATTTTCATCTCATGGCTAGTAGTTTAGGAAATTTGTTGTTTTGATGTTATTTTTATTGTTTTTAGTAGTTTGGATGTTAAGTTGTTAAAATCAGTATTTAAATTTGAATTATGTAGTTAATTGTTATTTGAATTTCTATTTTAATTTAAATTAGGTTTTGTCTAAGCATACGATGATTTTTGTGTAAATCCCACATTCCCGAATTGTTTGGGGGTGGTATTATTATTTTTAGCATTGCTTTTATCTGATCCACCAATTTAGAAGTAATTTTGCAATAAGTTGGTTGTGAATGTTGCCAATATTGGTGTGGCTAGGATTAGATATTGTGGTAGGATGAAAATTTCAATGAGTTAGGAAGTTGTTGTTCTAAATTCAATCTAAAAGATATTAGGTTTGTTTTGGAATAATGAATCTGGGTTGTTTCCGTTTTAGGTTTTGGAAATATTTTGTTTCCGGCAATTGCCTTAAATTTTTTTGGCAACTTGTTAATTCGTTTTAGAAACTAAAACCCTATATATACTTGATTCATTCTACACTCACAACCCACACATCTCACTTGCATCTCTCACCTTGAACCTCTAAATTTTTTCCTTTTGTTTTTCCCTTCATCCTGCTCTTCACACACACGGGCCTTTCTACACACACCATTCCAGAGTGCACCTTGCGCTGAAATCACTAGAACTCGAGTTAGACAGGAGCGCGACCTGCACCCTATCTAGACTACTTGTGGCCTAGCGACCAGCATATTGACCTCGTAGAGCCACGGAAATTTATGATTTTTGGTGAGTTGTTCCAAGGTTGTTCGCAACACTTCTAGAGTATATTTGTGATGATGGCATCGCCTCGTATCATACCGGAGTAGTCATTTGAAGATTTGTTCCAAAGCGACACCTATGGTGCTTGGTTCCGCGAGGTGATCATACATGTAGGCTGGGAACTGCTAATGGTAAGACCTGATGAACTTTATTCTCCTGCACTTACATCTTATTTTTATGATAATTGTAAGTTCTTTGTTCTCCATCACCATTGGGGATGAACCAATGGAAATTACCAGGTTCTTGCTAGCCTTTGTTCTTGGACTTGCTATGCCCGCTGAAATACAAGACTCATGGGACTATTTGGTCGATAATATGTACCGTTATAACTATGAGAATCTGCATGAGCATTATGGGGTAGGAATCTTTAGGATAGAAGACCAAGAGGAATATAACGTCTCCCTTGGAAACCTATCCATGAACGTGGGCACTGTTATGTTTTGGATCATGCTAAACATTAGAGGGGAATGGTGTTATTCTTCTACGAATGACGAAACTTGTGATATTTTCTTTGCTTTAGCTGGGGGACGTATACTCTATGATATTCCCCAGACCCTAATGTCTAGTTTAGCATGAGCCCATAGCATGAGGCATAAGTACCTTCTTATGCCTATTTTAGTTTGTCGTATTATGCTATGTTTCTTCCCTATTTTTTGTACCCGCTTCACGGATTGGGTTGGGGTCGACATTGAGAGACCCACCCATTGTATTATTTGATCTTTTCGTGCAATGACTTGGCAAGGGTGGATGATACAACCTCATCAGGTTGCACCTTACACCCTATCCGACCAAGTGGCGCTTAACAGGTTAGCGATCATAGATGATAAATGGCGTGAAGCCTGGCAAATCATCATGGCATGGCAGGATGCAAAGGAACATCACTTCTTTATAGAAAAGGAGGATGACATTTAAATGCTGGAGATAAGGTAATTTTTTTTTTTAGTTTCAGTTAATGTCTGCTTATGTCCCAAGCAATTTACTTTTGTTAACCCCATAACGGGTGGAACTCATATAGAGTTGCATCTGTTTTTAGTTATCTATATTAGTATGTTTTAACCTTGTTTTGCAGATGTTCCAAAATTTCACACGTTTCCATGGTATTTTTCTACCCTTTTTATTTCAATACTTTGAAGACAAACATGCTTCTTGTTTGGGGGTGGCATAGAAAGACGCGTAATTTAAGGTATCTGTTAGGATATAGATATGTATAATATGCACTTGTTTTCTAGTAAAAGTTCAAACATTCAAAAAAAATTAAAAAAAATAAAAAGTTATGTTATACACTTAGGAATATTGGTATTGTTTTCTTTCTTTATGTTTTTAATAATCAAGAAGTCTCACGTTAGCTTTTGCATTATAATAGTTTTTAGAAACTTAGGTTAATATGTAGGTAATAATCTTTGCATCTTTTTATAAATATATTGCATGAGTATCTATGATTGTTGGTAGTAAGTTTCTGAAATCTAAGCTAGAGTATTTATTCTACAAATCCTGTGAGAATATAACCTAAAGCCTTATATGAGTTAAATATTTGAGAAATGACACAAGGGAGAAGTAAATTCCGAATAGAGAAATTACACGTCCACTTGCTTGATCATTATACCATATTCTAAGCGAGAATTTAGTCCCTCTTTGGATCGATATAGCCAGAAATTCAAACGTATATGAAATAATTTTCCGCTAGTCGCCCCTATGAGCCTTTCTTTAGCCTTTCATAAACCGCAAATCCTTTACCCTTTTACAAAATAAAATAAAATTAAAAAAAAAAAAAAAAAAAAAAAAAAACATCCTACCCACTCTTTGAATGAATCTGAGAATAGAGATGCAGAATAGAAAAAAGAAAGATCTTTGAAATCAAGAATTTGTTAGTCGCTTCAAATAAGAAAAGAAAGTTTCCATCCAAATAAAATATATATATATATATATATATAAATAAATAAAAGAAAATAAAGAGTTAGAACTCCAAAAACAGAATCAAAGAAGTCAAAAGCTTAGTCACACAAACCATGTGAAGTGCCTATCGCTCCCGCTCTAAAACCTCGCTCTCGCGGTTTAAGTGTCAATCCTCCATAAAACCACGCTCTCAATTTTTGCAACTGCGCTCTCTGAAATCTCAACGAAAATCGCATCTTTCCTTAAAAAAAAAATTGAGAACTACCTTAGAACTTTTTTTAGGTCTATCTACAAGAAGTTTCAGTTGAAAGTAGTATTTGGGTCGAGATGATAAAAAAATCAAGCTTGACGTGTGTGTGTTCACTGGTTTACATGACTTCTGGCACTGTGTTCTTGGCAAACAAAGAGAGGAAGGAGATAAGAGAGTGGAGTTGGATATTTTATATTAAAAAAAATGATAAAAAACTAAGGACAATGAGTTGGTAGTAATCTGGACTAAGAAATTTCATATGTTTATTTTCATATGTTTATTTTCTTTTTCTTTTTTTGTAACTGTATTTCCTTTCATTTTGAATATCTAAGCTTTACTTTGTTTGCATAATTTTTTTTACTACTTTGTTTTACAAATATGTGTATTATTTATATGTTATATACGCTGCTCTCAAGGCGCTCTGAAACACAGAAGTTTTCAAGTTAGGCGCTCTTACGCTCCCGCTTCCGCTCTCTCGCTCCCGCTCAGCGTTCTGGTTACTAAGGTCAAAAGCCAAAGAAAAAGAAAAAAATGGTTATTGATGGAAACAAAGTGTAGAAGCAAAAGTAAAGAACAAGGTTTTCTCTAGTTACATAATATGAAGACTCTATTATCTCAGACTGGTTCTTTTTGAATATCCATTTCCTTCATTCTTAAAACCATCACCTAATCCCCGTAACACCTAATAAAAACCTCTAGCTCAATTAGGAATAGGTTAGTGTGATAGTAAGTGGTAGATGTGTTTGATCGACTTCGGCTTCCCTGTGTGTCATTGAGATTGTAAGGTAAAGTGTGCCCACTACACACTGAAGTAGTGAAACTTGAGCGGAAAAATCAGAGTGTTTTTATCTTGACATTTATGTGAGGACCTACTTAAGGACGCTATTCCAAAGTTTCATAAACGGACCTGTTAGTGCATTACATAACATTACTCATTGTATATATGTTTATTCGTAGATGATTGGTTATTATGTATATATTAACTTAGGTTTCGACTTGATTATTCTGTATTCATTGCTAGTGAGATGTATAGATATTTGAGGATAAATAAGGAAACAATAGTTTTATTTCTCAGTCGTTGTAGTATAGATGAAGTTTGTGAGTACCTTCACTGGAAAACTCTCACGAGGCTATAACTTCGTCCACTAGGGGAATTCTTAGTGGTTTAAAGCTTTGTTGCATATGGTCAATGCAATCGCACTCGGCGAAACGAGATTAGTTAGAACTTTATTTTTGGTCACTTATTCTAATTTCTCATATTTGCTTGAGAACAAGCAAAATGCTGTTTGGGGGTGGTTTGATAAGAGCCCAAAACTGTAGTTTTAACCCCTTAACAATATTGCTTTTTGACCAATTATGTGATTAATAAGTAAGAGTTAGTATTGTTATCGTATTCTTATGTATTTCAGGCATTGGAGTCGAATATGTGCAGAAATGCGTCCCTTTTGCGAGATAAAGAAGCAAAGGTTGGTTACTAAGAAGTTCTATGGTTGAAGGCCAAGATTTAAGGAGAAAAAGCCTTTTTAAAGCCCGGTCAAGGCTGAAAAGTCAAAGTCAACGCGGGCAAAAATAGCGCACAAAAGTCAGGTGAACTTCCGAAAGTTATATCTTTGGACTTAGACCTCGGAATTGGGCCTACCTTATGTCAAAACGACCGGATCGGAAAGAGATTTCTAATGATCCAAGACTTGTCCCAATCAGAGAAGCAAAAATAGATGAAAAGGCTGTTGAAGTCAAATCTAACTGAACCCCTTTGTGGACTGAAGTAATAAGGTTTTAGGCTCGATTTTCCGGCCCAAAACATGGCTCCTCAGCTCATGCACGAAATTGTGGATCTTGTCTCCTCTATATGAAGAGACAAAGACTTAGCTCTTAAGCTACTTAGTTTTTAGTTAGTTAATTAGTTTTTAGTTAGTCTTTAATGAGTGATTGATCAAAATACTTAGTTTTAATTCATCAAATTAGTTTTTATAGATTAATCTAGTTAGTTGTCAATTTTATTAGTTGTTAGAACAAGTTTTGAATTTTAGAATAAAATACTTAGTTTATATTTCAATATTTAATTTCGAATTCAATCTTTCATTCATAGATTTAGTTGTTTTAAATTGATAATTAGTATTCATAATCTTAGTTCTAAATTAGTTTTAAATCAGTTTTAATCCATTTTGAATCTTAGACTATTGTTAAATTAGATTAATAAAGTTAATTAGTTATTCAATAATGATTTGTTTTGATTTTTCTTGTTTTAGAAATAATAGTATAATGATTCAAGGCTAAAACCCCCATTAGAGGGGTTTGAGGAAGCCTTGATGAAACTTGATTGTTATTAGCGTAGAATTGTTGGTAATGATCTATTCCATTCTAGAAGTAGTTAGTTCACCATGAGAATGGGTTTGATTGCTTCACATGCTAGTTGTTAGTTGGTAGAGATTACCATGAACAATTAGGGATTAGAAAGACCCAATTGTTATGCAAAAGCATTGCAATTCGGATTACGACAATTCTTGCTAGTTTATTAAGTCGAATTAAGGTGGAATCAAATTCCCTTAATTCTTTATCTAGATTCGAACCTTAGTATTTTAATTGCCATCTTATTATTTAGAACATTTCGATTACGTTATTTCCCTCGTTGTTAGCATAATTACATTAATCCGTATTCACATTGACTTTGATAGAATTGATAATCGTCGTTAGCGTTAATTCTAAATAACTAAGAGTGGAACAATTCTTTACTCCACTTATTGCAATAACATCGAGAGTGTAGAACTTTGATATATAGAACAGGAATAAGCTTTAGTTTTACTTACCTTGTTGTAATTGTATTAAGTAGGTAAAACTAAGCGTTTTCCCTTTTATCAGCCTGCATAGCGCTCACTCCTCTCGTTCCGCAACGGCTCGTAACGTATGTCTTTATTACAACCATCAAGACCGGATCTTCAGGCACGCTTTATGATAAATGTTCATAACTCGCCATCAAGGCTAGATTTGACCTGACGCGGGAATGTAAGAGGCGCGGGCACCTTGCCTATATAAAGAGGATGAGGAGCTACGTCTGACCTGATTCAAGTCTCCCCCCAGCAGAGAGAACTTGATACATAGGCAATTCGTCATACGAACTTGGTCAATTCAATCCCTCAAACACCTTTCTCCCCAAAGATTGCCTACGTCATTAAGGTTAACGAAATATAACCTTTACATTGGCACCGTCTGTGGCTCGATTTCTTGAGTTCACAACCCTTCAAACAAAAAACCTTCAAACAAATCTCAAGCCCACGAAGCATGGAAAGCCTCCAGGACCAACTGAAGATTATGGCCACCCATATGGAAGCCATGAATGGCAGCATCACCCTGCTCTGGCAGGAGAAGGCAACTCTAAAAACCCAGGTCGAGTCCCAGAACCCGAATGGAATCACCGTTGAGGATGGAATTAACGAGGTCAACCAACAAATCAACAGCCTCTCCCAGCAGATCGAATAAAGCACTATAAAAAAGGACGTCACTCAGATCGTTCAGAAGATGCTGAAGACATATCGAGCATCCCCTTTCACAACTAAGGTAATCAATAAACCCTCCCCCTAAGATTTCATTCAGCCTCGGTTCGCAATGTACGATGGCAACACGTGCCCTGGTCAGTACGTAGCTCACTACATTCAGAGCCTTGCACTCTATAGTGCGCAGGAGTTCGAACACCTGCAGTGCTGCTTGTTTCCATCAAGCTTAAAAGATGGAGCTCTCGATTGGTTTTACTCGCTGGGACTAAACTCAATCGACAGCTTCAAAAAACTAACTGACCAGTTTGCCAATCAGTACGTCCACAACAGACGTAAAACAGCCGACCTCAATTCACTCTTCCAATTGTCTCAGAATAGTAATGAACCAATTCACACCTTCTAGGGACGTTTCAAGACAGAACTATTGTCCATGGAGAGCGGCCTCAAGGAGTCGTTCGCCACAGTGACTTTCACCAACGCCATCAGGAAAAACATTGATCTGTCCAAGTCGCTTATAAAGGAACACCCTGAAACACTGGCCAAACTGTACACACGTGTAAAGAAGTACATTAAGCTTGCAGAAGGCCTTGAAAAATAAAGACTGAAGGCAGCAGGTGAGGTCGATGCGATCTCAGATAGCGCCCCATCTTCTAAGAAGCTACCCAGGCAACAGAGTCAACAGACCAACACCCGAACCCAAACCAAAAGAGAGTTCACAGAGCTTACAATATCTCCAAGCTACATTCTGGAGAAAATAAAAACATCGACCTATTACCGACCTGAGGTAAAACGGCCAGAAGACACACCAGGAAAGTCGTACTACGCTTTCCATAAAGCAAAGTGCCATGAGACCAATGAATGTCGCGGACTTAAGCACTACCTCCAAGACCTCATTGAGGCAGGCTATATAAAGCACTATACTGATATAGCCGATGGCGACCTGCGCCACAAGCTCATGGCTCGCAGAGAGCGAAGCCGAACTCCACCACGCAACCACAACTGAGATCGTTCCCACACTCGAGGACGTTCAGTGGACCGATCCCATCATGATTGTCGCTAGCATTCATCTGATAGAGATAACAACAAAACGATCAATATAATCACCTTTTAAGACGACTATGTCATGTCCACAAGGGAGAAAAGGAGACGGGTAGGCGCCCTACAAGAAGTCTACCAGTTCTCTAATGAGCTCCCAAATGTGCATTTTATTATCTGTATATTGCCGCATTACAGTCCCTCTTACGCCTAACGAAAAGACAACTCATAACTTTTACTAATTTTTTAAGGTTAAGGAGTATTTCAAACCACTTATCATAAAAGCTGCGTCTTAGCACCAAAAGGAGTCTTAATCACGCTTATTATGAAGATCAATAGCTGCTGTAGAAAAGTACTGAAAAAGTCAAAGTCAATCGGTCAAAGTCAACAGTCAAATGACTCAATTCAGAAGACCAAAGATGGAAGCCCTTATTTCAAATTATGAAGACTTATCCCTAAACCTGCCTTGGTCAAGAAGGTACCCATAAAGCAAAAGCAAAAGAAAAAGGGGGAAAGGGTGAGGTGTCTAGTTTAGAATGGATGAGGGCAAATCTATAAATGGCAAAAGTAGGGTATATAAACAAAAAGCAAAGGAGAGAGAACTCATCCATTGTCTTAGGATCCAAACCATTTGGTTTGTTTATTTTCTTGTCTTGTTTTTAATTTCTTGTTATTTCATTTCCTTTATTTCAATCAACTTGTCATTTCATTTCTTTTATTTCAATCAACTTGTTATTTCATTTATTTGTTTCAATCTTCATCTTGTTTGCTTGTTTCATTTCAATGTTTTAATCAATCTTCCTTTCATCTTTTCAAGTCATTTTAATCAATCATCAAAGCTTTCAAGTTCATTAGCTTAGAACCATTCTAATATTCAAGAGTCTACCTTTCTTCTTCTATCTCCCTCACTCAAACTCTAAACAATTTAGGATGAACCTCAACTTCTAAACCCTTTTGAAGTATACTTCCACCAATACTAAAGCTTCAAATGGCGCCGCTGCCGGGGATTGAAGAGACTAAAGCTTCAAATGGCGTTGCCGTCATAGATTGAAGGAGTGAGAGTGATTGGTTGAGAATCTAAGAAAGGAGCATCATTCTCACCTCTCCATTTCTATATTTTTTTTTATTTTTTGTCATTTTATTTTTATTGTTTCTCTGTACTGAAATACTTTTTTGCAAAATAGGTTGTGGGACAACAAAGGTGGAGAGGAGCTGATCCAACAGCGAAAGATTTACCGCTGGTCTGCGACCATCACATCACCGGGTCACTTCCACGTATGCGTGAGATTTTTTTGAGGTCCAGTTCATTTGTGAGACATAGTTGTACTTCGAGCCCAGAGTTTGTAATAGAGTAGGAGAAAACAGTGAAACTTGCTTGTAATAATTAGTGATAAAAAGAAAAATGAAAAAAAAAAACTTGGTTTTTGATTGATTTCTTATGATGAACAGGAGTTAAACTTGGTTTAATTTTAATACTTACAAGGGATTAGAGTTTTAATTGCCTTGGGAAGTTCAAGTGTGTGAGACAAGTTGTGGATCACAGCTCACACACTTTGAATAAACTTGGCAATCAACACTCTAAGTCCAATTGACTCTAGTTAATCTAGGAGATTAAATATTAGTATAATCTTAGTTTAGTTTTAAGTTTGAGCCCTTGAAGGCAAAGTTGTATAAATTGTCAAAAACCCAATTTGTGGGCTTTTTAAGTGGGCCTTTATTTGTAACTTAAAATAGGGTAAAACTCAAAAGGTTGGGCCTGATTCTCAGATCAAGCACCAACCGACGTCGTCTTCTCCTCAAGCAGCGTGTAAACACGGCTTGAGAGGTAACTTCTAAACCTCCTCGAAGCCCAAGTAAGAGGATAGTTGTGTGTTCAAGCATACTTATGTGATTGTTTGAAATTTACTTTCCGCACTGCAATTTACATTCGCGCATAAGGCTGAACCCGAACCATAACAACCATTGGGAAGTCATTACCCAATGTAAGTAAATTAGATGATGCTTGATTCTTGAAAGCCCTATACCAAAAAAATTAATTAAAATCAATCAACTAGAGCCTAAGTAGTCATGCTCCTCCAGAAAAGGACAAAAATTTAGTCATGAGGATTTAGAGTAATTAGTTACCAGATTCTGGTGGACCAACTACCTTCCTCACTCCCCTCCCCCGTTTCATCGTGGAGTGAGATTCTTGGTAGCACACTACTTGGTGAAGTGACCTCTTACTCTTCCGATGTGTAGTAGAGCCATCCTAGTTCTGGCTAACCAACAAGCTCTACGAGCGGGGCATAGTAAAATATATACCAAAAGTAAAGTTTTCAAAACTCTATACTTGCAAAAATGAATTTCAATTTCTTGAGCATATATTGCACCGTTTGTGCATGTTAGGATAGTTTTAGGGTCTTGCTAATAGTGTATGATACTGCATTCAGGCACTTCTGGTATTAGCAAGAATAAAACTTACACACATAGGAGAGTTCATTAACCTAGACAATCTTTTGTTTCTAGTCCTCCATCTCTTAAGATGGCTGATGAAGTAGTGCAATCTGAAGAGCCTCTCTCCAACTTCAACACACCGTTGCAAGATGGACCTCCATCTTGTATATGACTCACACCGCTTACGAGCAATTTTAGGATTCCACCGAACGTGTTCAATCTTCTACCCATATTCCACGAGTTACCGTACAAGCATCTACACTTGGATACATGAAGTATGTAATACCTTTTATCATCCGGGTGTCACCGACGATCAAGTTAAGTGATTAGCTCCCAAATGTGCATTTTATTATCCGTATATTGTTATATTACAGTCCCTTTTACGCTTAACGAAAAGACAACTTATAGGTTTCTTGCCTTTTCGGGTTAGCGGTATTTGGACCATTTATTATAAAAGTTGTGTCTTAACACCAAAAGGAGCCTTAATCACGCTTATTGTGAAGACCAGTAGCTACTATGGAAAAGTGCATAAAAAGTCAAAGTCAACGGGTCTAAGTCAACAGTCAAATGACTCAAATCAGAAGACCAAAGATGGAGGCCCTTATTTCAAATTATGAAGACTTATCCCTAACCCTATCTTGGTCAAGAAGGCACCCATAAAGCAAAAGTAAAAGGGGTGGGGTGTCTTATTTAGAATGGATGAGGGCAAATCTGTAAATAGCAAAAACAGGGGTATATAAACAAAAAGCAAAGGAGAGAGAACTCATCCATTGTCTTAAGATCCAAACCATTTGGTTTGTTTATTTTCTTGTCTTGTTTTTCAATTTATGTTTTCAATTTCTTGTTATTTCATTTCCTCTATTTCAATCAACTTGTTATTGTTTTTTGTTTCAATCTTCATCTTGTTTGCTTGTTTCATTTCAATGTTTTAATCAATCTTTCTTTTATTGTTTTCAAGTCATTTTAATCTACAATCAAAGCTTTCAAGTTCATTAGCTTAGAACTATTCTAAGATTCAAGAGTCCACCTTTCTTCTTTTATCTCCCTCACTCAAACTCTAAACAATTTAGGATGAACCTCAACTTCTAAACTATTTTGAAGTATACTCACTACAATACTAAAGCTTCAAATGGCGCCGCCGTCATGGATTAAAGGAGTGAGAGTGATTGGTTGAGAATCTAAGGAGGGAGCATCATTCTCACCTCTCCATTTCTTTTTTTTTTAATTTTTTGTCATTTAATTTTTATTGTTTCTCTATACTGAGATACTTTTTTGCAAATCAGGTTGCGAGACAACAAAGGTGGAGATGAGCTGATCAAACAGGTGAAAAACGACCGTCGTCCACCGGCGTCGGCGGGCGACCGTGCGGACGTGGCGAGCGCGACTGCCGGGTCACCTCCACAGAAGTGCATGAGTTTTTTTCGAGGTCCAGTTCATTTGTGACACACAATTGTACTCCGAGCCCGGATTTTATAATAGAGTAGGAGAAAATAGTGGAACTTGATTGTAATAGTTATTGATAAAAAGATAAACGGAAAAATAAAAAATAAAAAAAACTTGGTTTTTGATTGATTTTTTATGATGAACAGGAGTTAAACTTGGTTTAAGTTTAATACTTACCAAGGGATTAGAGTTTTAATTGCCTTGGGAAGTTCAAGTGTATGAGGCAAGTTGTGGATCATAGCTCACGCACTTTGAATAAACTTGGTAATCAACACTCTAAGTCCAATTGACTCTAGTTAATCTAGAAGATTAATCTAAAACTAGTTAATTAGATTAATATAATCTTAGTTTAGTTTTAAGTTTGAGCCCTTAAAGGCAAAGTTGTATAAATTGTCAAAAACCCAACTTGTGGGCTTTTTAAGTGGGCCTTTATTTGTAACTTAAAACAGGGTAAAGCTCGAAAGGTTGGGCCTGATTCTCAGATTAAGCGCCAACCGACATCGTCTTCTCCTCAAGCAGCGTGTAAGCACGGCTTGAAAGGTAACTTCTAAACCTCCTCGAAGCCCATGTAAGAGGATACTTGTGTGTTCAAGCATGTTTACGTGATTGTTTGAAATTTACTTTCCGCACTGCAATTTACATTCGCGCATAAGGCTGAACCCGAGCCATAACAACCATTAGGAAGTCATTACCCAATGTAGGTAAATTAGACGTTGCTTGATTCTTGAAAGACCTGGGAAAAATAATAATAATAATAATAATCAATCAACTAGAGCCCAAGTAGTCACGCTCCTCCAGAAAATGACAAAAACTTAGCCACGAGTATTTAGAGTAATCAGTTATCAGATTCTGGTAGACCAACTACTTTCCTCACTCCCTTCCACCAGATTCATCGTGAGTGAGATTCTTGGTAGCACACCACTTGGTGAAGTGACTGCCTACTCTTCTGAGATGTGTAGTAGAGTCATCCTAGTCTCGCGTCCAACTGTTCTTCTGAACATGGCATAGTAAATTATAGACTAAAGCAAATATTTTCAAAAATCCAAAAAAATAAATTTCTACTGTTTATGCATCATCATTGATTGAGCATTCATGTCTTATCAATATGCATCACAACCATCAAGGAATTACAATGCAAACCCAGAACCCTGTTCTTTTTGCGGTAGTCCTTATCACTGGTTATCCCATTGTCCATCATATATCGAATTCGAGTCTACTATGGGAAATCCTTTCGATTATGAACCTCAATTTTCAAACTTCCCTAGTACCCCATACACTCAAGAGTTTTACAGTCATGCTGACAATTCATGAAGTTCCACCACAAATAGTCAACCACCATTCACGTATCCATATGGTCAGTCAGAGTACGGTTTCACCCAAAACCCATTACCATTCACATCACCATCCATATCAAATTCATATTCCACTCTACCATCCATCACAGACCAACTCTGCCAAGAAATGACCAAGCAAACAATACTAACTTCGAAAAAATAGCAAGCGCCTTATGTTTTCTCCAATCCAATTCGAAGAGTCCACATCCGAGACTAATATCCTTCCACCCATCGAACCCATCCAACAAGAGAAACAAGGTGTTACTATAACAACGCCCATTGCTAAAGCCCATCATGATATTAATGACCAATTAAGATTCCATCACCATCCACCTGACTACCGTGTGAATTCCAAATCTTATGACAATGACTATCTGCCTAAAGTCACTGTTTCCCTCACATGCCTTAATGCATCATCACCCATAAATGAGAAAACTCCGCCAGAAGAAACTCAAAAGCATGTATTGGACTCGACACATTTGGAAAATGGCATTGAGAAAATTTATGAAGATCTAGGCAGAGAGGATAAAGAAAATGAAGTGCTTGGAAAAGAGAGAGTAAATATTATGGAGGAAAGTGGATTTCAATTTAGTTTGGCCGTTAAAGACTTATCGATGGAACAAATTTGTGACATCCTTACTATTACAGATATGAACCACAATCTTGTGGAAACGCCAAAACTAGATGAAGATATCTCTGAGTCCTCGAGATCATGTGAAGAACCACCACCCAACCAACCATCACTATCCTAATTTAACACCTCTTGAAATCCAACCTCCATTCATAAAAAAAAATCCACCTATTTATGAGAACTGCACCAGTAAACCATTTTAAAGAAATCTCAAATTCACACTTAAGCCAATTGTCTTTGAGATCCTTCATAATTTTCTAAACCTTCCCAATAAAGAGACTTTGCCCAACATACATACTCACAAACCTATCATTCCAGTTGATGAGAACCCCACTTTGATATAAGTGCCAGAAAAAGAGGAAACAAAATCTATTGTGGAATGTGGATCCCAATCTAGCATGGTCGTTGTCCAATCTAGCGTGGTCATTGTGGACTTAACAATGGACAAAATCAATGATTTTCTTAAAGACGCCGACACAGACCCCAATTTTGTAGATACACCCAAGCTAGATGAAGAGTTCTTGGAGTTCTTGAAAGCATGCGATGATGAACCCATCATTCAAGTGGTTCAAAAGCCTAGTATATCATATTCCACATCATCTGAGCTTCCTGAAGAACATCCACTACCAACCTCACACTCTTTTGGACAATTCAAACATGACGGGTTATTACATAAGTTTCATAATGGGTTGCATAAACTTTCTCTTATCATTCTGCATCTTACACTCCAAATGCATCATTTCATTCTGTTTGGGGGTGTATGCTCTTATATATTTTTCTATAAAGATCCCCAACTATTTAGATTATTAGTATATAGCTAATAACATATCATCCATCATATACATATAGTCTTGGAGAATCTAACTTAAAATGACCCTACATATAGTCCTGACTATAAAAGACACATCGTGTTTTCTCGATGCATTACATGGGAGTGCATCCTTAAGGTAACCGACCTCTCCCACTTGGAGGGTGTGGTTGTAAGTGTCGAGCCTTAGTCCACAATTATATCTTGCATTCCACGTTAGCACTTTTACTCGTCGTTTGAGTAGTATACCCCTATGGAGCAAGTATACAATTTTTCTTTTCTTTATTTTACACTTCTTTTTAGAATAATTTTTATATTCCTGTCATTTACAATTCCTGTCTTTATTTTCATTTCCCTATTTTCTGTTTTTACGTTTTCTATTTTTAAATAAGCATTTTTCTTTCAATCTTCACCTTTGACGCTGAGTAGTTTTTCCTCTACAAAGAAGAGATGTGAAACAAAGCAGAGGGCGATGGGGATTGAGTGAAGGTGTCTTACGGTTGCCTCTCATGGTTGTTTAGCATGTCACGTCTTCCATAAGCATGCCATACAGTGGGATGGTTAGCAGTTAGAGCCCTTGATTTTGAAAACTTTTTCCTTATATAGATGATTTCTAATTGTTTCGAGCTTCGTCTTTCTCTCTGGTTGGAATGACTTTAACTAGGGCTAACTAGATAGTAGGAGAGGAGAGACTAGATTATCTAGAAATAGAGCTAGTCCTTTTCACTAGATTTGCCTACTTGCAAAACAAGAGGTGGAAGATCTAGGGAGGCCAAACCATGGGATGGTTCCCAATTAGAATCACTTAATTTCAAGCATCTTCTATTGGGAGGATCACTTTCGTCATAGTGATTTTTCTTAGTATTTTTATAGTTTATTTATTTTTCTATCATAGTAATTAGGAACATAAAAACTCAAAAGCCAAAAACAAATGTTTCTTTCTTTCTTTAATAAAATTGTTGTTTTCACCGCACTTATAATAGATGATTCTCGATACATCAATAGTTAAGTGATTTTTCAATGTCTTGTTTCTATGGTAATGTTTTTCCTTATCTCTTCATACTTTGAGGACAAACATAGTTCTATCATAGAGTTGGTATAGTAACATTATGCAAAAACTAGGCATTTTATATATAGTATATATAATAGTATATTTCTTCCTTTCTAAATTTTTTTCGAAAAAGACCAAAAATATTTTTTCGTTTAGTACTAAAAAGTCTTGTTTCCTTTTTTTGTGATGAATAAAAAGTTTAGAGGTCTCATTATAGCAATAGAGTAAGGACTTGTTATTCGTACTTAGACTAATATACGTACAATAGTTTCTGCATCTTTTCATGAATGTCATGCATCAGCATTTGTTTGTATATAGCAGTGAGTTTCTGAAGCCAATATTAGAATAATTAAGTTCCATATCCTGTGAGAATCTAGCTAAAAGCCTTATCCGAATGATTATTAAGTGATGACACAAAGGATGTCCGGATAGAAAGACCACACGTCCACTTGCTTGATCACCATGCCATATCCTATGAGGGAATTTAGGCCCTTTTTGGATCGATATAGCCAAATAAACGTTAAAACCCCAAAAAAATAGTTTTCCTCTAGATACCCCTCTTGAGCATTTACCCTTTCTAAAAGCCTTTTTATTCTTCACCAATAATTCATAACCTATCACAACACACAATAAAAAGCTTACCCAGCTAATAAGTTGAGAACTGGATGGTTATCAGAAAAAGAGAAGAGAAGACCTTGTACAAAAACAGAACAGTTATTTGCTTCCAAAAGAAAAAGAAAAAAAAAAGAATAGAAAAGAAAGACCCATCCAAAACCAAACTCCAAAAATCCAAAGGAGTCAAAAAAAATCGAATCTCCCAAAAGTTCAAAATCAAAAGGAGACAATGTCAAAAGCAAAAAGAAACCAAAGCAAAGTTAGAACTCCCAAAATTCCAAATCATATGGAGTCACAAAGCCAAAGGGCTAAAAGAATATATCACAATTCGGAAGCAAAAGAACAAAATGAGGTTCTTCTCCAGTTCTGAGTATCTTGAAGACCAGGTTTCTCATCTTATCGATTTTTGTTTTTCCCTTCATTTTTCTTTCTAAACCATCGCCTTAAGCCCTGTAACTCCTAATAAAAAAAGACCTCTAGTTCGATTAGGAATAGGATGGTGTGATAGTAAGTGGCAAAGCGTGATCAATCGATCCGGTTTCTTTGGACGTCATTTGAGTATGCGAGGAATATAAGTGCACACTGCACTTGAGAGAACAAACCTTGAGTGAATCTATCAGAGAGTTGTGATTGCAACACACCCCTGTGAGAACCCACCTTAAGGAAGCTCTCCAAAAGCCTTGGAAACAACTCTGCTTTTGCATTTCATTGCTCATGTTTTGTACAATTATCTTTAGATACTTAAATTACTGTACATATGTTATTCTGAGTTCAAAGGAGCTTGTCGTTATTCACCACTAATGAGATGTATGAACTTCTGAGAATAAATAAGGAAATAAGACCCTTTGTACTAAATAGAAGAAGTTTGTGAGTACCTTCACTGGAAAACTCTCATGAGGCTTAAAGTTTGTCCACTAGGCAAGTCCTAGTGGTTTAAGGCCTTGTTGAATATGGTCAATGCAATCGCACTCTGCGAAATGAGATTAGTAAAATGTATAATAAATCACTCATTTGTGATCTTAGTTTTTTCTCTCATCCTTGCTTGAGGACAAGCAAGATGCTATTTGGGGGTGGTGATCAGCTCCCCAATGCATGTGCGTTTTATTACCTATATATTGCTGCATTATAGTCACTCTTACGCTTAACGAAAAGACAACTCATAGCTTTTACTGTCTTTTTTAGGTTAAGGAGTATTTCAGATCACTTATCATAAAAGCTGCGTCTTAACACCAAAAGGAGCCTTAATTACGCTTATTATGAAGACCAGTAGCTGCTATGGAAAAGTGCTGAAAAAGTCAAAGTCAACCGGTCAAAATCAACAGTCAAAAGACTCAAATCAGCAGACCAAATATGGAGGCCCTTATTTCAAATTATGAAGGCTTATCCCTAACCCTATCTTGGTCAAGAAGGCACCCATAAAGCAAAATCAAAAGCAAAAGTGAAAGGGGTGAGGTGTCTTGTTTAGAATGGATGAGGGCAAATCTGTAAATGGCAAAAGTGGGGTATATAAACAAAAAGTAAAGGAGAAAGAACTCATCCATTGTCTTAGGATCCAAACCATTTGGTTTGTTTATTTTCTTGTCTTGTTTTTCAATTTATGTTTTTAATTTCTTGTTATTTCATTTCTTTTATTTCAATCAACTTGTTATTTCATTTCCTTTATTTCTATCAACTTGTTATTGTTCTTTGTTTCAATCTTCATCTTGTTTGCTTGTTTTATTTCAATGTTTTAATCAATCTTCATTTCAATGTTTCAATCAATCTTCCTTTCATGTTTTCAAGTCATTTTAATCTACAATAAAAGCTTTCAAGTTTATTAGTTTAGAACCATTCTAAGATTCAAAAGTCAACCTTTCTTCTTCTATCTCCCTCCCTCAAACTCTAAACAATTTAGGATGAACATCAACTTCTAAACTCTTTTAAAGTATACTCACTACAATACTAAAGCTTCATTAAGCTACTGAGTGTTTTTCCTTTTCACTCTAGATGGCAAGAGTCACGGTTGGCTTCTCTCACGTAAGGCCGACTCTTTCGATACATGGGAAAAGGTTGTGTTCTCCTTCATGATGAAGTACTTTTCTCCTAAGAAAACAGAAGAGATAAGAAACAAGATATATTTTTTCAAATAGAGTCCGAAAGTGAGACATTTTCCAAGCATGGGATAGATTCTCGACCTACTCCATTCATTTCCTCACCATAAACTAGAAAAATCCACTCTTGTTCAATGTTTCTTCAATGGCTTTCTCCCATAACACAAAGTAACCATTGAGTAATGGTAATTTTTTGGATAGCCCATTGGGGCGACATAAACAATTCGAACAATGACCCAAGACAACCAAGGCTAGTGGTATTTTTTAGGTGAAATTAAATCTAAAAATCAAAACCCTAATAGAAACCCTCACAAGAAAGATAGATGCCCTCACAACCAAACAAAAAGGCCAAACCCCTCATTCTGTCATGAAACCTTATCATGCAATTTACATCTAAAGCTTAAATCATATAGATACCACTTGTCCCTTGATCACAAACCTATCATCACTTTAGCGGAAGAAGTATGTGCTTTCAATGTACCAAATGCATTATGGAGACAACATCCAAACTTCGCATGAACAAACATTCCACAAAACCAAACACCACCAAGTTTCAACAAACCAACAAATACCTTCAGACAAAGACAAGGACAAGGTACATATAACAATCAGAACAGAGCATTGGTTCCATCCCAATTTAACCAGAACTATCAAAACCCACATATTAACAACCAAAGAGACCTAGTCCCTATTACACCATCAACTAGTGTCCAAACAGATAAGCCCACCGAAATAATGCATGTCATGCAACATCAAACCCAAATCCTAGCATCCATGCAACAATCTCTGAACTTATTAGCCCAAGATAAAACCCAGAAAGGTGTGTTCCCAGGTCAAGTTATTCCTAATCTTAAACCAACAAACACAGCCTTTGAAGCAACAAGTAACGGAGCGAAGTTTGGAGCTAAAACTCTTTTCTTAATCATCCCATCTACGAGGGTTGAATCCTCATTTCTGATGTATTCCTTTCCTTTCCATTCCATCTTTTGTTTTAAGGGGATACATCAATAAGTTAACCGGACCTCTCCACTTTGAGGGTGTGGTTGTAAATGTCAGAGCCTTAGTCCGCAGTATATCTCGCATATTCTTTGTAAAACACTTTTTACTCGTCATTGGAGTAAGTGTGAACCTGTGGAGCGAGTATACAATTTTTCTTTTCTTTATTTTACACTTCTTTTTCAAAAATATTTGATTTCTTTGTGCTATTAATGATAGATTCTCGATACATCAATAGTTAAGTGATTTTTTTTCAAAATGGGCAATGGATTTTACACATACCAACCCCTAGAACTACGCAATATAGGGGCGGTTTGAGATCAGCTTTGCTTAGTAAGGGTCGCCTATATCACCGAGCTATTTGCCCGGGTAAGGACATTCCATGTCTTGCGCAGTAAATCCCCAACTTCGCGTGGCTGAAGCTCTGTCTGTCTAAATTGGGTTAAGCCATACGACGACACAAAATTGCCTAAGAATATCTGTTATGATTTGTTTTAAAGTAGTAACATCTAGAATCACAGCTGTTGAGTACGAGTTTCTTAAAACATCTCTCCATAGTTTTCAAAACCAGAAGATATAAAAAATGAAAGTTATACGTCCGGAGTAACCAAAGTGATATCGGGTTAACGTATAATTTTATCTTCTTGGCAAAACCTCTATATGGATAGAGATAAATTTTGAATGAGAAAACAAACCAAAAAAAAAAAAAAAAACGGCGTCTCTAAACGAGAATTAAACAAATAGAGTAACTCAAAGTGATACTATTCTCTGTTTAATTCTATCTTTTTGCCTCTATCTCTCTATTTTGTCTCGAGAATCTAACGTTAAAAGACTAAAAAATTTCCAAAATTTTCAAAAATTCATTTCTAAAAAATATTTCCCCTCTCGTTTAAATCTTTTCTTGTTCTAAGCTCTCTTGTTTCTAAAAAAACTTTTCAAAAATATCTTCTGTAGCAAACAAAAACCCTCCACCTAGCAAGACTAGATGGATCAGTTTCAATGATCATGTGCAAGCACTTCCTAGAGAATTGCAGCTTAAGATATGGACACATATATCGAAAATCATTCCTGGTTTAGGTAAAAGTTCATATGCACATAAGAGACGAGCTAAGAGAGAAGGCTGGTGGTTGAATTGTCAAACACCTTGCCCTGGTCTTCAACCTCATAATAATTATGTTTATAAAGTCTACATGTGTTATCCCCCAGTTCATTACGCTTGGTCTAAGAGAGTAATCCAACTATCTGGTTGGGATTGACTTGAGTTTTCAAAAACTTTTAAGTCTTGGGGATCTGACTTTAAACGACCCACCTTTTTAAAATATTTGTCAACTTATTCAAAACCCAAAAAAATTAATGAAAATTTTCTTTCTGTTATCTGTACATATTTCCCTACAGTTCTTGTACAATTCTTTCCATCATTTGTTTCTCATTTACCATTGAATGTGAGTGTATCCTATACAGTTTCGTTGCATTTTCAATGCTGATCATTTTGGTACCTCACGAGTCAAGATTGAACGAGTAACGAAGCTTGGATCGACTCTAGAAGTTGGCAAGGCACTGGGGACAAGATCGGAATTTCCTGATTCATTTGGGCTTGGGCCAAAATTTTAATTTCTTAAAAGAGGCACGTGCCATCAAACCCTTAAGACCACGCGATCGCCCCTTCCCTTCTTCTCCATCCCACAAATTCCCAACCCTAGCCGCCCCACTTAGCTCGCACTCGCCCTTTACTCTACTCGTGGTCGCGACCTCACCCTAACACACCACCATTCAATTTTTTCACAACCTTCCCCAAATTCAACCCCCATTCCAACTCAAAACCCCAATTTTTAAAATCCCTACTGTTTGGACTAGAAATTCCCAAACACAGTTAGGGTTGTGAAGAGTGGATTGATTGATGAAGGAAATGAGATGAACCTTAGAAGGCTGCCTACGTACCCCAGTCCGGAAACAGGGATCAAGTCTCAGCAGTTTTTGCTTGCGTAGTTCTGAAAGTGAGAGCAGACTCTTATAAGAAAGATCCGGATTCCAAGATCCGGATCCCACTCTAACCCCAAAATCTCTGAAGATTTTGGTTTATCTTCTTTTTTCCTTCTTTGTCCCTGTTGACCAGATTGTGCCTGTTTTCTCTTTAAACCTGTGCCAGATGCACCTGTGACATATTTGGATCTGGACCTAGTCCGGAATCATGTTGGGTTGAATCAAAAATGTTGGGCCAGAGTCTGAAAAGATGATGGGCGGATCTCGAACAGGAACACACCGCAGAAGGTGGGCCCAAATCGCCCTCTTTGTCATATGGATGAAAACCATGTGGCAAAGAACGAGAAAAAACGCAAAAAACACTTTTGTAATAAAAATACCAAACTCAATCCAAAGTAGACATGGTTGGACTGAAGGGCGCAAAAAACACTGTTGTAATAACAAAAAAATAAAAAAATAAAACCCAACATCCGAAATTGAAAAAACCTTTTTGCCTTTTGTTCTCTCTCTTCTTGTTTATTATCGCTGAGAAATGGTAAATTTGACTGAAAGGCGATGGAAAGAAATTGGTGGCCAATTTCCTCGTGTCCGCGGGTGTCGGGAACTTCCTACATCAGCCATAAAAGCAAATTTTGAGCTTGGGGCAGACCTAAAACTCCGAAAGTTGAAAGATGTTGCCCAACCAGTTGGCATTGATGATGTTGCTGTGTGTTACCACCAATTATGTTATGGGTTAGAGCTTCCAATGTCGATGACAAATACCAGAATATTGTCAAATTGGGAGCTTGCACACCGTCAAATGCATGTCGTGTATTACATGGTGTTGAAAGCGGATGCAAGTCTTAGAAGAAGTTTTCAAAATACCCTTTGGTTGTAACGAGATGATGGCTATCCGCCAAGCCACAAAGGAGAAGAGAGCTGGGAATCGATGTTTTCTATGGTTTGAGCTTTGTAGATCCAAAGATCCAATTTTTGGAAAACACGAAAGCTTTAAAATTGGGAGAAGCCAGCCTTTAAAGTCTCTGGCAGTTGGAGGCTCGAAGGTTTCGAGGTTCGCAACAACTTCATAGGTAAGTTTTCGTTTTTAAAACCTTAACGTTTTCCAGTCTGTATAGCCATATTTATACAAAATGATAATCTGAAAAACGGAAACAGGTATGAACGTGAAGATCAATCATCGACAACAGATCCCTGATGAAGCAACGAAACGACACCTGAAGTTTTATTATGAGCTTTATAAAAAAGAGAAAAACCTTTTTAACTTGTCTTATTCCGACACTATAGTCGGTGAAATTCACCAGAAAGCTAGTGAGAGAAAGATTTTGCAGAATGGAAAATTGGTAGATGTTGTCGATGTGGAAGATGAGCCAAATAGTGAGAATGGCGAGGAGAGTAAAGTGTCTGTTATGAATGCATTTCCAATCGCTGTCAGCTTTCCTCAAGAGCAACTCTTGAATCTTGAATATCGTGAAAAGGAAGGTGCTGAAGAGTTGGAGAGTCATGAATATATTCAAAATGAATGTGATGATCGCAATTTTTTGCGGTGCGGATTATTAGGCGATGGTATTCCATTATGAGTTTAAGTTTTCAGAAGAGGTGTAATTATTGATAGTTATGGTAGAATTTGTATGAAAGAGCGTTAGTCTTATCGATTAATGCATCTGTTGTAGGGAATGTACCCGGGCAACGCCGAAACGTAGAAGAATGGTTTTACCCGATTCGGCGAAGAATATGAAGGTGTGAACGAAGCTTTTTCTGCACCACGACTCATTTGTAACATAGGCGCCGATATGGTGCATACACCTGTTTCAACGCGCTTTATAACCGACCTTATCTTTATAGCCTTAAAAGGTGATCTTTGAGGAAGGTATGGATGAAACTGTTGGTTATGAAGAGGTAACATCTTTTGAGGAACCAAACTTGAACAAGGACATCGTGGTGTGAACAATGGCGTATGTATTCCGACAACGTCTTTGCCGAATCTTTGAGGAAAACATTATGAGTCTTAACAAAATCTTTGTGGGTAAGCGCAAAGTATGTGAATATATGAGCGGGGAATGAAGGAGTTCGGGAACCCGAGTGTTCGAAAAAAGCGTGAAACGGAACATCTTTGTAGATAAGCCCTCTCTTTGTCCTTCAACAGTTGAACCGTCTAAGCGTCAAAGTGCTAAGAAACATATGTCTGATGATAGAAGTCTATTGGATGTCAAGATAGACGAAGTTAGACGTCAAGCAGCCATGGTTAGTACCTTGTTGTTTTTGTTTTTTGTATCTTTTTGAAAAGATTGTTTGTGCTAAAAAAAAAATTGCGTGTAGGTTATGTGTGTCGCAGATGACTTGGTAAAGCTCCGTGCAGAGGAGTTAAGTCTACAAAACGCAAAAGAGATCGGCGACCAAGTCAGATTAGGTTTGCTGGCTAAAGAGTTGGAAAATCTTAAGTGTGTAAACCAAGGGTTGTTGGCTGAAATAGATTGTAACAGAAAAGTAATAGGAGAACTGGAGTTGAAGTGTCACGAAGTGAAAGGGCAATTCGATGCACTTGTGAAAGAGGATACTCAACTGAAGGAGAAGAACAAAGTGATGGAGATGAATTATAATCTAGTTGAAGCAGATTATAAAGTGGTACTTGAAGACAATGATAAGCTATCTAAAGAGAAAACCGAGACTGAACTGGAACTTGGCAAAATTTCCATGGAATTGTACCGAGTTAAGAAAGCAAATGATGAGCTTAAGAAGGATTTCAAGCAGTTACACGAAAAATATGTAGGAGAAGCTAGTGAGGTTCCTGCCTGTTAGAAAAACACTTGTCAGAGGGATCATTTTTAACAAACAGTAAGGATATGTTTGTCTGATTTTGGATTATAACTCACGTTATATATCCGGAACTGGATGTTGAAAAAGCTTTGTAGCTTTGTATCTTGGTTTAGAAACTTGTAATGTTATGACTGAAATGTATGAAAGAAGTATTTTAAGATACCATGTATCAAAGTTAAAAACATGCATGTGCTGATGCGTTTGAAAACAAGGTGTGGTGTGTATATTAAGAAACTAAACTATAAGCATGTGAACTTGAGGTAATAATGTGAACATGAAGTTATACCATGTATAAAACTAAAAAAAAAAAAAATGATAATGACTTATCTGTGAGCCATGGTAGTGTCAGAGAGCAAATACCACTTGCTTTGTTGTCTTCTCTAGTCCGAAATAAGTAGTATTCACTAAAATTGCTGAAACAGAATTATTATCAAGTCCATTTAAGCATTTAAATTAGCCTTTGCAAGCGATGAAATCTGTTGTCCGGAAACAAAACAATTTGTGAGTGTTTACATTTGGCTGTATAGGTGCGCATAAGCATGTGCTAACACTTAGATTCTTGTCCGGAAACAAATTTATGATGCGAGTATACACTCAGCTATTTAAGTGCTTTGATAGCACTTAATTTTTTGTCCGGAAACAAATTTATGCTTTGCGAAAGTGCACTTTCGTCTGTTTAAAGTGCTTTGCTAGCACTTAATTTTTGTCGGAAACAAACTTATGATGCGAAAGTGTCGCCTTTCGGCTGTTTAAGTCTTGGCGTTTGCTAACACTTACAATTTTTTGTCCGGAAACAAAATTTATGCTGCGAGTGTCTGCACTCGGCTGTTTAAGTGCTTTGCTAGCACTTAATTTTTTGTCCGGAAACAAACTTATGATGCGAAAGTGTAACTTTCGGTCTTTTAAGTCGCGATTTGCTAACACTTTACAATTTTTGTCCGGAAACAAAACTTATGCTGCGAGTATGCGCGCCGGTTTGTTTAAGTGCGCATTGCTAGCACTTAATTTTTTGTCCGGAAACAAACTTATGATGCGAGTGTCGTCACTCGGCTGTTTAAGTGCGTGTTGCTAACACTTACAATTTCGTCCGGAAACAAAATTGTTACGCAAGTGTCCGCGACTTGGTGGCTAAATACCGGTCGATTACCACGGATGTCAACTTTGTTCCGAAAACAAATGTTAAAGGTTTGCGCCGAGGATTGCACTTGCTAGATGATGTAAAAAAGTATTAAGAAAAAATAAAGCATAGTAGCAGATGGAGAAATATTATTATTAATGAAAATCAAAATAGAGTTAAATAAAGACTAGTGGTAAAATTTACGAAGCCTTGTTGCATTCCAAGGCTTTGGAAGAAAATCTCCGGAAAGAGTTTTCAGTACATAATAACCCTTAGGCCCTGTTTTCTCCACAATAAAAGGACTTTCCCAAGCTTCTGACTGCTTGCCCCCTGATGGGTCATCCAATTTTCTCCGAAGTACCCAATCTCCTGGCTGGAATGTTCGCTGACGAACGTTCTTGTCATAACTTTTTTTGACACTCTGTTGATACTTTTCCAAATGCCGGAGTGCCTCTTCTCTCTGCTCATCGATGAATTGTTTCTGGGACGACAAAAATTCTTCATTATCATCAGAAATTACATTTTCAGTTCGACTGATGGGAGCCATGAGTTCAGTTGGCAAGACTGCTTCTGTCCCATATGCCAGAGAGAAAGGAGTTATTCCTGTAGAAGTTTTGGGCGTGCTGCGGTATGCCCACAAAAAAATTAGGTAATTCCTCGTACCCATTTTCCTTTTTTAGCTTCTTTAAGCCGCCTTTTCAAATTGGCTAGGAGAGACTTGTTAGTTGCTTCAGCTTGTCCATTCGCTTGTGGATGATAAGGAGCCGAAAAATTATGTTGAATTTTGAAGGTGTCACAGAATTGACGAATTTCATCAGAATCAAACTGTTTTCCATTATTAGATACAATTACTGCTGGTATTCCATATCGACATATGATATCTCTCCAAATGAACTTTTGACTTTGGGACGATGGAGTTCCGTGACAAAGCGGACTTTCGCCTCAACCCACTTTGTGAAATAATCAGTGGCTGCAAGGAGGAATCGGAAATTTCCTGGTGCTTTGGGCAAAGGTCCAACAATATCTAGACCCCATTTAGCAAATGGCCAAGAACTCAGAACTGGAAACAATTCATTGGCTGGTAGATGGTTTGAGTTCGCATGCATTTGACATTGTACACAAGTTTGACTGTATAACTTAGCTTGTTTCTGCATTCCAGGCCACCAATAACCCTGAGTGAGTGCTCTATGTGCCATACTACGCCCTCCAATATGATTGCCGCAAATGCCCTTATGCAACTCTTCTAGAATAAAGTGACCTTGTTCAGATGTAAGGCAACGGAGCAATGGAGATAAATTATGCTTCCTATATAACTGGATCTGTCCTGCCAATGGAAGAATGGAAAACTTGAATGATGTCCGGAGTATGTAATCAGCAAGTTTCTTGTCTTCAGGGAGAGTCTGGTGTTGCAGGTACTCTATGTAAGGAACACGCCAATCATTTATACTGGGAATATGCTCTACATCTATTAGGGATTGTTGTTGGTCAGAATCTAGCGTTTCATCATGGTCCGGACTGTTCATTTCACTGTTAATGTCATCCCCAGTGATTTCTACTTCCCCGCGAATCCTTTTCTTTGACCGGACTGCATAAGATGCTTGTGCAGAGTACAATACTTGTAGTGCTAAACATTCATCAACATATATTTTTCTGTGGTTGAGAGTGGTAAAGTCGATGCTTGGTTGCTGCCCGATATTCAACTTGTATCGTCCGTGCTTCCTTGCAATTTGTAGGCTGGCTTTGAAGATAAGCTAAAGCATCTGCATGCCTCACATCATGTCTTGATTTCTTTGTGATAGATACAGATCTTAATCTTCTTGCTAAAGAATGAATAACATCTAGATACGCGGACATTCTTTCATCCTTAGCTCTATATATACCTCCAAATTGGTTGGTGATTAATTTGGAGTCTGTGAAAACGGCAATATCAGTCGCCCCCAAATCAATAGCTGTCTTCATACCGAAAATTGCTGCTTCATATTCCGCTTCATTGTTGGACGCTTTAAATCCCAGCCTAACAGATTTTTCTATCACAGAAACCATCGAGACGGATAAGTACACATCCAATTCCCCGGATCCCGATTGATTTCGAGAACCGTCGGTGTAGATTTTCCAAGAAATATGCTTCGAGGATGGGTTTTAAGCCCGGAGATGTTTCTTCGGTTTGAGTTGTGGTACGCATCTGTTTTTATTGGTCCGAATGATAGCAAAAGAAACATCATCGACCGAAAGTCCGCAATTAAGGATGCGAGCATGTCCTTTTTCTCGCGGCGACGGGTTCATATATGATCTCATATGCACTAAGATAAAGGCGCGGAGGGCAAGTCCGCTTATGTCCCTGAGCATTAGCTAGAGCTTTTCGAAGAGGGTACTCTGTATGAACCCGGATGGTCCTACCCTGAAAATAAGGTTTCAGTCGTCTAGCAGCATGTACTAAAGCTAATGCTATTTTCTCAATATTACTGTATCGAGATTCCGGACCTGTTAAAGTCTTACTTATAAAAAATATTGGCCTCTCTTCCGGACTTTCAACGAAAAGCACTGCGCTTACTGCAATACCAGTTGCAGCAAGATATACTCCTACTGGCTGACCAGTTTTAGGACTTACCAATATTGGCGGTGAGGACAGATAAGTTTTAAGGCTATCAAAAAGCTTTGGCACTTTTCAGAAGTCCAAGTGGAGTTTGATTTAATCGTATTGAAAAATGGACAACACTTATCTGAGAATTTAGAAATAAATCTCATTAAGGCTGCCAACCGTCCAGTAAGTCTTTGAATCTCCTTTTTGTTTTTTGGAGTCGGCATGTCTAGTATGGCCCTTTATCTGATCGGGGGTTAGCTTCAATGCCTCTATGGGTCATAAGATAACCCAAAATTTCCCGCAGGAAACTCCAAAAGAACATTTTCTTTGATTCAATTTGAGATTGAATTTTATTACCCTATCAAAGGTTGTCTGAAGATCTCGAAGATGGTCACTTGTTAACCATGACTTAGTGACCATGTCATCAATATATATTTCCATAGTATCACCTATTAGGCCTTCAAAGATTGTGTTGCCTAATTTCTGAAAAAGTGGTCGAGGCATTTTTAAGGCCAAAAGGCATGATCAAAACAATAAATGCCTATATCATTTATAAAGGTCAGATGTTCTTGGTCCGACCATACAAAAGTATTTGGTAAAACCGAAAGAAGCATCCATGAATGAAATTCTCGATATCCCTCAAGTAGCATCAACTAAATCATTTATCTTAGGCAAAGGGTAAGGATTAAGTGGGCAAACTTCATTAAGTTTAATGAAATCTATACACATTCTTAATTTGCCATTCTTCTTGGTAACTACAACTATGTTTGATAACCATTTAGGATATTCTACTGGTCGAATAAACTTAGCCTTCAGTAAACGACTAACCTCTTCATTGACTTTCAGCCTTTTATCAGGTGCCATGCGCCTTGGTCTTTGCCTGACAGGTTTTGCTGTATGATCCACATCAAGATGATGACATGCTATGTCCGGATCGATGCCACCATGTCATCTATGCTCCATGCAAAAGTCGTGCTATTTTTTCTTTAACAATTCTGTCATGTCTCTTTTCTCAACTTCGGAAAGCTTAGTTGATATGAAAGTGGTATGTTCCGGACTCATTCCAATCTGAACTTCCTCAAGTTTATCAATAGTGGGAAGGTCCTTTTGTTTCTCGCCTGAAATGGCTGTGGAGCCATACTGTAATTGCTACTTCTGTGGAGTGTCCTGAATGACTCTATTGACATGAATTCCGGAAGGTTTGTAGTCATCTAGTGCTTTGTCATGACATCCGTGGGATTCCATCGATCACTCTCGGATTTTCTGATTCCTTGACTACATGGAAACTTGGATTTTGTGGAAAGTAGATATAATCGCTGCGATCCGATGGATCCAATCTACGCCTGCACTGCATTATATGGAGAGTGGCAATTCATGAGCAAAAAAGTTGATTTCAGCCCACTTTGTTTCCGAATCATTCATCGTAGACGTCACACCCTATCGAATAGTTCTTGTCGCTCCATCGAACCCAACAATAGGGTTTTCTTCCGAATGATAAGCTCCCCGTGGCAACTTCATTTCAGATAAGCTCTAGAAAATAACACACTTACAGGCTTCCAAAGATCTAGCATAATTTTTTGAACCCTCCACATTCCAATGAATCTTTGATATCATAACAAAGATCATAATGTGGTGTAAATACTCCATATAAGTCACGATCACTAAAGGATAAGGGTTCAGTTCATATATTTCTCGTTGTCACCTTTAAGAAAATCAATCTTTATTGACTCTGTTCCATCGGTTAGAAAATTGAATTTTTGTTTTTCTCAAACTTCCTACCGATTATTTGAAATGGAATCTAGACGGGCATGTCCAGCCCTGATGACCATATGTTCGGCAAACTTCACTTGTGCTGCTTTCTGTATGAATTCATCCAACTTCTTGTCATCAACTAAGCGCTGAATAGCACTCCGAAGAATTCTGCAATCATCAGTAGTGTGGCCAAAATCATCATGAAATTTGCATCGTTTGGATTTATCTCTGATATTGGCTGTATCTTCAGGTAATGTCCTTGGCTTATAAAGAAGATTTCGCCTTTTATTCTTTTCGTAAACTTCGAAAGTTTCATCGACAAAGGAGGAAAATCTTTTCCTCTTTATTTGGGTTGGGTAGGCTTAGAGTTCCGTCGGTGACCGGAAGTTGTTCTCCGCTTGTTTTTGTCCTCCGCCCTTATAGTTGCCGGAGTTCCGTCCGACTCTTTTTTGTTTTTCTTCAAGATTTTCTTCTTCGTTGCCTAGCTTTGAGATCATCCTCAACTCGTGCAAACTCTTCAGCACGATCAAACAGCTCGGACTTGGAGAAAGGCGGCTGTCTAGTGAGCGAATTGTATAGACCACTACGATCATATCCTATGGCATCTTTGAAAGCTTGGATGATAAACCGGGTCGAGGGGAGGATCAAGAATATTGAGTAAAGTTTGAAATCTTTTGCGAAAAATCCCCGATAGATTCTCCAGACTTTTTGTGAGATTAAATAAAGCGCGTAATCTCGTTTAATCTGGCTATATCGATAGTGATCAACAAACTTCTTAGCTAATTCTGGGAAGTTTCTAATTGATTTGGAAGTAAGAGAGTTGAACCATACTAAAGCATCACCTTTGAGAGTGGCTGGAAACAACTTACGAGTAGTGCATCATCATTTTCCATAGCCATTTGTGACCAGAGTAAAACAGATGAGTGTATGGATCTCCATTCTCTTCATCATACATTTTGGTCGGGCTTCTTGAAGTTAGTAGGGGCGGCGATAGTTACGAATATAATCGAAAATGGATAATGTTGAATCTCTATAAATCCATCAAGATCAACAAGTCTCAAGCTAAATCTCTCCCGATCATGCAAGCTAGCCGATCTTGTGAAGTTTGTTAGGACACTTCTCATGCAAATCTAGAATGTCTGTTTATTATCAACATACATGGGTTGGAGAGTACAATGTGAACTCATTTTAGAGGCTCAACCAAGGTGGTAATAACTTTCAAGGTAATTATTGGAGACGAGCGTTGGACCCCAGGTTCTCAAGATCAAAGTTATATTCTACGAGACAAGTCAAGCCTCTCGGTTGGTTCCCTCAACAACAATTATACTCTCAAAGAGATTCCAATACAAGTAGAGAGTTAGTGCACGATCCAGGAGAAATTATCGCACCCGCCAACCTCGAGAATGCTATTACTTTGCTATCACATAAAAATCAGAAGTTTGAAAGTGTTTTAAAGCTTATTGCAGGGCTGACTCAATCTCCGGCAATCTCGGGCAAGTCAATATTCTAGAATGGAGTATCTAGAGGATAAGGTTGACCAACTCACCCTGCTTTTTTTTGTAAAGACACAAGCCACTAAACTAAAGCTTATTGGAACCAATATCGAAGAGTGAAGATGTATGCCACATTGGGACAACTTCTAAAAATCGATCAACTCCATGATCATGTCACCGGTTACTACTCTCGGATCGAGGATTGAAGATAGACAACAAGGTTGACTTACCTTCTCATGATGACATTCTTTATAGAGCAATGGTCAAATTTCAAATGAAGTTCAAAAGGAAGTGGGGAGAAATCCTTTCAACTCCCATTTGTCAAGATAACCAAGACAAGATATGCAAGAATGCCAAAGAGAAAGAAAAGCAAATACATGCTAATGTGTTTGTACCAAAGGCACCTTTTCCTATTTTTTTTGCTTTCAAAAAAGGACAAGCAATTTTAGAGATGAAGGAGGCATTTGAGAAAGATAACATCAATATCCTCTTTCAAAAAGCGATTAAAAGCGATTGCCATCATATGCCAAATTCTTGAAGGATGCATGCAACATAAAAGAAGTACTCATGTTCCAAAAAGCGTTTCTAGCTAGAAAAACAACATCTATTATCCATCCGGTAAAGCTCGGTCAAGCTCAAAGATCCGGAAGTCCTACAATATCATGCAAGATAGGAGAAAAATTCACAGGTAATGCTCTTTAGACCTTGGTGCTAGTGTTAATCTCTTTGCCATATCATGTGTACCAATCGTTGGGCCTAGAGAACCTAAAACTCTGAAAAGTCAAATTGAAGTTATTTGACCGTTCTACCAAGATTCCCGGAGGAGGCATAGTTGAGGATGTTCTTGTTTTAAGTAGCCGATTTCTACTATCTAGTGGATTTCATTGTGATAGACACCGGGAGGCCTTTGATAAAATTCAATTATTCTAGGTGACCTTTCCTCCATTCTTGCAAAAGCTTTGATAAATTGTCACAACGGTGAAATGAAGATCAACTTTTGTAAGATGTCCATGGACATAAATATCTTTCACTGTTGCATAAGGATTGTGATGACACGAAGGTGGAGAGGTGTACTTTCTTGATAGCATGATACAAGAATCATTCCCATTCGAAGATACAATTGAGAGTGCTCAATCTATAGAAAAGCTGTGATGAACACGAGAACCCCACCTGAGGCGTTGCTAGCCATGCTCTTGGAATCTCTGCAGAAAATTCAGGATTTAAGTGAGCAGAATGGAAAACTGCCGAGAGAGTATCATACCTTGAGAAGATGAACTCTATATTTCGGGATGAACAAATGACTACGCTTGAAAAAATCGGTTACTAGAGAATCGGCTTAAAGAAGTTTTAGAAAAACAACGAGAATCTAGAAACGAGAAATGAGTCTTCGAGAGGAAAGTGGACCATATTGATAAAAGCATTGCCTTTGTTGAAGCCTCTTCTACACTATCATTGTAATGCGAGAGAGAAGTATGTGAACCGGTCCCCGCCCACCTTGGCCTTGATCAACCAGACATCCATTATCATCATTGTGGTGGTAAATGGCACATCAGATACTATTGTCTTGTTAGAAAGAAAGATTTTCGTCAATCTTCTACATAGAGGAACCATAAGGCCTATCACACAATCATCAGACCTGAAATAGTTCAAGGTAGAGAAGCAACTTCATCAGTAATCTTTCCAGCATATCAAGGAGTATTTTTGACAACCTACAAGGTGAGACCTCCTCGTCTTCCAAACATTCGTCAGATTTGGGTAAGAAAATCTGATCTCCTTACTCCAAATTGATAATGCATGATATATAGTCTTAGGGATCTGACTTAAAAAGACCTAACAAAAAAAAATCTTGGTAAAAGGAAATGTTCTTATTTTTTGGATTAATTTTGATATTCGGCATCAATGGTAACATCTTCCCTTTTTCTCATTCATTTCATTTACTTAATTTATATACATTGAGGACAATGCATATGTTAAGTTGGGGGAGGGTGTACTTGAGAAGTACTTGAGAAATGAATTTGAAAATTAGTTTTCAAAAAGAAAAATATTTTTGTGTCTATATCAATAGCATGAGAAAAATGAATTTTAATGATGAGTCCGGGATATAGATTTTATCTTGCTTAGTGTTGAGTTTTATAGATAGTTGATATTATTGATTTCATTACCTTAGACTATTTACTATGCTCGGACATAGTTCTTGTTGATAGAATTCTTTATCAAGGCACCACCATAATACTTGGTCAGTTTTGTGTACTTTTGCTAGAAGAGATATTTAAACCCCTAGTAAAATTTGGAAGTAGAATTTTTGACTTAACCGTGGTGAGACTTGAACTTTATACCCATTCTTTGGAGAGTTCTTACAAAAATCTGAGTCTTAGTATTTCAACATCTTCGATTCTTTATGTCGTTGTAATATAGTCTCATTATTTGTTGATTTGGTTAATCGCAGTGACATCAAGCGGGGAGATAGCCATTAGGTCTTGTAGTCTATTCGAAACAGAGTATCATACTGATAAGTCAAGTAGTAAACCCATTCAGCATTTATCCCACCTAGTAGGACTATCATGTTAAACCTTTTTGAGCCTTACAATAAGCCATTTTCTTTCATAAAACCCTTTACCTTTACCCAACTCCAGACAAGGAGTATAGCCAAAAACCTGTATTAACCATACCCATATGTTTTGAGAATACAAGGGGAACAAGGAAGAAGAAAGAGCACAAAAGGAAGATTATTATAAGGAAATATTAGAGAGATACAATGAAGACCATCATTTACGTTCTAAGTAAAAGAAGCTAGTGGAAAACAAGCATGTCCAGTACTAATCAAGGATATACCACTGAGCTAAAAAAAAAAAAGTTGAGCAGAATGGACGGAAAAGCTAAGACAAAGGAAAAAATTTCTCTGCAATACAGAATTTGAAGAAATCTTCCAAATAATGAAGCAAAACCCTTAGTGTTTTCAAAAATAACCTTTGAATCATTTTACCTTTCCTTCATAAACCAATACCCAAGCCAAGTTACAACCCATGACTTATCATTACAAGATGGTACCTAAGTCTAGAATAGGTGAGAGGATGCTAAAGTGAAGGACCCGACACTTCATATGTGATTGACATTCTTTCCATGAGACTAATTTCATCCGTAAGTCTCCATTTTTCAAGGTAGTATGTGGGATGTTCGTATTCATTATTCTTTTCCCTACATACATAAGGTAAAATAGTAGACCATCTTCCGAGAGATTCTTTTTTGAAAGTATAACTAGTGAGAATTGAAAGTCAAAATTATCTGTCTAAAGGTAAACTAGGGATTTCGTTTCTTGGATAGGAGAGTATAGGAGATTAACTGAGTACACACATAAGCCTTGATTGAGAATTTTGTCAATTTTTACTATCTCCCATCATAATTTATGAGTCTTTGCAGTTAGCAATGGAGACCGTCTGTTGGAGTAAGCACTAAGTGGGTAAGGAATTTCTCTCTCTGAAAAATACTATCATTCTTGAACATGCTATTGATTGATTTTGTGGGTATATCACCCTCCAAAACCCTCATGAGACTATAACTCATCCTTTTGGGGAACTTAAAGGTTTAAAGCCTTGTTGCATATGGTAAATGCAATCCTTAATACCCGCGAAAATGAGTTAGGATTTTATTTTTGTTATTAGAATGTGATTTTGATTACTTATCTATTTTTTTTATCTTATTTGCTAAGAGACTAGCAAAAGGCTAGTTGGGAGTTGGATAAGTGCTCAAAAAGTGCTATTTAACCCTCGATTATGTCTCTTGTTTAGCCATCTTAGTAGACTAATAGTGTTTGTAAGTTATGTTTTATGATTCTACAGGTGAGAGAGAGTTTTGTGGAATATTAGAGAAAAAAAGGTAAACCTGAAAGCAATTGAGCATTAAGGATCACATGGGAAGCCCGTGAACAATCATGAAGAAGGCCAAGGAATTGAGCTATTAAAGATGCGACTTGGACCTATTTTAAAGCCTATTTGGAAGCCCAAGGCCAAATGATTCGTTGCTTGGACCAAAGCCTACAAAAAAGAGGATAGAAGAATAGAGTAGAAGAGAGAAAATAAAACGCGTGCGGGACGATGGATTGAGCATCCGGGCCAGCTTTTTATGAATAGTGCGTGCCTAGGCATGGATCGATTAATCGTAGCCAATTCCTTCTTAGTTTTGGAGACGAAGTTGGACTCGAAAAGAAGTCTATTTGTATTAGAAAACAAATGACGGTTTGGAATGCTTCTAGAGCTCATTGTAACCTCTATAAAAATAAAGGACCTAAGTGCCTTATGTAATTTGCCAATTCAGTTATATTCTTGTCTCCAGAAATTGAGGCAGAGAGAGATTAATAATAAAAGATCGGTTTTAACTAGCTGAGTCTTAATAAATCAGTCTTTCTAGTCTTATGTTATTTGACTCTTCTTCGTCTCGTTCTTCGTGTTCTTCCTTTTTTATGGAAGGCTAATCTTCTCCTTCAAGGGAGGAGATGAAGCCAGTACTTAAGGTTTAATGATTCTTCTGGTTCATGGTGTTCTTCAATCAGGTTAGTTCTTTATGTTTTTAGTTATTAGTTCCATTGCCCAGACTAGGGGATGGAAGTATAGATTAAGGTTTTTATTTATTGCAATCGAATATCGTGCTAGTTTAGGGTTTTATTTATTGCAATTAAATATTTGCTAGTGACATGCTTTTATTTATTGCAATTGAATATAATGTTAGAATAAGGTTTTATTTATTGTAATTGAATATTACGCTATTATTCTCTACTTTTCTTCTATTTGTGTAGTGTTTTAGAGTAAGGGAAGTATTTCTTGTGTTTGTCTTAGATGGTGATTTATTGAATAGCTGCCCAAGCTCACATAAAAGGAAAGAAGATACTAGTAACATGACAACCTTAAGTAGAGTTATTCGTTAATGATGTTTCGTCCAAGAGGGCATTGGCACTCGCTTAATTGCCTAATTGTAGTCTACTTGTGAGAACAACCATGAAGCAAAAGGTCACAGATCAAAAGTATTGGTGGATTCTAATCTCTTGAATTCTCTCTCTTATAAATTCTCAATAGTTTAGTTTAGTTTAGCATTAGAATCTAAAAAATATAATAATAGTTTTTAATCCCTCAAACCCCCTTTCCAGTCCTGTCCTACATATAAACATACACTTAAAAGTGGAACGATACCCTACTCATCCTTTACTTATTGAGGGATAATTAGGTTTTGATACGCTTCTATTTTGTTCAACGACCATTATCTATCTACATCATTCATATACCATCTACATAAACAAAAAAGAGGGCTTGTCATTAAGCATGGTTCTACTATAATTGTCATGCAATTATCAGTCAAATACAAACATAAAGGACCCCCAAAAGGACCCAAAGCCAACTTAAGGCCTTTGAAAAGGGTTAAGTTTGGCTCAACTAACTACCATTTAAAGGTTAGTTATCAGTCAATAAGAAGTTCCCCCAAAAGGAACGACCCAATCAACACACACGAGGAGACCTAGGTGACAACTTCGCTCATCTAATCAGGTCGTGAACCAAATAATTACGACCTTCGAGCATTAGACGATCTACCATAGTTCAACAGGTCATCAAGTCTACTACTATGCAGCACATGTCGTCGTATAACAAATCAAAAGGCAATTAAAGCAATCACATTCATGCAATGCAACATTCAAAGACAATATCAATGTAAAACAAGTAAGTAATTTAAATATTTTATTTCTTACAAAAATTTGGTTAGATACTATAGGCCCCTAGGTTATCCTGAAAAAATGACTTCAGTACCCCCATCAAAAATCAAAGTTATCAATATCAGTTATCAGTATCAACTACAACAAGAAAGAGAATATTGTTCAAACATTTCATCCATCATCAAAACAACTCACAAGAAGAGCAAGATCAATTAACACAAGCAAGATTTTCCACATTCAAGGGATCCAGTTAGTAGCCCTTTTCAATAACAGAGCTGCTGGCCAGATCACCACTTGCATTCAGCACCTCAGTTGCAACATCTTCAATGGGCTGATGATAAGATCCCAAAACTGTAGTTTTAACCCCTTAACAATATTACTTTTAGACCAATTATGTGATTAATAAGTAAAAGTTAGTATTGTTATCGTGTTCTTATGTATTTCAGGCATTAGAGTCGAATACGTGCAGAAATGTGTCCCTTTTGCAAGATAAAGAAGCAAAGGTTGGTTGCTAAGAAGTTCTACGATTAAAGGCCAAGATTTAAGGAGAAAAGGCCTTTTTAAAGCCTGGTCAAAGCTGAAAAGTCAAAGTTAACGCAAGCAGAAATAGCGCATAAAAGTCAGCTGAACTTCTGAAGGCCGTATCTTTGGACTCAGACCTCGGAATTGGGTTTACCTTACGTCAAAACGACCGACTCGGAAAGAGTATTCTAATGGTCTAAGCCTTGATCCAATCAGAGGAGCAGAAGTTGACAAAAAGGCTGTTGAAGTTATTTCCAACTGAAAACCCCTTTGTGGGCTGAAATAATGAGGTTTTGGGCTCGATTTTCCGGCCCAAAACATGGCTCCTCAGCCCATGCACGAATTTGTGGATCGTGTCTCCTCTATTTGAAGAGAGAAAGACTTAGCTCTTAAGATACTTAGTTTTTTTAGTTAGTCAATAATTTAATAGTTAGTTTTTACTTAGCTTTACTTAGTCTAGATCCAATAGTTAGTTTTAGATCTAGTTAATTAGCATCAAATTAGTGTTTAGAACAAGATTTAGTTTTTAGAATCAATAATTAGTTTGTATTTTAAGTTTTAGTTTCTAATTCAATATTTGATTCATAGATTTAGTTTGTCTTAAATTGATAATTAGTTATTCACAATCTTAGTTCTAAATTAGTTTTAAATTCAGTTTTAATTCATTTTGAATCTTAGACTATTGTTCAAATTTAGATTTATGAAGTTTAAATTACTTATATCAAATGACTTGTTCTATTTGTTCTTGTGTTAGTAATTTTAGTCCAATGAATCAAAGCTAAACTCCCATTATTAGGGGGGTTAATGAAGCTTGAGAGGACTTGATTTGTTTAGCATAGATTTGTTGATTAAGGTTTAAAGTTTGGATTTTTCTTGACTTAGAGATAAGAAGAGAAAAATCTAAACTAGAGGATTGTGAGTTTTACCATGAGAATGGAAAACAAACTTTCCTCTTATGCTAATTTGATTATGACTAGAGATGGTATAATTGAATTAGGGATTATAAAAGTCTAAGATTTATATTTAACCTTTTAGTGAGAATATAAAGATTAGGGTTTCTTAACAATCTATTCTAACACTTTTAGGAATTGAAAAGTAGATTTAATTCTCTCTCTAACATTCTCTATCTTTGATTCACATCATTATATTGTTAGTTAATTTAGTATAAATTCGTAGTATCATCATAATAGTTAATTTCTTATTCAAATCATTACTCTCATCATTGTTCCTTTTGTTTGATTAGTTGAATTCTATTTATGTCTTTATAGTTTATGAGTGGAACGAATCCGTACTCTTTATATATTGCATAATGAATTGAGAGTATGAATAATATTGATTAAGCACTTATTTAGTTAATTGATTATTTGTGTTTATGCATAGATAGTTAATTTACACGTAAATTTGTCTTTATCAAATAAGTGACCAAAAATGGAGTTCTAACTAATCTCATTTTAAGAAAGTGCGATTGCATTGACCATATATGCAACAAGGCTTTAAACCATTAGGAATTCCCTAGTGGACGGGTTATAGCCTCGTGAGAGTTTTCCAGTGAAGGTACTCACATACTTCATCTATACTACAACGACTAAGAAATAAAGCTGTTGTTTCCTAATTTATTCTCAAATATCTATACATCTCACTAGCAATGAATACAGAATAATTAAGTCGAAACCTAAGCTAATATATGAATAATAATCAAATCATCTTAAGATAAACAATTATACAATGAACTATGATATGAAATGCAATGGCAGGTCCATTTCTGAAACTTTTGGGTAGTGTGCCTAAGTAGGTTCTCACAAGGAATGTGTCAAAATACATAACACTCTGATTTTTCCACTCAAGTTTGCTAACTCCAGTGTGTAATGGGCACACGTTTCCTCATAATCTTAATGACAATCTAAGGAAGCCGAAGTTGATCAAACACATCTACCACTTACTATCACACCAACCTATTCCTAATTAAGCTAGAGGTCTTTATTAAGTGATATGGGGAGTAGGTATTGGTTAAAAAAGGAAGAAAAAGGATATTCAAAAAGACAAGTCTGAGAAAATAGGGTCTTCATATTATGTAACTAGAGAAAACCTTGTTCTTTTGCTTCTACACTTTGTTTCCATCCTTAGCCTTTTTATTTTGGCTTTTTGACTCATTTTATTCTATTTTTAGAGTTTTTATTTTATTTTATTTTTCTTTTATTTTCTTTGGATGGAAACTTTCTTTTCTTTTTCTTTTCTGAAGTAACTAACTAATTTTTGTTTACACATGTTTTTATCTTCTCTTTTCTTCACTCATCCTATTTCTCAGACTTATCCAGATAGGTAGGTTGATTTTATTTTTTTTATTTTGTTTTATTGGGAAAATGATTTTTGGTTTGTGAAAAGGCTAATGAAAGGCCCAGTGGGGTGACTAGCGGATAATAAATTTCATATATATAGGTGTGAATTTCTGGCTATATCGATCCAAAGAGGGCCTAAATTCTCGCTTAGGATATGGTGTGGTGATCAAGCAAGTGGATGTGTGATTTCTCTACTCGGATTTGACTTCTCCCTTGTGTCATCACTCATATATTTTACTCTTATGAGGCTTTTAGGCTAGATGCTCACAGAATATGTATTAAGTACTTTAACCTAGGTCTCAAAAAAATACTGCCAAGTACAATCATAGATGCTCATGCAAGATGTTCGTAAAAAGATGCAATGACTATTACCTATGTTTCAAAAATTAAATCCTAATTCAAGTACTACGTGAGATTTTTAGACTAATATCATCATGGAGAAGGGAACAATACTATTATCACTAAGTGCCTAGTATAAACAATAGTTATGATTTTTAATTTTTTTATAAAGAAAAGTGCGTAATTTACATCCTAAAAGTGCATAATATTTGCAAATGTTTCTATCCCACCCCCAAACAATCGAACGCTTTGTCCTCAAAGTGTAAAGAGATAAGGAAAGAATTTACCATAGAAACGTAGCAATAATTGGCAGTACCTGTAACAGAAATATTGTAAAGATGATATGATAACTTGAAGCACAATTAAACTGTTACGTACTAACTAACACAAACTCTACTAGAGTAAACATGATAGGTAAAGGATGGCAAAAATATTTGAAATGAAATACCAAAATACGCTACCTCCAAATAAAATTGGAAAACTCTTTTTAAGTTTGAAAATGTTTGTTTGGCCTATACTCCAGAAAGGTGGTATGTTACAAAAAATTATATGGGTCTTTTTATGTCAGATTCCTTAGACTTAATGTGATATATATATATATATATATTAGCATGCAGTTTACCATATATCAATAATCTAAATAATTGTGGATCTTTCCATAAATAGTTAACACGTAATGCACCACCAAACAGAATCAAGCACCAAGACTTTCTACGATGCAACTTAGTGGAATGAGAGCGAGATCTGATGGACCTAGAACCTAATCGAGTATGTACTCTCTTCTTTTTTGAACGAAAAGGTGTCCAAGTGAATGATCGTGAAAAAAAGAATAGTTGTGGAAAATACTTGGAATGTGGATAAGTGTTAGAAGAAAAGGGTGGAAAGAATGATTGGATTCTATGAGGGATTAGCTCAGGTGGATGGTGGTCAGGTGGTGCTCTAAGTAGTTTTTGAGAGGGTGGATCATCACAGGCTTTTAGAAACTCATAGAATTCCTCATCTAGCTTGGTCACATCTACATAATTATGGTATTCATCTACATCTTCAAAAAAGTCATCAATCTCATCCAAGGAGTCGAAATTATGATCTTTGACTTCTTCCATAAGAAGGGTATCTCTAGTGTGGGGACGAAAGCGTCGGTCATACTAATGTGAGATACAAAACTCTCAATGGACTTCACTCCTCCTTCTACAGGCAAACCTAGTTGTTCCTGCTTGAGTCTAAACATGTTAACCTCCACAAAAAGATTTCCAAAAGAAATAGTCATTGAGCCATCCCGGCAATTCATTTGGGCATTGGCGGTTGCCAAGAAAGGACACCCTAAGATGATGGGAATATAATCATGAGCAGTTTTTGTGTCAAGAATAACGAAGTCAACTGGGTAGTAAAAATCATAAACTTTAACAAGAATGTTTTCAACTACGCCTTTGGGATACTTAATAGAATGATCGGCTAACTACAAAGTCATTTTGGTTGGTTGAAGTTTTGTTAGACCTAGTTGTTTATATAAATAAAAAGGGAGTAAGTTAACACTCGCCCTTAGGTCTAATAAAGCAGTTGTTATGAAGGTATCACCTAAGGTGCATTATCAAAGATGGGGCGACCAAGGTCCTTGTACTTAACAATTACATTATGTTCAAATAAAGAGGGATATTGTTCAGTTAAGAAGGTTTCGTGAGGTATGTTGGTTTTCCTCTTCTTGGTGCACAACTCTTTTAGAAACTTAGCGAGTCTAGGTAGACTTTTTATAGCATCTAGAAAAGGTAGGTTTATAGTTAGATTTTTAAACACTTCCCTAATCTCATCAAAATTCTCATCTTTTTTAGACACAATTAGTCTCTGGGGATACGGTGGTTTATCTCTATATTTAAGATAAAGGTCAACAGTATTATTAGTCTTTGCTTTATCTTTGGCCATTTTCCATCTATGTGTCCATATTGGAACCTCTACAGGTGTAGGGTCTTCAATTTCTATTATTAGGCCTTGTAAGGTTTTCCCTTTTGGTTGTGGTTTAACTGGTACTTCTACGGTTGTAGGGTCTTCAGTTTCTATTATAGTATTTGGTATGGTATCATTTTTAGTTTGCGGGTGATCTTTAGGCATAGTCATTTGGTTATCAACTACTCGCCCTTAACGAAGGGTAGTGACTACCTGTAGGTCCCCTAGGGTTATATTACCATTACACTGAATGCTTTTTATTTCGAAGGCGGTGTTTGTTGACTTAGGATTAGGCACTGCTTGACCTGGAAACACACCTGTTTGGTTATTATTTTGGTTAGGAGACATGTCAATAACCTTTTGGCACAAAGACTACATCATTTGCATCTTTTGTTTCATCATATTAGAGTTTTGATCATCTTTGATCTTTCATCAAGTTGGAGTTTTGTTGCATAATTTGATTTTGTTTTTTCCAACAAGGTCACTACTGCTAGTTCTGTAGATGGTTGAACTGGAATTAAGGCTTGTTGAGCGTTCATGTCTTGATGGTGATAGTTCTGGGTCATGGGCACTAAACCTCTATTCTGGTCACCTAAGTTTCCTTGTCCTTGAGGTTGAGTTAACTGGTTGAAGTTTGATGGTTGTGGTGGTGGTTGTGCATAAACAAGAGGACAATAGAAATCGGAATGCTCAAGACTAAAACAAGCATTACAACGAGTAGATTTAATGTTCATGACAGGAGTGGGTTATTGTTTAACAGAGATGGCATCTACCTTTTTAGTGAGGACATCGATAAGAGTTTTAAGCTCGGGATCAGGTTTAACTTCAGAAGAAGGAGTGGAGCGGGAAGAGTCATTACCTCCCTAATTGTTGTTCCTCTTAGATTGATCTTCTAAGAATTTATAAGCCTCCAAGGCTCCTTTACTAAGAAAACTACCCCCAGTCATGATATCTAGAACCTCTTTATGATAATATGAAAGCCCCTTGAAGAAAGCACGAACAAGCGTGTCTTTTGCAAGGTTATGATGCGGACATTCTATGAGAAGATCAATGAAATGGTTCCAGGCCTCTGAAAAGGATTCATGAGGGTTCTGGTGGAAGAAATTAATCTTTTGAAGCATTTCATCGGTCTTCAATGGTGGGTAAAACTGTTCCATGAACAATTGAACAAGATTAGCCCATGAGTCCACAGAGTTTGGCGTTTGGGCAGTTAACCAAGACGCCGCCTTATCGGCTAAGGTGAATGGAAACACCCTAAGTTTAACTTGATCTGGACTTATGCTAGGATGATGGAATGTAGTGAGAACTTGTTCTATCCTACGCATATGTTGATAAGGCTTCTCGTGGGTTAAACCATGGAAAACCGGTAACAAGTTAAATATATTTGGGGGAATTCAAAAATCCCCCATGAAATTAAACAAGAACGATGCACGACTTAGGGCCATTGTTTAGTGCTTTATAAAAATCGAGAGAGGTGTGTCTCGGTTCTTTAGCCATTGATCACGGGTGTAGTGTGTGAAATTCTAGATAGGCGTGTGATATTGCGTCTACAAAGAAAAACAAGTCCGATTATACTAGAATTGAAACTCCTCCGTGTAAGAGGCGAGGAGTGTAAGAAGGAGTACTGAATGTCTCCTTTTACGCTTTATGAATAGCGTTTTATATCGCTAGCTTCGGTGTATTTAACAAGTTAGAAACACTGAATAACTTGAAGAAATGGAAATTTGGACTAACCCGTGAAAATCGGGTTGTTCAAGAAAAGAGGGCTGGTTATGCTTTCGAGGTCCAACTCGAGTTCGAGGACGCCGGTCAAGTGTGGGGAGCTCGAAATTTGCCTTGATAGGGCGTGGGTCGCGTTCAGGTTCAACTCGAATTCAGTAGCAGAAGGTGCGCTCAAACTTAGCCTTGGATAGGCTTTTCGGGCTTTTCGAGGGGAAATTTTTTAGTTTATGAACCAGACAATCACGATTATAACCAAACAAGGGTGGGAGGGTTGAGAATGGGGGATTGCCCCTTGGATTCATGCAATTGAATTATTGTCCTGAAAGAGTTTAAGATGGCAGCGGCGCCATTTGATAAAGACAAATTTACGTGTAAAATAACTATCTATGCGTAAACACAAATAATCAATTAACTAAATAAGTGCTTAATCAATATTATTCATACTCTCAATTCATTATGCAATATATAAAGAGTACGGATTCGTTCCACTCATAAACTATCAAGACATAAATAGAATTCAACTAATCAAACAAAAGGAACAATGATGAGAGTAATGATTTGAATAAGAAATTAACTATTATGATGATACTATGAATTTATACTAAATTAACTAACAATATAATGATGTGAATCAAAGATAGAGAATGTTAGAGAGAGAATTAAATCTACTTTTCAATTCCTAGAAGTGTTAGAATAGATTGTTAAGAAACCCTAATCTTTATATTCTCACTAAAAGGTTAAATATAAATCTTAGACTTTTATGATCCCTAATTCAATTATATCATCTCTAGTCATAATCAAATTAGCATGAGAGGAAAGTTTGTTTTCCATTCTCATGGCAAAATTTACAATCCTCTAGTTTAGATTTTTTCTTCTTATCTCTAAGTCAAGAAAAATCTAAACTAGAGGATTGTGAAGTTTTGCCATGAGAATGGAAAAACAAACTTCCTCTCATACTAATTTGATTATGACTAGAGATGGTATAATTGAATTAGGATCATAAAAGTCTAAGGTTTATATTTATCCTTTTAGTGAGAATATAAAGATAGGGTTTCTTAACAATCTATTCTAACACTTCTAGGAATTGAAAAGTAGATTTAATTCTCTCTCTAAAATTCTCTATCTTTGATTAACATCATTATATTGTTAGTTAATTTAGTACAAATTCGTAGTATCATCATAATAGTTAATTTCTTATTCAAATCATTACTCTCATCATTGTTCCTTTTGTTTGATTAGTTGAATTCTATTTATGTCTTGATAGTTTATGAGTGGAACGAATCCGTACTCTTTATATATTGCATAATGAATTGAGAGTATGAATAATATTGATTAAGCACTTATTTAGTTAATTGATTATTTATGTTTACGCATAGATAGTTATTTTACACGTAAATTTGTCTTTATCAGGTGAGCAGTAGGAGCAGCACCAAGGTCGGTTGGCAGGTCAAGTCGTCTACTAGCATTTGTAACAGTACTTTCCGCAGCTACTGTTACAGCCCCACTTTCGACCAACTTCTTAAGGGTTTTGTATTTACGTTCTAGTTCCATATAGTCATCCATTAGAACGTAAACATCCCCACTATCTACCAAATCGACCAGGTCGTTGTATTCTTTTTTAGCTCTTTCTGCAATGTCCTGTGCTCGCTTGGTCTCATTAACCCAATGTTGAACCTCCACCTTAGAAGCATCAAGTGTTGGTTGCAGCAAGGCCACCTTCCCAACCAGGTCCCCGACCTACAACCTCAGCCCCGTCACTTCAGCCCTTTCCACCTCTTGCACAGCTAGCAGCTTGTCATAGGCCTCCTTGGCAGCATCCAGCTCCTTCTTATACAAGTCGGAGATAGTGGTCATCTCCTTCAGTTTCCTATACATGGCCAGGACCTGACAAACCAAACAAAAATAACTCAAATCAAAAAGACTTGCAAAAACACAAAACAGAAACACATATCGGATGGACACTTACAAAGCACAAGGAGCGATCCATATCATATCTCTCAGGTTCGCCCCCAAATCCTTCACAGTCTCCAGCTGGAGCTTGTCCCCATCCAGGGCAACACTCTCTAACAGCCCTCCAGCAACTAGTGAAGACTTGAAACTACAATCCAAGTTCTTCACTAGCTTGGTCAACCCACTCACTGGGTCGTAGTAGCTAACCGGCCGGTCGGGACGTCGGACTTCAGCGGCCTTGTCACTGGGGGCAGCACTCCTTGACCCTTGCACTTTTGGTGCAGTCTCAACCTCACCGACCTTCTTCTTACCATGGGCATCGGCTACCCCCACATTTGCCGGCTCGCCCAGATTCATCTTCCTTAAAGGAGCCCGACCTGAATAAGTACAACCTTCACCCAAACCAGGTCGTTCCTCAGACTTAGTTCGGATCCTCTTCACCCCCACAGCCTCAACCACCTCAGAGCGCCTCTTCAGTTGAGGCCTCTGGAAAGGAGCAGGAGCATCACCACTCCCCCCAACACTTCCACCTACACCACAACCAACTCGGTCACCATCACCCCCGTCAAAACGTTTCGAAGCAGAACAGCTATCAGCAGCTCCTCCAGCCATTCTCACTTCATAAACATGTGCCCTCCTTTGGCTCTCCCTTTCCATCTCAGGATCCGAGCTAGAATCAGAGATATCAAAAACAAGTTTACTAGCCCTATTCTTTTTCTCCACCTTCTTCCAGTTGATTTTCTCTCCTCCACACTTCTTGAAGTAATGCATAACCTCCCCGGGATAGCTCGTTTCTCCTCCCAACTCAAACAAGCAAACTTTTCTATAGCGTCAAGGCTCGTGATGCCCCGAATGGCAACCTCTGCAAAAACGAAACAAAACTATCAGAATGGTCAACATATCAAATACAATACTTACATACGACCTACAAAATAACTACCTACCAACCCACTTTACAGAACGATTATTCAACTCCCAATCAGGGGGGATGTAATTACCCACAACCAACAATGGCCTACGCCCCCATTCCTCCTTACTCACCCCCCACAATCACAACAGACTTCCCCCTTATGACCTGCAAACTAAAGTTCATTGCAGATGACCTCTTCATAGAGAAATGCTTTATCACATCTGCTAAACAGATATTGTAGTCTCTCTCATTCAACAAATCCAACACATGGAAAACCCTCCAACTATTCCCTACGAACTAACAAGGGGCTTTTCCACAAAAGTTTAAAATTTCCAGAATAAGACGGGAAAACGACAATCTTATCCCAGCATTCAACTGACCACAACAAACCACGACACCCCTATTCCGAGGAACATAATCACTGTTGAACACATTCCTCTCTCTACTCAGGTCGTACATCTCCAGGTCGGACTCTACCCAACCAAACTCCTCCCTCAGACCAGCATAAACCGACCTAGGCCCTGCCTCCTCAGCCATCGTCTCTACTGAAAAAGACGATGAATCCCCAACTCCACTACGTACCCTAACTTCAACATCTTCGTCACTTACCGTTCTCTCTCTCAATTGATCAATCTCCACTTTCTCACTCAAACTATCACTGGTCATAGACATTGCAAAAACAAAAGAAGCAGAAAGACCAAATTTTTAAGTTCAAAAACACGCACCTGATAACAAAGGTTGGAAAGTTTTGTTTTTCTTTTCTTTCGCTCTGCTTTTTCCTTTGTTGGTAGAATGAAAAGATGAAAAACCTTTTGCACACCAAAACCCCTGAGCTACCCAAACCTCAAAAAGCGACAAACGTTTCATATTCCCAAAATCACAATCATAACTCGCCTACAAACCACCACAATTTTGGGCCCATGGGTCAAATCCAACTGTTCCCGCACATTTTTCCAAAATCCAAAAAAAAAAAAAAAAACACCATCAGACAGACACGTGTTAAAAAGCTTTGTTTTAACTTTTATTTTCACACCACAGCTATCCAAACAACAAGTAAAACAAAGGGGGCTGTGTAAGTACCCTCCGTTCTACATTTCATATCACTATAGCACATGTGTCCACACATCAGGTCGTTCCTCACCAGCTCGTACCAAGCCATTATAACGTACCAACGACCTACCAGGTCGTCCCAAACAGCAGTTACAGCCATATATGGAAGCAAATTATCTAGCGCAATCCTAGAGCTCAGTCAACGCACCAATCAATGAGACATTATGTAACGCCCGTATTTAAAATACGTATTTATTTATTTATTTATTTATTAATTTAATTATTTATTTAATATTTGATTGGATTGGATTTGGGATATGTGGGCCTGGTTTCTGGGCCCGAGTCTGCGTTGGGCTTGGGTTTTAAACCCAAGTATATAATCACATTGTTCTAGAGAATAAGGTTTTGGAGAGAATAAAAAAATAATAAAAATGGAGGCAGAGATAGAAACTCGTTTGCTGGAGGGTGGAGCGCGACAATTCGGACTAGGAGGATTCGTGGAGCTTGGGATTAATGTGAGTAGAGTTTTATTATTTTTCACTGAAATTATAGACATTCATGGGACTACGTATGATAGTCTATTTAAAATTTGCTTATTCTGTCCAAAACATAAGTTCTGTGTAATTTTACAATCTCTGTCGAAACCATGAGGGTCTGTTTTTTTTATAGTAACAGTTGAACCAAATCTTCATGGATAAAAATAAAAATAATTTGAATACTAATGGACTCTATTTGTGTATATGCATATTGTGGATTGGGGGTTTAAATGTTTGAATGGGTGATTTTATTGGATTGATAGTTTTGGATTGGGTTGGGTGAACTGTCGAGTTGAATCCTGTGAAAATGTTGGTTTGTTTAGAATGGGATCTGTCGGTTGGTCATTGGTTGAATGACAACGATGGGATTGAGTCTTTAACTAAATCAGAAGAACTAGACCAGCGCAGACGATGCCGTGGAAGAACATTTTGTATCTTCTTGGCAATTCGGTTAACTTTCTTGGTATCCATTTTCGGTTTATTGTTTTGTTTTATATGCGCCCCTTTGTTTTTAACAACTTAAATTTGGTCCTTCTAAGATTCATGTTGTGAAGATTACATGGGATGATTGGAAGACTGGATTTATTCGCGCTGCAATACCATGGATCCACTTTTGATTTTGAATTCCTTGATTTCAATTTGTAATTGTCTACTAATCTTTTCCCGGAAAAAGACGCATCGGCGACAGCATTTTCTATTAATGTTGGAATAAGGAACTTAGTTGGTTGTTAGGGGTTGGAGTACGGTGGTTGGGCTGTTGAAAGCTTTGTATTTCTGACAATGGCGGCATGATTTGATTTGGTCGGAAGTATTAATCTTATTTGGTGAGAGGGAGAGGAACTCGACTTTTCCATGTATTAAAGATGTGGGGTTTTTCATTTGGAGTCAAACCGCTAGGTTGAAATGGGCGTAGGAGTGGAGATTGTGGTGGCCGAAATTTGGGCTGGTGGTGGAGGAAGAAGCCTGGAAAAGATGAACAGTAGGTCGGTTTGGGCTTGGGCCTAATGGCCGGGTTGGGCCAAACACCTTATTTTATGTTGGGCCGGTTCTATTTCTTCTTGGGCGAAATCTAATTTTAAGTGGTTGGGCCCGATTTTTGTTTTAAGTGGTTGGGCCATTTTTTATTCTTTGTTTTGGGCGGTTCTATTTGTTTTGTTTTGGGCGGTTTTATTTGTTTAGTTTTGGGCGGTTTTGGTTCAATTTTTGACCGAACTACTTAACTGTTTTGGGCCAGTTTCTAATATTGTTTGGGGCCAGTCCATAGGATTTAGAATAGAGATCCAATGGGTCTTTCAACATGTACACTTTTGGGTTCTAAGGTTTGGGTTTGGGCTTGGCCAGTTGGGTCCGAACCATTACCTTGGTCATGAGCCCATGAGCCATGCACTTTGCCCTTAGCCATGAACCATGGCTATGACCCTGAACCTGTTGAACATGGACAATGACGTGTTGACTTTGACTTTGACCGTTGATAGTTGATTTTGACTGTTGACCGTTGACTGTAGAATGTTGACTTTTTCTAGTTTTTCACATATTTAAGAATATGGACAAATGTAGTAATAAAATATTGTCGAAGATTGTATAACCTTGTTTGTCATTATCTAATTAAGATTTGACGTAAGTAGTGTGTAAAGCATATAAATATTAGCACGTAACTATAGGGGAATTCTGATAATAAGAATTTGATATATACTTTTTTATGAGAATTAAGTTACATACGGACTTAGATTTATGGACTTTAGTTTTGGGCTTTTTGACAGTTGATCAGTTTGACTTGACTTGTGATTTGGACTCGAATAATTATGTGTGATATTTGGATCTGAGTTGTTCTTTCTTTTAAAGTCGTTTCATTTTGATATTTGGTGGGATGGTCTTATATTTTGATTATTTATATACTATTTATATAGTGCACAAATAAAAATAATGCGTGCCTTTGATGGTGAATTGAGTTCACATAAATATATGGAATGAATACGTTACATGATTGATTGCTATTATGAGTTGCTACTGAAATGAATTGTAGTATGTATGAAAGCTTGAGATATTTCATAGGGTGTAGTGCAATATATTATTGGCACGCGAAATAATAAGTTTCGATATTTGATATAGAAATACTTGGATATCGTGCAATGAATAGTATTGGCACGGGATTGTGGTGTAGTGCAATAATATATTGGCACGCGAAATAATAAGTTGTTGTGAGGTATATTGAGATAATTCTAAATATATTTGGCTTAGTGCAATAATGTATTTGACATGCACGTGATATAGTGAAATGATTATGAGATATTTATGGATGACACTTGAATAAATTATGTAACGAAAATCCTAGAACCTGACTACCACAACTCATGTGATTTGCCCTGTGTGGGCGTATGTGATATGATTGGCCCTTATGTAGGGTGTATATATAAGATGTTAATTGACCCATGTGTTGGCCAATCGTAGCCGAATGGTGGCTTGATTATTCCGTTCGCAAAATAGAACGAGACACGCGATATTTTATGCCGAATAGTGGCAGTACTTATATAATGGCTTTCGTGTGAGGGTTACGGTGGTGTCGCGGCATCCCATTTCAGGGTAGTGGTCACGGAGTGGTTCATTATGTAAGGGGAGGCATGTGGATGTACATGTTCGGCGTTGGGAAGCGATTGTGGTAGCCAGGGAAACTAGGTAAGACATAGATATGACATGATTTTAGGGACACATAAAGAAAACCTTAATTAATATAATTATGGTAATATGTTGGTTAATGATATATCTTTAGATAGATGATTGTATATGGTTTGGCATAAGGGTGGGTCAAACTAATTACTTGTGCAGAGACGACTCACTCTGTAATTGAGCATGAAATGCGGTAGGGATATAATATGCATGGTTGGTTATTTGTTTAGTTAGAACCTAAGGAGCCTCAATGGAGGAACTACATGCCTTATTTATTATGCGTATAGTTTGTTGTGTGGTTAGTGGGAAGTTAAGGCACCTCAGTGGAGGAACTACCTGCCTTAGTTATTGTACTTAAGGATGTTGTATTAGTCGTGGAAAGTTAAGGCGCCTCGGTGGAGGAACTAACGGCCTTATGGATTGTGTATATATATGTATAATTATATGTTGTATTTTAGGGCTACTCACACCAGCATTTTTATAATGCTGGCCCGATTTGCATGTTTGCTTATCGGGTGTGTTCATTAAATGAACATAGTTGATAAGTCTTGACAGGTTTCATATTGAAGAAGGTTGGTTGCTGCTTGTGGTTTCCGTTAGCGTCGCATTTCAAGATAGGCTTTGTTTTTCTTTGAGATGATATAGATTTTCAGTTGAGTTAAGGTTATTTGCATTTTCATTTGTTAATTTTTGTAATGAAGAGGACTTAATTTTGTTAAGTTGAAATTTTTATTGGTTTTTAAATTATCCGCATGTTTAAACTGTTTATGGGTTTTTGAGAGTTGAGAGTGCGTCACACCTCGAAGATCGAAGAGTCGGGAACAAATATTGTTTTTTCGAATTCTGTCGAAATTCGGGGTGTGACACATTAACTTTGTAACATCAGGAGTAATGACGAATCATCAAGATAGCACACAAGGTGGATCTACACCTGATAACGGCCTGAAGCAAATAAGGAAGGTCAGCTAAAACATCTATAAGTAGAGAGATATGAACTACGTAAGACTTGATTCAAGTTTATCCCTATAAACTTGATACGTAGGCAACTCTTGTTCCGAGAAAAGTGCAGTCATTCCCTACCAAACAGAACATCATATCGTTCACCCCAAAACACCAAATCTCTACACACTATATATATATTTAGCGTGTTTACCCAATTTTTTTTTTTTTTTTGAAATCAGATAACACTCGTAACAGCTTCAGCCGACAAACATGTTCATTGTTCTACCATCAATTCACCTGTCGTCACTCGGGACAGCACGTCAGCACTCAAGACTCAACATGTTCAACTGTTCACAATTCACAGTTAAGCCTTCCTATGGACCTATGCAAGAACCTTAAGCCCGCAAAGAACGTCAAAACTGAAAACTTGGATAGTTTGGACCTGGCCATATGGACGCCCACAACAGACATTTTTGGGGCTTTATCCCCACAACAGTGGTCCTTATTATTCTTCACCAATTCGTCTCCGTGTCCTAAAATCCTACGCTATTCATGTAATCCCTCCAAAACTTTAAGATACATGAAAAGGTACATTTAGTTACTTGTTGCAGAAGTAAACATTCAAAAATAATACAGGAAGATAGTTTTTTCCAACAAGAATTTAATATCAAGTGTCAACCTCACCGGCAATTAGAAATGTGTATTTAAGGATTCTATCATGGATGGTTGATGAATGAAAATGGGAATTTCTAAAGCATTCGATCCTAGAGTTTGTCTGTATGAATTTTTGTTACTGTGCAAGTTATTAAGATCATACCGAAAATTAGGTCATATATACACACAGACTGGACAAAAAAATACATCATGTTAGGTTCTTCAGACAGAAAAGCACAAACAGAAGAGAATGGCTTCTTGTTCTAACTTCAAAAGTGGTCAAATAGATACAAGAAAACCTGCTTTAAGTACTACTATGCATGAAAATGTCCGAATCATGAAAAGATTAGTCATATAAACCAAGTATAATAATTTCATTTATCATTTTTATCTGAACCTTTCGTTTTATATTAATTTTAATGTGCACATGCTTGTACAGTTGGATGCAGCACCAGTGATGCACGCTTCTCTAACTTACTAAACAGAGATACAAAAAATTGAACATACAGTTATACAAAAGAAAAACAAATCTTAAGTGGAAGAAAATTTCATCTTGAGAATTATATGCCCACACAGGTTAACTCAGGGATCGGCATTTCCAGCAACATCATCTTCACTAGATGCTTCGCTGTGCCCATCACTTATGTCCTCATCACTACTCTCTTCGGCTGCATCGTTGTCTATGTTCTCCCTCTTTGCGTAACGCTCACAGTACTCTGCCAGTTTACAGAGTGAAACCACATTACTTCCATTGGTGACATTTGTAGTTTTGTACGGAAGAACAGAAATAAAAGGCCAATTGTTTTTTTCTATCCAAGGTTATGTCAGTTATATAGAATATAAAGTTATGATGAGTTAACCTTTCACTTTCTGTTCATATTGTTGCTTATCCTTCAACATCAATGATGCAGCATCACCATTTAATGGATCAGAAGGATTTGGGTATAATAAAAGCTGTGGAAGAAATACTTCAAAGACATTCAAAAGATCTGCAGAGAACAAGAATCTTAGTTAGATAATAGAAAGCTCATACAGAAGGGAATGACTAAATCGCGACTAGGCTCTGAAGGACTACCACAGTGCTTGAAAATAAGACCAAGAATCCAAGACATACCACAAAATAGCGCTAGGGACACAACCACAACCAGAAACAAATGAAATTCCACCACGAAAATTCAAATTTTGATTTCCACTAAATTTTGTTTCCGAAGAGTACAAAATATATGAGAGCAACCATTGGGTGATTAAGAGTGTAGGGAATGCTTGGGACTAAGGAGATAAATTGCAGGGAAATATGAGCTTATGAGGATACTAAAGAAGATAGGGGCTGAGATACCAAATGGCCAAACCTAGCTAGGCATGCAAAAAAACTAGTACGTATAAGACTAATGATTGAATGAACACAATTCCTTCAGCGGCTGCGCCCAATGATAATATAGTAAATTTTAATATACTTCTATGTGACTATGTGTTACCATGTAAATGCGCAATTGCAATTAGTTTACTAATGCACCCATAGGAAAGTTCATGAATCAAGTTTTACCAAACATTGGGCTCCATGATTGGTTGATAACATCCAAGCATACAGAACCAGACCTGAAAATCATAATAACATAAAATGGTTCAGTGCAAAACAGCTTCAGATGAACATTAAGATCATCTAGAAGTTGATGGGTAAGCCATAAAAATTTAATCTTCTTCTGCAAAATTAATGGTGCTGCGCATTACTCATGGACGAGACAAATGGGTTCTCAAGTGTAAGTAGACTCACAGTTCGTCAACATTTGGGTGAAATATCTTGTTCAGAAATCCAACAGATGGAGACTTGTAAGGATATGCATCTGGGAGCTCCACACGAATTTTCCAGACACCTCCTTCATAAAGACCTGCAAGCACTAGACTCAGTTTGGCATCAAACGAGAATACAAATACTTAAAAGCCTTGAAAACACATACGCTGAGAGATAAATTATGAATTATAATTCATGCAGATATATATATTTTTTTCATATATATTTCTCATTGGTAAACTTAAATTCATTGATACAAATGGAATAACCTAAGGGAGGGAGGGTAGAGAATCTCATCCCACTGTCCCCTAGCAAGGCACCAAGTGGAGCAAGAAACCAACCAAATATATACGCTTTTCATAAATGTTCCTTAACAGTGTATCCCAGTTGCAAATGAAGATAGTTCTAACAATCTAAAAGGCTAGATTTGCGCCCATCCAATCGGACAGGACCTCTTTGACGTCAAGAATTATCCTATGCAGACCCTCCTCTCATGCTCGAAAACCTTTCAATTACTCTCCTGTCACAAGACCCAAAAAATTGCTTTCTTCTCGATGTCATTTGTTCTCATCACCTTTATTACATACTATGACGTCATATCACATCACAAGATAATGTTTTATAGTGTCAAAACATGATCAAATCCATTGAAATTCAACTGAGATCTAATGAGGGAACACGGCCAGGTTTCGACGAGCACAAAAGTCAAACTTGGTGCATGATGGCCAAACTAAAGTTTGACTGGTAAGTTGTAATACACTTCAAAATTTGTTAAGATAATCAAAGGAGACATAGAAAAAACATGTTGAACAAAAAACAGTTCTACAGAAGCAGTAGCAGTAGCGAGGGATCAGAAACAACGTACTTTCTTTTGGTCCGTGAAATTCCACGTTGAATTCATTGATTCCATCATTAATTGGCTCCACACTGTAGTCACTCATCATCCTAAACAACAGGCACATACAAAATCACATGTAGTTAAGCATCGTTAGCCAGAGTCTGAAGATGCAACTTCCATTTCTGAAGGTGTAAGTGTACAATCTAGTAAAGCAAATGCAACTATAAATTAGGATGAAAACTTGGAAGTTGCAGAAATGTACTCATGACACTAAACTGAAATTCCCATTACAGGAGTGAATTACTAAGCTTACTCATATAATTTACTAAGAGCACCATATTTAAAATTGTGGCTCATGTGAAAATATACCCAATGCTTCTATTTCTCGTCAACCAGATCGGTACATAGAAAATATTATAATTGCTCACAGTCGACGAGAAAACCCAAAAACATTGATTACTTACAACTTCATGACATCCATATCTCTTCTCTTGCTTGGAGACGACATTTTTTCCTACTTCTTGTATTGAAATTCAACTCGGAACCTGTACGTGCCAAGAGAACATATCAAATCCAAAATCAATAGTAACACTTCTACAATAATCATAATCATAACATAACAAACACGTAGACATACAAATTAGTCCTAGTGTGTGTGTTGTGTCCTTGAAGCGTATTTATAAATCCACATCATTAGTATTCATTTTTCAATATCCTTATCCAGGTGGTTCTACCACCTCCAATGCCTACCCCCTTGTAATTTCTTTCAACAATCAAAAGTTTTCACTTATTTAATCAACCCCAACCAAGAATCACCCGCTATGTTGAAATGCGGAAATTTATTCATATACATTGTCTCCAAAGATGAATGAACTAATTGCTGAAAGTTTCCTAAAAGAACTTCTTCAAAACAATATCGGTTCTACAGTAAGTCTAATCAGTGACAACTCTCATTACAGATAAATCTTAACTTTCCAGCTAACAGACTAATTACACCCTAAGCCCTCCCTTATTAACTACACTTTCTTTTTTGCATAAATTGATTGGCATGAGACTGTGTGTGTCATAACAATAACCAAAATCATACCACTTAAGTAATTCAACATTTGCCATGCGTAGTAAAAATGTTCATTGCAAGTACTAGAAGATCTAAGAACCAATATCATACCACTTAAGACACAGCAGATTACTTATCACATATACAATCACACTTTAAAGTCAGGGGTTCATTCCAATATTGCCAAATACTAAAAAATTCAGTATAATCCTACTTCACCATGCAAGTCCAACATAAACTACAAAAAAAATCGATCTTTGCATCCCAATAAAACACAAATTCAATAAACTCAAATCAGCATTTCCACTCACATTCACCAAATTTTGCTCAAAATCCAATTCCTTAAACATCTAACACAACTGACAGTGATTATAAACAATGCCCAACTCTTAATTTCACCTAAACAAGTCAATAATCCATTCAAAAAGTCATCTTGCAAAGATCTATAAAAAAAAATTGTCAAAATTGGATCAACAGTTCAATGCAGTTTTAAATTATCAAGATTATAAGATTACCAAGTTGAGTTTTGTTTAAGAGAGAAGAGAAGAGAAGAGATGTGATTATTTTTGGATTTGATTGAGAAGAAAAGTGGAAAAAGTTTCAATTTCAGGTGAAGAAGAATTGAATTGATTGAATGGTGTGGTGTGCATGCTTTTGTTGCGAAACTAGCGCATCTGTAATGACAATGCCATTTTCTCTCATTTTTTTATTCTTATTTAATCAACCATTGGAATATTGAATACTACACCACAATTTGTATAATTTATTTCAAATTATTTATTTTTTTATTTTTTTTTTTTTTTTTTTTTTTGGCAAGTCCTGTTTTTAAATGAGATTACTAAAAGCGTTTTTAGGTGGTGGTAGTAATACCTCCAAATTTAAAGGCGAAATTTGGAGAAATTGGACCCAAATTTTGACCAACTCTAGGTGGTCGCAAATATGTCGCGTGGGAGTAGAAAGTCGGAAATTTTACAAATTGCTTCATTCTCACCCAACACTCCAAAACTATCTCCACAACCATTTTATTTTACCATGATTTCTTCTTCATCATTGCAAAAATAAATTAGCCAACATACCGACATTGGCGAATCAACTCAACAATCATATTATTTTGATACACTCGATCAAGATAGGTGCCAAATCTGTGCCTCAATAAAACATTTTGCATTATTATGCAAGTATCTTAATGCAAAGTATCCTAAAGCACCACATTACCAAGGTTATATGCTCATATATAGAAGTTGTAACGAGGCTAGATAGTGAAGAAGTAAAAATTTTGAAAAGCATGTATGATATATGTCCTGGTATGGAATATATATATATGGAGACAGTTTGTTGATATGCACGTATTGTGGCGAGGATGATCAATGGTATAGGTATTATTGCCCCTATACACAGATATCAATGCCCAAATGGTTGTGATGGTGTTAGAGAGCTGAAAAAGTTCGCAAACCTTGAATAAAAAGGTCTTGATCTATTGAAGTGTTTAGTGTGTGGAAAATATGAGTGGTTGGGTGTTGTAATAGAAAAGGTTAGGAGTGGTTAATTATTTTATTTTCTATAACTATGTAACGTAATATGTTTTTTTTTAATATGAATGAACTTTTATTTTATATAAATATATGTTAGTTTAAATTAAAATATATATATAATAAAATAGAAATTGATTAACATTGTTTATTAATGATTAAGAATAAACATACATCTATGAAATCAAATTAAATTACAACAATCAACGTCGGTCACCCCTAATGCTCTATAGATGCTCGACAAGGTCGTTTTTAAGTCTATCATGCATAGTCTTTGATTGAACTCGTAGAGTCCCCTCAATGTAATGTTCCCGAGTAGGTGGGATCTGTGGTTACCCTTCTGGATTAGGAATGTACATCATAATTTCATAATTTTTATTCTTAGCTCCGATTATCATATTGTGCAATATGATACATGCTTGATCTCATAACAATACACATTGTCTCCACATGGCATAATTTGCAAGCTTTTGCCAAAATCCCAAATTTATATTGCAAAACCCCAAAAGCTCTTTCAATATCTTTCCTTGCAGTTTTTTGCATCATTGTGAACCACTTCGTCTTTAGAGCATTAGGTTTTGAAATTGTTTGTATAAATGCCGCATAGTCAGGATAGATACCATTAGCTAAATAATAACCAATATTATAACTATGCTAATTTACTTCAAAATAAACAGGTGGAGAAGTATCATTGATCACGTGCTCAAATCCCGGCGAGTTGTCCAACACGTTGATGTCATTGTGTGACCCTGGCATCCCAAAGAAAGAATGTCATATCCACAGGTCTTCGATTGTAACAGCTTCGAGAATAACAGATGGTTTTCTAGAACAACCACTGTAAGCATTGATAAGCACCCAAAACTGTAATATGAAACCCCATTGAGACATATAAATTTGGTTAATTATGTGTTTAATAATCACGAAATAAATATATTTTCGTACGTTTGCAGGTATTCGCAGTAAACATGAAAATATTGGTTAAACCTGCGTTAAAGCAAGGGGAACGACGTATATATCAATTCTTCCAAATCAGCCATGTAAAGCCCAACAAATCCGCACAGAAGCATCAAACTTCCGAAGCTCCTACCTCTTGAATCAGGACTCCGAATGCGACAAGTGAGCTGCTCAGACAATCAGGGCAATGAACTCTATGCATAGGCGGGAAGTTGTAAAATTGCCAAAAGACCGGACCGGGTGTTTATTTTATCTCTTTCCGTATGATTGGGAACTCCTTCCTATTCAAGTAGCTTCAATATATATGAACTTCGCCTTATTAGACAATCTCACAAAACTTCAATCAAACTTCTATTATTAAACAAAAAAATGAAGTTGAAGGGTTTTATCAACAGAGAGTGACTCTTAAGGACAAATCGAGTGAAATAATCACTCCCAAACCCAAGTTTTTTTCATAATCACTCTCAAAGACCGGGTAGATGAAAGGTCAAGTATACCCTTGACACAAAATAAAAAATGGTCGGGTAGATGAAAGGTCAAGTATACCCCTGACCCAGTGTATATAGTATGAACAATAATTGTTCATATACAAAACATGCGAGCTCATTGTTCATACCTATTGGAGTATGAACACTCATTGTTCATACCTATTGTAAAGTATGAGTAATGATTGTTCATACCTACTAGAGTATGAACAAAGCGTGTTCATCCCTATTGGAGCTATGAACAATGGATGTTCATAGCTACCGAACTATGAACAATTAATGTTCATAGTCCAGTTGTTATATGAACAAATAATGTGCATAGCTCATGACTATGAACAATAATTGTTCATAGTCCAATTGTGGTATGAACAAAGAATATTCATATATCATGATTATAAACATTGATTGTTCATAGTACGTACAGTATGGACTATGAACACTCATTGTTTATAACTCATAAACAATGAGTGTTCATAGCTATTGTAACGCCCGTATTTAAAATACGTATTTATCTATTGATTAATTAATTAATTTAATTATTTATTTAAAATTTCGCTGGATTGGATTTGGGATATATGGGCCTGATTTTTTGGGCCCGAGTCTGTGTTGGGCTTGGGTTTCGAACTCAAGTATATAAACACATTGTTCTAGAGAATAGGGTTTTTAAAAATAATAAAATATTAAAAATGGAGGCAGAGCTAGAAGCTTGTTTGCTGGAGGGTGGAGCGCGACGATTCGGACTAGGAGGAATTTGTCGAGCTGTTCATAAAGGTGAGTAGTTACGTTTTTATTTTTATATCGAAACTAGAGTTTTACGCGTGAACAAAAACCTTTACTGCCGATTTCGATCAGTTTTCTACTTATGTGTTTTCTGTCGATACCTTTTAGTTTTATTGAAAACTGTGGGAATCCGTTATTTAACTGTGGAGGCTTATCGGGTTGTTACTGGCGGCTAAAGCCCCACAGTAATGAATCCTCCTCTGTCCGGTATGCATTACTGTAATACTGTGGGTATGGATATATTGTTATGAACTATTTTGGTTGGTTGTCGGGGTAGAATCAGCGGTGGCTATTGATGGTGGGTGGAAGGTGGCTGCCGATTGGGTTGTGTGTTGTGGTTGGACGAAATACGGTGGTCGGGCTATCGGTTTGAGTACTGATTGGACGAGGCTGTAAGAGCTTGGAGGCGTTAATGGCGCCGGTGGTTGGGCTGTATTTGGTTTAATTGGGTGTGTTGTTTTGCTTTGTTGGGTTAAGGTTAAGTTGTTATGTCGGATTTAAATGTTGGAGAGTTAGGTGGGCTGTCGAGTGGAGCTTGAAGCACCATTAATGGTGGCCAAAATTTGTAGATCTAGTTTTGGGGGAAGTTTGGATTGTAGGATTTGAGGTTTTAGCTTTTGTTAAACTGGTGGGGGTTTGTACCCTCTCCATTTTCAGTTTGTTGAAATTGGGGGGTGTGTGAAGGATGTTAGGGTGGCTGGAAGCAAGCCGCTATTCTTTGGAGGGATGACGATGAGAGCGATCCAGTGCTCCCGGTCGGTGTATAACTGTTTGGACTTGTGTCTAATTAAGTTGGGCGGACCATATTAGTTTTGGTTTTGGGCGGTTTATTTGGTTTAGTTTGGGCCCGTTTAGTTTAAGTTGTGGACCAGTTTTAGTTTAAGTGTTGGGCGGTTTCAGGTTAAATTCTCGGGGCGAATCCATTGGTGTTTTGAGCGGTTTCCAATTTTGGTTTTTGGGTTGGTCATATAATTTAAAATATATCTAATTGGGTCAAGTTGAATAATAAGTTGGTTTAGACTTTCGGGTTCTAAGGTTTGGGCTTGGCCAGTTAGGTCCGAACCATTACCTTGGTCATGAACCCATGAGCCATGCACATTGACCTTAGCCATGAACCATGGCTATGACCCTGAACCTGTCGAACATGGAAACAACAGTTTGACTTTAACCTTAGCCATGAACCATGGCTATGACCATGAACCTGTTGAACATAGAAACGACAGTTTGACTTTGACTTTGACCATGACGTGTTGACTTCGACTTTGACCATGACGTGTTGACTTTGACTTTGACCGTTGACTTTGGAATGTTGACTTTTTCCAGTTTTTCACATATTTAAGAATATGGACAAATATAGTAATAAAATATTGTTGAAGATTATATAACGTTGTTTGTCATTATCTAATTAAGATTTGACGTGAGTAGTGTGTAAAGTATATATATATTGGGCTTTGATTGTGGACTGTGGACTGTGGACTGTTTAATTGTGCTGCATTTTATGTTGTAAATTGTATAAATTTGGTGGTCATTATCTAATTAAGATTTGACGTTGATATTGTGATATTATATAATATGTTGAGATATATATATAATGCAATATGTTTGGGAGAAATAAATGTATAAACACTCCATTATTATATATGTGAGATGTTACTATGAGGTAGTATAGTATTTGTGGATATTTCCCACGGGATTGTGGCGTAGTGCAATAATATATTGGCACGTGAAAGAATAAAAGTTGTTATGAGATATAATTGAGTTATTTCTAAATATTGTGGCTTCGTGCAATAAGGTAATCGACCTGCACGTGATATAATGGAATTACTATGAGTCATAAATAGATGACACTTGAATAAACTACGTAACGAAAATCCTAGAACCTAGCTACCACAACTCATGTGATTGGCCCTTCCGGCGTTTTCAGTTAATCCGAATGGCCGGGCATAAGTAATGTGATTGGCCCTCCGGCGTTTCGGTTAATATGAATGGCCTTCGGCGTAGTAAATGCGCGATTGGCCCTCCCGGCGTTTCAATAAAAAGTGAATGGCCCTCCCTGGCGTGCCGAATAGTGGCTTGATTTTTCCGTCCTTAAAAATAGAACGAGATGCACAATATTTTATGCCGAATAGTGGCATTACTTACATAATTGCTTCCGCGGTGAGGATTTACGTCGCGCGCGGCATCCCGGGGGTGGTGGTTACGCACGGAGTGGTTCATTATGTAAGGGGAGGCATGTGGATGTATATGTTCGGCGTTGGGTAGCGATTGTGGTAGCCAGGGAAACTAGGTAAGACATAGATACGACGTGATTTTAGGGACACGCAAAAAAAACCTTAAATAATATAATTATGGTAATATGTTAGTTATTTGTTTAGTTAGAACCTAAGGCGCCTCGTGGAAGAACTAAATGCCTTATTTATTATGTGTATAGTTTGTTGTGTGGTTAGTGGGAAGTTAAGGCGCCTCAGTGGAGGAACTACCTGCCTTAATTATTGAACTTAAGGATGTTGTATTAGTCGTGAAAAGTTAAGGCGCCTCGGGGAAGGAACTAACTGCCTTATAGGTTGTGTATGTATATGTATAAGTATATGTTGTATTTTAGAGCTACTCACACCAGTATTTTTATAATGCTGACCCGATTTGCATGTTTGCTTATCGGGTGTGTTCATTCAATGAACATAGTTGATAAGTTTTGACAGGTTTAGTGTTGAAGAAGAAGGTTGGTTTTTTGCTTGTGGTTTGCATTAGCATTGCATTTCAGGATGTATTTTGTTTTCCCTTAAGGTGATATAGATTTTCAGTCTAGCCAATGTATTTGTACTTTCATTTGTAATTTTAAATAAGGAGTTATTGAAAAGAGATTTGTAACCTAATCTTATTTGTAAATTTTTGTAATGAAGAGGACATTTGTTTAATTGAAATTTTTATTGGTTTTAATTATCCGCGATATTTAAAAACTGTTTATGGGTTTTGGAAGTTGAGAGTCGTCACACCCTCGAGATCGAAGAGTCGGGAACAAATAATATTTTTTCGAATTCGTTTGAAATTGGGTGTGATAAATTTTCATCAACTATGAACAATCACTGTTCATAGTACAATTGTGATATAAAAAAAATGTTCATAGCTCATGTAGTCCAATTGTGGTATGAACAAAGAATATTCATAGCTCATGACTATGAATATTGATTGTTCATATATAGTACGTACAGTATGGACTACGAACACTCATTGTTCATAGCACCATGCTATGAACAATGAGTGTTCATAGCTACTGAACTATGAACAATCACTATTTATAGTCCAATTGTGATATGAACAAAGAATGTTTATAGCTCATGACTATTGTAAGGGATTTTTCGAGTTTTTCCTGATCTTCCTATGTGCCTTGTGATCTTGGAACCTTTAAATGACTAGTGAAGGGATGAGATGATTATGAGTTCAGGGTTGAACCGTCTGATGGCTTCCTACGTATCTCCTTGTTTATTATGGAGAATCAAACCCTATCTTGTGTAGTTTCTAAGAGCGAAATCCCTATGGTTTATATAGGAAAGGCTTGTGAGTTCCCTTCCATCTTTGGACTCTATCTTCCTATTTAGGAATTCCCTCTTTATGGAAGTCTGAATCTCGACCATATCTTATGAGAGGTAAGTTTCCTTGTTGATCATAATGTCCTATCATTTATGGGAAGATTATATCTAAAAAGAAACTATCCAAGATATACCATTGTGATTCCTTCCTTATCATCAAAGATCACCCTCATCAGTTTTCCTCTGTTTAGGAACTGTCAATGTCAGTTCCTAACAACTTGGAGAACTGTTGTGCTTGGAGGCGGTCCGTCACGTGACTGGCACATGTCCACTAAACACTCGTGTTATGCACGAGATTACTTATTCACAGAACTAATCTGATGGTCCTCGTCTCATTCTGGACATCTATAGTCTTAGGTTATTTCCCATACACGTGTCATCTGTTCAATGACGGGAAATCCCCCTTGCAGATTCCCCCACTCATGCCAGCTAGCACGTGAGCGCTTGAAGCGACGCTGCTTTTAGCGCGAGAATCCTTTTTCTAAAACTGTTGTTGGGAACTGCTGACGTACCCAACTAATTAAGGTTCTGAAAAGACAGCTCGAACAGATACACCGTTTCCCGAAAAAGGGTAAAGATGGCAGTTCCATCCCGAAAAGACGCACCACTTGGGCTCATCCTAACCATCCATCTTATCTGTATATAAGAGATATTGTGAGAGAACTTTCATTATCTCTTCTGCTACCTTTTTCTGCATACTGAACCTTTTGATCTCTCGTTAGGGTTTAACCAAAGCTTGAAACTTTTCATCTTTCTCGATCATGAATCCCAACTGGTCACTTGTAAACTTCGGAGATCTTTCCTCCCTGGAACTGATCAACGCGAAGTTTCACATCCCTAAATATATTGGCCTGGAGTGGGGGAGGTTATCTGATGAGTTGGCTTACAAGGAGGTGGCGCTCATCACCATTGGTCAGCTTAGGGCCGGACTCAATCTTCCCCTCCACCCATTGCTACTGAGAGTGTCCGATTCACTTCAATCTTGCTCTTGGTCAGCAAAGACTTCGCTTTTGAGAACTATTATGTACTATGCCCTTCTCGCCAAGAGACATGGATTTTCTCTCAACCGTTGGGTGTTCGGTTACTTTTATGAGGTCCGGCGTATTCGAGACCAATCGTACTATTACCTCATGACTAGAGACAAGAATTCTCCGATCATCTTTTTTGAGGGGAAGCAGAGTGACGAAGGCTGGGCTGATCACCACCTTTGTGTGTTGGGTGATGCTTGGGACATTCGTTCTTCTGATGATGATGGTGAGGCTGTGGGAATTCCTGTTCCCAGAAAACACACCCATGCTCCAACCAGTAAGTCTTTTCATCTTATGAATTTTGCAATCATACTGAGAGCCCTTGAATTGAGTTTTTTTACTATTTTCTTTCTCGTAGATGACTCTTCCCCATGGAATCAACTTACTGCAACTGATGTTGCTACGGTGGACTTCATCAAGAAGATCCCCAAGGAACAGAGGATGCCTTGGGTGATAGTTCCTGTTCCCACCCATCTTTTCGAATATCTCAACATGTCTGTTGAAGAACTACTGCAACTTGCCCCTGGCTTTTCCCCTTTTGGGATAAATACTGCAAACTATGAGCGCACAACACTTCCCCCTCCTGTGTACCAGGATGTTGGACTTTTTCCTCCTCCAGCTCAGGATGAATCCTCTTTAAACACTATAAGAGGAGGAAACCACAAGGAGAAGAGTTCTGTGGCCGCCTCTGGTGATACTGCGGCATTGGGCCCAGTTCAAGAGCCTGCTGTAGTGATGATTGTGTGATCACTGGTAGGAGAGGCCCTGAACTGCCTCATGAACTACTGGCTACTAGTAATTTCAAAAGGGAAGTGCGTGCATCTAACCGTCATAAGATGAAGAGAACTGCTCCTGCTTTTGCTTCTGATGTTGCGATGTCTAGTAAGAAGATGAAATTTTGCCCTCTCTCTGTTCATGAAGAAACACTTTTTAAGGTCCCTGCTAGTATTCCCCCACCTGTTAAGTCTTGTAAGAATGTAGTTGTACCCCCACCAGTTCTAGATCCTTTTACAAGTTCTGAACAAACTGGTGATAATGTCCTTATGACTGTTGACCCTTCCTTCCCTGATAATCACAAGGGGAAAGGTATTGTTGAAACCACTGCTGTAGCTGTCGCTCTCCCTCCTCCTCAATCTAGTGATAGGAGGTGAGTGACGACATTCCCTTTTCGCCAAGAACTCCAGACTCTCCTAAGAGGGAGATGATTGTGGAGATGAGGTGTTGGGGATGAACTGATAAACTACCTGTTACCAACAAGCACTCTGTTCAAGATGTTAAAATCGTGTTTGGAGTTCTAAAAGCTATGCGACTTCTTGTTGACAAGGCTGAGGCCAGCATGGCTGGGAGCCTGGACCTGTCTTTTCATCGATCTGTTGTTCATCTTGCTAAGGTAAAATTTTCCCTTCTCTGTTCAATGTTCTGTTTCTCTCATTATGTCACTCACACACTCTGTATCTTTTTCCAGTTAGTGAATGACTTTTTGGCCATGAAAGAGCATATCTTTGCGTCCTCAGTCGATACAGCCAATGATGACATGGCTACTGGTGAGCTGATCTGGGCAAAGGAGGCTGCTGAGAAAAGAGGAGGAGCTGCATGTCCAGGTTGAACAACTCTTGGCCAGATAGAGGAAATCTGATACTGGTTTTAAAAACATGAGAGAAACCATCACCACCCTCCGGAGCTCACTAGAAAAAGCTCAGAAAGGAGCTGCTGACGCTGCCTCTTTGAAGGTAAAGTTCTTGGAAATGTACTCTCACTTCACCACCCTGCAAGCAAAACATGACCAAGTCTAAGAGGAACTTCACTGTAGGAACACCGACATGAGGACCCTTGGCCAAGCCATTGGCCGTGCAAATGAAGTCATGTCAGGCTATGAGAGGGCTCTAAAAGAGAAACGTCTTCACTCTAATAAGAGAACCGGTGACCTTTTGGCAGAGACTTCCGAGTTCTATTCTCAAGTGGTGAAGGATGCGAAGAAGGGGTCAGCTGAAAATGCCATTCATTTTTCCCTGAGAGTGTTGGATGTTTCTGAAGAGTCTTTTAATGCGGCTAAACAAGTTAAGTTCGAGGAAGCTATTGAGGCCATTGGGTATGTTTCTCAGCTAGATGATCAGGGATGGGTAACCAACTCTTTCATTTTATTTCCTAATCTAGATACCAGCATTATCTCTGCCATCCAAAATGAACTTATGACTAATGCCTCCTCGTCTTCTGAAGAAGAAACTGATGGTGAGGTGCCTCCAGTTCAGCTTCCTTTTCTACCCGTTCCAGCTTCAGGTGAATGTTTTGCTCAACCTTCAACTGTTCCAGTTAATATAGCCTCACAATCTGTTCTTGAGAGTGACCTAGGAGTTCCTGATGATGGTGCAACGGCGAGCACTGGTGGTAGTGGACCAAAGTTTTGTTCTACCCCTACTTCATAAGCATTTCAGTTGATGATTCACATAAACAATTATTTTTAAACAATTATTCTATGGGTCTGTAATATTGAGCCATGTAGCTCACATACAATTTACTTTACTGAGCTCTATAGCTCTTCTATTTTATGCATGCTATATACTTATTGAGCTCTGCAGCTCTTCTATTTTATGTATGCCTTCGAAGTATTTTATGTTATATTACATATATTACTGTGCATACTCTACCCCTGTTGCCCCCAAAGTTCATTTGGAACAACAATATGTGACCCTAGCAGGCTAAACAGATTAAGATGGGGCATAACCAGAATCTGATCAGGATGTCATGGGAGCCATTTCAACTTAACTGTAACTGAGAGTTCAATCGCATAGAGGCATATGCCTTTGCGAAAGCAACTTGGTGCTATGAGCACAACACTGTGTTTAATAACGATAGGTCTAATTTATTTTTAAAAAAATAAAAAGGGTATCACCTGAACAGCAATGGAGGAGTCTTCCTCAGCACCATCATGCCGATATAGTTCCAGGTCAATGATGGTGTGCTAGGATCTGGATCCCACCCAGATCTTCCTAGCAACCCTTGCATTTGATGTTTTGAGAGCGCCCGGAACTGGCATACAATTCAAGCTCGCAAGAACACTATCTCTTGCTCCAAGTCAAACCGGCATACAGTTTACTGAACAATTAGTGTGGTTATATTCCCTAAAGGTTTAACCCATCAAAGATATTTGCAGCTTAAAAGAACTGGCATACAGTTCCAGCTGTATAGGGCTGAGAAAGGAACTAACGGTTGACTTTCCCTTACTCAGTATCACTTGTTCCAAAGCAAATTGGCATACAATATTCTTGAACAGATAGTGAGCAAATAATTCCTCAAAAGCTTAGTCCATTGAGGATAATAAAGAACGTGCAAGGAATATATTTGATTGCAAGGTGAAAAACTTTATTGATGATAAAATATGCAAAATAAAGCATGAAATAACAATTTACTGATAGTACTTGCAAAGGTGTTGTCCGTTCCATAGTTTGACAAGAACGTCACCTTCAATAGTGCGTAGGTAGTAAAAACCAGTTCGACCAACCTTGTCGATGATGTATGGTCCTTCCCAGGTAGGTCCAAGTTTACCACTGGGCTCTGGGATCTCACGGAGAACCAAATCACCAGTTTTGAAAGATCGAATTTGGACTCTCTTGTCATATGATCTCTTCAAAGTCTATTGGTTAGCAACTAAGCAAAGTGCGGCACCTTCTTGCTTTTCATCTAGGAGATCCATTTCTCTACATAACAACTCCTCGTTGTCCAGAGTGTGCACAACATCTGACTTCTAAGTGGGAGCTACCAGTTCTAGAGGTATGACAGCTTCAGTTCCGTAGGTCAGTGAAAATGGAGACTCACCAGTTGACCACCTGGGTGTATTTCGGTACGCCCATAGGACCGTAGGCAGTTCTTCGACCCATAAACCTTTCGCGTCATCTAATTTATGCTTCATGTTATCTAAGATGACCCTGTTAGAGGCTTCAGCTTGGCCATTGCCTTGTGGATACCTTGAAGTTGAAAACATATAGGTGATGTGAAACTCCTCACACAGTTCAACAACTAATCCTCCAACAAACTGTTGCCCATTATCTAAAATGAACTATTGGGTATGCCAAACTTGCAGACAATGTTGTTCCAAATGAACTTTCTGACGTCCTATTCTCGAGTGAAGACAAGGGGAACTGCTTCAATCCACTTGGTGAAGTAATCTGTTGTGACCAGCAAGAATCTAACATTGCCAGGAGCGGGTGGTAGGGGTCCTACAATATCAGTTCCCCACTGTGTGAATGGCCATGGGCTGGCCAATGGGTGCAGTTCTGTTGCTGGAGCATGGATAAGTGGAGCGAATCGTTGACATTTTCATACTTGCGGGCAAAAACTTGTGCATCCTTTTGCATATAAGGCTAAAAGTATCCTTGCCTTAGGATCTTGAGAGCTAGAATTCTGCCCCCAGCATGGTTGCCACAAATTCCTTCATGAACTTCTCGCATAACCTGTTTAACGAGATCTGGGGAGAGACATCTAAGATGAGGTCCCATAAAGGACTTCTTGTACAAATCGTCTCCTACGAGGGTGAATCTTTGTATCTTCGCAAGCAAATGCCTTGCTATATTCTTATCTTCAGAAAGTGTTCCTTCTTTGAGGTAGGACTTATATGGATCCATCCAAGTTGGAGTAATGGTTGGAACAACACAAACTGTTGTAACTGGGACCTGAATGCTAGATTTCTCCTGGAACTCGATAAGGATTGAACGAGACTCGTTGTTGCCCAATATTGAGGCAACATATGCCAAAGCATTTGCGTGTGTATTGGCTGAACGAGGCAACTGATAGAACTAAATATTCTCAAACTTGCTCTGAAGGCCCCTTACCAGTTCCAGGTATTTTACCATTCGTTCATCCCTGGCCTCGTATCCACCATCAACTTGGAAAACAACCAGCTGTGAGTCACTAAAAACTGTGAGGTGTGTCAGGCCCAAATCGAGAGCCATTGTGAGGCCAGCAAGAGTGGTTTCATATTTTGCCTCGTTGTTGGAAGCATTCCAACCTAACCGGATGGATTTCTCCAAGCACATATTGTTAGGAGTGACTAACACAGCTTCAATTTCTGCGCCTTTGTCATTCGAAGATCCATCCACAAACAACCACCACTCAAAGTTGGGCTCCCAGGGATCTAGATGGTTTTCTAGAGATTCAGGCTGGATGATGTCATCTGAACTGGGGGTAGTTGAGTCGTACCTTGTGTAGGTCATTGGGAAATCTCCCAAGAATTCTGCTAGTGCCTGACCCTTCTCTGAGATTTTGGGGACGTAAATAATATCATATTATGACAGTTGCACAGACTATGTTGCTAGCCTCCCTGACCTGTTCGGTTTTTCTAGAACTAACCGCAATTGGTACTTTGTGATTACTCTGATAGTGTGGGACTGGAAGTATGGGTGCAACTTCTCTGCTGCAAAAACAAGTGCTAAAGCGACTCTTTCGAGTTTTGGGTACCTTGTTTCTACTGGAAGAAGTGTGCGGCTCAAGAAATAGACATGCTTTTCAACCTTCTTTTCATCCATGCGTATTAGTACAGAACTGATACCGTAGTCAAACGAACAGAGATAAAAACCCAAAACTTCTCCCTCAACTGGCTTGGAAAGAATTGGTAGTGCCCCCAGGTATGTTTTACTTGATTAAATGCTTTCTGGCATTCTTCCTTCCAGGCAAATGAGGTATTCTTTCGCAGTAACTGAAAGAGAGGTTTGCACTTATCGGAACTCTTAGACATGAACCTGTTCAGAGCTGCTAACCTGCCCGTAACTTTTTGAACATCCTTCATATTTTTAGGTGAGGGCATATCTAGGAGTGCATGGATTTGATCTGGGTTTGCCTCAATTCCTCTTTTAGTAACTAGATACCCCAAAAACTTCCATGATGAGACAGCGAAAGCACACTTTGATCTATAAAAAAACTTCCCTGGTGGACCTCAGAATCATCTGGTTTGATCTATTCATAGCTAGATGAAAGGATATTATGTCTGGAGAGTCTTGAATATGGGTGGTTGTTTTTCCTTTTGGGTTGTTTTTTGTTACTTTGGAGCTGTAGGTTACCTCGACCTACATTCTTTGATATAATAAAAATAACTTTAACCGATAAAGAAAAGACGATCTTTTCTGTTTCTCTTGTTACTCTTGGGATAACGATATGGTCACAACCGACTTGTTGATGTTATATTATGTTGTGATTTTATTTCTATGAAATTACTGTTAGAGATTGTATATGAAGTATGTGAAACTGATATACCAATGGGATTCAATCTTTTCAAGATGGGTCGCGGTATTGACACCCCATAAAATGGGACTAGCACCCATTTGGTTAAATCTGTGGTACTGGCACCCCTCCATTTAATAAGACATTTTCCATCCACCCCCACCATCCAAAGCACCCCCACACCACTTTTTGGAACTTGCCCGATACAAAACAAAAAGAAAAAAAAGAAAGAAAGAACTGGCGGCTACTTCTTCTTCAAAATAGAAAACATTGGCACTCTCTCCCGCTCCTCTCAATTTGCATCTTCTTTTTCAATTTCAATTCGGACATTTCGGTATTCATCTACTCCTCTTGTCATTCATTCAATTTATTTTTCAATTTTGACTTTTATTTTTCGCAATTTGTTATGTAAACTAAGTTAGGTAATTGTTCTTATGGTTTCTTGTAAATTAAATTGGATAAATTTGAAAAAACTAACTTGTATATTTGAAAAAACTTTAATGGTTTATTTTTAGTTTACAGTTCAGCTACAAATTTACAGTATCGCCAGTTTCATAAAAAATTCTATTAATTGTTACTCTGGAATGGGGTTTGATTTTTTAATGTTTTAATTTTTAGTTATTCTTGGTTTAATGTTGATTTAAATGATTGTAAAGTGCATTGCTGTTTTTATTAAATGCGTAAAAGAACTTCGAGCGATTGCGTAGTGAATTTGTTGATTATTTTGGATTGAAATGAAGTTGGATAAAGTGCGCTAGATATTTGTTGAAATGCCTAAAATGTCATTTTTTTTGTAATTTTTTTTTTTTTGAGTTTGGTTTTATTGAAACTAAATGGATGTTGCATTTTTTGCTAAATATATATCGAATGTTTGAATTTTTTTATTTCATTTTAAATAATTGCGATGATGTTGTTTATACTGCTTATCATTAATTTCAAATTTCTTAAAGAATAAACTATGATTAATTGTATGATTTTTGTAGTGATGCCTCCTAAAACTAGAGGTGCAAAGGCTTCCCAAGTACAACCTAGTGCTGCAAAGTTGTCAAGAGCCGACAAGCAACCTCAAACTGCTTCTTTCCGTAAAAACCACAATCGAAGAAAGCGGGGTAAGAATGTTATTGAAGAAGAAATTCCAAGTATTTCTGTTTCTGAGGAAGAAAATTTGGAAGAAAGCAATTCCATAGACTCTCAAGAATACTCTGAAAAAAAATTTATACTTTCTTTGAAAAAGAAGAAGGAAAAAGCCAAGGGTCCCGATGTAAGAGATGAATATCCCAAAGAGGGTCCATTCCCTGGAGGCCCAACGACAACGACTGTTTCGAGGTGGTATTATGAGCATGTATCTTTCCTTGTTTGGTTGGGAAAGGTGTGTTACTTATGCAATAACTTATTTGTTTTATTATATATAACTCATTTGTGTTCGTTGTAATTAATGAGAAAATATGTGTTTTGTAGGAGCGCGGAGTATTGAAAACTCACCAACATACAATGAAGATGTTGGCATGGGTTGTGGAGGGAAAATGCACAACATTTTGGCAAAAGGTTAAAGATTCAGGTCTTTCCCCTTTGTTGCACACCTATAGGTATGTTAACAGAGTCGTTATTTGTGCTTTTATCGAGAGGTGGCATTGTGAGACAAACAACTTTCATCTCCTGTTTGGTGAAATGACAATCACTTTGGATGATATTAAACAACTTACTGGGCTTTCGATTAGGGGTGAAGCGTTGGTTGGGAAAGTCAATATTAAAAAGGCAGATGCTAAACAATTACTAGTGCAAGGGTTATCTCCAGCTGTAACAGAAGCCGAGATAGATGAAGAGTTAGATGATTATGGTGGTGTTGGTAAGGTTGTGTCTTTGGGTTGGCTTCGTTCTAAGTTGGCGGGAAAGGAAAATAGTAAAGATAGTGAAATAATTGATAATTGTGTGAGGGGTTATTTATTATATTTGCTTGGATGTGTACTATTTCCAAATAAGTCTGGTGATAAAATATCTGTGGCATACATGAAGTTTTTGTTGAATTTGGAAAAAGTGAAATATTATGCTTAGGGTATATCTGGCGGAGCGTATTTGTACAAACAACTAAGCCTTGCTTCTCAGCACGACGTAAGACAATTTTGTGGTTTTGTAGCTTTGGTTGAGGTATGTGTTAAAATGTTTTCTATTTTTATTTTTTTGGTATTTTGTAGCATTGGTTGTGGTATGACTTAAATATTTTCAGGCATGGGTGTATGAGCATTTTCCTTGCTTCCGGCCCCCTTATAATTCTGAATATACTATAGACATGCCACGCATGAAAAAGTGGCTCGTTAGAACCAGTACAGGTGATCTCATGACAAGGTTGGTTTCAGTTCGAGAGGAGCTTGATGAGTTGGAAGCAAGAGATGTAAGATTTAAATTCCATATATATTAAAAATCATGTTGGATTGTATAGTTGTGTCTTTTTAAATATCAATTGTGATTTTCTTTTGTAGGTAACTTGGGATCCTTATAGAGACGTGCGGGCATCTTTTTCTTTTGATGAGGTTTCGTTCTTTAGTGGATGCCTTTGTTATCTTGATGATTTGGCGGCTTATCACCCAGATCAGGTATTGCTCCAATTTGGTAGGGTTCAAGGTATTCCACTCGAGCCACTTATACCGGAGCTTGACACGAGTACTCCTCGTAATTACAAAATCATTTACCCAAACATTCAGGGGCATCAGTGGTCACAGTGGTTTAACCATGTGTTAAATGAAATAATGCGTGGAACGGCTGTTGTTGATTCTTCAGACTGCGATCCCAAATATATCAAGTGGTATTACAGTGTTAGCCACCCTCGTGTTCAAAATCCTGTTAGGTGCTCTGGATTGTTCAAACACGCTTCAGTGGTTGCTCGACCTACCTATGATGAGTTGGTATGTGTTGTAACATTTTTTTTTTACCTCTGTGTTTGGTGTGAATAGGAAGTTGTACGCGTGCGAGTAGTAGTAGTGACGAAAGTAGTAGTAGGTGTCTCCTTTCCCAAAGTCTTAGTAGTTTTACGAAGGCCCCAGTCTCGGTTATTCATTCACTGGTTCCACAACCTCTGAGGCATAGCCACTTTATTTTGGAGATTCCATTCTGGATTCGGATCCTGATGAGTCTGCTCCGGTAGGAAAAAAAGGGTGCATACCCGGATAGAGCTTCATTAGCTAGCCTTTGTTCGAAAAAAAGGCTTGTTCATTCCCAATTCCTGCAACGGATGAGACTGGATAGTAGGTTTTGGCACAAGTTAGATACTAACAATAGCAAATCGTTAAGTGTAGGGTCGTGTGAAGCTTAGCTTCCTTTAGCAGCCAGCCACATGATGATTCAAGTTTGTGGTAGGCGTAAGAGATGGGTGAAGCATTTCTTGTGAGGAATTAGAGGTAGATTGCTTAAAAGACTGGGAAATTTGTTTCTTTTTTCTATAGTCAGCAGTTTAAGAGAGAATTGGGAGCAATTAATTTCCACATATCCAGGACCCATCGTCTAGTGGTTCAGGATAACTCTTTTTTTCTTTATATAAGATGCTAGAGAGAGGAGATAGACACGAAAGTGCTCACTTGCTTACTGATCAACCAACTAGCATGAATTCCCTTCCTTGATCGCTTGGCTTTCCCTTCGGATATGAAGTTGTGGGTTGCTCTTGTATCAACTAGGGCCCTAGCCTGCTGGCCGTTTATTCTCACATTCATGTACATTAGACCCTTAGTGACCTACTTGGGACTTGCAGGCTGCTTCTTCACAGCGTTTAGTAGCCTAAGCGCACCCATCTTAGGCTCTTCAGGCTCCTTTTCACTAGCGGCTTCCTTCGCCTCTTCGGTCTTCAGAAGTGCATTGAAAGCCTTCTTCAATTCTCTAAGACTGCTTTCTCATTCCTACTCTTCCACCCCTAGTCTCAATTCTCAATAAGTGAGCAAGGCGACAAGTCTGCCTTATCCAAAATGGAAAGCAAGCAAGAAAGCTAGCCATCTTCGACCACATCTTCTGGCCAGACTTCCTCGGGCCGATTTACGACCTGAAGTCACTCGAGAAGTGGTGAAGGACCGATTGACACGGCTCTTCGCTTGTCAGGCCCTGCTTTTGGCCAAGGAAAGGGTAGGGGAAGGGTACAATTGGCAGGCTGGTATCTTAAGCACTAACGCATCTTCTCACACAGCCCAAACTCTACTGCAGGAGGCTTTCCCTATAACTGGTTTTGTTCGTCAATACACCCAGTTATAAATAACAGTCTCATGCATTTATTATTGTTGAATCCTAAGTAGAATAAATTCGCTGTATAATCCTTTTTAAGTTTGATGATTGAACTTCAGGAAGTAGCGTACAGCTAGTTTCTTATTCTTGTTGAAAGGTGATATTTTCCCTTCTTCTATGAAATACCTAAGTTGTACTGTGTGCTGGAATGAAGAAAGAAACATGTCAGATTTTTACTCCCTGCTTGCACAGACTTTTGGAAATTTCAGAGAAAGAATCTTCCATTTTACCCTTGAAAAGAAATCAAGATCTATGTGTCTGAATTTCTTAGAATTTGGATTCGACTGATTTGGACTTATATTTAATTTTATATGAATTGTTTCCCATGACTGCGCAGACCAGAAACTGTTTTGCTGACATTCCCGAAACTTGAGGTTTAGTCAGGTATTACGATGACTTAGGTACTTGATTAGATAAACGTTTCTTAAGACTAAATCTAGATATATGTGTCTAAATTTCACAGGATTTGGATTTGACTGATTTGGAGTTATATTCAATTTTATATGAATTGTTTCCCAAGACTGCGCAGACCAGAAACTGTTTTTCTGATGTTATTGGAATTTGATCACGTCATGTCATTTTTATTTTTATTTTTGCACGTTACGATATGACACTCGATTGTGTTTGCAGCTAGTGGACTTTCAATATCTATATGCTAAACCCTTTGATCATCAGTGTGGTCTTTTAAATTTGAATTTAAAGAAAGTTTCATGTCTTTTTTTTTTTAAGTTGGCTTACGGACAACTTTTATCTTTTTGTGTTTTGAGAAATATATGTTTGGCCTAGACTTTTAGTTTGTCTTTTTTTTTTTACTCGATTATGTCTTCAGATTTTTGTCGTGACTTTTAGTTCCTATTTTTGTCGTGGTTTTTTTTTTTTTTTTCTTTTTCTAAAGTATATGAATTGATGAAATTGCAGATTTCTCATATATCAAAAGCAAAGAGCATTTTAAAGACTCTGATGGATGGGGGAAGTGCTATTGCGCAAATAACCGAAGCATACCAAATACTTTCGATTGATGATTCTTCTGCGTTTTCTGCATCCAAAGATCCGGTTGATGGTTCTTCCGCGTCTTTTGCATCCAAAGATCCGGTTCATGATTCTTCTGCGACTTCTGCATCGACAAATCCGGTTGGTGGTCCTGAGAATGAAGGTTGTGTTGCGGTTGTTTCGAATGATGGTGGTCCTGTGAATGTGAAGAAAAGAAAGACTACAAGTCCAGGTCCAGGTCCAGGTCCAACTCAAGGTCGAGGGCGAGGTCGAGGTCGAAGTCGAGGTAGTAGAAAGAAATAGTTCTGATGAGTGTTGGAATATGTAACGGTGTACAAAACTTGGGCTCTTCAAATATTTGTGAAACTTGTTTTCACGTATGACAGGTTTTATGATTTAATGTTAAATATAGACGAAACTCTGCTGAAATTTGTTCTTGATATGAAAAGTGTTGGAATATTGTCCAGTTCCTTTTAAAGTGTTTGAAGCGTAAATACCAAACATGAAAAATTCTAATCCAAACTCTCAATTGAATAAACTAAGTAAAAAATGAGCTACGGCAAATGAAGCAAATTCATTGTATCCTTGCTGCAAATGAAGTGGTTGCACTACACGAACCCAATGCCCAAATTCGTTCAGCCTAATTGAAACAGTTTCTTTAGGAATGACAACAACAAATCTACAGAACTAGTTCAGCCTAATTGAAAAATATGCACAGCATAACATCGTAGGCATAGATGCAAGATTTTACATAGAAGGCTAGTTCCCTCTGCCATCAATGGAGCATACTTGACAGTAGAGTGAATAGAGTTGCCTCAGCTTAAACTCAAACCTTGTGGCACTCCAGCAAAGGTTCAATCATTTTCAAGTTAAAAAGTGAGCTACGACAGTTGCTTGCCGTCCATGTGGTCTTTTGGCGGCACCCTTGTGTCGTGGCTTTGTTCTACTAGCAGCACCTGGCTGCTGTGGCATTCCAGCAAAGGTTCAACCATTTTTAAGTAAAAAGTGAGCTACGGCAGTTGCTTGCCGTCCATGTGGTCTTTTGGCAGTACCCTTGTGCCGTGGATTTGTTCTGCTGGCGGCACCTAGCTGCCGTGGCATTCCAACAAAGGTTCGATTATTTTCAAGTAAAAAGTGAGCTACGATAGTTGCTTGCCGTCCATGTGGTCTTTTGGCGGCACTCTTGTGCCGTGGATTTGTTCTGCTGGCGGCACCTAGCTACCGTGGCATTCCAGCAAAGGTTCGATTATTTTCAAGTAAAAAGTGAGCTACGGCAGTTGCTTGCCGTCCATGTGGTCTTTTGGCGGCACCCTTATGCCGTGGATTTGTTCTGCAGGCGGCACCTGGCTGCCGTGGCATTCCAGCAAAGGTTCGACCATTTTCAAGTAAAAAGTGAGCTACGGCAGTTGCTTGCCGTCCATGTGGTTTTTTGGCAGCACCCTTGTGCTGTGGATTTGTTCTACTTGCGGCACCTGGCTGCCGTTGCATTCCAACAAGGGTTAAATCATTTTCAAGTAAAAAGTGAGCAACGATAGTTGCTTGCCGTCCATGTGGTCTTTTGGCGGCACCCTTGTACCGTGGGTTTGTTCTGCTGATGGCACCTGGCTGCCGTGGCATTCCAGTAGGAAAATAGACACCCACGGTACCCTTGTGCTGGGAAAGTTAGTCTTCCACGTTTCTGACTTGCCATGAGATTCAGTCTTCCACGGTGGGTGCCTGTTGTCAATTAATCTATCTCATGGTGGGTGCCTATCGTGAGTGCCTGTTTTGATACATTTTAAAGTGTTAATTTTTTATACTCTTAAACTTAACAAGCTAGGTATAGATATACAAGTGTTTTCCTTCAAATTTCATAGTTCATAAACAAAGTAAAGATGATTAACATTTGAATATATTCATAAACACACTCTCTTCAGCATTTAACATTTGAATCCATAAACATGCGTGCAATCTTAAAATCGAGTATCACTTGGTCATTTGGTCATTTATATAGTTCCTTTTCAATAATTCCTATGTGGTTTGCTTGGTACAATTCAATCTTAGCAAGGTGAAAGGCATTAAATATGTGACATTTACAAACACATGCACACTATATTTTTTGATACTCTTAAACTTAACAACGTAAAGATATGTAAGTGTTTTCCTTAAAATTCAACATTTAATAAACAAAGTAAAGATGATTAACATTTGATATTCACTTTTTCATTACATTCTCGTCATTCCAAAAAATTACAAGTAACCACCATTTACACAAAATTACAAGTAACCACCATTCAAAAAAAGTTACAAGTAAACGTCATTTTACAAAAGTTTAGCCTTACATTCACTGAAAAACTACATCAAATCATCATCATCATCATCAACGTCAGATAGGATAATTGCATAAGGTTCAACTCCAGCATCTGTCAGAAGTTGAAGGTTCCTAAAAGCCCCTGTGTGTGCATCGACTCTAGGTAATGCCCAATCTTTCCATTCACCACCTCCTTGAAAAACAAAATCTCTCCATGAAGTCACAGGTCTAGGGAATAGACAATTCTGGTAGAGTTTTACATTAACATAATGGTTATTGTCTTTGTCGCACAAAACACCAATTATTTTAGGATTACTTGGAGGACTTGAGTGCAATGGAAGGAAAGAATATATGCCACTAGGGGGGGATAAAAAAAAAATTAAAACCACATTATACTTACTAGCAATTAAATAACCAGTTTCGGGCATCAACATATATTTCGAGGAATAACACGGGCTTTTATACCAATCGATGATTGTGCGAAGTTTTGAGGCTCCATCATCGTGCCACATTTTATCATATAAATCGTGCCTCCATGTGTGAATCTCTTCAACCAAGTCTTGCCTCACTTGTATCCACCCCGTCTCCTTATCAAATCCCATACCAACTGCAACTGCTCGAAAACCACAGTTTCCATCACCGCTTACATTTTCAAAATCTTCTACATATTGGCGAAAAGATTCATGCACAAGTGGAAGATATTTTTCTTTCATACTTATCGGAGCAATAGGATTCTTTGGAGCTTTTTTCAGAGCAACAACTTTCTTCGGAGCAACAAAATTTTGTGAAGCCTTCTTCGGAGATTCCTTAGGAGCTTTCTTCACTGAAGATATTTTTCGCTTCTTCGGAGCATGTTGCACGGAAGCAACTGATTCATTGGTTGGTATTATAAGAGCTAGTGATATCTCCCAAGCCGAAAGATCTCTTTTTGTCGAGTCTTCATCTTTACTTTCATTTTTCGTTGACCTTTTAGTTTTTTTGCCAAGACTACCAACCGGTCTTCCCTTTGGTTTCACTTTTGTTTGTGGAAGGATCAACCAAGTATTTTGCGGACAACTTATTTCCCTCAATCTTTGTAACAAATTTTTTTTCTGATCCGCAGAAGAATTTTGGTAATGATCAACAAACAAAGCAAATTCATCTTGGTAGTCTAGGTCACCTCGATCAATTGGGTTGGGTGTTGTACTTAGCTTCTTTCAAAATGGGTGAATCAGGTTCATAGTAAGCTTTTCCCCCCTCTTAAAAAGATCATTCAATGAATGGGCACATGGTAACCCATGTGTGCGATGGAGAACACAACCACACTTTTTTGCAGAACTTCCTACATTTTCACATCTTTCTCTCTCTTCAAGCAATAGATCCCTCGCTTTCCTTGACACAAAGCCTCAAATTTCACTAAATAAAGCAATCCTATGTGCATGCCTAATGTTGTTCAAGTTTTGCTAAAATGAAGCTCTAATTTCGATAACTTGAGCAGTGGCATTAGGATGGATCAATTCCCACATGTCAAGGAATGTATGATTTTTTTTTCCATTCAAGCTTCTCTTTAGTGAAGCATGTCCACCTTCGGCTCGGTTTGTGGTCTTCTCACCAAAGTTCACACAATGATCTGACCAAGCATCAACAAATTTTTCTCTACAAGACATCCATGTGTTTTGAAGATAATCAATCAAATATGGAAACTCCTCGAACTTCTCGACAATATAATTCCATTGCCACTCCACCTCCGCTTCAGTTGTAGAACTTACCAAATGATCCCACAAACTAGAAATTTTTTGGCACGATTCCACATTAGGGAGCTCTTTTCTCGCCATATGTGCAACATTCATATTTATGTGAAATCGGCACAACAATTTAGTAACTTGAGGGAAAACAACTTCCAAAGCTTTCATAAAAGCAGCATCAGCATCAGTCAGCATTACCAAAGGTGTCAAGTCATCCAACATTAACTTAAATTTCTCTAGTGCCCAACTAAACCCATCTGTAGTTTCTCTCTGCATTAGACAATAAAATGCCGAAAAAGTCTTGTGAGTAGGGGTGACACCTACGATCTCGAATAGTGGGTAGTCATGCATATTTGTCTTGTAGGTGGAATCCATAATGAAGACATATGGGAAACACTTGGACAAAGATATTGTCACACCCCAAATTTTGACAGAATTTGGAAAAAACATTATTTGTTCCCGACTCTTCGATTTCCGAGGTGTGACGCACTCTCCACTTCCAAAAACCTATAAACAGTTTAAATATGCGGATAATTAAAAACCAATAAAAATTTTAACTTAAACAAGAGTCCTCTTCATTATAAAATTTTACAAATGAAAATACAAAAACATTGTCTAGACTGAAAATCTATATCACCTCAAAGGAAAACAAAACATATCCTGAGATGCAACGCTAACGCAAACCACAAGCAGCAACCAATCTTCTTCAACACTAAACCTGTCAAGACTTATCAACTATGTTCATTTAATGAACACACCCAATAAGCAAACATGCAAATCGGGTCAGCATTATAAAAATGCTGGTGTGAGTAGCTCTAAAATACAACATATTCTTATACAAATATATACACAATCCATAAGGCAGTTAGTTCCTCCACCGAGGCGCCTTAACTTTCAACAACTAACATAACATCCTTAAGTATAATAATTAAGGCAGGTAGTTCCTCCACTGAGTCGCCTTAACTTCCCACTAACCACACAACAAACTATACGCATCATAAATAAGGCATGTAGTTCCTCCATCGAGGCGTCTTAGGTTTTAACTAAACAAATAACCAACCAAGCATATTATATACGTACCGCATTTCATGCTCAATTCTGAGAGTGGGTCGTCTCGCCCAAGTAATTAGTTTGACCCACATACGCAAAACCATATACAATCATATATTTAAAGATATATAGTTAACCAACATATTACCATAATTATATTATTTACGGCTTTCTTTGTGTGTCCCTAAAATTCACGTCGTATCTATGCCTTACCTAGTTTCCCTGGCTACCACAATCGCTTCCCAACGCCGAACATGTACATCCACATGTCTCCCCTTACATAATGAACCACTCCGTGCGTAACTACCCCCCGGCGGGATGCCGCACACCGGGTAACCCACGCGAAAGCCATTATGTAAAAATCGCCACTATTCGGCATAAAATATCGCGGCGTCTCGTTCTATTTTGCGAACGGAATAATTAAGCCACTATTATTCGCTACGGAAGGGCCATTCACATTAAGCGCCCGCCCGAAGGCCAATCAGATTACTTTGAAAGCCCGGAAGGGCCAATTCAGATTACTGAAAAGCCGGAAGGGCCAAGGCCATTCTTAAGCCCGAAGGCCATTCAGATTCGAAGCGCCGGAAGGGCCAATCATATCACATCGCATACCGCAGGGCAAATCACATGAGTTGTGGTAGTCAGGTTCTAGGATTTTCCGTTACGTAATTTATTCAAGTGTCATACATTTATGACTCATAAACATTCCACTATATCACGTGCAGGTCAAATACCTTATTGCACTAAGCCACAATCCCGTGGGCAAATATTCACCAATACTATACTACCTCATAGTAGCATCTCACATATATAATAATGAAGTGTTTATACATATATTTCTCCAAAACTATTGCATTTAATATATATATCCCAACATATTATATAATGTCACAATATCAACGTCAAATCTTAATTAGATAATGACCACCAAATTTATACAAGCTTCCACAACATTTTAGCATTTGATTTGTCCATACAATTTACAACATAAAATGTAGCACAATTAAATAGTCTACAATCCACAATCAAAGCCCAATATATATATATATATTTTACACACTACTCACGTCAAATCTTAATTAGATAATGACAAACAACGTTATATAATTTCGACAATATTTTATTACTATATTTGTCCATATACTTAAATATGTGAAAAACTGGAAAAAGTCAACATTCCACAGTCAACGGTCAAAGGTCAAAGTCAACACGACATGTTCAAAGTCAACACATCATGGTCGAAGTCAAACTGTCATTTTCATGTTCAACAGGTTTAGAGTCATAGCCATGGTTCATGGCTAAGGGCAAAGGTGCATGGCTCAAGGGCTCATGACTAAGGAAATGGTTCGGACCCAACTGGCCAAGCCCAAACCTTAAAACCCGGAAGGCTAACATTTAAAGACCCAATTAGATCTATTTTAAGTTATATGGACCGGCCCCAAAACTAACATGAAACTGGTCCAAAGAAAAGCAATTAGTTTTAGCCCAAACAACTTAACCTAAACTGGTCCGAAACAAAAGATTAATCCGGCCCAATAACTAACTAGTGTTTAGGCCCAAAAACCTAAACTGAACTGGCCCACAACTTAACCTAAACTGGGCCCAAACTAAACCAAATTGGTCCAAAACTTAATTTGGTTCGGCCCAAAGAAAACCAATTAGAAAAGGCCCAAACAAAATAAGGTTTTTGGCCCAACCAATTAACCTAGCTAAGCCCAAGGCCCAAGAGAAACCGACCCAGGCCCAAGCCCAGCCGGTCATCTTCTTCCTCAGGCTTCTCCTCCACCACCAGCACCAAATCGACCACCACAAATACCGATCGCCACTCCTCCCCATCTACTCGAAATTGCTCAGGGGAAAAACCCCCCACAACATTAACAAAACCGAAACCCCAACTCCTTAAATCAATACTCATCCTCAAATCTAGATCTGGATTCCATCGACCTCCATTCACCACCCTCCAACAGCCCCACCCAAATCCAGCAAGCACTCAGACCTCAACAACCAAACTCCATTCAAAAGACACAATTCAAAGAAGACATTTCCAGTCATAAACTGGGTGTTTTTAAACTGGGTGATTCTCTGGCCACCATTAACGCAGTTATTCAAAGCTTCCAACAGCCCCTATTAGACCGCCCTCACCCACTCAAACATTACTCCATCACCAACAATCCATCAAACCCACAAATTCCAAACCAAATCAAACAACAAAAGTTCAAACAATCATCATGATAGGTGGCGCCATTAGCTTTGTTCAAAGCTTGAGCGAGCTTCCACAACCCACCCAAATCCAAAGATTCAATCCCCACTAACCTCCAATCGGTAATACAATCAACACCACAAGTGTATAACCAAAAAAAATAAGAGATAAACAGTTACAAATCATGTACAGGACCATTGTTTATATACAGGACCATTGTTTTGTTTGGGCGCGAGGGCTCGCGCTCCATTAACAGGCCCAAATCAACCTTCGACAGTTCAATCTCAAATTTTTGGAGTTTCAACAGATTTTAATCAGTTTTAATAACGACAGTTTTACCAATGACAGGACGAATATTAATACTAGAATAATTAACATATTTTGTGAAATAGAAAACTAATCTACTCACCTTAATCCCAAGCTCCACGAATCCTCCTAGTCAGAATCGTCGCGTTCCAACGCTCTAGAAATCCAGCTTCTATCTCTGCCTCCATTTTTATTATTTTTTTATTCTCTAAAACCCTATTCTCTAGAACAATGTGATTATATACTTGGGTCTGAAACCCAAGCCCAACACAGACTCGGGCCCAGAAACCAGGCCCACATATCCCAAACCCAATCCGATCTAATTTTAAAAAAATAAATAAATAATTAATTAATTAATTAATAAATATGTATTTTAAATAGATTCTGATTCTGAGATATCTTTGTCTAGATCTTTCAACACAAATCCCTAACCTCATCTCATCATCGCCTACACGTCTAACATGGTGAATATACCCTTCCTAAGAAATCAAATATAAAAGATGTTGCATTTACGTTTCTACCGCCATGACTTCTACTTTATTTTTCTTACGAAAGTTGTATAGAGTTTATGCGATTCGATGTATTATCACGGAAATCTTTCCTTAAGGTTCTTAAGAGTATTCTTGGGTCTCATCCCTGCTTTCATCAAATCAGCAACTAAAGCTTTCTCTTCAACTCTTAATCTATTGGCATATAGGTGGCCCCTCTAGTCAGACAACAACAACGAATGATTGTGACGACCAAAACCACCTCAATTTTCCAACAATCTTTTGAATAAGGAACAAAAACTCCTCCTATTTTGAATCGACAACCACACTTTCTCGTTCCCGCGTTTCTCTTCCTCTTGCTTGAAGTGATTTCCTTTACCATTTCTTTTTTCACATGCACTCGATACTCACCAGGGCGCTGACATTCCAAAAATATTCTTGGAGTCCTTCCACTAGTATTTAGATCCGACCTCCCAGTAACAATAATCATGCCCAAACCTCTCCCTACTTGTTGGACCCAATTCACCATTTCTTTACAAGATGGGAACACCTAAATTTGCCAAACAAAATCACATGAAATAATATCATTAACTCAGATAAAAAAAAGCATTTCTTTGATTAATAAACTAAAATTTTATGGCTTACCACATCTGTAACAAATGAATCGCTAAAATCTGGGTACTCCATCCCTCTACTTTGATCATGGAGCTCATCATTCGAAACATCCTGTTAATTTGATACAATATATAAATAAAGAAAGTGATACATTGGCAAATAAAAAAAAACAATTATGACCAAACCTGAGAAACTAGCAAATCCTCTTCAATCCTCATAAATTCACTTGTATACTCATTCGCTGGTAACTAAAAAGAAATAAAAAAAATGATTAAAAAAATTATAAATTCACATATTTTGTGCTATTCTTATGGTTCGATATAAAGCCATTTTATTCATCTTCTTGATTCTGTTTGTTACGCCCTTCAAGGTAATGGTAAACTTTATTCTCACTCACTACTCACTTGCCTTGCATTTTTTTTTATTCACATGTTTGTATACAATTTTACTATGTTTTAGTCATTGATGTGAAATTAGTCACAAACTTGTCTCTAAAGCTTCAATTTATTTCTACTAGTCTGCTAATACAAGTTTCGAACTTGAACGACTTTTTGCTGGAATACTATTATCACATTCAAGTTTTAACTATGGAAATCAGGGGATACCCTTAATTTGCTCTATTTCATATGTTAATGGGAATAACTTACTGCCGAAATCCATTAGATTATAAAATATTGTGAAAAAAAAAATTAAAGAAAGAAAACTCACCGGTGATTGTCGCTCTTAATTTATGTAAGATGTGTGGTAATGAAGGTCATTGTCATTCTCGACTGACTCATACGTCGAATTCTCCAAAATCCCTAACGTGAAACTTGTAATAATTGAGTCTTCTTCAATTTCATTAGGCCATTCATTGGGGTTTATGGAAGGGAGTGTGGTATTTTCATCACTCATATTTGAAGGAACTAAATTTTGGTGGAATTGAGAATGGCGAGAGTTTGGTTTCGCTAGGACAAGAAAAGAGAAATGGAGGGAAAGTGTCGAATGAGAATGAGAAATATAAGGTTTGGTTTTCTTTTTTCAAATTTGGGGTGCTTATTTGGACAAACAAAGGTGGGGTGCTTAGTGGGGGGTGTAAACCCATATGAAGAAGGGACATAGATGGAATAACCATTATTCCACTACCCTTTTACCAAAGGGGTGCTAGTCCCATTTTATGGGGCGCCAATACCGCGACCAAAGAGAAAAAGGACTTCTCTGTAATTATTGGATTTCCTTTTACCCCCAGCTTTCCTGCTTCACTCAAAATATCTAACACATACTTTCTTTGATTTAGAAATATACCCTTTTTTGAATAAGCAATTTCGATCCCAAGAAAGTACTTCATAATACCCAGATCCTTGATGGCAAACTTCTTGTGCAGTAACTCCTTGAGCTTAGAAATCTCGATAAGGTCATCACCTATGATAACTATGTCATCAACATAAATAAGAACAATAACCAAGCCTGACCTGCTAGATTTAACAAATAAGGAAGGATCAGCATCACTTCGCTTAAGGCCGGTCATAGCTAGAACAGAACTAAGCTTGGCATACCACGCTCATGGAGATTGTTTAAGTCCATAAATAGCCTTTTTTAACTTGCATACTAATCCGACCTTAGTCTCCTTCGGATGTCCAGGTGGGATGCTCATATACACTTCTTCTTTAAGATCTCCGTGTAAGAATGCATTTTTCATATCCATCTGAAATAATTTCCAGTCTTGATTCACAGCTAGAGATACAAGAACTCTAAACGTATTCATCTTTGCAACTGGTGCAAAAGTCTCCTTGTAGTCCTGACCATAAGTTTGGGTGAATCCCTTTGCAACAAGTCGAGCTTTAAACCTTTCTAAAGAACCATCATTGTTGAACTTGTTTCTGAACACCCACCGACAATCAACAGTTTTATTTCCATACGGTAGCATAACAATATCCCAAGTGTTATTTTCATCTAGAGCACAAAGTTCTTCTTGCATCGCTTTTCTCCATACTGGACGAGAGTTAGCTTCTCTAAAGTTATTGGGCTCTTGCACGTCATCGACTGTACTTAAGAAAGCATGATGAGATGAAGTGATATTTGCATACGTTATATACTCCTGTAGAAGATATGTAACATCATGCAAAGAATAAAAATTCCTATGAGTAACTAGAGGATGTCGTTCTTTATCAGATTTGTAGTAATCCTTGAGAGTTACTGGAGGTCATCTCTCTCGTTCAGATTGTCTAGAAACTGGATGAGCTGGAAGAGCTAGAGAAGCACCAGAGCGTGCCCCGCCCTCAGTTTGCTCATCCTGGGAGCACGCCTGCGCCCCATCTACTGGATGTCATGGATCACCAGAGCGCGCCCCACCCTCAATATACTCAGTCTGTGAGCGCGCCCGTGCCCTTGCTTCGGTAGAGCCCAATTCTTCAGTGGCAGGAATTATACCTTCACCAACCATTTGGACAGGCACAATGCCTTCACCAACTGCTGGGAGAGGAGCCAAATCGGCCGTAATAACAGCTGGGAGAGGTGCCAAATCTGCCAAACACTCCCCCTGGGACCGATTCCCAAGCACAGCTAAATCGTGAAATAAAGCTTCATATTCCACAAAGCGGACATCATGAGAGACAACCAGTTTCCTTGTCACGGGATTGTAACATATGTAGCCTTTCTGTGTGGTAGAATAACCAACAAACACACATCGAGTAGCCCGAGCATCAAATTTATCTCGATGAATGGCTTGCTGATGCACATAACAGACACACCTAGACACTCGCAAATGAGAGAGATCTATCAGCCTAGCTTTGAGCACTTCCAATGGGGATTTAAAACCAAGAACCCGAATGGGAAGACGATTAATCAAATAGGCAGCAATTAAAACGCCATGAGACCAGTAGTGCTTAGGAACATTCATGCCCAACATAAGAGCACGAGTGGTCTCCAAAAGGTGTCTGTTCTTTCTTTCAGCCACACCATTCTGCTGAGGTGTGCCAACACAGCTAGTTTGATGAATTATCCCCTGGCTACGAAGATACTCAAGTAACATACCTTTACAAAACTCAGTGCCATTGTCAGATCTAAACGTCTTGACATTAGCACCAAACTGGTTAGTAATCATAGTATGAAAATCCTTAAATACAGTCACAACCTCAGTTTTCAATTTCAATAAATATAACCATGTAGCACAAGATTTATCATCAATGAACAACACAAAATGCTTATAGCCATCATAAGAATTAACAGGAGCAGGTCCCCATAAATCAGAATGAATTAACTCAAACAACTTATTTGACACAGAATTCGAGTTTGGAAATGATAAACAAGTTTGTTTAGAAAATTGACAAACATCACAAATATCATCAGAGTTTAAAGAAACATGCGGAAACAAATTTGACAGGACATGACTAGATAGATGCCCAAGTCTTTTATGCAAAATATGACTCTCAAGTAAATCACTAGTTTGACACGCCTTCTTATGCAACTTCAACAAATAGAGTCCATTAGAATAAATTCCTCTACCAATCGTCCTTTTTGACTTTCGATCCTGAAAGATGACAGAGTTAGGAGAAAAAATGACATCACAATTTAAAGAATTAGTAAGTTTTCCAACAGATAGAAGTTGAACAGGGAATGAAGGAACAACTAGAGCATCACTCTTGAGTTTTTTATCAGAAAAATTCACTTGACCACTACCTAAAATGGGAACGGTGGAACTATTTGCTATAGAAATATTATAATTTTCAGTTTTGGAAACAAAAATATGGACAGAGGCAGGGCAATTAACCATATGATCAGTAGCCCCTGAATCAATTAGCCATGAGTTACTATTTTCTGGCATAGTAAAATAGGCATGTAAATTACCTGACACATGAGTTGAGGCAAACTGACCTTTGCTAGAAGACATGGACTTAGTGAGTTGTTGGAGAATTTGACTCAACTGATGACTAATATCTGAGTTGGACATTGATGTCTCGACAACAGCAGCATGCTCTTTCTTAGACAGTTCCTTTTCATTCTTAAGATGTGGATATAATTCCCAACAACCTTGGTGTGTCAGTTTTTTCCACAATGATCATAGTGAGACGGTTCCCTTTTTCCTTTACCCTTTTCAAATCCCTGTGACTTCTTTCTAAAATCGTTTTCTAAAATCATTTTCTGCAAGTAATACAGTAGATTCAAATATTAAGGACTTTACCTCGGAGTTCATGGTTTTCTTTCTTGTTTCCTCCCTCTGAATAGTTGCACAAACAGCAGCAAGTGATGGAAGAGTGCTTTCCATTAGAATGTTGCTTTCCAGATTTTCATATTCTGGTTTAAGACTATGAAATACTGTGAAGATTTTATCCTCTTCAGCCCGTTTCAACAGAGTCTTCACATCAGTGGTGTGTGGACAATATATGTTTAACTCATCCCATAATTTCTTCAAATTCCCAAGGGTTCTGTAAAAGTTTTCTCACCTTGTTGCAAAGCACTGATTGCAAGTTGAAGTTCAAACACACGGGCATAATTGTTCTGGTTTCCGTATAAATCTTCAATTGAATCCCATATCTTCTTTGCAGAATTAGAGAAAGTAAAAATCCCAGCAATAGTAGACTCCATAGAATTGAGTAATCAAGATCGAACAAGCTGATCATTGGAAACCCAATTATTATATTCGGCATCATCAATGGCAGGACACACCTTTGCACCATTAATGAACCCTAATTTTCTCTTTCCACCAAGCGATAGCGAAATAGCCCTAGACCAAGGTATATAGTTCATTCCATTCAAGAGAACTGATGACAGCTTCCAACCATGATTAAAATCAGTCTTTGTTGTAACAGCAGACTTTGGGTTTGGTTTTGGATCTGATATGGTGTATTGTGTTTATTTAGATTGATTTAGAGAGAGATTAAGCACTCTGCTCTGATACCATATAGAATTAAACACCTAATTAAAGAGACAAAACACAATGATTTATAGTGGTTCGGTGCCAATGCGGCGACCTATGTCCATGGGAGAAGAAAGATTTTATATTGCTTGATTGATTTGGTTTTTGTATTACAGAGATGTTTATATAGCACAACATGAGTGCATATTCGTGTATATAGTTTCCAAAAGGATTGGAGACTTTCCTTTATAGAAAACATATGAATCTGACAAATCTCTGTCAAAACCGACTAGGGTGCGCCCTGCGCTCCAATTAGTCTTGCTCAAGGCGTGACCTGCACTCTTGCCTTGGTCGACCTCCAGCACCTTCAATTCAGCGCGACCCGCGCTCGACTTAGCCTTGCCCAAGGCGCGACCCGCGCCTTCTCTTTCTTCTCCCACAGGTACAAACTCGAGACTCACACACATTCTGCTCATCAAAATTGCACCATCCAGTAGATTTAATTGTCATCCGGGGAAGTTTGGTTAAGAAACAAAAGAAAAACTAAGTTCTGCATATATATGCATGTAACAACATACGAGCTTTTACTTTTAATATTCTGATTTGCTTAATTTCCCGAATTGTGTCTAATATTAATTTTTCAGCTGAATTGTCTTGATCAGGTTCGAGTAATTCCAAAAGCTTTGAGGATGTCGTTTAATTATTCTCAGACAATAAACATTAAAGCACCTAGCCTTTGGGAGCCTCCAAAAAATATATGTGGTGAATTCATCTTCACACCAGCTTTAACAAAAAGATCCAACCAGTCATTAGAGAGAATATGATGGAAGAAACAATTCGACTAACTTGGTTTGATACTAATAAAAAGCCCAGTACTAACTATGATTGGTGTGGTTTAATCTACTCAAACTAACTTGTTTGGAAACAAAATAATAGTGTTCTTGAAGGAGAAAAAAAAATTATATTAAGAAATTTATTTAATTAGTTGAATGAATTGCAAATCAACTCCAATGACACATTTATATAGATATTAGAAACAAATACGAAACTCTTCTAAACAAAATTTAAACTATAATTAGGCCTACTAAACTAACTAAAATTTGCTAATAAACTATATATAGCTAGGGAACTCTACTATATCTAACTTAGCTTGTAAAGTTTACATTATAGATGGAGCCAAGGAGGTGCGGTCACACTGTCAGAGACTTGAAAATATCCACTGCCACATTAATAATCACCACGAAAAATCTCCAAACTATAAGAACTCGCTTCCCTCATGATTTTTGCAAACTTCCATTACTCACCCACGCACCCTATGAATTTTTCACAACAATAGTGACATTATAATCAATAAAGAAAATCATTATATAAAAAAATTGAAAATAAATAAAAAAATATTCCAATAAGCCAACGTTTGTTTTTACTTCTCTTTAATGCCTTATAAAAGTAGAAAAAATTATTTGGTTTCCATAACTATTAAAATAGGACAATTGCGTTCTTGAGTGTTTGATGATTGTATTAAATTAAAACCAACAACAAAGGTCGTAACTTTCTATTCACCCCAATATGAAACCCACAAGTTCTTTTTTTGCTAGCCTATGGAAGTTGACGAAAAGCAATGAGTTAGAAACTGGTACAGGGAAGACCTATTGGAATATATTATGTAATATGTGCATAATATCTATTTGATTGGAATAGTCTATATTTAGATTTGTATTGTAAGATTATATTTCTTAATCTAAGTTAATATGGTAAGATTTTATCTCTAGGATTTATTTATAATCCTCTGTCCTATCTTTCCATATTGATGTACTCAGCCACATCTATTTAAGCATTTGCTTTCTCAATGTAAAGTATTCAACTATCAATGAATAATTATCTTTATTTAAATTTCCACTTGGTATCAAGAGCTTAGGTTCGATCCTAGGGTAAATTCTTTTTTTCTGGCGGGTGGTCGCCACAATGCTACCCGCCAAACTATTTTCCACACTTTCATAAGATACTTTTATTTAGTTCAATCGTTTAGTAGCAATAATGTTGATTTCTATGGAACTTCAACCCCATCATCACTATGTTTGAACCAAAAGTATGTTTTTGTATGAGTTTTCTTCGATGTTGTTATCTCTTTAGTGGATTTAGTGTTGGTTTTTGTTATCCAAGCTGTTTAGGCCTATGACTCGCTGTATCTACAAACTGAGATTGAGAATTAAGTGGAAATAAATGTGCTCTTCCTTCGGAGAAGAGTTGCCTACGTATCAGGTATTCTTAGGTCAACCTGAATCAAGCCTTACGTAGTTCATCCCTCTCTATTTATAGGTGGTGAGCTAACTTTTCATTATTTGTTCCAAATCGTTGTGGAGTGTAGATCCATATTGTGCGTTCTCTTGATGATTCACATTTACTTCCACTGTTACAAAGTAAATGTCTCCTTATGTGGTGCTTTGACTGATCTTCAGGACCATTACAGATCATTTGTTTCCATATGTACCTGTATCTAATATTTGGACGTCCTGGATCTGGGTCGTATCTATGACCTTGTGGCGTAATACAATCTTGTGATATGTGAGCTGTGAAGGTACGATCTGGTGGATTGGACATGTAAGCTGTGAAGACAGGTCTGAGAATAGAGGGTACTAACACAACCCCCTTTTTAGATCGCTGTTAGTATGACAGCTATGTGAAGAGAGAAAGTAAAAGTGATCTGTATGTGAACACATGTCCAACTGTAAAAAAGTTTTGAAAGGAAATAACTCTTCGAGTTTTGTGCACGCAAATTTTGGATTAGATTTGTGGGCCATGTAGGTGGAGTGAATACGGCTAGCGGTAGTGTATATAATGATTACGTTGGTTTTGGTAAATACCAAACGTTTCGTGCTAACATAATTTGTGTGGTCATAAGCCATTTTTTCTTGCAAGTCTTTTTCTTCATCAGTTGAAACGAAAAACCAGACTTTCATAAACATAAGGTGATAACCAGACTTTCAAAAACAGGTGCGTTTCTTTCTGGTTAATAATTTTTGTTCTTTCAACTACTATGTCGATTACTTATTCAAGTATGAGTGGTGAGGTTAGGGTAGGTGATAAGTGCTCAAAAAGTGCTATTTAACCCTCGATTATGCCTCTTGTTTAGCCATCTTAGTGGACTAATAATGTTTGTAAGTTATGTTTTAAGATTCTACAGGTGAAAGAGAGAGTTTTGTGGAATATTAGAGAAAAATGGGTAAAACGGAGCAATTCGGAGCATTAAGGATCACATGGGAAGCCCGTGGACAATCATGGAGAAGGCCAAGGAATTGAAGCTATTAAATATGCGACTTGGACCTATTTTAAAGCCTATTTGGAAGCCCAAGGCCAAAGGACTCGTTGCTTGGACCAAAACCCACAAAAGAGGAAAGAAAAATAGACCAAAGGTGGAAAAATAGAGTCTCGCGTTTGAGACGCGACTATCGTGTGTCCAGACGCGACCCATGCGTTTGGAACGCATGAATCGAGTGTCCAGATGCATTGATTAAGTATGGGATGCATGAATAGTGCGTCCAGACACATGAATCAACACTGTAGCCAATTCCTCTCAGTTTTGGAGACGAAGTTGGACTCTAAAAGAAGTCTATTTGTATTAGGAAACAAATGACGGTTTGAAATGCTTATAGAGCTCATTGTAACCCCTATAAATAGAGGACCTAAGTGCCTCATGTAATTTGTCAATTCACTTATATTCTTGTCTCCAGAACTTGAGGCAGAGAGAGATTAATAATAAAAGATCGGTTTTAACTAGCGGAGTCTTAATAAATTAGTCTTTCTAGTCTTATGTTCTTCGACTCTTCTTCTTCTCGTTCTTCGTGTTCTTCCTTCTATATGGAAGGCTAATCTTCTCCTTCAAGGGAGGAGATGAAGCCGGTGCTTAAGGTTTAATGATTCTTCTGGTTTATGGTGTTCTTCAATCAGGTTAGTTCTTTATGTTTTTAGTTATTAGTTCCATTGCCCACACCAGGGGATGGAAGTATAGATTAAGATTTTTATTTATTACAATTGAATATCATGCTAGTTTAGGGTTTTATTTATTGTAATTGAATATTTGCTAGTAACATGCTTTTATTTATTGCAATTGAATATAATGCTAGAATAGAGTTTTATTTATTGTAATTGAATATTATACTATTATTCTCTACTTTTCTTCTAATTGTGTAGTGTTTTAGAGTAAGGGAAGTATTCCTTGTGTTTGCCTTAGATAGTGATTCATTGAATAGCTACCCAAGCTCACATAAAAGGAAAGAAGATACTAGTAACATGAACATAGGAACAACCTTAAGTAGAGTTAATTGTTTAATGATGTTTTACCCAAAAAGGCATCCGACACTCGCTCGATTGCCTGATTGTAGTCTACTTGGAGAACAACATGAAGCAAAAAGTCATTGAATCAAAAGCATTGGTGGATTTGAATCTCTTGAATCTATCTCTCTCATATTCTCTCCCTATTTCCAATTCTTAGTTTTAGTATAAGTTTAGTTAGTTAGTTTAGTTTAGTTTAGTTTAACATTAGAATCTACAATATCTATAATAATAGTTTTTCATCCCTCAAACCCCCTTTCCAATCTTGTCCTTCATATAAACATACACTTAAAAGTGGAACGATACCCTACTCATCCTTTACTCATTGAGGGATAATTAGGTTTTGATACGCTTCTATTTGTTCAACAACCATTATCTATCTACATCATTCATACCATCCACACACCAAAAAGGAGTGAGTGTCAAATGGCGCCGCTGCCAGGGATATAATTAATTGTAGCCTAGGAGCGCTTGTCAAATGGCGCCGCTGTCGTTTTAAGTTGTTTATGTTTAACATTTTCTTTCAAGATTAGAACTTTGGATCTTGAGGCAATTTTAGTCGCATCATCCAACCTTTTGAGAAAGAGAGAAGCTTGAAGGACATCTCGAAGACAAGATCTACCATCCAGGTTAGTCGAATCTTCATTCTTTTTATTTCATTCTTAGCATAGTTGCATCATAGTTTAGTTTTATTGCTTTCTAGTATAATTGTATTTAGGATCTTTTCAACAATTGAAGTTGTAAGCCAACACAACGAAATATCAAACTCTAGTGTTTCTTGTCTGAATCTTGACAAACGGACTATCATCTGTGGGACGTGGTACTTAAGCAATCCAAGTGATTCACCATAACCCTAGAAGAGACAACTTTAGACAACGGGTGAGATACTAGCTGCAAAGCCCAACCAAGTTGAAGGAAAGTAGTTTTGCATATTAGTATAATTTAGAATAGTTGCATATTAGTTTAATTGCATTCAAGCATAATAGGATAGTTTTCATCATCTTCGCGATAGCAAGAATACTAGGCGAGGATTGATATAATGGCGCCGACGCAATGATGGAGGTGTTTTGGACACCAATAATCTGAAGCTATCCCACCCATGCAAGCAACAGAGGAGGAAGAAGTTGAAGCGATTTTATTCGCCAATCATTAGAGACCCTTTGCCAGAAAAGTATTGTTTTTCCAGAAACAGAAGCTAACCAGTTTGAGCTTAGAGCATCAGTAATCTCTATCCTTCCAAAGTTCAATGGTTCAGACAATGTTCAGCCTTATGTTCACATGAACAAATTTCTATCAGTCCTCAGAACTTTCAAGAACCAGAATATCAGGGATGAGAGTATCAAAATCATTCTGTTCCCACTCTCACTCGAAGGTAAAGCATCTGAATGGTTAACTGCACAGCCGATCAATTCAATAGACAACTGGGAGAAGTTGAGAACAAAGTTTATGAACAAGTTCTACCCACCCCAGAAGACAGATGCCATGCAGCAAGCCATCAACAATTTCAAAGGGAAGGTGACTGAAGAATATCATCAAAGCTGGGAGAAATTCAATAATCTGCTAGTCTCATGTCCACATCATGGATACGATAAGAGCACACTGGCTCATTTTTTCTATCGAGGACTCTCGATGATGAACAAGCAGATGATCTGATCAATGCACAAAGGCAAGTTTACATCGATGGATGGAGAGGAAGCTTACAACTTTCTCGAGAATTTAGTGAAGAAACACAACAATGGACTACTAGCAACGAGGATGTCACTAGCATGGAGGGGGAGCCAAAGCAATTTGGCTACCAAGCACATGAACAATCAGATCAAGAACTGAAGTCTACATTGGCCACTGGCCACCAAAGATTGAAACTCGAGTAAGAAATTTAATCAGTCTCTATGAATGAATCCTCCAAGTTCAACAAGTCTCAAGCTAAAATCTCCCACCATCATGCAAGCTAGCCAATACTACTACGAAGTCCTGTTGGGACACTTCTCATGCAACTCTAGAATGTCCTGGTTACTATCAACATACATCAGTTGGAGAGTACAATATAAACTTATTTCAGAGGCCCAACCAAGGTGATAATAAATTTCAAGGTAATTATGGAGACAGAATGTTGGACCCCGTGTTCTCAAGATCAAAGTTATATTCCACGGACAAGTCAAGTTTCACGGTTAGTCCCTCAACAACAATTATACTCTCAACAAAATTCCAATACAAGTGGAGAGTTAGTGCGATCCTAGGAGAAATTATGCCGCGACTGCCAACCGGAGAATGCAATTACTTTGCTATCACAGAAAAATCATAAGTTTGAAAGTGTTCTAGAGCTTCTTGACCGCAGTCTCATTTCAATCTCTAGCAATCTGGGCAAGTCAATGTTCTAGAATGGAGTCTCTATAGGCTAAGGTCGACCAACTCACCACCGCTTTTATGCGTAAGAAGACACAAGCCACTCAACCTAGCTTATTGGAACCAATATTGAGGAGTGAAGATGTATGCCACATTGGGACAACTGCTAGTATCGATCACCTCCATGATCATGTCACTCGATTACTACTCCTCGATCGAGGATTGAAGATTGACAACAAGGTTGACTTACCTTCTCATGATGACATTGCTACAGAGCAATCGGTCAAGATTTCAAATGAAGTTTGAAAAGAAGTGGGAGAAATCCTTTCAACTCCCATTTGTCAAGACAACCAAGACAAGATATGCAAGAATGCCAAAGAGAAAGAAGAAGCGGATGTTGTTGATGTGTTTGTACCAAAGGCACCTTTTCCTATATTTTTGCTCAAAGCAAAAAGGATAAGCAATTTTTAGAGATGAATGAGGCATTTGAGAAAGATCACATCAATATCCCCTTTCTCAAAGCGATCAAGCAGTTGCCATCATATGCCAAATTCTTCAAGGATGCATGCAACATAAAGAAAAGTACTCATGTTCCAAAGCGAGCGTTTCTAGTTGGACAAACAACATCTGTTATCCATCAGCAAGCTCCAGTCAAGCTCAAAGATCCAGGAAGTCCTACAATATCATGCAAGATAGGAGAAAAATTCACAGGTAATGCTCTTTTAGACCTTGGTGCTAGTGTTAATCTCTTGACCTATCATGTGTACCAAGCGTTGGGTCTGGAGAACTTAAAGCCTACAAAAGTCAAATTGAAGTTAGCTGACCGTTCTACCAAGATTCCCAGAGGCATAGTTGAGGATGTTCTTGTTCAAGTAGCCGATTTCTACTATCCAATGGATTTCATTGTGATAGACACCTAGGAAGCCTTTGATAAAATTCCAATTATTCTAGGCCGACCTTTCCTCGCTACCGCAAAAGCTTTGATAAATTGTCAGAACGGTGAAATGAAGATCAACTTTGGTAAGATGTCCGTGGACATAAATATCTTTCACCTGTTGCATAAGAATTGTGATGAAGTCGAAGGTGGAGAGGTGTACTTCCTTGATAGCATGATACAAGAATTCGTCCCATTCGAAGATACAATTGAAAGTGCTCAATCTACAAAAAAACTATGATGAACCTGAGAACCACACCACAGAGGCATTGCTAGCCATGTTCTTAGAATCTCTGCAAAAAAATTCAGGATTTAAGTGAGCAGAATGGAAAATTGGCAGAGAGAGTATCATACCTTGAGAAAATGAACTCTACATTTCGGGATGAACAAAGGACTTCTGCGCGGAAAAATCGGGTTACTAGAGAATCGGGCTTAAAGAAGTTTTGGAAAAACAACGAGAATCTAGAAACCGAAATGAGTCTTCCGGGCGTAAATTGAACCATATTAATAAGAAAATTGCAGCCGCTTTCTTCTACACCATTACCATTATTATGCGAGCGAGAAGTATGTAAAACGGTCTACAGCCCACCTTGGAAATGATCGGCCGGACATTCATTATCATTATTATGGTGGTAAAGGGCACATCAGATACTATTGTCCTATTAGAAAGAAAGATTTTCGTCAATCTTCTACACAGGGGAACCACAAGGCTTATCACACAATCATCAGACCTGAAATAGTTCAAGGTAGAGAAGCAACTTCACCAACAATCTTTCCAGCATATCAAGGAGTATTTTTGATGACCCACAAGGTGAGACCTCCTCGTCCTCCAAACATTCGTCAGATTTGGGTAAGAAAATCTGATCTCCTCACTCCAAATTGATAATGCATGATATAAAGTCTTGAGAATCTGACTTTAAAATACTCACATTACGTCTTGGGGATCTGACGTAAAAAGACCTAAAAATTTGTTTCTTGAACTAATTCTAATATTCGGCATCAATGGTAATATCCTACCTTTTTCTCATCAATTTCATTTACTTCTTTATACATTGAGGTCAATGCATGCATAAGTAGGGGGAGGGTGTACTTGAGAAGTACTTGAGAAGTACTTGAGAAATGAATTTTGAAAATTAGTTTTCAAAAACAAAAATATTTTGTTTCTATATCAAGAGCATGAGAAAAATGAATTTTAATGATGAGTCTGGGATATATATTTTATACTGCTTAGTGTTGAGTTTGATAGATAGTTGATATTATTGATTTCATTACCGCTTAGACTATTTATTATGCTCGGACATAGTTCTTGTTGATAGAATTCTTTATCAAGGCACCACCATAATACTTGATCAGTTTTGTATACTTTTGTTAGAAGAGAGATTTAAACCCCTAGTAAACTGGAAGTAGAATATTTAGACTTAACCCGTCAGACTTGAGCTTTATACCCATTCTTTGGAGAGTTCTTATGAAAAATCCGAGTCTTAGTGACTCAACATCTTTCAGTTCTTTATGTCGTTGTAATATAGTCTCATTATTTGTTGATTTGGTTAATCATGAAGTGACATCAACTGGGGAGATAGTCATTAGGTCTTGTAGTCTATTCGAAACAGAGTATCATACTGATAAGTCAAGTAGTGAACCCATTCAGCCTTTATCCCACCTAGTAGGACCATCATGTTAAACCCTTTTGAGCCTTACAATAAGCCATTTTCTTCCAAAACCCTTTATCCTTTACTCCAACTCCGCACAAAGAGTATAGCAAAAATCTTTATCGGCCCATACCCATATGTTTTCGAGAATCTGAGGGGGGACAAGGAGGAACAAGGACCACAAAAGGAAGATTACAAGGAAATATCGGAGAGATACAATGAAGACCATCATTACGTTTCAAAGTGAAAGAAGCTAGTGGAAAACAAGCATATCCAAAGACTAATCAAGGATATAATCGAGCTTTAAAAAAAAAAAAAAAAAAAAAAAAAAAAAAAAAAAAAAAAAAAAAAATAAATGGATGGAAAAGCTAAGGCAAAAGAAGAATTTTCTCTACAATACAGAATATGAATAAATCTTCCAAAGAAAGAAGCAAAACCCTCAGTTTTTCAGAAACAACCTTAGAATCCTTTTTACCTTTCCTTCATAAACCAATACCCAAACCAAGTTACAACCCATGACTTATCACTACAGTATGGTACAAAGTCTAGAATAGGTGAGAGAATGATCAAGTGAAGGACCCGACACTCCATATGTGATTGACATTCTTTCCATGAGACTACTTTTATTCAGAAGTCTGTTTTTCAAGGTAGTATGAGGTAAAATAGTAGACCATCTTCTGAGAGATTCTTTTCTGAGAGTATGACCGGTGAGGATTGAAAGTCGAGATTATCTACCTATGGTAAATTAGGGATTCCATTTCTTGGATAGGAGAGTATAGGAGATTGACTAAGTACAAACATAAGTCTTGATTGAGAATTTTGTCAATTTTTACTATCTCCCATCATAATCTATGAGTCTTTGCAAAGAAATGTAGTTAGCAATGGAGACTGCCTCATTCGAGTAAGCACTAAGTGGGTAAGGAATTTCTCTCTGAAAAAATACTATATTCATGAACATGCTATTGATTGATTTTGTGGGTATATCATCCGAAAACCCTCACGAGACTATAACTTCGTCCTTTTTGGGGAACTTAAAGGTTTAAAGCCTTGTTGCATATGGTAAATGCAATCGCTGATGCCCGCTAAAAATGAGTTAGGATTTTATTTTTGTTATTAGGATGTGATTTTGATCACTTATCTATTTTTTTTATCTTATTTGCTAAGAGACTAGCAAAAGGCTAGTTGGGAGTTGTGATAAGTGCTCAAAAAGTGCTATTTAACCCTCAATTATGCCTCTTGTTTAGCCATCTTAGTGGACTAATAGTATTTGTAAGTTATGTTTTAAGATTCTACAGGTGAAAGAGAGAGTTTTGTGGAATATTAGAGAAAAATGGGTAAAACGAAGCAATTCGGAGCATTAAGGATCACATGGGAAGCCCGTGGACAATCATGGAGAAGGCCAAGGAATTGAAGCTATTAAAAATGCGACTTGGACCTATTTTAAAGCCTATTTGGAAGCCTAAGGCCAAAGGACTCGTTGCTTGGACCAAAACCCATAAAAGAGGAAAGAAAAATAGACCAAAGGTGGATAAATAGAGTCTCGCGTTTGAGACGCGACTATCGTGCGTCCAGACGCAACCCATGCATTTAGAACACATGGATCGAGCGTCCAGACGCATTGATTAAGTATGGGATGCATGAATAGTGCGTCCAGACGCATGAATCGATATTGTAGCCAATTCCTTCTCAGTTTTGGAGACGAAGTTGGACTCTGAAAGAAGTCTATTTGTATTAGAAAACAAATGACGGTTTGGAATGCTTCTAGAGCTTATTGTAACCCCTATAAATAGAGGACCTAAGTGCCTCATGTAATTTGCCAATTCACTTATATTCTTGTCTCCTTAACTTGAGAGATTAATAATAAAAGATCGGTTTTAACTAGCTAAGTCTTAATAAATTAGTCTTTCTAGTCTTATGTTCTTTCTCTTCTTCTTCTCGCTCTTTCGTGTTCTTCCTTCTATATGGAAGGCTAATCTTCTCCTTCAAGGGAGGAGATGAAGCCGGTGCTTAAGGTTTAATGATTCTTCCGGGTTTATGGTGTTCTTCAATCAGGGTTAGTTCTTTATGTTTTTAGTTATTAGTTCCATTGCCCACTTGGGGGGATGGAAGTATAGATTAAGGTTTTTTATTTATTACAATTGAATATCATGCTAGTTTAGGGTTTTATTTATTGCAATTGAATATTTTCTAGTAACATGCTTTTATTTATTGCAATTGAATATAATGCTAGAATAGAGTTTTATTTATTGTAATTGAATATTATACTATTATTCTCTACTTTTCTTCTAATTGTGTAGTGTTTTAGAGTAAGGAAAGTATTCCTTGTGTTTGCCTTAGATGGTGATTCATTGAATAGCTGCCCAAGCTCACATAAAAGGAAAGAAGATACTAGTAACATGAACATAGGAACAACCTTAAGTAGAGTTAATTGTTTAACGATGTTTCACCCAAAAAAGGCATCGGCACTTTCGACGATTACCGACAGTAGTCTACTTGGAGAACAACATGAAGCAAAAAGTCATTGAATCAAAAGCATTGGTGGATTTGAATCTCTTGAATCTATCTCTCTCATATTCTCTCCCTATTTCCAATTCTTAGTTTTAGTATAAGTTTAGTTAGTTAGTTTAGTTTAGTTTAACATTAGAATCTACAATATCTATAATAATAGTTTTTAATCCCTCAAACCCCCTTTTCAATCCTGTCCTTCATATAAACATACACTTAAAAGTGGAACGATACCCTACTCATCCTTTACTCATTGAGGGATAATTAGGTTTTGATACGCTTCTATTTGTTCAACGACTATCATCTATCCACACCATCATATAACATCTCACGCAACAAAAGAAGCTTGTCAGTAGGTAGATCGATTGAAGTTGATTTGAGTGATGAGGGTGGTTGTCGTTCTAGGGTTAGTGGTGAAAGGGATGCTCTTTCGTCTTCATCTGTGGAAATTGTGCCTGGTGAATAGGGCAGGGATCGGGTCGGTTCGGGTCGGATATGGCTATATCCGAATAGTTTTATAATATCCGAACCCGATTATATCCGAAATTTAATATTTGAACCCGATCGGATAACACTAAAAAATTTTAAAAAAAAACCCAAAAAATATATTCGAACCCGAATCCGACAGACCCGATCTCGAACCCGACCCGAATAAGTAAACGGATAAAAAAATCGACCCGAACCTGAACTATTTAGGTTTGGGTCGGGTCGGATTCGGGTCAAACCCGACCCAATTCCCTGCCCTACTGGTGAAGTGTATCAAGGGTCGCTTGATAACTGCGGTGACTTGAGGAGGGAGTTTGGTTTAAAGGTACCAAATTTGATCATATCTGACTTGTCTGGGGATAGGTAGGGCTGGTCATCGAGCTACCCGAGTCGAGTTTTGCTATACTCAAGCTCGACTCGCACATGTAGAAGCTCGACTCGAACTCGCATTCGAGCTTAATATTGAAGCTCAAGCTCGACTCGCCTAGTTATACTAATAGCTCGAGCTCAACTTGGATCGACTCATTTTACACTTCGAGCTCGAGCTCAGGTTCGAACTCGAGTTCAGTTATGCTCGTTTGAACTCGAACTCGAGCTCAAACTCGAAAAAAATGTATATAAAACATTAAAACTAGTATAAATTGTAAATTATAGTTGGGTATAAAGTATAAAATGTCGTATAAATTATAAATTATATACTACGATGGGCTTATAAAACGAAAGTAGCTCGCGAGCTACTCAAGCTCGAAGCTTCGACTCGAGTAGCTCACCAGTAACTCGCGAGCTACTTTCGAACTCGAACTCGAACTACTCGCTATCTAGAATGAGCTTTAAATTAAGCTCAAGCTCGACTCATACTTTTGTGCGAACGAGTTTGAGTCGAGCCTTCGACGAGCCGAGCTCGAGTTACTCACCAATAGCTCGACTCGATGACCAGCCCTAGGGATAGGAATATGTTTGGTAAAGATTATATTCCTCGAGATGGTGGAGTGGTGGTTGCTTATGGACAATTAAAGGCTGGTTTAAGGGTGCCATTCTCACATTTGACGTTAAACGTTCTGAATTTCTGTGGTAAGGCACCTTGTCAGCTCATAGGGAACAGTTGGAGGATATTGCACATTCTAGATTTGTTGAATGTGAGGGGTTTCAACATCTGCTTAGAGGACGTGTTGGAGCATTTTTCTATAAAAAAATCGATTACTTTGAACTTTAGTACTCTTCAAGTAATGAAGGCTAAATCTCCTATTATCGTTGGTGTGAGTCAAGAGGCTTGGAGTCATAGGCCATTGTTATTTGTTGGCAATTACTGTGCTCCTGGGAGTGTTTTGGAGAATCATAGTGTTAGATATGATGGTATGTCATTGTTTGTTATAGGTCCGTTGATGTAGGTGTAGTTTGTATGACTACATTCTAATGGTTTAATGTTCTATAGGTAAAGGGTTATTTGTGTATACATATCAGATATCCTACAGTGGTGTACATTTGGGGCTTAACCAACATGATTCTCTGTCATAGTAACGTTGATCGTATCTCTTTTATTTAGTAGTTATATGATTATATTTTTAGTTTACTTAATTAAACAAACTAACACATTCTTCTTCATATTGTTTTTTAGGTTACAAGTGAGATAGCATGGTAGCTTGATTAAGTTTGTTTGAGATGGATCGGTTGATTAGCAATTTGTTGGATGGGTTATGTAAATTGCATTATTGTTGGATTGTGACTTGATTTTGAATCAAGTGTTTGAGTTATTTAATTTTTTTCTTCGTGAATAAATCATGTAATATGAACAAGTTCTTGGAATGATTTATTTTGGTAATAAAAGTATGATTTTTGTTTCCGTAATGGATTTGAGTTGTCAAGGTGTATGAATGCATTGGGTTTACATGAAGTTTCAAATTTATAGGAAAAAAAACAAAAAAGTTATGACGGCTTCCAAAGAACTATCGTGTTACATACCAATTCTTGACAGTTTTTAATGTTAATTTATTAACGTTTTTGTTTCTCATGGTGACGCTTAAATAAAAACAGTCATAAAGAAGGTTTATTTCTTGACGCTTTTTCTAGTAAAACTATGACGGTTAAGTAAAACATGTCATGCAAAAGGATCCAATTATGACATTTATAAATGAATTTTTGTCATATTAAGTTTGAGCATTTATGTCAGCTTCTTCAGAACCGTCATCAAAATTATGACGCTTTTGGTTAACTTTTATGACGGGCTTTATAATGATGGTAGTTTTTTTAATGAAAAAACGTCATTAAACCTGTTTCATGACGGCTAAAAGTCGTCATCACAAGTTATTTTTTTAGTAGTGTTCTTTTATTTTGCAGAGGTTGCTGTTGGAGAACGTTCAAGTCAAGTTGTTATAGAACGGTTTGCAAGTCTAAGCTGGAAAAGAGAAACAGTCACTTATGCATGAAGTTTCTCATTACTTTCAGAGGCATGGCGGTGAAAAGATTAACCGGAAGAAGATTGTGTAGAAAAAAGAAAGCCCGTGGTTTGATTATTGACGACTCGGACTCTAGTACTGAGGTTGATATGGAGAGGGAAGAATGGGGTTTGGTAACTAGGGAACAGATCGAGGAGAAGGTTAAACCCTGGGTCGCGGGGAGGTAGTGTTAAGGGTGGGAGTAGTAGTCGACCTATTTTTAGGCGACTTGATGAAAGAAATGAGTTTGTGGGAGGGCGGGGAGGACGTAGTGGAGGTGGTGGGGAAGGAAGTGGGGTGCCTACTTCTCCTCATAGGCCCACTCTGAAGAGGAGGGGGGCAACCCTACTTCTGGGAAGAGGATGCGTATTGATGTTGGTAGTGAAGAACATCCTACTAGTAGGGGTTTGCGTTCTATTCCAAGTCGTACTCCGTTGAAAAGAATGGATCTGAAATGCCTGGAGTCTGAGGTTGCTGGGAAAGATGCAGGGAGAGATGATAAGGGTCAGGGGCAACCCAGTGATGTTGAACCCCTTGCAAAAAAAAGGTAAAGCTTCTGGTAGTATGTCTCAAGGTAAAGAGAAAGGTAAATCTACTATGCATTACATGCAAGAATGTCTCGTATGTCAATCCCAGTAGTGGTAATCTTCACATGGTGAAGAATAGCAACTGTAGTTTCAAGTTGCACTTGATTGCTAACTGTCTACTTGAAAGTATTGTGTTGGATGGGGATTGGAGGGATCTTGATTAGGGTAAAGAACTGGAGGATAACTTCAAGGACATGGATCGTTCACTTTGTTTTGTAAGTATCTTTGTTTTGAATAAGCTTTGTATGGTAAGGCTCTTTATCTGTCTATGATCTAACTTGTTATAATGTTTTGGTAGAGTCTGGCTGGGTACCATAAATTAAGGGAGAAGGCTGCCATTGGGGATGTGTACAAGAAAAGTTGGATGCTACGAAAGAATCATACGACCAGTTGCTAGCAGTCCAAGAAGTGGAGCGAGCTGAGGCAACGAGCTTGAAAGCTCATGTCGCTGATCTTTCTAGAAAGCTGGTCTCTTTGCAACAGCTATTGGATGCCGCTCGAGCTAAGGTGGATAACTGGACCTCTTAATATGCACGGTCCAAGGCTGTTGCTGAAAATGCCCAACACATGTACAACGATCTATGCGGCCAGATTGAAGGTGGGGAAGTGTAGGTTCTGATGGAGGATTACTGTGATTTGGAGCAGAAGTACCTGGACCTAAAGAGGTCGGTTGTGTAGGAATCGTTATTTCATAATGCAAATCTCTACAAACCATGAAAACCATGTGTAGCGGAATTAATAGGTTCTCATGATTTTGGATAGAAAACATACCTTTGAATCGGCTGTGATAACTTTGAGAATCCAATAGCTATGAATCCGAATCAACAATCAACCCCTTGATCTTCTATTGTATTCCTTTATAATAGATTGGACGTTGTGTGGGCAACAATCTACCAACCCTCTTCTTTTTCACAAAGCTAGATCTAATTTTGAATATATCTTTCCTTGCCTCTTTTTTTCAATCTAGTGAATAGTAATTTTGGCCAAGAGAAAAAGAATTCTATTTATAGGCTACAACAGGGATCATGAGGAGAAGTTAGGGTTGGGCCTCCTGACGGGCTTGGGCTTCCCATGTTCGCCCAGAACACACAACCCAATTCCGTCAACAAATGACTTATTCCACTAAAGGCCATTGTTGCACTACCGTCCTAATCTCAAATTACGTGTCAGCATTTATGGGCACCATATTATATGCTCGTTGATCTCCCCGTCTTTAAGATATCAAATGTCCGTTAATTAAGTCAAGTTACTGACAACTACATTAATCAACTTTTTATGTCCTTGAGTAGTACCACTGTCACACCCCGAATTTCGACAAAATTCGGAAAAACATTATTTGTTCCCGACTTTTCGATCTCCGAGGTGTGACGCACTCTCAACTCCCAAAAACCCATAAACAGTTTAAATATGCGGATAATAAAAACCAATAACTTTTTTTTTAACTTAAACAAAAGTCTTCTTCATGACAAAGATTCACAAATAAGATTAGGTTACAACTCTCCTTTCAATAACTCTTTAATAAAATTTACAAATGAAAATACAAAAACATTGTCTAGACTGAAATTCTATATCACCTCAAGGGAAAACAAACAAATCCTGAGATGCAACGCTAACGCAAACCACAAGCAGCAACCACTCTTCTTCAACACTAAACCTGTCAAAACTTATCAACTATGTTCATTGAATGAACACACCCGATAAGCAAACATACCAATCGGGTCGATTATAAAAATGCTGGTGTGAGTAGCTCTAAAACAACATATACTTATACAAATATATACATAATCCATAATGGGTGTTAGTTCCTCCACCCCTTTTAACTTTCAAGCGACTAATATAACATACTCAAATACAATAATTAAGGCAGGTAGTTCCTCCAACGAGGGCTTTTAACTTCCCACTAACCACACGACAAACTATAATGCGCATCATAAATAAGGCATGTAGTTCCTCCATCGAGTTTTTAGGTTCTAACTAAACAAATAACCAACCAAACATATTACCATAATTAGATTATTTCAGCTTTCTTTTGTGTGTCCCTAAAATCACGTCAGATCTATGTCTTACCTAGTTTCCGGCTACCACAATCGCTACTAACCAACTTAACATGTACATCCACATGCCTCCCCTTACATAATGAACCACTCCGTGCGTAACCACCCTTAGCGGGATGCCGCACGACACCGTAAATCCTCACACCAAGCAATTATCTCTATTAGTAAAATACACCATAATTAACCCGGCCTTTTAAATTAGACCAGCCTTTTTCTACCACCTATCATACCCTAATTAAATACAAAAAAAATATTATTCAATGTCTTTAAAAGGACTATTTCGGTCATTTAATTTTGTATTTCTATTTATACCCTTCAATTACAAACACAATGGACAAAGGTGTTTTATGTAAATTCAGGGCAAAAACCAAATCCACGCCTCTATATTGACATGTACGCGGTTTTTGCCACTTAACTACCATTAATACCCACTTCAATTACCATTAATACCCACTTAACTACCATTAATACTGAGTTCTTTCAATATTAACATTTATACCGAATTTCAATGGGCTAGGTAACAGACGGTATTTCTCCCTTTTCCCCTTCCGTCTCCCTCTCAATCCCCACTCCTACTCTGCATCTCCCACTTCTCAAAAAAAAAAAAAAAAAAAAAAAAATCTTCGTCATTCTCTCTTTCTCTTCATATTGAGTTCTCTCATTACAACAAATTCGGTCCGACCATTCAATCAAAGAGCCATTCAATGGAGGTAAAAACTCGAGAAAACTATGTGCTATTTGTTTGCATTTTCGATCTATCAAATTCTTAGTCACATACACTATATCGGAAACATGAAAGTTTTGCTTCTCTATTTACCTACTTTGCAATTTTGTTTGGTTAGATGAAAGGTCCGCTAAAATAGCTTATATGTATAGAGTTATATATTCATGGTAATAAGTTTGTGGACATTTGATTAATGCGCAGGTTGGAAGCTATGGCCGCTTTTGCTCACCGATTACCTATGGTGTAATCCCATTAGAAAGAGGGCTTCTATGGGTTGATGTGGTGGAGCTCATCCGGGTTACCTTTCTGTCAACGCAAGTATCTAGCATAATTTACACATATTGAACCAAGAATCATGAAAAGGGCAAGTTGTCCGCGACACTTCCCCAATTGGGAGTAATTGCTAATTCTTAACACCGATTTGCATCGCCTTTTCGGTGCCGATTAATCAAATGAGAATCAGAGGCAAGAACTTCAAGCATCAATAGAGACAAATTTTAAATCTCCATGAGTCGACTCTCGAAAACTAATTTTATTGCGATTACTTTAATTCACGCTCATTTAGTTACTAATCATTGATTTTTAGTATGTATTGCTTACTAATTTGATCAATTCTATGTAATCGATTCAATTTATGGTTTGGGGTTTTGTTAATTTGTGTATCAGAGTGTAAAGATGAGAAATTTATTTCATTTTTATTGGATTGATTAAGGATGCAATGTTTGTTAGTGAAATTTTGTTTATTTTGATGATAATTTGATGATTTTGGGTGTAATTTGTAGAGATTGATTGAGGAAATATGGCGCATGCATGAAAGGAAGTTGATTGACTTAGAGCAAGGATGGGAGTTTATGCGTATGGATTACTAAGTTGAAGAATATATTAGAAGGATTGCCTCGAGCCACAATTCAGTTCGAGAGGACTATATGATGCTATACATTATGTAGTTTGATTCGCTTTTAGTTGATTATGTTTGTTTTCGCATTTGCAGTTTTGATGTTATTGTTTTTGTTGGATTCATGATTTTGTTTTGTTTCTCGTTTTGTTTGTAAACAGGACTATTTATAATATGTGCACTCATAAACCTCCTCATGACTACTCACAACAAACTTTATGACAAGTACCACAAGTCATTTCAAGAGTACATTACTTCAACGGTAAATATTGCTATTGTTATGCTTTTAAGGATCATCGAAGAATTGAATATAGGTACATGAGAATTTTTACCTTTGATAGTACAAGACTTCAACGATAAAGAACAGTTCAATTATGCCTTTGTGACCATGAAATCATGATTTTTTTATTTTTATTTTTATTTTTTTGGAGTTTGATTTTCAATTTGATTATGATGATTATGATTATGAATGTTTTGTTTTAATGGGTGACTTATCTGTAGTTAAATTATATGATATTACTCTAGCTTACTAATCATGTTATAGCCCTTAAATCGTTTTCAAGTTATCCTCTTAAGGAGCTTTTAATTCTCCATTTCTTCAAGAGCAAAGTTAAACTCATTCTCGTTGTTCGGGCTTCGGAAGAAAGAAATCGGGGATAGTTTGAACCGATGCAATGTGTAATAGTTGTGGACAAACAAACCAGTTATTCGCATTATTAGTCACCGCCTAATTTGGTTGCTTTGTGATACGGTTGTGCATCAAGTTTCATTTAGGATCGATGTTTGAAAAAAAAAAAAAAGGTTCGAGGCTTAAGCCTCAATAAACAATATATATAAGAATAAAGAGAACAGGAAAAAATGGGGTTTGATGATGGAAGGTTGTGATTTCTAATAGATTGAGGTGTTAATACTGAAACCACAACTCATAGGGATATTTGAATTTTTTATGAGGGGCTGAGTCGTAAAAAACCAATTGAAATGGGAGTAAAAAAAACACATGTGAGGCTTAAGCCTGAAAGAGCTAAATCCCCAAACGGCTTAAGGTGCACCTCGAGGCTTAAGTCTCTGCTCATTTTGTAAACCCCGCGGGAGGTTAAGATGTTGTTGAAGTCCCTTGGTATTAGATAGCACGACCTATTAACTACTTTTTAAGAGTATTGTGGCCAAGGCTCTTTGTTGGGATGGTCAAGGAGAAAAGTGTGACGGGTTTCATTGTGTTCTAGGGCGGAAGCAACTATCCAAGAATTATAGATCATGTTAATTCATACTTGTGGACCAGATATGAAGCACAAGTTCACAAGTTCAAAAAAAGTCGCCGAAAGCTCTATGCTATTGGTGACTTTGAGGAACAGACGACCTCAAGGTTGGACTGAGAGACCCATAATCATGCATAATTATGGTACCATGGTGTAAGTTATTATGCAGAGGCCAATATGCTTATAGATTAACATGTATATTGTACATGATTTTTTGTATAGTTACAATGTCCATTTTTGTAGAATGAACATGTATATTGTACCATGGTGTAAGTTATTATGCAGATAACCATGCAGTGAATAATCAAAACAGCCCATAAAATGTAAGTTATTTCTCTCATTAGCATTATCAGCTCATGTTCGTTGAAGTGCTCTAAGATAATGTTTTTGGCGGTTTGATTTGGATATGTCAAATGCTTATATATGCAAGAGCATGTTTCTTGGTTGTTTTCGGATTAATTGAAAATACCCCAAAGCCTGGGAGAAATGGTCATGCCATCTACGAGTTTTATTTTATTTTTGTAAAAGTAGATTAGTGGCTGATTTTTTTTCTGAATTACCTCCATGTTGATTTATAGTACAAGTCTAATGTGAATCTTCTTAGATTTTTCTGCTATTAAATGAGTTAATAGGTATGCTATTTTTCTTTTTCTATTGTGTTTTGCAGGCCATCATTTTTCATAACCACATGTCCCAAAGTTGAACCAAAAAGTTTTTCACACTCGAAGCATGGGAATAAAGCGCAAGTAATCCATACCCCCCTTGGACAGGGTTAGTTCTAGGAACTCAAGGTTAGTTCCTCATAAAGACCAAGCACTATCAAAGCGTAGTCTTTAGGCACTCAAGGTTAGTTCTTCATAAAGATCTTCCTACTTTATGCAGCGTAGCCATTTTTTAATCTTTTGTACCAATGGATAATTGCTTTGATGTGGTTTGAAGTGTGTTGAGAATCAATTTATTTAGAGCTATGATTTTTCTTTGGTTTTTCTGCATGTGAGTGGATTTTATCCTATTGATTGTTTCCATTGAAATTTAAGTTTCTATATTGCATAGAAAAAAAAATCATAACGATATGATCAAGGTTGTTATCTTTTTTTCAAGAAATATGACAATAATGGAGGATTAAGGTTGGCATGTCACTACTTTAGCATGATTATAATTGTTTCAAAGATCATGGTATTCACTTCAAATCCGTGTTCTCGATTTTTTTTTTTCCTAGAAGCACCTTTAGACTATTGGGTATGCTCTTAATTCATGTTGATTGAATGAATGAAAGTGTGCTTGATTTAGCGCATGGTTTCATCGATTTCATTTTTGGTTCTAACAGTAGCTTGGATAGAATTATAGAATTGAATGTAATATGACGTGTTGACAGGTAGAGAAATCACTTTCTCCCATCATCTTCCTCTAGCATTCACTTTTGTGTTTCACAAGTTGAGTTATTGGCAGACAATATAGCTTCTATAGGAATATTGAATGCATAAGCTAAGATAGAAATCGTGTTACCTTCATTTACTGGATAATTAAGAAAGTACAAGTTTTGTCCCTTGATTGAGCTCAATTGAGATGGGTAGGAACATCTTAATGGGATCAGTAACTCAACTTTATCTTCAAGTGCCCTTTATCTTGAAGTCCCTAATGGAGATAAACTTGATTCTCGCCAATTCGGTCATACCATATCGCTGAAACCCCACTTCACTTTCCTTAACTCATTTTTCAATTCTCCAAAGATTACATTTTCTATGGTCTAAACCCAAACTCATTTTCAAAGATTAAAACTTCAATGTAATGGGATTAAAGATCACCAATTGAAGAATCTAAAAATCCCAACTTGGAGACAAGTGGAGATATGTAGGTAACTTCGACTTCTTAGTTATTTCCTTGCTCATAAATATATGTCCTTGAGACTCGTGTTCCTCGATTGGGTTTCTTCCGCAATCAAAGATAGTATGTCCTTCTTCATACATTTATTTGATAATACCAAATATTCATTTTTAAGTTGTAGATTTCAGTCGTGATCATTTTGTATGTGTTTATAATTGAATGCCAATTCGTGAACGTGGAGATATACTTCTCATTCTCATCAATTAGCCTATATAAATTTTTATTTGTTTGACTAATCGCTTCATAAAATACTCTGGTTTCTGAAATATCTGAGATGATTCATAGGATAACGTTATTCACTAATGCCTCGAGGGCTCAAGGTACCTAATAACTTAAAATTTGACATGTAACTTTGTCAGATTCAGATTTGATTTTGTTGGATGAACTTTGTAATATATTTTCCTCATTTTGGTCATTGGTTGATGCTTCTTCAATCTCCTTATTGAATTTGATTATCTAAAATGAAAGTACCTTTAATTTACAAAAGCTGTGTCTAAAAACTGGATGTTCGGAGGTTATGTCGGTTGTTATGACTTATGATTATATATTTATATAAGAGTTGTGGCGATTCCAATTAGGGTTCTCGAGTCAAGGCTATGCTAAATTAATCAGTGGCGTTTGATCATAAATAATTAATCGCAAGTTGGTCGGCACATTCTTTTTTTCGCTTTACCGGAGAGTTGATCAATTTCTTTGTTGATGTAGGCCCCGATGGCAATATAATAGATTGTGTTCTATAAACTTTATAAAAACACGTAATATATATCGTTGTTGAGTTATTTATATGTGTTTTGTTTGGCTAAATGTAACTTCAACCGGATGCACAGAAATTCCATCGCGATTCTTTTTGGTGGCTACATGGTTTCTCCAAAGAAAGGTAAGCAACTATTAAATCTTAATTTTAATACTGCACATTTATATTCTTCAAGTGATTATTTGGAGTGAGGGTGTAACTTTTGAATATTCATCGCCTAAGTAAGCCATTTTCATTATCTCAGGAAAGTAATCCAATGTATACAAATAGAAGCCAAAGAACGAAGTTTGTTGTTCACTTTCCGCCATTCTCTTTAGCCTAATAGAGTAATTTAGTTGTGTGAACAATTTATTTTAAGGTGACATGACTTTTGGCTAGCTGAATGGCCAGAGTCTAACAGTGCTAAGCACCACGTTTATCTCTGCTTTGCATAAGTCCATACATAGCTACATACACGCTAATAGAGAACAATGGCATCACAACTTTTCAACACCAATTTGTTTTTCGACACTTAAATGTACGTAATAAAAGGACACTGGGTAGACAAAAACTGTAGAATATGTAGGTAAGTATTGTTGTCGGTCTTCTTGGCAAGAATCAGATATGGGAGTTTAGCAAAATCACGATCGACATTCATTAGTAGTGTGAAGATGATAGTTGGCAAAAACGTTCCTCCAAAGTGAGAAGAAAAGCATCAATTTCGGGGATCAAATCTAACCTATATTTAAGTTCTAACTTAGTTTTAGCAAAAGCAGTTCTGTTACATATTACCCATATAACAATGACTTGGACATCAGGTCATGTGTATTTGTATCCAACAGGTAGGAAGTGTCTAAGATAGTGACCAATGTAAACCTGATAGACAAATCTATCGCAAGTGTATCCTAATGAGTTCAAGTTGTGGGGTAATGACACAGTGTCTGACATGAATTTGTAGAAAATGGAGTACCTTTGGAACGCATGGGTTCTACAATTTATCAGCCAAAAAATACTGGTTGTGGTACGTTAATGTGAAAATGTAACACTTTTTGCACCTTCGATTTTATTTTATGTCCTTATGTTGTTCCCATGGAATGTTTATATGAGCTATTCTATTGATCGTAAGATCAAGCACCTGAATTCGTTTAACAAAACCAGCTTATCTAGAACCATAGGCATCAAGTGATATAATTCTTCTATATAATTACTACTTTTAGTTTCTTGTGTGATGGTTGTACTTCTTCAAGGCCATCGACCGCCATCCGACTTCCATTTTTTTTATGGTTTTACTACGGGAGAACGCAAGTGCAAAGATTGCTATCTCTCGATTGAAATCACTCTCTCGCCTCTCTAAAGAAAGATCATCATTTGCCGCTTCTTGATTATTGGTTCGTAGCATACATAATCACCTTAAATGTTTTTCTTCTTTTTTCTATGATGCCCGGGTTTCTTTTGGAGCCCAAGTTTGTCTTGGTGAAGGAGCAAGAGAATAAGCTCATGGATAGTGAAAATGCAATTGCCTCATTACAGTGTCCTGTTTTTTTCTCTTTCTCTTTTTACTCATTCCCCAGTTTGTTGTATCCATTTTGTTTTTCTTTTCGATTAAAGTTTGGATTAGGCAAACCTGTACCTCTATTAATTTCTTAGAAAGATTAAACTTTCAATTGAATCCTTTTCTCTTACAATTTGCAAGAAGACCAAAGGCGAGATCGACTTAACCATTCCAATTGATAGCCTTTCCTTACAATTTTCAATGGAACCAATAAAATCAACACAATTTTCACGAAGAACTAGGAAGTGCCACTCACGATATAAGCCCGATCTTCCAGTAGTGCAAGAGGTACAATGCATCTACTATGATTAATTAACAAAAAGAACATCAAGAGAAGGACGTTCAAGGCCAAGGACTCAATTTGTCCTTAGTTTTTTATCTTAGTTTTTGCAAAAAGTCGAAGATTGCAACAACAATTAAATGACCTCAATTTGTCCTACTTCAAGTGAGAAAAAGAAGATGAAACTAGACACACTTTATGAATTTTGTTTGTTATGCTCTTTTAGCAATTTCATCAGATCTATCTTGAGACGTGAAGTTTCTCCTCTTCAAGGAAATTTGAAGATATCTCCTCTATCAGGTTAAACGAATCATGTTAAATGATGTTATAGTGATACACCATTCATGTTCCTGTGTCTCTCGCCCCTCAGATCTATTATAGTATACTATCACACTTTCGTTTAGGTTACATGTTTTGTTCTTTGAATTCATTTGTGTATATGTAGCTTTTGCTGTTTACAAATAATTTATACACTATTGGCATAAACAAATATCTCTTACACACCATTCTCATTAGTATTGTTTTGTTGTGATCCTTTGCAATATATATAAACACAGTCCAACGATGCTACACGTGATTTTCATGATATTATTGCATTGTTAGCTTGAATAAACTTAACTGGTGAACTAAGTCCATTTTGGTTGGTACCTGGCGGTTTATATAATATGCTATGTATATTAAGTCAGTGATGTAAGATTTTCTTGATTACTTGGTATACTATTTAGAAGTAATATGGAAGTGCTGGTGGGTTTAGATACTACTGTGCAAGATTAGTTACTATTGAATCTTATTATCGATTAGGCATTAAATTAATGTGATCATTCAGAATTGAATGAGGCCCCTCCTCCTGGCATATACCTATCTAAGATATGCATGTAGCCACTTTGGTTCACTTTCGATTCGATTAATTATTCATTTTGGGGGTATATTGGTGTACTTTCGATTACCAGTAAAATAGTAAGATGATAAGTATCTAATTCAACCTCAATAAGTGTTGCAGCAGTCATTTGAAGTGATCATTAATGTCGGACAATCAACTCAAGTCCACTCCTAGCTTTTTATTGTATATAAATCCTTAGTTATTCGATTCTTTCCCATGTATTGTAAAATGTAACCATCAGATTGTGTCTTTCATATTAAACTTTATGAAAATAAATTATGCTTCCCTCATCTGTAAGTCATCATGGACTCAATTGAAATAGCTTTTCTAATTATAGACATGCATAGAGAGGTTTGATTATTTCACCTTTAGACCTAGGTGTCAAACCTGCATAAGTGTGACTTAATAACCATCGAAAGCATATCATGGTACTTCAAATTACCAATTTGATTCTATCCCACATTTGACTAGCTATCATAAGGCTTATATACCTGAACCATTTAACAATTTAACACGATTTCTTGGATGGTGACACTATAATTTTAGTAAGATTATATTTGGAGCAATGAGAGCAGATTTGAGCCCTGCTATGGAAACCCGACCTTTTGATGAGATTACTTGAACTTAAATCTTTAGTGGCTTTTTCAGCTCCTCAATTTTTCGGCAAGTCTCCACCACTATCTTGTGAGGTGGTGTATCAATCGTCGTGAAAGAAAGGATCTAGAGAATCCTCTAAAATAGTCTTAATTTTACTTTGAGTTCTTATACTCGGATGTTGCAACTCAACATCTCTAGACTTGCAAAAATCGAGATATCAAAATCACTTTAAAGCCGCTGCGGCACTTAGACCCGCCACAATTTTGCTAAGTGTGATGTAAATTCCAATTAAGTGCAACTTTGATATTCTTGAATGATTTTTCGATGGATGTCATTGTGGTGTTAGCACCGGGAAGGTAGAATTCGGTTTCAGGGGATTGGAGAAAGGAGTAAGGATTGATTTGCTGTTTAGTGGAATTAAAAGAGTATAAAATGGTTTGAACCTTTATGATATGAAAGTTCTTGACGTGTTATTGGACTACTATAGCATCTATAGTAATATTGAATGCAAAATCTAAGCTAGAAACCGTCTCACCTTCATTAATTTACAAGATAAGATGCAACAAGTTGTGTTCCTTGATTGAGCTCAAATTGAGATGGGCAAGAACCTCTCAATGGGATCAGTAACTGAACTTCATCTTGAAGTCCCCTACTAGATAGACTTGGATTCTTCCCTTGGATGGCTTTGTCAGTTGTTAATCCCTCCTAATGATTCTGCAATACCATAGAAGCTTTCCTTCAAAGACACCATTATTACATCTACAATTCAACTGGGATTAGTAAAGGCTCATCAGACTTCTAAAGATATTTTGTACTATTGTGACACTTCAAGCACTTTAGATTCCCTTCAACACATGGTTTTGTAACTGCGTCCACAAATTTAGTTTGGGGACTTGAGGATCATATAAAGTATCAAGTTCTCTTGATCATCATGTTCATATATCATCAGTTTAAAAGGGAAAAAATGTTAGGGATTTTGGTATTCTTTGAATATCCAGCTGGTTGAATATATTATATGTGCATTTTGCAAGCTAATTTAAAAGGCTCCACTACCATGTTGGTGATCAAGATATTCAGGCATTATCTACCAAGAGAACCATTTATGCACATACTATTACAATCTGACAAAACTCTGCACTGTCAAAAATTCCTGGTGGTTCATGTATCAATTTTCTCTTTTTAGGTAGTGTTCTTTCAAAAAATTTAAGTTCTCACTTTATCCTTAATCGTCATGTGTTGATATCTCTGATTACGCTTTTCTTCTGCAAACAAAATCTCTTTCCATAGCTTTATTTCCATATGAGACGACAAACACAATGTTTAGTTTATAGCTAATGACAATTTTGTTATTTTTTCGGTCATCCCACTACATGCGGTGAGTTGCTACAAATCATTATTAAAAGGTTTAAAATTATCGACGGCGACATGAATGAGGTTGTTTTATACATTTATCTTTAGGCAGACTTATTTAATTGCATTACACTTTTGGTAAGCTCTTCCATCTCTATTTTTTTTGTACTATATATGCTCTTCCTTCTCATATCGATTGAATTTGGACTCTTTTTTTTTTTGGTGGTTGGTAAAGAACAAGTCATGCGTGAGTATTGCAAACAACTTTGGACCATCATTGGCAATTAAGTTAAAAAACTCGGATAAATATATCAAACCATGCATGAGGGTCGACAAATTAGTAGTATAAACAATTTCCTAATTTTTGGATTGAGCTTTTACTGTTATATAGGCATGAAAGCCTAAATTTTGTAATCTAATGTTGATGCATGTTGCTTTTTTATTATTTTGACATATGTAAATACTCAAAATTCATCCTACACTTTTATTTTTTTTCTATCCACGCAAGCACCGTGCATTTAAGCTAGTGTAAGTAATGCCACTATTCGCATAAAATATTGGCGATCTCGTTCTATTTTTTTTAACGGAATAATCAAGCCACTATTCGCTACGATTGCCCAACACATGGGTCAATCAACATCTCATATATATACAACATCTTATATATCAACATCTTATATATCAAGCCACTATTCGCCACGATTGCCCAACACATGGGTCAATCAACATCTCATATATATACAACATCTTATATATCAAATCGCCTCACACAGTATGTAGATCACATGAGTTGTGGTAGTCAGGTTCTAGGATTTTCGTTACGTAATTTATTCAGGTGTCATACATTTATGACTCATAAACGTTTCACTATATTATGTGCATGTCAAATACATTATTGCACTAAGCCACAATATTTAGAAATGTCTCGAATATATCTCATAACCATTTTCATTCTTTCACGTGCCAATATATTATTGCGCTAAGCCACAATCCCGTAGGCAAATATTCACCAATCATATACTACCTCATAGTAGTATCTCACATATATAATAATGGAGTGTTTATACATTTATGTCTCCAAAACTATTGCATTTAATATATATATCCCAACATATATATGCTTTACACACTACTCACGTCAAATCTTAATTAGATAATGACAACTAAATTTATATCAGCTTCCACAGTATTTTCACATTTAATTTGTCCATACAATTTACAACATAAAATGTAGCACAATTATACAGTCTACAATCCACAATCAAAGCCCAATATATATATGTTTTACACACTACTCACGTCAAATCATAATTAGATAATGACAAACAACGTTATATAATGTTCGACAATATTTTATTACTATATTAGTCCATACAATCAAATATGTGAAAAACTGGAAAACAGTCAACGGTCAAAGTCAACGGTCAACGGTCAAAGGTCAACTGTCAAATTCAACACGTCATGGTCAAAGTCAAACTGGCATGGTCAAAGTCAACATGCCATGGTCAAAGTCAAACTGTCGTTTCCATGTTCGACAGGTTCAGGGTCATAGCCATGGTTCATGGCTAAGGGCAAAGGTCCATGGTTCATGGGCTCATGACCAAGGTAAAGGTTCGGACCCAACTGGCCAAGCCCAAACCTTAAAACCCGAAAGTCTAAAAGTTGAAAAACCCAAATAGAACTATTTTACGTCCTATGGACTGGCCCCAAGAAATATTAGAAACGGGCCCAAAACACAAATGAGTTCGGCCCGAAAACAAACAAAGAAAATTGTCCCAAAACTTAACTTAAACTAGTCCACAACTTAATATGAAACTGGTCCGAAACAAAGGATTAATCCGGCCCAATAACTAACTAGTGTTTAGGCCCAAAAACTGAAACTGAACTGGCCCACAACAACTAATTAGTTTGGCCCAAATCCGGAATAGAACTCGGCCCACAACTAATACTAAACTGAAATTTCGGTCCAACCACCATTGAAATTTCGGCCAAACCAATAAAACATTTCGGCCCAACAACTTAAAAATGAAATGGCCCAACCACTTAAACTAGCTAAGGCTTTGGCCCAGGTCCAATTCGGTCAACAGGGTCATCTTCTTCCCTAACTACCACCACCAGCAGCCACCAAAAATCCGGCCACCACAAGCTCTTCTCCATCTTCCACTTCATCATATCGGTTTTAATCACCAACAAAAACCCTATAACTTTGTCAAACACAAAATCCCCTAATCATTCAATCCTAATTTTTCATCCAAACTAGATCTACAATTTCGGCCGCCATTAAAGCTTGCTTTCAAGCTTCCAGCCGACAGCCCCACTCAATCCAACATCAACAATTCAAAAACACAATCAAAACAGTTGGAAATACAAGAAAATCGCCCCACCCCAGTATAGCAGTAATGGCAGTAACGCCATTAACGCACCTCAAGCTTTCTCCAAGCTCCAACAGCGCCACACACGACCATGCTAAACCCGACATTCATCATATATTAACAACCAATTAATATTAACATCACAGTAGATAAAAAAAAGGTTTAATCAAATTCATCGATGATTTCGCTCATCGGCGCGATGCGCCACCATTGACGCCTCATTGAAGCTTCGACAGAGAGCTTCGACAAATTCCGACATCAACCAACTAATCTCAACCCATGAATTCCCCAAATCCACAAGATAACTAAATAAAATATCTACTCGCCACAAGATCCCCCTTAAAGCTCGTTCGACAGAGGAGCCGCCATTGACGCCTTCGAAGTTCAACAGGTTTACCCCAAATCAACAAAGTTTGAGCAGCTTTAATACAAACCAAATTTAACAAAGTTTAATAAAACAAATGGCAATTTAAGTCCAACACAACAAAGATAATGAACAAGATCAATACACGTAGGAAAACCATACGCTCGTGAAATAGCAAAATAGCTACTCACCTTAATGAACATTTCGATTTAATCCTCCTAGTCCAAGCCGCCACCACTCCCCTCGAAATCCAGCTTTTCATCTCATTTTCCATTTTCATTATTTTATTATTCTCTCAACCCTATTTTCTATAACAATGTGTTTATATATCGGGTCCAAACCCAAGCCCAACACATACTGGCCCCAAAACCAGCCCACATATCCCGAGTCCCATCCAAATTTAATTTTGAAAATAAATAAATAATTAATTAATAAATAGAAAAATACGTATTTAAAAAATACGGGCGTTACAACCACTCAGCCTCATTGTCATGTCGGAATAAATCCACTTGCAGGGTTTACATGACAATCTTTTTGAGCTCCTCAAGGGACGCCATCAACCCGACTTTCTGCGGGTCACAGATTTCTTTTATAATCAACAGCACACCTTACATACAATGTCATTACCCAATCCATCAAGTTTGTTGATTCACAAATGAATCTCACTCATTGATGATTTAAAGCAATGTACAATGCACGTAAGTGCCCGTTATTATATCCGGATTAAGAGGACAAACATCCATAATAACAGAGGCGTTTGTTCTCTTATATAGTCAGTATAAAGATAAACAACCTCACTTGGTCCTGTTCAATACACACAAAGTGTACTAGTGTAATTATATAGTCAAGATAGACTAATACCAGATTATACTACAACCGTACCAATAGTTTGTCCAAATCCATCTAGGTTGTGACCGATTACTTCTATTTTATAAGGTACTGATGATTTGATCTTTTGTGTGTTCACACCATATCATCTACAACATAAAGTATTAGACACATGCATATAACTAATAACATATATAATATGCATAATATTTGCCTATATGATTCTCATTCAAAATATAAAGAATTAGAGTTAATACACAAGTAATTCTTTTAGTATATAACCCTATCAGGTTGAAGGTGGGGCTACAGCGGTTCCTGTGGGAGGTACTATTGTAGATACTGGAAAATGTCCTGATGCTAAGATTGGTACATGTACTGGTAAGGTTAATGATGGTGTTTCGAGGTGCAGCAGGTCGTTAGGGTTAGTGAACTGGATGGTGCAAGTAAGACCATGGTCTTGAGCTTGACCCTCTGAATATGGACAATCTGTTTAGTCTAATTTGAGAAACATTGTTGATACTTTTTAGTTTTGCCTTGTTGATACTTTTTGATTGATTCTGGAGATATTGAGGTTGTTTGCCTGGGATAACTTGCTTTCTTTTTCTGAATGAAGTTTGCTGTTTTTATGATTATGTTGCGACCTGGTGTCCTCTGTGTTGTTTGAAATCTGTAGGTCGTAGTTTATTGATTGTAGATTTGTAGATGCTTGGATGTGCTTGATAATTGACTCCTAGATTGGATTTGACTGATAATTAGCCTTTGAGTGGTAATTACATACAGTTGAATCACTCTTAACCCTTGCCTAGGTCTTAAGATGATTAGTGGTCCTTTTGGAGGTACCTTAGATTGGATTTAACTGATAATTAGCTTGTGAATGGTAATTACAGTTGAATCATTCTTAACCCTCTTATAGGTGTTAAGATGATTTGTGGTCCTTTTGGAAATACCTTAGCTTGGATTTGACTGATAATTATCTTATGAATGGTAATTATAGTTAAATCGTATTTAAACCTTTTTGTATGTGTTAAGATGATTTGTGGACCTTTTGGGGGTCCTTATGATTAGGTTTGGCTGGTCAATGCGTGACCAGGTCGCCAAGCCTGTGTAACTGCGTATTGGCTCATGGAGTGTGAAGAAGATAATGTAGAAGCGAAACGAGCTGAGAGCTAATTTTATTCATAATACTTGAAACATCATTAACAAGAGTTATTGATAAAATTGTTTGAGTAGAGCTGTGTTCCAAGGTCAAGGGAGCACGTCTCTGAGCTGAGTTTTGATCCAATAAGCCCCATTCCCTACGACTTTATGGATTATGTATGGTCTTTCCCAAGTTGGATCTAGCTTAGCTGGTTCCAGTGTCTTTTTGAAGACTAAGTCGCCTGCTTGGAACGCTCTTGGTACGACCTTTTTATTGTAAGAACGTTGCACGACTTGATGATAACGAGCTAGGGAGATTGCAACGTTTTCTCTTCTTTCCTCCAAGAGGTTGACTTCTTTTGACAAGATGTCGTCATTCATTCCTAATTCGACGATATCCGATCGTGTGGTGGTGATTGTTAGTTCGGATGGTATGACTGCTTCAGTTCCAAAGCATAGTGTAAAAGGAGATTCTCTAGTACTGGCTCGAGCTGTTGTCCGGTATGCCCATAAAATATTTTCGAGTTGATCTAACCACTGACTTTTATTGCTTTCTATTTTCTTTTGCAGATTTGCTTTGATTGATTTGTTCGTGGCCTTTGCTTGTCAATTGCTTTGTGCATATCTAGGTATAGAAAATGCCTGGTTGATATGCCACTTTTGTAAACAAATGTTTTGGTTTGCTTCCCTGCGAACTGCGCTCCGTTGTCCATGACTAGGGTGTGAGATAGTCCAAACCTTGTGATGAGGTTGGTCCAAATGAAGTTGGTGACGTTGATTTCTTTGACTTGCATTAATGGGATTGCTTCGACCCACTTTCTGAAGTAATATGTTGCAGCTAGGACGTATTTTAGCCCTGTCTTTTTTTGCGGGATGAATGGTCCCATGATGTCCAAGCCCCACATGTGAAAAGGCCATGGGCTTGCTATATTGATCTGTTCTCGTGCTGGACGAAGGTGGTTGTGGCCAAACTTCTGGCATTGGACACACTTGAGAACGTATTTCTTTGCTTCAATGTACATTCCTGGCTAGTAGTATCCTTGGGTGATCGCTTTGTGGGCCAGCAACCTGGTACCAGCATGGTTTCCACATTCGCCTATGTGACTTTCATCGAAGATTAGGAGACTTTATTTTGGAGTGATGCACCTTAAGTGTGGGACTCGTGCTGATTTTCGATATAATCTTCTATTGATGACTGTATATCTGCGAGCTTGAAATTGCATAGCACGAGCTGCTTTTGTGTCTTCTGGGATGTCGCCATGTAGAATGAATTTAAGGAATGGGCATATCCATGATTGTGCGATCTCTTCTTCGGAGGTTGGCTGGAGATATAAGAGATTATTAACACTCTCCTGTTAGTAGGCGGGGGTTGCTCTATTACATCGATGTAGATTGTTTTGGGGCTTGCGTCTTCAGCTTTGGAGGCCAAGAAGGCTAAACTGTCTGCATGTCTGTTGTCGTCCCTTGGGATATGTTATAGTGAGAAGGTCTCGAGCGATCTAACTAGGTCATCTATGACTTGCAGGTATTTGGAGAGGTTGGCACCACTTGTCACATATTCTTTGGCCACTTTCTTGACGATCAATTGTGAGTCGCTGTGAGCCTTGAGCTTTCGTATTTGTAATTGTTTTGCCATGCGGAGCCCTGTGATCAATGCCTCGTATTCCGCTTCGTTGTTAGATGTTGCGAAGTCGATTTTGATTGATTTTTGTAATTGGGCTCCTTCGGGTGAGGTTAACACAACCCCTAGTCCGCTGCCCTTGTTATTGCAAGCCCCATTGACATGTAATTTCCAAGTATCTGTCATGGCAGGTTTATGGAGTGGTAGCTAGTTCGGGTTCCCAGTTGGCATCTTCAGCAGGGAAATCGACTAGAAAATCAGCTACGACCTAGCCTTTCTTAGACGTTCTGGGAACAAATTCGACATAATGTTCACCGAGCTCCTCAAACCATTTGGCTGTGCGAGCTGTTTTATTGCTGGAATTTAGCATTTTCTTGATGGGTACATCAGTGAGAACTCTAATTGCATGAGCTTGAAAGTATGGACGAAATTTTCGGGCAGAGTATAACAAGGCTAGCATCATTTTCTCGATTGGGGAGTAGTGCTTCTCTGACTCCGACAACGTTCTGCTTGTGATGTAAACTGGCTTTTCAACTCTTTTGTTCTCGCAAAAAAGAACTGAGCTTATGGCAAAGTCAGAGATAGGGGTGTAAAATGGGCGGTCGGGTCGGCCCGCCAAATCGAAAGCCCATATGATTTGAGGCGGTGGCCAAACTCTTTATGCTATGAGGGTCGGGCCTGTGAGGGCCAACACTTAAATTATACAGCCCTTGCCCTCACCTCAGCCCTCTTTAGAAAACTGCGGGCCGGGCCTGAGGGCCGGGTCTATGGGCCGGGTTGTACAACTTGTCTATTATTCGAAACTCTTAATACAGTTGTATCGGAATAGGCCACTCTTTTTTCCCTTATAAATTACATAATACATAAAAGCAACGCAAGTAGTAACGAAATCTTGCCTGCGTGGTGGTTATGACAGCAACGCAAGTGATGAAGGAGACAAGGTGGCTGGTGCATCCATAAATTTGCTTTGACGAATATGTTTGTCTGTATATTAGCAGTGCTTAGAGTAGTGGCTTTAAGTTAAAATCACTTCACTTGTAGCATTTTTTTCTTACATAAGTTATCGCGGCAATTTAGATGAAGACCTAAACTTGGGTCCTCCCTAAAGAGTATCATCATTAAATAAAAATACTAACTACCCTATGTAATAATAAGTAAAATCTAAAAATTTTACAACTAAAAATTTAAATTTTCTTACATACTATTATGTAATAAAATTTACATAAAGCCACTACGTACTAAAAATTTACATAGTGGCTTTAATACCCTATGTAATAATACTAAAAATTTTCTTACATACTAAAAATTTATATCAACCACTATACTTGAAATTTACATTTCTACCCTATGTAATAATAAGTAAAACTTAAAACCCTAAAGGTATTATATGTAATTTTGTTTAGAAAATCTAAATATTAATGAAGGCCTTAATCTGGGGCTTTGTGGGGGGTTTTAGAGGGTCGGGCCGAGGGGTCGCCCTCATGTTTCCATATCTAGGCCCTTACCCTCCCCTCAAAACATGAGGGTCGGGCCGGCCCTGCCCTCAAATTGCATGCGGGCTTAAATTTGAGGGCTTTTTTTGTTCATGGGCCGGGCGGGCCGAGGGCTTGAGGGGCGTTTTTACACCCCTAGTCGGAGATGCCTAGGTAAAGCCCCAATGTTTCTCCTTCATTAGGCTTAGACAGCACGAGTGGTGTTGAGAGGTAGGTTTTTAGGTCGTTGAAAGCTTTGTGGCATTCTTCTATCCATGTGAATATTGCGCCCTTCTTCAAAATTTAAAGGAATGGTCTACATTTGTCAGATGCTCGTGAGATGAATCTGTTAAGGGCGGAGACCATGCCAGATAACTTGTATATTTGTTGCTTAGATGCTGGCTCTAGCATTTCCAATAGAGCTCGTATTTGTTCTGGATTTGCTTCAATGCGTCGCTGTGAGACGAGATAGCCTAAAAATTTCCCTGAGGCTACCCCAAATACGCATTTTACTATGTTGAGCTTCATCTTGTTTTGTCGCAATCTTCCTAAGGCATCCTGTAGGTGAGCAATGTGGTTGCCAGCCTTCGCGCTTTTGACTACCATGTCATTGATATAGACTTCCATAGTGTCTCCTAACATATCTTTGAATATTTTTGTGACAAGCCTTTGATAGGTCGCGTTTGCGATCTTCAGTCCAAATGGTAGGACGTTGTAGCAGTACGCTCCTTGCTCGGTGATGAAAGCTGTCTTTTCTTGGTCCCCTTCTGCTAGGGGTATCTGGTTGTATCCACTGTATGCATCCATGAAGGATAGCAGCTCGTGACCACATGTCTGGTCTACCAGTCGATCGATTCGTGGTAGTGGGAAACTATCCTTTGGGCAGTGCTTGTTAACGTTGGTGAAGTCGATGCAAAGTTGTACCTACCCATTTTTCTTAGGGACGACCATAATGTTGGCCAACTAAGTCGGGTATTCAACTTCTCTGATGAAGCCAACCTTTTTGAGATTTTTAATTTCTTCATTAATTGCCTTTTGAAATTTGAGTGCTAGTTTCTTAGGTCGTTGTTTGATTAGTTTGACTGTTGGATCTACTTTTAGTTTGTGACAAGCGACCTGAGGGTCTATTCTTGGCATATCGATGTACGACCAAGCAAAGACATCTTTATTAAGAGATAAAAATTTGACAAGTTGCTCCTTGAGCTTGGGGTCTAAATCAGCCCCTACATATACAAATTTTGGGTCATTAGTTGTGCCCAAATTGACTTTTTCGCCTGATTAAACCTTTGTTTGTTCGATCTTGGACTTGTCTGCCTCTGATGTTGGAGGGCTAGAGGCTTGAGGATCTTCTGGCTTCGAGACGTCTTTTGGATTGGCGACCTGAGAATTAACTTTGGTTATTGTGCCAACTTGATTGCATCGGTGAGCTTCTAGTTGGTTGTTTCTGAGTTTCATGATTCCTCGAGGTCTGGGAAAGCACAAGACTTGGTGCAGGGTTGATGGGACCGCTTGGATCTTGTGGATCCATCTACGCCCCAAGATGGTTGTGTAAGACGACTTGACATCAATTACACTGAAATGGGTGAACGTCCTGACCATATCTTCTTTTTCACCGATGGAGACTGGGAGAATGACGTCTCCAAGTGCGCCTGTTCGTTCTCCACTAAATCCATATAGTGGTGTGTTTGAATCTATCATAACTGAGTTTGGTAGGTGCATGTCCTTGTATGTTTGGTAGAAGAGGACGTCGTATGAGCTGCCTGGGTCAATTAAAACATGTTTGACTGTCCAACCATTAATTTTCATATGGACCACTAGTGCGTCATTGTGAGGGAGGCATACTTTCTTGAGGTCGTCCTCAGTGAATGATTTGTTGTGTCTGAATGAGAGTTCGCGGGAGCTATCATCTCAGCTTTATGGGAAAGGTGATAGATTTCTTGCAATGCTCCTACGCATCTCCTCTTTTCGCGACTTGTAGTGTTGTCATTGGAGCCAGATCACTTTTTCCTCTTCGTGGTCTGAGGAATGCTGGCATTTGTGGTGCCTTGAACGTTCTGCAGACCTAGATTGTCTTGTTGTTCTGCTTCTGCTTCTTCTTTATCAGGTTGCTCTCTGCTGCGACTTCTGTTACGAGTTCGCTTGGCATCCAATTTGTGCCTTAGATCGTTGTCTGGTAAATAATCTTGCAGCTTGCCTTCCTCAACCAGATCTTGGAGGTAGTGTTTGAGACTCCAACACTCGTCTGTCTCATGGTGAGATAGTTTGTGAAAATGGCAGTAGGGGCGTCCTAGGACTTCTATGACCTTGTTGATGTTGGGTTTAAAGTAAGGTGTTGTCCTTATTTTCTTCAGGATATGACTTGGCGTCCTGGAGAAGTTAGAGAATTCTCTCTTGGTATAAGATGTCTTTTGGGAGTGAGTGGTCTTGTTATTGCCTGAGTACTGCTTGCTCTCTTTGGGTTCCCTCTTGTTGCTTATTGCGAGGACTTCTTTGCCTTTGCGCCGGGTCATCCATTCCTCATACTTTATGTACTTATCGACTCTGTGGTATAGGTCGTCTAGGCGATTTGGCTTATTGCTCATGAGAGACCCTGCTAGTTCAGAATCGTTTAGGAGGGCGTTGGTGAATGCTGAGGTTACAAAGATATCCTTGTGACCTGGCTTCATTGATAACAATTCCTTTTTTGAAACGTCATAAGAAAGCGCGGATAGTCTCGCCGTGTGCTTACTTCAGTTGGAACAACGAGTCTAGGTTGGCTTGTTTCTTCCTGTTGTGGACGAACTCTGCTGCGAATGTCTCGGCCAGCTTGTCAAAGTTGTGGATTGAATCAGGTGCTAGTGTGTAGAACCAGTCTAATGTTCCGTCTTTTAAGCTGGCTGGAAAGAGTTTGCATTTCAAATAGTCAAAGTCTGGAGCGTTGTAGAACGCCATGATTTGGCTGAAACAAGCTACATACTGGCCTGGACACGAGCTGCCATCGTACATCGGGAACTTTGGCTGGATGAAATCAGTGGGAGGTTGTTTGTCCCTGACTTCGGTGGTGAATGGTGACACCTTATATGACTGGAGCATCTTCTAGACGATTTGGGTTGCGCTAGCCTTTTCGTTCGACTTCTCTAACTGCTGGGCGAAGTCCTCAAGTCGTTGATTGGTAGTTGTAGTGAGGGATGTGACTGCGTTGTTTTCAATTACGTCTGGAGCTAGGTTGTTGGTGTTGGAGGTGGTTTGTTCGTGCAGAGTTTGGTTCTCTTCTGGAGAGTGGTAAAGGAGTCTTAAAGATTCTTCACTTGATCTACGGGAGCTTTTAGTTGTTCTTCCATGGTGGGTTTTTACCAAGTTTCGTGATAGTGTGGGTGTTTTTCTCAAGGAAACGAATCGGCAGACGGCGCCAATGTTTATGTATATGACTCGATGTATCTACGAACTGAGATTGAGAGTTAAGTGGAAATGACTGTGCTCTTCCTTTGGAGAAAAGTTGCCTACGTATCAGGTTTTCTTGGGTCAACCTGAATCAAGTCTTACGTAGTTCATCCCTCTCTATTTATAGGTGGTGAGCTGACTTTCCTTATTTGTTCCAAACCATTATGGAGTGTAGATCCATATTGTACGTTCTCTTGATGATTCACATTTACTTCCATCGTTACAAAGTAAATGTCTCCTTATGTGGTGCTTTGACTGATCTTCAAGACTGTTGCAGATCTTTTGTTTCCATATGTGCCTATATCTGATACCTGGACGTCCTGGATCTGGGTCATATCTACGACCTTGTGGCGTAATACGACCTTGTGATATGCGAGCTGTGAAGGTACGATCTGGTGGATTGGACACGTGAGTTGTGAAGACAGGTATGAGAACGAAGGATACTAACACAAGCCTCACCATAATTTAATATACTCTGTTGTTTATGCTACCTCACGAAGATGAACCTTTTGTTGTTGGTACTACCTTATGAAGATGAGTCCATCATTGTTGGTGATGTCTCAAAAAGAGAAGCCCTTTGTTTGATGCTACCCCTTTGTCCGGAGCTTATTTATCGGGTGTTATCGTTCATAGATGGTGCTTTGCTACAAACAGTATTTGTCTATTGGATTGGAATAATATATATTGGATGGAATAGTATAGATTTAGATTAGTATGGTAATATTATATTTCTTAATCTAAGTTAATATGGTAAGATTTTTATTAGGGGTGTGCATGGGTACCCAATTACCCGAACCCGAACTCAAATCGGAACCATTTATAGCGGGTCTGGGTCCTAAAATGTTAGACTCATTTAAAGTGGGTCTTCAAGAACCACCCCGATAAAGAACCGAAACTGTTAGAACCGGATAGTAAAAAACCGATGGGTATCCGAACCAAAACCGGAACCGATTAGTTTGATTTTGATATATAAAATTTAGTATTATATTACACTAAATAAAGACAAACCCAAACATTATTATTATATATAGTCTATATTTGTTAGGTGTAAAATTATACTAAATATATATAACATTTAGCATAATAGTGAATGTGTGTTATTAAATACATATTTTATAATATAATATTAAATATGTGTATTATAAATATTAATAATAATGTTTACGTGTCTACGTCTATATGTATAGTCGTATACTATGAATTAACTAATGCATTGTCTATATTAACTAATGCATGAACGTGTACGTGCTTGATATATTACATGTATATATATTAGATAACGAATACGTGCAATAATAACTAACAATTGTAGTACATGTGGTATTTATTCTATATATGACGCATTACGTATAGTATACATATGTTCGATTTAAAATATATACATGCGTATAATGTATGATAATGTATTTAAAATTTTTAGATAACTTTCAAATATTATTATTGAATTTAGGACCATTACTTCTTATGAGAGGACAAAAATATGGATGACAAGTGTTATAGTCGCCGTAAACCAACTTTTATATCGGTTATATAACTAAAAAAAATAATTTTAGCAATAAAAATATATAACCCGATAAGAAACCGAAACCGGAACCGACTTAATTAATGGGTATGGGTTCGGATTTTTAAAATATAAAAAAAACCCTGAAAGAACCGAACCTGATAAGAACCGCTAAAAATAGATCCAGAATCGAAACCAATAAGAACCGACCCATGAACACCCTAATTTTTATCTTTAGGATTTATTTATAATTCTCTATCCTATCTTTCCATATTGATGTATTCAGCCACATCTATTTAAGCATTTGTTTTCTCAATATAAAATATTCAACTATCAATGAATAATTATCTTTATTTCTACAAAACCAATACAAGAATATATATCATCATTCATCAATGAATAATTATCTTTATTTAAATTTCCACAAAACCAAATACAGGGATATATAAGTATTACGTACACAGTGAAGAATATTAATTTTTTACTATTTAAAAAATCCCGACCCTGTTACAGTCCCGCAACAGTATTTTATAATATTTTATGTAACTCTTTAAAAGATTGTGGACGTGTCCGTATTTAGACAAAGAGTTGGCTCTACGAATAAAAATTTCAAAATTGTGGACATGAGAGCATGGCAGGTGATCTCATCTCTTTAAAATGTTGTTTACACCAAAATTCCCATTCCGTGGTCACAATTCCACACGAACCAACTTTGGCCCCACACACCAAAGCCGACTCACAAATACTCCTGGTTCTCATTTTTCCAAATTATTTCCAACTAAAAATTAATAATCAGTCAACACTCAGTGATTGAGATTTTTTTTTCTTTTTTTCTTTCTACTTCTTCAATCACTCATGTTTTTTTTAGTATTGTTTTAATTAATGTTTTGATGATCTACAATGAATTATTGTATTGAATGAAGTTTGTTTGTATGGATGGTATGGAAGGAAGGAGAGATGAAGATGGTAATACTACTACAGAGCTCAAAAGGAAAGAGTGTAGTAGTCCTCCTTTAACGGGGCTGGAGAATTGTGACATTATGGAAATATCGACAAGCATTTGTCCAGAGAACACTATCAAGGTTTGTACAAGTGATTTGGTGAAAGAGCTAAAGATTGACAATTATGAAAAGTCCAAGGCAGCATCAATTGTTGTTGGTAGTTCAAACAGAACGGAAGGAGTTGATGGTTGGAAGCGTAGGTGGCAAAATATATACAATATATCAGGTGGATCTGGAAATATGAATTCTTGTGGAGATACTACTGTTTCCAAAAATAAGGAGCCAATAATAATGGATGGTGGGGAAGAAGTGGCTATAGGGTTTCACCCAGGATCGCTGCGGCTTCAAAACCTCCCACTGTCTAGGAATAAACTACCTAAAAATGTTTTACATACAAGAGAGAAGCCAGTGAAGCACTTGCGCACATCTGGTTTTTCTCAGTTTTTTTCCAAGAACTCGATATTAGAAAAGGGGGTCGATTGTGATAGGTTTGGCCCCACATCCATGCGACAGAACGATGGGAAGGAAGCTTGTGTCACTGTGCAGTCTGTGAATTGCAGTGCTGAGACTGATCAACGGTCTCCACTGAATGTTTCTGGATCTTGTCCGGTTACTCCAGTCATGTATCACGAGGGAATTAATTTAAGAGAGTGGCTAAAGCCTGGACTTCATAAAGTTAATAAAGCTGAGAGGTTGCATATGTTTACGCAGATTGTGAAGATAGTGGATGTGGCACATTCTCAACAAGTTGCTCTTCAAGATGTACGACCATCTTGCTTTGAGTTATTACCCTCGAACCGAGTTAAATATGTTGGTTCATTGGCTTCGAGAGAATTGGTAGAGAGCGGAAAAAGTCCTTGCGTTCCCTACTTGGGGCATCATTTGAGTAGGAAAAGGAGCTTGGAAGTGGATATAAATCCTTATAATAGTTTGTATTCAAAACATCAAAAAGTTGGTGAAAACACAAAGGTGCCTCTACAGCATACACAATCTTTATCTTCATCGGCCACCAAGTTCGGAACAGTCGAAGCTGTACATAATAGTAGCATCAAAACAGAGGATTCTGGGTCTGTCCTTAGTAAAAGATCTAATTTAAACCCTACATTTAGGGCCCGAAATAGGTCTGGAAGTCCAAATGCACCGAATTTTACATGTGAGAAAACAACTTCAATAGACTTTGAGTTGGAAGATAAGTGGTATGCATGTCCAGAGGAGCTAAGTGGGAGTTGTTCCACATTTTCATCAAACATCTACAGCCTTGGCGTTCTTCTATTTGAGGTGCAGTGGTATTCTGATCTAAAATTTTGAATGCATGTGTTTTTATTAAGGTGTCAGATTTCTTTTTTGCTGTCGTGTTTCTTTTATGTAAATACTGTACCAAATTTGTGCTATCTTTTGAATTTTGAATAGGTGCATAGCTACAATACAAAATGATTTCTTAACACATAAATACATAATGAACATATCAAGATAATGCATACCGAATGAAGTAAATGCCATTTTTTTAACTTGTTTTTTTTAGCAGAATGCATACTGATTGAAGCATGTGCCAATTTATTGTTTTTAGTTGTTTTCATTTGACAAGCATACAAATTTGATAATCAAGAAATGTGCGAAGCAAATGCTGGATTGATTAAAACAATTGCCAACAATTGCGTTTCTGGTGTATTCCGTGTCTCTTTTATAGGTTTATATAGAAACAGAAATAAAAGTGCTGGTTGCCTTAAGCTTGAGATTTTTTTTCGTTACACGTCACCTCTCCTTGGTACTTTTTAAGTAAATGGAGTAATCTTCTTTTTGTTCTAAATGTATGTCTATTGAAATTGTATTAATATATTATATGAAATCTCTTGCTAAGAGCCTGAGACTAACAAGGGATATGTAATCATCTAATATGATAATCATGTCTTTTTACATAATGATTAACTGAAACACCATTACGTTTTTTAAAAAAGAATTACAATAGACTATAGGTTATTAGAACACAAAATGTGAGCATTCAATACAAAACTTTTTTTTTAAACCAAGTTTAGGGTTTGGCAGACCCTTACCTGCATTAGATCCTCAAATATCATTGCTTTTATCCTTTCAATACAAAACTTGATAATACTATTACTGCTGAAAACAGCTCAGGAGGTCTATATCGCAATATCTATATTTAATCATACACTAACACGTAACTGATACTATGATAAAGATTTGTTTTTTTTTCCCTCGAAATACAATCTTAGGGTTAGTCTTCACATTCATTGAACAAGATGGTGCGAAATTTGTACCATCGAAAACCTCTTCCGTATAGATCTTTAAATCGAAACCTGTTTGGAGTGAATATGATTTTGCTATAGATATGTCTGCATGAATCAGATATTGCATTGATAGAACAATCGAGAGAACAAAGCCACAGGTAACATGTAGACTGGTATCTCTGTTTTTCTCCATCTTTTCTCCTCTTCAACCTCCCTCTAAGGTTGAAGAACGGAAAAGATCGGGAGTTTACTGGTTACTGGGACTCTGTTCTTTCATTTGCTTTATTGATGCAGTAAGGAATTCAGATACATCCATATGAATCACATGCACCTACAACAATACACACCAACATCTTACTAGATATAAGGGGCTATCTGGCTACACCGTCTGGCTGCAGTGCATGATACTAGTTGCATGTCTTCCATTTGTAAGGTTTTTGTACCAGAAATAGCGATATGCCTAACAAGAAGGTAGCTAGCTAGTAAGGTTATCCTCTTATTCAATTGCTGTAATGCGTGTTTCATGTTTTGACAAACCAATCTAGAAGTCTTATTTTCTTTTTCAACTGACAGTTTCTGGCCATTTTTTTTTATTCTTTACATCTTTAACCACTGAGAACGTGTCAGCCAATGGAAACAACATGTATGTTCTTTTATTATCTCCAATTGAGGCGGTTTCAAAAATAAATAAGTGTGATGTCTGACATGCTCCACAATGTCCGTACTGATGGACTCATTTACAACTATGGTTTTACCTTTTACCTTCTATTTTGTAGATTGTTTGTGTTATATTCTTTTTGGAAAGCTAGCACGCTGTATAATATGCAGCAGTTGTAGGGCCCAGATGAGAAGAAATCCAACAACTAGGAGTAACGCTAATTTTCTACCTAAACATCGGCCATAGGTTTATGAAGATTTTTTTCATGGCACAAATGAATCTAAGAGGGGTGTTACTTTAAAGAAACAACGAGAGGAAAGAAAAAGACTATAACATGTGGTGATGAATGATTGGTACATGTGGTGGAGAGAGGAAGTGTTGCACTTTTCTAAATTTGAAGCGTCATAATCTTTAATCTCCAAATCGGTTTTAGTTAAAGATTTATGTCTTTGTTGTTCTCTTGAGGGACCTTTCCAATGGACCCACCAGAGCACGAAATTCCCAAAATAGGAAAGGAAAAAAGAAAAAGAAATTGGTGCTTTGTAGGCAATCTGAATTGTCCCTCAGGATGGTATTAGTGGGTGTGGAATCATTAGTGTTTAAGCCATAGCCTTTTATGTAGCACTTAAGGTGCGCCGAAGTCATGCGTGTCCCAAGGCACAAGCAGTCGAGCCTCATTAGTGATAAATATCACGATGCTTTTAGAAATATAGACAATATAGTGATTAATATACTTTCAGAAGCTTAAATATTATCTGTAACAAACTAATATTTAGAATAGAAAATCTCTCCAGTTATTATTTAATAAAATTTGATTTTAAGTAACTAGTAATTATTACTTTTAAAAAATAAATATAATTTCAAGTAATAAATGTTGAGTGTTGAGAATGAGAAGTACGTAGAACATTGGTCAGACACATAGGGAGAGCCTAAGTGTTGGTTTAGATGCCCATCTACTATCTTGATATCCCTTAACACAATGGTACAGCACCACCTGTCAAATACGTTAGGTCCTGGCTAGCATATATATTGTGTGGGAGTTTATACCACAAATCTGGGTTACCCACTCATGTAATTAAATATGTTTTGCCATGATCCAGCTTCTGTTGAAACATTTACCTATAGATATTGCTTTCTCACACTAGCTTTTTATATTTCTAGCAGTTTGAATATGTAGAAACAAATACGTATAATCACATGTATAACTTTAGTATGCTGTATTATGGAGTGTCAATGTATCATTAGGTGCAACAGAGTAAATAGGATGACTTGTTCTATCTGACTTAAATGTATTGCTACTGTTAGATGAATATGATTCAAATGCGACTGAAATTATTATGTAACATGGATTAATAATTTTATACACATCCTGAGGTTAACTTTCACGTCTAATTCTTTTTATTAGGTAATAAATTTGTTTGGAATTTTTTTAGGCACTCACCTTCTTCCGTCATCTTTCTGTTCTTCGTTCAAAGAGAGTCTAACTTTTCCCTGTGTAGTTTTTTACCTGCCTAGGATTTGGTTATAATGTATTTTGGACTGTTTTATCTGTTTCTGTCAGCTGCTGTGCTGTTTTGAGTCATTGGAAGTGCATGATGCTGCATTATCAGATCTACACAATCGGATTCTTCCCCCAAATTTCCTGTCAGAGAATCCGAAGGAGACTGGATTCTGTCTCTGGCTTCTTCATCCAGAACCTTCCTCCCGCCCGACAACTAGGTATAGCATGCTGTACTTCATTCAAATAAATGGTATAATTTTTTGTGTCCCTGCAAATACAGCGGTCAAGTGATTCCCCTAATTGGTTACTGTATGGTCGTACGGACAATTAGATAATTGTGATTATCATATTTCAACTTAATAGGATTTTAGATACCATGCAATGTTAGATACTCTCTCTCTCTCTCTCTCTTGTTGGTGCAATCAAAAATAGAATCTGACGGACAATGACTATGACTCTATCAAGCAGAATTTGGCATGATTAAGCGAAAATTGGATGATTTGAAATTTAGTTTTAGTTTTCTAGTTCTTTTTGGGGTGGTACCATTATATGTTCATTGCATTGCTTCTCTGGTTGTGTTCGTATTATCTTAGTTAAAGTGGTGCATATATTGTATGGTTTTGTCGAAACTAGATCAACTTTTAAAGGAGAAACAGTAAATGTTTTAGGAATCTCAAATGCGTTGTGTGCGTTGTAGACACTAGACGGTAGGATTAGATTGTATGATGTATATAAATATTTATTTATTTATTTTTCGATAATTTATATAAATGTGTAACATAAAACTATATTACAGGAAAATCTTTCAATCTGGATTAATATGCGGATCACAAGAACTATCATCCAGAGATCAGTTATCAGCACCTGCTGATGAAGATGATGCAGAATCAGAACTGTTGTTGCATTTCCTAACAACTTTGAAAGATGAAAAACAGAAGAAAGCATCTCGGTTAGTTAAAGAGATAGGGTGTTTAGAAGCAGATCTCAAAGAGGTTGCCAAAAGACACTTATCAAGAACAGGTGGAACCCAGGGTTGGTCATATAAGGAACCCGCCAGTGGAAGGGACCTTCTTAGCGAGCCTGTAGACTTGGATCCTTTCAGATCAGGGTCTTCAGCAAACAAGATTGGGACAGCGTTGACAAGGAATATTAGTCAGCTTGAATCTGCTTACTTCTCTGTAAGATCCCAAATGCAGATTCAGGACCGTGATTCCACCGCTCGCTCAGATAAACACTTAATAAAAGACCGAGATAGATGGCCTTCAGCACAAAATGAGAATGAGGATCCTATCGATCGCCTTGGAACTTTTTTTGATGGTTTATGCAAATATGCTCGATATAGTAAGTTTGAGCAACGTGCAGTCCTAAGAACTAGTGATATTCTCAATTCTGCAAATGTGATATGTTCTTTAAGTTTTGATCGAGATGAAGATTACTTTGCTGCTGCTGGGGTATCAAAGAAAATAAAAATCTTCGAGTACCATGCACTCTTAAATGATTCTGTAGATATACATTACCCAGTGATTGAGATGACAAGCAAATCTAAGCTCAGTTGTGTTTGCTGGAACAATTACATCAAGAACTATTTGGCTTCAACTGATTATGATGGTGACGTTCAGGTTTGTGTTTCTTGTCAGAAATGGAGCCAATGTATCTCTACATTTTTCTTGATATGTTCATGATGTAGATATTAGATGTCGAGTGTTATTTACCCCTTGAGAGTTCACTAAATATAGAAAACAGAAATGAAAAACAAAGAACAGAAAAGAAAGGAAAAAGAAGAAAATGCACACCTACATACAAAAGAAAAGAGTTCTATTTCATTGAAGGAGGGCTTTGTACTTTCTTGAGAGTTGAGACTACATTATCTCATATCTCGCTTCCATCCAATCTCTTCACTTGAATTCTCGTTCAGGTAGAATTAATCCAAATTCAAATTCAGTCCCACAACTAACCATTGGTAGATATGGTCTCTGTTTCTTCTTATTCTTCTGCAAAGATCACTCCTGTTCAACATGAGGGTGAGTTGCGGATGAGACATGAAACTGCAGAATACTTCATAGTTCATATAGTCCGTCATGTCGACACCAACATAAGTACAAGTGTCAATGGTTTCTTAGGTGCGAATATGTAAGTATAAGAAAAGGCAATACCAAGAAGGAAGAAAATGTGAAGATCATTAGAATAATGGCATAATCTGCTTGTGTTTATATTATCCAATCTATAACCGACAGAATATCCTGTTTATTTCTTTGTTGATCAAGTCGCTCTTTGATAAAGGTATTAGGTCTGGGCAACCACATGCTTTATTATTTATATTTTTATAAACTTTTTTGTTCTTTAAGATTGTACTATATATAATATTTGATTATATATGTATTTTATTTTTTAACGTATTATCTTACAGAGTCTTCTGGTTAATTTTATTTACATGGATGTTGCAGCTATGGGATGCAAGTACTGGTCAGGTTTTTGCTCAGTACATGGAGCATGAAAGAAGGGCTTGGTCTGCCGATTTTTCTCAAGTTGACCCCAAAAAATTAGCCAGTGGAAGTGACGATGGTTTAGTTAAACTATGGAACATTAATGAGGTAAGCTTTATAGGCGCAGCAGCATGATGATTTTCTGTAATTTTTGCCCTCATCTCCTGAATTTTTCTCATGTCATCCTAATCGTACTATTATCAGAGGATTATTATTATTATTATTAGGGTCCGGCTATTGCCAGGGGCCAAATTGCTTTTGCCAATGTTGCGAAATATGAGTGACCAAATTGCCCTCAAGACCACTGCTCTATTCTTCTCATAAATCATTTACATAAAATTCAACCGCACCAATTGATTGCAAACTTTGTATAACATGAAAAAGCTCCTTTTACAACCATTGGAAACCCATTTCAATGCAAGAAACCATGTTCTTTTTTTGCTTTAATCTCATGAAATTTTATCATCTTTTACAGAAAATGAGTGTTCTTTTATGATTTTAAATCAACCACAAACTTACGTTTAGTTGAATTTGATGAGATATTCCTAAAAAATTTGGATTTCAACGTTTTGGGTTTTCACCATAGTGGTGCAAAAGAAATATTGAAGAAGAAAGCTCGATAACTCAAAAACCATTATAGCGAAATTGTGGTTTTTTGTTTCAAGTCGATGTAATTGATGTACACTCCCGTATCCATCTAGAAACAAATGAAAACAAGTAAACTTCAGGTAGACTGTTATTCCATTGGTAGTTCTTTGAATTACTCTTTTTTTTTCTCATGGTCAAAGAAGCTTTCCAAGAAATAAAAAAGATGAGGTAGTATGGTAACTTAAAGGAGATTTTTATGAGAAATCAAAAAGATTGAAACATAAGAGAAAGATGTGGAGAATGCGTTAGCAATGAATAGAATTTGGGGACGATTTTTATATTTTTTGGATGAACAAATTTGGGGAAGATGAAGTTTGTAGTTTGTTATGATTGGGATGCTTTTGAGGGCAATTTGGTCACTCACATTTTACACCATTGGCAAAAGCAATTTGGCCCTTGCCAATAGCGGGATCCTTATTATTATTATTATTATTATTATTATTATTATTATTATTATTATAAGTTGCCATTTGTAAAGAGGAGGCAGAGTTACTCAATACAATTTCTGTTTTGCAGCAAAAATCTATCAGTACAATTAGGAATGTTGCCAATGTCTGCTGTGTACAGTTCTCTGCTCACTCTACCAATTTGTTGGCATTTGGATCTGCCGATTACAACACCTATTGTTATGATATTAGGAGTACAAGAGTCCCTTGGTGTACCCTGTCCGGGCATGGAAAAACTGTTAGTTATGTGAAGTTTTTGGATTCGGAGACCCTGATTTCTGCATCCACTGACAATACACTAAAGCTTTGGGATCTGAACAGAACGAGTTCGACTGGGTTGTCCACCAGTGCTTGCAGCTTAACCTTTAGTGGTCATACGAATGAAAAGGTTAGCTTCTAAATCATGAATGTCTATACGGATTACACTCTTTGTAGTGATCTATGTTATCTCCATATAATATTTCCCTTCGATTCTGCAGAACTTTGTGGGGTTGTCTGTTTCTGATGGATATATAGCATGCGGTTCGGAAACAAATGAGGTAAACTTCTTTCTTTATTATGTGAGCGTTCCCAGCTTCGTATTAGGATGCACATATGTATTCTAGTTTTACTATTTACTGTTAATCATTTGTACTTTGTAAATGGTCATATTCTATTTTTACCATTTGTGGTTTATAAATGGATTACTGTGTAGCTTGTGCACACACATAGATGGTTGGATTCACTCTTCAGGATCTTTTTAAGAATCTCTTACTACGAAGATAAACCTTCGAAACAAGTTTGATAAGATGATGGTAGAACATGTGAACTATAGGCTTGACTTGGATTGTTTTGTATCTTTTGAAACTTCTAAAAGAAAGTTATCCAGATGCCGTCTGTAGGTATTGAACCTCTTCTCCCTAACCTCCACACCTAACATTTATTGATCGTACACAATTTCTCCATAGGAATCACGTTCGCCTGGTGAACTCAAATGCTGATACTGATATCTGCTAAATGACATGTCTGTTCAGAATGTCAAAGTCTACAAAGTAATTGATAGTGAAATTATTAATCTTGATTTGAAAGAGAAGAATTGGAGTCTAACACCTATTTTCTTCTCAGGTTTATGCTTATCATAGATCTCTTCCTATGCCAATCACATCCTGCAAGTTTGGTTCCATTGATCCTATATCTGGGCGAGAGACAGATGACGACAATGGACAGTTTGTCTCAAGTGTTTGTTGGAGAGGGAAGTCAAACACGGTTGTGACTGCCAACTCCACCGGGAGTATAAAGTTATTGCAGTTGGTAGAATGAGCTTACATTTCGATATATAACCTTAAAACAGCAGAGTTCTGATAGGACTTTGAATTTTGTAGAGGTTGAAGAGGTTGAAGAAGCTGAGAACTGAGATGCCAGGAGGGTGTTCTTTCAATTTGAATTGCTACATGAATATTCTACTTCACCCTTGCAAAAGTAACAGCTGACCAGTGCTACTTGGCATCGGCTCATATCTCGACTGTGAGGTATGAGCCTGAGGTTGGATACTTTGATTGATTTTGATTCTCTTAATTGTAACTGAGCTGATACGGCAGAATATTTTAGGCTGCGTTTGTTTTGAAGGAAAGTGTGTGGAAAGGAAAGGAAAAGAGGTGTGGTCCGCCTTTTCCTTAGTTTTTTTTGTGTTTGGTTGGCTAGGGAAAGGAAATTGGGCTTTCCTTACGGAAACCAACCCACGGAAATGGAAACGATTTTGTGTCCGTAGCCAACCCCAATTTTTTTTACGGATCTTCCTCTCATCTCTGGTTTTTCTACACCAAGCTATAATTTATCCACATCACAAGGTATCGTTCCATCTTGTTTTACTATTTTTTTTTTGTTTTTGGACTTGTATATATTTTTTCTTTTACTGAATGGTTTGATCAATTTTTTGACTTTGATTCAACTGAGTACCATGGCTTTGAGCATACTTCTTGGAATTGAATGAACCATGACTTTGAGCATACTTTGATTCAACTGAGTACCATGACTAGCAATGAAAAACACAATGGAATGAATGAATATAAGGCCTGTTTCACAACTGACTAGCAATATTGTTGCTTGAGATGCTGCTCACATTTAGCCTTTGAATAGTATATGGGATCAAATCTATTAGCAGTTGTGTTTTCTCTCCAATTGTATTAGCAGTTAAACTATTATTTTGATGGTGAATATAATTGTATATGTTCGTAACCGTTTTGAGTATGAAAATATTGTCGGAAACAATGTGTCATAGCAAAAAGGAATTTGGTGGGTTTCTTTATGACTGAATCTATGTTGAAACTTATCTAATTTGTTGTGTAATTTGTTAGTGTAGATTGTCGAAGTCACCTTTGAAAGTGTGGGATTGCTTTTCAGGTAAAGTTGCTCCTGTTACTTGCATTTTCCTTTCAGAACTAACCAACTAGCATTTCCTTTTGTTTTTTAAAGACTTACGATTGTCGTAGTTGAAATCTCGTAGCTTGAATAAAGGTCTAGCTAATGAGTGGAAAGTCGGCACACTGGCATCAAGGCTAGGATTTGTGTTCTTCCTTAGATGTTATAGAGTAGTAATAAGAGAGCTTGGTGTTAAGGTGTCTTCGATGTATAGTCTATCATTCTATCTTGCTGTTAGTTCTTGGTTGTCGATAACTATTATTCTATCTTGCTGTTAGTTCTTGTACTTAACATAACTATTGCTAGTTATGTCAGAAAATTGGAAGTCAGTAAATCACACACTTTACATTGAAAACTTTGCAACTGACTCATTGAGCTTTTGGGTGTTACTTCAAATATATGTTACGTACAAGATTAGTTTCTTCTAAGCTTGCCCTTTCTCTTTTGTTGAACTTTTGTTGATGAGAATAATTTTTTAAGTTGTGTGTCTTGACAAAGAGCTTCTAGTAAACCAGATTACGATGTAGCTCCATTACTTGGCACTTATATGGTTACCAGTTCTGAACTTGTAACATTTGATTTTTTATGCAGGCCTGAAACAAATTTAGAACCCTGGGATGAGGAATTCGGAAACTTCAAGCAAGGTTTTCATGCTACAAATTGGATGAAGAAGCGGCCATCAATACAACCCCGACTTATATGAAAATCCAAAAATAGTCATAGATTGAATCGATATACACCTGGCACAACTCTTGTATATAGTGTTTGTTTATTAGATGATCAATAAAATTCTTTTGAACTTAGTCCTAGCACCTGCAGTACTCATTATGGAATATGTTTGATGATAAATGGATGCTACATTGACGGTGATTTATAGGTTCAACGATGATTTATAGGTTCAAGATATTTATAATTCAAGTTTTATGGAGTTGAATATGAAGCCATTGCAGGTGCCGACTAGCAAAGTCGGTAAAACCTTTGGGTGATGATACCAGAGGTATGGGGCTCGAACCCGGCCAGCATCAAAGAGTTACTGATCTCATTTAAAACAGGCTTACCAATCAAAAAAAATATGAAGCCATCACTTCATATATGACTGTTCAATTATTATTATTATTTTTATTTATTTTTTATTCTATATATGATAAATTCCTTTTTACATAAAATCCTTCTTACATGTGTCAAACGTCATATCTGCAAAATAGGAATGGTCATGCCATTTTTTTTTTCTGTGTATTGAGAAAATTGAAGTAATATGGATGAAATATTCTGTTCCCAACTTTTTTTTTCACAGCTTTTGCATAACAACACAAGATTATTCTCTTTCCCAATTTTACTTTTATTTTCCCAGTTTCAATTCCTTTTCATTCTATAGTGGACTACTTTTATTTCATTTTATTTCCATTATTTAAAAGTTAACAAACACAACCTAAGAGGATTAGAGTGTGCTTTGGATATTGAGAATTTCCAGCGACACAAAATAAAAGATCTTCACCAGGTGCAGGAATTGAACTTTCAGTGCGAGTTACTAGAGGTTTAGACACCATAAGGCTTTGGTATCCTCTAATGTGAGAGGTTTATGGGAATACCTTTGGCTCAACAGACAACCCTGATAAACGGTAATTTACATGTTTGGTTTACTCAAGTCGGAGGTCCACAGTCCAAAGTCCAATGTTTGTAAATGTCTGTTTAGTCAAGTTACCTTACTTACGTGGGTTGGTAGGATAGGTCAAATAAGGAATCGTCCATACCTTAGGGCTCGACAAGGTTCACAACTGGATTTACAGCTTTTAGTCAGTAAGATTTTAGGTTATTTAGTTGGTTTAAGACTTTAAGTAAATTAACGGCAATGCCAGTAACTTAACGTAAAATAATAATGATTGATTTCTACGTAAATAAACAGGGATAGAGAAACAGGGAAAGGGTTAACCGTATTCATGCAAGAATCAGTTTCAACAATTATAATACCACATCATTACAGCTCTAATCCGTCTCGAGTTCATAGACAAACCCGAGACGGCGTCGAGTATCGATCCCTAGCGAGATGCACACATCTCTGAGCTCATCTCACTAACATAAGGAGTTGAACTAATATTTCATCTCTGGAATATCATTTTAGCTCCTGATTCGATTCTACATCAGCTGGACAAATCAGAGAGCTATCTGACACCATAGAGTCGCGCGCGAAATATTTTGGGTCTCTCGCGAGACTGTTCTGGAGCATCAGCACTCCAAACTTAGACATTCTCAATCATTTTAAGACCGGATGCATAATCTACACCTAATTCCTCAGTAGTGATTCTGGAACATTAAAGTGTCGATCCAGATCTTCACACGAGCCTCATTAACCCTCCCCCTTGGGAGGGGGGTGTGTTTAGCTCATGGTCATTGGATGATTAATTAAATTTGTTGTATACAATAAATAAGTAAATGGAGAACATGAATTAAACTTGAAAATAAATGACTTTTATTAAATAACAACTTACAATACTGAAGCTGGAATGAAAACTACTGGAAAAGAAAGCTACTACTGGAATGAAAACAACAAAATGAAAAGATAAAACTCCGTCTAAACTCTAAAGTCTCCCGCCTAACTAACCATATATAGTGAGGTCCCTCTTTTTTATATATATATATATCCCAGTCCTTCACGTGAAGCCCTTAACTCATTTAATTGTTTTGTTTTTACTAAATTTGATAACTTCCAAACTTTATAATACAAAGTTTGTCTTGTTATGTTTTAATTTTGTTTTGTCTTTTTGCTAAATCAATTCAAACATTGAATTGTTTCGTATTTTCCTCTTGCAAGGTAGCACACCATCAATTGCCACCTGTCTATCGCTTCGTCGTGCGCCTTTATGGGCCCGACGAGAGTGGGTCCATGTGTGTGTGTCGTGGCGATACCCGATTTAACGTTTTTACAACTTTACTTTAACTTGCGTAGAGTTCATCGCCCTGGTTGCTCTGGCAGTTCACTAGCCGAAGTCAACATCCAAGTTTGAAATATGTGAGCTTCGGAAGTTTGTTGCTTCTTTACATGTGAACCCGTTCTGCATTAGTTTTGTCATTTTGGAATCTTCAGCTCTAGTCAGGCTTTGTTCGGTTTCACTAGGGCTGAGTGAGAAGACTTTAAGTATTCCAGTATTCCCGTACTTTGATGCATGTTTTATCATCATATTCATGTTAACTGCGAAAACCTGCAAAAGTAAAAAATATAATTATTTCATGATTATTAAACACATAATTAACCAAATCGCTATGTCTCTACGAGGTTTAATATCCCTAACCAAATGCTAGTAAAATACCGAAGTTAATGAATCCCCAAATTTCATGAATCCATATAATTTTTTTTGTATAGGATGTTTAGAATATATTATTTTATAATTGTTGTTCCTCCTTGAGGCCGAGAGTAAACCAGTCATCATATCATCACAAGTATGCAAACCGTGCTACACATCGGTTTTTTTAAGTCTTGGAACCCGTCCCTCGAGATCGATAGTTAGCATGGTTTCTTTTGGATTCTAATTGTAAATGGTAATTGTAACTATATAGGAGAGGCTCATCTATTTATTTATTTTATACAAAATGGGAGATAATTATGTTATTTAAGTGATATGAGGGAGGTTTTTTTAAATTATCAATAATAAAATAGGGTTTGTTTTAATTTCAATGTGGGAAATGGGGGTAATTATTTAATTTAAGTGACATTAGAGAGGTATTTCTAAATTATTAATAAAAAAAAGAGACCTTGTTCAAATTATATTAATAAAAGTGGAGCTTATTCCAAAATAGGGTTTATTCTAAATTTAGTGAGGAAGTTGTTTCTAAATTAAGTAAATAAGGAGATCTTAAATTGTATTGGGAAAGTATTCTGGGAGACCCGGCTATCATATAGTGTAGATATGATATTTGCATAAGGTAAGGTAGTCTAAGAGCTACCACAAAATGTCAGTTTGCACAACTTTTCTTTCTTGATTCGGATGAGTTTGTCTCGCTGGTACTATAAAAAACCTATGACGTAGGTCCTGGGCTCTTCACAAACCCTTTCCAGTACTGCTTTTGAAGTTTGGGTACTAGAGCAAATTGGTGGTTTTATATATTGCTCCGCTTCTTACCTTATTTGTTTATTTAAAGGCTAGTTTTCCCTTATTTATGTTCTACTAGTATGTGAACCGTGCTACGCACCTGTTTCTTTAAGTCGTCAAACCCATACGGAATACTTCACATTCTTATGAAGAATTAACTACCATGAGCTTTTTCAAGATTAGATTACACACACCATGATATGAAGTTCTGATATACTTGTCAACTGCACCAACGTTACAACCAAAAATCACATTAAGCCTATGGAGAATCAATGATGGTAAAATATGTTTTTCACACACATTTGAATTATACATATACAAAAGTGATGGTTTGAGTGTAGTTATGGACTTCTGTATGTGGTTAGTCAAATCAACTTGAATTCAAAGATCTACATAGAATAAGCAAGGGTGGGGGTAAAAGACGTATGCTACACTGCGTTGCCGGTTCGAATTCTGAGAAAAACAAATGCTACAAAGCATTGCTGGAGAGGTATATAATAGCCTACAAAAAAAAAAAAAAAAGACAATGCAACTTTAACAATCCACCAACACCAATCTTGGATATATAATAGAGGTGAGCATATTCATCAAGATAGACGACGAAATTAACCTCACTACACCAAGGGCGTCCACAGGAACATCATTGGGGGCCGGGTGACAGGAATGACCCCATCGTCTAATATCAGCAGATTGTACGACAATGCAACAGCAACCAAGCCAGGCCACATAAACACCAGTGTTAACAATTTTTTCTTTCAATTCCAGTGAAAATTTCACATTCAAAGAAACAACGTAATTAGGTAATACCTAGAAGGGGTTGCTTCCATTTGCGCTCCATGGAAAGCTCCTGGTATTTCTTTATGAACATATCATAATAACTTGTCAATTTTTCCAATGCACAATAACAGGACAGTCAAAATCAGACAAAGTTTTGATGGATCTAAGCGTCTGATGTGTTTAAATTCAATGTCATGCGGAAAGATTAGGAATTTATTCAATGGAGCCCCACACACTAACACGCAAGGCTTTAGTGAAGTTCAATGAGAATCATAGTTATGATATAGTCATTTACATGGTAGTAAGACAGTTGTAATGAACTCTCAATTGCAATAGTATTTTAGTGCAAAAATTTCATAATGGAGAAGATTGAAATAGTAAGTTGGTACAAATAGTGGTCTTAATATATTAGACGTACGTTATGCAAGCTTCAAAAAAGGCACAAAAAACATAACCACAAAATGCATTTTGAACAAAGTGAACACAAAATAAGCTACCTTGAATTTCGGTGCTGTGAAACATCAAAATCTTCAAATTTGTTTGCATTGTTTAAAACTTCAAAGGACGGGACCGTGCTTCCCATTTGTTGCTCTTGACAGTGCGTCTTATTTTCTTCAATACATTAATTCTTTCTCTCTAATTCACTGCAGAAACACGAAAGAAAAAAAAAATTGCAAATTCATATATATGAGAGGAAACTGCATAAGGGGAAAAAAAACATAAATAAGTTCGGCATGATAGATAGAATATGATAAAAAAAAAAAAAAAAAAAAACACTTATTAACACATTTATCTTGTGGGAGCCAAGATCCCAGAATAGTGTACTAAACAAAAAAGCGTTGATTAGCTATTTGTAAAATCTCACAACAGTATCGTACCCTTTCACACATTTAGATTCCAGTTGGCCTGGAGGTTGATCCTCTTCATATCCTATAGAAGGCAAAACGTTTCACAAAATAAGTTGTAATTAATTTTAACGGAAATAAAACTCCAAGGAAATCATAGAAAAGTGCGAGTAATTGGATGTAGCATCAGATTTGAAATTAAAGGGATTAACAATTTCCGTTATTTCAATGTCCAAAACATAGAATCATTGCAAGAATCCATCGAGCGAATAAAGGAGACTTTTATGAATATATCTAGTTAGTTATAAATCTCTATATACGGTATACAAAGCGTAATGACTTATCACAAACAACTGACCGGTTTTTGTTAAACGAAGTTGAATAGAACTTGTAGGCTTCAAATCAATATAAAATAATATGAACTGGTACTTACATAGTTACATCCGCCTTGCAACCACAACACAATTGGCCACTGATTATTTGGGACTTCAGCCTTTGTGCGCTACCATGCTTCTACAAAACACAATAAAAAAAAAACCCTCCACAATGAATTCAATGACATTAAAAGCTTTGTCTAACATCTTTTTTCTGCTAAACATTTGACATGATAGCATTGAAAAGAACGTAAAGAATGCAATAATAAAATACATAGGGAAAAACAATAATGAAGAAGATTACCTCAAAATTTCTATGGTTAGATCAAAATTGCTGGTGGTGTAGGTTTCAATATATGAGAAAACTGGTATATACACAAAACATTAAAAATGAATAAAACTTACCTCGATCAGATGGTTTCTATAGATGTTGCGATTGAGGTTTCAGAATAGTTTTAGGTTGAAAAATTAAAAGTATATATATACATAAAAATTGGTGTGGAAATAGAAATTGATTCAATTTAGAGGACATTGAAGAAATGTCAACTTCTAATTTGAAGAAACGTAGGTCTGTTAAATTTCTAATTTTGATTTTTAGCAAGAGTAAGGGGTCTTAGGTAAATGTTTGTTAAGTTGTTTGATAATAAAGGAGGAATAGCTAAATAATAAAAATAGAGATATTTAAATTTGCCTACTCGACAATTGAGGGGTTTCGAAAGGTTTCCGCCCTATCATATCTTACTATATTAGAAAAATATGGGGTAGGAGGAATAATGTTTTGGTGTTATATTTGTGTCGGTCACAGGGGCAAAATGGTAATTATATAATTTTCAAAGACTTAAAAAAACAAAACTGATGGCATAATGGTAAATATTTGAATGTTTAAGTCTTAAAGATAAAAACATTGGGCCAAGAATAATAGTGTCCACACATTATTATTATTATTTTTTTTTTTTGTCATTTTTTGTATTTTTTTTTTATCTCTTCTATAGACTAGGGGTGTGCATGGGTACCCAATTATCCGAACTTGAACCGGAACTAAAACCGTTTATAGCGGTTCTAAGTCTTAAAATATTAGACCCATTTAAAGTGGGTCTTCAAGAACCGAACCAATAAAGAACCGAAACCGTTATAACTGAATAGTAAAAACCGATGGGTACCCGAATCGAAACCGGAACCGATTAGTATGATTTTGATATATAGAATTTAGTATTATATTACACTAAATAAAGGCAAACCCAAATATTATTATTATATATAGTCTATATTTGTTAGGTATAAAATTATACTAAATACATATAATATTTTGTATAATAGTGAATGTGTGTTATTAAATGCATCTTTTATAATATTACATTAAATATGTGTATTATAAATATTAATAATAATGTTTACGTGTCTACGTCTACACGTATAGTCATATACTATGAATTAACTAATGCAATAAAATTGTCTATATTAACTAATACATGATTAATGCGCGCTTGATATATTACATGTATATATATATTGGATAACGAATACCTGCAATGCTAACTAACAATTGTGGTAAATGTGGTATTTATTCTATATATGATGCATTACGTATAATATAATATACACATGTTCGATTTAAAATATATACATACGCATAATGTATGAGAATGTATTTAAAGTTTTTAGATAACTTTCAAATACTATTATTGAATTTATGACCATTATTTCTTATGAGAGGACAAAAATATCGATGACAAGTGTTATAGTCGCCATAAACCAACTTTTATATCGGTTATATAACTAAAAATAATAATTTTAACAATAAAAATGTAAAACCGAGAAGAAATCGAAACCCGAATTGGAACCGACTTAATTAATGGGTATGGGTCCGGGTTTTCAAAATATAAGAAAAAACCCGAAAAAAAACCGAATCTGCTAAAAATAGATCCAGAACCAATAAAAACCGACCAAGAACCGACCCATAAACACCCCTACTAGAATAAAATAATTAAAAAAATATAAAAAGAGAGAGAGACTGTTTTTTTTTTTCTCTCTCCAACTGTGGGCCTTATATATTCTAAATATATTTTTTGCTCACATGCAAAGCACGTGCTGTGTGCTAGTATATATATAAAAGAAATCGTGCATGGTTAAGGGTTTGTGTACATATCTCGATGCTGCATAACAATGCTGATTGCTGATTCTCAATAGTGGGTCGGGTTCGAAAACCAGCCCGAACCCCACCCAATAATCCATTAATCTGAAAAACGGGTCCGTTGGCAATTTGTGGACCATAAAGGTCATTTTGTTGAATTTGATTGAATTGAAGCAAAAGAAAAAGAGAGAGAGAGATGCAGTGGTACTTCGTTGCTGCACTTCTCACCGTTCTCACTAGTTCGCAGGGAATTTTGACGACACTTTCACAGAGTGACGGGGGATATAAGTATGACTACGCAACCGTTCCTTTTCTTGCAGAAGTTTTTAAGGTACACTTTTTCTTCTTTCTTATATTTGAACCAAAGTGTTTTTTTTTTACCATCTATAATTAATATTTTGTGTTTAAACTACAGCTTCTTGTATCAAGTTTACTTCTTTGGAGAGAGTTACGAGCATCTTCCTCTCCAAGGATGGCTACAGACTGGAAAAGTGTCCGTTTGTTCCCAATTCCATCCATCATATATCTCATCCACAACAATGTTCAATTTGCTACCCTTACTTATGTCGATACATCGACATATCAGATAATGGGTAATATGAAGATTGTCACTACTGGTATACTATTCAGGTCCTCTACCTCAAACTTAGAATCCTTTTTTTTTCCTCATTATTTAACTATGGTATTTTAAAGTGGATTTTTTTATGATGTATTAGGCTGTTCCTGAGGAGAAAGCTTTCTAATCTGCAATGGATTGCAATTGTTCTATTAGCTGTTGGAACAACTACGAGCCAGGTGTTAGTTATAAACTTTTTCTTTAATGATTTGCGTGATTAATATAATTCTATGTGGTTTATATTTATTGATTGATGCAGGTTAAAGGTTGTGGAGAGGCTTCATGTGACTCCCTGTTCTCAGCACCGATCCAGGGATACATGCTGGGTATTCTATCTGCTTGTCTATCAGCATTAGCAGGTGTTTATACAGAATTTTTAATGAAGAAGAACAATGACAGCTTGTATTGGCAAAATGTACAGTTGTATACGTAGGTATCCTTCTCTGTACTCAAGCAAAGTCATAATCCTCTTTCATTGTACTGTCAAAACTGAAAAGGACTTTAAAATAATTACAAAGGAACTAGGAAGGAGTATGCAAGCATGTTGCAGTTTATAGAAGCTTACCATTACATGATAGACATCGACATTATCACATCAGTCTCATAAAATCTTGTCAGGGGAATTTTGGTTTTTTGGCAAAAGATATATTCCTCCTAAAAATATGACTCTTAGTTGTAGATTTTATACCTCAAGACCAAACAAAGTAAAGTCTTAGAGCTACTGTGATTCCTTCAATCAACGATTTCTTCAGATGAAAACAAAACCTTATTTCAGGTTCGGTGCAATTTTCAACATGGTAAAGCTTCTCTCGGATGATTTCAGAGGCGGATTTGAGAATGGACCATGGTGGCAACGCCTTTTCAATGGATACAATATGACTACGTGGATGGTGGTTCTAAATCTTGGATCCACTGGGTTACTGGTCTCATGGTTGATGAAATATGCAGACAATATTGTGAAGGTCGGTACTTTTACTCTTTTATAAGCATACTTTTAGGTAATTATATGTTTCAATTTTTTCAGTAGATGCTTAACAAATGTTAGGAAAATGGGCTTATATAGTATCTACTTCACCTTTTGTTTGGAGGATCACTCACAATAGACCACGTGACATGTACATACATTTATAATATCCGATGTACTTGAAGCTTTTTTTTTGTTTTTTTTTTTTCTTTTCATAAACTCGTAAACCTAGATATTGCTCTTATATTGCTAATATCCTTGTAATTGATTTGTCAATGGAAATGGAACCTAAATATTCATACCTGGGTTTGAGTCCTTCGCTTTGTTGTAACAGGTGGTTATATTGCAAGGATTTTGATTTCCGTCTCTTTCCTCCTTGGCATCTGTTTTTTATGAGGGTTTATATGTCGATGATGTTAAATTTTCTGTTTTGCTTTATGTTTTGTAGTAGGAAAGCCTATTATACACTCACTTTTTTCTTGGTGGTATGTGACATTGTTTGTTTACCTCTCAAATGAATAAATGCATAAGAGAAGGTATACCTGGGATTGTCTGATATATATGATGAGTTATGCAACTGTTTTCATACCATATTCCACATAAATATTCTTAGTTTAGCTTCTTTGGCGTGGTTTATCCTTATCTGCATTTACAGATTTTTTTTTTATACCATTAGATAATTGCTCATCCTTTCAAGCTGCACATTTTATATCTCACACCTTGGACCATGTTACACCAGACAAGGTTCTTACATTTCTCTCGTTGAACTTGTGTTCCCTTTTTTGGGGTTGGTTTTCCTATATGTTATTTGTAATATATATGAATCCTTATTGTGACCTGGATTAGTTCATTCTGATCTATGCATGAAAGTTTGCATGCCTTACATTGACTTGGCTATTTTGTTGTCCTGATTGGATGAATTATACTGTATCCTCACATACGGATACACTATGGAACCAACAGATGTTGTTATTTACTCGTTTATTCTGAGCAAAATTTTCTCCTGTTCTCACCATAAAAATATCTTGTTGTCTGTTCCAGGTCTATTCTACCTCAATGGCAATGCTACTTACAATGGTTTTATCTGTTTACCTCTTCAATTTCAAGCCTACTTTACAGGTAATCTACTCACCCTTGAGACTATAGATCAATATGCCAAAGTTCTCAAAAAGACGACCTGAAATATTTGTATATGCCGTAGAAATTGGACCAGTATGTCAGCATTATATATATATACTGGGCAATCAAGATGCTTTTGAAATTCCGACCCAGGGAAACTGACTAGATGCATATGCTGATCACCAAATCTTGGCATATGTTTTCGTGAAAATTTGCAAAACGGCGAGGTTTTTGTCCATGCTTGAGTACATAGTATTATGTAAATTTTTTTTTGAAGTTAGATATTTTATTGATATATAAACAAATTACTCTGGGAGGCGACAAGCGCGCTACAAATTGCACCGAGAGTCCCTTTTGAATAGAAAATCCCACCCTCCTAAAAACATACTCATTTTCCCCAGAAGTCGTCAACGTTGTTTGTCCATACTTGAGTACAGATTACATTATGTAATATTTATTTATTTATTTATTTTTTTCATCTTGAGCAAGAATTGACATGCCTTTGTCACCTGAATACCTAATTAATTAACAACATGCTCTGTGTAAGGCATCTTTGTCTATCATTAAACGGGAACAAAGAACAGTATAATTTAAAGTATGACGCTTCCCTTAGTTTTTTGGTAATTCTGAACCGCATACCTTTTTGTTTTTCTTTCTGTTGTGGCAGCTTTTCTTGGGTATCGTTATCTGCATGATGTCATTGCACATGTATTTTGCACCTGCGAGCATGCTTGTAGATCTGCCCGTGGCAGCAAAAACCGACCCTGAAAGTCTTAATAATGTTTCTGTTGATTGAATGGGGTCATGATGTATGATATTATATTTAAGGGAGCAACCGAGTTGAGGAGTAGTTTGTTCTGGGTGGAGGAAATCATTGTTACTTACTGAAGGAAATGATAAACGAAAGATTACATGAGGTGAATAGCGGACACACCAGAGACTCTCTGGCATGCCAAATTTCAGAAATATAGATCTGTCTTGGGAACCAGTAATTTTCTCTCAGATTCTAAATCATACGTTCTGGAAAAACTGGTCAACTGGTGGTTCACGTGACTTATGTTCTTGGAAGCTTACATCAGCTATTGTAACTTGAGCAGCCAAATGGAATTGATTGACCAATAACTGAAACAATCGGTAAGTTTTGGCCTCAATCACAAACAACTTTATTGCTTAGTGTTAATTTTCCATATAATTTTCCTGTAAATTCATTTGCGCATATTTTAATGGAATGTAGAAATTTAGCTTTTGCTCTATATAATTATTTTTTGTGTTGGGCAGTGGGGGTCGAATATTAAAATCAGAAAATGTACTTCTCGTGTCCATATTATCCACTTAGTGTCTGAGATACAGCATTACAAAATATTTACATCTGTATTAAAGCATAAGCCACACACATGACAAATCTGTCATCAAATATGACTTCAATCACAATGAACCACTTGCTAGATCGCTGAAATATTTTACTCCTGCATTCATTGATAACCTGTGTAACAAGAAGTTGCATAACTTAGAAGGATATCTGTTGATCTGAGTAATTAGTGAACTGAATTGTTTGGAATGTTACAATTAGGCTGATGAAGTGATATGGAGGTTAATTAAACGTATTGCTCTATAATTGCCAAAATGATGCATTTGTAGATATAGTCTGAAACTAAGAGTTTTTATCATATGAGACTAGTTTGAAAACTGGGTACTTGAACTACTTCTTACCCTTCTGTACGCATTATAAATGAAGAAGGAAACATGTCAACTGATAAATCTATTAATTAGATTTCTTGGCTGGTTTGAGGTTCTCTATCGTATTACTGAATCAGTGGCCATAGAACATGGCACGCATATACCTTCTGGGCCATTCAATAGAAGTGAATACATTATATGAGTGTGGTATACTGACATCGCATGTACAAATGTAGTACTTCTGTTTTGGCATTTGTCTGTCTTGGTCATATCTGGTTTTGCTTACTGGTCCTTAATGGATTAGTCATCTTATCCAGCATTGAATGTCAGCTCAGTTGGTTTTCGAAGTCCTTAGGTTTTATTGCAGAAGAAGAGTTGGGTTGAAGGCAAAGGATAGGATTGAACCGTCATATTCATATGACTGCTCTAGGAGGTAGAAATTTAGGACCAGGGATTTAATTTACACTTCCACTTGGGTGGTGAGTGGCACAAGTGGGAACTTAAACCTAATTTTGGATGAGAGACTTCTTCAACATGTGGTGACATCTTATCTATATTTTTGATTTACATATTAGTCATTAACTTATCTATGTGTTTGAGTAAACCATATTATTCACTGATGAATGATCATTTTTGAACCGAGTCAACTGAATATTGTTTGTGCTTTTTCCAATTATTTCTGGAAAAATTTCCACCACTTGTGTTGTGCTCTCTATTATAATGGTAGACCAACTATTGTGCCTGTTCATGCCTACAATGAATGTTATCTGTTTGATATGGTTTGGCGCTACGTGCATTTTGTTATGCACTTATGCGTCGTGAAATAAGTGGTCAACAACTATGAGGGTGATTTGTAAATTTTGTTATTGTTATTATTATTATTGCTTTATTTTGATGATTTGTACGTTCGTTTCATGAAATAAGTGGTCTTTGTATTTCAAGTTTTGACCATGTAAGTTAGAGATGAAGTATAGGTCTCAGATCTGCATGGCTCTGTCAAATTGTCGTCTTTGTTTCACTTCCACTTTCACGTTCACGTCTTCTGTTGTTTCATTTCACTAGCGATATCTCAATAGTCAATACTATCTCACAACCTTACGAAAAATATAAAAAATTGATTCGTTAAACGATGCTTATTTATGTCGTCGTTGCTCTCAATCTGTTAAATAATGTTGGCTGTCAGAATGTTCTAAAACTTACTAGTGTATTATTAAAGAATTTTCATAAATGTCAAAACTAATTAATTGAGTAGGCGGAGCCTAAAAAAAAAGATAAAGACAGAGAAAAACCACTGAAGAGGATAATATATATCAAAGTAAGCTTTGTAGGCTTGTAGCGGAGAACCTAGAACAGAAGGTAGTGAAAAACTACACAACCACAGGACGGCAAATTTAATTCTTGATGAACTTTTTAGTCACTAACATTTAAGTATATAACCCTTCAAATCTTTGTAAAATTGTTCATCTTGTTTTCTCTAGTTTGGGGGATCAATTCACAATGTTCAGTGGGCGGCCATCAGGCTACCTAGTGCACACGCAATGTCTACTGGCCAGATGATCACAATAATGAATGTGCTTAATCGCATTTAATACACCCAAGTTGGAGAAATGTATTTGAGCAGCCCCTTTAGAGATTTCTTATTGATGCCTTGCCGACTAAAATCCACGAGATACCTGCTTTGTCTGGCTGTACAAATACGTGGTGTATTGGTTGATGTTGCAAAGAAAACTTTGGTTGTTGTTAAGAGGTCAATCTTTTGATTTACAATTTTTTTTGGACATACTTTTAGATGATTATCAATATCGGGAACAACCAACTCAATGTCCACCAGGTGCCACAGTACCGGTATTCATGCAATCATGCATATTTGGTACAATCATAGTAGGTGGGGGATTGGGGACACTTTTGATGACTAAAGAGGTGGTATTTTCAAAACTATGGTTTGGAGGGGTGGAACCGTGGAGGCAAGAGCAAATTCATTCTAGGACAACAGAGTTTTTATAGATGATAGTGATGTTGCTTGGCATGTCAACTGTTGGTATAATTGATGACAGGGATTTTAGTCGGTATTATGTTTAGTTCTTTGAAAGAGTTGCTTAGTGCCATTATCCGGATGGAAAATTGTTCCATTCGAGCTCTACTTGAGTTGTGCCTTTGCAAATTGTCAAAGACATATAGACAAAAGGGTAATCTTACCAATGGTGTTCATTGTACCAAGATTGATTTGTTCATCAGCGAATCAGATGTTATTATTTAGAATCTACCAATATATACTAGTTCATAACTTTCATCGTCAGATTAGGTTAACACACTCACACACACAAGTTGGTATGCCATTTACATGTAAGGACAGTTCATAGCCAACAACTTCGTTTACTTGAGGAGATTTTGAGACAAGCTTTTGGAATAAATCTTAAATAGCCTTCACTAGTTATTTTAGATGTGTACTATGTATTAGTTCTTGTTTTTCTTGTTACTTTTTTTCGAATGCTGAGAAGTTTTTGCACCGAATGCATCTGATGAGTAAGTACTTCACAAAAATATGGCTATGCCTAAGATAATATACATGCCAATAGCCATGGTTGCTCTGAGGGAGCTGCACCATGCAATCCATGATGCATCTGATGCCAGGCCTTGTCTGGTAACGTACTTCACAAAAATATGGCTATGCCTAAGATAACATACATGCCAATAGCCATGGGTGCCAAGTTTAGGTGGTGATACTAGACATTTGTCTAAATTGGTTTTATACTTTTCTTTTTCCTTTCGAAGAATATACTTAACAATTTGATATGAGGCATCGATGATCAGACAGTACGGTTCCAAATTAGTATATGTTTTAAATTTCCTTTTATTTATAAGTTAGGGTGTGTTTATGCTTGAAATTCTAATGTCTCCATCTAAGAATTGTTAATGTCTCCATCTAAGAATTGTTCCCATAGGGCCATAGGGGTTTCACGGTGCAACTCTTAACATTCCTAAATATGTTTTATGACTAATTAATCGCTTCCCGTGACAATGCTTGGTTCCAGAAAATTCTAGCCACCTCAGCCATGATACTCCCTCTATTTCTTCGCACTAAAGAGGTCTATAAAAAAAGGTCAGGCATACTTGTAAGTAATAGACAAGTGAGTTCCAAGGAAACAAAAAGACACTAATACAAGAGAGACTTCACAATAAATAGAACTAGAATTATGACTAATACTGCAGGTGGTGGCATAGAATCTATTGTTCGATCATCGACTACCATTGGTGGCGTCAGTGGCAATCTCAATGGGCCGCACCCAAGAGAGCGATGCAGATATTTTATGATGCCATTGCACTACCCAAGGCACACAAAGGCCGATTATGAGTGCATGCCCGAGTGGAAGCTGGATTGCTTGCTTGCGGCATACGGTCTGCCTGTTACTGGAGATAGTGTTGAACAGAAGAGGAAGTTTGCCATGGGTGCTTTCCTGTGGTCTAACTAGATCCTGTGGTCTAACTAGAAATGATGATCACTGTTGAACTATATTTTGAACATGGAAGGGATGTGGTTGTGGTAGCTAAGGTCTTGCTAGGTGCTATGCTTAAGTCTATGTTTGATGTGAATGGATGACCATGTAGTACTAATTCTTACCAGTATGTCTTTGTGATGGTTAGTATTAAGGTGTCTTTGTAGGTTGTAGGCTTGTAGCGACTAGCAATGCAGTTCTTGGTTGAGCTTCTGGTCATTGCACAGGGGTATGTTATGCGAGGTTAATATCCTGTTTTGTTCAGGTAATTAGAATCAGTAGTCTAATGAACGTACTGATCATTGTTAAAATTTTGAGAATGCCTAAAGAGGGTCTCTCTCTCTCTCTCATTTTTTCCCTATAGATATATGCCAGAAAAGAAATGCAAACATTAGTTTCTAACCATTAAAACAATGTCACAATTCTAAAACAAATTTTGGCAAAGTGTAGAGTTAAGAAAATTTTACAAAACCTTCATATAAATTTGGAGGGTATTTTTAGGATTAATAAAAGCAAGTGATAGAACAAATAACTAACGAAATCTAGCATGAACTAAAGAAAGAGAAGATGCTAGTGACCCAATTGAGGGAAGAACACCAACTGCCCAACGGGTATTTCTGTCTCTGCTGGCCCAGGCATCGGAAGACGAATGAGATTAAAAAGGCCATCATTAGGGCAAACAAAGCAATAGCTTCGGTTAGAGTCTTAAATTTATTGATAGCAAATGGATGTTAATGACTATCTTCTGTTACAATATTGATGTATTTTAAAATTTACTCTTTCACTCTTTCAGATGAATACGCACTTTATGTGGAAATAACATATATACTAACCTGGTCAAGATGGGGAGGAGAGTAAAAGCAAACGTTTGAAAATTGAGAAAATTATGTTACTAACATTTAGTTTAGTCCCTAACACCCCGCTCATCCCTCACAAATTAATATAAATTCAGCACCTATCATTCCATTGTTTCCAAGTCACAAAGAACAATTTTTTTCTAAGTCCCATAGTAAAGAAATTGGAAAAAGATGTCTAAGGTTTTATTTATCGCAGCATGTTTGGCAATCTTCTTGGCTGGTCCTACAGTAGCTCAACTTTTGCCATTCCCACCACTTCCAGGCCATGATATCCAACAATGCATGTCAGCTTTTCAAAGCGTAACTGGATGTTTAACAGAAATTTTTGCCTCTTTCTTTAGTGGTCAGGTTGGCCAATTTGGTCCTACTTGCTGCAAAGTCATCACAGATCTTAGCGACAGTTGCTTACCAAAACTATTCCCCTTTAACCCTTATTTTCCATTTTTGCTCAAAGATTCTTGCTCCAAGGTTTCAGGAGTTGCACCTTCCACTGCAGCAATACCCAAGGGTACAACCACTAAAATTGGTGAAATAAGTGCCGAGCTTTTAACAGTTGCACCTGCACCAAGTGAAACATAATCCTAGACCAAAATCAATCTCTCTATGCGATCGCTGCCAAGCGCCCATTCATACCACGAATATATGGTTTTTGTTAGTTGGACATTCAGAGCTAGACTTATTAGAGGTGCTTCTGTCGTATTTTTATTATTAGAGTTCTTGTAGTAGTTCCTTTCTCAAGAAGTCCAATGTTCATCTTAATTAATTAAGAAAGAATCAGAGATCTTATGCTTTCCTCGGGTTTCTCCGACTTTTCTTTCTTTTTCTTTTGGCTAATTTCAATTCTTTTGCTATCAAATATTAAATATGCCAGTTTAGAATTTAGAGCATCTTTTGGTGGTAGTATCACCTCCCAATTTTCTTCAAATTTGCTTCTAAAACTCGGAATTTTGCGGAAATCCAACTTTAGGTAGAAGCAAATTCGATCGTATCACCTGTCTAGCCGCATTAGTGGAAGCAAATTTGGGATTTCTCCAAACTTTATTTTTGACTTTGACCAGCACACCGTGCCATTACCAATGTCGCGTGAGTTATTATTATTTTTATTTTTTCAATTTGGCGTGACAATGGTAATGTCGCGTGAGTTTTTTTAATTATTATTTTTTTTAATTTGGGGCGACAGTACTAATGGTGCGCGTGGTAAACTCTACGTACAAATTTGCTGCCAATATTTGCGACCACCTAGAATTGGTCAAAATTTGCATCCAATTTCTTCGAATTTCACCACAACTTAGAGATGCTCTTAGAGCATGCTAATTAAATTGCTTCAAACGCCCGTTTTAAAATATTTGGAAATATTTGGGCCCGGGTCAGACAGCAACAAGGAGCCCTATTTGAATTGTACAAAGGCCCATATAAAATGGCCCATATAATGCCATTTTCCCTCTCATTTTAAAAGCATTCGCGGTTTTTAGCAAAAAAAAAAAAAAAATCCATTTCTCTGAAAACCCTAGAAAAAAAGAAGGATGCCTCGAGAGATTATAACTTTGCAAGTAGGACAATGTGGGAATCAGATAGGAATGGAGTTCTGGAAACAGCTTTGTCTCGAACACGGTATCAGTAAAGATGGCATTCTCGAAGATTTCGCTACTCAGGTTCATTTTCCACTATTTCATATATGCTCATCTTGATATTAAACGTTGTCTTTGATATTATCTCATATGTCGTGTTCTAGGGAGGTGATAGGAAAGATGTCTTTTTCTATCAAGCAGATGATCAACACTATGTACCACGAGCTCTCCTGATGGATTTAGAGCCCAGAGTTATCAATGGTATTCAAAATGGTGAATACCGAAATCTATACAACCATGAAAATGTATTTCTCTCTGACCATGGTGGTGGTGCTGGAAATAACTGGGCCAGTGGTTATCATCAGGTTTGTTGTTTATTGTTCATATCTCTATATTAATTGTCCTTTCCACTTATTGAAGTCGTCCATACTTATGCCTTTCTGAAACTTGTTTTCCTTGACAAGTGATTGATATAGTGAACTCGCTTTTTTATCCTTGGTGAAAGTTATGCTTTATGCACTCATTGACTATTTTCTTAAGTTTTTTACCCAATGTTTTCTTGTAACATTTTTATTAGCATTTCAAATTCTTTGTCAGTTATTTTTGTTGTTTGACAAGCAATGAATGTTATTTCTCTGCATGAGCTAAAAAACTTATAACATTCCCTGTTAACACACATCATATTATTGTAAAGTTGGTAAGTGTAAGATAGTTTTTATTTTGCACCCATATCCTTTCCCTACTTAATCACATCATTCAACATGCTTTGTCATTTAATAGCACTTTTAGTCTTTATAATGATTTATTGGGTTTGTATTTGTATGTGTGATATTGTTATACCAAACTTGTGAACCTCTTTTAACATGGAATCATGGGCGTGACCACAAACCTGAGTCATAAACTTTCTTGCATCTCATATAAATTTAAATCACATTTCGTAGCTGTAATTGTCCATTTATAACCAGGGAGAACAAGTTCAAGAGGATATAATGGATATGATTGATAGAGAAGCGGATGGAAGTGATAGCCTTGAGGGTTTTGTTTTATGTCATTCAATAGCAGGAGGAACAGGATCAGGTCTATCTCTCTTTAATCCTTTCAACTATGTGCTCTTCTATAGTTTTCCACACTTTGACCATATTACATTTGAGGTGCAAAACTTCCTCACTGCTGAATTATTCTCATTTTCTACGAGGTTAAGATATTACTGGAAATCAAATTGATTTACATTGGCATTTATCACTTGCCTTTTGCAGGAATGGGTTCATATTTATTGGAGACCCTCAATGATCGTTACAGCAAAAAACTCGTTCAAACATACAGTGTGTTTCCTAATCAAATGGAGACAAGTGATGTTGTAGTCCAGCCATACAACTCACTTTTGACACTTAAACGTTTGACATTAAATGCTGACTGTGTTGTTGTTCTTGACAATACCGCACTGAATAGAATAGCCGTTGAGCGCCTTCATCTATCAAATCCTACCTTTGCACAAACTAATTCCTTGGTTTCTACCGTAATGTCCGCAAGCACTACCACCCTACGGTATCCAGGATACATGAACAATGATTTGGTTGGTCTTCTTGCCTCTTTGATTCCAACTCCAAGATGCCACTTTCTAATGACAGGATATACACCGCTTACTGTGGAGCGTCAGGTTAGTTTTGATTTTAGAAATGTTGCATTCCCAAGTACCTATCAAAAGAAAATTGTCTCATTCTTACGGTTCATCCATAACATGTTCACTATTCCACTGGAAAATTATCTTGCCAAAAATGCTAAAATTCTGTTATACCTTGCCATACATTTAATCTAATTATTGCAGCATCATTGTCTGCAATCTCGTGCTGTTACAAAACAAGGTATTAATTGATATTTAGAAGACTTAAGAAAATGAGAAGTACTAGGACCAAACTTTTGTAACATCATAGGTTTATCTCACCGATCTGTAGACAACTGAAAAAAAAAGGTTGACCAAATCTTAAAAATGGAAAAGCCTATATACAAGTGATATATGTAAGAAATACTGTGAACACAACATATGTTAGTAATTTTACCAACTTCAAGGGTTCTGTTATGTTTTTGATACATTTGAAACACTTTTGTTCTTGAATTGCTGTACTTTAACAATTTCTGAAATAGTTATTATGACTCCTGTTTTGGGTTAACCATATATGAGCGATGGAAGTGATGGAACTTTAAATGAATTTAATAATCACTGGATGCAAGTAAAACCTGTGCTTTTTTTTTTTTTCGTCGGAAAGCGAGGTTTTTATAGAGGTCCCCTACCCCTTTTCATTAAATAAAATAATATTTCCATTGCTATTTAGTTTTTTCTCCTATGCTGGCCTTTTGTCTTCATTTAGAATATTTTGGCTGTGATCTGATCTAGATACGTTCCTTCACAGGCTAATGTGATTCGAAAGACTACAGTATTAGATGTCATGAGGAGACTTCTGCAGGCAAGACAGTCGTTCTCCTAAGATGTTTCCTTAACTTCTGTCTCATATTGATTGGCATTCTTCTAAGTATGTTGTTTTATGCAGACAAAGAATATCATGGTTTCTTCTTATGCTCGAACAAAAGAAGCAAGTCAAGCCAAGTACATATCAATACTAAATATCATTCAAGGAGAAGTGGACCCAACTCAGGTAATTTTTCAGGAAGCTGTATTGGAGGTTTACATATCAAAAACAAGTCTTGATTGCGGGTGAAAAAGGCAAGAAGAAAATCTTAACTTATATGATCAAATAATTTATGTGTGAGCTCAATGAATTCTCTGGCTTAAGATTTTGAATTACTTGTTAATTCACATTCAACCCAATAGGGTGGGCTATTTATGATTATCAAGAGTAGCTGGGATTTAATATAGGTGTGAGATCATTTGCTACTACACCTGGGAGGGGGAATAATAATTCTCAAAACTTACTTTCATTGTAAGTGCAGTGGGAAAGAGTTGTACCAGTGACCTCTAGTAAACCAAAGCTCTGATTACCTATTATTGGTCAAATGCACCCTAAATAATGGGGTATATACTAGTCCACATACAGCCTCATCGGAAGTCTGTGGTATTACCTATTAAAAATGTCAACATTCTCTTTTCCTGCCCGTATCCCGAAGAGCAGAAACCAGACCTTCTGCTGAATGGTAGTTTTAGTAAGTCTTGAATGAGTCCTCTGAAAGGTCGCAAGGAAGCATTTCAGAGACTGTAGTTTCACTTAGGCATTCAGAGGTGCTTCACTGCAGTCTGCAGGTTTTCCCTGGTCAAAGTACTGCTTACTATATTAAAAATATGTGTTCCACACTCTAACTTCAAGATGCTAGAACTCTTCTTAACTTATTTCTGTGCATATGGAATGTTTTGAGTGTTATGTATATGTCTTAAATATTCTTCAGAATGTTCCCTGAAATGGTTAAATTGTGGCCTCAGATTGGGTGTCAATGATTATAACTAATTTGTATTCTGGCGGATAATCTTTTCTCCTGTTTGCTACCAACTTCTATACCTTTTAGTACTAGATGTTGTATATTTGTTTTTCTGACAATACTGTTACTTAATTTATGTTGCTTACTCATGATCTTGTGATCTTTATAAACCAGGTTCATGAAAGTTTGCAGAGAATACGTGAAAGAAAGCTTGTAAATTTTATCGAGTGGGGTCCTGCTAGCATTCAGGTTTTATAATACTAATATTTTTATGCAGTCATGTCCCTTTGTAAGTTTTAGACAACATCTGATATTTCTTCCCTTTTGCAGGTTGCATTGTCTCGGAAGTCTCCATATGTCCAAACTGCTCATAGAGTACGATGATCTTTCCATCTCATAAATACTTCATTGTGGTTATAGTTGGGCTGGCTTACAAGTTTTAGTGTTACAGATTCCTCCTGATTTTGAATATTGTTTGAGTTATTTTGCATGATTTAAAATCTTGTACTAATATGTACTTGTATTAATAGGTTAGTGGCCTTATGCTAGCTAGTCATACTAGTATAAGGCACCTGTTCAGCAAGTGTTTGAGCCAGTACGAGAAGTTGAGAAAAAAGCAAGCCTTCCTTGACAACTATCGGAAGTTTCCCATGTTTGCTGTATGTCGAATGCTCTTGTCTATGCTTTTTATCCTAGCTGTATGTTAATGAAGTGTAGGCTAACATTTTGACTGGCTAATTCAGCACTATTTTTAACATTCTAGCATCACATAAGTTTACTGGTGTGAAAAAACTCAAAAAAGTTATTTGTCGAAGTATATATTTTCTCAGGAATTGATATATCCGGTACGCGTTTTTAAAAAATAATTAAGAAGAATGTGATCCTTAGATCCTTTGCACAATACACTTTAAGTTTATTGTGGCACCTTTCTAACTAGTTTGCAAGCGACCTGTAAGTGTGCTTTGGACTTGGTGCTTCAGAGTTCAGACATCATATCTAAGAAGCCAAAAATGCTTATTGATGACAGGATAATGACCTTTCTGAATTCGATGAATCTCGAGAAATAATAGAGAGCTTGGTTGATGAATACAAGGCCTGTGAGTCGCCAGATTATATAAAATGGGGAATGGAGGTATGTCCTTGTCAGCACTTAAATTCTTATATACCAATAATCTTATGGGCTTTGACTATTGAGGAGGATTGCATTGCAGGATCCTGACAGTATTCTCACAGGAGAAGGCAGTGCAACTGGTGCTCTGGATCCGAAGTTATCAACCTAAATAATTCATGTAAGCTTATATTAGCTAAAAGTAGTGTTCTGTTACGAGACAGTGTAGGGTGGTGCAGATCTTGATCTTGTAAAGCTTGTATGGTCCTGCCAACATGGGTCTACAATGTGATTATGAAAGTTTTTGAGCAGGTTCTATATTGTAGCTTATGTTTGTAAAGGCTAGAAGGTATGTTGGAAAAATGTTTAACCAGTTTGATAGATATGATTTGAGCACTGATTGTTTCTTTATTGGTAATGTTTGTTGTTTGTGAGTCGCTCTTCTCATATTGACATATTGTACATCTCTTTATCTTTTCATTATCATTAATTTGAGGCATAGAAGAAAATCTCGGATCTTTTGCCAACTTTCTTTAGATAATTCGGTGCATCAGAGTTCTTGAAGGACTTGTAGTTGAGTTTCGACCTGGTATTTGGGATAAATGGAGTTGGTCGAAATTTGACTTTGAAATCTTTCAAAGTTACAGCCAATGCGAGGTTTTGAGCTATGGTTGAGATGTGAGCTTACTTTTCCTGGAAACAATGATTGAGTTGCATTTAGGAGATGGAAAAAAAATGCTATTTTCACAAATTAACTTGGAAATATTTTCTGTGAGAATGAGGAACACAACAAACATGGTGGACATCTATGTTGCACTGACGAGTACGCAAATACGGCGACTCGGTTATATCTCAAAAAAATAGAATGCGGCAAAAGACGCATAAATTAATTAATATTTATAATTTTATTTTATATAAACAGAACATTAAAAACTAAATTAATTGCATTAATCTTTATAAATTCAAAACTATTCAAGATATTTAAGTCACAAGATTAAGTTTAATATTTTCTAATCAAATTTTAAAAACATGTCATAAGCATTACAAAAATAAAAACAGAAAAAATTGAATTTTTTAACATTATTTTGATTTATTATATATATATATATTTTTTTAGTCAAAATCCATGTCGTGACCATATTGACCGGTGTCCTGATTGTGTTTTCATCTGTGTCCGGTTTAGTTGACCGCGTCTTGACTGTGTTGACCGCATCGGACGTGCTTCCATGCCGCGTCAATGCGAACAACTCTTCAGTAGGTGTGTCCGTGTTTTAGAGCACGTGACTCCGCACAAAATGCTTGAAAATGTATTATACTTAGTGGTGTCAAATGCCCTACCCTCATTTACTTCGAGGGTCGGGTTGGGTCGGGCTAATGCTTAAATCTTGAAGCCTTTACCCGCCCCTCAACCCTCTCGAGAAGGCTTGAGAGCCAAACGTGAGGGCCGGATACTATATTATACATTTGATTTACAAAATAAATTTAGAAACATTAGTTAAAAATGATAAAATCGAATGTACTTCACAATTAAACTTTCAAACTACTAAAAAAACTTGTTAAAGTTATATTAGTCAATTAAAATCAATTAAATTCATTTAATAAAATATTATAGTGAAATTATAAGGTTGGCAAACTTAATAGATAAACGTTTTTTTAAGTGATTTTTAGCATATTAATGTTAAAATGAAATATATTGTAAATTTTTTATTAAAAAAATAATAAATGTTAATAAATGTTGGGGCCTAATGAGGCCCATATCCTTAAGGCTTGAAGTCTGGGTCGGGCCCATATCCTCCCCTCAAAGCTTTTTTCGGCCCATGGGCCGGGGCGGGCGGCGGGTTTTGGGGTTTGAGGGCCATTTTCACACCCCTATACTATTATGGTCCAACTTTCAACTTTTTAAGTTTCGATTTGAAACTATTGAAAGTTGAAACCCGAAACCGTGATATATACCGACTAACAATATATATCGGTAAATATCTTCCGATTTATCACAGGCATCTATCGACGCATGATCAAAACACCATTAACAAGAACTCGGATTTTTTAAAAAAGTGATTGAAAACATGCCGAAATTTGGAGTAGTGAGAGATGAAGATGAAGAAGAAGAAATGATGCAAGAGGAATTTCCAAGCAGTAGCAGCAGAAGAAGAAACCCAAAGTTAAAAAGAAGGAGAACAATGATAACACCAGCAGATGATGATGATGATGAGGAGGAGGATGAATTTCAAGAAGTGATTCATGATGCTAATCATGGTGATGATATGGAATCAAGGAAAGAGGAAAGTAGTGGTGTAAAGGTGACTTTAATGGACCCAGACGTACTTGATTGTTCCATTTGCATGGAGCACTTATCACCTCCTGTTTTCCAGGTTCTTTACTGACTTACCCCTTTTGTGATTCTCATTTCTTTGTTATATTATCTTAATTTTGATTCTATTAAATGCGGAAAGTTGGTTAGGTTTAGATTTTTTATTTATTGTTTGATTTCGAGATTGTTCCTTGTTACTTGGTGTGTGTTTATTGCATAACATTATGCTTATGCACATTGTTAACATGTGCTTCTAATGTGCTAAAATGTATTCAGTGTGAGAATGGTCATATAGCTTGCTCAAAGTGCTGCACCAAGCTTCGTAACAAATGCCCCTCTTGCTCATGGCCTATTGGCTACAACCGTTGCTTGGCTATTGAAAAAGTCATTGAATCTATCAAAATTTCCTGCGCATACCAGTCATATGGGTGTGGAGAAACAGTCAGCTTTGTGCAGAAACATAAACATGAAGAGACGTGCATTTATGCACCTTGTCGGTGTCCCATTTCTGATTGTGATTTCCGTGGTTCATTGAAACAAATGTCGATTCACTTCAGCGCCAAACATTCGTCTTCTGGAAGGCGTTTCCAGTACAACTTGCCTTTCTCAGTTAGCTTTGGTAAATTGGAGTCATACTGTGTTTTTCAAGGGGAAGAGGATGGTCGTCTCTTTGTTTTGAACAACCAAATCGAGCTTATTGGGAGTGCAATCACAGTCACATGTCTTGGGCCAAGGTCTTCCAGTCGAGGGTTCTCATATGAACTTATTTCAAGAAAAGGGGGAAGTTCCCTCAGAATGCAATCTTACACAAAGTGTTTTCAGGAGCGACCTGAAGAATCATCTTCTTTAGAGTTTCTTCTTGTTCCTTACAATTTTTACTGCCCTGATTCTGGTAAGCTTAAGTTGGAGATATGCATTTCTAGTTTTGCTAGAGAATCAGAATGAGTTGATGTTGCCTGGAAAGATTGTGCTCCTTATGTTTTCAGTTGGTTCTGGCATTGTTGAAAATTCTGTCTGTAGACATGTAAAGAACTTCCGCTGTAGGAATGCTGTTGCAAACTTCTTCTATACCTTTGAGGTTGTGGGGAGTTTAACCTACTCCAACATTATCATGTGTTGACGTGTTGTTATATCTATAGTTGCATTGAAAGGGATCTTGTATGAAGCAGGGATTAGGGATACAATATTAATCAATGTTGCAAGCCTTTTATGCCTTCTTGGCTGTCTGTTTGTTTTTGGTAATCTCTTGGCTGTCTGTTATCTTACCTTCTATGTTGATTTTATATAGGGTTAACTAGTCTTACACACCCCTCCCTCTCTGCTGTAGGTAATGCTGTTGCAAACTTCTTCTATACCTTTGAGGTTGTTGGGAGTTTAACCTACTCCAACATTATCATGTGTTGTTATATCTATAGTTGCATTGAAAGGGATCTTGTATGAAGCAGGGATACGATATTAATCAGTGTTGCAAGCCTTTTATGCCTTCTTGGCTGTCTGTTTGTTTTTGGTAATCTCTTGGCTGTCTGTTATCTTACCTTCTATGTAGATTTTATATAGGGTTAACTAGTATTACCCCCGCCCCCCCTCCCACCCACTAGATGACCCAATTAGGATTCCCCTCCTCCCGCCAAACACACGGTCAACTTGGTTTGGTTTGACTGTTAATTTCTAGATCAAATAATGAAAAATAATTGCCCCATTAAGTAAGGGCTATTTGTTTTTCTAAGTTATAAAGGTCTTATAAGACCAGTGATAAGAGGGTCTTATAAGATGGTTTATAAAAGTGGTTTGTTTTTTATTTTAAGCCTTTTATGTAAAAAAAATAAAAAAAACCTTCTTATAGATGGTTATTTGACAAATGGCTTTCATCACATTTAACTTGAATTATTAATTTTAATTTTGGTTTCAAATCTGAATTATTTTTACCTTCTATGTGATGATTTTATATAGGGTTAGAAATGGTGGATGTCTAGATATTAATAGTCAAACGGTGGCCCCCCTCCCACGGTGGTGGTGGTGGTGATAGTCTTAATAGTATGGTGGTAGTGGTGGTGGAGGTAATGATGGTGGTGGTGATGGTGGTGGTAGTAGTGGTGGTGGTGATGGTAGTAGGTGGTGGTGGTGATGGTGGTGGTGACCGGTGGTTAAATGAAGTTATTTGGTCAAGATAATGAAAAGGAAAGAAGAGAGAAATGAGGCTTTGGGGGTAATGGATGGGGGTGTTTGTGTTATTTTCAAGTTATTTGACTTATAGAATGTTAATTTTTTGAATTTTATTTTTAGAATGCCTCAAATAAGAAAAACAAACCTGTCCAAAAAAGTGGGCCACATCTTATAAGAGGTTATAAGCACTCAAAGTCTTATAAAGCAAAAAAATTAAAATTGAACATTTTCTTTTTGAAAAACAATGAGGGCAGTTGTGTCATTTTCAGTTGCTTGACTTGAAATGGTCAATCCAAGTTGACTGTGTGTTTAACCATAACAACTAAAAACCCTATAAGATTATAAGACGCCATAATTTTCCATATATTTTGACTGGCAAACGTCTCTTGATAAATCTGCTGGGATAATGAAGATACAAACAGAAATCCTCCTAAGAATGTGTTGGCTATAAGCCTGTAATATCTGCCTCAGAAAGTCAGAAAGAAAGATTGACAGACTGCTTCCCCAATAATAAGCAACAGTTTTAGTTTGGTTCTAGCATAATACAGGTTAAACAAAAATAGTTTCCTAAGCAGTTGTTTGAGGACAAGAAAATTGGACTCGGAACATCACGGTTAATTGATACCAAGACGCTTGGAGGGAATACTGTGTTTTTTTTCTATCTTTGGCTGGGAAAACATAGTTCAGAACAATCTGGCTGTGATAGTTGTTGTACACATGTACTTCCGAAAAACAGAACAAAGAAAATAAGAGCAAAGAAGAGATAAAGAGAACGTTTCATTTGCACTCAATTGCGAAGGATGTGAAAAAGTTGCTGGTCCTAAAAATGAACAATCCCACAGATTGCTTGACAAATGAACTCCGTATATATTTACAAAGTGGGTTCCCTTTTGACCCAAAAAAAATGTATCACGTATGTACATCTAAAGAAAAAAGAATTCATCAAGAGAATTTTTTTTGTTTCAGTATGCAAAATTACTCAATTGAGTGTTAATTGTTAACATTCGATAAATTGAGTGTTGATTGTGTAGAAGCTAATTTAGGAGAAAATAAAGTGTATGAGAGTTTCATCTCATAACTTTCTATTTATTCTAATATAAGAGGAATCCTAGAAGAGCAATAAGGTAATTACAGGATTAACAAAAAGAAATAACTATATTATCCCTGGTTACAGATTGATGATTTAAATAAAGTACAGCTTAGTTTGGAACCATTTTCATTTTGGCCATATGGTCTCAACCAAATTTATCAACCATTTTATTCGAATCCATGTGGATTACAGATTACTGACTTATATATCTTGTCAAGAAACCATGAAAAATTCATTGAGTTTGTTAGACAGAAACTGGCGACAAACAAAAGAATTTTCTGGGGCAAGCTAATCAGGTCAATAGGGTCGAAAATACAAAAGAAGTTGTGTGGTTATGGCATCGCAGGTTAGGTCATCTATCTTTTAGTTATTTGAAGAGGTTACAACCTCAGTTATTTTCAGTTGTTAGTGAGTATGAGTTTCATTGTGACATTTGTGAACTGGCCAAGAGCCATCGTATTTCATATTCACTAAGTATTAATAGATGTCTTATTCCTTTTTATGAAAATTCATTCTGATGTTTGGGGTCCTGCCAAAGTTTCTTCATTTTCTGGAGCTAGATATTATGTGACTTTTATTGATGATTGCACTCGCATGACGTGGGTGTCGTTACTGAAAAACAAAAGTGATGTATATGAGATGTTTCATCGATTTTTACAAAAAATGGTGGCTTAATTAAAAAGATTAACAATCTATCGGGGTCTTTCGATTCACGATAATGGTGGAGAATTTGTGAATGACCTCATGTCTAAATTTTGCCGGTTAATTGGAATTCGTCATCAAACCTCCAATTTTGGTACCCCCCAACAAAATGGTTTAGCCGAACGAAAAAACAGACAGTTGTTGGAGGTTGTTCGTGCTTTCTTGTTTGGCATGAATGTACCTCGATCCTATTGGGGTGAAGCAGTGAAATTAAAGACCTATGTTATCAACCGTGCACTCCCTCACGGGTAATTGAGTTCCGAATCCTTATCAGAAACTCCATACACTTTTGTCCATCCCATCTATGCCTAACTTGGAGCCTCGGTGTGTTTGGATGTACAACTTATGTTCATATCCCACAACCGTAGCGAAGTAAACTTGATCCTCGTGCAAAGAAGTGTATTTTTGTGGGTTATGCAGAGTTTCAGAAAGGGTATAGGTGTTATGATCCGATTACTGCCAAGATGTATATATCTCTTGATGTCTCATTCCATAAATCAGACCCATATTACTCAGAGGGAGTTTCCTAGTCTTCCCTTCAGGGGGAGAGTGGCGGTGAAGGGAATCCTGATGTCTTTGGAGAATTGGAACACTTGGAGGAACGATTTGAAGTTCCTGAAGCAGAAATTGATCCTGTAACAGTAGGGACAGAAGCACATGATCCGGATATATCTGAAACTGTAATACACGACATTTCCCCTTCTACATCAATAACTGAATATCTCAATCAGAATGCTCCGCCTCAGGTACCTCCTATAACCTTTAATGAGTCTGTTGGAGTAGAAAGTCTTGAACCTAGACAATCACAAAGAGCTAGTAAGGGAGTTCCTAAGAAACAATATGAACCATACATCAAAGCCAATACTAAATACCCTATAGCTAACTCTATGTCTAACCATAGCCTTTCTGAAACCCATGCACTTGTCATAAATCAATTGTCTATTGTATCTATTCCTAGTAACGTGCAGGATGCTTTGAAAGATTCAAAATGGAAAAAAAACAATGAATGAAGAATTGGAAGCCCTTCAAAAGAATGTAACATGGGAGGTAGTTGATATGCCTGTTGGAATGAAGACTGTTGGATGTCGTTGGGTGTTTACCGTGAAGCTTAATGCAGATGGAACTATTGATAGATATAAGGTGAGATTGGTTGCCAAGGGATACACACAGTGTTATGGAATTGTTATGAGGAGACTTTTGCACCTGTAGCGAAAATCAAGACAGTCCGGATTTTAATTTCACTTGCAACAAATAGAGATTGGCCCTTGCACCAGCTTGATGTGAAAAATACATTCCTGAATGGGAACTTGGAGGAGGAAGTATACATGGATATGCCTCCAAGTGTGAAGAACCATCCCAAAGATATTGGGAAGGTGTGTAAACTGAAGAAGGCTTTGTATAGCCTGAAACAGTCTCCAAGAGCTTGGTTTGGAAGACTTACACGTACCAATGAAAGTTTTTGGTACAAACAGAGCAATTCGACCATACCTTGTTTATCAAACACAAGGATGGTAAGATTACAGCTCTAATTGTGTATGTTGATGATATGATCGATTAATTCTAACGGGGAGATGATCCGAAGGAAATAAATGAATTGCAGAAGTATTTGTCGAAGGAATTTGAAATGAAGGATCTAGGACAACTGAAGTATTTTCTGGGTATTGAAGTTGCAAGGTCTAAAAAGGGGATTTCACTCTCACAGAGGAAGTATGTCCATGATTTGCTTGCTAAAACCGGGATGTTGGATTGCAAACCGATGGAGACACCTATTGAGATAAATCACGGACTCGCCATTCATTCTGACCAAGTTCCTATTGATAAAAGCAGGTATCAGCGTCTTGTAGGAAGGTTAATCTATCCCTCTCATACTAGACCTGATATTGGTTATACTGTGAGTGTGGTTAGTCAATTTATGCATTGTCCTAGTGAAGAACATATGGATGCAGTCTTTCGTATCCTGAAGTATTTGAAAAAAACACCTGGCAAAGGTTTACTATTTGGAAAGTATGATGCATTGGATATTGTTGGATACACAGATGCAGATTGGGATGGTGATAAAACTGATAGACGGTCTACATCAAGATATTTCACTTTTGTTGGTGGAAATCTTGTAACTTGGCGTAGTAAGAAGCAGAAAGTTGTTGCCAAATCGAGTGTAGAAGCTGAATTTCGAGGTATGGCACAGGAAATATGTGAATTGTTATGGATCCGTACTGTCTTGATGGAATTGGGCTTCGAGCTTCAAAAGCCTATGAATTTACATTGTGATAATAAAGCTGCCATTCAAATTGTACATAATCTAGTTCAGCATGATAGGACAAAGCAAGTGGAGGTTGATCGTCATTTTGTTAAAGAAAATCTTGATAGGAAGGTTATTCGTTTTCCGTTTGTAATCGCAGAGGAGTAATTAGCTGATGTTCTTACCAAAGGTGTATCCCACAAGGTGTTTGACAGCTCAGTTGACAAGTTGGGCATGATTGACATCTATGCACCAACTTGAGGGGGAGTGTAGAAAGTTGTATATTAGTTTTCATGTATAAAGCGCGACCTGTGCTCAGATAAAGTACAAATGGAGCGCGACCCGCGCCCCGTGTTTCTCAAGCCACCGACTGTTTTATTTCTATTTGTGGTAACCTCTATATAAACCAAATTGTAATCACTTAGAAATCAATCAAGTAAATAATAAACTGAATTGAATCTCTGAATCTACACTCACATTGCAATGAAGCATCCATAAAACGCACATCAAAAGATGCATAGCTTAACTAAAATTCTCATTTAAAACGCACATCAAAAGATGCATAGCTTAACTAAAATTCTCATTTATTTATTGCCTTGTATCAGCAGGGCATGACTGCCGCACAAACTAGTACAATGGGAGGAATGATCAACAGCCGTCTAGTCGTGAGAGAAAAGCCAGGCTTAATTTCACAAATGCTAATATGAAAAATGCGAGTGGTAAGCACTTTCCAAGATGTTCGCCTATAATGTCCTGAATGATATTGATATCTCGAAAAAATCTCTCAGTGATTTCCCCAATCGTCATTTCTGTGTCGAAGAATTTCATGTCCTGTCTTTGCATGCTTGCCCTGCTTTTAAAGTATAAAGCTCGAACTCGATCTGCCTGCCTCTCTTCGGTCAACTTCCAGCAAATTCCGTGAACAAATAGTGTGATTTCTGCTGCTATAGTCAAGTAAACTAACTTAAAACACATCTTGATTGCTTGGTTAACAAGGTGTGACAAGTCCAATCCGTAACTGGAAATGAGGAACTCAATAATACTAATCTTCATCAACGATACTGCCATTCCATTTGTAATCGCAAACATAGTCCCAGTGGCCATCAATGTGATGTCTAAATCATCTGCAAATGCGAAGATTCTGAACAATGATACATTCTCCTGATCTCTTCTCTCAACATCTTTTTTCGTTATACCTTCTTCCTTCTCCTGTTTCATCCTTTTCTTTTCTTGCTTTTCCACCCACAGATTGTTGGAGAGGTGTTAAATAGCGTTGGAATTTGAGATGATCTGACAACAACAACAACAAAAAGAATGCTGAAAATGATGTTCTATAAACAAATTGAAGCCCTCTTTGTCTTGGTTTTATTTTTATTGTTTAGGAGTTAATAATAGTTCTTTGATACGATAGTTAATTTAGTCTATTCTTTAGGAAGTAATTAATTTGGCTTATGCATATTTCAAGAACTATGCATCCACAAATGATTCATCGCCATAAACTTCCCTCTTACTTACGTGCACTTAAAGAGTAAATTTGACAATGAACTTTAAGAAGGCATAACAAATTAACATGTGCTACTTGCGCTTAATAACACCAGCATTAATGATCCAGAGTTCATGTATGAATGTATACGATCACAAAACAAATTGTATGTTTTAGTGTATGCACCTTTTGAAAAATGCAGAGGCATAAAGATGTCCGAGCCATCTAGATAATTATTAATATCTTTAGAATGCTGACGCGCGCTTATAGTATTAAGACCTACTTCTTTCAATAATGTAGAAAAATGGGCTCCATTGCATTTACTTTGTGATTCTAGCTGCTTGAACTTAGTATCCAAACCAACAATCTCCATCGCTACAAGCCTACAACTGCACGAAATTTATCCAAGAAAACCATTAAATTAAAGTAAAAAAGAAAGAAGAAGACTAAAAAGGCAATCAGCCAATAATGAATGATATTAAAATGATGATAACATGAAGAAATGAGTTCGCCTGAACTCCACTCGCGGCTAAAGTATTGTTCATTCTTTAATTTTTTTTCTTTTTTCTAAACGCAAGTTCGAGTTAGCTCATGGAGTTAATATCAAAATAGGTGTGGAATAATTATATTACAATTACAAATACAAAAATGGAGGAATATGATTCGTCAAAGCTGAGTTAGGTTCAATTTTTTGGATGGTAGAAAATCAACTTGTTGGTCATTGTAAAAGTGTGTTTTTTCCTTTATATATATATAGGAGGAAGAAGAAGGGGTTTGGATTTGGGAAGACCGAGTTCGCTAAGGAGCGAGCTGCCTACGTATTTTCTCTTGATTCTGGGGGGAGAGAAGAATCAGGTCTCACGTAGTTCATGTAGGTGGTATTTATAGGCATAAGAGAGTATTGATCTTCGAGACACGTGTACTCTCATGTACATATATAGGGTGGAGATTACGAATGAGTGTTAGGTTGGTTCTGGTAGGAAGGCGGTGATCATTGGGAGTGGGTGCAGTAGTTCATAATTCCCGGTAATTGGAAGTACATGTAAGGTTTTGGTAATGATTACCCTTGGATTAGGGAAAGTGTCTTTATTTGAAGCGTTCTGCGCTAGGTCGTTCAGTCTTCTTGGAACGTTCTTGAGCGAGCTGAAGTGTACCACCTACATAAAGCGAGCTGCTCGCAAGTCGATCTTGGAGGACGATGTTCGAGTACGCTGCAATCTCTACTTATGCTTAACGCGTGCTTAATATTCTTTAATGAGAATATTACTCCCTTACATAGCCCCTTTCAAGATGGATTGTCAGGCTGCATACAAGCGATCTGCTGAGAGAAAACGGCAATACGTGTTGAGCATGAGTGGAAGAGCGGCTGGTGTAAGTGGAGCGATTGGCACGCTGTAAAGTTCGAGTTGTGTTGTATGACGATTCGGTGGAAAAAAAAAGTTGTCACGTGGTTAGCACGTGACAGAATCATAGTAGTTAGTAAAGAAATGTGTCACCGCATTTTTCGGAATCGTGAAAAGACAGGTCCTCGAGCCACGTGTGTGGGCTAGGGCGTAGGTTGTAATCATAACTCCTTGGTAACTGAACGGGCAGTTGCACAAAATCAATTTTGGGACAACTGAAAAGTTATTTTCTGTTTTCTTCTTCAGCAAAACCGCAAGCTAGGGTTTCTCAGGTGAGTGTTTCTGCTGCTGCTGCCTTTCCGTTTTCCATTTTCTTTCATCTTAGTCAAGTGTTGTGTGTTTAGTAGATAGGTTGGTGTTAGGTTTTATTATTTAAGCTTGGGTATTTGGTAAAGATAAAACGTAAAAATGTCTGACTTTGATGATACTCGATCGAGAGGTCTCTTTAAGTTGTGGTGAGTATGAGGATGATAAGGAAGAGTCATGAGTCTTGGCAATCAATCTGAGCATGGTGAGGAAGTTAGGGGAGATGAGGGTAGTGTACGATCTGGCTTTGTTGGTGCTGTGGCTAGCACGTCAGGTTGTAGTGGGGGTCATCTTCAAGTGGGTTGCCTCCTAGGACGGTGGATCGTCTTGCAGCGAGTGCGTTCCCCGAACTGAGGGAAGCTTATGGGATAAACATACCAGACCTGGAGATATACGAACCAAGGTCGAGTGAAAATGTGCGGAGTGAAGAATACAACCCGCCGAATGGTGGGGTAATAATCTGTGAGGGCCAGCTGAGAGTGCATATGCAAATACCGTTCTCGAAGCTGGTTTGTGACTTTCTAGCTCATTATTGGAAATCCCCTTGTCAGTTTGTTGGTAACACCTGGCGGCTGTTCAAGGTGTTCGACCTGCTGAATGCAAGTGGCGAATACCATATAGGGGTATCTGATATTACTGAGCACTTCATTGTAAGGCGATCTGGTAATTTCAACTTTAGCTTGCAAACTATGACGACGCGTTCTGGTGTGATTGACGGTGTAAGCAACGAGGCTTGGACAAAGAGGTCGTTGCTGCTAGTTGACAACTACTGTGCTAGCGGATGTAGGTTGCAAACAAGGATTTGCAATATCTCCGGTGGGTGGGAGTGTCTTGTACATGTCATTTTAATGGGTGAGTTCTTCGTTATTTTAACCGACCTTTGTCTTTGCTTTGTTTGTAGATTTTTTCGTAAAATACTTAACCGATCGGGGAGATAGAGAGGATTTCGCGGTTGACTCGGCCTTGAGAAACAAGCAAAGTTTCCTGAAGTAACTCATTTCTTTGTAGAAAAGGGGGGTCCAGCGATCCGGGAGAAAAGAAGGGTTCAGAAGGATCAAGCTCGAGGTCAAGCTAGGAGGGAAGTGATGGAGAAGCGCGCAAGTGACTTGGTAACCAGGGAGGATAGAAACCGGGGTCGTGGTAGTTTTAGACAACCCCGAGGGTCTTTGGTGCCTCGGGGATAGGTGGGTCAAGCCGGGCGACGAGGGTGGGTCGATTGATGCTCCTGTAGAGCTGGAGACGGTGGTCTTCAACCCTCGTGTAAAGAGGAGGTCGTCGAAGAGGAAAGCCAACGCGTCAGAGCAAGACGCTGTAAGGGTTGCCAAAGCTGCGAGACATGCTCTGGGGGAGAGTTCCAGCACGGGGGGCGGTTCTGGTGGTGGTCGAATTGGTGGTACTGCCACTCACAAGACTTGGGCGAGACCGGAGCAGGTTCTGGATCTAGCTACTTTTGGAGTTAGGCCAAGCTCGTCTCCTATGGTGCGAGAGCCTAGTCCGCTGGCGAAGGCGAAGGGTTCCCATAAGGCGAGTGGGAAGTCAACTATGACTGTTGATGACTTGGAGGCCCAACTTGTGTACTTGGACGACAATGGGGTGCAGCGCACTGTGAAGCGGACTGATTGCAGCTTCAGGTCGAGTAAGGTATCGGCTTGTCTGCTTGAATATATAGCTCTGGATGGCAACCATAAGGAGTTGGAATGAGAGGGGGTTGGAGGATAACCTGAAGCGGATGGAAGTCGCTCAATGTCTAGTACATGGGATTGTCCCGCTTTAACTTATTTGTTCGCTTATTATGAAACTTGTTGCGAACTGATTATTAGTATATATATGTCGCGACAGCTAGCTTGTGAGTGGATTAGGAAATTTGAATAAGGAGATTGCCCATTTTGAGGAGCGGATAGGGAAATTGTGGTGAAGTTGACCGAGGAGCTAAAGAATGTTTAGGACGCTGCTAAGATGGAACGCGAGGAGCTTGAGGACCTGAAGAAAGCGCACCAAGCTCTTAGTTTGGCGAAGATGTTGAAGGATATTAAGGCGGAAGATCCGGAAGCTAAAAACTACTGAGTCTTTGAAGAGAATGTTAATGCAAATACCTGTGGAAATTGGTAAATTTGAATGAGTATGCCCCGCGACCGCAAAGGAGTTGCTCAAGACGTATTCGAAAGCTTATGATGAAATTTGGATCGACTTTGTTGAGCTAGAGGCTGATTATAAAGCTTTGAAAGAGGAGCATGAACGGGGATTCCTCATACTTCAATGGTACAGGTACAGGGAGATACCAGTGGTACACTTACTTCTTCCATCGCTGCTCCGGAGGTTGTTGTGCCTCACACTGAAGCTGATGTGTCTGATGTACTTATGAGTCTAGATTTGGATGGTGTGTCAATAGTGGTTGAGGGAAAAGAAGCTGAAGTTGAAGACTCGCTGGTGGCCGGAGGTTTGGTTGTCATACCTGAAACTAGCGAGTTGTGATATAGGGTTGTTGATTTGAACGGTTGTAAGTTGTGATACAATAGAACTGGTGTCCCGGGGTAACCTGGGTAGTTCGCTTTTCTTATTTCTGTTTGTTAATACTAGACGACCATATGATGATGAATGTTGGTTAGCTGAGCTGGATTTCCTGAGTAGACTCAGCAGACTCTGCTGAAATGTGAACTGTGTTTGGGCCTACCCTAGCAGATCGCTTTTTGCTTATATGCTATGCTTATCACTTGCTTCTTTGCTTTGTATGACTCTTGTATGGTTGAATGTATGAATGGAGATAATGCTATATCTGTGTGGTTGCGTAGACGATTCCTTGTGACAACAGTTGACTTTAAGTAACCTGCGATCTTTAAATGAGCGTCCTGTCCTTAATAGGTCCTTTAGCGTTGTAAGTCGCATGTAACGCAAGTCGGTGACTCGTGAGGAACTGCGGAGATAGTAGGACATAGGTCGAGTTCTTCGTTTTGGAGAATTGAAACATTTCTGCACGTGCGTGCCACGTGTAGGCAAGTGAGCGGTTAGATATGTGCAATGATGGTTGCCAGATGGCCTGACGTTTGGCATCTCGATGTAATTATGATGTACCTAGGGAAGATACGTTATTACACAATAAGTAACATCATTCGTAGAAGAGCAAAGGCATTTGTTCCCATTTGCTCTTTCCCTTTGCATTTCCTCGCCTTCAAACTTATTTGTCTTTGCTTTATCTTCTTCACTGCTTATTCAGGTACGTCTGTCTTCCTTTTTTAGCTACAATTTTTGAACAAAAACTTGTGTTTTGGTTGTTAACTCGCGTAATGTCATTCGTGCTCGTAGATTACACTATGGCTAGGTGCCACAAATATACGAGGGAGAAGGAAGTTTGAGGGAGACCTCTCCTCTGATAATGGAAGAAATGGAATTCCATCCCCATGTGCATGGTGACCGTGGTAAAAGAAAGGTTGTTGTTGTAGAGGCTAAAGGCAACAAGCGACCTAGAAGATCAGGTCATTCGACTGGTGGCGTTGTATTTAGGTAGCCCCGACGAGTGGATGATACCAATCGGCATGCTGAGGAGCATAGTGACCTGGGGCAAGGTCACCACGTCGCTGGTGAGAGTTCGTCCCAGCGTCTCGGGGACGTGGGGAGCAAATTCTATTACATAGGGAAGACGGGGAAGAAGCGTGCGGTGAAACACTTTGACTGCAGCTTCCACTCGGCACCCATAGTGACCAGTCTTCTGAAGGGGATCGTGTTGGATGGTGACAAGGCTGAGGTGGAGGATGAAGATATGGAGACGTTGTTGGGGACCATGGACATGAGCTGCTTGTTTGGTGAGCTCTTCATGCGTTATGTTTTTGTTTCTGTTACTTGGGCAACTTTAACTTTAGTATTATACTTGTAGTTTTTTGCAGGGTATGACATATTGAAAAACGCCGCGGCAACATCGACATCGACGCTTAACCCATACGTCGAGTTGGGATGGCGCAAAAATAAAATCGTATACCATGGCCTGTGTCTAATATGCCGAGCTGGACGAGAAATATCACCAGCTGAAAAAGGCGAGTGATGGCGGGGAGCAGGGCCCAGGTATGCGTGTGGTGTTGAGATATGCCAGGCACACCCCTTCAACTAGCGCTGCCCCGAAAGATAAACATGTTGTGGTTGATTCTTGATTGTGAATTCTCCTCTTGTCGTTGTCATTTATTGAAAGTTTATGAATATTTTGTAAGTTTTCCTCTCTTATATGAGAGTTAACAATAGAGCTGTGTCTTCAGGCTTGCCTGAGCAGTTCGCCATTTTGATACAGAGAACTGGTTTCCACGAAAAGTTGCAATTCAATGTTTTGTTAAATTGTAAGACGTACCAATTTGGATTTCTTGGGTAGACCCAGCAGATCGGTGGAAGTAGTTTCTTGGCGTTGGCCGAGTATTTCTATTGAACGTGTATGGAATGCATGTTTCTGCTTGAATGCTTATAGCTAGTACCCTGTTTATAATGCTTATGGTATGAAATGGTGAAGGAGCCTGAGGTTTAGCTTAAAGAAGCGTTGTGCTCGTAGTTATCGCTTTCTTTCATGGTTATTACGTTATGATGTAAGGCTCGCTGAGAGCATTCTCGTCAATCTGAGCTTATCATTAAGAGTTTGCCACTAGGTGGGTTTGGGAAATTTGGAGCTGTAAGTTCAAAGAGCATACGCTCTCCGGAGGCGTGTTGGCTTATGAAAGCGTATTGCTCACTGATAGCGTTCTCGCTGAGTCGATCCTAGAAGTATAGGTCCTCGACTAGCGAGACTCGGAGAGATTGTAAAGCCTGTAAGCTCAAGAGAGCGTTCTGCTCACGGAGAGCTTGTTGGCTTATGAAAGCGCATTGCTCACTGAGAGTGTTCTCGCTGAGTCGATCCTAGAAGTATAAGTCCTCGACTAGCGAGACTCGGAGAAGTTGTAGAGCCTGTAAGCTCAAGAGAGCGTTCTGCTCACGGAGAGCGTGTTGGCTTATGAAAGCGCATTTCTCATTGAGAGAGTTTGAGTCGATCCTAGAAGTATAAGTCTTCGACTAGCGAGACTCGGAGAGGTTGTAGAGCCTGTAAGCTCAAGAGAGCATTCTGCTCACGGAGAGTGTGTTGGCTTATGAAAGCGCATTGCTCACTGAGTCGATCCTAGAAGTATAGGTCCTCGACTAGCGAGACTCGGAGAGGCTGTAGAGCATCTAAGCTCAAGAGAGCGTTTTGCTCACGGAGAGCGTGTTGGCTTATAAAAGTGCATTGCTCACTGAGAGCCTTGAAACTTCAAAAAGCGTCGATAGTGCAAGTGTACTGGTCGTGCTTGCGGTGCAAATTGCGTGACTTGCCATTGCGAGTAAATGGAGTAGATTGTAATAACAAACATAAGTAAATTAACTTTGAATTTACAGCAAAAGAAAACATGGGATATATAACAATGTAATTTTATTGATAAAACTTCTTCAACATGTAAGTGTTCCAAGGTCGTGGTAATAATTTCCCTTCTTGGGTTTTGATCTAGTACGCTCCATTGCCTACAATGCGTTCCACTATGTATGGGCCTTCCTATGTTTGTGCTAGTTTTGAGTCATCTTGAGTCTTTTTCAGAACTAGATCGCCGTGTTGAAAAGATCGAGGATGCACTCACTTGTTGTAGAACTTCTTCAGAATTTGTTGATAGGATGCTACTCTGATGGCGGCTAGGTCGCGTGCCGTTCTTCCAGCATATCGACCTCTTGTGCTAAGACGGAGTCGTTGCCTCCAGACTCGACAAGTTCTGACCGAGTAGTAGTAACAGTCAGTTTGGTGGGGATAACGGCTTCTGTGCCATAACACAAGGAGAATGGCGATTCGCCTATACTTGAGCGAGCTGTAGTGCAATGAGCCCACAAAATGTTCTCTAATTGATTTGGCCATTGGCTTTTGTTCTTTTCAATCTTTTTCTTCAAATTTTCTAAGATTGCTTTGTTGTTGGCTTCAGCTTGATCATTACTCTAGGGCGCGTTGGGGAGTGGAAAAGGCATGAATGATCTTCCACTTGGCCAGAAGTTTTTACCATTTTGCCTTTGAATTGGGAGCCATTGTCCATCATCAGTGTGTGCGGCAAACCAAATCTGGTGATGATATGAGTCCAGATGATGTTTCTGACATGTGACTCTTTGACATTTGCTAGTGGAATAGCTTCGATCCATTTAGTAAAATAATCGGTTGCAGCTAAGACGAAGCCAAAGCCGGTGCTTTTCTGTGGGATAAATGGTCCCATGATGTCCATGCCCCACATGTGAAATGGCCAAGGGCTCACAATGTTAATCAACTCACGAGCTGGTTGTATGATGTTATGGCCAAAGGTCTGGCATTTGACGCACTTGAGTACATATGCTTTGGTGTCGATCTGCATGAGAGGCCAAAAGTATCCTTGGGAGATCGCTTTGTGAGCCAAAGAGTGACCTCCCGCATGGTTTCTACACTCTCCTTCATGAATCTCAGTGAAAATCAGTTGGCCTTGTTCTGGGCTTATGCACCTCAAGTGAGGGCCGCCAGCGGACTTTCTGAACAACTTGTTATTAAGCATGCGAGAAGCGTAGCGGGTGCGATATGAGATTTGCTTCGGCCTTGATGCGCTCTTACGGGGCGTGCGTGTTGGACGTATTCAATGATGGGTTGCATCTATGTTTGGCTCATCTGATTGGCAGAGAGCGGGCACAAGTCGTTGATTTTTAATACATGGTCTACTTGATAAGCAGGTCGGTAAACTACTTCAATGAGTAATTGTCTAGGGGCGCAGTTCGGTGTTTGAGTGGCCAAATAAGCTAAATTGTCTGCGTGACGGTTCTCGTCACGCAAGAAGTGGTGTATCGTGACTTTTTTGAAAGAAGAAAGTAACTAATTAACTACTTGGAGGTATTTAGAGAGGTCACCTTCATGGGTAGTGTACTATTTTGTAATCTGGCGAACAACTAGTTGCGAGTCACTAAAGACCTGAAGTTCCTTTACACCAAGTTGCAGCACCATGCGAAGCCCCATAATTAACTCTTCGTACTCCGCTTTGTTGTTAGAGGTCGCGAAATCAATGCGAACTGATTTCTCGACCATGGCTCCATCTGGGGATGCTAAGACGACTCCGACTCCACTTCCTCCAGGGTTACTAGAACCGTCGACAAAGAGAGACCATATTGACTTGGTAGCTTCCTTTGTGGGTGCGACCTCTGCTTATAGTTCCCAATTTGGGCCATCGACAGGGAAATCTGCTAGGAAATCTGCCACGACCTTCCCTTTCTGTGAAGTGCGAGGGACGAACTCCATGTGGTGTTCTCCGAGCTCTTTGGCCCATACTGCCATGCAAGTTGTTTTGTTTTCTTTGTGAAGAATTTTCTTCAAAGGAAGGTCGGTGAGAATCTTGATTGGATGCGCTTGAAAGTAGGGCCTGAATTTTCTTGCCGAGTATAACAATGCGAGTACTGCTCTTTCAATGTACGAATAATTCTTTTCAGCTGGAGTGAGCGTCTTACTTGTAAAATAAATCGGTTTCTCTGAGTTGTTTTCCTCTTTAAAAAGAACCGAGCTAATGGCAAAGTCTGATATCGCTAAATATAGTCCCAGCGTTTCGCTATGCTTATGCTTGGCTAGGACGGGGGATGTAGTCAAGTACTCTTTGAGGGTGGAGAACGCTTGGTGGCATTGATCGTTCCACGAAAACTGCTCACCCTTTTTAAGAAGTTACAAGAAAGGTCGGCACTTGTCTGATGCCCTCGATATAAATCGGTTGAGTGCCGCGACCATTCCTGACAACTTTTGAATTTGCTTCTTTGTTTGGGGATCAGGCATGTCCAAGAACGCTTGGATTTGGTCTGGATTAGCTTCGATCCCTCTTTGTGATACTTGGTACCCAAGGAACTTTCCAGAGGACACTCCAAAGAGGCACTTTTCAGGATTAAGCTTCATTCGAGTTCGGCGCAACCTGGAGAATGCTTTCTCGAGATGAGTGAGGTGGTCTTCTGCTTTCTTGCTTTTGACGACCATGTCGTCAATGTAGACTTCCATGGTGTCACCTAACATGTCAGTGACGAGACGCTGATACGTTGCGCCAGCGTTCTTAAGGCCAAAAGGGAGAACGTTGTAACAATAGATTCCTTGTTCTGTGATGAATGATGTTTTCTCTTGATCTTCTTCAGTGAGTGGGATTTAGTTGTATCCACTGTACGCATCTATGAAAGAGAGGAGCTCATGGCCACATGTCTGATCTACGAGTCGGTCGATGTGAGGTAGAGGGAAGTTATCCTTTGGCGTTTCCTGATTAACGTTCGTGAAGTCGACGCAAAGAAGAACTGTGTCGTTCTTTTTTGGAACTGCGACGATGTTGGCGATCCAGTCTGGATAGTCTACTTTTCTAATGAAACTGACTTGCTTAAGTTTGTCGACTTCATCATTGATGGCTTTTGGAATCGCAGGGATAGTCGGCGAGGTCGTTGACGAACTGGTCTGGCATTAGGGTTCACATTTAGTCTATGACACACAACATTAGGATCTATTCCGAGCACATCGACATACGACCAAGCGAAAACATCTTTATTCATGGGCAAAAAGTTTACAAGCTGAGCCTTGTTAGCCCTTACATATACAAACTTGGGATCATCTTCAGTTCCTAGGTTCATTCGCTCTCTGTCTGCATGTTGAGATGTTGTCTTTGACGCTGATCCTTCCTCAGTTGGAGATACTTTGTCGATCTGAGGGAGAGTGGAACTGGCAGCACGAGCTGGAGCGATATCTGTGGCGATGACAACAGGAGCTGGAGTGGCCTCTGTGGTCATGACAACAGAGTCTGGAGTGACCTTTGGAATTGGTATTGGTTGTGCAAAACATGATGGTGTGACTTCTGGGGCGCTGACTGGTGGAGCAACAACAATGGAAGCGACCTCTGGGGTCTTGACTGCTGGATCGACAACAACTGATGCGACTTCTGGGGTTTTGCCTGGTGGAGCAACAATGGTTTGATTGACACGGGGTTGAAACAGACGATGGACCTTCTTCTTTGGAGCCCCGTCGTTTGCTGATGCTTTAGCTCTGACCTCGACAACCAGGTCTTTGGCCATTGTGTAACTGGTGGGCTTGTTCTTTGTGTGGGTATGCAGGTCAGTGGTCTTGTTTGCTGAGAGGATTTGATTACAATGATAAGCCTCGAGTTGATTGCTTCGAAGCTCCATCATGCTTCTTGGGCCTGGGAAGCGAAGAACTTGATGCAACGTGGATGGTATAGCTTGCATTTGATGAATCCAACGCCACCCTAGAATAACATTATAGAACGACTTGATGTCGAGGACACTGAAGCGTGTATTGAAGCTGACTTTGTCTTCTCTAGATCCCACTGAAACTGGGAGTATGATGTCGCCGATTGGGTCGGCACTGGAGCCATTAAACCCATAAAGAGGAGCAATCAGATATATAAAGACTGACTTAGGTAAGTTCATTTCTTGAATTGTATGATAGAACAGAATGTCGCACGAACTGTCAGGGTCTATCAGGATGCACTTGACTGTCCAGTCGCTGATCTTGACATGGACGACAAGTGCATCGTTGTGAGGGAGGCAAACCTTGTTGAGGTCGGCCTCTGTGAAAGTAATATCCCCTGCGTTGCGACCTGAACTTCGCGGAGCATGTGCCACTTGTGAAGAAAAATGATAAACTTCTAGAAGGGCGCCGAAACGCCTTCGTTTCTCTCTGGAAGATGTCACGGAATCATCTGGGAAAGTGATCATAGAAATAGTTCTGGCGTTGTCGCGATCTGATGAGTGTTGTCGGCGTTCATGGCGAGAACGGTCACGATCTTGGGGACATCCTCTGCTGCGGGAGTGAGCTTGAACATTGTGGTGGTCATGGCGAGGTGGGGATCTACTACGCACTCGGCGAGCCATGAGATTATGGCGTAAGTCGTCGTCGGCAATGTTGGTATATTGTTTGATATGCCCTGCTTCGATGAGGTCTTGGAGGTAGTGTTTTAGCCCCCAGCATGCATTGGTCTCGTGACACTTGGCTCGGTGAAAGCGCAAAGACGGTTTGTCGTCGGGGTTCGGTTTGCCGACATCGTCGGAAATATGAAGCTCGCTTGATCTTTTCTAAGATGTAATTGGGAGAGCGTGTCAGGATGGCGAACTCTCGGTCATTGTTTATTCTATTTTCCGGCTTCCACTCTTGCTGTCGGGGACGCTTTTTGGAAGTTGGGGGGTCAGCTGATATTGCTGCGACCTCTTCTTCTTCTAGTAGGCCTTGACGTTTCAGGCCTTCCTACAACTTTATATACTTGTCGACTCGAGCGTACAGCTCAGATAAAGTCTCGGGGCGTTCTTTCATTAGCGATCTGGCGAGTGCCGTGTTACGCACACAGCAAGCGTTGTAGAATGCCAATGTGGCGAAAGACTCTTTCAGCCCTGCTTCCATGCACAGTAGTTCAGCTTTGAACCGACCTAGAAATTCACGAATTGTTTCATCTTTGCCAAGTGAGAGTTGGAACAGCGAATCCAGATAAGCTTTCTTACGTCTATTATGCACGTCCTGGCTAGCAAATGAATCGGTAAGTTGCTCGAAGGTCTTTATCGAGTCTGACTCGAGTGAGAAAAACCAATCAAGTGCGCCATCTTTGAGACTGGCGGGGAACAAACGACAGTGGAGGTGATCGAACTCTAGTGCAATATATAGTTCCAAGCTTTGAATATAACGAGCCACATGTTGACTAGGGCATGTGCTGCCATCATACATCGGAAAACGTGGTTGAATGAAATCCTGAGGGGAGGGTTTATTTAGTACCTCCGTAGTGAATGACGATGCGCGGTACATCTTGAGCATTTTCTGGACGATCTGGGTTGCGTCTTTTCTCACTGCACTTTGGCCGATTCTTTGCGATAGTTTGTTAATCTGTTGATTAACTTCATTGATGCCGTTCTCATCGATGTTCCCAGCTGGTTGTTGTTGTGCGTCTACTTGTGCACGAAGAGCAGCATTTTCCTGCCGGAGCAAGAAAATGCTCTCATTTGTTAAACCTAGCTGGTTTGTGAGGCTTTAAACTTGAGCTTCGAGGCTTGCCATGCTTCGTGGACTTGAGATTTTTGGTTTTTGGTTTTTGATTTGTGTGAAAGTGGTTTCTCAAGTAATCGAGACCACAGATGGCGCCAATGTAAAGGTGTGTTTTTTCCTTTATATATATAGGAGGAAGAATAAGGGGTTTGGATTTGGGAAGACCGAGTTCGCTAAGGAGTGAATTGCCTACGTATCTTCTCTAGATTATGGGGGGAGAGAAGAATCAGGTATTTATAGGCATAAGAGAGTATTGATCTTCGAGACACGTGTACTCTCTTGTACATATATAGGGTGGAGATTACGAATGAGTGTTAGATTGGTTCTGGTAGGAAGGCGGTGATCATTGGGAGTAGGTGCAGTAGTTCATAATTCCCGATAATTGGAAGTACAGGTAAGGCTTTGGTAATGATTACCCTTGGATTAGGAAAAATGTTTTATTCGAACCGTTCTGCGCTAGGTCGTTCAGTCTTCTTGGAACGTTCTTGAGCGAGTTGAAGTGTACCACCTACATAAAACGAGCTGCTCGCGAGCGATCTTGGAGTACGATGTCCTGAGTATGCTTCAATCTCTACTTATGTTTAACGTGTGCTTAATGTTTAAAGTGTGCTTAATATTTTTAATGAGAATATTATTCACTTAAAGTCATGATTTGAAGCTTAATTCTTGGCTCATGCATGTGTTCTCATTTTTTTTCTTGTTCAAGACAACCTTTAAGCAAACATGGTGACGAAATATATTCAAATTTGAGGTCATATCTCACTAAAGGAAGGGATCGGAACACTTTAGGAGAAGAGTATATAGTTGATTAATTTATTTGTACAAAATAAAGGAGAAATATTGATTCACTTGTTGTTTGGTCACTTTGGTGCACTAAGGCTTGAGCGTGCTAGCACACAGTTCTTTAAGGGCCCATTTAGAAACATCTTGCCAAAAACCTCATTTAATATTTCTTGTTCTGAATCAATATTTTTGGAGAGGGGGCGACTACACCACATGGCCAGCACAAAAAAACCATCCGAAGTCGATTGTAATTGGCTGGTTTAGAGAGAGAAAATAGGAGAGAGGAGATAGAAAGAGAGTTTGAGTTGTTATTTTATTTTTATCAACCAATCACAATCGACTTCGGACGTTTTTTTTGTGTTGGACCATGCGTTTTAGTTCTATCCTCAATGGTCTTATGGTCCTAAAACTTTTGTACAAATCATAAATCAGTTCAACATTATACTGCATCCATTCGACTCGTATGTGATTTTCAAGAAGCAAACCGTTCAACATTAAAAATTTAAATTTTGTTTTAATTATGAAACGAAAAAACAGCCGAGCAAGTAAGGGAAGGCTATAAATTCTTCATCGATGAATTTTCTAATTTCCTTCAACAATATGAACTCAATGGAAATTTTTGTCCAATATCATCTTAGGTAGGATTATTCGAGTAGATTCATTCATTTTGTTAGTGAAGTAGTTTACCCTAGCTATACTATATGATCTAGTCTTGGAATACTTGACTTGACCAATTTGAATGTAATCAGGCCATACCCTGTTGCACCATTGAGGAGCATGAAACAAGCTAAATAAAATCAAATAGGATAATATTACTTTCATAATTTGAATTGTAGATTTCGTAATTCGTATTGTTCATGGAATTGCCATTTATAACCACTAAAATTCAGAGCAATAAAAACAGAGTAGCCAGCTAGATTGGATTACAATGAAAAGCAGAGGGATATTGTGGTACTTCAATAGCTTAAAAATTCCTAAAGCAAGTCCCTATCATTGAATAAAAATCAAAGCAAACACAAAAGCACTTTACAACAGTTTCTCATTAAGCCTTCAATTAAATAATTAATCAAAAGGTAATTAGGACCCCAAAAGCCTAGCTACCCTCTCATAATCTCAAGGCACTTAGCATGATTTTGGGTGTAAAAAATATTTTATTCCGCAAGTTTAAGACTAAAAGTCTAAATCACACATTTGTTGGTCACACTTCAAACATCTCCCGTTAAGAAACCATCATTCACCTCACTATATATATACACCAGACCACCTCATTTATAGCCAATCTCTCTCTTCTCCTTCACTTTCTCTCTTTCAGTCTTTCCCCTTTTTTGAAACTTAACTTTGTTGCTGCCAAAAGAAAAGCAAATGGGTGCTCTTGATTACCTCTCTAACTTTTGTACTGTTTCCAGCACTAGCATTAGGAAGAAACGCAAGCCAATGCAGGTACTGCTTTCAGTACAACTAGTCCGTCCTTTATATATGTTTGCTTTGTTAGTAATGGACAAAGAGTTGGAACTCTCTTTCCTTTTATATGGTTTGCTCTTTGTTTTTGCTTTGGCTTTTACTAAGGCCTTTTTTTCCATCGACAGACAGTGGAGATTAAGGTGAAAATGGACTGTGATGGCTGTGAAAGGAGAGTTAAATCTTCTGTTTCTTCCATGAAAGGTTCTATTGCAAAACTTAAACCATATATTTGGTCTATTTCTCTCTTTCAATTCTCAAGTTCTTGTACATATACTTGGACTGTGCCTTTGTAATGGAAAAGTAGGTGTAGGCCAAAATCATATTTTAGAATACTGAGCTGGTTTGTGAACCATTGAATCATGTTATCATCTGGGAAACATGGAGTATGCTTAAAATATATATGAACCATTTCATCTCACGTAACTAAACCATCACAAGCAAGTATAGCAGTCTCATCACTTTGATGTTGCATTTGAAAACAAAACTTTTCGAGTAGGGGTCGTTTTTCTTTGTCTTTATCTTATATTTTTCCTCCATTAATTTGAAACTCTAGAGGTAGCTAGGTTAGGTGTGTGGCCTAGTTTAGTTTTTGTTTTGTTTTGTTTTTTAAAGTTGAGTAGCATGTTGTTTGCAATGTGATCCAAGTGAAAAATGAAACTCCTAGCTACTAGGTATAGTATATATATAAAATAAGTCATCACTAATATATGCTCATTAGTCATAACATCCCCACCAATCCAATGAGGATAAATCAAGTGCCAATTAGATAGATTAAATCAGATTAGATGATAGGCGGAGATCAGAGTGACTTATTAGCATTTCCCTAGCTAGAGAATATACTCAAATGAATTTCTTGAAAGAGTTGTTTAATTAGAGCAAATAAACCCAAGTAAAAGACATTTTTGTTGAATTATAAAAGGTGAATTTTATTTGAAAAATCAATTCCCAACAAGAAACCTGGCTTGGATTAATTAATTAGTAGCATGCTCTTGTGTGATTTCTTATGAAACCTGTAATTTTTTAATGATTGAATTGGATTCATATTAAATAATTTAATTCTCCTTAACATTGTGATTTCATTTCTGCATGTAACTACAATATAAACTATGCTAGCAATCTAGCACTACAATATTAATGGCATCTTCTTGCATATACTATCAATAAGTAATTGAGGTTTATGTATTACTAATCTATGCATGGCTTTATTAGGTGTAAGATCCGTTCAGGTGAATCGAAAGCAAAGTCAAGTCATTGTCACTGGTTATGTGGAACCAAACAAAGTCTTAAAGAGGGTTAAGAGTACTGGAAAGAGGGCTGAATTTTGGCCATACATTCCATACAATTTAGTTGCCTATCCATATGTTGCTCAGGCCTACGACAAGAAGGCGCCCGCAGGCTATGTGAAGAATGTGGTGCAAGCACTCCCAAGTCCAAATGCACCCGATGAGAGATTGACCTCGCTCTTCAGCGACGAGAACCCTCACGCATGTTCAATCATGTGAAACAAGGAAGGCTTCATGGCTTTTAGAAGTGAAGTATTGGTTCTACTAGTAGGCATGCATGCATAAACTACTGTGGATTTGGTTACTAGCTGTTTGAACTATGGTCCTTTGCAATGAACTTGAATTAAGACGAGTTTAGAATTATATATGTACTTAAAGAGTGATTTGCGGAGTTTGAATGCAGGGAATTTCATTTTTATGTTAATTATATTACATGGTTTTTTTCTTAGAAGGTCGGTAGTTCTTGTTTTTGTAATGAGTGATTGACAAGTAAACATCGATCATTATATAAAGCGAGCTGCGTTTGGGTCCAATCCCTAAGATGTGCTTTTCTTGGGAGGTTTTAGTTCGTTGTCACTATTTATTTCGATGCCATAGTCAATTATTGCGCTCAATTTCATATTTAGCCCAGTTATCATAGAATCCGTGTATTCATTGAAACATCCATTGGAAAACGCCCACAAAATATTTTAGAGAAATCGGAACTAAGAACCCTGTTTTTCAAGTTCTTCTCATATAATGTGTACCAAAGTACCAAACATCTAGACTACTGGCATAAAAATTCATAAACTGCACATAATGCGTGTATAATTGAAATTTGATACAACAATGTGAATGGTAGAATTCCCAAAGAAGTCACAATGCCAGATTGTAAGTTAGTCAAAAATGCAATCCCGATTGGTAAAATTAAATAAATGCCCAGATTATTTTTTTTGGTAAAGGCCCAGATTATTCAATCTACATGATTTTGGGACAAATACTCATTATATTAACATACCGCCCTAGCGATCGTGGGGATAAGAGATTCTGGATTATCATTGTTTGCGAAATTACGTGTCCTTTACTCAAATTGTCTACATCGGTCGACAACTGGACATAAATGTTGACAACAAAGCTCTTGAAGGTATTATTTTTCTCTTTTACGAAGTTTTGTTAGATAATGAAATTTAGTATCGTTTTGTAAGACAACGCCAGTCTTAAAGACTTCCAAATAGCACTGCTGAGTTTTGATATAAAATTTGCAGAGTGAAGATTCTCCAAGTGAAAATCTTAATGATGTCCTTTACCAAAAAAAAAAATCTTAATGATGTTTAACACACGCCAACAAACTGAAGAGTATATTAAGGTACGCACTGACTTACTGTATGCAGAATATAGTTAGTGTTTGAGCTCAATGTCAACATCATTTTCCTGAATTTCTGGCTTTCTTTGAGTGGTGTATATACTTCATATGCTAGTATATATTGTGATGGGCTGATGGCGATGTATAACAAGCTTGGATATTATCTTCTTTTACTTTCTTCTTCTAAACAAAGGTTGCAGAAAAAGTTACAAAACGAAACAAAATTCTACTTAAATCATGGATAGAATTTGGCCATTTTATATGGATTAGGACTATAACATTTTGTACCGTTCCTCTTGAAGGAAGAATTAGTGTGCGCTTTTGTAAGTTTGAACTTGGAACAAAGGATACTATTCAAAACTAATATGGCGTATGGACTTGTTTTTAATAAAATGCCACGGTACCAAACAGAACCAAACGAATTATACGACGCATTAATCATATTGTTAATTATCGTTTAGTTTAGTTGAGCGGCGCCACTAAGAAATGCAAACATAATGAATCTAAACAAGATTTTGGTGTTATTTAGTCAAGCTTTGTAGCTACTTGGTGTGCCAAAGAAGAATTAAAAAAGATGCAATAAAGGGGAACAAAAGATTAAAAACTTATTATCCTATGTTATTAAAGTTACCATCAGAGTGGGAGATTAATTTTTAGGGAGCAAAACTCACCATCTTCAGTTTCAATTGATCTTTTGATCTTTAAAGAGAAGCTTCTCATAAATAGCTAAAGTAGCTTTTTTACCATTGGTGTTGAGTTTTAGACTTTTAGTTGATTGATTATTAATCAAACGAACCCCACACAATCGAACATCTATTGTCAAATCATACAACCTGCATTATTTCCAATAAACAAAAATATATCTGGGAATAGTAAATCTAATCAATCTACTTTTGATCATTGATTTGTTTAGGTAAAATGATAGTGAACTTGGACGTGTCAACTAGTAACAAATTCTCCGAAAAGGAAATTGGAGATTGAGGGCTTGAGGCTATCAAAGGATTGTTTGGGCTCCACCTACCCTGAGTTCAGCTGAACTTATTTCTGACATAACTATTAGGGTATTGAAGTGTAATGGGTATTTAACTTATGGGAACTAAATTTTCCACGGAAGTTTTACTGAGGGTATTTTGTTATCAAATGATACTGAGGGTAGTTTTGTTCAAGGCCCAAAATATCGATATCGATCAATATATCGGTGTATCCAAAAACCGATATATATCGGATATATCCATTATTTTGGTGACCATTCCAAACTATTTAAAATATCAGAAATATCGGATATATGGACATATAATATCGGAAATATATTGAAAATATCGGATTTATATTAAAAAATGGTAAAAAAATCAACCGATATATATCATAAATATCGGATATATCGATTATATCGGCGATATAAAGTTTTATATCGAAAATTTCGATATATATCGGAAAAAAAAGAGTTCTATATTCGGTAGATATATATCGGAAATATCGATGTCGGTGTACCAAATTACCGATATATATATATCGGATATATCGGCGATATTTTGGTCCATGATTTTGTTCAATATACTGAAAATCCATAAAAATAGTAAAAACGTTAGTTGAAAATTGTGTTTCCTAACTTATTTGAGTTATTATTGGATTTTCATAATTTTAGGAGTAACACAGTGACTGCTGAAAATTTAAGGAGTATGTGTGATTAGGTCCTCGGCAAACGCTCATACCACATCAGTCTAATCCTTGTAAGTTGTAACCATTCATATAGGAAGGCTGAAAAATGGATGGCAAACATTTTGTATTGTTGGCGTGTTACGGATCACTCCCAATATTGCACTATTTTTATTTTTGTATCAGATTTTATGTTGTTATATATTTGGAATAAAATCAATTCAATGTGGTTGGGCTTTATATGTTGATGTGGGTCTTGTAAGTGGTCAGTGTCTCACGCCTATATATATATATGCTTTCAATTGCACCCTAAAAACCTGTGTTTCTAAATCTATAATTGAAACATATATATATATATATATATATATATATATATATATATATATATATATATATATATATATATATATATATATATATATATATATAATAATTCTCTAAAAAGTAGCTATTTAAGTTAAATTAAAATAAGTACGTATGTAAAACTCCATCTAGAAAATGAATTCAACCCCAATTTTTTGTGAAAATGATATACTTAACATTAAGATCATCTCTACAAAATTTCAGCTAATTTGGAAACCTCTAACATTAGAAAAAAATGATTGTAAAAACTCGACATTTCTGGACCATTAAATTTCTTTTTAAAGATAACAACAATTTTTATCTATGTAAGAGGTTTCCAAATGCATTGAAATTTTGCAGAGATAATCTTTATGATGAGTGCTTCATAACCACAAAATATTAGGGATTAATTCATTTTGGGACAAGTTTTTTTTAAATTCTTTTTTTTAAGTTAACTTACGTAGAATACTACTTTTATATATATATATATATATATATATATATATATATATATATATATATATATATATATATATATATATATATATATATAAAATTACGTCGACATACAGAAATGACATATGCAATCCAAAAGTGGACTTGCACATTGCTCTAAGGGCTGATTTTTTGTAGATATTATCTCCATACCATGGATAGTATTTCCACAAAAAATCAGCTCAATCGGATGTGTCTAGTCTTATCAAAAGAGTGTTAAAATTTTGGACCGTCAGATAAATTTCTAATTTAAACTCAATTTTTGGTAGGGTTAGATATGTTCAAAGGAGCTGATTTTTTGTGGAGATGATCTCCATGTTGTGAAGATCACATCCCTATAAAATCAGCTTTTAGTTCATTATGTAGGTAGGTAGGACTGTGTATGTCAATTTTGGTATATATATATAATTTTAGTCAGAAATAAAATTGTTTTCCACTTTTGAAAAAATATATAAAGGTCTAGTTTTTGCAATCATCTTTTGCCAGTGTTAAAAATTGTCAAATGAGTTGAATTTTTGTAGAGATGTTCTTTATGGTTAGTAGATCATATGCACAAAAGATTGTATTTTAAATCATTTTGTAGTTGAAGTTGTGGGTGTTTTAGATTTGGTACTTATTTAAGGTCCTTTTAGGAGCCGGGCTGATATCTTAAAAGGACATTAAATAAGGACCTTAAATAAATACCAAATCTAAAACACCCGGAACTTTACCTTCAAAATGATTTAAAACATAATATTTTGTGCATATGATCTACTAACCATAAAGAACATCTTTACAAAAATTCAACTCTCGCTTTAACAATTTTTAACACACCAAGAAATTTATCAAGCAAAACTAGACATTTCTGGACCTTTATATATATTTTCAAAAGTGGAAAACAATTTTATCCAAGTTAGAGGATATCAAACGAGTTGAATTTTTGTAGAGATGTTCTTTATGGTTAGTAAATCATATGCACAAAAAATTATGTTTTAAATCATTTTGTAGGTGAAGTTGTAAGTGTTTTAGATTTTGTACTTATTTAATGTTCTTTTTAAGAGCTGGGATGTGTATATATATATATTTATTTATTTCATTCTAGTAATTGATTTGGAACGGATGTGGAGTGTTATGAATTTTTCATTTGGAACAGAATTGATGTGTTCCACAGTTTTTATTTGGAACGGTTGTAAAGTGTCCCAACACAGCTTTGTCACAAACTGCATCCGTTCCAAATTGTAGAACAAGAACACACCTAAAATGTGCCCACACATTGAGAATGCAAGTAACAGAAACGTTAGTGATCCATTTCAAAACTAGTCAGGAATAGTTCAAGTCCGTCCCAAACCGAGAAAAATGGTGTAGTGTATATCAACAAATTCAGTCAATTTACATTGAGCATGGCCTAACTTATGAGAAATGCTAAGCAGGCAACTCAACTTGTGTGGAGCAATGAGGCATATAGGCAACTCCCAAAGTCCCGAGTTGAGTTGTATTTTAGTGTGAAAAAACTTGCTTTCTGCGTGTGTTAAATGTTCTCAATATAACTATGGACTAATTACTACTACCATTTTTCTCGTTTTCGAGTTGTATCAGACGATATCAATATTTTGGCCTCTAATCTGATATAAGTGTCTATTCAAGTGTTTATTAAAATGAAATTCCGATTGAAATGAAGTGATACTTCTTGAACTCCCCCAGTTCATTAATTAATCTAGTCGGACTAAACTTCAACCAACGTACACCGTCCAAGTTTCAAAGTCATTTTAATAAATTTAAAAAATTCAAAGGTATATGATCATCCGATTGATAGGGACTCACTTAGAGTTGAGGATTTGGTATATCCATGTACGACAGCGGTACGTAACCATACCACGATTGTCTAATTCTTAATCCAAATGCGTGCACTAATGCTGTACGCCTTTGTGGTTTTTTGTTTTAAAAATAACTTAAACGCGTTACGCGCTTACTCATTCTAAGAGGAAAGCTTTTCCTCATTCTAACTCTCATGCTATAAAAAACAGAAATTCATTCCTAATTAAGCACTTAGAAGTTGAGCACTGTTCTCTTGACACAATAATTAAACACCTCGGCACCTAGTATGGTAGTAATCTTTCATATTAATGTACGAGTGACAAGTGGAATAATTTGTTGCTTATTTAATTCCCGGAAAATGTAGTTAGAAACTTGTGGAATGTCCACACTTTCTATTTCTCAACTATTTCCTTTTTCTTCTTTCCCTTCTTCTTGTTTCATATTAGTCGTACAGCTACAAGTAATGATGTTCACGCACAAAGGCATGTTGGACTTGGACTCCCAAGTTCTTAAACTCGTGTACGTGTAGTACGATGTATGGTACAGATAGCTCTAGACTCTAGACACAAAATCCTCCCAACCGGATATTTATTTTCTTGAATTCTTTAACATATTCAAAATGAGAAGAGATAAGGAAAAAGAAGATAGAATTAGGCATAGCCGTTATTGTCATCCTTAACACAATTTTACTTTAATACAGCATAGGTGCCGCGTCACCAAGATTTCTTATGATGAAAGGAATGGTTTGGTGTGATGGTTAACAAGAACTTCTAGCTCAATTAGTTGTGTATTTTTCTTCTCAAGAGAATTTTGTTAGCAATTCGGAATAGGACAAAAATTCGATACGAAAATAATTCGAGTATTATTCAGTTTTCATATAAAAAGATACGGTTAAATATTCGGTCAATAATTTATAAAACGGAAATTATGTGTTATACTATTTATTTGTATTTTAAACATTTGTTGTAAAAATTCAAAATCCAAAAATTTGCTATGTTTTAAAAGGAATTGAATAAGTTATATATATATATATATATATATATATATATATATATATATATATGCATAAATCTATTTATTTTTAGGCAAACTTAAGGCTTGAAGCATTGAAGGACTTAGTGTACAAAGTGTTATTGATGTTTGGTAGGAATGAGAGCACCGAAACAAATCCAAGCTAAGTCCAAGTTCAAGCGTCCAACAGGCAACAGCAAATTAATTTACCAATACCTTCTGCTTTCTAGTTTCTAATCTCATCCCACCGATAAGAAATGATACGGTTTTCTTTATGCTCTTACTAGTATTTGACTGTGCCGTACGACATAGATACGCGCACTTTCAGCGCCCCCGATGCGCATCTGTCTCCCGTCGGCATAGATATGTGCGCTTTCGGCGCTCTCGACGCGCATCCACCCTTAGGTAATGACGACGATACGCGTGCCGCCCGGCCCGCGTCAAGCGCATCGCCTCCGGTGCGGCATGACAGATCTGGCGTGCCGCCGACGCCTCGACGACATCATCCCCCCGATGCACGACACAAATACGCAGCTCCTCCCGCCGCCCCAGACGCCCGATCCCGCAAGACGACACATATCTGGCGCCTTCGACGATCCACACACCCTCTACTCATGTTTCCAGAGCCCAACAGCCCATAAAAATTTAGTCCAAAAACAATCCACACTTTTTTTGGGTGGGGTGGGTGAGGTGAGATTTTCCCCAACAAACTTGTTAACTCACCCCAGAAAAACAATCTAATGGCTATGGTGAGGGGGTGACATGACCAAATATCACCTTATGAGGTGGAATTTGTCGTTCCACTCCTCCCTTATTTGTTATATAGATTCAAAATGTATACCAACTACCAACTTTACCAAGAATTTGATGATCTGTTGCCTGTAGGTGGTTTTTTCTCAAAAATTGACGGGACTCATAATGAAAGCAGAGTCGATGCGTGTTCATTCGTTTCAAATCCATCATCTATGTCGTTTCTTGACTCACAATTTCTAATAAAGAGAAAAATACAAACTCAAGAATTTGGAGAAATACAAAACCCGATGAACAAATTTGTTAGACAAACTAGTTTTTGGAGGAAATAGAAGGTTTTCCACCTTAGTTCATACTAGCTTTAATTTTGGTTTCCACTTCTTCCTCTCTTTTTTAGTAAAAGGTAATTTTGGTGAATTTTTGCACATAATTTTTCAAAAATTCATGTTTTAAACATCTTGCTTAAAAAATACATGAATTATTTCGAATCATTGAAAGGTTCGGACGAATGGAACGTTTAGGCTGTTAAAATTCCAATTCGCAAATAATTCGGCAAATTGCTAACAAGATATGGGAGAAGTTGTAAGTTTGAATCCCAACAGGTTGAGATTTTTTTCTTGTATAATTATGTAATAGGCATTCAAAGGCCATGTGAGCCTTTGAACTAGAGACAGGGTGATGCTATGATAGGTAGACCAAGGAGCGAAAGCAAATCTTCATGGACAAGATGGAGGCGATTGAATCTACTCAAAATAGCGCATCGACGAGAGCCTTCAGGCTAGGTTCCCTTCGGAGTTGGTGAGCCTTCGGTGTGACTCCCTTATAGATTCTTTAGACAATATAAGTCTTCGAGCTAGATTTTTCAGGGTTAATGAGCCTTTAGGCTATGATCCTTCAATGTAACCGCGTGGGTTAATGAGCCTTTAAACTAGGATCCTTCAATATAACCGGTGTGGGTTGGCCTTAACTCTCTAAATATTTCAAAAAACAAAAACGTACATCTTACACTAATAAGGAAACTTTGCACGACCTACATTGGAACAGGATCTCTTATCCCTCAATGATGAGGTCATTCCTTAGAAATCATGCATCCATGTACAAGAGAATCTGACATTGTACTCTTATCATCAGGTCTTACACTTTGAGCTGTGATGAGAATATGAAAACATGATATAATACTCTTCAATGCACGTTAAATAATTACAACTCATTATAATCAAACAAATAAACATAAAAACTATACTAGCACACAAATATATAGATTAATCTAAACTGCTACACAAACAAGTGTTAAAACCATTACATTAAATCTAAATTGTAACATACCCGTGTACAAAAGTTAAATGTATATTTTTCGATAACTGTCACAATGCAAGACTAATTCAAACCACTAGCACATACAAAATGTTACATTAAATTAAGTCCACACAAAAATTTCTAAGCTAGCACTGATTCAATATGTACAATGATCGGGTTACCCTTACGTAAAATTTTGAGCCATTTCAATTAGAATGAATGCAAAACACTTGATTGAATGCATCTATGCATGTGAGTTTTTATTAGAATGAATGCAAAATACTTGATTGATTGAATGAACACATCTACAAGTGAGCTTGCATTAGAATTAATGCACAATACTTGATTGAATGCATCTATATGTGAGCTTGCAATAGAATGAACGCAAAACACTTGATTGAATGCATTTACATGTGAGCTCTTGCATTATAATGAATGCAAAACACTTGACTGATTGAATTAACACATCTACAAGTGAGCTTGCATTAGAATGAATGCAAAACACTTGATTGAATACATCTATATGTGAACTTGCAATAGAATGAATACAAAACACTTAATTGATTGAATGCACGTATCTACAAGTGAGCTTGTATTAGAATGAATGCAAAATACTTGATTGATTGAATGAACACATCTGTAGGTGAGCTTGCATTAGAATGAATAAAAAATACTTGATTGAATGCATCTACATGTGAGCTTGCATTAGAATAAATGCAAAACTCTTGATTGCATTCTTTTCACCCATGTCTACAAGCCCAATTTCCCATGTAACCATATTGTCATTTTGGAGAATAGTGAGATTGTGAGAATCATTTCATTTAAAGAGTTGCAATTTGAATGTAATTTCTAATGTGGGTGTGTGACATCCATTTTAAAACAATTGACCAAAGCGACTAAGAGCAAGTCCAATGACGCAATTAATATGGGGCTGCTAAATGCCATATAGCACCCCAAACACCAAAATGTCATTCCAATGGGGCTACTAGAAGGGTCTCAAATTTGGCTGGTGTGATAAACCCAACCAAATTTGTGGCCTTGTCTAGCAGCTGCCATAATTATGTTATGGGAGATTATACCGTCTATATGTTAAATTTCGGACGACACACTTTATGTCATCTGTGCTTTAACTTTCAACTTAAGTTTAGAAAATATTGGATGGACGACACACTTTTTGTCGTCCATATCAATTTGACACTTCAACTTTAAAATCTCGATTGGAAATGTACATTTTTCAGTTTTCATATGGCAAATTTGACTTGGCTAGCTAAAACTGCCAAAAAAACTTAGGTGGCACCTTTAACAGCTCCACATTGGACTTGCTCTAAGCATGGATGTATGACAATTGACAAGCTAGATTACCACAAGTCCACAACACCATAATAGGTGGGCTTGTTCTTGAACTTATTGTATTATCTAAACCAAACAATTGTTAGCAAATTTGGTCTAGGGGGTGTCAAAATAGCCCTCAAGCCCTTAACCAGCTCGCCCCATGGGCCTCGCACATTCGTTGGCAAACCTTTGTGGGGAGGATAAAGATCTAGACTTTAAAGCTTAGCCCCCACCCGAAGCCCAACCCTCATTAGGCCGTCAACATTTATGACATGGATTTATTGATTTCATTCTAGGATTTTATTAAATGAATTTAGTTGATCTTAATTGACAAATGTAACTTTAACAAGTTTTTTTAGTAACTTGAAGTTTTAATTGTGAAGTGAGTACACTTTTATCATATATATATATATATATATATATATATATATATATATATATATATATATATAAATCATTTTGTTAACCAAATGTACTAAAAAGTACTCAACCCTTAGAACATCTTGAGAGGGCTGGTAAGGGTTTGACATTTAAGCATTGGCCCAGCCCTCAAAACATATGAGAGTAGGGCAGCCCTCGGCCTTTATAAGGGCTTCGTTGTTTGAGAGTGGACTAGCCCAGCCCGCCATGTACTGTTGATCCACTCTGGGTGCAGTCCCCATTTAATCATTGGTGGCTTTGCTTAGGTATCCCAGGCTTGGCCAAGCCTACCTCATGAGGTGGTTCAAAGTTCAAACTCTCAGATATGTTGTATTGGCAGTTTGGCACCGGATTGTGGTGGCTGGGCAAGATCTAGGCTGACCAATACATGGCCCATTCTCTGGACCATACTACAAAATATCGCGATAAATATCGAGATTTTAGAGATGGATATATACATAGTACAAAATATCGTAATATATCACAATAAATATCGAGATTTCAGAGATGGGTATATAAATGTCGCAATACTAATTTGGATAAATACCAGTGCAAGTATCGACGATATTTATTGATATATCGCGATATTTCGATGATATGTTTTAATCACGATATTGTCGGAGATAATTGGTGCTGATGGCGATTCAATTGGAAAAAAAGTGGAGAATTATTGCAAACCGACGAACAAAATAAAAAAAGGCTACTCCTACCCTCTCCCACGTGAGCTTGCTAGCCCACGGATTTTAATGGCTAGAAAAGCTCCTTCTTCTCTCGCACTCCTCTCAAACTCAAACTCTGTCAAAAGTGAGCACGAATCGAGGACAGTGATGGCTTTCCTTGCATTGGTGAGTGATTTACTTTTCCCATTCAAATAATTTTGTGATTCTATCAGAAAATAATTTCTATGTGCAGAATAACATGTTTAACATAGCAGAATCAGTATGCATGTCTCTGTCTCTATGGCTTGATTGATTTAGTAAAAATACTTGTTAAATCAATCGAATAGGTGTTTTTATATTCTTGATAATCTTATTTTCACGGTTGTGTTATAATACTGAACAAATGAAATTTACTACTAAGAGTATAAGGACTTCTCAGCAAACATCAATGGATCGCCCTTGATCCCTTACACCTTTGTATATTTGCCACTTCTTCAGACCTTACTTTTGTCGTCTTTTCCTGATCTTGTACGACTGGGTGTGGTGCCTTGAAGAGTAACGCCTTTATAGAGATCTCAATGGTTTATGTATTAGTCTATTAGATCACTTAAAAGCAGAATGCTATGCATTTTTATTCATTAATTTGCATAGATTGGTTAATAAGCTTACTATTGGTTTTGGACTACGGGAAAACTATTTATGTATTGTAATAAAAACAAACTGCTTTATAGAATGAACTAAACGACATCGCATTAAGCAGATTGCAAGCATTGCCAATTAATGATAACTTAATTCAGTCACACAATCTTATAGTTAGCAGTCTAGTACTAAAATCTTGTTAAGATAACAGAACTAGTTATGTTCCTTTTATATTAGTTAAGGAGTTGCTGGAACTCATATGAATAAAGAAGTTGTTGACTCAGATGTCCAGCCCCCACTTCTATTTCTATTGCTAGTTCCCTTAGGCAGAGAGGTCGCCTAATCGAAAATGACAAGCATACAATACATACCGTAGGATGAGTCCCTTTCTTTGAATTCCTTGCCTAGAGATGTAGCTACTGAGAGGGAGATGTAGGCCGAGACTAGAGTCTGAACCTTCATTTTCACCTGAAACTTCGATCTGTCATATAAGGGGCCTATAAAATCATCTCTAGATACTTCAGTAAATCTCGCCTTGCCTTGTATGATTCCCCAAGTTGTGGATAACAGTTTGGTCGCCGTTTGCGAATGAAATTCTAGAATTTTTGAATTTGAAAGAGCAACACGGGGCTGATGTGAGTATATTCATCCAAAGCCTATGACTATATTGGTTTATGACCAAAAAGGATTTAAGAAGTGGTGAAAGCAAAATACTTTGAAGAGGAGCAATTCACTGTATTGCCTGACTCTTACATTAATGCACGGATAGGCCTTATTACCCCCATTATTAATTACTTTTGATTGTACCTAGCTCTAGTTGACTTAGTAGATCATCTCTCTATATATATAGGACCAAACCCAAAAAACTATGTAGATAGAATGATTATTTAAGAGTTCACTTTCCCTAAGAGCATCTCTAGGTGGTGGTAGCATACTCTTCAAATTTGAAGAATGCTACTACAGAATCTGATAGCAAATTTCGACCAACTCTAGGTGGTCGCAAATTAAATGGTTATAAAAATTCATTGGGGACCCACTGCGACGACATTAGTAATCGAGCTTGCCAATGTAATGTCGCGACATTATTACCACCGCCGCCCAAATTCAAAAAAAAAACTCTTGGCGCCCGATTACTAATGTCGCACTCAAATTGAAAAAATTAAAAAAAATAACTGACATTGACATTAGTAGTGGCTGGCCAATACCTTGGCTGGTGCTAGTCAAAGTCAAAAAAACTTGGGGCGACATTTGCAATGGGCGACATTACATTAATGTCGCCCATCGATCCATCCAAATTGCCAAATTTGCGAACAAGAATGGAACAAGCGGTGATCACGACCATGAATGTGACCACCTAGAGTTGGAATTCCGGGAAATTCTGACGCATTTCTTCAAATTTGAAGAATGCGACTACGGATACGTCCACCTAGAGATGCTCTAATCTGTAAATTAAAGTTGTTAGAAAAACTTCAACAGAGTAGCAAATCCATTGTCATTTGTGGAGAGAATACTTGGTGGCACCAGCAGGAACTCAATTCTTTATTTAGTGATTTAGTCCTATGTGACACTATCTATGTTGTTAATTAACTAGTTTGATAATATGTTTTAGTCATCCCAAATTTTTTATTGTTGGAATACCTCATCCCTTTAATCCAATCTTGAAAATATAGCTATACAACATTATATTTGCTTCCATTTCTCTGTCTCTATCACTTATGTTTAGTAACATTACTCTATTTGTTCAGATTTCAATCTCTAGTGACCATGGAAATAGTACTAAGAGTGTATATGATCTTTTGTGCCACCCATATCAATAATACGATTTACAACCTATCAATCGGTAACATTGTTATTAATTATTGATTGTTAAGAAGGATGATGGTCTCGCCTTCAAGTCTTTTGTCTAGCTAGCGCGTTGAGGAGGGTGTTCGTGGGCATGTCAAACCATGTATGTTATATTTCTATATTACAAACACCTTTAGAGAATTACATAACAGAGGAGATGTACAAAATTAAATTGCAGAACGCAGCACCAAAAATAGCTTAAGAAACAACGTACTAGATATTCCCAGTAAACAGTGATATAAGTGAAAATGATGTATATGTTGTTTTCATTTTAATTCTTGTATATAATTTATAGTATTATTTTGATTCGAGGATTGGCTACTTGACTTAACTGGCATTGGTCGAGATGGTTAAGTAGCTGGTTCTACGAATCAATATATATTTGAGTAGTTGGGTACTTGGGTTTACGAGATATGAGGTTTTAATATATGTTATGGAAGTATATTATTTGATTTTCAGGTTATGACATGCTTTAAATTTATGAAATGTTGAAAATACAAAAGAAACTCTGCCAATTTGTTTTTAGAATGTGATGTTAAGTGGTGGTTTTATATTTAAGTTATGTATATCATAAGATATTTTGTATTCTTAAAGTTATCTAGAAGAGGATTGTACCCATCTTTGGTCCTTGTCTTTGAGGGTAGATGATAAGAGCCCAAAACTGTAGTTTTAACCCCTTAATAATACTACTTTTAGACCAATTATGCGAGTAATAAATAAGAGTTAATGCTAATTCTGGCGCTTTTATGTATTTCGGGCATGGAACTTCATTTATGTGAGAAATGTGCCACTTTGGCGATATAAAGGAGCAAAGGGATGGTTGCTAAGAAGTTCTGTGATAAAGGCCAAGATTTAAGGAGACAAAGCCTTTATAAAGCCCAGTCAAAAGCTGAAAAGTCAACACGGGCAGAAACAGTGCACAAGTTAGCAGAACTTCCAAAGACCATATCTTTTGACTCAAGCCTTAGATTTGGGCCTACCTTACGTCAAAACGACCGGCTCGGAAAGAGTTTTCCAATGGTCCAAGCCTTGACCCAATCAAAGGAGCAAAAGTGGAAAAAAAGTCTGCTGAAGTCAAAGCCAACTGAAACGGGCTCTATGGACTGAAGAAATTGGGCTTTGGGCTCGATTTTCCGGCCCAAAACATGGATCCTCAGCCCATGCACGAAATTGTGGATCTGGTCTCCTCCTTTACATAAAATAAGACTTAGCTCTTAAGAAAGAGATAGTTAGATAGCTTAGAATAGAAAGTAGCCATTAAAATAGCTTGTAGATCTAGTTTTTGAATTCAATTAGTTAAATTAATTAGTTTCATTCCTTGTTTTAGATTAATTCTTTGAATCATTGTTCTTCATTGATTAGATAAATAAAATAGTTTATTCTTGTTCATTTCGAATTTGTCATTTAAATTTGTAGATCTAATTTGAATTCTTGTTGTTATTCAATTCTTAGTTATTAATTAGATTTGAAGTATTGTTTAATCAAAATTAGTAAAGTTCAGATCTTTATATTATGTCTAGTGTTAATTCAATGGGAAATGATAGCTTGATGAATCAAGGCTAAACCTCCATTAGAGGGGTTGAAGAAGCCTTGATGAAACTTGATCTTGGTTAACTTAGAAATCGTCGTGAGAGTTTATTCCACTCTAAAAGGTCGTTGATTCGCCATGAGAATGGGTGGACGACCTCACATGCTAGTTATTAATTGGTAGAGATGTCATGTATAATTAGGGATTAGAATTACCATTTTGATATGCGAAGCATTGCAATTTGGATCACAACGAGTCTTTGTTAGTTGATTAAGTAGAGTTAAGGTGGATTCAATTCCCTTTAATTCTTTATCTAGATTCAAACCCTTAGCATCCTGTCATTTTGTTATTCGTATCTTGTTATTTGAATTCACATCGTAGTATAAATTCCCTCGTAAATCTCTCATTGACTTTGGATAGACCATCAATTGTAGAAAACTTGAATGCTAAATGACTAGGAGTGGAACGAATCTTCTATTCTAACTCTACGTCAATAGATTCGAGAGTAGAAAACAAATATCTTTGATAAGTCTAGTAACAATACAATTTATAGTTTTACTTGCCTTTAGAGTTTCATCGCTTTATTCATTAGTAAGACTATCTTTTTATGTTTATCAAATGGCATCGCTGCCATCTTAGTACTCTTTAGTATTATTTTATTTAGAATTGATAGTTTTTCAAAGTCCCATAACCCACCCACCCTTGTTTGATTCTCACTGTGGTTGTCTATTTCAAAGACTTAAATTTTCCGGGAAAAATTACTTTCCTGAGGCCAGCGCCTACTCGGCAAGCCAAATTGAGTGCAGTGCGCTACCAACCGGCACTGGAATTCCATCTTTTGGATGAGTGCCACCTACATCGCTAAAGCAAGGCAAAACATGGCATTCCCCGCCACACTGGAATTCCAACTTTTGCCTCGGCGACTGCCTCTACCAAGGCTAACTAGGAGCGCCGACTGCGCCCACACGCTGAATCCCACCTTGCACCGAAGCGACTGCCCCTGCCTAGGCATATTTGGAGCTTACTGCGCCCTCAATAAAGCAAACCGATTTCCACAGGTTTGTTTCAAACTTACATTTTCTTCAAGGTTTTCAGTGTTCTAACTTGTTATATACACTGAGCACGCGTAAACAAGATATTATTCATAAGCGAAGCAAGGAGGCTTTTAGGTACTCTTTTCTTCCACACCTCACATCTTCTGTTAGAGGTTCATACTAGCATATCAGGATTGTTTGGAGTGTTGTTGTGTTTCATTAAGATTGGTCTTAGCCTTGCATGAGATTAAGGTCAGGCCGAAGAAAAACGCCTAACGTAATTAACCGACAACGACAACAAACAAGTCTTTCTAGTATACCACTCACTACACCTCTAGCTAGCATACCACACACACCACCTGAAGTAATGGTGAAGAAAGAGAGTCTTCTCTCTCGACTTTTACAAAGCCTTGAACGATAGCCCTAAATCTTGCATCGTTCTATCGGACCCGATGGGGATTTCTGAATTCCCCAAATATATTTAAGTTGTTAACCGTTTTTCATGGGTTAGACCATGAAAAACCTTATCAATACATCGTAGGATTGACCAAGTCCTTATTACATTCCACCATCCTACGGTTGGTCTTTGAACAAATTAAACTAAGGGTATTTCCTTCACTTTTAGCCGATAAAGCTGCCTTGGTTAACCGCCCCTAATTCTTTGGACTCGTCAGGGCTAAACTTGTTCAACTATTCATGGAACATTTTACCCACCACCAAAAAGAACCGATGAAATGCTTTCCAAGATTCATTTCCAAACGAGAATCCTCATGAATCATTTTTAGAGGCTTGGAATCGTTTAACCGATTTACTTATAGAGTGTCCACATCATAACCTCGCGAAAAACACGTTAGTTAGTTGCCTTTTTCAAGGGACTTCTACACCACTATAAAAAGTCCTTGACATAATGAATGGGGGTAGTTTCTTAAGTAAAAAGGAGCATCGAGGCTTATAAATTTTTAGAAGATCGGACTAAGTGTAATAATAATTTTTTTGGGGGGTTTAGTGACGATATCTCCCATGAATGCTAGTTCTTCTACAACAAGAAAGGCCGCCGGTATGTTTGAGATGAAACCTGATCCTGAACTTAAAAATTTAATCGAATCTCTAACTAAAAAGGTAGAGGTTATTTCTGTTCAACAAACGCCTATCCCCGTCATGAATTTCAACTCCAATCCATGTAATTTCAGTTTGAGTCCAGAGCATCCCGACTCCTATTGTCCTTTCGCTTATGAGCAACAACAATCACAACAAGATAATGTTTGCGCGATTAATAGTTTTCCTATTCCTAACGCCCCTTGGAGACAACATCCTAACTTTAGTTGGAGAAATAATCAACAAGTAACACCTCCAGGGCTTAATAATCAAAATGTTAGGCAAGCAAACAATTATAACCAAGCTCAACCACGACAAGGACAAGGTCAGGGTAATTCTAATTATAACAACCAAGCCCAACCACGACAAGGTCAAGCACAAGGTCAGGATAATTATAATAATTATAACAATAATAATTATAATGCTAATAGAGGTATCGTTCTGGTAAATAATAACTACCAAAATCCACCCATTAATAATCAACGTGACATAGTTCCTGTCACACAACCTAAAGCTAACACTCTTCCACAACCGAATCGTTTCTATACCTTTATGCAATCTCAACAACAGATTTTATAAGCCATCCAACTTTCCTTACAGCAGCTAGCTCAAGAGAAAGTACAACCCAAAGGTGTGTTTCCAGGACAAGCGATACCTAATCCGAAAACACCAAACACAGCCTTTGAGGTAAATGGTAATACTAGTACGGAAAATAAAAACATAGGTAAGCTAAATGCCATCTCCACTCTCCGTTCTGGGAGAGTGGTTGATAACAAAGTAACTATGCCTATAGTTACCCCACCAGTTGTCCCTACACCGTAGATTGTACTAGATAATCGCAAGTAATAGAAACTGAAGAGCCTACCCCGTAGAGGTACCCGTTAAACCACAACCTAAGAAACAAAAAGCCAAGGTTAAACATCCTGTTGATCATTACACTAAATATAGAGAGAAACCACCGTTTTTCCAAAGATTAGCAATGTTAACTAAGGATACGAATTTCGATGAAATTAGGGAAGTTTTCAAAAATCTAACGATAAACCTTCCTTTTCTTGAAGCGATAAAAAAATTACCTCACCATGCTAAGTTTCTTAAAAAGTTGTGCACTACTAGGGCGTAAGACAAATATTCCTAAAGACGCGCTTTTTAAGCTGGAACAATTTCCAACTTTAATGTAACACAATAGAATCGTTAAAGTACAAGGACCCCGGTCGTCTTCTTATGCATACAATGCACCTTAGGAGATTCCCACACGGCGACCACTTTTACTAGACACGGGGGGCGAGTGTTAACTTACTCCCCGTATTATCTATACAAACAAAACGGTCTACAAGAGATGCAACCTACTAAAATGATGTTGCAATTAGCGGATCGATCAATTAAGTACCCTAAGGGTGTGGTTGAAAATGTGCTTGTTAAGGTCCAGGATTTTTACTATCCTACTGATTTTGTTATCCTCGATACAGAAGTCAATAACGACTCTGTTCCGATCATTTTAGGGCGTCCTTTCTTGGCGATTGCCAATGCGCTTATAAACTGCCGCGATGGGTCGATGTCCTTGTCTTTTGGCCATCTTTCAGTTGAGGTAAATGTTTTTAATCTAATGAAACAGTTACCAGATTCGTCTATAGATAGAGAGGTTAGCATGATCGAGAGCTTAACTCAAGATTACTTTAATAACACGTTTCCGAAAAACCATATGCATAAATTCCTTTCTTTTGGAAGTTCAGATTTTGTCGATGACTCCTACATAGAGGAAGTCAACACCATCTTCGAGTCTACACAAATCGTAGACCCTTTGGTTGCTCTATATACAGAGTTTGGAGACCTGCTGCCTAAGCAAGTATTCATTACTTAAGATGAGGACCCTCCAGAAGCATTTATCGATATTCCTCCTACCCTGGTGCTTAAACCTCTTTCTCCTGAGTTAAAGTATATTCAACTTGATTCGGATGGTAGTCATCCAGTAATTATATCTTCTCTATTATCTAAGGAGGAAGAGACACGGTTGATCAGGGTGATTAGGGAACATCGTTCTGCGATTGGTTGGTCCCTAGCCGACATTAAGGAATTGACCCTAATGTGTGCACTCATCGTATCCATTTAGAGGATAACGCAAAGACTTCCCGCGAACCTCAGCGTCGTTTAAACCCTACCATGAAAGAAGTGGTCAGGGAAGAAGTCTTACGGTTACTTGATGCGGGTATCATATACCCAATCTCTGATAGAGAATAGGTCAGTCCCATTCATGTAGTTCCAAAGAAATCAGGGATTACCATGGTACATAATGCCAAAGGTGTTGCCACGCATGGTCCTATGAAATGGAGGATCTGTATTGATTACAGACGCTTAAATGCCATGACACGAAAGGATCATTTTCCTTTACCCTTTATAGATCAGATGCTTGAACGTCTAGCTGGTCATGCTTTTTATTGCTTTTTGGATGGCTACTCTGGCTATTTCCAAATTATTATTGATATTGATGACCAAGAAAATACTACCTTCACATGTCCCTTTGGAACATACGCCTATAAACGAATGCCTTTTGGCCTTTGTAATGCTCCTGGTACCTTCCAGCGGTGTATGCTTCATATATTTAGTGACATAGTAGAGCGTTTCATGGAAGTGTTCATGGACAATTTTTCTATCTATGGAGAGTCTTTCACTGAATGCCTGTCTAACCTGTCTAAAGTTATAACGCGATGTGAAGAGAAGAGTCTCGTTTTAAATTGGGAAAAATGTCACTTCATGGTGAAAAAAGGCATAGTACTAGGTCACATCGTATCTAGTGATGGCATCGAAGTAGATAAGGCCAAACTAGATAAGATAGCGACTCTACCTATACCACGGACTGTCCGTGATATTAGAGCCTTTCTAGGCCATGCAGGTTTTTATAGGCGTTTTATCAAAGATTTTTCGAAAATAGCTAGACCCTTAACTAATCTGCTTTTAAAGGAGGTCATCTTTGATTTTAATTTTAACTGTAAACAGGCTTTTGAAACTTTGAAAGCTGCCTTAACTTCTGCACCCATTATACAACCTCCCGATTGGTTTAAACCTTTCGAACTCATGTGTGATGCTAGTGATTATGCAGTTGGTCCTGTCTTGGGACAGAAACTAGATAATAAATCTACCGTTATTTATTATGCTAGTAAAACTCTAAATGACGCTCAAAGGAATTATACAACTACTGAAAAAGAATTCTTAGCTGTCGTTTATGCTTTAGATAAGTTTCGTCCTTATTTGGTTGGTTCTAAGACTCTAGTTTACACGGACCATACAGCCCTTAGGTACCTTCTCGCAAAGAAGGATGCTAAGCAAAGGTTGATCTGATGGATTCTTCTCCTGCAAGAATTCACATTAGAAATAAAGGACAAACGAGGGGTCGAAAACGTAGTTGCCGACCACTTATCTAGACTTATAAATGACGATGATAGTGATTCTGACTCCATACCGGACTCTTTTTCGGATGAGCATCTGTATGTTATATTTTCTACACCATGGTATGCTGACATCGTGAATTATTTAACGTCTGATATTATTCCTTATGACTGGTCAAGAAATGAACGTAAGAAATTTTTGGCCAGAGTTAAGCTATACTACTGGGATGAGCCCTACCTTTTTAAGTATTGTGCGGATCAGATTATTCATCGTTGTTTTCCCCAGTGGGAATATAATGAGGTACTCTCATTCTGCCATGAAAAAGAGTGTGGTGGCCATTTCAGTGGTATGAAAACAGCTGCTAAAATTCTACAATGTGGGTTTTATTGGCCTACTCTCTTTAAAGATGCCCAAGTGCATTGCAAGGCGTGCATTCGTTGCCAACAACTTGGGAGAATCACGAAGTGTAATATGATGCCATTGAATCCAATCATGGTGGTAGAAATTTTTGACGTATGGGGCATTGATTTCATGGGTCCCTTTCCAATTTCCCACGGTTTCATTTATATTCTAGTTGCCGTGGACTACGTGTCTAAGTGGATAGAGGCCATGGCTTGCCGTAGCAATGACCATAAGACAGTTGTATTTTTCATAAAAGAGTATATTTTCTGTCGATTTGGCATTCCCAAGGCCATCATTAGTGATGGAGGAACACATTTTTGCAACAGAGTTGTTGCATCATTAGTAAAGAAGTATGGAGTTACACATAAGGTAGCAACTCCGTATCATCCACAAACTAGCGGATAAGTAGAAGTTTCTAATAGGGAAATCAAAAAGATCTTAGAAACAACTGTATATCCTGATAGGAAAAACTGGTCGAAGCATCTATCTGATACCTTATGGGCGTATAGGACTGCTTTCAAAACTCCTATAGGTATGTCTCCCTTTAGACTTGTATTTAGGAAGCCTTGTCATTTGCCCGTTGAATTGGAGCACTGTGCTATGTGGGCTATAAAAAGCCTTAACTTCAATTTTGATGAGACGGGTGTCAAGCGCAAGTTGTAATTGAATGAGCTTGAAGAAATCCGTAGCGACTCTTATGACTTCGCAAAGGATTATAAAGCTAACATGAAACGTGTTCATGATAAGCAAATCTTGCGCAAAGAGTTTGTGGTAGGTCAAAAGGTCTTACTATACAATTCCCGTCTACATATTTTTCCAGGAAAATTAAAAACCCGTTGGTCTGGTCCTTTTCTGGTTACTGAAGTCACCACTTACGGGGCAATCACCTTGATAAATCCCAAGGATAACAGTATCTTTCAAGTTAATAGCCAACGGTTGAAACATTTTCACGAGCTATTATCCCTTGATGTAGGGGAAGTCCTTTTACAAGACCCTGTCTATGAGGACTGACCTTTTTCATTGGTGTACTTCCTTTCATTTCCATATATTGGTAAGTGCATCACTCAGATAACCGGGCCCTCCCTATGGAGTGTGTAGCTATAAGTACCGGATCCTAAGTCCACGGTTAACATAATTCACCTTTTCCACTCTTGCATGTTTTCTCGGGTTTTGAGTCATGTCCCTCTATGGTGTGAATTATGCATTTAGGCTGAGTCCAATGGCTCCCTATCCCTTTAAAAGTAGTGTTAAAGTCAATAAAGTAGAGCTAAAGTCAACAAAATAGAGCTAAAGTCAACATATTTTACTCTCTATCATTATTTTTCTATATATATACAAAGGATTTTACTCTCTATCTCTATTTTACTCTATATATATAGAGTAAAATGAAGATAGAGAGTAGAATCCTTTGTATATATAAAGAGGAAATTAATGATAGAAAGTAAAATCTGTTGACTTTAGCACTACTTTTAAAGGGATAGAGAGCCATTGGACTCAGCCTTAATGTTTTCTTATTTTCTTATATTAAATTTTATTCGAAAAAAAAAAATTGTTAAAATCATAAAATAGTAAGTTAGGACGTCTCGGGAATCTGACTTTAAAAGACCCACTTTTAAAAACAAATTTTCTAAACTCTGTTGTCAAAAATTTGTTTGGGGGTGGGGTGTCCGATTTTCGGCCTGGATTGTTCAACTGTCCATTGGTGTTGTTTAGGCCGTTAATCGTATTCCAATCCGGGTTGTCATTATCTATGAAATTTGATTTCATTCGTTCGCATAACTTACGTCATGCACGCACTTCGAGGCATTTTCCATCTTCTTACATGTCACCAACGGACGGACTAGAGCGTTTTATGGATCATTGGATTGGAAATTCTCTCCTGATCTTTTCCATACCTCATTCGCAAAAATCGGCCCAATAACGAAGCGGTAATTTAAGTTTGAAGTTGCGCGAAATATCGAAAAATCAAAATCCGAAAATCAAGTGGGCTTGGGCCCAACTTCGCGCACATGTGCAGTGCACGTGCGTCTCCTTCTTCCACCAACAGTCGTGTTCCATTCTAAAAACCGCCATTACCAAACAACAAAGCTTCAAAAACCTAACCTAAATAAAAAAAAAAAGAAGAAACCTAAATACACCCACACCCAAAGTTAAAACTCACCCTAAATCTCCTCCTAACTACAACCACCACCACCTTCACCAACTTAAACAACAAAAAACCACTGAAAATTCAAAAATTTCGACTGCCACCACCACCACCGCGCCTCCTGCCATTATTTTTAGTTAGGGTGTTTCAAAACAAGTCCCCCTACCTTATTCAAACCCACACATCTTATAAAAACTCCAATGGCTCAAAGACGGCGTATATTGCCAGAGCACGCTTTTACTGCCGACCACTTCGCGCCGTTTTACGGTGACGAGATGGTTAGGAGAGACTGGAGTGGTTTGTGGTACTCGACAGACGATTTTTACCTCGAAGATTTGGTCCGAGAGTTTTATAGGACGAGGGAGTTGAATGGGAATCAAATTTTTGTTAAGGTGGCTGGGAGGAGGAGAGAGGTTACTACTGGGTTGTTGGCTGAGATTTTAGGCATTCCACCTAGACACCATCTCGATGCCACATTACAGGATTCGGTTTATTCTTTGTAGAATCTTTGATGAACGCTGATATTCTTGCGGAAGGGAACTACAATGCGAACTCACATTGTGTTCGCCGATCGTCTCGAAACCAACCGGTGGCTATAGCTCGATGGATTGGTAGGAATGTCATAGGAAGGAGAAAGTCGATTGATATCGGTCTAAACTGCCTTCACTTTCTATGGATACTCCAGGAGCAGAAGTATGAGTTCTGTATTTTGGAGTTTTTGCATAACATGATTATGGGAGTTGGAAAGAGTATTGCACCTCTCCTTGTTTTGATAACGAAGATCATGATAACCTTGAGAGCGACTCCGAGGTCTGATAGGATTTGCCTGAAGGAGCAACGAAATCATCATATTTATACGGAGTGTATCCAAAGAGTTTGGAGGTTGCCTAAAGAGAGGGTAGTCGCGGAGATTGACTCGAAGGATGAGGATGACACGGCATGTTTTGATGCTGATACCTTGACGAGGTGTAGGTCGGATGCAGAACGCATGGCTGTGATTCACCGTGGCATGCGTTCTCTCAATACTATTTGTGAATACCTCCGAACTCAGCAGGCTACCATGCATCATAACTTTGAGACTCGTGCCCGACGCGAGGATGAGCAGTAAGAACAGACGAGGGCCGAGATGGAAGCTCTAGTTAGTTCGAGAGACGACATGCTTGCACGCCAACTTGTGATCTATAAGGGCAAAGCGCGTCGCCCGCCCGAAGACGGATGGCTCTGGCCCATCGGAAGCCCAAGGGCTATCTGCTTCTCAAGCGCATTCCACTACTAGCAGCGAGTGGTTTAGGGATCTAATGAGTTGATTTGTTTTATTGTATTTGTTTTTATTTAGTACGGATGTAAAAAGATTAGTTTAGTAATTAAATTTGAATTTGGTTGTTGTATGTTATTTGAATTCAATTTTAATATAAGTTGGTTAATTTCAAAGTATGCGTTTTTTTTTTTCATTAATCCCACATTCCCGAATTGTTTGGGGGTGGTATTATTTAGCCTAGCATAATTCGTTATATGATCATCTATTTTAAGAAGTTGTTTTGGAGTGAGGGTTGAGAATATTGCCGATATGGGTATCGCTATAAATATATATTGTATTACGATCAAATCTCGATAAATTAGGCAGTATCTAACCTAAATTCAACCTAAAGGATATTAGGTTTGTTTTGGAATAGAGAATATGGGTTGTTTCCATTTTCGGTTTTGGAAATTTTATTATTTTCGGCAATTGCCTTAAAACTTTTTGGTAACTTCTCGATTCGTTTTAGCAACTTAAATCCTATAAAAACTGCATTCATTCTACACTCACAACCCCAACTACATCTCACATTCATCTCTCACGTTTCATTCCCACTTTACCTTATTTTTCCTTCGCACTTCGGCCTCACAGCTCCCCGAGCGCACCTGCGCCCTCAACACTATCAGAGAAATTCTACCCTAAGCGCGACCTGCGCCCTCTCCAGCACAAACCTGAGTGCCACCTGTGCCCAAAACACTGGAATTCCATTTTTCATCCTGAGCACACCCCGGGCCCATCCCAAGCTAAAAGTAAGCGCACCCTGTGCCCAAGTGCCTGGAATTCGAAACTCAACAGAGCGCACCCGCGCCCATCCCAGGCATACCTTGAGCGCACATGTGCCCTGACCCCTGTGGGCACCAAAAATTTCCAGTTTTTCGAGGGTTGTTCCAAGATAGTTGTAGTTGTTCTAGAGAGTAGTTTTGTGATGACTTTTCCTATAGTAATACCAGAGCAGTCTTTCGAACACTTGTTGGGGAGCGAGTCTTATGGATATTGGTTCCGCGAGAGGATCATGCAATTCGGATGGAGGCATCTTCTGGTAAGTGAAGACGACTCGTATTCACCTAAGTTTACTGAATTTTTCTACAATAATGTTAAGTTCTATTATAACCAGGATGGAGAACAAGAATTCTCCGTCATGGTTGATGACACACCCCTAGAATTCAATAAGTATGTGGTAGCATTAGTTTCGGGAATACCAATACCTGATCCTATTCACATGTGGGGATATATGACTGATAATTCATACCTCTATGACTATACATATTTCCATGAGTATTATAGGGGAGGGGTATTTCGTATAATGGACTAAGGGCGTTACAACATAGCCCTTGGTAGCCTGTCCCTAAATGTAGGCACCACCATATTATTCATCCTCATGAATATTCTAGGGGAGTGGCAGTTTACTTCTGCAAATATTACCGCTGGTGACGTTTTCCTTGCTCTAGCTGAGGGACGTCACCGATATGACATTCCCCAAGTATTAGTGGCTAGTCTTAAGACAGTCCAAAGCATGCGCCATAAGTATCTTCTTATGCCTGTTTTGGTTTGCCGTGATCCCCGCTTCGATTGTCTACCGAATTATGTACCCAGTTCACGGATTGGAAAAGGGTTGAAGTCATGAGACCCACCAATTGGGTGGTTCACTCATTTCAAGTAATGACTTGGCCGGGATGGCAGGTGCAACCTCATTTGGTTGCTCTTTACACCCCATCAGACATAGTAATACTAGACAGGTTAGCACAAGTTGACGACACACGGCGGCAGGCTTGGCAAGTTGTCATGACATGGTAGGATGCGAAGGAACCTCAACTCTTTGAAGAGGGAAATAAGGAGGACAATGTTTAAACGGGAGTGCAGGTAAGTTTTTATTTCAGTTAGTGTCTGCTTATGTCCCAAGCAAATTTATTTCTCATTAACCCCATTACGGGTGGAACTCTTATAGAGTTGCGTCAGTTTTCTTTTCTATATTAGTATGTTATAACCTTGTTTTGTAGATGTTTCGGAATTTCATGCGTTTCAATGGTATTTTCCTACCCTCTTTATTTAAAATACTTTGAGGACAAAACATGCTTCTTGTTTGGGGACGGGGGGGGGGGAGCATAGAAACACTTATAATTAAGGCATCTGTTAGGATATAGATATGTATAATATGCACTTCTTTTCTAGCTAAAAAAATTCAAAAGTTTTAAAAATATAAAAAAAAAAGTATGCTATACACTTAGGAACATTGGTATTGTTTTTTTTCTCTATGCTCTCAATCATCTAGAAGTCTCACGTAGCTTTTGCATTAGAATAGTTTTTAGAAACTTAGGCTAATATGTAGGTAATAATCATTGTATCTATCTATAAATATGTTACATGAGTATCTATGATTGTTGGCAGTAAGTTTATGAAATCTATGCTAGAGTACTTATTCTACAAATCCTGTGAGAATATAGCCTAAAGTCTTATATGAGTGACACATTTGAGAAATGACACAAGGGAGAAGTAAAATCCGGATAGAGAAATCACACGTCCACTTGCTTGATCACTATACCATATCCTAAGCGAGAATTTAGGCCCTCTTTGGATCGATATAGCCAGAAATTCCAACCTATAAATTATTTTTCGCTAGTCACCCCTCTGAGCCTTTCTTTAGTCTTTCATAAACCACAAATCCTTTACCCTGTTATAAAACAAAACAAAATAAAAAATCAACCTACCCAATTCTTTGAATAAGTCTGAGAATAGAGATGAAGAATAGAAAATAGAAGAACTTTTGAAATCAAGAATTCGTTTGTCGCTTCAGATAAGAAAAGGAAGTTTTCATCCAAATAAAAAATAATAATAATAAATAAATAAATAAAAAAATAATAATAAAATATATATATATATATATATATATATATATATATATATATATATATATATATATATATATATATATATATATAATCAAAGGAGTCAAAAGCTAAAGAAAAGAAAAATATGGCTAAGGATGGAAACAAAGTGTAGAAGCAAAAGGTAAAGAATAAGATTTTCTTTAGTTACATTATATGAAGACTCTATTATCTCAGACTTGTTCTCTTTGAATATCCATTTCCTTTCTTCTTAAACCATCTCCTAATCCCCGCAACACCTAATAAAGACCTCTAGCTCAATTAGGAATATGTTAGTGTGATAGTAAGTGGCAGATGTGTTTGATCGACTCTGGCTTCCTTGTATGTCATTGAGTTTATAAGGTAAAGTGTGCCCACTGCACACTGGAATAGCAAAACTTGAGCGGAAAAATCAGAGTGGTTTTTGTCTTGACATTTATGCGAGTTTTCAGAAACGGACCTGCTAGTTCATCTCATAGTATTACTCATTGTAAATATGTTTATTCGTAGATGATAGATTATTATGCATATATTAGCTTAGGTTTCGACTTGATTATTCTGTATTCATTTGTTAAGTGAGATGTATAGATAATTGAGACATAGATAAGGAAACAATAGTTTTATTTTTGAGTCGTTGTAGTATAAATGAAGTTTGTGAGTACCTTCACTGAAAAACTCTCACGAGGCTATAGCTCGTCCACTAGGGAATTACTAGGGAATTCCTAGTGGTTTAAGGCTTTGTTGCATATGGTCAATGCAATCGCACTCGGCCAAACGAGATTAGTTAGAACTCTATTTTTGGTCACTTATACTAATTTCTCATATTTTCTTGAGGACAAGCAAAATGCTGTTTGGGGGTGGTTTGATAAGAGCCTAAAACTGTAGTTTTAACCCCTTAATAATACTACTTTTAGACCAATTATGCGAGTAATAAATAAGAGTTAATGCTAATTACGTGTTTTTATGTATTTCAGGCATGAAACTCAATTATGTACAGAAATATGCCACTTTGGCGATATAAAGGAGCAAAGGGATAGTTGCTAAGAAGTTTTGTGATAAAAGCCAAGATTTAAGGAGACAAAGCCTTTATAAAGCCCAGTCAAAAGCTGAAAAGTCAACACGGACAAAAACAGTGCACAAGTTAGTAGAACTTCTGAAGACCATAGCTTTTGACTTAGGCCTCGGATTTGGGCCTACCTTACGTCAAAACGACCAGCTCGAAAAGAGCTTTCCAATGGTCCAAGCTTTGACCCAATCAGAGGAGCAGAAGTAGATGAGAAGTCTGCTGAAGTCAAAGACAGCTGAAACGGGCTCTGTGGACTGAAGAAATTGGGCTTTGGGCTAGATTTTCCGGCCCAAAACATGGATCCTTAGCCCATGCACGAAATTGTGGATATGGTCTCCTCCTTTACATAAAACAAGACTTAGCTCTTAAGAAAGAGATAGTTAGATAGCTTTGAATAGAAACTAGCCATTAAAATAGCTTGTAGATCTAGTTTTTGAATTCAATTAGTTAAATTAATTAGTTTCATTCCTTGTTTTAGATTAATTCTTTGAATCATTGTTCTTCATTGATTAGATAAATAAAATAGTTTATTCTTGTTCATCTCGAATTTGTCATTTAAATTTGTAGATCTAATTTCAATTCTTGTTGTTATTCAATTCTTAGTTATTAATTAGATTTGAAGTATTATTTAATCAAAATTAGTAAAGTTCAGATCTTTATATTATGTCTAGTGTTAATTCAATGGGAAATGATAGCTTGATGAATCAAGGCTAAACCTCCATTAGAGGGGTTGAAGAAGCCTTGATGAAACTTGATCTTGGTTAATTTAGAAATCATCGTGAGAGTTTATTCCACTCTAGAAGGTCGTTGATTCGCCATGAGAATGGGTGGACGACCTCACATGCTAGTTATTAATTGGTAGAGATACCATGTGTAATTAGGGTTTAGAATTACCATTTTGATATGCAAAGCATTGCAATTTGGATCACGACAAGTCTTTGTTAGTTGATTAAGTAGAGTTAAGGTCGATTCAATTCCCTTTAATTCTTTATCTAGATTCAAACCCTTAGCATCCTGTCATTTCGTTATTCGTATCTTGTTATTTGAATTCACATCGTAGTATAAATTCCCTCGTAAATCTCTCATTGCCTTTGGATAGATCATCAATTGTAGAAAACTTGAATGCTAAAGGACTAGGAGTGGAACGAATCTTCTATTCCAACTCTACGTCAATAGATTCGAGAGTAGAAAACAAATATCTTTGATAAGTCTAGTAGCAATACAGTTTATAGTTTTACTTGCGTTTAGAGTTTCATCGCTTTATTCATTAGTAAGACTATCTTTTTATGTTTATCAGTAGAGCAAACTCTTCCTTGTCTTTTGTACAGGTATGTTCTCAGTGGTTGCTTATTTTTTATTTTGCTGCATAAGCACAGCTGAAATCTTAGTTGTTGCACTCTAGGTACGTCGTGTTGTCTCAGTGGTTTGTTCTTCTCCCACTTTTGGTTGTTGTGCACTAGGTACGTCGTGTTTTTTTTCCAGCAAATATCAATTTTTCTAGTATTTTGAGTAAGAAATTCGAGTATTTATTAGTAAGAATAATTCAAATAACCTATTCATTGTTGGTGCAGTAGTGGAATTTGATTTGCAGTAGTGGAGTTTGATTTGTAGTAGTGGAGTTGGCTTCTAATTCTCTTGTGGTAAAACTTCTACCCATTTCGTATACTAGTTTTATTTGTTGCTTGTTGTTTTTTGCAACAACTGAAATTGTGGGTGTTTGTATGCGATGAAGTTCTATTGATGCGCTTGGAATCTTAATTGCTTTTTACTTAGAATTGGTTAATGCATTAGAAACATTTTTGGGGTTAGTAAGAAGTTTTCTGGTTTTCCAAGGCTTGAGAAGTAGGAGCATATGAGAAGTGTATAGTATAGAAATTTACCATTGCTTACCCTTTTTTTGGCCAAAGTAAGTCGATATTGTTTTGGGATTTTTAACACTGGAAAAATTTTACACTAAAAATATGAGATTAGAAGTATTCATGCTACTTATTTCAAGAAATATGGTGATGGTATTGTTAAACTATGTGGTAAAGTCATTTGGTTTGTATATTAGGTAGTGTTAGGATTTATTATTGGTTTAATTATCAAGTGTGCAGGTTATATGTTTTTTATATTTTTATTTGCGCATGACTTTAAATTAATTTGAATGGCTAATGTAATTTAACTTGGTATTCAGATTCTATGGATGAACTGATAGTTATAGAATTTATGTTTGTCTTTTTGTTGTTGTTGTTTTTTTTTTACTATATGAGTATTTTAGGCATAATACAGGTCGTAAAAAAGTTGAATAAACAAAGGAAACTCTGTTAAAATATCTTTAGCTCTTTTGTTTTATAAACAAGCAAGTTAGTGTTAAAAATATAATGCAATGGTAAAATTGTCTAAATGATTTATACCGTTATTTCTAAGTATAGGGAAGATATGATTAGCATTGGTTGAGGCATGAATGTTAGAATTAGATGTATAAGAAAAACGCCCGACACAGTTAAGACAACATTGGAATATCAATAAAAGTACACAGTTAGCATTGTAATATTCTTGATATCACTCAAAGTACAGTTTGATTCCAGAACATAGTGCACCTATGGGTGATCTGAGAGTTCCTACTTGTTTAAAGATTGGTTAATTCCGATCACAAGCCCGGATGCCGGTTTGGAACTTGACTGTAATTGTTTGATATTGTTAATATTTGGATGCTTGACTATTAGAATTAAATGTAGAAAAAGCGCTAGACACAGTTAAGGTAACATTGGAATTTGAGTTATAGGACCACGTACTTGATCCATGTATTTTTAAATAGGAATCATCAAATTTAATTATGTTTTGGTTTGATGTATATATTAAATTATTATCGTTTGTGATAAATGAGGATAGAAATGCCAAAGGGATTTGATATCGGGTGGGACAATGCTATCCATATCCCTGAAAATAAAAATGGGGCACAGTACAAATACTGTGATAAGATTTTAGCTGGAGGTGGCATTACAAGGCTTAAAATACATCTTGGCGGAGGGAAGAAAAATGTTCAGAAATGCTTGAAGTGTGGAAAGGAAATTCAAGACATGTTCCGACAAATAATTGAGTCAGGAATTGAGAAAAGAAATGGAAAAAACATAGCTTAAGAACATTATAGAGCTGCCATGCATGCACACCCTCCTGGAGAAAACTCAGACGAGGATGACAATGAGTTCGAGATGGCTCGGCAACAATCTAGAGATGAGTACCAGAGGTTTTGCAAGATAGGCTCGTGGGATAGGAGGGCTCCAACCAGAGAGAACACCAATGTTCCAAGCACAAGATCTCGTCAAGGCAAAGGTGTTATGTCTTTCTTCTCCTGTTCGAAGAGCACTAGGCATCCCGAGCTTATTGATGTTGATTCGCCGAGAAGGCCTGATGTTAATCAACCATTTGTCCACTAGATGACGCCATCCGGTAAATCAAAAGTTGGGGTGTTTAGAACAGATGTGGCTAGATTTGTACTTTGGGGAAACTTTTCTCCAAATGCAATGGCTAACAACTCATATTACAAGCTGATGTTCGATGAGGCATGTCGCGCTGGTCTTGGAGTGACCCCTCCTTCAGCCTATCAACTACTAAATTCAAAGTTGCAGAAGCTTAAGGCAGAGTGCAAATTGTATATTGACCATATGAAAATAAAATGGTCTACATATGGTGTCACTGTTATGTGTGATTCCTGGACTAGTCCAACGCGACAGTGCTTGATGAACTTCATGGTGTATTGTGATGGGCTCATGACTTTTGATTCGTTCGTTGATCTATCGAAACACAAGAAAGATCACCGTGACTTACTGAAACACATGAGACGTGTTGTTGACAAGGTTGGCAAGGAGAATGTTGTTTAGATTGTAACGGACAACGAGGCAAATTTTAAGAAAGCTGGAGAGATGCTTGTAAGAGAAAATGGTATGCTTAAAAATAAGTTTTATTCTCCCATTTTAGATTCCTTTTGCAAATAGGTTTTTTGTGTGAATTGTCTACTAAACTACTTCATGTACAATAGGGTATAACCTTTTCTGGACCCCATGCACGGCTCATTCTATAGACCTTATCTTGAAAGAATTTTTTTGAGCCTCGTCGACGAAAGCAATCCTTGATAAGGCGAAGGATATCACGTCTTTCATTTATAACCACTCTTGAGTTGTTTCCCTTATGAGGGAAGTGTGTGGTGGAAACTTAGTCCGAGCTGGTCCAACTAACTAGATTTGTCAGTAACATTGAAAAGTTTGCTGAAGAAAAAGAACAAGCTCCAGTCAATGTTTACTTCCAAAGGATATCTTGAAATCAAGAATGATAATCCTACGGTCCAGATGATGATGGTCGAGGATATTATAAACGACCAAGAATTTTGGCAGAATATGAAGGGGATTGTAGCTGTATTAGAACCCATTGTGGTTGTATTGTGGAAGGTGGATAGGGATGATAAACCGACTATGCCATTTTTACACAGATGGGTAGAAATAACAATTGAGCAAGTTCGGAGGAAGATTCGCTCGCCTGAATGGATTGTCGTTGGAATCATTAAGAGGAGGTGGAACAACCAATTGGGGCACCCATTATACAAAGCTGGTAATATTTTTGTTAACTCGAGGTTTATTTATTAATTATACCATAATTGTTGTAAGCTAATATGCTACAAATTTGCTTGTAGCACACTACCTTAATCCTGTCGTAATTTACAGCCCTGATAGTGAAAATGTTGTATACAATGGGGAGTTCCTCTCAGCAATGCAAATAGTCATTAACCAGTTGGTCCCAGACCTATCAGATCAATTGGCTTGCTTAAATGAATGTAAAGCTTATCGAGGCTTCTGGGGTATTCTCTGCCAATTCTTGTATATGGAAGAACCAAAGTAATGTCGGGTTAGTTTCATTGTTAACCCACTACGAACTTGTAATTGACCTATTTTAGTTTTAGTCCATACAAAATTATATAATATGGTCTACATTGTTTGTCATTGGCACAGCTGATTGGTGGATGAATGTTGAAGACGGTTATGTCGACCACTTGAAAACGTTAGCTATACAAATCCTCTCACAAACTACCTCATCATCTGGATGTGAGAGGAATTGGAGCACGTTTGGATTCATACACTTGGCAAAACATTGTAACTCGAGAACCGAGTCACTGGAGGATCGAGTCTTTGTCCACTACAACCTTCAACTGAAAAGCAAGCATGTCCAACTAAAGAACCAATTCAAAGAAGAGAAGAAGATCATGGACCTCACATCATTGTACCTAGTCCATAATGACTCAGACTGTCCTATTTTTGATTGGATCGATGACAGATGAGAGAGAATCCCTGAGGCATTATTAGATGAAAGCGGTCGTCCTAATTCATACATTGCAGAGTAATTTGGTGTGCCAATAGATGGAAATTGGGAACCTATTCCGAATCCCAATCCTAAGGATAACTTTAAAGCAGCTCAATCTCCTAATTGACACTCAACTTGATGGTGAAACATATTATGATCCTGATGCATGGAGAATGCCTAGTGATGGGGAGCACAATAATGCTTACAATGTTGTTGATGACGATAACGATAGCAATGATGATGATCATGCTCAAGTTCATGCCAGTGGTCCAAGTCGAGGAGGTGGTGGTCGTCGTGGAGATGGTAGTGGTGTCCGAGTCGAGTAGGTGGTGGTGGTCCTCCTGGTTTTGATGATGATCATGCTCAAGTTCGTGCCAGTGGTCCAAGTCGAGGAGGTGGTGGTGGTCGTGGAGATGGCAGTGGTCCAAGTTAAGTAGGTGGTGGTGGTCTTCCAGGTTTTGATGGTAATGATGGGGTTCAGTCACAACAACGTAGAGTTTCCATTGGTGGTGGTGTTGGGTCACAACGGGTGACAACACCAAGGTCACAGCAGTTAAGGGGTAGGTCCTCAATGCATGCAGCAGTTAAGGGGTGGATCCTCACAACAATCAAGGGGTGGGTTTTCACAGCGCCCACCAAGTGGTAGGGGTGGATGCACTGTTGTTGGGTCTCAACAAGCAATTGGTGGTTCCTCACAGTGCTGTGATAATAGAGGAGTATACTTTACTGAAGAGGATGGGTTTGACCATGCAACTCAAGACTCTGACCATGGTGCTTCCGCCTAACGAGGATCTCGTCAAAGAAAAGGTCGACAAAGGAGAGCAGATCCTACACAGAGCACGGACTCCAACAATTGTTTTTATGGGCAAGGGTTGTCTACTGGGGTTGAGATGTATGTGGACTCGTTGGCGGGCAAATTTGGAGGATTGTTTTCTTACGATCAGCCTTATGGATATTCTTCTACTGGTTCAAATATGGTTGAATATTCTACAGACTCTTCATATGCGAATCCTCCAGAAGAATATTCACGTCCTCAATATTATGGAAATTGGAATGATCCTCAAGCATACTCTACTGCTTCCGGCCACCTATGCTACTCCTTCGGAACAATATGCGTCCCCTCAGTTTTATGAAGATTGGAATGCTCCATCTCGCGAGTATTCTACTGAATCTACATTTGTGCTACCTTCAAAACAATATGCACCTCCTCGTCATTCTTATGGAGGATGGAATGAAAGGGACCAAAGTATGAAAGATGTTCAACCATTCTCGAACCATAGTGTGGACATGCCTCCACCTGCATGGGGAACTGTATGGGAACCTCCGAGTCGACCCATTGTTGAGGAAACTAGGTATCCGATTATTGGTTACCTTAAATTATGTGGCAAGAACTTGGATCAGTCAGCATACAACTTGTACGTGGAAAACTTTAAGAATTGGTTCGGCAAAACCCTCACTTGGAACCAGTATTGTAATGATTTTTTTTGAATCTGCATTACATGGTGTCAAAGGCATTCAAGAAGGTCGCAAATCATTCTGGCAGTAGTCTTCTTTGTAATGGTTTGGAGTTTCAGCCTCTGTTGGTTTGGAATAAAGTTAAAGTGTTTTTGTATTGGATGTCGGTTTTTTATCATGTTTAATGGTTTGGAGTGTCAGCCTCTCTGTTGGTTTTGAATAAAGTTTGAGTGTCTTTGTATTGGTTCTTGGTTTTTTTTTATCATGCTAGGGTTTTTGTTTTAATGGTTTAATTAATAAAGATTTGTTTTTATTAAATTGCCATTTTAATACGTACATAAATTGACTTCTAATTATTGTATTCTTGAATTTGTTAACAAATAGCAATGGATCATTCCCAACTCGTCCTTGATAATGGTTTCATGGAAATCAACAAGAGTTTGAATAGTTTACATTCTGAAACGAACGTATTAAAGGTACAGATCGCGGTGTTATTCACAACTATAGAGATAAATACAACAAATGATGATAATGGTTTACGAAATGAAGGAAACAATATCTTACAACGTATTAAGGATACTATAGAGAAAATATGCGTTAACTCTGACATTGTGGAAGATAAAGTAAAAGACATTCAACAAAGGCTAGCAATCCATATTGAAGGCACAGACTCAAGCTCTTCTACATGTGACTCAAGCTCTTCCACATGTGAGTCCAGAATGTCACCAGAGTAGCAATTTGTTGTATCTCATGTACTGTAATTTCATTTTGTGTAACTTTCATTTATTTTACTTCATGTATTTTGTTATGGAAGTGGATATGTAATGTTATTTAATGTGTCTGTTGAATATCTTGGAAGTGGATATGTTATATATATATAATTAATTAATTAAAATCAATGATAAATCATAATTTTTTTTATAAAATCCGACAGAGTCTTCTTTGTATTTTTGACATTTAAAACACGTAAATTCTGTTATAACCTGAAAATTAAAATAATACAATTCTCATTGATTCAACATTTCCAAGATATGTACAAATAAGTTAGTGTTTTTGAGCATTAGTGAGTAGTTCATATTAAAAGTATAACCACATTCAAAATAAATATAGATGATTTTGTGGATATTTTTTGCGATATATCACGATATTTCCTGATATATTTACGATATTTGCAGTTAGCAATACCCACATAGAGTCGGGCGATATTTAGCAATATTTGTCGATATATCTACGATATTTGCAGATGCCCCAATGTAATATATCTCCACATAGAGGGATATATCCCCGATACATATCTATAAATTAGAAGTCGATATTTTGTCATATCCTGATATTTTGTACTATGCTCTGGACAATCCGATTTAAAATACAAATTGAAACACCAAAGCTTATATTTCGTTTTGATCCATCGCTCCTTTTTTAAAAACCATAATGCAATTACCGTGTTTTCTAATTTGCATCGAAAAAAAAATTCTGATGCTTTCTAACAATGTTTTCTAACAAAATACTAATACTGATGTTTTTTAAACCTCATCTGTGAAAGTTGCTAGTAAATACCGATTCTCTTATTGGCTTAGTGCTTGTGTTTGTGTTTGTAAGAAGTTACACACAATCAAACTTAGGCTCGTGACAGCGGTTGTTTTGGCATTCCCATGGCTCATTACTCATTAGAGTTCGCGAATTGGTTGGGTCAACCAAGGGTCTAAAGATTTTTGACAGTTAATGAGACCATGGTGGCGGCAATCCGAACTAACGACAATTCAAAAATAAGAACAACAATTTAAAAGATCCGGCCCATTTAAAATGTGATCCAATATAAAAATAAAAATAAAATCGGCCTTGACTAGAAACTACACCACCCTCTCGATATATTGATTTCGAATTCTGATTGGGATTTGGGAGGTTGACCAACATAAAAGTTGTTCATTATTCGGCCGTGGGCCTATGTCGTTTAAGCTCTTGTGTAGGCCCCATAATTAAACCAAAACCAAACCCCGGTATGTAGGGATGTAAATGGGGCGGGTCGGGGTGGGTTTGCCTTCTCTATTCCTATCCCTGATTTCAATTTCATTGCCAATAAAAAAAATCCCTATTTATAATCATATAAATTAACTATTTTTCATCTATATATTAAAAACACTTTGGTTGTGTTTAGCTTGCTTAATTGTGTTTCAGTTAGAAACTAAATTCTTTGAATGGGTTTTCTTTGAATTGTTTTGTCAAGAAGAATGTGAAATATGTGTGTTTGGTTAGAAACAGGAAATAAAGTCTGTTTTAGTTGTTTTAGTTGAGTAGGTTTGCAGTAATGGATTGATCTCCAAGAAACACCCAATCAAAATATTGGGAAACCCACTAATCTCTGCTTAGAAAACCTGCCCCGCCATCAAAAATTTCTAACGGGACGCTCAAGGAAGAAGAAAGAAAACAACTTCCCTGTTTTTCATAAAAACAGGTTGCTTTGCTTATTTTGACCCATTTGAAGAATCTATTTTCCTTTTATTTTCATTTTTCATTGTTAGCTAAACACTCAAGAAAAACCACTTTCCCTTCAAACATTTTCTTTTCCTCTATTTTCTCTTAACCAAACACAGCCTTTATGAATTTGGTATTAGCCTAGTGGAAAGATGATTATGGTTTCAAGAATGAGGTCGTGAGTTTGAATTTTACTTTTGCAACATTTTAAACAAATATACATAATACATGCGTATTACATACACTTATAAATACTTAAATTGGGTGAGGTCGGATATGGGACCCCATTCCCGTATCCGCCCCATCCCCGCTTGGAAGGAGTCGGGGATTAATTCTCTATACCCGCCTCCATCCTCATTTAGCACCCTCCATACTTGCCCCATTAGGGTCGGGTCTCTATATATGGAGCCCCGTCCCTATGATTTTTTTTACATCGGTATGCTTTAAAATGACCACTATAAAAAAAAAAAAAAAACCTTTAAGCGAGCTCACATGCCCTTTGAAACTCAGGACCGCTCTTGTATGCTTTACGAGTTGAGGAATAGAGAAGCATTTGATTGATCGCAACTTCGCAAAAGTATTATTATAAGTCATAGTCACAAATTTGGAATTCGACATCAATTCGACAAGGATGAAATTGTTAATTTGTACAAATTCGTTAAAAAATAATTTAAAAAAAATCGGGAAAACTATAAATAATTAAAACATAAAAGAGTATGTAGTGCATGTGTGATTGTGCATCATATCATTATTACTTTGAGCATATATCAAATTCAAAATTTGCAAATATATATGTAAAGTCTTGTTATTTCTTACAATATCTTACAAATATTTGCAATTTATAAAATAAAATATTAAAATAAAAGTATAGAAAGCTATCTATCACACAAAAATTGGAAAAAAATCAAAAAGTCGGGAAGCATAAAAAATTAGGAGATTTTTACCATTTTTACTGTTTATTAATTTAGAAATTCCAATTGTTTATTCATGGCCTTGGTTCACCGCAAGCTTGCAACAAACCCAGTTGTACATCATTTTATTTACATCCAAGTCGAGCGCTTGCTAAAACCATAATGCAATTCAAGATGGGAAATTAGGGTCTCTCCGCCAAATGCACAAAAAAAAACATAGTCAACTCAGTTAAATAGCCCTAAGTTACTGAGTTGACTGTGTTTTTTTGTGTGTATTTTGAGAAGAGACTCTAATTTCCCATCTAGAAAGAGAGAATCCTAATTGGCTCATCTAGTGGGAGGTAATACTACTTAACCCAATGCTAAATGGATCGTTAGCTTAGGATGCATCAAAGAGGAAGCAGAGACTGACAACATGACTTGTGCTTCAATTCTCTTTCTCACACGGTTCTGCTCAGCTTAGGCTCTAAACAGCATTGTACTTTTGGGCCATAAGCTGCACCATGGGCCATGCTATAAGATACCTTAGGCTATGAATCATTTGTCAGCAGTTATCAGTTATACAGGTTCTCCACCTCGCCATTGCATTTGCCACAAAAAATGTCAGCATACCTTGGGATTACGACCATGCCTATGCGTTTTGGTGATTAGAAAATTTCACACTTTAATAGCCATGTGTTTCGTCTAAATTGGGAATTGCAACAAGATGTTGGGATTGTTGGGTCTCCAATGAAATGACAAGAAAAATATATTAACGATATATATTGGGATGGTATATTAACGATATATATTGGGATGGTTATATGAACTCTATTTTATTGTAACTCTAAAGTTACTCCACTCCTAAAAGTAGACTTACACTAAGAATTGAGTGTCAAGTTTTTGTGGAGATATACATCACATTATGGAGAACACCGTACCCCCACAAAAAATCATCTCAATTGAATATGTTTAACCTTGTCAAAAATTGTTATGATCAAATTAAAAAAATTTGGGCCGTTGGATAATTTTATAGCATTCTAAAAGATGTTTGACAAGGTTGTACATCTTCAAATTAACTAATTTCTATGAGGATGATCTCTATTGTGTGGAGAACATTTCCACCAAAAATCAGTTTCTAATTCATTGTATTTAGTGGTAGAGTAAATTTAGAGTTACTTTAAGTGGAGTTCATATATATTGTATATACAATATACGGACACCTTCTAACCTCAAAATTAAATACATAGAAAATTAAGAATAAATTTTGAAGCAGTTGTCTATGCTTTGGGTTGGGTAGGTCAGAATGCTCAAAAAGTATACATATTGGGGCTTATAGCTTATTTTGCAAGAAAGAATGACCAAAAGGGTTATGAACCAGTCTTTGCTCATTCTAGAATCTCTCTTCTAGGATGGTTCTCTTTTTGTGATTGATCGACTTTGATATTATTTGGTCTTGACTTTGATATTATTTGGTCTTGATAATGGATGCATATTTATACTTGTTTGGCCATTGTAAATGTCTAAATTTACACCACGTTAATACTTAGCTCGATCTTAAGTAAGGATAATGAGAAGGGGATAGTTTTGTTTATTGTTAATGGCTGCTCTTCATGTAGATGAAGATGTCTATATATTGTAACGCCCGTATTTTTAAAATACGTTTTTATTTATTTATTAATTAATTAAATAAATTATTTAAAAAAAAAATTGGTTGGATTGGACTCGGGACATGTGGGCCTGGTTTTTGGGCCCGAGTCTATTTTTGGGCTTGGGTTTCGGACCCAAGTATATAAATACATTTTTCTAGAGAATAGGGTTTTAAAAATAATAAAAATAATGAAAATGGAGGCAGAGAGAGAAGTTGGTTTGCTGGAGAGGTGGAGCGCGACGGCTCGGACTCGGAGAAAAAATGGAGTGTTAAGACACGTGAGTAGAGTTTATCTCTCACCACTACTAAAACTATGTTTTGTTTTACGCTTAGTATTTACGTATTTTCTTGTCGAAAGTGTTTCCGACCGTTTTTATAATTTTTAGATCTGTCGGTATGTTTAGATTTTGGAAAAAAAAAAAAAACCGGTTATAGTCTTAGACTGTTGGAACTCGAAAGAGTTCGGTGATGGTGGCGCAAGGAACAGAGAAATAGTCTCTTTATCCGGTCGAGCTGCTCTGGTGGTGCGTTTTTGTTATTTGAACTTGTTGGCCGAAAGACTGCTCAAATACTGTCCGGACCTTTTTTATTTGCACCTTTGACTTTATGAATTTTATTTGTGGTGAATGATGTCGGAATCGAGTGGGTTAGTGTGGTATAGTGTTGGGTTTGGTTGGGGATGAAAACCCAACTGTTAGGAGTGGTGGTCGATGCTGTCGAAGCTCGGTATACGTGTTAATGGCGGCACGCCCATCCTCCAGTAAACCAATATAAACTGTTTTGGTTGTTTTGGGTTGATTTTGGTTGGTTGAGTGATAATGGATTTAAGGGGTGTGTTTGAGCGTCGCGGGGTCGGTCGAGTGGAGGTGGAAGAACCATTAATGGTGGTGAAATGATTTCTAGATCCAGTTTGGGGATGTTTGGATGGAATGAATTAGAGTTTTGTGTTTGTTAAAGTGGTGGGGGTTTACACCCTCTTCACTTTCGGTTGGTTTGATTGGGTGGTTGTGTGGAGGAGTGGTGGCCGGATTTCTGGTGGTGAATAAGATGAACAGTAGATGTCGGTTTGGGCCTTGGGCCGAAATGTTTTAATTTTTGTTTGGGCTTTAGTTCTATTTTGTTAGTTGGGCCGAAATTTTAAGGTTTGGTTTGGGCCAAAAGCTAATTAGTTCCTTTGGGCCTGGGTCGGTTTCAGTTCTTGGGCCTTAAGTTATTTGGGCCAGTTCTATTTTTGTTGGTTGGGCCCGATTTTGGTTGTTTTGTTTGGGGCGGTTTCTTTTGATTTGTTTTGGGCGGCTTTGATATTAGTTTTTGGCCGAACTTCATTTGTATTTGTGGACCGGTTAATTTAAAGATTTTTGGACCGAACCACTTAACCGCTTTTGGGCGTTTTTTTTTAATATAGCTTGGGACCAACCCATAGGACTTAAAATAGATCGATGGGTCTTCCAATGTTTAGACTTAGGGTTTTAAGGTTTTGGGCTCGGCAGGTTGGGTCCGAACCATTACCTGAGTCATGAGCCCCAGGCGAGCCATGACCTTGACCTTAGCCATGAACCATGGCTATGACCTGACTCATTTAACGAGGGAAGCAGCAGTTTGACTTTGACCATGACATGTTGACTTTGACTTTGACTTTGACCATCACGGTTGACTTTGACCTTTGACCATCAACCGTTGACTTTAACAATTGACTTTGACCATGGCATGTTGACTTTGACTTTGACTATGACATGTTGAGTTTGACCTTGACCATGATGTGTTGACCTTTGACTAGGACACGTTGACTTTGACTATGACATGTTGACTTGGACTTTGACCCGGACATTGACCTTTGACCATTGACCGGTTGACTTTGACTTTGACTTTGGTATTGACTAGGAAAGCGTTGACTTTTCTAGTTTTCACACGCGTTTGTTTATATTCATTATATAATTATGATTTGGCGTGAGTAGTGTGTAAAACATATATATATTGGCTTTGATTGTGGATTGTGACCGCATTTTATTTGTTTTACGTTTTATGTGTATATTATATGGACACATATAGTAATAAAATCTTTGTGGAAGCTTGTATAATTTGGTGGTCATTATCTAAAGAAAAGATTTGACCTTCGATGATGTTGTGTATTTTGACACGTGACGATATTGAGATATTAGGAGATATTATATTTATAATACGTTATAATAAAAATGTATGTGATACGTTGAAGCATTGTGACATGAGATAATATCTTTGGGATATTTATATTAATGCAATATCTTGGAGAAATGTATATACACCCATTATTTTATATGTGAGATGCTAATATAGTATTGGTGAATATTTGCACGGGAGTGTGGTGTAGTGCAATAATATATTGGCACGTGAAAGAATGAAAGTGACTATGAGATATAATTGAGATGTTTCTAGATATTATGGCTTAGTGCAATAAGGTAATTGACCTACACGATGATATAGTAGAAATGTTTATGAGTCATTAATGTATACTTTGAATAAATAAATTCACGAATCGAAAATCCACAGAATCGACTACCACAACTCATGTGATTGGCCCTTCCGGCGTTTGATTAAATCTGAATGGCGCCGGGCCCCCTCCGGCGTTTCAGTTAATCCGAATGGCCTTGGTGACCCTTCCGGGCGTTCGATAAAAGTGAATGGTCTCCCGGGAAATAACCGAATAGTGGTAACTTGATTGATTATTCGCCAAAATAGAACGATGATGCATAATATTTTATGCGAATAGTAAAGATTTACATAATTGCTTCCGTGTGAGGATTTACGGTGTCGCGGCATCCATTTCGGGGTAGTTACGCACGCGAGTGGTTCATTATGTAAGGGGAGGCATGTGGATGTACATGTTCGGCGTTGGGTAGCAAGAATGGTAGCCGGGAAACTAGGTAAGACATAGATCTGACGTGATTTTAGGGACACGCAAAGAAAACCTTAATTAATATAATTATGGTAATATGTTTGTTAATGATGTATATGTAGATAGATGATTATATATGGTTTTGCGGAAGGGTGGGTCAAACTAATTACTTGGGCGAGAGGCGACCCACTCGTGATTGAGCATGAAATGAGGTGCACGATATAATATGTTTGTTTGGTTATTTGTTTAGTTGAACCTAAAGGCCTCGATGGAGGAACTACATGCCTTATTTATTATGTGTATAGTTTGTTGTGTGGTTAGTGGGAAGTTAAAAGGCTTCAGTGGAGGAACTACCGCCTTTAAATTATTATTCTTAAGGATGTTGTTTTAGTCATTTGAAAGTTAAAGGCTTCAATGGAGGAACTACCGCCTAAATTATTGTACTTAAGGATGTTGTTTTAGTCATTTGAAAGTTAAAGGCCTCGGTGGAAGAACTAACTGCCGTATAGATTATGTATATATTTGTATAAGTATATGTTGTTTTTAGAGCTACTCACACCAAAGCATATAATCTCGACCGATTGCATGTTTTTATCGGGTGTGTTCATTAAATGAACATAGTTGATAAGTCTTGTGAGTTTAGTGATGAAGAAGATTGGTTTGCCGCTTGTGGTTTACGTTAGCATCAGATCTCGAGGTTGTGTTTTGTTTTCCTTGAGGTGATATAGATTTTCGGTCTTGACGATGTTTTACGTATTTTCATTTGTAATTTTAATTAAAGAGTTATTGAAAAGAGATTTGTAACCTAATCTTATTTGTAAATTTTTGTAATGAAGATGGTATTATTTAAGTTAAAATTTTTATTGGTTTTAATTATCCGCATATTTAAAACTGTTTATGGGTTTTTGGAAGTTGAGAGTGCGTCACACCTCGGAGATCGAAGAGTCGGGGACAAATAATGTTTTTTCGAATTCTGTCGAAATTCGGGGTGTGACATATATCCAGCACTGTATAAGTGAGACGGAAATCAAGTCACACGTAGCTCTTAAGGGTGGCTTTTATAGGCATTGGGAGTGTGCATCGGATGCGACATGTGTATTGATGAGTATAGATGTGCAGTCGAGATGAATGACATGTTTATGTAAGAGACACATGGGTGGTAGTTGTTGGCGTTAAAGTTTATCTGAATTGGCATAGGGTGTAATAATGGTGTCTTCTGTAATGATGGTGGATGACTGCAATGGTTCGTGTATTATGATGGAAAAGGGGCTTAAGGATAAAGTTATTAATGATGACAGTAGCATGTGATGATGTCACGAGATAGGGTCGAATGACTAGTCGCTGGGGCTGCTGGGCATGCGAGTCTTCAGATGTAGCGAGTGCTTGGAGTAATCTACGAGTGTCGTATGTCTGAGGTCACATTACACTTAATGAGTCGTTGCATGTGAGTCTTGTGCACATCACGTAACTAATGGGATGTCCCATTACAGATCCCCTCTTGTTAGCACGCCATTGAAAAAGGCGTGTTGACGAGAAAATCGGAAAACTAAAGGCACGTGATGTGACGGTTACGAAAAGCAAGGTGGACTGGCTAGGGTAATAACTGTTGCGGTTATGATTGTTTTCGTTTAAAGAGACGGTTGTGGAGCTCAAGGTGGGTACGTGGCGAACGAAGCGTTGGGTAGGTGTTGTATCTGCAGTAATGACGGAGGGCCGTTGGATGGATGGCGTGTGGATCGTTGATCTGGATAATGAATATGAAAAATGGACGCTTTTAAGCGAAAAGTCGCGATTTGTGGAGTGCTGATTAGGCTATAGCGGTTTGGGGATCGGACGGTTGGTGATTGGCTGGGTGTGATATATAAGCAGAAAGAGTTGGTAAGAAGAGACTTTGCTATTATCTGTGTAAAAGTTGAAGAAAACTATGGAAAATTTGCATAGAGGATTGCACTGAAAGTGATCAAGAGTAGATTGCGAGCATTACAATCTTCAAGGGACAAGGTACGTATTTTTCTTTGTGTTTTTGATATTTTGTTTCTGGTTTCATGTCTTTTATCTGTTGGGGAGGGGAAGAGTAGATTGTTTAAGTTATGATAAAAGAAGAGGTTTTGTAGGTTGTAACTCTATGTAGGGTTTGTTAGGATGGTAGATAGGTATGGTTGGATTTTTGGATGTGATGTAAATAGTGATAGTGATAGTGATAGTGATAGTTTTATGACAATTATGTAGAGGAAAAAGAGTTTGTGAGCGAGGAGGAAATTTTTTGTTTGGAGGAGGCGTTGTTGTTGGTGAAGTTTGGGGGTAGTGTTTGCGTGAAGGAATTTTTGGATATGGAGGAGTCGGCCTCAAATCGGGAGGAAGGTAGTGGGAGTAGTGATGAAGGGACCAAATATGGCAGTCGTGTGAGTGGGAATCAGGGAGTTGTGGGTACTTCTCTAGCTAGTAAGGTGCACCGTGGCTCGAATAGTGTGGAGTCGCTAGAGCAAATTAAACAGTGAGAGAGATTATGGGGTTAAAAAAGTCGAAGTTTAAGGCGATTGCGGACCTGCGAGGGGATTTTCCGGCGTGTAGGACTCATGAGTATTAATTGCCAATGCAAACAATTGTAGTGAGTACAGGGCAAATGCGGGCGGTGTTGAGGATACAATTTTCGAAGTTGATAGTCGATTTTTTGAATTTTTGTAAGAATAGCCCATAGCAGTTTATGAGTATCAGCTGGAGGTATCTAAGGTGTTTGATATATTAAATGAGAATTATGGTTATGGGATTACTTTGAAAGATGTTATAGAGTATATGTATGTGAAGTCGATTTGGTCGAAGGAAAGGGAAGTAATGACATGTGCTTTGAGCTTGAGAGTGGGTGCTTCAGAGTTGATGGAGTTACCGAACCGGGAGTCGTGGTGGGAGCATCCGGTTTTGATCACAGGGTTGTATTGTAAACTCTGTAATAATGGTTCATGTATTATAGCGGGAAGGGGGACGTAGGTCAACTTCCATCGGGAAAATGGAGGGGTGAAGTTGATTGTTGGGGGTGAAGTTGAGTGAGTTGTCGGATTCTCAATGAATCAACCACAGATGGCGCCAAATGTAAATGTCTAAATTTAGACCAAGTTAATACTTAGCTCTTAAGTCAGGGTAATGAGAAGGGGATGGTTTTGTTTGTTATTAATGGTTGCTCTTCATGTAGATGAAGATGCCTACGTATATATCCAGCACTGTATAAGTGAGATTGGAATCAAGCCACACGTAGCTCTTGAAAGTAGTTTTTATAGTACAAGTATCATATGTCTGGGATCACATTACACTGAAGGAGTCGTTGCATGTGAATCTTGTGCACATCACGTGACTAGTGGGATGTCCCTTACAGCATTCCCAATGCAAGTCACTATGAGGGGAAATTGAGAGTTTTTATCTTTGAATACCAAAAAACCCTTGCCCAATGCAAAGGTGACAAAGTTGGTGACTTTTAACTAAGTCACAACGAGGGTAGCATGTACTTGGTACTTAGATTTTCACTGAGTTATGAGCTTCGGACGGAATATTTTATTCCGTCTCGCGTGTTTTTTTTAAAAAAATTTTGGTTTTTTTTTCCGGACGGAATGTTTCATTTTTTTCAATTTTTTTTTTTTTTTTTTTAAACTTCATACGGGATGTTTCATTTCATCTAGCGCATTTTTTCGATTTTTACATTAAGACGGAATCAAATATCCCGTCCGAGATTCAAAGTCATCTCTGTATTCAGTGGCGGAGCCAGGGGGCCCAAGGTACACCCTGGCGTACCCTCAACTTCACCAAAAAAAAATAAAAAATTATATATATAGTTATAAGGCACAAGTAAAAATGGGCATATGGCGTATCCTCAACTTGAGTTATCATGGGCAAGTAAAAATGGGCATGTGTTGATGTAATTGATGAGTGGATGTGTTGTACTTGATCGATGTGTAGAAAGAAAACAAGTAAAAACGAAAAAAACAAAATGCGCATGTCAGTTGTGTTGATGTGTGATGTAATTTGTGTACAAACGTGACTCGAGAGAACATTACCAAAAAGGCAAAAAAAAAAAAAATAAAAAAAATAGAAAACCTAACAATCACAAACACACCCATATATAAACTCAAGTTTCTCTCCTAAAAAAAAAAAAAAAAAAAAACTCACATATTCTACTTCTCCTCTCTCCAATTCTCTATTACTTTATATATTAAAATTTAAGGTTTCTACTCTTCTAACCAAACAAATACTTTTACTACACCTACCGGTTTTGTGGAGGTAACTAGGTAAGCCTTATATTATTTAATTTTTTGTCGTTTTTTTATACTGATTTCTAAACCATATTATTTTGATTTTTATATGTTTGTAATTATTATTTTATTTTGTTCACATTATTGGTAGTTTATTTTAATTCGTGCAATTTCAATTAAATTGATTGGTGGTTTATTTTAATTGTTTAAATAGCTATGCTAAAATATTTGATCAAAGAAAAGTCGTTGTAATCGGATGATGGATGAATAGTTGAATGATTGTTAATAACATACATTGAAAAAGATGTTTTTGATAGTATTGATACCGAGTTCATCTTGCAACACTTCCAAAAGATTAAGAAGGATGACTAAAAAGAAAGCCGCCAAAGACAACTATGAAAAAGTACTTGTTTAGATTAAATTATTTTTTCTTTTCTTATTTTTTTATATCATATTTATTGTAATCATTTTATATGATTTTTTTTATATTCGAAATATATTTGTTTTGTGATCGGGTTTGAATTTTTAGTTAAAAAAAAATAGATTTTTTTTTTAAATGCTTGATTTATTTTTATTTTTTATGTTTGGTTTCTGAGTGGCTCACTCTCACTTAAATTTATGGCTTCGCCACTGTCTATATTGAGCACCCTTATCTTGTTTTTCACCAAAACGGTAGCAAAGAGGAAAAATTGAATCTACTTAAAAAAAACATTGACTTTCATGGGGAATGCTATTACAGCCGTGATAACGCATATTTTCTCTGTAGTTTGTATTTCTCTGTGTTTACAGCCGTGATAATGCATAATTTTATGTGTAGTCTATATTTCTCTGTGTATATATATCCAAATAAACACCGCGCCAATGTGGATTGAGCTCCTTTTACTTTTTGCTTTTTCATTTCTGCAATCACATGCCTGAAGAAAACAAAGTGCATGTCGAGTCACATTGGTATAAGATACAGTGTTCACTCTTTTCTTTATATTTCCTTGGCCGGACATGGCATGTGGTGGCAAAAGCATAGCATGTCATATTGGTCCCATACGGCCATACTCCCTAATGTGAATGTTGCGTCATATCGTATATGCTAGCAAGATAAGAATATATCATATCTCTTCTATTTCGAGCGGAATTAAATTCTCTACCATGCCACGGTTTTGCTTGTTGATCAGTCTGCTGACTCTGATTTACTCAAACTAAGGGTACGTTGTATTTGAATACTGAAAATTTCCGCATGAAGAAGATGGTTTCTTAACAGCATAGCCTAAAGCGGCCTTCCCTAATCAAAAGGGTAAGTAAAATTCCGAACAAATAATCAAATCATGATTAGAACAAATTCCCGTGAAATATCACTAAAATTACAATACCTTTCAAGATATCAAGAATATGACTGAGTTTCAACGATATTATATGCTAAAATCTCACTTATTGAATTTCAAAGATAAATACATGAGATTTTGTTCCAGTTTTGTAGATCCCCTACAGGCTACAGCCCAAAAATTGGACAAAACCAATCTGGCAGACAACAAAGCAGACAGACTGTCAGAAAATAAAGTGCTGGCCATCCCCAAACCCGCACATGGGAATGGTTGGTAGACCCTACCCTGAAAGGAATCTATATATATCCGAAACTTACGGACTGGCCCACATTCGCCCTTTATAAAAAAAACCGTTGTACTTTTTTCTCACAAAAAAAACTTTCCAACTATAAAAACGTCCTTTCCATTTCCTCATATCATTTCTTGCTCTTATTGCAAGAAAAGAATTTCCTTTCTCTTTCATTTTTATTTTGGTTTAGGGTTTTGAGATCTCTCTGCGTCGGGCTCGCTTTGTTAGAGCCCAAAGCAGTGAATTCGTCGCAGAGAGATCGTAATTTTTTTTTTTTGAAGGGGAAGAAATGGAGGTTTGTAGGGTTTCTTTTGGAGTAATGTTGGTTGTTACTTTGATTTTTAGTATTGTTTTGCCTTCTTCTGCTCAAGGTCCTGCTCCTGCTCCTACAAGCGATGGTATACTTTTTCTTATTATTTAAGATTTTATTTTATTTTATTTGGTTCTACATTGTTGTACGTATCTTAATGTACGTTATGTTGTTTTTTTATGAAAACAATGTTGAAAGATGAATAATTGGGTAAAATTAATATCTGTTTATTGTGGAAGTGTTTGTGTATTTAATCTTTTTGAGATCTTGTATTTGATTGAAAAGATATGAAATCTTTGTATGTGTTGATTATGATTGAATATAGTTCTGTCCTGGAGCTGTTTGGATTTTGTTGATTGGCTTTTTGCTGTATGATACAATTTTTTCCCTTTGTTGTTTAGTTTAATCCAATTAATTTGACTTCCTCTTAATTAGGAATTGACAACAAAATCAAACCAAATTGACACACCCTAGCTGTTCCAGTTGTCCTATTTGTTTTTAATTTTAACTTTCAAGTACAGTTTAAGAAAATGTAGCTAAATGAAATGTTTCCAAACATATTACAATTGATTATGAAAGATTGAGGTGCCCAATTGTTTTAGTAGTCTTCTTCTGGCTTAAATTACTTAACAAATGGTTACCATATATCTATGTTGTCAAAGGCATGGCACTAGGCTTTACAACTGACGTCCGTATAGCAACGCCTTTGTAAACTACATGTAGTAACTTTCACTGGCGCCTTGGCAGCTGCTTCGCCTTTGGTAAAGTTGTTTTCACTAAGATAGTAATCGTTTTAAATGGATACAAAACTAATATTGTGTAGAGTAGCTGCATTCAAGCTCCTCAAAATAAAGTGCAAATGTTGAAATGACAGTGGTGGTGTAGGAGGTAAAAAGTCGATTACCATATCTGAAATATCTGTTGACGTGAGCTTGAGTTTACTTGCACGACCAAGGAAGAGCATCGCAGCACAACTTTGGCTACATCTTTAGTAATTGAGGAGTCATTTCCATCCTAGATAAGGGAAGGGGAGTAAGGCTAGTATAAAGGGTGAGTGAGGAGACTTTGAGAAGGTTCATTCTGCATTTGCTTTACAAAACCAAAGGAAATGGGAGCCTTTGAGAAGCTGGTTCTCTGTCTATTGGTATTGGCATTTGCAAGTCAATTGGTGATTGAGACTGTGTCGAGTGTCATTTTCAATTTGGGTCCCTGTCGTTCAAATTGCAGATATTTAACATGTTTCAGTTTGCTATGAGTTTTTCTTTTATGCCACTCATTGTGAAAAATATTGACCTTAATAACATGGTCGTATATTCTTGAACTAACCTAACATCGAATTTATCCAAGAGTAGCTTTAGTAGAACTCCTCAAAATAAAGCGAAAAGTTTGAAAAGGAGAGTGGGGAAGGTGTAGGAGGTAAAAATTCGATGATCTGTAGCCGAAGTATCTGTGACTGGAGCCTAAGTTTACTTGGTTGTCCAAGACTCCTAGGAAGAGTGTCACTGGCTCACAGCAGACCTTTGTCTACGTCTTTAGTAATGGAGGAGCCAGTTTCCTTTCTAAATATGGGAAGTAGAGTAAGGCTGTTAAAAGGTGAGTAAGGAGCCTTTGAGGAGGTTTTATATGTGTCCTTAAAACCATTAAAGGAAATGAGGAGCTTTAGGAGATCTCTAAGTCTTTTTGATTGGGGACCCATCATACAAACAGATATTTAACATGCTTTACTTTGGTGCAAAGTTACAAACACTTCTGTACACCACTGATTGTGAAAGATGTTGACCTTAGTTGGTGTCTTCTAGAGTTAGAGTTATGAAAGGAGTGGTCCAAGAACTTAAATCTGAACCGATCTTCTTTCCTTAGTTTTGATTGGTACCTATATGTGAATATTTTGTTGTGAAGCTATTAATTGTGGTTTACCTTTTTGCGTTTCAGGTACATCAATTGATCAAGGAATTGCCTATGTCCTGATGCTTGTGGCGCTTGTGCTTACATATCTCATCCACCCCCTTGATGCTTCGTCATCTTACAACTTCTTCTGACTTGAATAATATGAGGATCTGAAAGGGAGGGGGAATTTATAAAAGGACGTTGGGACCTGCATTAATTTAATGATAGTGTATAGTGCATGTTTTGGTTTGTACCTAAGGTGGTTCTGATTTCTGAAAATTATGTGTGGGTGTGGGATTTAGCTGGTTGAGCTGTAGTTTCCTCTGTTAACCTTTTATTCTGGTGTATTGAGTGATACTTTTATCTTCTCGGGTTATTTCTTATTCTTTATTTTGTGAAAACTGGAAAGGATTTTCCCAGGTTGCCCAGCAGTCCAGTGATCGGATGGAAACCTCTGAACTGGCCCAAGCATGTAGGGCGAGTTTGCAGACATAGATAACTAAAAATATTAACACTGTGGTCCGAGTAGACTGTCATACACTCATACCTTGACTTCTCTGTCAATGACACATCTTCTATAGTCTTAGCACACACTACTAAAACTAAGCGGAAGACGAGCAACAAATTCCATAAGGAACTTCCCTAAGTGTAAGTAACAGTCTTAACGTTCTCTATTCCTCGTTGATTCAATTCATTTAAGAGTCAACATAAATCTTGTAGATTCATCGCAAGAATTTATGGCCCAATACCTTTCATCCGACAAAGTGTAAATGTCTATTTTTATGATTTTATTTTAGGGTATTAACATAGCATTACACCAAGTGTTTATGACTTAGCTCTAATCTAAAATTTATGACTTTGCTCTAATCTAAAAATGGGAGTGTTTTGGTGGGTGGTCATATCTCTTCATGAGTAAGAAGATGTCTACATATCCAGTACCTTGGGGTGAGATTGGAATCAAACCAACGTGGTTATGGGGTTGGCTTTTATAGGTGCTAGGAGTGTGTAGTTGGTAGAACACGTGCACTACAAGAGATGGGGGCTTTTGCTACGAAATTATTTGCAAAGCTTAGAAAGTGTAGCTGATACCATACATTAGCAACGCTTTTAAGTGTAGCTAATCTTTTCGAGGGTTCGGATAAAATTGGTAGTATCGGCAATGCTTTTAAGCATAGCTAAAAATATTTCATATTTTTAAGTAAAATGGAAATGGTAGAAAATGGTTTTAATTCCCTTTTTATAGTATCATCGACACTTTGGAGCATAGTAAATAGTCAAATTCTTTTGCTACGCTCAAATGCGTAGCCAATACTCACCTAAAATAGCTTTGCCCACGCTTCATTATTTGGTTGCAAATGACAAAGCTTTGGCCACGCTTTATTATTCGTTGCAAATGTTGAATAACTGGACATTATTTATGGGCCACTTCGTTTTTTTGGCCCAATATCCAAAAAGAAAACCAGCAAGTTGAAAAAAGAAAAAGAAAAACCCCTTACTAAAAATACTAACGTCTCTTTCTCTTTTTAAGAAAACATTCGTTCTATAATCAAGTTGACACTCTTTTCTTTAGGTACCTTTTTCTCTCATAAAATCTCTTGTATATAAATTGGGAAAAAGGGAGAATAGACTAACTTTAATGTTTTGGTTTCATAGTTGATCGAGGGATGCTCGGGAAATCATTCACCTACCTTGATCTTAGAATATGTTGCTACCCTTTGATGTGTCTCCCCTGTAAGTACGTTACTTTTATATTCATTACATTAGCTGATATTTGATCAATAGAAATGTTTAATTTGTAGTCAAATTAACTTTTTTAAACATTTTTTTTTGTAGAAGTTGTCTCATTATTGAATATGGATAAGAGTTGGATTCAATTGGCAGATAGGTTTGGCACTCAGTATACAAATGGTATTAATGAATTTATTACCGTTGCTAGCGTTCACAAAGACAAGGCGGATAGAATTTTATGTCCATGCTGGATTTGCAAAAATAGATATTACAAGCTTGTTAGTGACGTGAAAAATGATTTGGAAGAGCATGGCATGGACAAGAGTTACACTCGTTGGATATATCATATGGTGAAGAATTGGAGGTGATGAGTGAAGATGATGAGAATGAGGATGAGGATGAGGATGGTTTGGTGATCAAAGTGGTCATTTTGATGGTATGCAGGAACTTCTTGAGGATTTAAGAGCACCAACTCACGTGGATAACCATATTCCAGATATACAACATGGAGAAGTTGGAGATAATTATACTGGTAGTAAAAATGCAGACCCTTCTACTAGCCATCATGATATGAGTGAAGAAAATCCAGATTCTTTTGATAGACTCTTGAATGATGCACAACAACCTTTGTATCCAGGGTGTAAGAAATTTTCCAAATTAGATTTCCTTGTCAAGTTGTTTCATACAAAGATAATCTATCGTTAGAGTAACAAATCATTTGATATGGTACTTCAATTAATAAAAACGGCATTGCCTGCAAGCGAGACACTCCCAGGGTCCCATCATGAGGCTAAGCAGTTAATGCGGGGGGTTAGGGCTTGGTTATATTCCAATGCATGCATGCATACATGATTGTGTGCTGTTTTGAAAAAAAAAACACGAGGATCTTGAGAGTTGTCTAGAATGTAATTCACTGAGGTATAAGATTAATGAAGGTAAGAATAAGAGAATACCACAAAAAGTTTTGCGGTATTTTCCACTTACACCGAGGCCTCAAAGGTTGTTTAGGTCAAGGAAGACGGCTGTAGATATGAGATGGCATAAAGAGAAACGGGTTGAGAAAGAAAATGTACTTAGACACCCAGCAGATTCTAAAGCATGGAAAGAGTTTGACAAAAAACACGAGTGGTTTGCTAGTGATCCTCACAATGTTCGCCTTGGTCTTGCAAGTGATGGGTTTAACCCTTTTGGTGACATGAGCAATCGATCAGTATAACATGTGGCCAGTAATGGTCATGCCGTATAATTTGCCACCTTGGAAATCTATGAAAGAGCCTTTCATCTTCATGTCTTTACTTATTCCTGATCATAAATCACCAGGAAATGATATTAATGTGTATTTGCAGCCATTGATAGATGAATTGAAGGATCTGTGGGTAAATGGGGTGGAGACATACGATATCGTGACAAAGAAGACATTCCAAATGCATGTTGCACTATTGTGGACTATAAATGATTTTCCTGCATATGGTAACTTGTTTGGGTGGAGCACCAAAGGTAAGTTGGCATGTCCAAATTGCAATAAGGATACTGATTCTATGTATTTGAAGAATGGTCAAAAGTTATGTTATATGGCCAATCATCGCTTTTTGCCGCCACGACATCATTGGCGAACCTGAGGAAAGGAGTTGTTTAATGGAAAGGTTGAGAATAGGCCCCAGCCAAAGGAGTTGTCAGGTGATAAAGTGATATTGCAGCTTACTCTTGTTGAATAACATAAATTTGGGAAGGGACCGAACAACAAGAAGAGAAAGCGGACAGAGATTGAGTTGAATTGGACAAAGAAGAGCGTATATTTTGAAATGCCATATTGGGAAACTCTTGAATTGCACCAGAATCTAGATGTTATGCATATTGAAAAGAATATTTGTGACAACGTATTGGGCACACTAATGAGCCTAGAGGGTAAACAAAAGATTCAGTAAAAACTTGATTGGATTTGGCTACAATGGGCATAAGGGAAGAGTTGCATGTAATTCCGAAAAGGTAATAAATTTGTTGTACCACCTGCATGCTACACTATGTCGTCTGCAGAGAGAATTGCATTCTGTGAGTGGTTTAAATCAGTGAAGTTTCCAGATGGTTTTGCCTCAAACATCTCTTGTTGTGTAAATGCTAAAGATGGTAAAATATTAGGAATGAAGAGTCACGATTGTCATGTACTTCTACAACGACTTCTTCCTGTTGGAATACGTGGTTGCTTGTCTAATGATGTGTGCACTGCATTAATTGAGTTGGGTACCTTCTTCAAGGAGTTGTGTTGCAAGACGTTGAGATTGGAAATTCTCGAGAAGATGGAAAAAGACATTGCCTTGATTATATGTAAGCTCGAACAGATTTTCCCGCCAGCATTATTTGATGTAATGGTTCACTTGGTTGTTCACTTGCCCCATGAAGCAATATATGGTGAACCTGTGCAATATCGATGGATGTATCCCATTGAAAGGTATATGTTTAATATAAAATATAACTTATGTTTAAAACTATAATATCAAGTCGTATTATGTATTCAATAATTGTGAATTTTTTCACATATTTTTTCACACGCTAAAGCAATATGTACGTAATAAGGCACACCTAGAAGGTTCAATTGCAGAAGCATGCGTTGACACTGAATGTCTCACTTTCTGCTCTATGTACCTGCAAGGAATTGAAACTAGGTTCAATTGTGAAGAAAGGAATTTCGATGGTGGTAATGGGAAACAACAGATAGGGTTGTCTGTTTTCAGACAGAATGTGTGACCACTGGGGACTTCTAGGTATATAATGATGGACTCAAAAGAGCTCGCTAAGGCTAGGTAATACATGCTGAATAATACAGATGAAATATTGCCATATCTTGAGTAAGTTGAATAATTAATATTTAGATCGACACTATATATGTGTTAGTAAGTGATGCAAATACATATGATTAATCATAATTATTTCCTTTCACTATATGCAGACAACACAAGACAGAGCTTAACATACAAAGTTCACATAATCTAGAAGAGAGGCAGGAAACACTTTTTCCTAAATGGTTTAAGCGTCGGGTTAGTGTTCATTTAGGGTCTTTTTGATATCAAACTTAAATACTTGCCCATTGTGATACTACTAATTAGTCTACATTTTATTGGTAGATCCAAATATTGTGGTATGAGAAATCTCCTAATCGAAGCAACTGATGAGTTGTACTCATTAGCATGCGGGCCAGATAATCGTGTCAATCGGTATAGCGGATGCATTGTTAATGGAATAAGATTTCACACCAGGGATAAAGAAGTAAACCTACGCACTCAAAATAGTGGTGTGGTTGTGGAAGGATGCCACGAATCAAAAGAGATAGACTTTTATGGTATCTTAACAGATGTTGTAGTGTTAGATTACTTATTTGGCTATCGAGTTTTTCTTTTCCAGTGTGACTGGTGGGATGTTGGTAATAGAAAAACAGGAATACACACAGACCGCTATGTGACTAGTGTTAATGTTTCGCGGACTTGGTATAAAGATGATCAATTTGTGCTATCGACTCAAGCAGGTCAAGTCTTTTACGTGAGTGATACTAAACTGCGGTGTAGTTGGCAAGTTGTCCAGAAGTTAAAACCTAGGAATGTGTATGACATTTTAGAACAAGTGGATGAGATTGGAGTAGTAGAGCATAGTGGCGAGGCATATTAGAAGAAGAGCAACTTGATGAAAGTAACAATGAAATTGAAGAAGAAGAAGTTGCACCCACACAACTGAATAGAGAGGATTTGAACCCTAGTGAAGTTGACGCGACTGTGGTAAGGACCATTATAGAGAGAAACTCATCGATGGATGATGATTTTATTGTTGATGATGGTGATCCTGATGAAGAAGACGATACATTGGCCGAATATTGTAGTTATGAAGAAGAGGGCGTAATGTCTACTGATGATTCTGACTTAGATTAAATGTGAAGTAAGTTCACTTTTGTCATGTCTTCTTAATCGGTCTACTTGGTATATATATATATATATATATATGAATACCAACTAAGATTACTACCACTGCATGTTTATTATATATGCGTGAATATTGATTTAGATTACTAAGCTTTGAGGAACACCAAAAATTCAATTCAGCTCAACTTGGTGTCTATCCATATTTGTGAAAAGAATATATTTTAAGCCAAATTTCAGGAGGCACTTAATTAGTCACAGATATAGGAACCAGTTCCATGAATCTTTAGTAGGATTAGGAAATGTAAATTGATACTTCTACGAGGTTAGTTTCTTCGAAGCTATTTGGTGCCTTTATATTATTTGCTTTCACCATCTATTTTTGGATCTCATTGTACAGGGAAAAAATGGTCGCAGTCCTTCTGTCTACAGGTGCAAATGCTATCTTAGTGGCAGACCCTATGTTAGAATTCCCTGGTCAATGGCTCGGTGATATGCTTCTGATCTTGCATCTAAAAATTTGTGTAGGAAACAAGCAGAAGAATTTGTATTGAGAGATAACTTTTTGGATAAATATGATACTATATGATGCATTTTGCTTGGGTGATATTTTTGTAATTTTGGAACAAGTTATATGTTTTGAAATTTGAATTTGGTGTCTATGAAATGTTCTATATATGTTTGTTCATATTGAAATGAATGCATTTGCAATTGTTTCGATCTCTCTTATAGGTTACCTGGTGTTCATTAATCTAAGCACTCTAACAGTTAGTTTTTTTTTTGTGTTGTGCAATGTGAGAGCTCTCTGGCATGTTACCTTGTGTTATTCATTATGAGAGATGGCCTCTGACATGTTTCTTAGAGCGCACTTTGTATGTAAGGAGAGTGCACATTGTACAGAAAATGCACTTAATTTGTACCTAGAGTTATTGGTTAAATTTTCTTTTGGTCGTGACTATTGAAAACATATGATTCTCTCTGCATATGATTAAAAACATATGATTCTCTCTGCAAGTGTGTGCTTCAGTTGTGAACGGACTTATACAGTGTCGTGCACAGTTTATACATTGTCGTATATAAACTTATACATTGTCATATATAAAATTTCTTTGTTATATAGTGTCGTGCACAGCTTATACATTGTCGTATATAAGTTGCCCAGGAACAGGTTATTCAAGACACTATATATAAGCTGCCTTCAAATATGTCCGTTAAAGAGAAAGCCTGAACAAAGCAATACTTCACATTCAGTTGAAAAAACCATTTCACATTCAGTTCAAAATAACTTATAACAAAATATTAAGTGAAACAAACTTGCACCAAAATAAGAAAGTGACATAGAGCAGCACATATCAACCATTGCTGAATTAATTTTGCCCACGCAATTCCCACAAATGATCTATCAAAAGAGCCTGAAAAACTATATGAGTTTGCCTACAACGAATTTTGCGATGCCGACCAAGGAATCGTTGGAACCTTCCTTCATCGTTTTCATTAACCTCAAATTCCCAATTATTGTGTGATTTGTTTGAATGAAATGAGCAAGTAGTACGTGTTTGATCTTGATTTGACTCATCCATCTCAATTTCATGAAGAGATGAATTTACACAAAAAATTATTGTGCTAAAATTGGGATTAGAAATGGGTGGAACTAAGCTTCTTTTTTTTATCTATAGAAAGATGTAAGGTAAAGAGTGGTAAGGTATATGGACGAGATATGGGGTGGTGGCAAGGAAAGAGGAGTCGTAATATTTTACCGTAAGTGAATTGTGTCTATAGGATAGATTTCATTATAAAACAATAATTTGGAGTGTGGTGTGTTGGTGCAGAAAAATTTCATACTTCAACTAGCATCATCTTTTAAGTTGATGACATCACTTTGCACTCCAAATCAAGTAATTGCGTTGAAGATGCTCTTATAAAACAAGCTCGAGCTCAACTCGAGTTGTTCACGAGCGAGCTACTCTACTCGTAAGCAACTCGAGTAGCTCACTATCTAAAACAAGTTTTAAATTAAGCTCAAACTTGACTCATACTTTTGCGCGGACGAGTTTGAGTCGAGCAAGGCTCGAGTTACTCGCGAGCAGCTTGACTCGATGACCAATCCTAGCCAAATCAACTGTCTGTTAGACACAAATGGTTGAGTACCCTATTTTGCAATATACGGTACCTTATTTTATTTTATTTTTTAAATAATAATTGTACGGTACCCTATTTTGCAATAATAATTGTACGGTGGTGACAGTGTGCATGCCTCCGAGATCTTTTTAAATTGGGGTCACACGCGTGATTCTAACAACCGTAGCCAAAGTTATGGCCAAAATACCAAACACACATCCCAACTTACCCCAATTAGGAAAAGATCATGATTAATTGCCATTTTTGCGTTGATCCGCCAACTCATGATATTTTAGTGCCATCAATGTGCAATCTGACAACTCAGCATCATCTGACTCGGATCCTCCTGCATCAAATACGCACCTAGGCAACATCACAGATACACACCTAATGTAAGCAGTGGCGGAGCCAAGGATTTGGATGAGAGTTAGCCATCAAGACAGCCTAACACCCTAACGCACACAAATAAAAAAAGTGACACAATTTCCTTTTAACTAATATTACGAATATATGCAATTACCAAAAACAACTAAACCTCGAATGAAAAATCATATGCAGAGAGACAACAACTTAAAAGCAAAGTTAAATAGGTGTTCAACACCACCATAAAACATGACGAAATAATTACAGGAACTGCAAGCTAATTAGCTAATGTATAGTCATACTTCATGAATTTATAAAAGTTTGTCGTGTGTGTGGCAATCCTCATTGGCTTATTAGAAAGTAAAGTGATGTGTTGCAGACAGTACTTCCATAATACTGCCTTGGCGGACATCTTAACAATGGCGTCAATGTGATCGCAGACTTTGACTGTTGGAAATCTTGTTATTTGTAACACACTAATTAACCATTAGTAAATAGATGGATGGTCAAGCTGTGTTAAACAATTGGAAATAAATTCATAATTAAATTTCAGATCGGATCACTTTTGATAAAATCAGATTGAATCGGATCGTTTTTTGATGAAATCGGATCGAATCGGATCGGATTTTGAAAACACATTCGATTCTGATCCGATTTTTTTTCAAATATCAATATGCATATATCATTAACAAATTCGGAAATATCTCGGATCAAATTTAAGAAAAATCGGAATTGGTGGAAAAAGTGACACCCTATCTATTTGTAACCCTTTTGTTCTTCGCGCCATTCTTCACTACTTCTCACGCTCTTCTTTTCACTTGAGCGGCATATTTTTTCACTAAACATTTTTTTCATTACTTCCCACCGCTCGTTTTTGCTTTGGCGCCTATTTTTTCAATGACAACAATCAAATTAGAAAAGGGAAAAGAAATAACACACTCACTAATAAAACCGGCACACACTCACTTCTAGCATTCCTTTTCACTGGTAAGTGAAATATCTCCTCTTATTTTCGTTTAAACACCAGTCTAAAGCTTTAGATGATTCTAATTCGAGTAAAGTCCTTCCCTTGTTTCCTTACTATGACCAACAACAGTTTTGAAACAAGGGAAATAACATAGCAAGTAGGAAAGTACCTTCTTGCTAGAGAAAGATTCATCAACATCAAACCCCTTACGTTTTGAGCTGATGATACTAATTTGACACTCATCCAATACACCATCAACACTATAGTTTACATCTTTCAGTTCTTCCAACCAAGGTCTGGTAGCTTCACTCATAATCTGCTTCTCCTCTGCATCATCAAACATCACTTGGACCGTAGCGAATGGGGTAGTTTATCCAAACAACAGAAACCATGCATTGCATCAGCCATGTTTGGGTGATCAGACTGCTCTATAGATAAACTATACAAAGAAGAAATCTAACTAGAGATGCACTGGAGCCTGCTTTAATAGGGACATTGAAGTCTTAATTAAGTCTTACCTACCACAGTGAATAGTTACTCAGAGATTTGATAGTGCTTGGAAAATTGTATATGGTTTTGGGCTTTTTGTGTATCGAAATCAAAAGATTTCCGTACTTTAAAGTGGAGAGATCAGAGGATTTTTTAGGATGGCTCCACGCGGTTCAACTTTATACAATTTAGAATATCCCCTTTTGTTTAGTTGTGATTGTTTTACATTTATAAGTATGTAATTTCTGGAAGCATTATTACTGGTTTGTGGGTTTGCTAAGTTGGTTGAGAGTTTACAAGACATTGAAAAATTTATGGGAATATTATTTTTATTGCTAGTATAAGTTGCTAGTATGGTTTTGCTAAGATATATATATCTTGTGATAGTTTATTTAAACATAAATTTCTGGTGAAGTTGATCATGGCACCAGGTGGACGATCTTTGAGAGCTACCAGTGGGCAGGTGCCAAACTCAGTTGCATAGTCAGTCATTTCAGGGAATGTGTCTAGTGTTGGTAAGATAATAGTTTTTTGTATTTACAAACTATAAATTAGATCATCTTTTTTATGTTGGTTTAATTTTGATCAGAATCGACCGACCTCGAGAGTAAAAAGAAAAGGCAAGGCAATAAATAATACTCTAAACAACTATAGAGTGAGACAAGGGGGGTAGAAGCCTAGAATTGAGATACCACCTGGGATGTTGAGACCGGTTGGAAGGTGGAGTTCACAGTTTGCTACTGAGGTTGGCATACTTTGCCGCAAGCATGCAACTTTGTCTTTTCAAAGTTGGATTTTGGTAAAGAAGGAAAACTGGCCTACTATTACCGCTATGCATGAGCATATTTTGATAATAAATCTCCATACAGTAGTTGTATATATATATTGGTTGTTGTACTAAATTTTTATTACTAATTAGCCCTCTCACCCAAATTTTATTTGTAGACAAAGTTTGACATTGATTTGCATATCCCGCATGTGGAAAGGGCTGTCACTAGGTTTCTAGGCCAGCGGTTTAGGGAATTCCGTTGTAGATTGCATAAGTTCTACAAAAAGGTTGGAAGTGACCGTTGGAGACGTGAAAAGCCATATGATGGTGTCTCACTGGAAGATTGGGAAAAGATTACTATGTGGTTCGAAACTGACAAGTTTAAAGTAAAAGTTGCAAAAGTTGCTTTAGATTGCATTATCCTAATCTTATTATGTTGTATTATAATGGACAATTATCATGGCAGAAACTCAATGTGCAAAACAAGGGAAACTGTGCGAAAAAAGTAGTGCACCATCGCAGTGGTTCAAAGTCATTTTCAAACTACCGTGAGGAAAAGGTATAAGAAACAGCTAACATTCTTTGTTTTTTAATTAAATTCAATGCTCCTATACAAACATGTTACTCCTTGAATAAATGACACTATTTGTATGGAATCATATGTTGATCAAGCTTAGGCTTTCTTTGTTCTAGCGGATACTGTTTTAAGTATGATTATGCTTTGTGAACATACTTGTGGTAGCTAGTGGACATACTAATCCTCACCTATTTTTATCTTCTGATGAACGTGTTACAACGTGATCCAGAAACTCGACAAGAACCTAGTAGGATTGAATTCTATCGTATGATGTACTTTAATGCCGGGAAAGGATGGGCTAGTCACGTGGCTGAAGAGAATTATGTAATAAACATGTCTTTGATTTCGCTTATTGTGTGTAATTTAAAACATACGAGTTACTAGAAAGTAGTGTTTGACACTGCATTTTTTTCCTTGGAATTTAAACTTACAGAACAAGATGTTGGAGATAAAGTTTCAGCCTCTGGAAGAAGGCTCTGAACCTTGGACTGAGGATGAGATAGCTGAAATGGTATTGGGTAAGAAACCAGGTTACAATCGTGGGCCTGGGCATGGCGTGGAGCCAATCTCATCTTCCTCGGCTTACCGTAATTATGAAGTAGAGGAGCTTAGAAGGAGAGCAAAGGCTGCTGAAAGACATGCACATGAGTCTGAACAACGTGCTGAGGAGCTCACAACTCGTTTAGTTGAAACTGACCTAAGGTTTGAGGAGTTGCAGAGTTGGAAAGCTGCATCTAAATCGAAACTTGAATTTCTTATGTTGCAATTTGCCGGTTCTCATGTGGTAAGATTTAACCTACTGTATATTTTATCATCCATATTTTGTGCCACCTTGTTCCTTCTTTTCCAAACTTCGACCGTAGTTCCTAGCTAGTACCCCAGTAGCCCACATGTCTTTCAGAAAGATAGAGGTGAGGTTGGGCTGATATTTGAGATATTGAAGTTGGGGAAGTAAGGTGGTGGGCAACTTAATGTTCAAAGTGGGAATTGGGTTACTGCTCCTTTTAATCTTACTAGTCATATGACTTTGTTTCTTGCTGAAGATGCTGTTATACTTGGTGCTGATGTGAGTAGTGTGTGTTCTATTACTAGATATATATTGCATAATTACAAGTTAGAATAAATTCACTTTAAGATAAAATAGTATGGTTGTGTTAATGAATTTTAGAGTGTAGATTGACTGAATGAGGTAAGGTAGTAAGGTAGTAAGGTATGCTTTTTTTTGGGTAAGCAAGTTTGAATGGTGTCTCTCTTTTAGGATTTACTATTTCAAGGTGAAATTAATGAGGAGATCACATATTTGAGTGAGCAGGAGTATAGAGTGACTTTCGAAAAATAGAAAATGAGAAAGCTGTCAAAATTAGTTATTGATAGAGGGGATGTTAATATATATGTGCTTACGAGGAATGAATGTGTAAACTTACACCTATCTAGGTTAAGAGTATACCATTTATGGTATTAGTTGAAATAGGGTAAAATTTTGGACCACTGGACAGGCAAAGTGATGTCTTAAAGGGAAGTCCCTATTAACTTAACTTAGTCTTTCCAATTTAAACTTACTTGGTTGAGCATTGTGGCTACCAAATTTTGTACTTTTTGGAATCCCTAATTGAAAAGCTTCTTAAACAACTGGGAAGTAAGCTCTATCACCTTCATTTGATATCATTATTCTTTTTCTGTTGCCATCTCTTTTTCTGTTGCCATTTTTTCTGCTGCCATCTATTTTTCTACTGGCTCCCTAATCTCACTACCTCTTTTCCAATTACAGAGTTCAAGTCATGGGGTCTAATGTCTTAAAGATGTGAGGGAGGACTATGGGGTTCCCAGGAAGAATGAATCTTGTGTGATTCGAAGTTGGACAAAATTTCTATGACAAGTTTAACGTCAACATTTTGGATCCAGTCATAACTTTTTTGGGTGACATTTTGGATGTAGCTAGTGATAGTTTTTTTGGATAAATATGATATTGTGTATAGTATGTATGACGCATTTTGGGTGATGTTTAAGTTGTGTACTTGAATTTGGAGAAGTGTATGACTTATGTTTATTTAGCTTATGGAAAGGTTTTGTCGGATTATATTTATTGTTTACTACCAATTTCAAAACAGGGTAAATTAAAAGTAGGACAAATTTGTAAGGGCTTTTGCTATGCTAATAAAGCGTGCCTAATGATGAAACAACATCCGCCAGCTTTTAAGTCTTTACCCCACGCTTTAAAGCATTGTTAAAGCCCGATATTGTATTAAATCACATACTATCTTTTGCTACGCCAATGTGTAGCCAAAACCCAAGAGAACCTGAAACATAAAAAACTTCCTACAACGCTTTAAAACGTTGCTATTATTGCAATTCTATTTGCAACGCATAAGAGAGTGTAGCAAATGTCCCCACCTTTCAGTTACGTTACAAATGGTTGCAAATGTAGTTATCTTTTGCTGCGGTACATGTCCATCTGTTGCCAAAGCTCATACTTCATGTTACGCTTTGAAGCGTTGCTCATGCACTTCTATTTGCAACGCATGAGAAAGTGTAGCCAATAGTGTCTCTTCTGCTACGCTTGAAAATGTTGCAGATGGGCTGCTTTAGCTACGCTGAAACATTGCTAATGATTTTTTCAAACATAAATATACATTTTACAAAATGCAATTCGAAAATATTATCAGCTACGCTTTTAGGTCTTTTAGCCACGCTTTTAAATGTGGATAGAAGAAAGAGTATTAGCCACGTTTTTAACGTTGCCCATAAGCTTTTGCTACGCCACTATCTGTAACGCCACTTAAAGCGTAGCAAATGCGCTTTTGCTACGGTTTTGCTTGTATTGGCTATGCTTGCAAGTGTTGCTAAAACCTTCATTTCTTGTAGTGGTGTTGTCACAGCCCGATTTTCTAAACAATTAAAATAATGAATATTTGAAATATAAATATCTCAAACATCACTATATTCAATTGTCTAAAAACCCAGGCTATGACGGGGTGATACAACACATGTCAAAACCTAAAACCCACATCACAACAGGATCAACTTAACAACAAAAAATCTCCAAATTCCTCAACTATCACTTTATTAAAAACTTTCTTCCATCCCAATACAAACATAAACAAACTTTAAGAATAACATGTCTTCAACATTGTATTTCATGTCATATGAAAATGTAACCTACGTTATTACATCCTTCCAAAAGATCATACCTAATAAACTAAACTCTCTCGTGACTGCTCCAGGGCAAGAATTCCAATCACGCGCCGATTCCATTCGCGCTTCCACCTATGTTCCTAAGAACACACCCACGTTTGCCAAAACAAAACAAAAACATGGGTCGAAGAAATTGAATTTCTTTGGTATGAGTAGACTAAACACATATAAACATTTCAAACTTTTCTTATCCAACTAACACTTTAAATCTATCATAACCTAATCATTCTCGGCTTGGAAGGCAGTTAGTTAGTCATCTCATCCCAAAAGCATAGTTTCTTCCCAAGCAAAACTTCAATTTGATTAACTTCCATTGTATTAACTCATTCTAATAACTCCTTTTAATATCTAAACCATTGAATTACACTTACCGATATCCACCGTTGTATAAGGGTAGGGACCGCCCTCAAGACAAAATGTTATTAAGTCCTACCCTCCCCGCAAAAGAAAGTTAGAACTTCTATATATCATATGTAGATATTATATTAGGTATTCAAAAGTAAACCCAAACACACTCGCACAATCAACTTAATTTCTCTTATTAATTAATCCATTATTTTTCTTATACACATATTTCACAATCGATGTACCTTAGGTCATTCGCCACATTCAAGGAATACCCAACCCTACATTTCTCAGACACTCAAGGAAACAACTAACTAACCAAGGCGAATACCTTAGTTCCTCTCTAGGGTAGTCCAAACAATCTGGTCATTCATGGCACATTCAATGAATACCCGGGTCATTCATGGCACATTCAATGAATACCCATAGATAATGCTAACGGGCCATTTATGGCACATTCAATAAATGCCCACTTATCCTATGACATCAACAGTAAAAAAACTCAATTCCAAAACTTAAGGCGTGGAGTTCTAAAAGAGTGCGGTAAATTTATTTACGCATTATTGAACTTTATTTTATATATCATTTAAGATAACGAATGCGTATCTTGATTCCTGTATTTTTTATTTACGCGTTATTAATTTCTGGGATGTCTTAGTGTCATAACGTTGCATATCATAAAATACAGCAAAATCACATAGTAGTTAATACACATACACACGTATATATAGAGGTCTTAGCCTAAAGTCAAGTATGCTAATAGCCCTAGACCTATCTTAATAACCCAAATCATAATCCGAGTTAAAAGGTCAAATTGGGTCAACCTGGTCAAAGTCAACCCGGGTCAAAGTCAAAGTCAACCATCCGGGTCAAGTCAAACCGGCCGTTTCCATGTTCAACGGGTTCGAGGTCATAGCCATGGTTCATGGCTAAGGTCAATGTGCATGGCTCATAGGCTCATGACTAAAGTAATGGTTCGGACCCAACTGGCCAAGCCCAAAACTTAGAACCCGAAAGTCTAAAAGTTGAAAGACCCATGTAGATCTATTTTAAGTCCAATGGACTGGCCCAAGTAATATTAGAAACGGGCCCAAAACACAACTGAGTTCGGCCCGAAAATTAAACTGAAACCGGCCCAATCAAAACTAAAGTGAGCTGGCCCCATCAACTAATAAAATCGGCCCATAGAAACAAATCAAATAAGGCCCAACTAATCACAACTGAAACCGGGCCCAAGGAACCAAAAGATTTTGGCCCAAGGCCCAAAACCCAAATCGGCTTGGTACTGTTCATCTTCTTCCCTAGCTACCACCACCAGCAGCCACCAAAATTTTCCGGCCACCCACTCCCATTTCGACAAGTCGGTTGGACTCACAAACAAAAACCCTCTAACATTAATTAACGCCAAAGCCTCAATTCTTGAATTTACATCTCGACCAAAACTAGATCTGAGACCAAATTTCGGCCACCATTAATGGTGCCTCAAGCTTTAACAGCTGCCATTTTCAGCCCTCACACACACTACCCTAGCCATCACCCACAATCCCTTCCAAGCCGACGAATTCCAACCAATGAAAACTACAAAAGTTCAACTCCAGTATATCAGTAACGCCATTAATGGCTTCCCCCAACCTTCACTCGACAGCCCACCATCGCAGCACTACACTAGCTACTTCACTCATACATCAACAACCAATCAAGTACCCACCAAAACCCAAACAACAAACACAAACATCTAAAACCTTCAGTAGCCCAGTAATGGCGTTCGGCGCCATTGACGCCTTTTGGGAGCTTCCAGCAGCCCCTATCGACAGCCCACTACCACCATCTATAACGCCACCCCACGAGTTCAAATTAACAACCCATACTAGTTCAACTAAAACCATTACTGGCGGTTTTCTCCAGCCGCCATTAACACCTTTACAGAGTTCGAACAGTTTTCCCAAATCAACAAGATTTCGACAGTTTAATACGCATCCGAAATTTAACAAAATTTAATAAAACCAATGGCACGAAGTCCAATACAACCGGATGATGAACAGTATAAAAAAACAGAAACAGTATACGCCGATATATGTAAACTACAAATCCGGTGAAATAGCAAAATAGCTACTCACCTTAACTAACAGCTCGACGAATTTTCCTAGCCCGAATCGTCGTGCTCCACCTCTCCAGCAAACCAGCTTCTTTCTCTGCCTCCATTTTTTTTTATATTTTATTATCTTCAAAACCATATTCTCTAGAACAATGTGTTTATATCTTGGGTCCGAAACCCAAGCCCAACACCGACTTCGCCCCAAAACCAAGCCCACGTATCCCGAAGTCCAATCAATTTAATTTTAAAATAAACAATTAAATTAATTAATTAAATAGAAAAATACGTATATAAAACACAGGGTGTTATAGGTGTGGTGGTATGGACATGTGTACTACTAGGATGAGCGACATGTCCTCACAAGCTGCATGTGTGTGATGGTTCCAAGTATTATGTTGTTTGAGCTGGTATAGGAAGAGTGTGGTTAAAGAGGTAATGATGGTAGTAATTTGATTGTTGTAGCGGATAAAGGCATGATAGCAGTGATAGCAGTGATGAATGTAGCAGGTGGTAATGTTACGAGATGGAGTCGAGTGACACCTCACCGGTAGTGAATTGTCGTCGGCGAGTGTGCGACTGCTTGCATGTCTAGAGTCGAATAGCGTTGGCAGAGTAGTGTTTGCTTGTGTGCGCGTCACGTGTATAGAATGTATTGTGAAGTGGTATGTCTTGAGTCGTTATGAATTGGTGGAATTGTCGTGGAGTAGGAGGTCCAGAGCATCAAAAACATTCATATCATTCATGCAAACCCGACAAGCAAGAGATCATTCACTATTGTGATATCATCCGGGTTTGTTGTAGGCTTTTGAAGGGAAAAACTATAAAAGGATACTTCAATTATTAAACACATTACTTACTCGGGTCTATAAAAGGATACTTCAATTATTAAACACATTACTTACTCGGGTCTATAACTTAAATATGTGGATGACATGCGACGCTCATTCGTCCTCAATTTTTCATGGAATTCAAAGAAACATCCAAATGTGGGGGAAAAGTGGAAAACATATCGTATGGGCCATGGAGTGTGATTTGGTACCAGGTTTGGTGAATCTGACGTCAACACATTGGTTTATATACAATTAATTACGAAAATCGAACGGAGGTGTAGCTCAAACAAAAAAAAAAGAAAAAGAAAGAAGGCAACTTCTAATTTGATCACTGAGGGTTCGACTCCCTCCATCTCCTACATAAAAGTTTTTAATAGAATTTATTTTTTTTATTTTTTTTTCCGATAATCTATTTATAATAGAATTTATTGAAATACACTGGTACATGCATTTTGAGTTTTTGACAAAAAAAAAAAAACCGAAAGAACCCTAGATTTTGTCATCATGTGAACATTTAAAATTTTAAAATTTTGTCAAACATTTAACCCTTAATAGTGACCGAACAATAAAACCCTTGATTCCTTGAATACATCACGTCTTCACAACCCTTGAGGTGCCACGCCTGTAAAGAGCCCCTTCATTCTTCCATCCCTGTAACAGTCAAAGAGTTTATCACCACTAGTTTCTCAGGAAAGTCTTAACAACATCAAACTTGCACAAATTCAGATACTACACCCCTCCACATAACTTATATTTCAAAGGAAGAACCGAGGCTTTTATACAGATCTCTGAGACTCTGACATTAACTGACAGGCTATAATTAGAAGAAATTGTTGATTTATTACCCTACACTTGACTCTTCCTAGCTTTGAGTATATATAATGGCATGGGGATAACAGCAGCATTGGATTGGATTTTGAGCCATAAGGTGCTAAAATGACTTTAACACCTGTTTTAGCATGTGCACCGGACTTGCTCTTAGCAGAGTATTCTAGGGCTCCATCTATCGCTACATAAATTTATTTTCTTGTTTAACAAAGAACGAGAAAAGGGGCAAAGAAAAAAGACCTGTCTACGTCTTTAGTAATGGAGGAGCCAGTTTCCTTCCTAAATATGGGAAGTAGAGTAAGGCTGTTAAAGGTGAGTAAGGAGCCTTTGAGGAGGTTTTATATGGGTCCTTAAAACCATTAAAGTCTTTTTGATTGGGGACCCATCATACAAACAGATATTTAACATGCTTTACTTTGGTGCAAAGTTACAAACACTTCTGTACACCACTGATTGTGAAAGATGTTGACCTTAGTTGGTGCCTTCTAGAGTTAGGAAAGTGGTGGTTCAAGAACTTAAATCTGAACCGATCTTCTTTCCTTAGTTTTGATTGGTACCTATATGTGAATATTTTGTTGTGAAGCTATTAATTGTGGTTTACCTTTTTGCGTTTCAGGTACATCAATTGATCAAGGAATTGCCTATGTCCTGATGCTTGTGGCGCTTGTGCTTACATATCTCATCCACTCCCTTGATGCTTCGTCATCCTACAACTTCTTCTGACTTGAATAATATGAGGATCTGAAAGGGAGGGGGAATTTACAAAAGGACGTTGGGACCTGCATTAATTTAATGATAGTATATAGTGCATGTTTTGGTTTGTACCTAAGGTGGCTCTGAACTTCTGATTTCTTAAAATTATGTGTGGGTGTGGGATTTAGCTGGTCGAGCTGTAGTTTCTGTTTTGGGAAACTCTCTAAGATCACTAAAGATTGAACTACCAACAATTTATTTATTCGGCCATGAGTCTGACTACATTGACATATTGTCGACGCTAGCAATCCTCCTTTAATTTGGATGGTAGACCTAGACTAAATAAGATGTCTTGTCTTTTTCAACAAATAAGTTTTTGCCAGGACCATCTCCTTATAATGGAGAAATAACTACTCAAAAAAAAAGCTCGCTCTAACTAACATGTATAAATGGAGACCTTGAAACTTAACAAGTGCAAAGGCCAATATCAAATTTATTTTAGTGACAGGATGATCTACTTGATCAGGAATTATCCTCCCCCTGAAGATGGGTCGTCATATCCTGGGCTTGAATTTCATTCAAAACAGATATATATATATATATATATATATATATATATATATATATATATAGGATACTTGCATTACGTTGGAGCTATTTGGAAGCTATACCATATACTTGAGGGCCTATCAGTGAGCCATTAGGTACTAAAGTCATGTTAATGTCTGAAAACCCAGCTTGAGATATATATTTTCCAGTTTCCCTGGTTAGATGACACCCATCAAAAAGCCTCTGTTGCAAAGGATCAAAAGCATTTTGCATGAATCTCAGGGCCGTCCCATCTGCACAACATGGACGTCAATTATGTCAATTTGGTTTCAGTGAAAACCTGATGTCAAGGTCGCTCGTAAACTAACAATACTGGGAAAGTACCTTTGGCGGCAACATGTTCTACGAATATGTAGATGCCACCTGGTTTCAGCACCCTTTTTACTTCTGCTTACGATGGAAACGGTAAATTTAGAATGTACAAAAGTTGATACTTGAAACATTTACCATCCAAAGTGAAGCAGCACATGAGATGCAGAGTAAGATGTCAAAAAAACCAGCGCAGGTGATGAGATCTAAGGCATGGGCGCAAAGAATTGTCATAAGAAAAGAAAACAGCATGGATTAAGTGATTTGGTTGGAAGAATTACAGGGAGCATCCAAAGCAATGTAGGATATTATCATATAGTTAGTCCTGTCTAAGTTGTGCGCATGACACACATCCTGTCTGTGCCTCTGTGGCATTTGGAAGTTGTTGTTTGCAGAGTTGAAAGGTATAGCAATTGGATAATCGTTACTGTCTCACTTGCCAAAACTTAACTTCTTCAGTATCTCTGTGTGAGTACTAGGTATAGAAATTAGATCAAAACGTGTGTATTCGCATCATTGTGTAAAGGCCCAAAACGTCAACTGGAAACTGTAACAGTTCCAATTATGAAAATTTTGACTACTTGCAATCTATACTTCTGAAAGGATGAGCTAGTCTTTATTGTATACATTAAGATCAGTTATTTGAGGACTTATGAGTTGAAGCCATAAAAGTGATTGCAAGACCTATAATGAAAGTGAAAATCCACAACAGAAAGATTCCAATACCTTGAAGTGCTAATTTAACGTCGTTGACTGAACATAACACCAGCGTTCCGATTACTGCATCCATGGAAGCATCACTTACAGGCAAAGCCTCCCCAACCTGCATGGAACATTAACATTACTACAATAGTACAATCTCCTATGCCCCCAGTTAACAAGTACTGTGATTTAAATCCACAAACATTATCATTTCTTGTATATAGTGTCTGTAATATCTACAAATAACGCATTAAACCTGACGGAAGAACTGCTCTTACGTTATATATAACTAAACCAAAATACAATATTATTTGACTGGCCTAACTAGGCTGCTTGGGGTAGGACGTTACTGAACCAGTCGAAAAGGTTCCGCTTCCCTTTTAGGATGTGACTGTCCTTATAACAGAGTTGAAATACGATGGAAGACTTACCTCCATAATCCATCCAAGATTTCTCGTGAACATGAAAATAGAACATCTAAAACCCTTCAGGCATCTTTCAACAAATAGTTATTTAGTTTGATTTGCTCCAATCTTGTCTTCCTTGAGAATGATAAGGTAGCAAAAGCACTCAGTTTTACTCAAGATTTGGGGACAAGCTGATCTATGCTAAGGAGAATCAACCTAGAGGATGATAAAAATACTTCTAGTCTAATAGCAGGAAACAAAGAGATCAACGACAAGAGCAGTGATACACCAGAGTATATAAACGCTCACTTGTGTGTGAGACTGTGAGACATTTTCTTGAATTGTGAAAAACAGTTTCAATGTTACATATTGGAGTATGTAGGGAAACAACAGATACATTTAAGCTGCCCATACAAAGAGTACTCAAAGATCCGCGTGGGAAACAAAAAAATACAAATTTTCTATTTAGAAGGAAATGGACACAAACACACACACACAGACTAAAAGAAAAGGAACAGACTGAAACTAGACAAGCTATACTAACAATAATCATAAGAAAACTTGATTGTATGATTAAAGCTCTATGGGTAGAAGACGTACGGCTTGTGAGAAAGTAAAATGTGTTAATGGCAGACCAGCCGCTGCCGCTGATGCCTGAGCATATTTCTCCATGTTTTTGTTTGGATCGATGCCGAAAACAAAGACATCAGCATCACTAGCATAATATTTGAGATTAGGACCAGTGCCAATACCGAGCTCCAGCACTTTATTCTTTCCTCTTAATTTAGTAAAGAGATTGTCTTTATAACCTGCAATCTTCCAGAAGACCACAGACTTTAGTGTTGTGAAAACCCCATCATTAACGAAGTTGTCCAAGATCCTAAATTTATTGGAAGGTTATATTACATACTTGTTTCAAGGCATTTTGAGAAAACTCCACACCCAAGGATTAGACCATGCTATGGACTTGAGTCTTTGGGTGGCTAAGTACGCAGTGGATCATTATAAAAATTGTCTGTGCTGTGTGCTCCAAAAAGAATAATTTATGCAAAAGGGACAGTGATTCTTATTTCCATTAACAGTTTTAGTTGCCAAAGACCACTAACCTCTGCCTCATAAGGCTTCATGCCCTTTTCCATGACCAAAGCGTAGAATTCCTCATACCAATCTGGTCTTGGTGGGTGAATCCTATTCAGCATATCCTGATCACAGAATCATTACACACATTACAATTACAAATAACTGGAGGTCCCCCAAATCCTAAATATGATGTAATAGAATATCACATTACAGTAAACAAAAGACATGATGTAAACTTAGTTATCAAATGCACAATTGATACTGTACATCTGAAATGCCACATGATGGTCAAAAGGTTTGCCCATTTCACTAGAATAGTGGAATTCAACAGCAAAAGTCAGCTTTAATGAATTATTTCAATGTGCAACTTTCAGCAATTAAGGAGTTGAGCCACAGATTTTTTTCACCAAACTTTATGATGCCAATTGCTAATAATAGTTTATAATACGGATTCTTTTGTGTGAATTTCTACAAAAGACTCCTCAAAAAATTCATCTAGTCAATGGGCCAAACCAATATTCCATGTGCTGACAAACATGCTACATTAGTAGTATGCGAAAACTCATAACGTAATGCATCTCTTACAAACTGAGTTTCCATAATTAGAAGAAAAATCAAGCTACAACTTGGAACTTCAACTTATTCAAGAAACTTCATATAGTATATACCTTAGGATCTGATGGTAAGTCAGAAGCGAGAGAACGAGACGTCGGAATAAGAACTGCTCCTGAAGCTCCAATGAAATGCCTTCGTCCACATGAGCATGACTTACTAAAGTACAAGGAATCAGACCCAAGTGCATGGTTGTTATTCTTGGGTTGTGCTTGGGAGATGGTGTGATCAGATTCAAGAGAGTTCAGGATATAACTAACATTTGAGCGTTTGTTGTAAGAATGGTGTTTGTGGTTGAGGTTGAAGAACGGGACGAATGAGTTAAGTGAAGTCGAGTGGTTCATTTTCGCGTGTAAGCGTGTTGATGAACAGAAGGACAAATACAGAGCCAACACACAAGTGATAAAACCACCCCTTGTCCACATGTTCGTGTCGCTTTGAGTTGCACATTTTGGCATTCATTTTAGTGGAATTATTTTTTCATATATATCCACTATAACTTCAATGCAACTTAGACCATATACTGCAAAAAGTTATCTTGGATGAACATATAAGTTAGTTCTACAACGGAAATGCCATCTTTGCTTTTGGCCATGGATTGAGCTACACCACATTCAATTACAATAGCATTTCAGTGACTCCTAAATTTATTTCACTTGAATGACAGTTATCGATAAGATGCAGACAAGTCGGGTCCTTAAATTGTATTACTTGATTTGGTGGAATGTAGACTTTAGATATGTGAAAATTGTTGTTTGAAAATTGAAATGTTAATATGGTTCGTTGGTTATGAAATTTTGTATGTTATGTGTTAATGTGTCGTCGTGTCGAGATGTACTGTTTTTCTTCTTTGGATTTGAATTTTGGTGCTTGTTAGAATCGAAATTGTGGAAAGAAATGATTTTGACGCCCGCAAGACCCGTAAAATACCGTTTAAATAGTTTTATTTTTTAAATAGATTTGTAGTCGAACTTGATTAGATATTTTGATGAATCGGTATATATTTAGCTACTTGTGAATTCTGGTGTTTCAATTGCTTCTTTGGAATGTATCTATTATTTTTTTTTTGTTCAAGACTCTTGCTATCGTTGTTAAGCCCGGAAATAGTTGAAATGCTAGATCCGCCTCTGCTTGCGTGGATAAGTGGGTTCTCATTTCTGCATGTCTGGCAACATTTTTATAAGTCTGGTTCCTCTATAACCGGGTACAGAGATGGAATCTCAGAAAGAATTATATATATTTTGTGCCACTGTCTACTTTTAATGACCCCATACCTTTAGTTAGTTTCCCTTATATTTTCATTTTTTTCTCCTTTTAATATCTAACTAAAAAAAAGTTCATAACTTAAATAAATAAACGACCCATCTCAGCAGGGGCGGATCCAAGGGGGGCGGGTAGGGGCGATAAAAAGGGTTGGGCTAGGCTAGCTTCCTCAAACCATAAAAGCCTCCGTGATTGGGGTAGGTCGGGTCACCGCCCTCTATTTTGTATTGAGGGCCAAGTCGAGTAGGGTCAAACATGAAAACTCAATCCCTTAACTCGACCCTCATTTTTTAGGGCCAAATAAGGGCCGGGTCGGGCCCGATCTAATTATACTTGACTAATTTTTTTTTTTTTTTGTGATTTTTTATTTATTTTTATCATACTTTGATTATATATATCAATTTTAACTAAGTATACAAAACCAATTGTTATGTATTTAGAAAATAATAATAATAGATAGAGATGGTGGAAGAGATGATATTCTTAAATATCTATATTTTTCATACTTAACTATGTTGTTACTTGTTAGGTTGGATTTGCTTTTATGTATGACTTATATACATATCATTAAATCAATTACAAAAAACGCATATGTTATGTTATATTATAATTTATTCTCTATTGAAAACTAATTTAGTGATTTTTGTTTTACACAACTTAGATAATTAGATTATAATACATAAATATAATGTAAAATAACAAGAAAACGTAAGAGGGCCAAGTGAGGGCTTAATGAGGGCCGGGCTCATGCTTCAGAATCTAGGCCCTAGCCCCGCCCCCTATAAACATGAGGGTTGGGCCGGCCCGCCCCTCAAATCTGTGAGGGCCAACTTTTGAGGGCTTAAACATGCAACTTTTAGGGGCGGATCGGGGCGGGTTGAGGGTCTGAGGGCCAAATTATCACCCCTAGGGGGAGGTGGGCTGCAACCAGTGTTCATGATTCGAAATAGAATATTGAAATTCTGTCCAATATTTCAAGCATCCAATATTTTCGGTTTTTCAAAAGCGGTAAAACCAACAGGGTCATATATTGATGATTTTGAAATTAATCGAAATTCCGAATATGACATGGGTCGAAATATTATGAATTTCATTTTTTGGATTAGGCGGAATTCCGATAATTCTAAAATCCGAACTATGGTCGCAGCTAGAGGTCGCAGACGAATAGGTTCGATTCGTATATGGATGTATCCGAATCGAACTTACGCCATATCGAATCCGAATCCGATCAAATCCGATGTCGAATTAGATAATATCCGGTCCGAATCGGATAATATCCGATCCGATAAAAAATATCACAAAAACTCAAAATAAGATTAAAATTAATAAAACTCCAAAGTTAGATGCGTCTATTCATTCAAATAAGAAAACTAAATTATTAACAACATAAAAGCAATTACCACCTCCACTTTTAAAGAAGTAGTAACAATTATCATATTCAATAACAATTACTAAATTATTATTGAATATCTTGGTGGTGGTATCATAGTTTTATTTTAAAAACATTTGGAAGGATTCATCGTTAAACTAGATCCAGACTTGCTTGTTCTTGTTCTTGTTTTTGTTCTTGTTCTTGTTCTTGCTACTAATAGGTTGATAATTTGATAGAGGAAGAAAATGTGGGTGTATTTGATTCGCACGGGGAGATAGAGAAAAGAGCTGGAGAAAAGAGATGCTCTTGTGAGCCGTGGTGGTGGTGTTGCCTTCCAGAAGTTCAGAACTTGAGGAAGAAGAGGACGGAGTGGTGTACTGGCGTATTGAATGAACCTAGAATTTCACACTTTCTCTTTCTAAAACCCTGGCATTAATAGTTACTGTTATTGGGATAATGGACCAGATTTTATAATAATACTTAGGGTTTTTTAGACTTTGGTCCTAACAATAGTTGGTTTATTAGGGTTTGTGTCACACCCCGAATTTCGACAGAATTCGGAAAAACATTATTTGTTCCCGACTCTTCGATCTTCGAGGTGTGACGCACTCTCCACTCCCAAAAACCCATAAACAGTTTTAAAATTTGTGGATAATTAAAACCAATAAAAATTTTAACTTAAACAAGATCATCTTCATTACAAAACAATTTACAAATGAAAATGCAAATAACCTTATCTGTTGAAAATCTATATCACCTCAACGGAAAACAAGGCCTATCTTGAAATCGCGACGCTATAACGCATAAAACCACAAAGCAAAGAACCAATCTTCTTCAACACTAAACCCGTCAAAACTTATCAACTATGTTCATTGAATGAACACACAGATAAACAAACATGCAAATCGGAATTGGCGATTATAAACAATCTTTGGTGAAAGTAGTTCTAAAATACAATATATAATATACATATATATACATTAATCCATATGCTAGCTTAGTAGTTCCACCGAAGCCTTTAACTTTCAACGACTAATACAACATTCTTAAGATAATAATCTAGGCGGTAGTTCCTCCATCGAGGCTTTAACTTCCCTTCTAACCACACAACAAACTATATTCATAATAAATAAGGCATGTAGTTCCTCCATATTTTAGGTTCTAACTAAACTATAACCAAACCAACCATATACAAATCATCTATCTGAGAGATATATCATTTACCAACATATTACCATAATTAGATTATTTCGCGCTTTCTTTATTGTGTCCCTAAAATCACGTCAGTATCAATGTCTTACCTGGTTTTCTGGCTACCACAATCGCAAACCCGCCGAACATGTACATCCACATGCCTCCCCTTACATAATGAGCCACTCATGCGTAACCACCACTGGCGGGATGCCGCGACACCGTAAATCCTCACACGGAAGCCAAATCTATGTAATAAATCGCCACTATTCGGCATAAAAATATTAGCATCATCGTTCTATTTTGCGAACGGAATAATCAAACCATTATAATTTCTGGAGGGTCGCCGAAGGCCATTCAAATTTTAAACAAACGCCGAATGGTCCGAAGGCCATTCAAATTTTAATCAAACGCCGAAAGGGCCAATCACACGAGTTGTGGTAGTCGAGGTTAGGATTTTCGTTCGTAATTTATTCAAGTGTCATACATCTACGACTCATAAACATTTCTACTATATCACGCTTGTGTCAATTACCTTATTGACTAAGCCATAATATCTAGAAACATCTCAATTATATCTCAGTCACTTTCGTTAACTTCACGCCAATATATTATCAGACTACACCACACTCCCGCAAAATATTCACCAATACTTATATTAAGATCTCACATATAAAATAATGGGTGTATATACATTTCTCCAAGATATTAGATTAATACAACTATCCCAAAGATATTATATCATGTCACAATGCTTCAACGTGATCGATACATTTTATTATAACGATTAGAATATAATGTCTCCTAACATCTCAATATCGCCACGTGTCAAAATACACAATATCAATGTCAAATCTTTATTAGATAACGACAACCAAAGTTATCTGAAACCTTCCACAAAGATTTTATTACTACATATGTCCATATAATATACAACATAAAACGTAGTAAAATTAAACAATCCATCCACAATCAAAGCCCAATATGCTTTACACACTACTCGCGTCAAATCTAAATTAGATAATTTACCAACCAAGAGTTATCAATATCGACAAGATTTTATTACTATATATATCCATATAAACAAACATATGAAAACTGGAAAAGTCAACATCCGGTCAACGGTCGGCGGTCAAAGTCAACGGCCAATCCGGCCAAAGGTCAACACCTCTATGGTCAAGGTCAAACTCAACATGCCATGGTCAAAGTCAAATCATCATCGCCAAAATCAAAGGTGAAAGTCAACCATCCATGGTCAAAGGTCAAAGTCAATCGTCCATGGTCAAAGGTCAAAGTCAACCGTCAAAGTCAACGATTCGATGGTCAAAGTCAAACCGTCTCTAGTCAAAGTCAAACTATCCTGGTCAAAGTCAAAGGTGAAAGTCAACCGTCCCATGGTCAAATGTCAAAGTCTCCAAAGTCGGCTGTCGATGGTCAAAGTCAAACCGTCCCTAGTCGAAAGTCAAAGCTGTCAAAAGTCAAACTCAAATCGTTTGGTTTTAGGTGTTCATTAAGGGTTTTACGTAAGAATGGTTAAAAAGCTTCGTATATTTCGTGGCTGACGTGACCAGCGTCGTGGTTCGGGATAACCGCAAAGCTCAAAACCTTAAACCAAAGTCTACACGTTTAAAGACCCAAGTAAATCTATTTTAAGTCCAATGGACTGGTCCATGCAATATTAGAAACTGCCCAAAAGCTGTTAAGTTAAACTGGTCCACAAATACAAATGAAACGGACCCATAGGCTAATATTAGAACTGGTCCAAAAACACAAATGATACGGCCCATCAATTTAACTGAACTGGTCCACAAATCTTAATTAAATTGATCCAAAAATTTCAAACCAAATAGGAAAAGGGCCCAACCACTTAAAGAAATCGGCCCAAGACAAAACAAGACTAGGGCCCAAGAACTGAATCTAAACCGGTCCAAAACTAAAACAAAAGAACTGGCCCAAGCAAACAAAACAAGGTCGACCCATATAGCAAGTGGATTCGGCCCAAGGCCCAACCACAGCTACAGTGCATCTTCTTCCCCAAATTTTCCTCCACCACCACCAAAAATCCGGCCACCACTAATCCTAATCACCTACCCATTCCAACCTATCGGTTTTACTCATAAATAAAAACCCTCTAACATTAATTAACGCCAAAGCCTCAATTCCTTAGATCTAATCTTCCCCAAAACTAGATCTAGAAACTGTCGACCTCCATTAAAGCTTGTTCAAACGCTCCCCCACTTCACAACACTCAGTCCCATCACTACAAACCATTCAATCCATTCAAATACCCAAACAAAATCCAAACAACAAAGTTTAATAACAAAAACGATTTACTGTCGGCCGCCATTGCCGCCTCCAACCAAGCTTTGGCAGCCCCGACATCACGCACTACACAACCCAACAACACCCAATTAAACCAAAAACACAGCCCAATCGACAGTCCACTACCACCATCATCAAACCATAATCACACAACCAACCAAAATCATACAACAGTTCAATCTACATACCGGCCGATATTGTTCTTTGGGCTTTAGCCGCCGCCAGGCCCAAACAAGGTTCGACAGTTCAAACCTCCATTAAGAATTCAAACAACCCAGGCAGTACGACTTCTTTATTTTAGTTTTGTTAACCGACATTAACGCTCTGTCGAGCTTTCGACAGTTTAAGTTCAGAGTAATCACAGTTCAACAGTTTAACAGTATTACAGTTTGACAGTTTAACCAAAATATAAAAACAGAAACCCATGCACCGATATACGAAAACTATAACTCTTGGTGAGATAGCAAAAAATTTCTACTCAATTGTATGGGTGACTCCCTGAATTTCTCCGAGTTAGGGCGCCGTCGTGGTTCCACCCTCAAAAATCCAAACTTTAAATCTTTCTGCTTCCATTTTCATTATTATTCTATTCTCCGGGAACCCTATTTTTACAGAAAAATGTGTTTATATCTTGGGTCCCAAAAACTTCGGCCCAAAACCGGGCCCACGTATCCGAGAAGTTAAATCCATGAATTTTGAAAATAAATAATTAAATTAATTAATAAATAATTAAATATGTTTTAAAAAACGTTGGTTTATTAGGGTTTGATCCAGAAAAACTTGAATATTAGGGTTTAGTCCTAGTTTTGGTTGTTGACTGTCGGTCAACTGAGTTGACTGTGGTCAATCTGCTTGTATTTTTGAAATGACAATAATACCCCTAGCATGCAACATCACGTGCTTCCAGTTTTATCAAATTTATTCAACACGTGTCGACATCTGACTTCTCATTTCGATGTGGCCATCAGATTTTAAATTTGCGAATCTCGAGAATACAAGTTTTGATGTGCTTCCAGGATAGCAGCATTTGCTGTCTCAAAGACAAAGTTTGCATCATCCATTCCATCACCGGCATCAGCAAGGGAGAATCGAGTTGCGTCAGCAGAAAATTCCTCAATAGCTTGGCGCAAGGTCCTAAAATTCCCGGTAGATTGACTTGGACATTTGTATCCAGTGAAAATTGCTGAGGCCATTGAAAAGATTCTGACCAACATCAAGGGAATCAATTATCAAATTCTCTCGAACCCCGAGTTCCTTGCTAAAGGGACTGCCATTGATGATCTCTTCGCTCTCGATAGAGTTCTCATTGGAGGCTAGGAGACCCCGGTGGTCAAAAGGCTATTCAAGCCACGAAAAGTGTTTATGCCCATTGGGTGCTTGAAGACCGAATCATAACCACCAACCTCGGTCGGTCTGAACTTTCAAAGCTTGCCGCCAATGCCTTCTTGGCTCGAGGATCTCATCCGTGAATGCCATGTCACCGTTTGTGAGGCTACTCTTGGAGCAAATGTTGCGAGAGGTGTCCCATGCTGTTGGGAAGGACACAAGGATCGGACCCAAGTTTCTAAATGCTAGTGTTAGGTTTGGAGGTTTATGCTTTTAGAAGGATATCCTAATGGTCTCCTTGAGGTAGATAACTATTGGAAACAAGTTGTTAAGATCAATGACTATCGGAAATTGGATCGGTGAGATCGGTGATGAACCCAACCAATCAATCATGAAATTGGATAGGTGATGAACCCAACCAATCATGAAATTGGATAGGTGATGAGAGAACCCGACTGGTCTGGTCGGGTTTTGAGTTTTGAGTTTTGAGTGCTAAAGTGTGGGTTCTGACTTCTGACGAAGAAGATGAGGGTTGGCTCCAATAACATTATCGAGATACGCGAAATCAAAAAATCTAACGGTCACATGATTTAGATTGTAATATCCAATCATATGCTGACATGTGTCCAACAAATTATACAACTAGTGATCACGTGACATCGCACTGAAGGGTATTCTGGTCATATCAAAATAATTAGCAGATTGACCACAGTCAACTGTGTTGACTGACAGTCAAGAACCAAAACTAGGACTAAACCCTAATATTCAAGCTTTTCTGGACCAAACCCTAATAAACCCACTATTGTTAGGACCAAAGTCTAAATACCCCTAATACTTAAGTAGTTAAGTAAGTGTGCCAGTATATAAGAATGAAATATTACATTTATGTTATAAGAAATCGGATAGGATATTATCCGACGGATATCACTTGAATCCGCATCTGTATCCGAAACTTCTTCGAATAAAAAAATTTATCCTAATCCGAATTCAATATCTGAAATTTTCGGATAATATCTTATTTTTCGAATACAAATACGAATACAAATCGGATTTGGATTTTTGGATATCCGACTGCACCCCTAGCTGAGCTGCATCACACCCAACTTTTTTCCAAAAAAAAAAAAGAAAACATTTATAGCGTATGTTAGTTGTAGCAGCCCCTTTGAATGGCAATCCTAGATCCGCCCCTCCATCTTAGTGACTTAACATTTTTTCTTTTTCCTCTAAATCCAGTTAACCTCCACCCCACAGCCCCATTCATATAATTTTTTTTTTAGGATTCATGTCATTTTTAGGTCAAGACAAACCATACTAGTCATTTGATCATCTGGTTTGAAAAGTTGGGTGTTCTACAGCCATAGTTTGGGATTTCGGAATTATCGGAATTATGACAAATCCAAAAACCGAAATTCATAATATTTCGACCCATGTCATATTCAAAATTTCGAATAATTTCCAAATCATCAATATTTTGATCCTATGTTGTTTTTTCCGATTTTTTGAAAAACCAAAATATTGGGCGGAATTCCGATATTCCGTTCAGAATATAAAAAACATTGCGACCCACCCCCCCTTGGATCCTCCCCTCACGAGATGGGTTTTTTTTTTTTTTTTTTTTTTATTTAAATTATGAACTTATGATACGTGAGGTTTTTTTAGTTAGATATTAAAAGGAAAAAAAAAAAAACATGAAATGGGGTTTTTTTAGTTAGATATTAAAAAAAAAAAAAAATACATGAAATAAGAAGAGAAACTAACGGAAGTTATGGGCTGTTAAAGTAGACAGGTGGCACAAAATTTATAACAGTTACAGAGATTCCATCTCTGTACCCGGTTATAGAGGAACCGGACTCTTTTTATAATCTTAGCAGCACAAATAGCCGGATCAATAATACCAATACCAATCGATTCCCCACTATACAGATAATTTATATTTGAATACAATTCAACTCCAATCAATAATCTAAATATTTCCTACAACCAAACTAACATGCCCAACTCGCTAAACAACTATTAACAACAGATAATAATGTAAAGCAGTAAAAGCAAACCACAACACAAAGATATAACGTGGTTCGACCAATGGTGCCTACTTCCTAAAAAGCTAGTCCTTTATAAAGTGGGAAGGAAGATTACAATCACTCCTTGCAGTCTCTCACCTTACTAGATCACTCCTCCTCTCTTTTGTGGTCAGGTTGTATCTCTGTAAAGGTTATCTCTCAATCTTGATAGCTATTAAGATTGAGTTTCTCTCTTTGTTATCGTGTATTTTCGTGTATTTTCTGAGTGTTAGGTTTTGCCAAAAACTCCAACCGTTATTGCAAACTCGCAGTCCATAGAAAATAGAATTCTCCGAAAAATAGGCATGGTCACAAAAAAAAAAAAAAAAAAAAAGAAGCTGACCTGTCGAAGCAATAAAGTTAAAAAATGAGAAAGAAGATAATGTTTGCCCTGTGACACTTCGTTTCTTTAACTTGCTATTTCCATCCAAGTCTTATTTAGATAAGGATTAGCTGGGCACATCAGATTAAGGAGTTCTTATACACTAGCATACCTCTACTGTCGAGACGATAACCACCCAGGAAACTTGATAAATTCACATTTTCCTCTCTTTTTCACTTCGATTGTCCATGTAGCACTACAACAGAAAAATGCTTTTTATATAGGGATGTAGGCACATTAGAAATGGTTAAACTTGATGCCCTCATTAGGTGTCTATATAAAGTGTCGGGTACAAACTGCAAAGATGTCATTCTATTTACAACGTACAGTACCCATTTAGCACAGATTCACATCTTGTCCTAGACCTAAGCCACCATTAACGGTGACTGATCAAACTTTCAACTGTAAGTTTTACTTGTACTCAAGTACATACCATTTTGACGCAGCATGAATTATCCTTTGATTTACTTGTATATATATCAACATACTGTAATCAAGAAATAACAGAACAGTAAAAGGACAAAATTGCTTCATTTATCTAAATGTATATATGCCTCCTTTAACTAACTGAATTCAGCAATGTCAAACACTAGCACTTGTTTATCTTCTGAACCGGAGACAAGAAACTTCCCATTGGAAGAAATAGACAGAGACAGAATGGTCTTGGAATGATTGCTGAACGTCTTTACAAGACATCCAGATAAGCTGTCAATTATTAATATTTTCCCATCAGCACAGCCAGTAGCAATGTACTGTGATGCGCCCAACCATACCAGGCAACTTACATGAGCCTGTGACAAAAAACAGGTATTCATTAAAAGAGTTTGTAACTTTCACATTTAGGTTCCATTTGGCATAATTAGGTTTAAATAATTGCTCTAGTGTTTATAGCATATGATACAATTTATGATGTTTAGACCAGTATATCCCTTTTAAAGAGAACATGACAACTCATCAAGGCCTTAGCTATGAAGGGGTATGATAGGAGAGTAACTTAACTGAAAGGATATTCTTAAACTCCTAAATGAGTTGCATACATTCTAGCTACACCGAATGCTAAAAGCCAAATGACGTGGTACTCCACCAAGTTTGCAAAAATTATATAAAGAAAACAAGTGCAATTGACAAATTGATACTAAGTAACCAACCTCAAAGACCACACGAAACAAACTATGAGTTATTTCCCAAATTATGAGTTCTTTCCCACCTCCTGTTGCAACCAAAGGTAGCCTGCACAAAAAAACAGATATATCTGCAAGTTCAAAATGAAACCAAGGCTGAGGCATACATAGGCATATGCTCGTACATGAGAGCACATCCAATCATCCATGATGAAAATAGCTGTTAGAATTATTTTGAGATTGAAGCCTCAGCTGAATAGGGCATTGCAAGACTTATCTTGTAATGTCCTATCAACAAAGTGCCTAAATAGATATAACAACTATCATATCCTCAACAACGACACCTGCACTGAATACAAACATGTGGGATCATTATTCTTCTTTCGCTTATATTTTGTAATTAACCTATCCCGATCTAAATATGTTGTGCTTGAGCAAAATGTCAACATTTAAGTTACCACCCAAAAATTGTTGAAAGAGAACTTTACTAAAAACATTATGGGTTTAGTTATATACTTATATTTGGACAAAAGCAGAAGAGATTTTTTCTGAGATAATTGTTAAATGCAAAGACACTAATGCAAAGCAAACAAAGAGGAATTAGAGAGAACAGCGTGTGGAAGACATTTCATGCTTTTATTCTCTAAGAAATTATGTAAAGTACTTCAAGGTACTTTCAATACCTTGGTGAAAGTCCAACACATTGAATAAGGTCCTCATGAGAAATCAAAGAATTGACTACCTATATAAAGATCACAACATGAACATTTAGCGCATTTCACTTTAGAGACTATTTAATCCATTAATTCGTACTAAACAAGTAATCTAGATCATATGGATCACAAAGAGATACAGACAGATGAGACTTGAGAGTTGATCTTAAACAAACTACAAATTAAATAAATAAATAAATAAAAGAGGTGATAGACCACTAGCACAAGTAATATGAGAGTTCAGGAATTTGAGAAACTAGCACAAGTAAAACTTCTACACACGAAAAGGCTGTTGCTAACATTCCATGATGAGACAGTGTCAGCATCGGCAGCATGACCAAGTGAGCCCAGATTCTATGTAACTAACTGTTGGACCCTATAACACCTCCGTAGTCACCACCATTTTGTGCAAGATTTATCTTATAAGTCTATGTTAACAGAATGCTACAACCTCTGCAGCTACTGAGTACTTTGAATGCATGCACACTTTCAACTATCCAACGCATTCCTGGCAGTGGCCTGAATGGATATTAGATTCCTGAACGATGATAATTCTGCGATTTATGATGGTTTCCAATAGTACTTTACTCTGTTGTAGTTGACTTTTTCATCAAAGTATAGTATATGGTTCATTTAAGTTTACAAGTTATATTTGTGTATGATCAGGATGAATTGTGTTAATCATGTGTAGCATTCAGGTCTTTTGCTCGATAATTGTATTGATAAGTTAGAACATAAGATGAGATCAAATGACAAACAGTGGAGAGGATAAAAGAACTTAAAGAAGAACTCTTCAATGGGCATGTGCTTGTCCTACTTTTAAGGGTGTACATTTCCATGTATTTTCGTGTAATTGGGATTCACTTGTTTGAGGGAATGAGATATAATTGTGGCTGTTCCATCCGTTCATCTTTACCACAATGGGGCGAGGAGTGGTCTTTGTTTTGTAAGCAGCCGACAACTTTAAAAAAAAAAAAAAAAAAAAAAAAAAAAAAAAACTTAATCTTGATATATTATTGATAAAAAAGCAAATATAAAATTAGACCATCTGTTGCATTCTGTCCCAATTAAGGATTAATCTATATATTCTAATAATTGAGGGAGCCTTGTACGAATGTAACAATAAAATTTAAAAATTGGGAGAACCTAGTACGACCTTGAAACTGAAACTCAACTCTTCTCAAGGTGAAAACACATAGGGTAGGTTGGGATGTCCCCCTTCAAGAGCTCAGCTACTAAGCCAACCTTAGTTCCTAGCCTATAGCATAAGACATATAGAGTGTATGCCCTCATATAGTACCCTATTCTTAGGTAAACCATTCGTGCAAAACAACCACCTAACCTTTATCCTCGGAGCCTTTCCAACAATAGTGATTTTCCTTCCATACTATATAATTCTTAATGTTTCATGTTTCTTCTTGCTTTTTGTTTGCAGATTAGCTTCTCTTAAACGTGACTTTTTAGTAACTAGAGCCTTACATTTCTTAGTACATATTGGAAAAATTGAAGTATTGACCAAGTGGAGGTAAGGATTTAGACACTCGTACAAAATCAAAATCAAACTAAACCAGGAACCAAAAGTAAACACCAAATGCTAAACTCTTGAAACTTAAGCAACCTGAGATGCTGAGAGCCATTGGTAAACTCATGTCCTTGAACTGTATATATAGTCATATCTTCAGTTTTCACAACCAATAGCAAAATGTTCTAGGGACTTCTTAATATTAGGACTTCAGTAAAACTGTAGATATATTTAGACGTCAATAAAAAAATGTTCTAGCAAAATGTTTTTTGATACCTAAATATTCACCAACATAAGCAGAGGAAGATAAGGCAGAAAAGAAATCATAAACCTAAAAGGTAAAAGGGGTAGAGAAAAGGATCCAGACCTCCCCCGTCCGTATGTTTACTATACGGACAGAACAATCCGATGAACCAGTAATAGCAAGAGCAGAATCAGGAGTTATCATCAAGCACGTGAGTCCCTTAGTGTGATACGAATGACCTGGAGGAAAAGAAAATATAGAGAACCCAAAACAGTTATGTAAACATGCTTAAAATATCAAATTATTAAGACATGCGATTACTGATTAGCTGTTCATTGGTCTGTTAACATCAACACCATAAGCATAATTCCAGCTTGGTTGTGCTTCTAGTAAAATATAGAGTGGAAAATCCTGAACAGTGTAAATTTATATGGTCCCTGGACAAGCTAACCCCATCTCAATAATAGAGAAAGACTCTTTGGCTTGAGTCTTGGGCATTGGTTGAACAGTTACAGATTATCGTAGACAGTGACTCTGACGGAGGAAGGTTCGAAGAGAGCTAATTATTTAATAGAAAATCCCTTCAGTTGACAAGTATCCATAGTCAACCCCAGATAATTCGGTTGAAGTACGACAACAAGGACACTTGACGATCATTAGCACATCATTCAAGTTAATGCCTCTGGCCATATTAACAGAAGTTGAAACAGTTTTGCAGGCACGGAAATGCTGCATAAACAAGGTATTCAATACCAATATTTAAAGGTGTCCAAAACAAATCTGCCTCACAAGTTATAAACAGCCTATTCTTATCATCTTTATCTGTCCATCGAGTGTCTCCCAAACTATGACAAAACCAATCTGAGAAGTGAAAATGATATAAAGAATCTAAAAGTAGCTCCAAGTAGAACTTGATTAATATCATATAAGATGATTTGGTCATGTACATATGATATATATAACACTACTGCTAACTGAGAATCTAAAATACTTTTCTATATCACGGACCACCCAGGAATTCTGACTACTTCAGTAAACCTCCAGTAAATTTAGTTCCTTCACATCGTTTTAAGCTAAGTAGGTGAGGATACTAACAAAAACAGCATAATAATGAAAGGCACCAAATACAGTTAAAATTCAAAAATTAATAGCTACTTAGTTTACAAAGTGTTCCTTATTCAATGATATCACATTGAAACCCTGGCCCGTCGATTTGATGTCTCTAAGGGTCTGCTTCGCATTCAAAAGATTGCATAGCATAGCATAGCATAGCGAACTTTGACTAATTATTATGTGCTAGGCTTTGAGGGGAATACGGTGCCATCATGTCCTAGTATAAGTTTTACTCGGAATTCAACAGATGGGGGAGATATTTTGTCAGATTCACCAGATCACATTTTTAACTTGAATTTTGTCCAGCATACTTTTATTAAACTTGCATTCATACCAAGTCCATCCTAAAAGAAAATGTATGGTAGAAGAGATACAAGTATCTTCAAGGCCTCCCAAATTCTAGTACTTTTGTGCTATACATATACTTAACATTACCGGAGTCGGGACCTTAGATACAATACAATAACCCAAATGCATACCTTAAACAACATGTATGTTATTTCCATCTTCTGGATTCCATATTCGCAGTGATGCGTCATCAGAACCTGTACAAATTGTGCTAGCTGCAACATTATCAAAAGCTGATTTAACTATACATCCTTAGGTGTAGAACAAAACACAGAACATTTCCCAACACGTAATGAAAGTACCATCTGGGGTAAAATCGCCACAAGTGACACCACATTCGTGACCAAAAACGATATATATAGATAGGCATCTTCATCAATATCCCACAACCAAAAACCGTGAAATCATCCATGGAGCCAGCCAACACAAAGTGGCCTCTTGGATGCCACCTGACCCACTAAGTACATAGATCAATATTACAAATTCAACTATCATGTTCTTTAAATTATGTAACAAACAAACCTACTTTCAGGACCTCACCTCAATATCTTCAGGACCATCGAATGTGCACTTATGACTACTTGAACATATGTCCCACACTTGAACCCGCCCTTGACCCGTTCCACAGGCAAGAAATTTCCCATCAGCACTAAAGGCTACACTAGAAACAGAATCATCGTGCCCTGCAGACATCAAAATTTTGAAAAGTATGTTTTAGCGAAAAACCTTGTCCCTTCGTGATTAGAATTCAGGAATTGATTTTGATATTATATAAAAAGAGTGGTAAAACAAAAACCAAAACCCACGGAAGAAAAAAAAATTGGTACTTCAGTTTTAGTCAAGGGAAAGCCGGTAAAAGAGAAATTTGGAACCTTAGATCAACTAAATTGTTAATAGTTATATTATTATCACTGATATACCTATAATCACTTGGCGCTGATCTCCTTGATTAATGTTCCACAGAAATGCTCCTGTGCCACTACCTCCCCTCCCAACCAATGTTGAATCTGTAGGACTACAAGCAACTGCACATATCCCCTCTGCCACAAATTTAATGCCTTTGATTAGCCAAAGGAGCAACTAATTTCCTTGCAAAATCAAACTACCAAGATTATGCAATATCTATTAGTGCAGGTAGTCGATGAAAAAGAACCGCCTTGTGTTAAGTTGGCCAGTTGGCATTCATTAGTCAATGTTTGCATCAAAACCATTGATAAAAAAAATGAGATGGACTCAAACTCAAAATGAGAAATCTCACAATTAGAAGCAGTTCAGTTAAATTGATTTGAACTCAAAACTTCGCCATGAGTAACAAATAACACATTGCATGCATTTTTCCAACTACACGGTTAAATAATTATATTAATGGAGCGTACCAAAATCAGAATCTGAGTCAGATTCAACATCTGAATTTGATTCATCGTCGACTTCAGGAAGTTCTGCACCAAAAGTTAATCATAACAAATAAAGGCGAGTGAGAAATTAAATATGAAGTATACATAAGACGAGTGAAGGGTCGAGCAGACCTTCTTCATCAATGTGGATTTCTTTAACGATGTCTTGTTCGTCAAGAAACACTTCTTCGCACTCGTCTTTGTTTCCCTCACTGTCCATCGTTGTCTTTCTTCTGTGTAGTAGAAAGAGTTTTGTTAAAACTGTAAATAAAAAGAAAATGGCTCTTTTCTTTTAAGAAAGAGTTCATATATAGAGAACTAGAGAGGGAAAAATAATCTGTGTGATCATCATGCATGTACCAGTGTATTTCAATAAATTCTATTATAAATAGATTATGGGAAAAAAAATTCTATTAAAAAGATTTTATGTAGGAGATGGAGGGAGTCGAACCCTCAATGATCAAATTTGAAGGTACCTTCTTTTATTCTTTTTCTTTTTTGTTTGAGCTACACCTCCGTTCACTTTTCGTAATTAAATGTATATAAACTAATGTGTTGACATGGTCCATACGATATGTTTCCCACCTTTCGATGTTTCTTTGAATCCCACGAAAAATTGAGGACGAATGAATTAATAGATGTAGTCACTGCGTGTTGGAGTTATCCCTCACATGAGGAGAAACCGAAGTCGACGTAAACGGCTAATTCGCGCATCGCGACAAGTCGAGGCCGCCGCCAGATAGCCGACTCGCTCGAGTTCCATAACATAGGGCGCGCCAGCGGCTCGGCTTCCAGTCTTGGTAGCGACTTCGCTCAAAGGGCAGCGCCAGCAAGCATAAATTTTGTGGGCCTTGCTACAAGATTACCTTTAAATTTGGTTTTGGAGATAAAACCAAAAATAAAGGTTTTGGAAAACCTAACCTAACGAAACCAAACAAGTCGGAAGGATTGGAATCCGGACTAAAACAAAGAGAGAACCTTTCTGAGAGATACAACCCCGTAAAAAGAGATAAGAGTGATCTAGTAAGGTGAGATTTGAAAGGAGAGATTGTAATCTTCCTTCCCATTTTATTAAGAACGGCTCTTTGTGGAAGTAGGCATCATTGGCGAACCACGGTAAATCTTTGTGTTGTGGTTTGTTGTTTAACCGCTTTTACATTATTATATGTTGTTGATAGTTGTTTAGTGAGTTGGGCATGTTAGTATAGGTTGTAGTTGATATTTAGATTTTGTCAGGAGTTGAAGTGTGTTCATACAAGTTATGTGTAGTGGGGAACCGATTGGTATTGGTGTAATCCCCAACAAGTGGTATCGAGCCTTGGTTAGAATAGCCTAGGGTGTTATCCGAATCTTGGTCGAGGAAAGGTGTTTGTGAAATTCGAGAGAAGATTTGAGGTTAAATAACTTGTAGAGATGGACCATTCCGTGAACACTTCATTATGATGAGTCCGAATAGGAAGAACTACACCATCCGGAAAGCCAAGATGGAAGACTTGCTATCTTGCAAGGACTTGGCACTTCCCATTGAGAATGAGGGAGTAAAAACCGGAAAAGGCCCGATGAGGTGTGGAAAAAGCTTTGACGAAAAGCGATTGGATACATTCGACAATGGATAGGCGGCGATTGTCTTTCACCATGTGGCCCAAGAGACTACAACCTTGGTCTATGGAAGAAACTTCGAAGACCTTTATGAGAGGAAGTCGGGTGGAAACAAAGTGCTAGTCGTTAAGAAGTTTTTGAACCCGCGAAGTACCAAAGAAAGGTTCTTCAATGTCCGAGCATCTTAATGAAGTCTGAGAATATCATCAATCGATGCATTTGATGAAGATCAATTTGGGAGACGAAGTTGAGGCTTTGTTTCTATTAGGCTCTCTACCCGAAAGTTGGGAGACATTAGCGGTTTCTCTACATGGAGCGACCAAGGATGGAATTGTTACCATGGAGATGGCTACCACGTCTTTGTTGAATGAGGAGACTAGAAGGAGTGCAAGAAGCGCTCTTCTAACTCGAGGTCTTTTTCACGAGAAACGGGGAGAGGTCGAAGCGAGAAAACCATCTCGTTCTAGAGGTGATGACGTATAAATCTAGGGTGAAGCTAGAACTCTAAAGCGGAGAGGCAATGTTACTATTGTGCCACCAAAGGCCACTTCGGATATGAGTCGCGAAACGAAGAGGGATGAGAAGAATAACCGCGTGTACATGAAGACATGGTGCGAGGAAGGGAAACACTGGCAGAGATACTACCGCACTAGTCGATGACCTAGTGGGAATCAGGTCGATTGTGGTGTGTCTTTGTCCGAAGTACCTCATGTCGGGATACGAGTGGGTGATAGATCTGGGAGCATCCTATCACGCCACACCGCGGGGATTCTTCACTACCTACGGTTGTGGTGAATATGGTGAAGTGAGGATGGGGTATGATGGAGTCTCAAGATTGTAGGCATTGGAGATGTTCATATAGAAACCAATGTCGGCTACACCTTGACACTCAAGGATGTAAGACATGTCCCCGACATACGGTTAAGCCCTAATTTAATTTTGGGAAATTAGATGGCGATGGCTTTGTAAACTCGTTTGGTAGCGGGGTATGGAAACCGACGAGAGGTTCCATTGTAGCGGCGGAGGAAAGAAAAACTTGCTCTCTTTACAAAAACAGGCTAGTTTGTGTAAAGCGAAGTTTAATCGCGAAGAAGAAGCTTCATCCGAACGTGGCACAAGAGACCGTGGTCACATGGGCATAAAAGGGATGGAAGTTCTTGCTAAGCAAAAGGCCATGCCGGACATTAAAGGTACACATTTAAATACATGTACTCATTGTTTGGTAGGAAAGCAACACGGTATCTTTCCAAAGATTCCCGTCTCACGAAAAGGACATCGCCCTGAACTAGTGCACACGGACTTATGTGGTCCTATGAGAGTGAAGTCCCACCGGGAGTTTCGTACTTTTGACATTCATTGATGATCGTCCAAGAAAGATATATGGGTCTATAGTCCGAAGACCAAGGATGAAGTACTTGGCGTGTTTGAGAAATTCCACAAAGATGGTGGAAAGAGAGACTGGGAAGTTGTTGAAGTGTATTCGCCGGATAATGGGGGTGAGTACATTGGGCCATTTGAAGAGTATTGCGAGTCATGGGATTCGTCATGAGCGGACCGTTCCCAAGACACCAAATGAGAATGGAATAGCAGAGAGAGAATGAACCGTACCATTGTAGAGAGGATAAGATGCATGCTATCTCACTCTAAGCTACCTAGAAGCTCTTGGGAAGCAATGCAATCGTCTGGCCGTGCATGTGATCAACTTTGTCACCAAGAAAGCCTACGAATAGTGATTATCCGGAGAGAGTATGGTCGGCGAGATGTTGATTATGGATACTTGAGGGTATTTGGGTGCGGGGCATTTGTGCATATTCCGGAAGGATGAGAGATTCAAGCTTGATGACAAAAGCCAAGCGGTGCATCTTTCGGGTTATGGAGATGAAAAGTTTGGTTACAAACTCTATGATCCGATTAACAAGAAGGTAATCCGAAGTCGAGATGTTGTGTTCTTAGAAGACCAAACCATAGCAGACTTTGAGGAGGGTGAAAGTTGCTGAGGCTTTCACCAATGATCTTGTTGATTGAGAACCGAAGTTCCTACCGTGGAACGTCGCGAGAAGGCATTGAGAATGCAGAGAACCATGAGTTTGAAGCTCATGATGAGAATCTATTGCTCATGATGGGATAGAACCTATTGGTATAGAAGATGCGGATGAGATGCATGAACCACCACCGAGCAAGCGAAGTGTATCCTCCCGAGGCACCCGAGATGGGGCAAGGAGGTCCGACAGAGGAGAATAGCTTCAACCGGTATCCACCACATACGCACGTGCTGCTACTATCGGATGGTGGAGAACCTATGTACTATCAAGAGGCACTTGAAAGCGTAGACAAAAGAAAAATGGTTGAAGGCCATGCATGACGAGATGGATTCTTTGCATAAGAATCACACTTATGAAGTTAGTTGAGAAACCCACGGGAGAAAAGTTCTCAAGAATAAGTGGATATACAAAGTCAAGCATGAGGAGAACAATCTCACCCAAGGCACAAAGCTTCGCCTTGTTGTGAAGGGATTCGGTCAAAGGAAAGGGATTGACTTTGATGAGATTTTCTCTCTGTAGTGAAGATGACTTCTATCCGGGTGGTATTGGGTATGGCCGCAAGTATGAACCTAGAGGTTGAAAGCGGCTAGATGTTAAGGCGGCTTTTCTTCATGGAGACCTTGAAGAAGATGTCTACATGGACCGACCCGAGAGGGTTTGAGGTCAAAGGCAAGGAGCACCTAGTATATGCAAGCCGATAAAGAGCTTGTATGGATTGAAGCAAGCAGAGGCGATTGGTACATAAAGTTTGATTCCTTTATGGCGAAGCAAGGATACAAGAAGTCCGCTTCCGATCATTGTGTGTTTGTTCGAGAGATTTCGGATGGGGATTTCATTGTCTATTATTTGTATGTGGATGATATGTTGATAGTTGGCCCAAACATCAACAAGATATCAAGCTGAAGAAAGACTTGAGTAAGTCCTTTGAGATGAAGGATTTGGGTCAAGCAAAGCAGATACTTGGGATCGCGGATCACTCGTGACGAAAAGAGTGGAAAGTTGTGGCTTTCTCAAGAAAGCTACATTGAGAAAGGTGTTGAAGAGATTCAACATGGATCAAAGCGCCCGGTCGGTTTAATCCGCTTGGTGGCGGTTCCGCATGACCAAAGAGATGTGTCCTAAGGGTGAGCATGAGCAGAGTCGGATGGAAAAGATTCCTTATGCATCCATGATGGGCGATTTGATGTATGCCATGGTGTGTACTAGACCGGATATTGCTTTTCGCCGTTGGGGTTGTAAGCGATTTACATCAAATCCGGGTAAAGAGCATTGGGAAGGTGTTAAGTGGATATTGAGATATCTCAAAGGCACTTCCAAATCATGTTTGTGCTTTGGTGGAAGTAAGCCCTTACTTGAAGGGCTAATCGATGATCGCGGACATGGCGGTGATGTTGACTCGATGAAGTCCACCTCGGTTATCACGGTTACTTTTGCGGGGAGCGGTTTCTTGGCAATCTAAGTTGCAAAAGTGTGTTGCCCTCTCCACTACCTTCTTAGTATATATTGCAGCCACCGAGTGTTGCAAAGAGTTGCTATGGATGAAGAGGTTCTTGACGAACTAGGGCTAAAGCGTAAAACAGTTGTAGTAGTTCTATGTGGTCGAGGCGCCATCCACTTGAGCAAGAATCCGAAGTTTTCATTCTAGATCCAAGCACATACACGTCGCGTTATCATTGGATTAGAGAAGTACTTTCGAAGACAAGCATTTGTGTGTCGAGAAGATCCATACCGACAAGAACGGGTCGGATATGATGACCAAAGTCTTCTTACCGAAGGTAAGTTTGATGTTTGTTGTGCTATTGCGGAATGGCGACACACTCCTCTGTTGATTTGGCAATTGCATGGAGGTAGCCCCCCACCGTCGGGAGGGGAGATTGTGGAGTTATCCCTCACATGAGGAGAGAAACCGGAGCCGAAGTAAACGGGCGAATTCGGCATCGCGATTAAGTCGAGGCAGCGCCGGCTCGGATAGAGGCGACTTCGGCGCTCGAGTTTCGATAACATAGAGGCGACCGCGACTCAAAGTGGCGCCAGCGCTCAAAGTGAGCGCCAGCGCTCAGCTTCCAGTCTTGGTAGCGACTTCGGCGCTCAAAGAAAGCGCAGCCGCCGGCATAAATTTTTTTGGGCCTTGCTACAAGATTACCGCGAAATTTGGTTTTTGGAGATAAAACCAAAAATAAAGGTTTTGGAAAACCTAACCTAATGAGAACCAAACAAGTCGGAAGGATTGGAATCGGACTAAAACAAAAAGAGAACCTTTCTGAGAGATACAACCACAGTAAAGAGATAAAGTGATCTAGTAAAGTGTGAGAGACCGAAAAAGGAGAGATTGTAATCTTCCTTCCCATTTTATTAAGAACTGGCTCTTGTGGAAGTAGGCATCATTGGCCGAACCACGGTAAATCTTTGTGTTGTGGTTTGTTGTTTAACTGCTTTACATTATTATATGTTGTTGATAGTTGTTTAGTGAGTTGGGCATGTTAGTATAGGTTGTAGTTGATATTTAGATTTTGTCCGGAGTTGAAGTGTGTTCATACAAGTTATCTGTGTAGTGGGGAACCGATTGGTATTGGTGTAATCCCCAACACTGCGTTCCACATATTTAAGTTATAGCCCCGAGTAAGTAATGTGTTTAATAATTGAAGTATCATTGAATAGCTTTTTCCTTGAAAAGCCTACAACAAACCCGGATGCTATCAGAATAGTGAATGATCTCTTGCTTGTCGGGTTTGCATGAATGATGTGAATGTTTTTGATGCTCAGTGTAAGGGACCTCCTACTCGAAATCGATCCCGACATCTACGAAGACTCCACCAACTCATAACGACTCCAGACATACCACCTCACAATACATCCTATACACGTGACACGCACACAAGCAAACACTCCGCCAACGTTATTCGACTCTAGACATGCAAGCAGTCGCGCACTCGCCGACAACAATTCACTACTAGTGACTTGTCACTCAACTCCATCTCGTGACATTACCACCTACTACCTTCATCATTGCTATCATTGGTATCAGACATTTATCTGCTGCAACACTCAAATCAAAACCATTATTATCTCTTTAACCACACTCTTCCTACACCAGCTCAAACAACATAATACTTTGAACCATCACACACGTGCAGCTTGTGAGGACGTGTCGTTTATCCTAGTAGTACACATGTCCATACCACCACACGTATTCTACCAACTACACACTCGTAGCGTCTATAAAAGTCAGCCCCAGAACTACGTTGGTTTGATTCCAGTCTTACCCCAAGGTGTTGGATACCCAATGATGTAGGTTAAGACTGAATTCAGGCAGAATTCAGTTATCTGCAGACTAATTTCTAATAGAATTCAGTTACTAGCAGTTATTATTAGTAGTTAGAATTATATGTTTTTAGAATGCAGTCTATAATAAACTATCAAGTGTCCCTGGTAAGTTATTTATGTGAATTAGTGTCTATTATATATAAAGACACTCTCATTGTAATGGATTTTTTTTTATGCAATTATCAATAAAATTCCATAAAATTAAATTATTTGTTCTTGATATTCCAAGAGTGTTTCTTGTGGATTCAAGCCTAACAATCGAATTGTAAGACGTGATCTACAATTCAACACTTCGCTACGCCAATTGGTATTGAGTCTAGGTTTTCTCTTGGTGTGATGACTTCTAATGGTGGTGAGAGAGTTTCTTCGGCGTGGTTCAAGAACTCTCGACATGGTTGAGTGGCTAGTAGAGTCTCAAATGCAAACCCAGCGTCAAATTCAGGCTTTGGTGGCGGGTTTAACCAACCTTACAACACCCGATCTGCGACTACCGCAAAGGGGTGTCAATCTTGGAGTTCATAGGGAAGAAGTAAGGAATGAAAATGGAGTTAAGTAGGGAAGAAGTAAGGACTGAAAATATACGTGTAGTGTTGTAACGTATGGCGGTGATTCTAGTGATGAGGAATTGGAAAATTTGGCAGAACTTCCAAGGAATCAACGATGGAGGAGGAATTTTCAAAGAGATGATTACTATAGAGAAAGGGGGAGTGAATTCAAAGTGAAGATGGATCTGCCTTCATTTAATGGGCAACTTCACATGGAAGATTTCGATGGATCGGGTTGTCCAAGTAGAAAAGTTCTTTGAGTTCACGGAAATTCCTGATAAAAAGAGAGCGAAGTATGTTGCCTACAAATTGAAGGCTGGCGCTTCAACATGGTGGGATCAAATTCAATTGTCTCGTACTCATGTTGGCAAACCTCCTATTAAAACTTGGATTAAAATGAAACGGATGTTACGTGGTAGATACTTACCTATTGATTATGATCAAGTCTTGTTCTCACAATATCATAATTGTCGACAAGGTTATTGCACAGTGGATGAGTATACTACTGAGTTTTATAGATTGGCTTCACGCAATGACCTTAGTGAGTCAGATGCCCAACAAACAGCAAGGTTCATTAGCGGACTGAAGTACACTATTCAAGATCGGATCACCTTGCAGACTGCACATACCTTGAGTGATGCTGTTAGACTAGCTTTAAGGGCTGAAACCATAATGGAGAGACCAGTAAACCGAAATCCTAGCCTTAACAGACCATATACACCTCCCATTCAATCTAACCTTGACCAAAATCATGGCCCTAGCATACCATACACACCACTAAATCAACCTCACATTGACCCTAACATTAACAACACCTCCACCTTCCAGCAATGACCAGGAAAAACACCCATGCAGCAATCCTCTACTCCACCAACGCAACCTAGCCGAAATTTCCAACCAAAATTTACACCGGGGACTAGTACTTCGAAACCACCTAACCACTCTACCAATCCATATTCTCAATCATACAATGATAAATGTTATAGGTGTGGACAGCCAGGACACCGTGTGGACAGCCAGGACACCGGTCAAACCATTGTCCCCAAATAGCCCAAGTGACTTTAACCACGCATGACGAAGAACATGAATTGGATGATGCTGAATTGGAAGAAAAAGAAGAAGTAGTACATGCTGGTGATGGAGTTTCCTTTGTAGTTCGGAAATTACTCCTTACCCCACATCATGGACTGCACCCACAACGCCATAATATTTTCCAAACCAGGTGTACAGTTAATGGGCGGGTTTGTAACTTGATCATTGACGGAGGAAGTAGTGAGAATATTGTCTCCAAGGAGATGGTTGATAAGCTGCAATTAGCTACTGAAAAATACCCTTCACCATATTCAATTGGCTGGATCAAGGATGTTGGCGAAACAAGGGTAGATTCTAGGTGTCAGATTTCCTTTTCAATCGGCGGTCGTTATAAAGATGAAGTCCTTTGTGATGTAGTGGACATGAATGCATGTCATATGTTGTTAGGAAGGTCGTGGCAGTATGATGTTGATTCAACCCATAGGGGGAAACATAACACTTTTATATTTTCTAAGAATGGCGTCCGGGTTGTCCTTGCTCCAATGGCAAATCCAGTTGGGTCCAAAGCTTCAAAAGAGAAGGTGCATAATTTCTTAATATCTAGTAATTTCTTGAAATATTCCAAAGAGACTGGAGAAATTTATGCCCTTGTTATCAAGGGAAACAATAAAGCCAATGAGCCAGTTTACCCGAAAGTTCAGACTATGGTGGAGGAATTTAAGGACTTAGTACCAGAAGATCTTCCAAGTGTTTTACCACCCATGCGGAACATCCAACACAACATAGACTTGGTACCAGGCTCAAGCTTGCCAAACTTACCACATTACAGAACCAGTCCAAACGAGAATGCAATACTTCAAGTTGATAAGTTGTTGTCCAAGGGTATGATTTGTCCAAGTATGAGCCCATGTGCAATATCAGCTCTATTGACTCCGAAAAAAGATGGGACTTGGAGAATGTGTATAGATAGTCGCCATCAACAAAATCATAGTTCGCTATCAATTTCCTGTTCCAAGATTGGATGATATGTTGGACGAGTTAGAAGGTTCACAAGTGTTCTCAAAGATTGATTTGAAGAGTGGGTATCATCAAATCCGTGTTTGGCTTGGGGATGAATGGAAAACTGCATTTAAAACCAAAGACAGCTTGTATGAATGGTTGGTTATGCCATTTGGCCTCTCAAATGCCCTAAGTACTTTCATGCGCCTCATGAATCAGGTATTAAAACAATTTATTGGTATGTTTTTTGTAGTTGTGTACTTTGATAATATCCTCATTTACAGCCATAACGAAGAGGGCCACTTGTATCTTTTCTGGGAAGTTCTCAATGTATTACGTGAGAATATGTTGTATGTAAACCTCAAGAAGTGTAGTTTTCTCACGGATAGCCTAGTTTTTCTTGGCAATGTGGTGTCCTCTACTGGTACATGAAGAGAAAGTTAGAGCTGTCAAGGCTATAGTATGTGTCGTGCCTTAATCTTGTTTGATCCCTTGTTTCCTCGAGATTGAGGACTTCTGCTGCCATTACTTCATTATTTTGGTCATTCATTAGGACTTTGGTTCTGGATGTCGATACCACCATTTATGATGGGGTTACTGCTTCCGTGCCATAAGCTAATGTAAAAGGAGATTCACCTGTGGCAGTTCGAGGTGTCGTTCTATAAGTCTATAGAACGCTGTTTAATTCATCCACCCAAAGACTTTTATTGTCTTCCAGCTTCTTCTTGATATTATCCATAATGGTTTTATTTGTTGCTTCTGCTTGCCCGATACCCTGAGAAATAATATGGCGCAAATGTAAAATGCTTCACCTTGACATTTTTCTGGGTTAAGCTTCATGTTTAACTCTCACAATATTCAGAATACAGTGTCGAGGTCCTTCACAAGATCTTCAGCTTTCATGGACTTTATGACCATATTGTCGATATAGACCTCGACAATTCGTTTGATGAGCTTCTTAAACATTTTTTGTACTAACCATTGATAAGTGACTCCAATATTTTTCAATCCAAATGGAATTCGGATGAAACAGTATATACCTCCATTAACGATGAACGCCGTTTTTAGTTGGTCTATAATAACCATTAAAATCTAAAAATATCCCGAATATCCATCGCAAAAACTGATTAATTCGAAACCAACTGTTTGATCAACCAACTCATCTATCCATGGCATCTAGGACACTTCTTATTTACATCGGTAAAGTCATCGCAAATTCGAAATCTACCATCCTTCTTGGGCACTATTACTATGTTTGCCACCTATTGAGAATGCTCTACTTCTCTAATTATGTCATTATTTAACATCTTTTGTATCTCGGCTTGCACCGCTTCTTTGTACATTGGTCTAACCTTTCGATGCTTTTGATGGACCAGAGTTGCATTTTCTTCCATATTCAGCTTGTGTGAACATATAGCTGGGTCGATACCGATGAGGTCTAACATTGACCATGCAAAAATATCATGATTCTCTTTCAAACAGACTATCAACTCATTTCTTATATTGGCAGCCATTTCTGTACCAATGAACGTATGACGCTCACTTTCTCCTGTACCAATATTAATTTTTTCCACCGTCTCTTGTGTGAACTTTACCTGCTCATGTATCTGCATATCGGAGTCGGTAGGTAAAACTTGCTATAACTGCTCGTTAGAGCTTTCCAAGACTCCCCCAATGTCTTGACTTTTTCCCTTCATCATCCCTTTTACAGTGACGAAATTACACTTTTCTGACTCCGACTGATCCTCCCTAATTTCGTGCAAACCATACACTGTGGGAAATCTGAGTACCTAGTAGAATGTACTTGGAACATCACGCATATAGTGTATCCACTTTCTGCCAAGTATTACATTGTGATCGGAGTGATGCTTTATGACCACAAACCGTCATCATCTGCCTCGAGGTCTCATTTCGAATCGGGCAATTTTATTTTCCCCACGGGCTTGGTAGAGCTTCCATTAAACCCCGAACAAACTGAATTGTAGTGGCTTTAGATGAGTCTCATTGAGACCCATGCCTATGAATGCTTTCCAAAATAAAATATTTACAGAACTACCACAATCCACGAGTATCTTTTGCACATCATATCTAGAGATACGCAAAGTGATTAATAATGTGTTATCATGCGGCAACATAACCTTAGACATGTCATCTGGTATGAACATAATTGCTCCTGGGATGCTAACCGATACCATACTCTGACTTACTAGAACAGGCTCAACATTGACCTCAAGCACTTCTTTTACTGTTGAAATATTTCTTATTGGGTATTGTTGTTGTTTCTACAGGTTTGACATTAGCCCTAAACTCTCGCAACTTCCCATCCTTCATTAGCCTATCAATTTCTTTTAATAACTGCAAGCACCTGTTTGTCTCATGGTTCTCAATCTTGTGGAATTGACAGTAAGGCCTGCCCTTCATCTCCCTGAGAGTGTATTTTGGCCAGGTCACGAAAACTTCTTTTGCTATCCTCCTTAATATATCTTTCGGTGTGGAATTGATGGCGATAAAATTACTGGGATCTAGCTCTTCTTTCAGTGTCCTCTCATATTTCCTTATTTGTTGTGGTTAATTATCCTGATTTGTATAATGCTCCTGAGGTCTTTTGTTATCTGACCTCGAGGGATATCGACTCTCATGTCGATCTCCATTATCTTTGTCTCTCTTTCCTGTCTCCGACACTTACAATACAGATTGCATAGTGGCTGCATTTATCCCTTCTTCCACTCTAATATCTCTGTCAGTTTTATCTTACAACTCTTGTAGACTTTTTACTTCTTTTTGCAAGAGATATTTGTGCATATATGATCCAGGTATCACACCTATTTGGAAAGCCATGACGGCTGTCATTTCAGACTCATCGATCCTCTCGACCGATTGAGTTTCGGCCTTGAACCTCGCCAAGAAATCCTTCAAAGACTCCTTTTTCCCTTGTTTCAACTGGAATAAAACCAACACTTGTTTCGGCTTCACCCTCTGATGACCATAATTGGTGAGGAATCTTTCTTCGATTTCTCGAAAACATAAAATGGTCCCCTCAGATATTGTACATAACCACTTCAATGCTTTGCCTTTAAGGCTCGAAGATAATGATCGACATAATACAGAATCCCAATACTTCGTTCTATGGTATATTGAGAACTGATGTCGATAGCTAAAAAGATGGTTCATGGGATCAGCGATCCCATCATACTGGGTGAACTTTGGATTCTTGAATTTCGGAGGTAATGACACCCTCTCTACTTCCTTTTTCAACGGGTTTCTACTTACACCATCTGCCAATTTACGAATCGAGGTTGATACCTTTTCCAGGAGCTTGTCCCCAAATTGCCTCTACATCATCTCCTGTACCATTTCCTTCGTAATTGGTGTTTTTACCTCTTCTTTTTGCACCACCTTTGGTGTTGATTTCGCTATCTTGATTGCACCTCTTCGAGGTGGGTTTTCTCACTTCCTTGATTTGACTCTTCCTCACCTTTGGAGTTAGGGGTGTAATACGGCGGGCGGGTCAACCACGGGTCAAATAGTGATCGGGCGGGCGGGTCTAGGGGATACAAATCCAGTGGTTCCCCGACGGGCGGGCGGGCGGGTTGAAGTGTCATGTCTTAGTACCATCACCCGGCTTGTTGGGTTAGCTTACGGGGTGGGTTTTGGGCGGGTCATCCGGGTCGGGTGGAAATTATCATTTGAACCCAATTTCACCCAAAAAAAACTTTCTAATTCTGCAAGTAATATATTTTCAATTCACAACATAGAAAAAAAATAGAATCAATCAATAAAAAAAATAAACAAATATAAAAAAACTTGAACTTGAACCCAAAACCATATCTGCAAATTTGAAACTTCTTTCTCGTGATTTACCATTTGTAAATTGATTATTTTCCATAACATGATAAAATGAAGATGGAAGCGAGGATCCATGGTACAAAATAATAAAATATAAACTAAAGAATTCGAAATTAATACAAGGATGAATGATTCATCTTCTCCAAAATTCGAAAGTTGAATTTGAACTTTTGATATTTATTTGCCAAATGTTCAAACTTGAATATTTGAAATTGATGTTGAACTCATAAGTTTGTATTTATATCTCCCAAATTCCTACAAAAGTTAAAACAAAATATAAACAAAATACAAAAATATTAGAGTTAGAGTCTTGAAATTGTGCGGGTCAACGGGGTTGGGTCAACGGCTTTTGACACGGTACGGGTCGGATTTGAGCATAGAACCTACACCCATAGCCCGACCGCGTAAAAACGGTGGCGGGGCGGGGCGGGTCTGTTTTCGGGTCGGTGCAGGTTTGGGTGGCGGGTGAAGACCGGGTACCCTACCGGATGATGGGTCAGCGGTTTTTTTTTACACTCCTAACTGGAGTGCCTGAACTCGAATCCTAGACATCTTTCTCGTACATGGCATCTACTGCACGCTTCTCATTATCTTCTCTCACAGCTTTGTTTTCAGCCATTAAAACTTTATTATGCTTTTCCAAATCTTCCAACCTTCTCAACAATACTTTTAAAGATACCTCTTCTTCATGTAACTCATCTACTTCTTCCACCATACTTACCGATCGCCTTGTTCTTCTTTCCTCATTCTTGGATGCTACTTGAGAAGTACTCCCTTCATTAACCATCATCGTTTTACTTACTGTAGTACACTATGGAGGCATCTTGACAAGAAAATGAATATCTCCTTACACAACTTCATTGATCTTAACATAATCTTCTTGAACACACTCACTTATTCGGTATCTCAAAACTTCTACCCTTGGATTCGATCTTCAAAGAAAGAAGAAAATAAAAATATTTTTTTGTCTTTGAATCACAGACGGTGCCAATGTAGTGTTTTGGGAAAACTCTCTAAGATCACTAAAATTGAACTAATGTTTGAATGAATATTCAAGATTGAAATGATATAAAGCTAAGCTCAGCTAAGCTTTTATATTGATTAACAATGGCGGATACAGGCTCTCTCTCTCTCTCTCTCTCTCTCTCTCTCTCTCTCTCTCTCTCTCGTTTTACAAATATTTCTCTAATGAATCGAATCTGTCTTTTTTTCTCCTGATCATCACTTTATATAGTCCTCCAGTTATAGTGGTGCCCAATTCTATCCTGACGCGTGTCCATTCCCCCTCTTCTCCTTCCTTTTCCCGCTTATTCCTGCAACATATGAACTTATGCGCAAGATATCTCGAGCTATTTATGATACTAGCCATTTTGCCCGGCTTTAGCCGGGCTACTACATTTATAGTGGAAGAGGATTGCTTTTATTTAAAAGATTATTTAATTTAAACATTAAAAAGACTAAGTTATCAGTTATCACATATGATTTTTGCTCAATTGGTCTTAAAAGTATGGCGGCAACAAAGAACTGCAAGTTTTAGACGATAAGTAAAAAGATCACGTAATTATATAACAAAATGGTAATTATTTACACAGAATAGTAAAAGAGTATATCTTTAGTCCATATAATGTCATGCTAAGATTATGAATGATCAATTAAATAAAAGTTTCTCATTACAAAATATAACACAATTTAATAAACATATATAAAATATTACATAATGTGCAATATATGGAAAACAATAACACATGATCTCTTGAGGAAAACAAATTTTCCATTAACTAATTTTTTTCGAATTTTTTTAGTAATACATGTGTTTAGAAATGCTTGAGACGCATCGATATATGCTTGAGAAAGTGGTTTCATCATCCATGTTCACTAAATTTTGCCAGAGAGTTTTCCACAACTATGCTACGTTAATACCCACTCCTATTATCACCTGATTATCAAACAATTTCATAAACTTAATTAAAAGACAACAAATCTAGCATTAATAAGAACATTTTGAAATTTATGTGATCACATTTTAAAACACAATACAGGATCACGCTTTTAACTACAAAATTTCACTATTTTGAGTAGAGGACCTTACTTTTCTTTACTTGTGTATAATCACAGGCTCATCATCCGAAGTTGAAGCCTTACTAAATCCACCATTTTCAAAACCAAAAGTACCTGAATGATTGAAAAGGGTTGATGGTGCCATTACCTATTGATGCCCTCACTGTGAACAGAGTGAGAAAATCATTTATACATTCAGTTAATTATTCAACAGAGAGAGAAATTCAGTTAACCATTTAACAAAGACGAACAAAGGGGAGGGCAAACATAACCCAAATAGATGCTCTTTAGCTTACAACCTTACATAATACATATATAAGATACGTTTGTTAACTAATTTTTCCTTGAGTTCGAATAGATACTAAATACATTAAAACCCTAAGGCCCTGAGCAAACAGAACCCATAACCTCTTTTAAATCCTAATTTTAACAGTAGATTTTATGCCATTCATTTATTAAGTTTCTTAAGCACATACATATATATACAAATGATTGCAATATGAGCTAAATTTAAGTCTCTTTAATCATCCACAAAAACCTGAAATCTATTATCTAGAGGAAAAAGCAAGACCAAAAGCTTCCCCTAGTTTTCTTGGGTGACGCAGACTAACTACCTTTAGCAAAATGCGCAGCTGTAAAAGTACATTAGCAGATGACTCTTATAATAGTAGACAGACGGAAGTCACAGAACTTACTAATTTGGAATTGGGTTCATTTGGAATTTTGAACCTCGTTAATTTACTCTTAGCAGATGACTCCAATAACGCTCATTTAAATTAGTACTCAAATCCAAATATTGAGAAAAGCAAATTGCAATTGAGTTTTTCAGATAGATACCACAAATCATGATAGCATTAGAGACAACATACTAAAAGATCCAAGAGTATATACCATCAAAATAATTCCTCAATACAAACCATAACAAACGGACAATAAGGAAAAAATTTGATACATAGCAAACCATTGCAATATAAAATCAAGTATCAACAACAGACAACTAATTTCAATGAGAAACAACATTGGTTAAAAACATGAAAAGTAGAAATAGTAAAAAATTATCTGAATGTGACAATCAAATTCTCATAAGTTCAAATGCAATGACAAAAAGCGCAAAAAAAAATTTTAAAGTAAAATTTCTGCCAGGCGACCCGACCGAGAAAGAAAGGAAGGCCATGAGAACTGGGATGAATGGCTGTGCTACTAAGTTAAGTAAAAGGGCTTGATGAATGTGCCACCTATATGGACGGAAACGGACCCTGCCCACTCGAGTTCTCAGCCATCCCACAAGACCAAACCAACCAGTCCTTGCCATAGGAAGTTGCTTCATTCATTCCCCGACCACCCTGGCAGACTCTTTGCGAGGACAGTAGGAGGCCTGTTCGAGATCGGTAATAGGGGAATCCTTGAGTACGACTTGAAGCGGCTAGTGGGAAACTGCCTTATTCAAGTTCAGTACGATAAGGGGAGAGCTCTTCGGCTAGATCAGATCCGGAAACTGCCTACGCTTAGTGTGATCCTGTCTGATAACGAACGGAACGCTAGCTATATGCTTAAGACATCTATCTTGGCTTGGTTTTCTGGGTAAGGGCTTGAATTAAGGGCAGGTAACTACATTAGCAGGTTCGGGAACTCCACTGCTTGGCTGCTCCCTACGGTCAGTAATGGCTTGCTTATAGATAGGAGTTGTCAGCGTCCATTCAATCCGGTCTTGAATGTAGGGCTGGCAGTGAACGCTTCGTTTAGTCAATTTCTGCAGTTTCCTCTCGGAGTGGGGCTCTTGCCTTCCTATCCATTGGTTGGTAAGTCCCTTTCTGGATGGATTGGAACTGATACAGTAGACTCCGAATAAGCAACCACGATCTCGAAGGCTGGAAAGTAAGCTAGCCCCTAAAGGTCCGGAATAGGAAAAAAGGGCTGGTTAAGCGAAGGGAAGGAATTGGTAGGGGAGGTTCTATTAGTTATGCATTGTAGCTTTAGGAGGAGGAGGGTATATCTTTATACTGAAATAAGGGTTCCTTACTAGTTAAAGCATATGCTGCGGAATACTACACTACGGAAAGCAAGCCAGTTCAAGTGGAGGCAGAGAGGGAACTACTCTAAGCTAGAGGGGGAATGCTTTCGGACTACTCACTTGCTTCTGTCTCGGACGATTGAGTTCAAAGCCCAGCGCTGCCTGCTTAGTCAACAAGTGTGGGAGAGATACTTTCTTCGCAGGGGAGATATCATTGAAGGGGGGAGTGGGGATAGGAATTGACTGAAAGATCTTAGTCAAGCCGGAAAGTATGTATAGTTAAATAGGTAGCGTGAAGGCAGGCTGGGATTCGCGTACTTATGTTTTCCAGCTGCTTTGGACACAGGGTAACTTGAGTCTCATTCCGTGTAGTCAGCTTCCGTACGCTTGCTTCCAGCCACAAGCTTCAGTCAGTCTCGGACCACTGCCCGGTACTGAAGTATAATTCCATACCGTTGCTTCTTCTGCTCCGTAGTTAGCAGGTATGGCAGCTTCAAGCCAACCAAGTGACTGAACGGCAGTAAAGGCAGGAAAGTAAGCTAGCTCAGTCTTTTCGGAAAAGGGAGCCAAGCTAAAGGTAAGGCCTGCACTAGACGGATAGGTTTCAGTAGCGGCTTAGCATGTAAAATAAGTACTCGACTGCTCTGGAGTTTGTGTAATGCTTTCCACATCGAGATTGGGCATTTTGACTCAAACAGCGGGAAATGCGGGCTGGTTACTACCTCAGGGGTTCGGTCACTCCGTTTGCGTGGCTTGCTCTGGAGTTTGATAGTTCCGTTCGAACCAGTTACAGCATATGCAGACACGGATAGAGTTCACTACTGAATCAGCAACTGTTGGAACTGACCTGACTGCCAGTAGAGAGACTGGGCTTGCGCTTGGCTCAATTCGATGAGAACTCATAGCAGGGGGGGATGCACCTGTAGAGGAGGAAATCAAATTTAGGGAGGGAACCTATTCGCAAGGGAGAAAGAGTTTATTTAATGCGCAGGGACTTTCCTGTACTACTCTCAGCGAGACTCATCTAAGGCTTATGTCACCGCCCACTCAGTCTGATTCCGTACCTTCAGTACCACGTGGAAAGCTGAAAGGCAACTTCAAGCTGAAGTCCAGTGACGGATCGAATGCCCTGGCTTGCTTTGAGTGGCGAGTGGTAACAGTCATACTTGAAACGGTAAGCGGGTAATCTGGTTGGACCACTTTCCGGGGCAAATTACTACTTATTAATTCCTACTTTGTCAAAGCGGCCAGCTTATTTTGAATGGGTAGACTCTGAAGTCGCAGCTAAAGCAAGAGGTCCTAGATAAAACGAATCTGCATCAACAGACGCATAAGCTTAAGTATAAGCTGTTTCACAAGCGAACTCCGACGACGTATAAATATCCCGACCCACATCTAAATCCGAATCAGAAGCCGAAACAGACGCAGCTGCCACTAAAGCAGATTCAGTCTTGTCTACTGCCAAGGAAGGCACGGAAGGAAGCATCTATTCCTGAACCAGCGGATTCAGCTTTTACCAACCCAAGAGAAAAGGAAGAAGAGGAATGGCAGGCTAACGCAGCTAAGCTATAAAGAAGCAAAGGCAAGGGAACAAACCGTTAAAGAGGCTGTTCCAGGTCTAGAAGCAAAGGTCGGTGTGAAAGGCTGGCTTTAGTGCCTCTTTCTTAGGTACTCAATTTCATAATAGTTTAAAGAAGGGTCTTTCTGACCAACAATCTAGTTTTCCCGAAACAAGAGCGAGCATACGACATACGCAGAAGAATGAGCTTCAGGATTAGCCTCAGCTTAATCTAGGGCTGAAGTTGTTGAAGCTAGGGCTAGAGCTTAGTTTGAATAGAGGACAGTGGCGGCTGGCTCGGGTTAAGGTCAGAGCGCGTGGAAAAGGAAGTCTCATAATAACATAGATGGAGGAGACCGATAGATGAGAAGGCTCGGTTTCCGCTCCGAAAGAAAGGCATCGGTAAGCCCCCAGCTGGTTGGGCTAGGGTGTGGTCTCAATTCCCCCAAGTCTAAAGCCAAAGAAAGGTACGCAGAAAGATCCTCAGTTTAAGACGCAACTGTTGTATCAAACGCTATTTCAGAAGTAGAAGAGGTGTTGGGCCCTGAAGAAGATGATATAGATAGAGAGTCATCCGAAGCGGAACAAGGGCATTAGAAAGAAGCGCTTTAAATGCGATGCGCATTTAAATAAAGTTGAAATGGGCTGCTTGCTGTTCGCGGTATCGCCGGATCGATCCGCGCAATTGCTTTTTTTCTTTGTTCTTGGCTACTGCTTTGATTCGGTTAACTATTGCGAATTTCTTCATTGAATGAAAGACCTTCCCGACGAAAAAAAGGTCTGTCCCAGAACCAAGAAGGCAAATTTCACAATTCAGGAAGATTGTTGAGGAAAAGAAGTTTGAGCTCTCTCTTTCATCCAACAGAAAGATATCTTTGAAAGAGGCCGCCAATTTTGGTGAAAATGGGGCCGTAGATCATGACCATAGCTTTCTTTCCTCGCAAAGACCGAACTCTAAGCGTTCGAAGAATTGTTGGGGACAGACAGCACCCTTTTTTGTGGCTTGTGAGCTCCTTTCCACATCTAGGTCGTCTAACCTTGCCCAAATGAACGATCTTTATCCTAGGTCCAAGTTAAGTCATTCCTTTTATTCTCTTTTTTGTTGAGGGCGGCTGAGAGGGCTGCGACTCTTCTGTTCTGGGTACTTCAGTTTGAGGGGTTCGCCTTTGCCTCAGACAGAAGAACAACGGATTGAACAGGACAGGACAACCGGGAAGGGAAGCCTGACATAGATATTGATTTGAACAAAGGAACTGAAACCGGTACCAGAAACCAAACAAGAGATGGAATTCCAGATAGATGACCGACCTAGCTAGGAAGTAGAGCTAACCTAAGCAGGAAAATATCTTTACTTACAGAGGGGACCGGTGAGGGAGTGGGAAGAAAAAAGAGGGAATGGTATAGAGAATATGGAAACATATAGGAATTAGGAAGCATATGGGAATGCCACAACAGAGATCAACTAGAGCTTATGCCAAGGATGACTTTCCCAACACTATCAGTCCTACTCATGCTTGTGAAAAAGAGGAAAATCGCTAATTACAGGCCCACCTATGATTAGATCAATTAAACTGGCCTCTGGCTTAAGAAGCATATAAACGACATACTAAGCAGAAGCGCGTAGACTCAAAAGAAGGGAAAGGGGCGGAAGCTTCCTCTTCTATTCAGCAAGGGAAGTCATCTACTCTGCCAAGGCAAGAATCGAAGACTACGGCTTACAAGTCAACGACTTTCTCAACTATAAGTTTCCTACTCATGTTTGAAAGGGATATCGCTAAAAGAGGGCCAACTAGCAATCCTGTTACAGGCGGTGGTGTATGTATTTCCACTTATTCGAGGGAAAAAACTCTGGTTTAAGGGAAAAGATGGACATATAAACTAAGCGACATCCAACAGAAGCCTCTTCTCTTTCCTTCTTTCGAGCCTAGGCTTCTGACTCAACTAGCCCGAAAGCCTTGCCAACTACGTCTACGTTACTTACTAGCTAGCCTAACAAGAGAAGTACTGGCCAATGGAAGTACTTACGTAGCCTACCGAGCCTATCAATAAAGGAGAGGCGGGCAGAGAGCTGGCTAAGCCATATTTACCGAGTAGAATGAATGTATATGGATTGGACGGCAGATCAGGGCTAGTTAAAGAGCCTGTGAAAGCAGAACTAGTACAAAGACCATAAGAGGGCTTGAAAACGCGAGATAGGCTCAAAAATCGGCAATTGAATTGAGAAGGTTTTCCGCAGTTGACCGGGAGAGGAAGATTGATCAAACTTCCCAAGGGATAGGAACGTACCATATATTCCGGATTTCCCGCAAGCCAGATTCTATGCTATTATTTGTCCCATGCTAGTTTAGGGGGAGGGGTAACAGAGCAGGGACTGGCCCTCGTACCCGGGGGTACCCTAGGAACATCATAACATTTTATTATTCCCTTTTGAGTGCACTGGATAATATACTTAAATGTGTTTGAGGATTACTTACAAGAGCATGGGATCCGTCACCAGTTTACTTGTTCATACAGTCCTCAACAAAACGGAGTCGCAGAAAGAAAAAATAGACACTTGGCTGAGACCTGTCGTAGCATGATTCATGCGAAGAATGTAGTACCACGCTTTTGGGCTGAGTGTATGGAAACTGCAGCGCATGTTATTAACAGATTGCCTCAAGCAAAGCTTGGTTTCCGGTCGCCTTACCAAGTTTTGTACAACAAGAAACCAACAGTATCACACTTCCGGGTGTTTGGCTGTATCTGTTATGTGTTTGTTCCAGACCAACTAAGGACCAAGTTGGAAAAGAAGGCGATTAGATGCATTAAAGTTGGATATGACCAACGAAAGAAAGGATGGAGATGCATTGATCCTACAAATGAGAAAGTGTATGTGTCTCCACATGGTGGACAGCGAACAACGTAGAAGCACCAGAAACAGAGGCACGTGATGAGAATGTTCATATAGTACCACCAGAATCTAGTGCTATGCTTGACTTAGAACCTGAGCCATCTACTTCTACTACTCGGAGATCTTCGAGTCCATGGACAACAGGTGTTAGAAGATTAATAAGTCCAAGTATTCGAGAGGAGGCATGCAACGAGGAAAGAAATCAACAGGTTCTTCAAGACGTAACTGTACCTATTGATGGTGGTGTTGTTAACAACCAACCAGATCTTAGGAGATCTACAAGGATGAGGAAGCCGAATCCGAAATACGCTGATGCAAGTTACATTGAGGCTATAACATACTCAGAATGTTACATGTCTCAAGATATTGAAGCGCCTATTTCATATGAAGAAGCTGAAGGCATTCTTGAGTGGGAGAATGCAGGAATAAATTGTGGCCTTAAACTTAAAGAAGAATGTGACGTGGGAACTTGTCCCATTACCAGAAGGGGTGAAGCCTATCTCCTGCAAATGGGTATACAAGGTGAAGTGATGGTTCCATCGAGAGATATAAGGCAAGATTAGTTGCTCGTGGCTTCTCGCAGCAATAGCAATATGGAATTTATTATGATGAAACGTTTTCACCAGTGGCCAAGATGACAACAGTCAGGATGCTCATGTCAGTGGCAGCAAGTAAGTCTTGGCAACAATGGCAGATGGATGTCAAGAATGCGTTTCTTTATGGCGACTTAGATAGAAAAATCTATATGGAGCAACTCAAAGGATTCATTAGCAATAAGAATCCACATTATGCTTGCAAATTAAAGAAGGCGCTTTATGGCTTAAAAACAAGCGCCAAGGGCCTGGTACGGAGAAATTGCATAATTTCTATTATTCTGTGGCTACCAGGTATCTACAGGTGATTCTAGCCTATTTGTAAAAAGGTTGAAAGGCAAGGTTGCTATCATCCTACTATATGTGGATGATCTTATTATAACTGGAGATGCCTTGGAAGAAATTCAAACTGTTCGAAAGCATCTTTCTATCAGATTTGAAATGAAAGACCTTGGAGAGCTGAAACATTTCCTCGGCTGACATGGAAATCTTAGCATGCTGCTCTTTATCCTCAATGCCCTACTGTGTTCACTATACGCAATTCTATCAAATCGAGAGAAGGGACCCTTGCGAATAAGGGGACCGAACGCTAAAGAGAGAATGCAAAGAAAGGGAAAAGGAGCCATCTGCCTTTAGCTTGGTTTTTGAACACCCACTTCAAACCAACAACATTCATCTCTGGGTCTCTAGGAACAAGATCCCATGTGATGAAGTGCACTAGGTTCTTCTTTCATGACCGCATACCAATGAGGACTATTTAAAGCAGAACGAACTGAACGAGGCTCAGAAAAATCAGAGTAAGCAGAGTGAAGAAGACCATAGTGCAGATCCCTGTAACTTCGAGGCTTGATGGTCCCATCTTGAATCCGGGTCGTCATATGATGTGTGGATGTCGAGTCAGCAGAAGGACCTAGTACAGTTGGTGCATCAGAAGTACTATTTGATTTATCAGAGACGATAGGTGAATCATCATGGTCCCTAGACTGTGATGTTCCCATGGAAAAGATAGCAGGCTCTACTGCAGAGGATAGTTAAGTAATAGCAGCAACAGGAACAACAGAAGAATCACCCGCAGAAAGAAAGATCATCAGGTATGTTGTCCGGCAGGTCAGCAGAAACATGCTGAGCAGAAGACCTGACCAGGGCCCGTTATAGGCGGCAAACAGAGATAGAATGGTTTTGAACATGAATTATCGGAACCTTGAACTGTACTATCGGAACTGTGCTCTGAAAATTGATTTAAAGTAAACCAGTCAGATGTATCAGAAAAAAAGAAGCAAGGGTTGACGGGGATGGATCGATGGGGAACAAGCGATGGGCATAACAATCACATTGACTTTTATTCGGTAATACATAGAGTGGAAATGGGAAAGCACTTTGATTCTTCTGGTTGGCTCGGTCTTAGAAAGGGAGTGACCGGATCGGCAGCTTATCCATATCTCTCCTACGGTCAGCAAGAACAAGGATTAATAAAAGCAGACGCCGTACGTTTATCACACACAACTCGTCACGCTTGCGTTATGTGATATTCTATTCTATATTGACTTTCTTCCTCGTATACTTTAGTTACTTAAGTGAGTCTATCCGAAACTTGCTGATGTGAGGAATAGAAGGATTACTCTGATGGTTAACCAGCTGGAAAAGCCCTCCTACGGGGAGGGGGAGCATAATATCGTTGACTATGGAAATGAAGGCCGATAAATGCCTTTCACTTATAGGTATAGCTCAGATCAGACATCTTCAGGTGAGTGAACTTTTCACGGAAGCCCCTGCTTATACCAAGAAGGAGTGTCGTAATAGTAATTGTAATCAAGACTCAATCAAATTAGATTGCCCTTCCTACATAGTCTGATATCTGAGAAATCCGTAGGGAATGGGGGCATGAGCCTACGTACGTAATAGGTGTCATAGAAAGGTACTAGATGCTATGTGCTGTATGCTCAGCATGGGAAGGTCTTGTGGTACGTTCTTCCGGGTATGACTACCTATGGTATAGCCCGAAAAGTGACTCCTATTCATCTTGATAGAGGCTGACTGCCCGCCCCCTTGTCACGGTCGTAGTTTTTTCTACACTAGCCGTACGTCACTTGCTGGCCAGACCTGCTAGTAAGCCAAGCCATACAGATAAGGCAAGACAAGGTGGCAATAGCCCATTTGGAAGGCAAAGAAGATGCTTAGCCTAAAAGGAAGCTTTTCTTTTTGTAATCGGTTGGCAACTTAATGGTTCGTTCTTGGATGCTTCCTTGGACACTTGCCTTAACTAGTCTTCACGTTCCCTCAAGGTAGATGCTCATCATTAATGGGCTTCGCAAAAACAAGGAGCTGTTCAGAACTCAGTTGACTGCTTCTATAGATAAGGCGGAGCGTCCTTGGCTCAGCATTATAACACATAGGGGGCCGGCGCTATTACGGTAACCGCTAACTTCGAAGCGCCTCGCTATGAGAATCTACCCCGCTAACGCCGGCTAAGTCTTGAACCTTCGCTACCGACCGTTCGTTTTTCTCAGTAGTAAAAGCGCTTCTCTTTGCCCCTTAAGTAGAAGGACAAGAAAGAGATTATTGGTTTTCTTGCTCCCGCTTCCTCATCTCATCTGGGCTCGTCAAGCCAACTTTGCTTTTGGGAGGTGAAACAGTGGTTGAAGCGGACATTTGAAATGACAAAGATCGAATACGAAATAGAAAGATATACATGGTCACGGTTATCCCGGTTGCGTTCGGAAAAAGTGGCCTACTTGAAAGAAAGGGCGGGCACTCTCGTGTTTCAAGCCCACTATACTATTCATAGTTGTGGGGGCACTGTGTACTTACAGCCTCTACGATAAGCAAGTGAATGGGGCGTCGCGTGGCTTAACGGAACGGTTCATCAAGCCATTTCGCCTCAACCCCTAAATAGGAAGAGGGGTACTTTACAAATAGGGGCACTTCGCGACCATTTGTGATAGCCCTCTCGATACCTTATTGGAGCTTCGTAACTAGTGGCGATTTTCCGCCGCTAGAGCGTTTTCCCGGTGCTGCGGAGCCCCAACGAGGAAGGTGTTAGTGGTTTATCATGGGGCCAATAATGCTAATCCCTTTTTTGCTACTCCTAGGCGGGAAGAAGATAATAAAACGCGGCGCGTTCTCTTGGTTTCCCAACCTGTTGCTTCTAAAGGCTGCCCCTCTCGGCTGGATGTTGGTCCACCTACTACGAGGATCCCGTATCCCGTACATCGCCTTTTCTCCCCCGGGTCCCGTGGTTCCTATGCGCCGCGTTTCCGGTCCTTTTCTTTTAGTGCTTCGACCGGCGATAGCTTCTAGCTAGTCAGTGGATAAGATGGCTGCGCTCCAGCCACTCAAGAATGGGACGGCAGTGGTCCGCCCGGCAAGCTCGTTTCGATCTTGGGACGCGATACATTGGAATCCGCAGCACCACCCCGAGAACGCTACCGCGTCGTCCGCTGCGGTCGCGGTAAGGCACCACTGTTGTTGTGCCGCCAGCCAACTCCGGCGTGTCGCCTTAGTTATCCTCATCAAACCACTTACTTGATGTCTAGCTTCCCAACCGGTAGGCGGTTCCTTTTTCCCCGGATCAATGAAGAAAGGAGAAGTAAGTTTATTCTTCGAAGAACCGAAGCGAAGCGCTTATGCCGGGCGGGGACGGAAAAGAAACCGCTCGAAGAAAGAAATTGGGGTTCCCAATGCTTCTCCACGCCCAACGAGATCGCCAACCTCGGGATGCTTTACTCCTAACCCCACAAGGTTCGAGGCGGAGCTTAAACCGAGTCTCGGTTAAGAACGGCGATGATCTACGTTTCACACGGCCGCGATTCCATAGATAGTTTCATTCGACATCGTGATGGAGGACATAGCTTACGATCATCGGCTTTGATCATGCCACTAGGCATTTGATTAGGACATTGCACAATGATCCGAACACTTTGTCGCATCTCTTCGATCACGGATACGATGAACGATCATAGCGATCTCCTCCGGTACCTACCGGTGCGTCGGGATCCGATTGGTCATGAACATCGTAAGGTCTTTGCTCTTCGCGAATCCCAAAGATACCCCCGGTTGGGATGGGTAGGCCCACCACTTCACTTTCACTTAGGCCGGGCCAAGTCGGTGGGGGACCCTATCGGGCTCCTTCCCCAAAGCAAACCGTGACGTGGGAGTTTCCCTTCATACGGCTCGAATCATTCTCGGATGCCCGAGAGGCATCCTTTCCTTTTGTTTGTTGGTTGGTTCACGCGCAAAACGAAAGCACCGCCGCAACAACAGGGAACTATGACCAATAGAGTAATAAACTTAGCTACATCCGCACGCAAAAGGAATGTGGTTCGGTTGAGGCTTTCTTTCTCGAGGGGCTGGACGTTCGCGGAGTCCGTGCCTTCCGCATTCACCACAAGACCGGTCGCGTTCTGGGTGGATCCCGCTCCTAAACATAAGGGATAGGGGAAGGGGCGGGCCTATCATATCAAAAGGGTTGTAGAAAGAGAACCCGCCACCTATTTCATTCGGACGTTCGGGGCAGGGCCCGCCCGATTCGACCGACCAATGGGGCGAGCTGATCTGCTTTGATCAAGGAGAAAGCCCGGTCGACCACCTTATCGGTGCAGTCACGTGTGACCTCTACTCGTCGCTTTTTTAGGCTTCCTCTACCCACATCTCTATGTGCCCGCAGCACTTCCATATGGAGAAAGATGGGCTTACCATGTTCCATCAATAGCACCTAACCTATGCCGATTTTGGCGGACCGTGCTCACCCCGGTGAACTCATGCGGTTCCGACGTGCCGAGAGAGGCGAGGCGAATCCGTTCACGGTCCTACGGACCAACACCATTTGAAGGTGGTGGCCCGCCCGCCTAGAACAGTCATGTTTGACTGGGCTTTACACACATTCGCTCACTTACGTCCCCCCCGGCTCACCCTAGCCCCGCACGCCGTCTCCAAGGCTTCACACCAAGTCTTCACCGACATAATATGCATGCTTGAGTAGGGTCGGGAGAACCGTTGTTGCCTGATGGGAACTTCCCCATATTGCTATCAATGTCTTCATGTCGCACGACCTCTTAACATTACACCACTGAATCCCCAATCCTTTGCTTGTCGGGCGTGGACAGCATTACCAATATCCACTAATCGTTGTTTCCGGATCACGGTTGCGGTTGAAATTTCTTCGATTCGCCGATCACGAGAAGCAAATTGTTGTGTGGAGGAATCAATATCTCGACATAAGCCAAGAGGCAGATCTTGTGCCACTCCACCGGTCGTATGAAACCGGCATGCATCCCGGCTCCCGGGACTCTTTCATAGAATTCCAACAATTTCTCCCGTTCCTCGAAGCCCACATGGACGGAGTTGATGCTCCCACATCCATAGCATGAGTAGTTGAAGCAAGTGAATGATTTGAAATTCGAAGTTATTTCACGGAATGACACTCAGTATATATTGAGCTCGTAATGGTACCTCGCAATTCAAAAGTCTCTACGGCTAAAGAATGAGCGTGTTCTTGGGCCATCGAGAAACATAGATAGGGTCGACGACCGGAACGAACAACGAAACTTTTACGCATGCTTTTTGTACACGTTCACTTGCATCACATACACAAGTGCTCTCGAACCGTGCAATAAGGTCACCCATAACACGGCTCTCCCACTTGAGTTACCTTAGCCCCGTGCCATGCTATTCAATTATATTGGAAAAATGGCAACAGAACGTAACAACTAGTATTGAAAGCTGGTCCGCTTTTGAGGGAGGGAAAGCGTTTCAATAGGAGCCCTACTTCCTTCAGTCGCGCAAACCCATTTCTTAGTCATCGGGCGGAGCGCACCTTTGGTACTTCGGGGGCTTAGTTTGTTTGATAGTTACTTCTTTTGTTCCGTCAAGCAAGAAAACGTATCTTGGCGTTAGCTTTTAGATGCGTTAGGCTCATCCCTTGCTTCTTTTCGTCCACGACATGTTGTTGATATTGATTGAGTTGGAGGGAGTTTTGTTGACTGAATCCATCCATAAACCTAACCTAGAAAGAAAGCGTCTCGCTCCCCGCAACCACTTGGGTACTTTGCTTATAGTCAAGGGGGCTTCTTGGCCGGAATTGAAGTAAGCCTTTTTTAGTAGTAGGGCTCCTAGGTGGCGTTAGGTGGGAGCCAAACCGAAGGAAGAGCAAAAGGAAGGTTGGGTGCTTGTGGGGCGAGGCCACCCGCCTCGAATAGGAGGGGCTTAGCTCTTGATCCCCCGCTGCGAAATGAATGGATCGGGAAGGGGGCTGGGTTCTATTTCGGCCGGGCGGGAGGTGAAGGCCATAAGAGAAGATTGCCCTCCCGGTAAGGAAGAGGGGAAAAGGGTGCTTTGTCATCTATCTCGACCGGTTTCGAGGCGTTGGAAATCCGGACCGGCTCAGAGAATCACTGGCGTGGTCCCCCTCGTTTAGCCAACTAAGAAGTCATCCTTGACGATTTCCATTCCTTCCTGCCGAAGCGCCTCTCTTCGCCATTCGAATACCTCGCCTTCCCTTTCTATAACATACCCGGCGCCCTCCTTTCCAATCACTAAGAAAAATCAATACCAATCAAATCAAAGGTCGACTTCGTGCGTGATTTTTCCGGCCCGAGGGGAGTTTACTCGACCCATTCCCCAATCTCCCGCGACCGCTCAAGTAAGTCTTGGCGACTCAGATATGAGGACCTCCTTCCCTTCGCCCACTCTCCGTTCACACGGTTATCAAAGCAGAGGAGGGAAGGGTGGGAAAAAGGTACCACGAGCCCTCGTCCCACACATCTATCCGCAAGTGTAGTTCACGGTTCCACCGAATGCTCCTATCTCGGCAAAGATCGTGTGAGTGTGCAGTTATATCGTCGGATGCTTCGCCATAGAATAGATCGACCCAGTTCCGTTCTTTTCCGGTGCACTTTCGCTTTGTATCTCCGACACACAAGGAAGGACGCGGTGGGAAGCAGACCTAGCCTCGTCCGGCCGATCATTCCGGCTGGCATCTCGTGATTCACGCCCCGTTTGGCTGGCGCTTCGGGGATGTAGTTGTAGATACGTTAGTCTTAGTGGGTCGTTGGCTCCACCTGTTATCTCCTTCTACGACATTTGTTGTCGCCGCCATATTCCATATGTCACTTAGTCATCTCTCTCGCTGGCGGGTCAAGGCACCTCCGAAAAAGAAACAGAGGACTTCATTTCATTGACTCGCGACGCCCTCGAACGATCGAGAATAAGGTAAAGCTTGAAGATAAGTTTTGTACTCTATTAATTTCGGTCCCTCTAGTCGGTGGGCGCCGGCGGTCTTTCGGCGGATCCCCTAAAACCGTGCGTCGCGGGTCCCGCGCGCGCTCACGCCATTCGAGGGGCCCAAAGATTCATTCGCAAATCCTCAGTGTGAAATTGAGACCGCCGACCCGAAGCTAATTCGGCGTGTAGGCAGCTACTGCGGTGTCGCACCGTTGACTCTATCTATTCATTGATCCATTGGATCACTCCCTTTTTCCAAGAATTCATGAGCCGCCGGAAAGCCTTCCATTTCCGTCAAATGACCCGCTCCCCGGCTCTTCCACCGTCCGGGCTCCTTTTTCCTCCCTATGCTATGCTCCCCCGTAGGCCTACCTACCACGCCAGCGCCGCGGCGTTTCGCCGCGGACGGTCTTTGCCATGTAGTGCCATCCTCCCGCCGGCTGTATGGGCGGGTTGTCCCTCGCTGCCGCTGCGTTCTGTTAGGCTATGGATTACGGGAACAAATGTAGTTGAATGGGGGAAAGCAGGCGGGTTACACGCTCCACCGCGTGCCGAGATGTGAGGTGCAGGTGGTGATGATCACCGGGGTATCGCTTAGCGCCTTTGACGGGCACTCCGGGACCCGCCAACTTCGTGAAAACCCGGTCGGTCGGTCCTCCATTCATCCGACGGAGGTGTGGATAACGAGGCCACCTTCACAACCTTCTCCCTTCGTCCCTATTAAGTAGTAAGATAGGGCGGTTCGCTTGAGTTGCTCAACCGCCCGCTGCCGGTGCTCATGACGCCGCTTACGGAACCTCCACCGCTTGGGGGACCAAGCGGGGGCATAGTTAGCGGCATAGAGCCGACTTCGGCGTCGGTGACCGCGACCGACTGGAGTGATCCAATATGTGGTTCCGCACGTTCCACCACTTCTCCGTTCATTTCCAATGCTGATCGTAAACTACAACAAAAGGGGTCTTTTGCAGCGCACCCTTTTGCAATGCCAAAAAATTGTTGTTAAAGGTCACCTATTGCAACACCATATGGGGCTGCTAAAGGTTTGTCGTGCTATTAGCTTAATTGTACATAAATTTATTTATTGTGACACCTCTTGCGTGGCAAATAGTTATAATTTTTTTTTTCAAAAAACATAAAATGCAATTTTTATAGAGAGCTTTATCATTTACCACGCCATTGTTGCTGTTAAAGTTAACTCAATCATTTGTGACGCCACTTTCGTTGTAAAAACCTTTTGTAAATGTCCATGTTTTATTGGATGTAGTATGTGTTGCAGCTAGAGAAGTGCTGCTATTGGGCTTTTTATGGGCGGGAGTTAATTTCTTTTAAAGGTTTTTTTATGGGCGGGCCTATTTTTATTGTTGGCGCTCCAACAAAAAACCAAAAAATAAAAAAGTAAAATCCAAAATCCAAAACCCTAAATTGGTTTTATTTTTCTCATCTTTTTCTCTTGCTGCCACCCACCATATTGAAAACCCAATCAACAGAGATAGTAAAAGAGCCTTTTGAATTTTGTTGGTGTTCATAGTACGTTGTACTCTCTGTCAATAATAGGTTGTGTACATGGACAAGTACACAAGTACGAGAAGTTGGAGAAGGTTGGAGAAGGGACATACGGGAAAGTGTACAAGGCTCAGGACAAGACGACCGGTCAATTGGTGGCCCTGAAGAAGACGCGGCTGGAAATGGACGAAGAAGGTGTGTGTGCCCCCAACCGCTCTTGCGAGATTGCCCTCCTTCGGATGCTCTCTCGAGTCTCTATCTGGTCCGATTGCTCTGCGTGTCGAGCACGTCGACAACAAGAACAGAAGCCCCTTCTCTACGGTCTTCGGAAGTACCTCGACACGGATCTCATCCGAGCTTCCTCTACCAATTGTGCAAAGGGGTGGCCCATCGCCACGATCTGGCGTGCTTCACAGAGATCTCAAACCCCAAAATCTTTTGGTTGACAAGGACAAGGGCATACTCAAGATTGCCGATCTTGGCCTTGGAAGAGCCTTCACCGTTCCTCTCAAGAGCTACACACATGAGGTGGTCTGCTTTTCCTTTTCCTTTTCCTTTTCCATTTCCATTTCAACTCTAACCTTCCTTCTTCTCGCTATTCAATTCTTATTATTATTACCAGATTGTAACTCTCTCGTACAGAGCTCCAGAGGTTACGCTTTCGGCTCAACACACTACTCCACCGGTGTCGATATGTGGTGCATGGCCGGATGCATATTTGGTCTCAGAACCCTATTCTTTTTATTTTTCAATCAACAATAATTACATCTTCCTAAACTTTTTTTTTCTTGGTGTAGCTGAAATGGTTGAGGAGACAAGCCCTATTTCACGGTGATTACGAAATGCAATGTTGCTTCATATATTTAGGTACTTTCCTCTCTCTGTTGCTTTGTCTATCACAAATTTGTGTTGATTTTACGAGAAATTCACAAAGCAAATAGTTCACTGTTCTGTAAAGAATTTTCCCTTAATAAGTAGAAATGGATATTTATATTTCTACAAATAAAAGTGAAGAATTTTGCCTCAAACAAGTTTTGAGGCACTCTTCAAGTACACTGTATGTGAATTAAAGCTTTTTAAACCATCACATCGTTCCCTTATGGAATAAAACATGCAGAAGGTTTAGTTGATTCTAGAGAAACTAATACTTCTAAAGGTGAACCTGCACTATCTAATAGAGTGGTTTTTCTACTATATTATTACTATAAAAATGGGGATGACACCAACTTAAAGGAAGACGATCGTGGTGGTGATCTAAGTTGAGGTGGTGGCTTCTTTGGCTTAGCAATGGAAATAACAAACATTGAAGACACAACTAGTAACACAATAAAAACAGGAGCTTTGGTTGCCATTGCAGCAGATAGTTGATGATTAACAAATGCAGATGAATATAAAATCCTGATGGAAGGATGCGACCTTATATAGGCCTTAAACCATAAACCATTTCTTGTGATATATAGCTATCGTCATATCATCATTAAAGATATAGATATATAATTATTACTCATTAGTATTAGTGAAATAGTGAGTGTCATCATCACTAGCTACCAGCTTGGTTTGTGCATCCCATTTTGGATATATAGGCTGTAAGTTTTGTTTGTTTGTTTTTTTTTTTTTTCTCCTTATGTTAATTTCATATTTTCAGACCATATTCTCAACTGAATATTATGTTAAAGTAAACAAAGTCTGTAAATAGAAAAACAAACAAGTAGATTCATTATGCATTTATGATCAGCAAACCCAAGGAATATTTCTGCTCATATGAGAATGTCCATTACCGTGACGTTTTGGATTTTATGCGTAATAAATGGTTTGTTACGACCTTCCCTTGAAAAAAAAATATATATTTGAGTGCATCCTATCAGAGAAACTTAGACCCTAAAATAATGCATACACGTTTGAAATTTCAAATTCGTAGGAGCCTCAACTTGAAAAAATAGTGGGTTTTTAGTGCCCATCTAAGACTGACTCCAAGCGAATGGAGTGGCTCAAAGACGTGTGATCAAAATAAATCATATAGCTCTGCAGGGAAACAACCTGTTGCGTTTTTGTCAAACTACATTTGAGTTAGTCAAATATTACCTGATAGAGGTCTAAAATTGGATCATCCCATCATGTTATTTGGTATATCGTTGCCTTCGTTTGTCATTATTGTTGAACATCTATAGCCATTTCATTAATTCATTGTACAAAAGATTAATTGAGTGTCAGTACGTACTAAGTCATTAAAGATATATATCCTCATTCAGGAATCGGATTGGTTTACTCTTGTTTCATAATTATTCATATTATTTGCTATTTCTAGAGAAGATATTTAAATTGTTAACATGCTAGCTTTGGCAATACATGCATGTGATCCGATAAGATTCATGTGTGTGTGTGCAATGATTTCAAGATGCCTAATTGCACGATTGGAAACACGGACCAAAGGGTAGATGGAAGTGGTCCGAACTTGCAACTAGTAACCATCACATACATTTTAGGATAGATCAACTCATACATGCCGGAGCTTCATATATGTCTTTGCATTTATGGTCGTGGAAATGATAGTTGGGCACGACTTCGTTCACCAAAACCCGATTATAATGCCACCGAAAGCAGAAACTCTGATTTTCCATCATTTTAACTTGCATTTAGACAATATAATATTTTGTCCCTGTATTATTATTTTTAGAATTTATTTGTCCGCTTTGGTGTTAGTTTTTACTCACCAAGTTGATTTGGCAAACCTAATTAAAACAGCAATAAAGCACAGTCAACTGGATCTACTCTATCATGGTCTATGGAGACATAAGAGGACTAGAGTCTAGACATCAAGTCAATAGATAGTACAGCCGAAGTTGATGACAAGTTGACATCTTTGATCCTGTGTTTCTTAAGTTTGTGTGAGGAGATTGATGTGCATAGTTCTAAACTGCTAACAAGTTATACATATGAATACTACTATAATAGATGAAGTTGGGATTCCGGAGTTTAGGTTGCCCCTTAGCATGATAGGTGGGAGCTCATTATTTGCTGTCTTTGAAGAGTGTCTTATAGTATAATATCATGACACTTTTGTCAAGTCAAGCGTGATGCACCTCTACTGGAATGCATTTGAAAGATTATGTATTTTATCTTTAAAGTTGCAAAATATTGATTGGGTCCATTCACCCGATTTAGGAATTTTCCAATTTGCTCATTTTCTTCTTGTTTGTGTGATAAAACTGTCAATTTGGCCACTATACATTGCATAATGTCTTGTTGAGCTGGTATTTCAACAATTTATCATTTGTGGATGAAACTGAAATAAGCTGATTTATAATGTTTTAACTAATCTTTGTCTTTATGTAGTCATAGCGGTGTACAGTTATGCTCCCCGAGAATATGCTCTTTACAGTACTTTTGTTTTACTTATTTCTTTTGCATATTACCTGAGTTACCTTATTTTGCATTGAAGGTTGTTGGGAACACCATCTGAGGATCAGTGGCCGGGAGTTAGTTCATTGCGAGATTGGCACGAGTATCCTCAGTGGAAGCCTCAAAACTTATAACGTCGCGGTTCCAAATTTGGAACCTGAGGGAGTTGATCTTTTATCGGTAATCAGTGGTGCTTTAAGTTGCAAGTTGCATTTCTAAGTTTTATTTAACTTGTCAAGTTGCATGCTAAAATTCATAAAGTCTTACGAACCTCATAAAGCTTGGCTAATGGAATTCATAATAATCGAATAAATAACAACATTGGATGGACTTGATGAAACAACGTCAGGTTTTAATGCTTCGAATGTTGGATTTCTGATGACCATTTTTTAATCGCCATTGTTGTCCTATTTCATTCATCAGGTCTACATAGCAATTTTTCCCGAGTGTATTGGCATTAAATGTACAGTTGCTAAGTTATAAACCAGCTAAAACCTAGTAATCAGTGAAGTATAGGAAAAACTCTTATTAACATATTAATCTTTTTTCTTGAAACAAGTAGAAGATGCTCCAATATGATCCCGCAAGTAGGATTTTAGCAAAGGCAGCACTTGATCACCCATACTTCGACAGCCTTGACAAGTTTCAGTATTGACTTCATCGTTTGATGATTTTGTTTTTTGCGAGTAGAACTACTGTGTTGATGTTTATGGATTAAGTGGATGCATTACATTGCGTCTCACTGTCTTGTGTGCTTTATCATCTTGGTATTTGCACTTGCTTTCTGCAATTTGTTGGGTATAAATCTAGCTACTGTAATATGGAGTACATTACATGACTGTTATGTATAATTTCTTACGCCTTTACTTACATTTTATATTAGTTTTGACTATTTTTGTCTTCTTATTTGATATGTACCTTCATGAATGTGATCGAAGTTATAACTTTGATAAGTTCTTTCTAAGCTTTTGGCCATGGGCACCAATTTTACGATATAGGAGGTGCATAGTTTCACATGCATTGTCAACTTGAGTATATATTAGGTTTATTAATGTTTCTAATAAATTTACTTTCACGTGATTTTTTTTTTTTTTTAATTTGTTGTGCAGATTGGTCGATTGGTCGCCGAAGTAGTAGAATCAAGAAGAAGCTCGAAAGTGGATCTTTGCTCAAATTAGCATGTTATAGACATTATTTGTGGAATTTTAGTCTTGAATAATTCGTCTAAATTTAGTTGAACGTTGTTAAGATTATGTGAGACGATGTTTTTTCATAAAAAATAGTTATGTGAATTCTTTAAGATCTTTTGTATTGAATGATTTAGTAATGAAATTCATTTTGTTATGATTTGTGGTGAATTGTTTTAGGGTTATTGTGTTCTATAAAAATTGTTTTGGGCAGGATTATGTAAATGGAAATGTACAGGTATATGTATGAATTGCACCATTTGCAATGCTAAATGCGTCCCAAATAAAGCACAGGAGTTTATATCATTCGCAACAATTTTGGTGTAGCTAAAAGCTTTGATTCTACAAAGAGCGTAGATATCTTTTGCCACGCTTTGGTGTGTGGCTAAAATTTTGGGCGTCTTTTGCCCGCCAAATGTTCAAACTAAATATTTAAATTTCCGCGACTATATAGGCAAATATTTAAACTTTCCATAACTTAAATAGTGTTGCAAAAGGTTGCCTTTTGCGGCGCCTAGTTGTGTAGCTAAAAGGTATCACTTTTGCAACGCTTATCCTAGTTGTTACAAGCTCTCTTTTGTGGCGCCATCTGGCCATAAATAGTTTGAAAAAAATTTGCAATTAATTTAATTTTAATAAATGAAGTAGCAACGGAATTAGTGTATTAGCAGCACCCTCAGGCGTCGCAACAAACTAGAAACATTTGCCACGCCACCTTTGGCGTTGCATTTGAGTATTTGAGACGCACTTTTTAGCCACGCCTTTGCAACGCCATCTGGTGCGTTGCGACAGATCTTTTGCCACGCTCAAAGGCACCTTTAGCGATGGAGTATGGCGCTGCTAAAACCATGCTCTGTTGTAGTTAAACTTACTAAAATCAGTATTCCATTTACTAAAATAGTGGGTTTGCTAGCATGCGTGTGTTAAGGACCAACCTATTGTACTCGGTATTCTCCAACAGTTGCAACTTAGCAACTCAACTATTTTCAAATTTAAAGTTTTATCTACTTAGAATGACCTAGAAACAATTTGTCATTCGCTCCTATACACCAGCTACTTCTGCTAGAGTAATAATTCCTTTTATATTATTAGTGCCTTGAGAGTAAGTCATGTCCTTAACAACTCTCCTACTCCATACCCCCGCCCATATGAGGGAAGACCCATCGCTGCGTAAGTAGTATTTGTGCTAAATCAGATTCCAACCGGACCATCAGAACCTGTTTGAACAGTCCATGCAGAAAGAATCAAGGAACGGCAGATACATTTATATAATGAAAACTCAGAATATGAAATATGATCATTTTCATTTGAGGTTGCGATTGTGTTTGGCTTGGCAAGAAATTGTGGTCAATAGACACTGTAATCTATATAATTTTTTTCTTTTTAAGTTTGGTGATCTGGCGATGAGAAAACATCTGGAAGTACAATTCCCAGCACGACTTCATGATGTGTCACCTTGGCATATGCGAGGAGTCTACCATAACGACAATCACATGTAAGGCTCTTTCTTTGATGGGAACAGTGCCATCACAGTTAGAAGTTAGAGCAACTAATCGACCATATAATTTGTTATAACTTCTTTGCACAAAGAAAGGGTTGTGAGCATCCTATCATGCCAGACAACTGATTCATACTTATGATGGATTTTGAATATGAATGAGTTGCCTTTTGACCCAGGGAAATTCCTGGACCAAGCCCATATAAGAGTAGGTTCATTACCTTGCATGTATGGTGGCATCAACTCTAACATTAGTACTTTTTCAAGAACCTTGACAATAACCTGGATGAGATAAGTTAACTTAGGGTTATGACTAACCTGGCACTCCGGATCTCCAAAACACACATTGTACTCGATTAGTTTAGGTGCTCCTATTTTCTCAATCATGAGCCCTGCATACAAGACCCCAACAAACAAACTTGCAGCCTTCAGCAGACATTCCTTTCACTGTTGGTAGGATTATAAAACTCATAACCAAAGACTTCAGCTCTTCTGTTAATATTAGTGCTGGCGAGTATGCACCTATTCCACCCGTATTGGGTCCTGTATCACCATCCCCAACGCATTTATGGTCCTGAGCTGATTCAAGAGGTATGGCATTCTTACCATCCACCAAGGCAAAGAACAAAGCTTCTTCTCCTTCCAGAAATTCCTCAATAACCACAGAGCAACCCGCAGAACCAAATATACCCTCAACCAACATTGAATCAACAACTTCATATGCCTCCTCCAAAGTCATTGCAACTACAACTCCTTTTCCCGCAGCAAGTCCATCTGCTTTGATAACAATGAGACTTTAGAAAACCCAAGTGACCTGTGTAAAGTGCATGGGGGTATTGGGGTGGCCAAGTGGTTAGAAACTCTGCGACCTTTTTTGGATTATACAGGAGACCTATCACCTCTACCAACATGTTTGGCGTCTAATTGATCTGTCTGGGAAAATCCAAGACAACTTCGCAAGTCGGATACCTGTCAATATGAGCTCTTACTAACATCCCATGAGTAAAAAGGAAAAACCCGAATTTTCATTTCTGAAACCATAAAACTTTTAAATGTGTAACATTGTGAAAATAAAAATTGGACGGTTTCTAAAGTCCTTGTCCTTACGTTACAAAACTTTCTAATCTCAATAACTATAGCTAAAATTCTTCCAATTTCAGCGGTCTCATCACAATATTTTACGATTTAGCTACTTAGCGACATCCAGTGCCCCAAAATATTGCTTGAGAAACATAGTACATCTATCAGAAAACTTAAGGTGGGGAAACAAACTGTTCAATATAGAAATGGGTACAACATTGAATGTTTCTCCATATACTAATCCTCACTCCTTCACCCGACAAATAAAAATTAAAAATCCATAGCTGGAAGTAATAAATCTATGCTCTGGAAAACGAATTTAGTGGTGCTTACACGAAACAAAACTGAAATAAATCTATATGTAAAAAATATATCTATAATAAGTTTCGAACCTGGTACACCTTAGAGGTATGCAGAAGTAAATTGAAACAGTTGAGTACCATTAGTAATTGTGCATGCTTTCTGATACGGATGACATCAAGGTCATTAGGCATGGCTTTACTTCAACAGGTATAAAGTCGAATTTGGAATAGAAACAATTTATAAATAAACAACTAATTGCAAATAAGAGAGAGCACTAAGGCGTAAAGCATAGCTTGTAGGATAAACGACATAGTCTCTCTAGTGAATATAAATTTTTGAAGAGAAATGTATACGGAAGATTACGAGGCTTCACATCCTTGTGAGAAACTCCATGAACAAGATCTGAATATAAGCCAACCCCCTAAATATCTGCATAATAAGGGTTTAATTAGTAATAGACAAAGTCGAGAGATAGTTCCATGGAAATAAGGTCATGCATATACGATCATTATAAAGCTTCACGTATATGAGGGGCATCCTCGATTTACATTGCTATAGTGTCTCGAACCCGATATACGGTTTTGGGGCGTACTCCATTACTAAATTGAGGAAAATCTCATTTTTAGCTGTCGTGGAAAAGAAACGGTGTTTGAGAGAGACCACATTTGGGTGATCCATTGAGCGCGATCATTTGCAGCTCCACGGTTCTTATAACGCTTGTCTGTAAAACCTTCTTTATAGCCCACGATCTCTCCGGCTTCCAAACATTTTGCCTAGCAGGTAAAGAAACCGACTTTAGACCAAAATGAGGCATGTACAATGGAGCCATAGTGAACATAAGTAATACTTGCTTACGGAAGACAATACCAAAAGATCCAGTCCCCACAACACGCTCGCCATGTAGGCGATAGTGCGTAGAAGAAGCATCAATTGTTAAATCTTAAACAGAGAGTATAAAAACATGTTAATCAAGTAATTGCCCACCTGCTTGGGTTCACCATTTTTTCATCCAATAGTAGTAGATATAATATGGCCCGTAACTTGATCATTCCCATCAACAAAAACTGAATTTATTTCCTGCAATTGTAGCATAAATCAGGAATCATCCATAAACTTGAAAACAAAGCAAAGTAAAAAAAAGGTAAAGATCACTACTTTATTATTATTTTCTTCGCCCATTTGAGTTGAATCGATCTTCTTCACACTATGTTGTTGTTGTTGATAATGGTGGTTTGGAAAATAAGAAGAATGAGAAGATGGGGCCACTGAAAAAAGAGACCATGTGATTCCAGCCAAAGCCTCTTATTTCTTTGTTATTCGGGACTGCATTTGAGTCCGCTTTGTATGCAATAAACCGACCACTACACAACTACAAAAACAATAAAACATAGATGCTCGGTAGTTGTTTCTTCAACTGAATGAAGATTTTTATAGTATGTTATGCACAATCTACGCTTTTGTTGAAAAATTACAAAAATGATAAACAGCTCAGAGATAGAAAATCATGCCTTTCTTCTTCTTTCTAAAAGTAACTTCGCTTTTATCACGGCTAGAAAAACTCGTCAACAACTCCATGCGAAGTTGAATGAAATTGGACTCTTTTCTGTCTCCATCGATTTCTGCTTTCTGGCTACATGCTGAATCTTCCCCATTCTTTTTCTTTGCCATACTCTCTGTATTGGTCGCTTCTTTCAGTTGAGAGAAGAACATAACTAAAGACTTGGAGTATCTTTTAAATCTAACTACTTGAAGAAGAGAAGAATAAGAGAGAGGGTTTGAAGAGATGAATTTGTTTTTTGGATAGTTGGGAGTGTTTTGTAGAATTGAAAAAAAAAACATGGAAAGAGGTTTTTATCTATTTTGGATTACGAACAATTGAAATCGCCAAAAAAAGGCGTAGAATTCTTTTTTTTATGAAAAATTTGATGTAATGGATCTCGAGAGAAAAAGGGGCTGACGTGGGTCACTGGGAGCATTCTCAACTACTAAGTATTAATGGTATTTGATTTGGGCTGGAATATCGGGTTGACGATATTTGCTCACGTCAATTTATTCTAGTGTATTGAGTGATATTTTTATCTTCTCGGGTTATTTCTCATTCTTTATTTTGTGAAAACTGGAAAGGATTTTCCCAGGTTGCCCAGCAGTCTAGTGATCGGATGGAAACCTTTGAACTCGCCCAAGCATGTAGGGCGAGTTTGGACATAGATAACTAAAAATATTAACACGTGGTCGAGTAGTGTCATACACTCATACCTTGACTTCTCTGTCAATGACACATCTTCTATAGTCTCAAAGACACACTACTAAAACCGAGTGGAAGGCGAGCAACAAATTCCATAAGGAACTTCCATAAATGTGAGTACTTGATCTTAACGTTCTCTATTCCTCGTTGATTCAATTCATTTACTAGTCAACATAAATCTTGTAGATTCATCGCAAGAATTTATGGCCCAATACCTTTGATCTGACAAAGTGTAAATGTCTATTTTTATCTTAGGGTATTAACATGGCATTACACCAACTTAGCTCTAATCTAAAATTTATGGCTTAGCTCTAATATAAAAATGGGAGTGTTTTGGTGGGTGGTCATGTCTTTTTATGAGAAGAAAATGTCTATATATCCAGCACATTGGGGTGAGACTGGAATCAAACCAACGTAGTTCTAGAGGTGACTTTTATAGGCGCTGCAAGTGTGTAGTTGGTAGAATGCGTGTGGTAGTATGGGCATGTGTACTACTAGGATGAGCGACACGTCCTCACAAGCTGCACGTGTGTGATGGTTAGTTCCAAGTATTATGTTGTTTGAACTGGTATAGGAAGAGTGTGGTTAAAGAGGTAATGATGGTAGTGATTTGAGTGTTGCAGCGGATAAAGGTATGATACCAATGATAGCAGTGATGAATGTAGCAGGTGGTAATGTCACGAGATGGAGTCAAGTGACAGATCACCAGTAGTGAATTGTCGTCGGCGAGTGTGCGACTGCTTGCATGTCTAGAGTCGAATAGCGTTGGCGGAGTGTTTGCTTGTATGCGCGTCACGTGTATAGAATGTATTGTGAAGTGGTATGTTTGGAGTCGATATGAGTTGGTCGAGTCTTCGTGGATGTCGGGATCAATTTGGAGTAGGAGGTCCCTTACACTGAGCGTCAAAAATAGATATCGGGATCAATTTGGAGTAGGAAGTCCTTTACACTGAGCGTCAAAAACATTCATATCATTCATGCAAACTCGTCCTTTACACTGAGCGTCAAAAACATTCATATCATTCATGCAAACTCGACGAGCAAGAGATCATTCACTATTCTGATAGCATTGGGTTTGTTGTAGGCTTTTCAAGGAAAAAACTATACAAGGATACTTCAATTATTAAACACATTACTTACTCGGAGCTATAGCTTAAATATGTGGATGACATGCTACGCTCATTCGTCCTCAATTTTTCATGGAATTCAAAAAAACATCGAAATGTGGGGGAAAAGTGGAAAACATATCGTATGGGCCATGGAGTGTGAATCTGACGTCAACACATTGGTTTATATACAATTAATTACGAAAATCGAACGGAGGTGTAGCTCAAACAAAAAAAAAGAAAAAGAAAGAAGGCAACTTCTAATTTGATCACTGAGGGTTCGACTCCCTCCATCTCCTACATAAAAGTTTTTAATAGATTTTTTTTTTTTTTTTCCGATAATCTATTTATAATAGAATTTATTGAAATACACTGGTACATGCATTTTGAGTTTTTGACCAAAAAAAAAAACCGAAACCTAAATTTTGTCATCATGTGAACATTTAAAATTTTAAAATTTTGTCAAACATTTAACCCTTAATAGTGACCGAACAATAAAACCCTTGAGGTGCCACGCCTGTAAAGAGCCCCTTCATTCTTCCATCCCTGTAACAGTCAAAGAGTTTATCACCACTAGTTTCTCAGGAAAGTCTTAACAACATCAAACTTGCATTACATTTAAATTCGTTTTCTCATTTAATTTTCTCCTTTCTTTGATTCGTTTTTAAGAACATTGGTGCTTGGGAGATGGTGTGATCAGATTCAAGAGAATTCAGGATATAACTAACATTTGAGCGTTTGTTGTAAGAATGGTGTTTGTGGTTGAGGTTGAAGAACGGGACGAATGAGTTAAGTGAAGTCGAGTGGTTCATTTTCGCGTGTAAGCGTGTTGATGAACAGAAGGACAAATACAGAGCCAACACACAAGTGATAAAACCACCCCTTGTCCACATGTTCGTGTCGCTTTGAGTTGCACATTTTGGCATTCATTTTAGTGGAATTATTTTTTCATATATATCCACTATAACTTCAATGCAACTCAGACCAGATACTGCAAAAAGTTATCTTGGATGAACATATAAGTTAGTTCTACAACGGAAATGCCATCTTTGCTTTTGGCCATGGATTGAGCTACACCACATTCAATTACAATAGCATTTCAGTGACTCCTAAATTTATTTCACTTGAATGACAGTTATCGATAAGATGCAGACAAGTCGGGTCCTTAAATTGTATTACTTGATTTGGTGGAATGTAGACTTTAGATATGTGAAAATTGTTGTTTGAAAATTGAAATGTTAATATGGTTCGTTGGTTATGAAATTTTGTATGTTATGTGTTAATGTGTCGTCGTGTCGAGATGTACTGTTTTTCTTCTTTGGATTTGAATTTTGGTGCTTGTTAGAATCGAAATTGTGGAAAGAAATGATTTTGGCCCCAAAGACCGTAAAATACCGTTTAAATAGTTTTACTTTTTAAATAGATTTGTAGTCGAACTTGATTAGATATTTTGATGAATCGGTATATATTTAGCTACTTGTGAATGCGGTGTTTCAATTGCTTCTTTGGAATGTATCTATTATTTTTTTGTTCAAGACTCTTGCTATCGTTGTTAAGCCAGGAGATAGTTGAAATCTTTGGATCGCCTCGCTTGCGTGGATAAGTGGGTTCTCATTTCTGCATGTCTGGCAACATTTTTATAAGTCTGGTTCCTCTATAACCCGGATGCGGAGATGGAATCTCAGAATCAACTATTATATATTTTGTGCCACCTGTCTACTTTAACAGCCCCATACCTTCCGTTAGTTTCCCTTATATTTTCATTTTTTTCTCCTTTTAATATCTAACTAAAAAAAAGTTCATAACTTAAATAAATAAACGACCCATCTCAGCAGGGGCGGATCCAAGGGGGGCGGAGGTAGGGGCGATAAAAGGGTTGGGCCGGGCTAGCCCGCTCCTCAAACCATAAAAGCCCTCGTGATTGAGGGCCGGGTCAGCCCGCCCCTATTTTGTATTGAGGGCCAAGTCGAGTAGGGTCAAACATGAAAACTCAAGCCCTTAACTCGACCCTCATTTTTTAGGGCCAAATAAGGGCCGGGTCGGGCCCGATCTAATTATACTTGACTAATTTTTTTTTTTTGTGATTTTTTATTTATTTTTATCATACTTTGATTATATATATCAATTTTAACTAAGTATACAAAACCAATTGTTATGTATTTAGAAAATAATAATAATAGATAGAGATGGTGGAAGAGATGATATTCTTAAAACATCTATATTTTTCATACTTAACTATGTTGTTACTTGTTAGGTTGGATTTGCTTTTATGTATGACTTATATACATATCATTAAATCAATTACAAAAAACGCATATGTTATGTTATATTATAATTTATTCTCTATTGAAAACTAATTTAGTGATTTTTGTTTTACACAACTTAGATAATTAGATTATAATACATAAATATAATGTAAAATAACAAGAAAACGTAAGAGGGCCAAGTGAGGGCTTAATGAGGGCCGGGCTCATGCTTCAGAATCTAGGCCCTAGCCCCGCCCCCTATAAACATGAGGGTTGGGCCGGCCCGCCCCTCAAATCTGTTAGGGCCAACTTTTGAGGGCTTAAACATGCAACTTTTTAAATCGGATCGGGCGGGTTGAGGGTCTGAGGGCCAAATTATCACCCCTAGGGGGAGGTGGGCTGCAACCAGTGTTCATGATTCGAAATAGAATATTGAAATTCTGTCCAATATTTCAGTACCCAATATTTCAGTTTTTCAAAAAACGGTAAAAACCAACAGGGTCATATATTGATGATTTTGAAATTAATCGAAATTCCGAATATGACATGGGTCGAAATATTATGAATTTCATTTTTTGGATTAGGCGGAATTCCGATAATTCTGAAATCCCGAACTATGGCTGCAGCTAGAGGTGCAGACGAATAGGTTCGGATTCGTATATGGATGTATCCGAATCCGAACTTATGCGCTCATATCCGAATCCGAATCCGATCCAAATCCGATGTCCGAATTAGATAATATCCGGTCCGAATCGGATAATATCCGATCTGATAAAAAATATCACAAAAACTCAAAATAAGATTAAAATTAATAAAACTCCAAAGTTAGATCTGTCTATTCATTCAAATAAGAAAACTAAATTATTAACAACATAAAAGCAATTACCACCTCCACTTTCAGCAAGTAGTAACAATTATCATATTCAATAACAATTACTAAATTATTATTGAATATGCTGGTGGTGGTGGTATCATAGTTTTATTTTAAAAAACATTTGGAAGGATTCATCGTTAAACTAGATCCAGACTTGCTTGTTCTTGTTCTTGTTTTTGTTCTTGTTCTTGTTCTTGCTACTAATAGGTTGATAATTTGATAGAGGAAGAAAATGTGGGTGTATTTGATTCGCACGGGGAGATAGAGAAAAGAGCTGGAGAAAAGAGATGCTCTTGTGAGCCGTGGTGGTGGTGTTGCCTTCCAGAAGTTCAGAACTTGAGGAAGAAGAGGACGGAGTGGTGTACTGGCGTATTGAATGAACCTAGAATTTCACACTTTCTCTTTCTAAAACCCTGGCATTAATAGTTACTGTTATTGGGATAATGGACCAGATTTTATAATAATACTTAAGTAGTTAAGTAAGTGTGCCAGTATATAAGAATGAAATATTACATTTATGTTATAAGAAATCGGATAGGATATTATCCGACGGATATCACTTGAATCCAAGATCAGTATCCGAAACTTCTTCGAATAGAAAAATTTATCCTAATCCGAATTCAATATCTGAAATTTTCGGATAATATCTTATTTTTCGAATACAAATACGAATACAAATCGGATTTGGATTTTTGGATATCCGACTGCACCCCTAGCTGAGCTGCATCACACCCAACTTTTCCGTCGAAGAAGAAAACATTTATAGCGTATGTTAGTTGTAGCAGCCCCTTTGAATGGCAATCCTAGATCCGCCCCTCCATCTTAGTGACTTAACATTTTTTCTTTTTCCTCTAAATCCGGTTAACCTCCACCCCACGGCCCCATTCATATATTTTTTTTTTTTTTAGGATTCATGTCATTTTTAGGTCAAGACAAACCATACTAGTCATTTGATCATCGGGTTTGAAAAGTTGGGTGTTCTCTGACCATAGTTTGGGATTTCGGAATTATCGGAATTCTGACAAATCCAAAAACCGTAATTCATAATATTTCGACCCATGTCATATTCAAAATTTCGAATAATTTCCAAATCATCAATATTTTGATCCTATGTTGTTTTTTCCGATTTTTTGAAAAACCAAAATATTGGGCGGAATTCCGATATTCCGTTCAGAATCATAAACATCGATCGCGACCCACCCCGCCCCTTGGATCCTCCCCTGCTGAGATGGGTCAGGGTGTTTTTTTTTTATTATTATTTAAATTATGAACTTATGATACGTGAGGTTTTTTTAGTTAGATATTAAAAGGAGAAAAAAAAAAATGAAATGAAATGGGTTTTTTTAGTTAGATATTAAAAAGAAAAAAAAAATACATGAAATAAGAAGAGAAACTAACGGAAGTTATGGGCTGTTAAAGTAGACAGGTGGCACAAAATTTATAACAGTTACAGAGATTCCATCTTTGTACCCGGTTATAGAGGAACCGGACTCTTTTTATAATCTTAGCAGCACAAATGGCCGGATCAATAATACCAATACCAATCGATTCCCCACTATACAGATAATTTATATTTGAATACAATTCAACTCCAATCAATAATCTAAATATTTCCTACAACCAAACTAACATGCCCAACTCGCTAAACAACTATTAACAACAGATAATAATGTAAAGCAGTAAAAGCAAACCACAACACAAAGATATAACGTGGTTCGACCAATGGTGCCTACTTCCTAAAAAGCTAGTCCTTTATAAAGTGGGAAGGAAGATTACAATCACTCCTTGCAGTCTCTCACCTTACTAGATCACTCCTCTCTCTTTACAGGGTTGTATCTCTGTAAAGGTTATCTCTCAATCTTGATAGCTATTAAGATTGAGTTTCTCTCTTTGTTATTGTGTATTTTCGTGTATTTTCTGAGTGTTAGGTTTTGCCAAAAACTCCAACCGTTATTGCAAACTCATGATCCATAGAAAATAGAATTCTCCGAAAAATAGGCATGGTCAAAAAAAAAAAAAAAGAAGCTGACCTGTCGAAGCAATAAAGTTAAAAAATGAGAAAGAAGATAATGTTTGCCCTGTGACACTTCGTTTCTTTAACTTGCTATTTCCATCCAAGTCTTATTTAGATAAGGATTAGCTGGGCACATCAGATTAAGGAGTTCTTATACACTAGCATACCTCTACTGTCGAGACGATAACCACCCAGGAAACTTGATAAATTCACATTTTCCTCTCTTTTTCACTTCGATTGTCCATGTAGCACTACAACAGAAAAATGCTTTTTATATAGGGATGTAGGCACATTAGAAATGGTTAAACTTGATGCCCTCATTAGGTGTCTATATAAAGTGTCGGGTACAAACTGCAAAGATGTCATTCTATTTACAACGTACAGTACCCATTTAGCACAGATTCACATCTTGTCCTAGACCTAAGCCACCATTAACGGTGACTGATCAAACTTTCAACTGTAAGTTTTACTTGTACTCAAGTACATACCATTTTGACGCAGCATGAATTATCCTTTGATTTACTTGTATATATATCAACATACTGTAATCAAGAAATAACAGAACAGTAAAAGGACAAAATTGCTTCATTTATCTAAATGTATATATGCCTCCTTTAACTAACTGAATTCAGCAATGTCAAACACTAGCACTTGTTTATCTTCTGAACCGGAGACAAGAAACTTCCCATTGGAAGAAATAGACAGAGACAGAATGGTCTTGGAATGATTGCTGAACGTCTTTACAAGACATCCAGATAAGCTGTCAATTATTAATATTTTCCCATCAGCACAGCCAGTAGCAATGTACTGTGATGCGCCCAACCATACCAGGCAACTTACATGAGCCTGTGACAAAAAAACAGGTATTCATTAAAAGAGTTTGTAACTTTCACATTTAGGTTCCATTTGGCATAATTAGGTTTAAATAATTGCTCTAGTGTTTATAGCATATGATACAATTTATGATGTTTAGACCAGTATATCCCTTTTAAAGAGAACATGACAACTCATCAAGGCCTTAGCTATGAAGGGGTATGATAGGAGAGTAACTTAACTGAAAGGATATTCTTAAACTCCTAAATGAGTTGCATACATTCTAGCTACACCGAATGCTAAAAGCCAAATGACGTGGTACTCCACCAAGTTTGCAAAAAATTATATAAAGAAAACAAGTGCAATTGACAAATTGATACTAAGTAACCAACCTCAAAGACCACACGAAACAAACTATGAGTTATTTCCCAAATTATGAGTTCTTTCCCACCTCCTGTTGCAACCAAAGGTAACCTGCACAAAAAAACAGATATATCTGCAAGTTCAAAATGAAACCAAGGCTGAGGCATACATAGGCATATGCTCGTACATGAGAGCACATCCAATCATCCATGATGAAAATAGCTGTTAGAATTATTTTGAGATTGAAGCCTCAGCTGAATAGGGCATTGCAAGACTTATCTTGTAATGTCCTATCAACAAAGTGCCTAAATAGATATAACAACTATCATATCCTCAACAACGCACACCTGCACTGAATACAAACATGTGGGATCATTATTCTTCTTTCGCTTATATTTTGTAATTAACCTATCCCGATCTAAATATGTTGTGCTTGAGCAAAATGTCAACATTTAAGTTACCACCCAAAAAATTGTTGAAAGAGAACTTTACTAAAAAACATTATGGGTTTAGTTATATACTTATATTTGGACAAAAGCAGAAGAGATTTTTTCTGAGATAATTGTTAAGGCGGCAAAGACACTAATGCAAAGCAAACAAAGAGGAATTAGAGAGAACAGCGTGTGGAAGACATTTCATGCTTTTATTCTCTAAGAAATTATGTAAAGTACTTCAAGGTACTTTCAATACCTTGGTGAAAGTCCAACACATTGAATAAGGTCCTCATGAGAAATCAAAGAATTGACTACCTATATAAAGATCACAACATGAACATTTAGCGCATTTCACTTTAGAGACTATTTAATCCATTAATTCGTACTAAACAAGTAATCTAGATCATATGGATCACAAAGAGATACAGACAGATGAGACTTGAGAGTTGATCTTAAACAAACTACAAATTAAATAAATAAATAAATAAAAGAGGTGATAGACCACTAGCACAAGTAATATGAGAGTTCAGGAATTTGAGAAACTAGCACAAGTAAAACTTCTACACACGAAAAGGCTGTTGCTAACATTCCATGATGAGACAGTGTCAGCATCGGCAGCATGACCAAGTGAGCCCAGATTCTATGTAACTAACTGTTGGACCCTATAACACCTCCGTAGTCACCACCATTTTGTGCAAGATTTATCTTATAAGTCTATGTTAACAGAATGCTACAACCTCTCAGCTACTACTGAGTACTTTGAATGCATGCACACTTTCAACTATCCAACGATTCCTGGCAGTGGCCTGAATGGATATTAGATTCCTGAACGATGATAATTCTGCGATTTATGATGGTTTCCAATAGTACTTTACTCTGTTGTAGTTGACTTTTTCATCAAAGTATAGTATATGGTTCATTTAAGTTTACAAGTTATATTTGTGTATGATCGGGGATGAATTGTGTTAATCATGTGTAGCATTCAGGTCTTTTGCTTTCGATAATTGTATTGATAAGTTAGAACATAAGATGAGATCAAATGACAAACAGTGGAGGGATAAAAGAACTTAAAGAAGAACTCTTCAATGGGCATGTGCTTGTCCTACTTTTAAGGGTGTACATTTCCATGTATTTTCGTGTAATTGGGATTCACTTGTTTGAGGGAATGAGATATAATTGTGGCTGTTCCATCCGTTCATCTTTACCACAATGGGAGGAGTGGTCTTTGTTTTGTAAGCAGCTTCGACAACTTAAAAAAAAAAAAAAAAAAAAAAAAAAAAAACTTAATCTTGATATATTATTGATAAAAAAGCAAATATAAAATTAGACCATCTGTTGCATTCTGTCCCAATTACGGATTAATCTATATATTCTAATAATTGAGGGAGCCTTTGCGAATGTAACAATAAAATTTAAAATTGGGAGAACCTAGTACGACCTTGAAACTGAAACTCAACTCTTCTCAAGGTGAAAACACATAGGGTAGGTTGGGATGTCCCCCTTCAAGAGCTCAGCTACTAAGCCAACCTTAGTTCCTAGCCTATAGCATAAGACATATAGAGTGTATGCCCTCATATAGTACCCTATTCTTAGGTAAACCATTCGTGCAAAACAACCACCTAACCTTTATCCCGAGCCTTTCCAACAATAGTGATTTTCCTTCCATACTATATAATTCTTAATGTTTCATGTTTCTTCTTGCTTTTTGTTTGCAGATTAGCTTCTCTTAAACGTGACTTTTTAGTAACTAGAGCCTTACATTTCTTAGTACATATTGGAAAAATTGAAGTATTGACCAAGTGGAGGTAAGGATTTAGACACTGCATTACAAAATCAAAATCAAACTAAACCAGGAACCAAAAGTAAACACCAAATGCTAAACTCTTGAAACTTAAGCAACCTGAGATGCTGAGAGCCATTGGTAAACTCATGTCCTTGAACTGTATATATAGTCATATCTTCAGTTTTCACAACCAATAGCAAAATGTTCTAGGGACTTCTTAATATTAGGACTTCAGTAAAACTGTAGATATATTTAGACGTCAATAAAAAAATGTTCTAGCAAAATGTTTTTTGATACCTAAATATTCACCAACATAAGCAGAGGAAGATAAGGCAGAAAAGAAATCATAAACCTAAAAGGTAAAAGGGGTAGAGAAAAGGATCCAGACCTTCCCCGTCCGTATGTTTACTATACGGACAGAACAATCCGATGAACCAGTAATAGCAAGAGCAGAATCAGGAGTTATCATCAAGCACGTGAGTCCCTTAGTGTGATACGAATGACCTGGAGGAAAAGAAAATATAGAGAACCCAAAACAGTTATGTAAACATGCTTAAAATATCAAATTATTAAGACATGCGATTACTGATTAGCTGTTCATTGGTCTGTTAACATCAACACCATAAGCATAATTCCAGCTTGGTTGTGCTTCTAGTAAAATATAGAGTGGAAAATCCTGAACAGTGTAAATTTATATGGTCCCTGGACAAGCTAACCCCATCTCAATAATAGAGAAAGACTCTTTGGCTTGAGTCTTGGGCATTGGTTGAACAGTTACAGATTATCGTGAGACAGTGACTCTGACGGAGGAAGGTTCGAAGAGAGCTAATTATTTAATAGAAAATCCCTTCAGTTGACAAGTATCCATAGTCAACCCCAGATAATTCGGTTGAAGTACGACAACAAGGACACTTGACGATCATTAGCACATCATTCAAGTTAATGCCTCTGGCCATATTAACAGAAGTTGAAACAGTTTTTGCAGGCACGGAAATGCTGCATAAACAAGGTATTCAATACCAATATTTAAAGGTGTCCAAAACAAATCTGCCTCACAAGTTATAAACAGCCTATTCTTATCATCTTTATCTGTCCATCGAAAGTGTCTCCCAAACTATGACAAAACCAATCTGAGAAGTGAAAATGATATAAAGAATCTAAAAGTAGCTCCAAGTAGAACTTGATTAATATCATATAAGATGATTTGGTCATGTACATATGATATATATAACACTACTGCTAACTGAGAATCTAAAATACTTTTCTATATCACGGACCACCCAGAATTTGACTACTTCAGTAAACCTCCAGTAAATTTAGTTCCTTCACATCGTTTTAAGCTAAGTAGGTGAGGATACTAACAAAAACAGCATAATAATGAAAGGCACCAAATACAGTTAAAATTCAAAAATTAATAGCTACTTAGTTTACAAAGTGTTCCTTATTCAATGATATCACATTGAAACCCCGGCCCGTCGATTTGATGTCTCTAAGGGTCTGCTTCGCATTCAAAAGATTGCATAGCATAGCATAGCATAGCGAACTTTGACTAATTATTATGTGCTAGGCTTTGAGGGGAATACGGTGCCATCATGTGCTAGTATAAGTTTTACTCGGAATTCAACAGATGGGGGAGATATTTTGTCAGATTCACCAGATCACATTTTTAACTTGAATTTTGTCCAGCATACTTTTATTAAACTTGCATTCATACCAAGTCCATCCTAAAAGAAAATGTATGGTAGAAGAGATACAAGTATCTTCAAGGCCTCCCAAATTCTAGTACTTTTGTGCTATACATATACTTAACATTACCGGAGTCGGGACCTTAGATACAATACAATAACCCAAATGCATACCTTAAACAACATGTATGTTATTTCCATCTTCTGGATTCCATATTCGCAGTGATGCGTCATCAGAACCTGTACAAATTGTGCTAGCTGCAACATTATCAAAAGCTGATTTAACTATACATCCTTAGGTGTAGAACAAAACACAGAACATTTCCCAACACACGTAATGAAAGTACCATCTGGGGTAAAATCGCCACAAGTGACACCACATTCGTGGACCAAAAACGATATAGATAGGCATCTTCATCAATATCCCACAACCAAACCGTGAAATCATCCATGGAGCCAGCCAACACAAAGTGGCCTCTTGGATGCCACCTGACCCACTAAGTACATAGATCAATATTACAAATTCAACTATCATGTTCTTTTAAATTATGTAACAAACAAACCTACTTTCAGGACCTCACCTCAATATCTTCAGGACCATCGAATGTGCACTTATGACTACTTGAACATATGTCCCACACTTGAACCGCGCCCTTGACCCGTTCCACAGGCAAGAAATTTCCCATCAGCACTAAAGGCTACACTAGAAACAGAATCATCGTGCCCTGCTGCAGACATCAAAATTTTGAAAAGTATGTTTTAGCGAAAAACCTTGTCCCTTCGTGATTAGAATTCAGGAATTGATTTTGATATTATATAAAAAGAGTGGTAAAACAAAAACCAAAACCCACGGGAGAAAAAAAAAATTGGTACTTCAGTTTTAGTCAAGGGAAAGCCGGTAAAAGAGAAATTTGGAACCTTAGATCAACTAAATTGTTAATAGTTATTTTATTATCACTGATATACCTATAATCACTTGGCGCTGATCTCCTTGATTAATGTTCCACAGAAATGCTCCTGTGCCACTACCTCCCCCAAGAACCAATGTTGAATCTGTAGGACTACAAGCAACTGCACATATCCCTCTGCCACAAATTTAATGCCTTTGATTAGCCAAAGGAGCAACTAATTTCCTTGCAAAATCAAACTACCAAGATTATGCAATATCTATTAGTGCAGGTAGTCGATGAAAAAGAACCGCCTTGTGTTAAGTTGGCCAGTTGGCATTCATTAGTCAATGTTTGCATCAAAACCATTGATAAAAAAAAAATGAGATGGACTCAAACTCAAAATGAGAAATCTCACAATTAGAAGCAGTTCAGTTAAATTGATTTGAACTCAAAACTTCGCCATGAGTAACAAATAACACATTGCATGCATTTTTCCAACTACACGGTTAAATAATTATATTAATGGAGCGTACCAAAATCAGAATCTGAGTCAGATTCAACATCTGAATTTGATTCATCGTCGACTTCAGGAAGTTCTGCACCAAAAGTTAATCATAACAAATAAAGGCGAGTGAGAAATTAAATATGAAGTATACATAAGACGAGTGAAGGGTCGAGCAGACCTTCTTCATCAATGTGGATTTCTTTAACGATGTCTTGTTCGTCAAGAAACACTTCTTCGCACTCGTCTTTGTTTCCCTCACTGTCCATCGTTGTCTTTCTTCTGTGTAGTAGAAAGAGTTTTGTTAAAACTGTAAATAAAAAGAAAATGGCTCTTTTCTTTTTAAGAAAGAGTTCATATATAGAGAACTAGAGAGGGAAAAATAATCTGTGTGATCATCATGCATGTACCAGTGTATTTCAATAAATTATTTCAATAAATTCTATTATAAATAGATTATGGGAAAAAAAATTCTATTAAAAAGATTTTATGTAGGAGATGGAGGGAGTCGAACCCTCAATGATCAAATTTGAAGGTACCTTCTTTTATTCTTTTTCTTTTTTGTTTGAGCTACACCTCCGTTCACTTTTCGTAATTAAATGTATATAAACTAATGTGTTGACATGGTCCATACGATATGTTTCCCACCTTTCGATGTTTCTTTGAATCCCACGAAAAATTGAGGACGAATGAATTAATAGATGTAGTCACTGCGTTCCACATATTTAAGTTATAGCCCCGAGTAAGTAATGTGTTTAATAATTGAAGTATCATTGAATAGCTTTTTCCTTGAAAAGCCTACAACAAACCCGGATGCTATCAGAATAGTGAATGATCTCTTGCTTGTCGGGTTTGCATGAATGATGTGAATGTTTTTGATGCTCAGTGTAAGGGACCTCCTACTCGAAATCGATCCCGACATCTACGAAGACTCCACCAACTCATAACTCGGACATACCACCTCACAATACATCCTATATACGTGACACGACACAAGCAAACACTCCAACGCGTTATTCGACTCTAGACATGCAAGCAACAAGCGCAACTCGCCGACAACAATTCACTACTAGTGACTTGTCACTCAACTCCATCTCGTGACATTACCACCTACTACCTTCATCATTGCTATCATTGGTATCGACATTTATCCGGCGCGCAACACTCAAATCAAAACCATTATTATCTCTTTAACCACACTCTTCCTACACCAGCTCAAACAACATAATACTTTGAACCATCACACACGCGTAAATTTGTGAGGACGGTCGTTTATCCTAGTAGTACACATGTCCATACCACCACACGTATTCTACCAACTACACACTCGTAGCGTCTATAAAAGTCAGCCCCAGAACTACGTTGGTTTGATTCCAGTCTTACCCCAAGGTGTTGGATACCCAATGATGTAGGTTAAGACTGAATTCAGGCAGAATTCAGTTATCTGCAGACTAATTTCTAATAGAATTCAGCTACTAGCAGTTATTATTAGTAGTTAGAATTATATGTTTTTAGAATGCAGTCTATAATAAACTATCAAGTGTCCCTGGTAAGTTATTTATGTGAATTAGTGTCTATTATATATAAAGACACTCTCATTGTAATGGATTTTTTTTATGCAATTATCAATAAAATTCCATAAAATTAAATTATTTGTTCTTGATATTCCAAGAGTGTTTCTTGTGGATTCAAGCCTAACAATCGAATTGTAAGACGTGATCTACAATTCAACACTTCTGCTACGCCAATTGGTATTCAGAGTCTAGGTTTTCTCTTGGTGTGATGACTTCTAATGGTGGTGAGAGAGTTTCTTCCGACGTGGTTCGAAGAACTCTCGACATGGTTGAGTGGCTAGTAGAGTCTCAAATGCAAACCCAGCGTCAAATTCAGGCTTTGGTGGCGGGTTTAACCAACCTTACAACACCCGATCTGCGACTACCGCAAAGGGGTGTCAATCTTGGAGTTCATAGGGAAGAAGTAAGGAATGAAAATGGAGTTCGTAGGGAAGAAGTAAGGACTGAAAATATACGTGTAGTGTTGTAACGTATGGCGGTGATTCTAGTGATGAGGAATTGGAAAATTTGGCAGAACTTCCAAGGAATCAACGATGGAGGAGGAATTTTCAAAGAGATGATTACTATAGAGAAAGGGGGAGTGAATTCAAAGTGAAGATGAATCTGCCTTCATTTAATGGGCAACTTCACATGGAAGATTTCAGTGACTGGTTGTCTGAAGTAGAGAAGTTCTTTGAGTTCACGGAAATTCCTGATAAAAAGAGAGCGAAGTATGTTGCCTACAAATTGAAGGCTGGCGCTTCAACATGGTGGGATCAAATTCAATTGTCTCGTACTCATGTTGGCAAACCTCCTATTAAAACTTGGATTAAAATGAAACGGATGTTACGTGGTAGATACTTACCTATTGATTATGATCAAGTCTTGTTCTCACAATATCATAATTGTCGACAAGGTTATTGCACAGTGGATGAGTATACTACTGAGTTTTATAGATTGGCTTCACGCAATGACCTTAGTGAGTCAGATGCCCAACAAACAGCAAGGTTCATTAGCGGACTGAAGTACACTATTCAAGATCGGATCACCTTGCAGACTGCACATACCTTGAGTGATGCTGTTAGACTAGCTTTAAGGGCTGAAACCATAATGGAGAGACCAGTAAACCGAAATCCTAGCCTTAACAGACCATATACACCTCCCATTCAATCTAACCTTGACCAAAATCATGGCCCTAGCATACCATACACACCACTAAATCAACCTCACATTGACCCTAACATTAACAACACCTCCACCTTCCAGCAATGACCAGGAAAAACACCCATGCAGCAATCCTCTACTCCACCAACGCAACCTAGCCGAAATTTCCAACCAAAATTTACACCGGGGACTAGTACTTCAAAACCACCTAACCACTCTACCAATCCATATTCTCAATCATACAATGATAAATGTTATAGGTGTGGACAGCCAGGACACCGGTCAAACCATTGTCCCCAAATAGCCCAAGTGACTTTAACCACGCATGACGAAGAACATGAATTGGATGATGCTGAATTGGAAGAAAAAGAAGAAGTAGTACATCCGATGATGGAGTTTCCTTTGTAGTTCGAAATTACTCCTTACCCCACATCATGGACTGCACCCACAACGCCATAATATTTTCCAAACCCGTGTACGGTTAATGGGCGGGTTTGTAACTTGATCATTGTGAGGAAGTAGTGAGAATATTGTCTCCAAGGAGATGGTTGATAAGCTGCAATTAGCTACTGAAAAATACCCTTCACCATATTCAATTGGTGGATCAAGGATGTTGGCGAAACAAGGGTAGATTCTAGGTGTCGATTTCCTTTTCAATCGGGCGGTCGTTATAAAGATGAAGTCCTTTGTGATGTAGTGGACATGAATGCATGTCATATGTTGTTAGGAAGGTCGTGGCAGTATGATGTTGATTCAACCCATAGGGGGAAACATAACACTTTTATATTTTCTAAGAATGGCGTCCGGGTTGTCCTTGCTCCAATGGGAAATCCAGTTGGGTCCAAAGCTTCAAAAGAGAAGGTGCATAATTTCTTAATATCTAGTAATTTCTTGAAATATTCCAAAGAGAGTGGAGAAATTTATGCCCTTGTTATCAAGGGAAACAATAAAGCCAATGAGCCAGTTTACCCGAAAGTTCAGACTATGGTGGAGGAATTTAAGGACTTAGTACCAGAAGATCTTCCAAGTGTTTTACCACCCATGCGGAACATCCAACACAACATAGACTTGGTACCAGGCTCAAGCTTGCCAAACTTACCACATTCTGAGAGCGAGTCCAAAGCGAGAATGTAATACTTCAAGTTGATAAGTTGTTGTCCAAGGGTATGATTTGTCCAAGTATGAGCCCATGTGCAATATCAGCTCTATTGACTCGAAAAAGATGGGACTTGGAGAATGTGTATAGATAGTCGCGCCATCAACAAAATCATAGTTCGCTATCAATTTCCTGTTCCAAGATTGGATGATATGTTGGACGAGTTAGAAGGTTCACAAGTGTTCTCAAAGATTGATTTGAAGAGTGGGTATCATCAAATCCGTGTTTGGCTTTGGGATGAATGGAAAACTGCATTTAAAACCAAAGGCGGCTTGTATGAATGGTTGGTTATGCCATTTGGCCTCTCAAATGCCCTAAGTACTTTCATGCGCCTCATGAATCAGGTATTAAAACAATTTATTGGTATGTTTTTTGTAGTTGTGTACTTTGATAATATCCTCATTTACAGCCATAACGAAGAGGGCCACTTGTATCTTTTCTGGGAAGTTCTCAATGTATTACGTGAGAATATGTTGTATGTAAACCTCAAGAAGTGTAGTTTTCTCACGGATAGCCTAGTTTTTCTTGGCAATGTGGTGTCCTCTACTGGTATATGAAGAGAAAGTTAGAGCTGTCAAGGCTATAGTATGTGTCGAGCCTTAATCTTGTTTGATCCCTTGTTTCCTCGAGATTGAGGACTTCAACGCCATTACTTCATTATTTTGGTCATTCATTAGGACTTTGGTTCGGATGTCGATACCACCATTTATGATGGGGTTCTTGCTTCCGTGCCATAAGCTAATGTAAAAGGAGATTCACCTGTGGCAGTTCGAGGTGTCATTCTATAAGTCTATAGAATGCTGTTTAATTCATCCACCCAAAGACTTTTCTTGTCTTCCAGCTTCTTCTTGATATTATCCATAATGGTTTTATTTGTTGCTTCTGCTTGCCCGATACCCTGAGAAATAATATGGCGCAAATGTAAAATGCTTCACCTTGACATTTTTCTGGGTTAAGCTTCATGTTTAACTCTCACAATATTCAGAATACAGTGTCGAGGTCCTTCACAAGATCTTCAGCTTTCATGGACTTTATGACCATATTGTCGATATAGACCTCGACAATTCGTTTGATGAGCTTCTTAAACATTTTTTGTACTAACCATTGATAAGTGACTCCAATATTTTTCAATCCAAATGGAATTCGGATGAAACAGTATATACCTCCATTAACGATGAACGCCGTTTTTAGTTGGTCTATAATAACCATTAAAATCTAAAAATATCCCGAATATCCATCGCAAAAACTGATTAATTCGAAACCAACTGTTTGATCAACCAACTCATCTATCCATGGCATCTAGGACACTTCTTATTTACATCGGTAAAGTCATCGCAAATTCGAAATCTACCATCCTTCTTGGGCACTATTACTATGTTTGCCACCCATTGAGAATGCTCTACTTCTCTAATTATGTCATTATTTAACATCTTTTGTATCTCGGCTTGCACCGCTTCTTTGTACATTGGTCTAACCTTTCGATGCTTTTGATGGACCAGAGTTGCATTTTCTTCCATATTCAGCTTGTGTGAACATATAGCATTGGTCGATACCGATGAGGTCTAACATTGACCATGCAAAAATATCATGATTCTCTTTCAAAACGGACTATCAACTCATTTCTTATATTGGCAGCCATTTCTGTACCAATGAACGTATGACGCTCACTTTCTCCTGTACCAATATTAATTTTTTCCACCGTCTCTTGTGTGAACTTTACCTGCTCATGTATCTGCATATCGGAGTCGGTAGGTAAAACTTGCTATAACTGCTCGTTAGAGCTTTCCAAGACTCCCCCAATGTCTTGACTTTTTCCCTTCATCATCCCTTTTACAGTGACGAAATTACACTTTTCTGACTCCGACTGATCCTCCCTAATTTCGTGCAAACCATACACTGTGGGAAATCTGAGTACCTAGTAGAATGTACTTGGAACATCACGCATATAGTGTATCCACTTTCTGCCAAGTATTACATTGTGATCGGAGTGATGCTTTATGACCACAAACTTCGTCATCACTGTCTGAGGTCTCGCTCGAACTGGCAATTTTATTTTCCCCACGGGCTTGGTAGAGCTTCCATTAAACCCCGAACAAACTGAATTGTAGTGGCTTTAGATGAGTCTCATTGAGACCCATGCCTATGAATGCTTTCCAAAATAAAATATTTACAGAACTACCACAATCCACGAGTATCTTTTGCACATCATATCTAGAGATACGCAAAGTGATTAATAATGTGTTATCATGCGGCAACATAACCTTAGACATGTCATCTGGTATGAACATAATTGCTCCTGGGATGCTAACCGATACCATACTCTGACTTACTAGAACAGGCTCGACATTGACCTCAAGCACTTCTTTTACTGTTGAAATATTTCTTATTGGGTATTGTTGTTGTTTCTACAGGTTTGACATTAGCCCTAAACTCTCGCAACTTCCCATCCTTCATTAGCCTATCAATTTCTTTTAATAACTGCAAGCACCTGTTTGTCTCATGGTTCTCAATCTTGTGGAATTGACAGTAAGGCCTGCCCTTCATCTCCCTGAGAGTGTATTTTGGCCAGGTCACGAAAACTTCTTTTGCTATCCTCCTTAATATATCTTTCGGTGTGGAATTGATGGCGATAAAATTACTGGGATCTAGCTCTTCTTTCAGTGTCCTCTCATATTTCCTTATTTGTTGTGGTTAATTATCCTGATTTGTATAATGCTCCTGAGGTCTTTTGTTATCTGACCTCGAGGGATATCGACTCTCATGTCGATCTCCATTATCTTTGTCTCTCTTTCCTGTCTCCGACACTTACAATACAGATTGCATAGTGGCTGCATTTATCCCTTCTTCCACTCTAATATCTCTGTCAGTTTTATCTTACAACTCTTGTAGACTTTTTACTTCTTTTCGCAAGAGATATTTGTGCATATATGATCCAGGTATCACACCTATTTGGAAAGCCATGACGGCTGTCATTTCAGACTCATCGATCCTCTCGACCGATTGAGTTTCGGCCTTGAACCTCGCCAAGAAATCCTTCAAAGACTCCTTTTTCCCTTGTTTCAACTGGAATAAAACCAACACTTGTTTCGGCTTCACCCTCTGATGACCATAATTGGTGAGGAATCTTTCTTCGATTTCTCGAAAACATAAAATGGTCCCCTCAGATATTGTACATAACCACTTCAATGCTTTGCCTTTAAGGCTCGAAGATAATGATCGACATAATACAGAATCCCAATACTTCGTTCTATGGTATATTGAGAACTAATGTCGATAGCTAAAAAGATGGTCCATGGGATCAGCGATCCCATCATACTGGGTGAAATTTGGATTCTTGAATTTCGGAGGTAATGACACCCTCTCTACTTCCTTTTTCAACGGGTTTCTACTTACACCATCTGCCAATTTACGAATCGAGGTTGATACCTTTTCCAGGAGCTTGTCCCCAAATTGCCTCTACATCATCTCCTGTACCATTTCCTTCGTAATTGGTGTTTTTACCTCTTCTTTTTGCACCACCTTTGGTGTTGATTTCGCTACTGATTGCACCTCTTCGAGGTGGGTTTTTCTCACTTCCTTGATTTGACTCTTCCTCACCACTGGAGTTAGGGGTGTAATACGAGGCGGGCCGGGTCAACCACGGGTCAAATAGTGATCGGGCGGGGCGGGTCTAGGGGATACAAATCCAGTGGTTCCCGACGGGGCGGGGCGGGTTGAAGTGTCATGTCTTAGTACCATCACCCGGCTTGTTGGGTTAGCTTACGGGGTGGGTTTTGGGCGGGTCATCCGGTCGGGTGGAAATTATCATTTGAACCCAATTTCACCCAAAAAAAACTTTCTAATTCTGCAAGTAATATATTTTCAATTCACAACATAGAAAAAAAAAATAGAATCAATCAATAAAAAAAATAAACAAATATAAAAAAACTTGAACTTGAACCCAAAACCATATCTGCAAATTTGAAACTTCTTTCTCGTGATTTACCATTTGTAAATTGATTATTTTCCATAACATGATAAAATGAAGATGGGAGCGAGGATCCATGGTACAAAATAATAAAATATAAACTAAAGAATTCGAAATTAATACAAGGATGAATGATTCATCTTCTCCAAAATTCGAAAGTTGAATTTGAACTTTTGATATTTATTTGCCAAATGTTCAAACTTGAATATTTGAAATTGATGTTAAACTCATAAGTTTGTATTCATATCTCCCAAATTCTTACAAAAGTTAAAACAAAATATAAACAAAATACAAAAATATTAGAGTTAGAGTCTTGAAATTGTGCGGGTCAACGGGGTTGGGTCAACGGCTTTTGACACGGTACGGGTCGGATTTGAGCATAGAACCTACACCCATAGCCCGACCGCGTAAAAACGGTGGCGGGGCGGGGCGGGTTTGTTTTCGGGTCGGTGCAGGTTTGGGTGGCGGGTGAAGACCGGATACCCTACCGGATGTTGGGTCAACGGTTTTTTTTACACTCCTAACTGGAGTGCCTGAACTCGAATCCTAGACATCTTTCTCGTACATGGCATCTACTGCACGCTTCTCATTATCTTCTCTCACAGCTTTGTTTTCAGCCATTAAAACTTTATTATGCTTTTCCAAATCTTCCAACCTTCTCAACAATACTTTTAAAGATACCTCTTCTTCATGTAACTCATCTACTTCTTCCACCATACTTACCGATCGCCTTGTTCTTCTTTCCTCATTCTTGGATGCTACTTGAGAAGTACTCCCTTCATTAACCATCATCGTTTTACTTCATCAGAGTACACTATGGAGGCATCTTGACAAGAAAATGAATATCTCCTTACACAACTTCATTGATCTTAACATAATCTTCTTGAACACACTCACTTATTCGGTATCTCAAAACTTCTACCCTTGGATTCGATCTTCAAAGAAAGAAGAAAATAAAAATATTTTTTTGTCTTTGAATCACAGACGGTGCCAATGTAGTGTTTTGGGAAAACTCTCTAAGATCACTAAAATTGAACTAATGTTTGAATGAATATTCAAGATTGAAATGATATAAAGCTAAGCTCAGCTAAGCTTTTGTATTGATTAACAATGGCGGATACAGGCTCTCTCTCTCTCTCTCTCTCTCTCTCTCTCTCTCTCTCTCTCTCTCTCTCTCTCTCTCTCTCTCTCTCTCTCGTTTTACAAATATTTCTCTAATGAATCGAATCTGTCTTTTTTTCTCCTGATCATCACTTTATATAGTCCTCCAGTTATAGTGGTGCCCAATTCTATCCTGACGCGTGTCCATTCCCCCTCTTCTCCTTCCTTTTCCCGCTTATTCCTGCAACATATGAACTTATGCGCAAGATATCTCGAGCTATTTATGATACTAGCCATTTTGCCCGGCTTTAGCCGGGCTACTACATTTATAGTGGAAGAGGATTGCTTTTATTTAAAAGATTATTTAATTTAAACATTAAAAAGACTAAGTTATCAGTTATCACATATGATTTTTGGTCAATTGGTCTTAAAAGTATGGCGGCAACAAAGAACTGCAAGTTTTATTGGTTTTGTGCTAGACGATAAGTAAAAAGATCACGTAATTATATAACAAAATGGTAATTATTTACACAGAATAGTAAAAGAGTATATCTTTAGTCCATATAATGTCATGCTAAGATTATGAATGATCAATTAAATAAAAGTTTCTCATTACAAAATATAACACAATTTAATAAACATATATAAAATATTACATAATGTGCAATATATGGAAAACAATAACACATGATCTCTTGAGGAAAACAAATTTTACATTAACTAATTTTTTTCGATTTTTTTAGTAATACATGTGTTTAGAAATGCTTGAGACGCATCGATATATGCTTGAGAAAGTGGTTTCATCATCCATGTTCACTAAATTTTGCCAGAGAGTTTTCCACAACTATGCTACGTTAATACCCACTCCTATTATCACCTGATTATCAAACAATTTCATAAACTTAATTAAAAGACAACAAATCTAGCATTAATAAGAACATTTTAAAATCCAACTGAAATTTATGTGATCACATTTTAAAACACAATACAGGATCACGCTTTTAACTACAAAATTTCACTATTTTGAGTAGAGGACCTTACTTTTCTTTACTTGTGTATAATCACAGGCTCATCATCCGAAGTTGAAGCCTTACTAAATCCACCATTTTCAAAACCAAAAGTACCTGAATGATTGAAAAGGGTTGATGGTGCCATTACCTATTGATGTCCTCACTGTGTGAGCAGTGAGAAAATCATTTATACATTCAGTTAATTATTCATGAGAGAGAAATTCAGTTAACCATTTAACAAAGGCGAACAAAGGGAGGGCAAACATAACCCAAATAGATGCTCTTTAGCTTACAACCTTACATAATACATATATATAAGATCACGTTTGTTAACTAATTTTTTTCCTTGAGTTGAATAGATACTAAATACATTAAAACCCTAAGGCCACGAGAAAGCAAACAGAACCCATAACCTCTTTTAAATCCTAATTTTAACAGTAGATTTTATGCCATTCATTTATTAAGTTTCTTAAGCACATACATATATATACAAATGATTGCAATATGAGCTAAATTTAAGTCTCTTTAATCATCCACAAAAACCTGAAATCTATTATCTAAAGGAAAAAGCAAGACCAAAAGCTTCCCCTAGTTTTCTTGGGTGACGTAGACTAACTACCTTTAGCAAAATGCGCAAATATCTCAGCCAGCTGTAAAAGTACATTAGCAGATGACTCTTATAATAGTAGACAGACGGAAGTCACAGAACTTACTAATTTGGAATTGGGTTCATTTGGAATTTTGAACCTCGTTAATTTACTCTTAGCAGATGACTCCAATAACGCTCATTTAAATTAGTACTCAAATCCAAATATTGAGAAAAGCAAATTGCAATTGAGTTTTTCAGATAGATACCACAAATCATGATAGCATTAGAGACAACATACTAAAAGATCCAAGAGTATATACCATCAAAATAATTCCTCAATACAAACCATAACAAACGGACAATAAGGAAAAAATTTGATACATAGTGTTTCGACCCCCACATATGTGGCAAACGTCCATTATTAGGGGTCTCCATTTTATTCGTTTAATCAACAGGGCTAAAGCCCAATTCGCAATATCATGGATCAATATACAGACCCATTAACTCATGTGTCTAAGGCTGAACCTTAGTTACATGGCTTGCCACTAATGCACATTGATTTATGTCCAGATTCATTTCTTATAAAAAAGATAATTATCAGTTGACAGTTATATTCTATCACAATTACTCAAGCAACAAGATTACTTGAGCTACAAGGACTCTCTACTCTACCTATATAAATACCACATTATTTTTCATAAGGAACTACGTTGAAACTTGATCCCTATAGAATAGATCTTGGGTACGTAGGCAGCCATTATTTGGTTCAGTTTCATCTCCCCCAACATCAAATTCCTCTATTTCTTAGTGCGTTCTTTACCATTGCTCTCGTTGTGTTGAAGCAGTTTATTGCCGAAACATAATTGGCGCCGTCTGTGGGGAATTTAGAATTCATTATCACGTGAAACAATCAAGATGGTAAGCACAAAAAGTAGACCAAATAGTCAACATATTCCTCTTGCTAATAGGAATTGCAACCCTCGAAATTCAAATCGGCCAATGCAAGAACCGTTGAACAATCAAGTTGCTCCTAGTGGTAAGATCAATTCTCAACATCCAACCGTAGCAGCGCCACCGCCACCGCCACCGCCACCACCACCGCCTCCGCTACCGCCACTCCTAATACGGTTGAGCATGAGTTACGACAAGTCAAAAATTTAAAATAGGAACTTGAGAAGGAAGCTGGCAAAAAGGCAAAGGCCAATGGAAGAGGCTGCAAATTCAATAACATCAGGCGACCACGAAGGGACGTAAGCCATTCCAGTGTATGGGACCGTCTTGAAGATCCACTTCATCGTCCTCAACAACGTGTTATTTCTCAAACACAATCAACCAGTACACACTTTAAGAGTAATGACCCTATTACCCGTACTTATGGGGATAATCGGATTGGCAGGGATAATTAATACCCTAGACATGTCCGATCTCAAATAAAAGATTTACCTCTGAGAAGCAATTTCAGGGAAGACCGCCATCCGAGATATGTCCGACATGACTGGGAAGGCGGGCATCCCAGACAAGAGCAACAAAACATGGAGAAGTGGTATAGTTATACCAACCACCTGGCCAAGGGTGACTACCGGCCTAGACAGGTTGGTTACAGGGATAGACAAAGACAATCACCGATCGGAGCTGATCGTGTGTACCGCCAAAGATTGGACCGACCTGACAAGGAAGGCCGACCTCGCAGATTTGTGGAAAATCGCCATCCTAGACAGGTCCATCCAGACAGGGAAAAAAGGCGTCACGGAAGAAAGTATAATGAAAACCTTCATCTTAGACTGGACCAACCTGACAGGGAAGGCCGACCTCGCAGATTTGAGAAAAACTGCCATCCCAGACAGGTCCGACCAGGCAGGGATGAAGGTGTCACAGAAGCAACTAGAGGGAAGACCACAATCCCAGACAAACTATCGACCTAGATAGGTTGGTTACACGCAAAGAAAAAGACAATCTCGGTCCGGACCGAAAGTGTGTACCGCCTAAAATCTCTAACTCTTGTAAGAGGTAATGGCGGTGTCATCTTCCACATAGGCCGGATTTGGGGGCGTCTCAATTCTGTTTAAATCTTCTTCGGGTGAAATGGATTTCACTCTTCAATACAATTTTTTTCTGGCTGGGAAAAATAATGGAGGCTTATATCGATGATATAGTCGTTAAATCGAAGGATCTTGAGACTTTAAAGAGGCGGCAACTTGGAGCGGTGATTGTGGATGGCATTGCAACAACCGAAGAAGACATACTTGGCGATCCTCCTATATTGACAAGTCCTTCAATGGGTCAACCTAGTGGCATATACCGGCTACAACCCAAATTTGTTAGTCTTTGTTCTTTTCATTGATGATGGTAGACCTATCTTTTTTTTATCAGAATCAAGTAGATTAGCCGAATGAGAAAGTTATCTTAATGCATATAGCATTGTCTTTGAAAGTCGTACTACTAAAAAAGGACATGCTCTGGCTTCTTTGGTAGCTGATTTTCCGATTGATGATTCTCCTATTGACGATTTTTTCGCCGGGGAAGAATCTATGGAAGACATTCGCCGCCAATGGCGGGGCTTAATTTAAGACCAACTTGAAAACGCAATTCCTAAACCCATTGACCTATGTATTGTTTACTCGGATGACTCCCCATAGTAAATGCGGGTCGGAATTGGATGTGTTTTTGTTAAACCCAGCGGAGAAAAGATTGGGAAATCTGTGCGACTTGGCTTCGCCGCTTCAAATAACGAAGCCGAGTATGAGGATGCCATTTGTGCCTTGAGAACAGCTTTGATACTGAGGGCGCGAAAGCTCCAGTTATATACGGATTCTCGCCTTGCTGCAAATCAGTTTGGTGGGTCTTTTAAAGCAAGAGATAAGCATATGGCGGCTTATCTTAGTTTGATACATAGTCTTACTCGACAATTTGATAGCATCTCTATCACTCAAAGACCCCGAAATGACTTACGTCATGCAGATTCATTGGCTTATCTATCCGCCGCCATTAGAAGCGAAGGGCTTGATACATCACTTTTGCAGTCATCTTTTCGTCAGTCTAAGTTTGAACGTTTTTACACTCGCTTAATTCATTACTATCATTACGAAAAAATCTGACGAAGTTACCACATTTAGCTTTGTCAGTCTAAGTTTGAACGCTTTTACGCTCGCTTAGTTCATTACTATAATTACAAAAAAAATCTGATGAAGTTACCACATTTAGCTTCGTCAGTTTAAGTTTAAACGTTTTTACGCTCGCTTAGTTCATTACTATCATTACTAAAAAATCTGACGAAGTTACCACATTTAGCTTTGTCAGTCTAAGTTTGAACGCTTTTTACGCTCGCTTAGTTCATTACTATCGCTACGACAAAATCTGACAAAGTTACTATGTTTAACTTCGCTAGTCTAAGTTTGAACGTTTTTACGCTCGCTTAGTTCGTTAATATCGCTACGACAAAATCTGACGAAGTTATCGCATTTAACTTTGTCAGTCTAAGTTTAAACACTTTTACGCTCGCTTAGTCCATTACTATCGTTCCGACAAAATCTGACGAGGTTACCATGTTTAGCTTCGTCAGCCTAAGTTTGAACGCTTTTATGCTCTCTTAGCCTAATTTTACAAAGTTAAGTACGCATTGGGGGCGTTTTTCTTTACATAGGGGCTTCTCGTTCTATTTCATTTCAATTACATAAATCTACAACATTGTCAGTATTCCGCAGGTATATTATCTAACACAACAACAATATTCAATAGCAAACCCATCTTTATTTTTATTTTTCATCAAAAGAAGTTTTAGCTCTATGGTATTACATTCACACAATTACCTAATCAATTGTCTCTGTCAATTGTCTTACGATCGCTCTATTAAATCTTCATTTTTATCTTTGAAATCTGTATTCGTTTTGCTAGCGCTTTCAGTTAACTATCTTCCGACTTCATTATTTTTTAAACATTGTGCCGATCTTTCTCCGAGAAATTTTCCGAGCAAAAATTTCCGTCAACTTCATTATTTTTTCTAAGGCATTGTGCCGATCTTTCTACGAAAAAATTTCCGAGCGAAAATTTTCGTCAGCTTCATTATTTTTTCTAAGGCAATGTGCCGATCTTTCTCTTTAAAAATTTTCGGCGAAAATTTTTAAATCGACTTCATTATTTTTCTAAGGGCGTTTGTCGATCTTTCTACGAAAAAATTTCCGAGCGAAAGTTTTCATCAGCGTCATTATTTTTTCTATGGCATTGTGCCGATCTTTCTCGAAAAATTTTTCGGCGAAAATTTTTTCACAAGATATCATTATTTTTCCTAAGGCATTGTACCGATCTTTTCTCGATAAATTTTCCTAGCGATAATTTCCGTCACTTCATTATTTTTTTCTAAGGCATTGTGTCGATCTTTTCTTAAAAAATTTTCCGAAAGTGAAAATTTTTAAAAATTTCATTATTTTTTCTAAGGCAATAATGTCGATCTTTCTCACGAAAAATTTTCCGGCGAAAATTTTCGGCAACCTTCATTAATTTTTCTAAAAGATCAGTGTCGATCTTTCTCTGAAAAATTTTCCGTTTAAAAATTTTCAAAAACTTCATTATTTTTTCTAAGGCATTGTGCCGATCTTTCTACGAAAAAATTTCCGAGCGAAAATTTTCGTCAGCTTCATTATTTTTTCTAAGGCATTGTGCCGATCTTTCTACGAAAAATTTCGACGAAAATTTTCGTCAACGTCGTTATTTTTTTCTAAAGCATTGTGCCGATCTTTTTCTAAAAAATTTTCCGAGCGAAAATTTTCGTCAGCTTCATTATTTTTTTCTAAGGCATTGTGCCGATCTTTTCTCTGAAAAAATTTCCGGAAATAAAATTTTCACGACTTCATTATTTTTTCTAAGGCATTGTGCCGATCTTTCTACGAAAAAAATTTCGACGAAAATTTTCGTCAACGTCGTTATTTTTTCTAAAGCATTGTGCCGATCTTTCTACAAAAAATTTTCCGAGCGAAAATTTTCATCAGCTTCATTATTTTTTCTAAGACATTGTGCCGATCTTTCTACGAAAAATTCTTCGAGCAAAAATTTTCGTCAGCGTCATTATTTTTTCTAAGGTATTCTGCCGATCTTTCTACGAAAAATTTTCCGAACGAAAATTTTCATCAGCTTTATTATTTTTTTTTCCTTCGCGAGTTATGTTTTTGTTGTGTTCGTCCACTGTTCCAAGTTACGGAGCTTATCACTTCCTAATCCGTTCCAAGTTACGGAGCTTATCACTTCCTAATCCGGATTTAAATTCGTGCTTGTCACTTCTTAATCCGGGTCAATATACTGGACCGGCTTAATAGCCCAGGTTTGGGAATCTTTGAAATTCAAAAATTAATTTGTCCATGTGGAGACTCGAATGTTGTTCACCCCTCTCACCAACTAGTGGGTGTGCCACTACAGCCCAACCACTTTCTTGAAAGGAATCTAGTTTTTTCCATATTTCTATTAATACTAGATCTGCCAATCCGGGTTAAAAATTGGTTTTCTTTATCGATTTTTTGTCACCTATTTTACTTCTTGCTTCCCCCTCTATCAATTAATTACATTGTAGTCTCATATAAATTAGTTAAAATTATTTAACACACAATATTTTAGGCATTTTTCTCGACATCCATTTTTCTATCATTTCCTTTCGCATGATACTTCGTTATGCACTACGCTCACTTTTTTCTTATTCCATTTTTTTCTTGCTTTTTCTTCTCTTCTTTGCCATGTGAACTTTGTTCGCATGACAAGAAGCGATGTTCGACCCCCACATATGCGGGTAAACGCGTCCATTATTAGGGGTCTCCATTTTATTAGTTTTGACCATCAGCGGGGCTAAAGCCCAATTCGCAATATCATGGATCAATATCTGGACCCATTAACTCATGTGTCTAAGGGTGAACCTTAGTCACATGGCTTGCCACTAATGTACATTGATTTATGTCTAGATTCATTTCTTATCAAAAAGATAATTATCAGTTGACAGTTATATTCTATCACAATTACTCAAGCAACAAGATTACTTGAGCTACAAGGACTCTCTACTCTACCTATATAAATACTACATTATTTTTCATAAGGAACTACGTTGAAACTTGATCCCTATAGAATAGATCTTGAGTACGTAGGCAGCCATTATTTGGTTCAGTTTCATCTCCCCCAACATCAAATTCCTCTGTTTCTTAGTGTGTTCTTTACCATTGCTCTCGTTGTGTTGAAGCAGTTTATTGCCGAAACACATAGCAAACCATTGCAATATAAAATCAAGTATCAACAACAGACAACTAATTTCAATGAGAAACAACATTGGTTAAAAACATGCATGAAAAGTAGAAATAGTAAAAAAATTATCTAAATGTGACAATCAAATTCTCATAAGTTCAAATGCAATGACAAAAAGCGCAAAAAAAATTTTTAAAGTAAAACTTACTAAAATCAGTATTCCATTTACTAAAATAGTGGGTTTGCTAGCATGCGTGTGTTAAGGACCAACCTATTGTACTAGGTATTCTCCAACAGTTGCAACTTAGCAACTCAACTATTTTCAAATTTAAAGTTTTATCTACTTAGAATGACCTAGAAACAATTTGTCATTCGCTCCTATACACCAGCTACTTCTGCTAGAGTAATAATTCCTTTTATATTATTAGTGCCTTGAGAGTAAGTCATGTCCTTAACAACTCTCCTACTCCATACCCTGCCCATATGAGGAAGACCCATGCGTAAAGTAGTATTTGTGCTAAATCAGATTCCAATGGGACCATCGAGAACTGTTTGAACAGTCCATGCAGAAAGAATCAAGGAACGGCAGATACATTTATATAATGAAAACTCAGAATATGAAATATGATCATTTTCATTTGAGGTTGCGATTGTGTTTGGCTTGGCAAGAAATTGTGGTCAATAGACACCGTAATCTATATAATTTTTTTTTTTTTTAAGTTTGGTGATCATTCTTGGGCGATGAGAAAACATCGGGAAGTACAATTCCCAAAGACGACTTCATGATGTGTCACCTTGGCATATGCGAGGAGTCTACCATAACGACAATCACATGTAAGGCTCTTTCTTTGATGGGAACAGTGCCATCACAGTTAGAAGTTAGAGCAACTAATCGACCATATAATTTGTTATAACTTCTTTGCACAAAGAAAGGGTTGTGAGCATCCTATCATGCCCGGACATAACCGATTCATACTTATGATGGATTTTGAATATGAATGAGTTGCCTTTTGACCCAGGGAAATTCCTGGACCAAGCCCATATAAGAGTAGGTTCATTACCTTGCATGTATGGTGGCATCAACTCTAACATTAGTACTTTTTCAAGAACCTTGACAATAACCACGGATGAGATAAGTTAACTTAGGGTTATGACTAACCCGCACTCGGATCTCCAAAACACACATTGTACTTTCGATTAGTTTAGGTGCTCTGTTTTCTCAATCATGAGCCCCGCATACAAGACCCCAACAAACTTGCGGCCCTCTTCGGACATTCCTTTCCTTTGTTGGTAGGATTATAAAACTCATAACCAAAGACTTCACTCTTACGTTAATATTAGTGCTTTGGCGAGTATGCACCTATTCCACCGTGATTGGGTCCTGTATCACCATCCCCAACGCATTTATGGTCCTGAGCTGATTCAAGAGGTATGGCATTCTTACCATCCACCAAGGCAAAGAACAAAGCTTCTTCTCCTTCCAGAAATTCCTCAATAACCACAGAGCAACCCGCAGAACCAAATATAACCTCAACCAACATTGAATCAACAACTTCATATGCCTCCTCCAAAGTCATTGCAACTACAACTCCTTTTCCCGCAGCAAGTCCATCTGCTTTGATAACAATGAGACTTTAGAAAACCCAAGTGACCTGTGTAAAGTGCATGGGGGTATTGGGGTGGCCAAGTGGTTAGAAACTCTGCGACCTTTTTTGGATTATACAGGAGACCTATCACCTCTACCAACATGTTTGGCGTCTAATTGATCTGTCTGGGAAAATCCAAGACAATTTCGCAAGTCGGATACCTGTCAATATGAGCTCTTACTAACATCCCATGAGTAAAAAGGAAAAACCCGAATTTTCATTTCTGAAACCATAAAACTTTTAAATGTGTAACATTGTGAAAATAAAAATTGGACGGTTTCTAAAGTCCTTGTCCTTACGTTACAAAACTTTCTAATCTCAATAACTATAGCTAAAATTCTTCCAATTTCAGCGGTCTCATCACAATATTTTACGATTTAGCTACTTAGCGACATCCAGTGCCCTGATAACTGTAAAATGAATAGTCTACCTACGAAATGAACGAATTCACAACGTAAGTAAACTAACAACTATCTTTTACTATCTCAATTATCAAAGCTTCTACTCTCGATGCGAATTGCACTAAGTGGAGTAGGAAGTTCGTTCCACTCCTAGTTCCCTAGCATGGATTGTCTTCTAAGTCTAAGAAATCAGTCCTAAGTCAATGAGAGCTTTTATTTAAATGTTATGCTAACAAGGCTAGCGTTAATTTAAATAACAAGATATAATATAAACTAAAGTTAATCTATGAAAGCTACGGGGAATACGATTGTTTGACTCTAGATAAAGAAATAGGGGAATTAAATCCACCTCGAATCCAACTTAATAACCTAGTATAGATTGTCGATCTCGATTCTTACGTTTTCACGGCAAGAATTTCAAGTCTAATCCCTAGTGTTCATGGCATTCCTACCGGATACTAACTAGCATGTGAGGTTGTCCACCCATTCTCATGGCGAAACACGACCTTCTAGAGTGGAATAGATTCTACAACCAATTCTATACTAACCACTAAGTTTTCATCAAGGCTTCATCAACCCCTCTAATGGAGGTTTTAGCCTTGAGTCATCAACCTAACATTTTCCATTGAATCTAAACTAAACATAATGTAAGAAATTGAGATTTACTTAATTAAACAATAATGAATCTAATTTAATGACTGGAATTGTCACGCCCCGAGACCCAACACACATCCCGAGGACGTGGAATGAATCTCGAGGCAGACACCTATCCCGATTCTACCGAAATTTCGGCAGAGTTTCCTTTGTTTGATCGACGTTCGTAAACCCTAAAAACCTGTCATAACCTGTCATAAACCCTGGACATCTTATAATTCATTCCTCCAACCATACATACATCCAACAACCATATATACTACACTTAACTCTAACTACTACAGGGATATGACGATATAACTACAAAACAAGGAGAACCGTTGCCAAATACGATTATTACATCAAAATGACCTAGCTCTCTATATATACAACAAAAGAAACTAGTCTCTTTCTATACAACCAAAGGAAAAGAGCTAGGCTCATTATATACTGACAAAAGAATAACCTAGGTCATCTCTATACTGATCCAAAATATAAACTTGACTCGCCTCTCGTCAAGCATGGGAAATCCTCCCAAATCACCATACCCCGTCATCACTAGGGTTAGGAAACCCTCCTCCTCATGAACCCGCTCGTCTGAAATGTTAAGTAGGATGAGCAAACAATTATGCCCAGAGAAACGACATAGCCAATAAATAGTTTACTTATAGAAAACATTTAAAACATGCAGGGTTTCTATAATAGTATTCAAATATTGTGACTAGGTATATATACATCACTAACTAGCAGAAATCCTCTTGACATGCTTCATTGATATATAAAATAGAGTTTTCACAATCGTCATACAACTATTGTGGCATTTGCATCCTATTAGAATGGTGAGGGTAATGACCGGGTTTTCGCCCGATCCTGAAGCAATCTCGGTTCAAGATCTTCCCAGTGTGAACCATGCACCGTTGTTTTCTTGATTTTACCGGCAGGGAGATGAAATGCCGTTGTTGTGTTCGTACACACAAAATCCCCAAAGCTTTTAGGGCTCAGGTGGGCCCTGTGACCACGACCCCCATACGGGCTGTCACCTAACTTACGGTGGTCAACCGTTCGACGACTGCAGACTGCTCAGGATCCTGACACACATCCAGGAGTGGACTAAACTCTCACTCCTCGCGTCTAAACCTCATCGAGGTAACATGTAACCCCACTCAAGCTAATCACCATACAGCGTGACACTACAAGCATGGTTATCTAGAAAAGTAGAAAAGGAATTCCCGGACTACATCCAGTGATGCATCCCTTTAAAGGTGGCCCACCACCTCGAAGGTGTACACCGGTTGGAATCCTAGAAGCTTAACCCGCCTCCGGAACGCGACACGGTTCCTTCTTTATAGGAATTCACAGTTCCTTTTCTAAATCTCCTCGTGATAAACATAGTAATATCTATATATATATACTCGTATTACCGATTATTTTCAAATACTCTAGTTACATATCTAGTTTTTCCTTTAAAACTGTTGATTATATAGGTGTGAGTTCCTGGATTTCCCGAAATCGAGCAGAACAACCTATGACTCCCAAACGGGCCAGTCATAGTAAATAACAACCGATGATTCCCAAACGGCGAATCATCGTAAATAACACGACCATCCCGGGACCAATCCAGAACTTCGCACCTAGTTACAAACAACCGGGTAATCCTTACCCGCATTACAAAATCCATCTCTCTGTCTCCTTACCGAGACAAGAGACGCGAACCTTTCCCCAAAACCAGTTTTTCACTTTTAACCAGAAAACCATCCCTCGCTACCCCGATTTTACTGAGAAAACCATTTTCACAGCGAAAAGCTATCCATATACTTAATTCATATCGAGGAAAACTACAATGCAAAAACATGAATATCATATATACATGCATGGTTGATCATAAACTATTTCTTAACATTTTAAACAACTCAAATCATGCATGAAAATAAGCGGACTATATATTGGTATGTAGGTTCCTACCTTAGCAAGCTCCGTTCTCCTCCACCCAATTTAATCAATCAATCCCGCTTTAACCCAATCCACTCGAATTCATTCCTATAATAGCATATACAAATCGTCGATTATTAGAATTGATCGAACAACGAGGAATTCTTATCTAGTGTAAGTCGAGAAGAATTCTCGGCGTTAAGAATTTGGTTTCGGATAACTTTCTATCTAACTACACGGATTAGCATCAGAGCTACAGGCCATTTCGCATCAGTAACTCGACGGTCTCTCTGCTATTTCGAGCTATTTCGAGCCACTGCAGGCCCACACATCGACGTCAATCCTATCACGTCTCAATTCAAATTCCAAATTTTAACTACAACCCATTCTCCACTTCTCCATTAACATTAATTCTATTAATAAAATCGGTGGGTGTTCCTTATCCCTCGATCATTACTCCATCAATTCTTATACAGTTATAAATCGACATAAATCTCTTGAAATTGTAATGAATAACCAAATTCTTACCAAGTCAGCAGCAACAATCGTTCCTAGCTCGCTGCTTCACCAAAATCGCAGCTCTCCTTCTCCAACCGAGCTACTGCCGAAGTGTACAACCAACCCATTCAAATATCTTTCATCCAATACCACTAAAACGAGTTTAAACTAATCGTTTGAAACCAAATTACTCACCTTTCGTAAAAACACGACGCAATTCAAATAATTTTTCGACTCCACCACTGTTTCACTCCACTCCAGCTCGTCCAACTGCTATTGCCGACCTTCAACACCCCTAATACAATCCATTTCAGCATCACACCCTCAAGAAATCGAAATTGAAGCAAATTAACTCACCGGCATGGGGCATGGTCATGTATAAATCCAATAATTTTTGAATTCCCACGCTTGGTTGAGTGTTGTTAAGGTTTTGAAGTGAGGAATTGAGGTTGAATCGATGGAATTTTGGCTTAATTCGTGTTTCTCTCTCTTAGGTTTAAAGGATTGAGAAAATTGGGGAAGATGGGTGCGATTTGGGTTGTTTTCGCGATTTCGTTTGGTGCGATTTTTGTTTTACTAAGATTGGGGTGACGAATTATAGGTTTGGATTACTGAAATTGGGAAGAATTAAGTTTCTCTCTCTTAGGTTTTAGTAATAGCGAATTGGGGAAGAAGAGAATTGAGTCTGCGCGATTTTCGGTTTCGCGATTTCGGGTTTTTTTTTTCTTTTCTCTAGTTGGGCCGATATATTTAGGCCCAAGCCCAATACATTAAGCTTAAGGTCCTAATCAACGCTAACCCCCACTAATTCGACTTAGCGTCTTGATTATTTTTCGGCCTATCCCGCTAAATTTAATCTGCTATATTCTATCTCACCTCAGGCTATGACAATAACCCACTCATGCGTGTAAGCTGTTAACTCGTGCCAGCTTCGACGCGGAAAAGCCGCTAACCGACATTTTTGCCAAATTTCCGCCTATAGTCGCTTACCTAACGTGCCTTATGAGTCGGAGTTAAGTTTCATCCAGTTACGTACGTTTGAAACATAAACCCGACGACCAATTTACATAAATGACCCTAGATTTGATATGAAATTTACACAATTACCCTTAATAATAATTCAGGACTTTACAGGAATGGAATAAGAACAAGAATCTAAATTAGATCTAGAATGGAAATGACAATAACGAAATTGAATAATAACTATTTTATTTATCTAATCAATCAAGAACAATCATTCAAGAATTTAATCTAAAACAAGAATTGTAATGGAACTAAAACTTAATTAATTAATTAAAACAGATCTAGAATTCTATATATTAATTTAGGTCTAACTAGCTACCATTAACAAAGAGTGAAGCTTTTGTTTTTATACATCCAGATCCAAAAATCGTGCATGGGCTTGGAGCCATGTTTTTGGGCGAAGAACCTAATTCTTTTTCGGTCAAAAGGCCTCTTCAGCTGCAGTTCGCTTCAACAGACTTTTCGTCCACTTCTTCTCCTCTGATTGGGTCAAGGCTTGGACCATTGGAAAGCTCTTTCCGAGCCGGTCGTTTTGACATAAGGTAGGCCTCAATCCGAGGTCTGAGTCCAAAGATATGGCATTTGAAGAAGTTCGATTGATTGGTTCCCCTTATCTCGCTAAAGTGACACATTTCGCACATAATGGACTTTGAAGCCCTGAAATGCATAAAAACACGTAATCAAGATTAACTCTTACTTATTATTCACATAATTGGTCTAACAGTATGATTATTAAGGGGTTAAAACTACAGTTTTGGGCTCTTATCAAAACCCCCAAACAAAGATTTTGCTTGTCCTCCAAAGCAAAGATGAGAAATTAGAATAAGTGAAAAATGGAGTTCTAACTACTCTCGTTTCACTGAGTCGCGATTGCATTGACCATATGCAACAAGGCCTTAAACCACTAGGAATTCCCTAGTGGACGAGTTATAGCCTCGTGAGTTTTTTCGATGAAGGTACTCACAAACTTCATCTATACTACAACGACTAAGAAATAAAACTATTGTTTTCTCATTCATGTCTCAACTATCTATACATCTCACTAGCAAATACATAAGAATAACCCAAATCGGAACCCTAAGCTAATATATGCATAATAATCAATCATCTAAAATAAACATATAACAATGAGTAATACTATGAAATGTAATAGCAGTCCGTTTAAAAAAACTCGGAATAAGCGTCCTTAAGTAGGTCCTCACATAAATGTCAAGACAAAACCACTCGATTTTTCCACTCAAGTTTATTTGCTCCGATTGTGCGGTGGGCACACTTTACCTTACAATCTCAATGACAACAAGGAAGCCGGAGTCGATCACACACATCTGCCACTTACTATCACACTAACCTATTCCTAATTGAGCTAGAGGTCTTTATTAAGTGTTGCGGGGATTAGGAGATGGTTTAAGAAGGAAGGAAATGGATATTCAAAAAGGACAAGTCTGAGATAATAGAGTCTTCATATTATGTAACTAGAGAAACCTTGTTATTTACTTTTGCTTCTACACTTTGTTTCCATCCTTAGCCATATTTTTCTTTTTCCTTTCCTTGGCTTTTGACTCCCTTTATTCTATTTTTGGAGTTTTGATTTATTTCTATTTTTTTTCTTTTTCTTTGGATGGAAACTTCTTTTCTTTATTTCCTGAAGCAACTAACTAATTTTTGTTTACACAGGTTTTTCTCTTTTTCTTTCTTCCTCATTCTATTCTCAGACTTATTCTAAAATGGGTAGGTTGATTTTTATTCTTTTTTTTTTTTTTTTTTTTTTTTTTGTAATGGGGTAAAGGAATTGTGGTTTATGGAAGGCTAAAGAAAGGCTCGAGGGGCTTACTAGCGGAAAATAATTCATAAGGTTGAATTTCCGGCTATATCGATCCAAAGAGGGCCTAAATTCTCGCTTAGGATATGGCATAGTGATCAAGCAAGTGGGCGTGTGATTTTCTATCCGGATTTTACTTCTCCCTTGTGTCATTTCTCAAATGTTTCGCTCATATAAGGCTTTAGGCTATATTCTCTCACAGGATTTGTAGAATAAGTACTCTAGCCTAGATTTTAAACTTCTCGCTAACAATCATAGATACTCATGTAATAAATTTATAGATAGATGCAAAGATTATTACCTACATATTAACCTAAGTTTCTAACAATTATTCTGATGCAAAAGCTATGTGAGACTTCTAAATTGTTAAGAGCATAGAGAAAGAAAACAATACCAATATTCCTAAGTGTATAGCATACTTTTTTTTTATTTATATTTTTGAATTTTTGAAATTTTAACTAGAAAACAAGTGCATATTATACATATCTATATCCTAACAGATGTCTTAATTACACGTGTTTCTATGCCCCCCCCCCCAAACAAGAAGCATGCTTTGTCCTCAAAGCATTTAAATAAAGAGGGTAGGAAAAATACCATTGAAGCGTGAAATTCGGGAACATCCGCAAAACAAAGTTAAAACATACAAATATAGTAATAAAACCGACGTAACTCTATAAGAGTTCCACCCATTATGGGGTTAACAATTAAATTGCTTGGGACATAAGCGGACACTAACTTAACTAAAAACTTACCCGCACCCCAACATTTACTCGTCATCCTCCTCTTCTATATGAGGTTCTTTTCGCGATCCCTGCCATGCCATAACAACTTGCCACGCCTTCCGCCGGTGTATCATCAACTAGTGTTAACCTCTAGTGTTATTTGGTCCGATGGGGGTGTAGGGGCAACCAAATGTGGTTGCACCTGCCATCCGACCAAGTCATGGCTCGGAATGATCTTACCACCACGATTGGTGGGTCTCATGATTTCGACCCTTTTCCAATCTCGGTAATCGGTGTAGAATATGGGTAGGCAAGCCGCGATGTCGCGGCAAACCAAGACGGGCATAAGAAGGTACTTATGCCTCAAGGTATGGCCTCGCCTCGCGGAGTAGCAACTAAAACTTCGGGGAATGTCATACCGACGACGCCCCTCGGCTAAAGCAAGGAAAACGTCACCCGGCGATATTATTGGCGTAAGTAAACTGCCGTTCCTAGAATGTTCATCATGATGAACAACATGGTTGTCCTACATTCAGCGATAGGCTACTCGAGGCGATGTTATATTGGTCTTGGTCCATGATATCTGAAACACCCTCCCCATAATACTCATGGAAATAGGCATATTCATATAGGTATGAGTTATCCGTCATATATCCCCACGTGTGCATGTGGTCGTAATGGCAACCCGAAACCAAAGCTATCAATTGCTTATCTGAATTTCATAGTCGTGCCATCAATAGCAAGGGAAATTTTTGTTCTCCTTCTTGGGTACAATAAAAAGTAATATTATTATAGAAGAATTCAGTTAGCTTAGGTGAAAAAAGAATCGTCATCACTCACCGAGGAAGATGCCGCCATCCTAATCTGCCGCGATCCGATTTCAGCGGAACGATGCTCCATAGGTATCGGTTCCCATCAAGTCTTCAAATGACTGTTCGGGAATCACTATAGGAGGTGTCATCTCAAAACTACTCTGTAGAACAGCTGCGAAAACCTGGAAGAAACCTCAGAAAATCGGAATTTCCTGTGCTTACGGAAGGAGGGCGCGGGCGCCAGATAGGAGCGAAGTCGCTCTTAGGTTTTGGAATTACGGTGTTTGAGCTGGGTCGCTCTGCTTGGCTGGCGAGGCTCTGAGATTTTTCGATTTACAGTGTTTTAGGGAGAGTCGCCGCTGCTTGCTGGCTGGCCTCGAAAAAAAATTTATGGAAGTGTATAGGGCGCAGGCGCGCTCTTAACCTTGGCGCTCGTAGAATGCGTAAAACAGTGTTTACAAGAAAAACAAGCTGAAAAAGCTTGGAGTGAAAGGTGAGAGATGATTGTGGGGTGTAGTGTGGGTTGTGAGTGTAGAATGATGGAAGTTTAAATAGGTTCTGGGTTTCCAAAACGAATCGGCAAGTTGCCAAATTGTTTTAAGGCAATTTCGAGGAAATAGAAATCTGCCAAACCCGAAAACGAAACTAACCATAGTTTTGATTTCCTAACAACCCGGTATCTTTTAAACTTGGTTTAGAATAGTAACTTCTAAACTCTCCTACATATCATGCTACCACTACAAAAAATCATAGATATGCCGATATCGGCCTAATTTTCAACTTTGACTCCAAGACATCCTTACGAAAGATGATCAAAATAAATTATATTAAAATAATATGAAATCCAAGCAATCTAAAACAAACAACTTAATATTTAAATCTAACTACTGAAATAAATTCCACTAACAAAACAATAAAACAATGAAATAACAGGGACACAACCGATGGTGAACACCTAGGCGTGTGAAGAAGATGGTCCCGAGATAGAGGCGGTTACGTGGTGAAGAATGGCTTGAGCCATCCGGCTGCGGCGACGACGCTCATGCCTCTCGGACTCACCGAGAGACGGACTCATCCACGAAAGTGGCATACGTCGTAGCATCTCTATCTGAACAAGCTGCGGCTTCCATCTCAGTTGAGTATCGCGATAATTGGGCTTGGTGATTACGGTGGATAATCTCCAAGTTAGACAAGATATCTTCGACCGACCTTTCGAGCATTTCAACTCTCGCCCGAAAGTTCGTTTGCTTCTTCGAATTACAATTTGTCTATGTCGGATATCTTCACAGATATCGATAAGCGCATCGCGAACCCGGGTTTTTAAAGCATTATCATTCGTTCTAAATTAGAAGTATGACTATCGAAATTATCCTCAACCAACCATGTCATATCTTCGCCTTCATTATTCGACTCAACTTTATTCTCTGCAGACAATGGCCAAGTCTCTTGGATGCATTCCTTATAAATACTTGCATTAGAATGCAATTTGATCTTAATAGGAGCATATTTAGCGGCGAGCTCTAAATGAGAGCATAATCTTAGTGATCAATACGGGGAAGAGGCCATGCTCTTTCCCACTCCTCTAATCACATTCAAAATTACATCGAGGATGCAAAAATTACACTCATTCGTTTGCAAAATCCAGAGAACGTGTAGACACTGAAGTCCGATGTCGCTGACTTTGTCTTTGCCGAGGACGTTCCTACCAATCCACTGAGCTCTGACCCGGTTGATTGGTTTCGTGGTCGCCGAATCCGCGAACGCAATGAGATATCGTATTGTATTCACCCTCTATGACCGTATCTTTCATCAAAGCAGGAACTGCAATATACTGGGATTCCTGAATGGTCGTATCTAGGTTGGTTACAGGCGTGATTCCTAATAGCTCAGCCAACAACTGTCTCGTTACTTCCCTCCTCGTTCATGCTATCCTAATGAAAATCCTATTTCCCTCCAATTCTCGTTTCTTATAAAACTGTTCTACCAAATCATAGTGATAGAACTCCTCTGTCGAATACCACAGTCTGTTCCAATCCCTCTTAATCATATTGGCGTCGTAAAATGGTGCGAAATGGTCGGCCTCAAACGCGTGCTCCGGCAACATTCTTCGTCGTAGCGCCATTGAAGTTTCAACTGATTTGGGGTTTGTAGATGGTGGTGGATGCAAGTTTGATGAAAACCAACTAAACACAACGGTGGTGGCGGTGGTGGTTACGGTGGCAGGTTTGAAAACTTGAATTGGTGGGTGTTTTCTTGGTGGAAACGGTTGGAGATTGTGTTGGTGTTTCACAAAGGGCGTGGGTGGTCTTTCTATTTTGATGTATTCTATTTTTATTTTTATTATTATTATTATTATTTTTTTTTTATTTTGGTTGCTAGGGTTTGAATTTAAATTTGTGACAAGCGGTTGGAGAAGATGAACTCGCGATTGGGTTTTTGGAAAGGGAGGCGCGGGCGCGCTGTAGGTGAGCGCGAGTTGGGCCCAAGCCCAATTCGATTTTTCGACTTTCGTCGATTTTTAGCGCAACTTCAAACTAAATTTCCCGCTTCGTTATCGGTCCGATTTTCTCGAATGAGATATGGAAATGATCAGGAGAGAATTTCCAATCCATTGATCCATAAACTACTCTATTCCGACCGTGGGTGACATATAAGATAGTGGAAAACGCCTCGAAGTGCGTGCATGACGTAAGTTATGCGAACGAATGAACACTAAATTAGATGACGTCAACCCCAATGAACTATACTAATGGACCTAAGCAACACAAAAGGAAGGTTCGAGCAATCCGGATGCAAGGATCAACTGCCCACCCCCAAACAAATTTTTAAACACAAAATTTGTTTACAACGTGGGTGGTTTAAAGTCAGATTCCCAAGACTTGTTGGATTGCTATGTTTATGATTTTTAAGAATTTTAATTTTATTTTTATTTGTTTATTATAAGAAACACGAAAAACAATAAATACATAATTCACTCCATAGAGGAACATGACTCAAAAAACTAGAAAACATGCGGAAGTGGAAAACGTGAATTATGTGAACTGTGGACTTAGGATCCGGTACTTACAGCCACACACTCCCTAGGGAGGGCCCGGTTACCTTAATGGTGTACTTACCATTAAGTGGAAGTGAAAGGAAGTACACCAATGACAAGGGTCATTCCTCATATATAGGGTCCTGTAAAAGGACTTCCTCTATATAGGGGGGGGGAAGTTCGTGAAAATGTTTTAATCGTTGACCGTTAACTTGAAAATCTTGTTGTCCTTGGGATTTACTAAGGTAATTGCCCCGTAAGGGGTGACTTCAGTAACCAGAAAAGGACCAGACCAACGGGTTTTTAGTTTCCCTGGGAAAATATGTAGACGGGAGTTGTAAAGCAAAACCTTTTGTCCGATCACAAACTCTTTGCGCAAGATATGCTTATCATGAACACGTTTCATGTTAGCTTTATAATCCTTCGCGAGATCGTAAGAATCGCTACGGATTTCTTCAAGCTCATTTAATTGTAATTTGCGTTTGACACCCGCCTCATCAATATTGAAGTTAAGGCTTTTTATAGCCCACAGAGCATGGTGCTCTAATTCAACGGGCAAATGACATGGTTTCCCAAATACAAGTCTAAAGGGAGACATACCTATAGGAGTTTTGAAAGCAATTCTATATGCCCATAAGGCATCCGATAGACGCTTCGACCAGTCTTTCCTATCAGGGTTTACTGTTGTTTCTAAAATCTTTTTGATTTCCCTATTAGAAACTTCTACTTGGCCGCTAGTTTGTGGATGATAAGGAGTTGCTACTTTGTGTGTAACTCCATACTTTTTCACTAGGGATGCAACAACTCTGTTGCAAAAATGTGTTCCACCATCACTAATGATGGCTTTAGGAATGCCAAACCCGACGAAAATATATTCTTTAATAAAAAATACAACGGTCTTATGGTCATTGCTACGGCAAGCTAGGGCCTCTATCCATTTAGACACGTAGTCCACGGTAACTAGAATATAAATATAACCGTGGGAAACAGGGAAAGGGCCCATGAAATCAATACCCCAAACATCAAAAATTTCTACTATCAAGATTGGATTTAATGGCATCATATTACGCTTCGTGATTCGCCCAAGTTGTTGGCAACGAATACACGTCTTGCAATGCACTTAAAAAGGGTAGGCCAATAAAATCCACATTGAAGAACTTTAGCGGCTGTTTTCATTCCATTAAAGTGGCCACCACACTCTTTGTCATGGCAGAACGATAGAACTTCATTATATTCCCACTGGGGAATGCAACGACGAATAATCTGATCCGCACAATACTTAAAAAGGTAGGGCTCATCCCAGTAGTATAACTTGACTCTGGCCAAGAACTTCTTACGTTCATTTCTTGTCCAATTATAAGGCATAACATCAGCCGCTAAATAATTTATGATGTCCGCATACCATGGTGATGAAAAAATAGCATACAGATGCTCGTCAGGAAAAGAATCCGGTATGGACTCAGAATCACTACTATCGTCATTTGTAAGTCTAGATAAGTGGTCGGCAACTACGTTTTCGACCCCTCTTTTGTCCTTTATCTCTAATGTGAACTCTTGCGGGGAGAAGAATCCATCCGGATTAATCTCGCTTAGCATCCTTCTTTGCAAGAAGGTACCTAAGCGGTGCATGGTCCGTGTAAACTAAAGTTTTAGAACCAACCAAATAAGGGCCTAAACTTATCTAAAGCGTAAATGACAACTAAGAATTCTTTTCAGTAGTTGAATAATTCCGTTGAGCATCGTTTAATGTTTTACTAGCATAATAAATAATAGTGGACTTATTATCTAGTTTACGTCCCCAAGACGGCACTAACCTGCATAGTCACTAGCATCACACATGAGTTCGAAGGTTTAGACCAATCGAGGAGAGGTCTGTATAATAGGTGCGATGGTTAGAGGCGGCTTTTAAGGTTTCAAAAGCCTGTTTACGAGTTAAAATTAAAATCAAAAATTGCATCCTTCAAAAGCAGGTTAGTTAAAGGCCTAGCTATTTTGAAAAATCTTTAATGAAACGCCTATAAAACCCTGCATGGCCTAGAAAGGCTCTAATCTCACGGACAATCCGTGGTTTAGGTAGGGTCGCTATCTTATCTAGTTTGGCTTTATCTACTTCGATGCCATCACTAGATACAATATGACCTAGTACTATGCCCCTTTTGACCATGAAATGACACTTTTCCCAATTTAAAAGCGAGGCTCTTTTTCTTCACACCGTGTCAAGACCTTAGACAAGGTTAGACAAACATTGCGTAAAGGAGTCTCCATAGATAGAAAAATCATCCATGAACACTTCCATAAAGCGCTCTACCATGTCACTAAATATATTAAGCATACATCGCTGGAAGGTACTAGGGGCATTACAAAGGCCAAAAGGCATTCGTTTATAGGCATATGTTCGAAGGGACATGTGAAGGTTGTCTTTTCTTGGTCATCAATATCAATAATAATCTGAAAATAGCCGAGTAGCCATCCGAGAAAACAATAAAAGGCATGACCGACTAGGACGTTCTAGCATCGATCTATAAATGGTAAGGGAAAGTGATCCTTTTCGTGTCATAGCATTTAAACGTTCAGTAATCAATACTGATTCTCCATTTCATAGGACCTTGAGTGACAACATAGTCACCCCTTCCCGCTACGTACCATGGTAACTCCCGATTTCTTAGGAACTACATGAATGGGACTTACCCATTCGCTATCGGAGATTGGGTATATAATACCCGCATCGAGTAATCATAAAGACTTCTTCCCTAACCACCTCTTTCATGGCGGGGTTCAAGCGGCCGAGGTTCGCGAGAAGTCTTCGCGTTATCCTCAAATGGATACGATGAGTGCAAACATTGGGGTCAATTCCTTAATGTCGGCTAGGGACCAACCAATCGCAGACCGATGTTCCCTAGTCACCCTTATTAAACATGTCTCTTCATCCTTAGTTAACAGAGAAGATATAATTATCGGGTGACTACCATCGGATCAAGTTGAATATATTTTAACTCCGGGGAAGAGGTTTAAATCGGTGTGGACGGAATGTCCATTGATGTTTCATAAGTGTCCTTATCTTGCGTAATGAAGACTTGCTTAGGTAGCAAGTCTTGAATCGTAATCGATATGGAGCAACCGAGCCGGTCTACAATTGGTGTGGACTCGGGATGGTGTTGACTTCCTCTAAGTAGGAGTCATTTATAAAATCTGAAGTTCCAAAAGAAAGGAATTTGTACATATTGTTTTCGTGAAGCGTGTTGTTAAAATAATCTTGAGCTAAACTCTCGATCATGCTAACCTCCCCATCTACGCATCGAATCGGTAAGCTGTTTCATCATTTTAAAACATTTACCTCGGCGGAAAGATGGCCAAAAGATAAGGACATCTTTCCATCGCGACAATTTATAAAGCGCATTGGCGGTTGCCAAGCGGGCGTCCTAAAATGATCGGTCTGAGTCATTAGCGACTTACGTATCGAGGATAACAAAATCAGCGAGGATAGTAGAAATCCACGAACCTTAACAAGCACGTTTTCCACTACACCTTTAGTATACTTAATTGACCGTCCGCTAATTGCAACGTTATTTTTGTAGGTTGCATTTCGTAGACCTATTTGTTTATACAAGTAATCGGGGAGTAAGTTAACACTTTCGCCCGGGTCTAATAAAGCGATCGTCGTGGTGGGAATCTCCTAAGGTGCATTTCTGATGGGATCGACCGGGGTCCTTGTACTTAACAATTCCATTATTTTAGGGATAAAGTTGGGAACCGCATTACCGGTTAAGAAGCGTCTTTAGGTATATTGGTCTTACGCCTAGTAGTACACAACTCTTTAAGAAACTTAAGCGTGGTTAGGTAGCTTTTAATAGCCGAGAAAAGGAAGGTTTATCGTTAGATTCTTGAAAACGTTCCTAATTTCCTCAAAGTTTGTATCCCTGGTTAGCATGGCTAATTTTTGAGGAACGGTGGTTTCGCTCTATATTTCGTGATATGGCTCTACTTGGCGTGTAACCTTGGCTTTTCGGTTTCTTTGGTTGTGATTTAACCGGTACCTCTACCGTGGTAGGCTCCTCAGTTTCTATTGCGGTATCTAGTTCGATGTCTGGTGTAGGGAGTACTGATGGGGTAACTATAGGCGTAGTTACTTTGTTATCAACCACTCTTCCAGAACGGAGAGTGGTGATGGCATTTAGGTCACCTACGATTGTAGTTTCCGTACTAGAATTACCGTTTACCTCAAAGGCTGTGTTTTCTGTTTTAGGGTTTGGTATTGCTTGTCCTGGAAGCACGCCTTTTGGTTGGGCTTTCGCTTGGGCTAACTGTTGTATGCCCTGATTTATGGATTGTAAAATCTGTTGGTTTGATTGAGTCATTTATGCGGAAAAGTTGTTGGGTAACTTGTATAAAGGCGTCGACACGATCGGTTGTGTAGGTGTAGTAGTCGCGGGTGGTGTGTATTTGGAACTATCTCGTTGATTATTTATGGGTGGGTTGTGATAGTTATTATTATTAACAGGAACGATACCTCTATTGGTATTATAATTATTATAATTATTCGACCTTGTGCTTGACCTTGTCGTGGTTAAGCTTTGGTTGTTATAATTATTATAATTCCCTTGACCTTGTCCTTGTCCTTGTCCTTGCCTAGGTGGAGCTTGGTTATAATTGTTTGCTTGCCTAACGTTTTGATTATTGTACCACGGAGGTGTTACTTGTTGATTATTTCTCCAACTGAAGTTGGGATGTTGTCTCAAGGGCGTTAGGAATAGGATAGTTATTAATAGAGTAAACATTATCTTGTTACGGTGGTTGTTGTTCATAAGCTAGAGGACAATAATCGTCGTGGTGCTCTGGACTCAAACAGAAATTACATGGGTTGGAGTTTACATTCATGACGGGGATAGGCTTTTGTTGAGCAGTAATAGCCTCTACTTTTTTAGTTAGAGATTCGATTAGATTTTTAAGTTCTGGATCGGTTTTCGTCTCAAACATACCGGCGGCCTTTACTGTTGAAGAAGAACTAGCTGAGCGGGGGATATCATCACTACCCCCCCAATTATTATTCCGTTTAGTTTGGTCTTCTAAAAATTTGTAAGCCTCCGAGGCTCCTTTACTTAGGAAACTACCCCCATTCATTATGTCAAGGACTTCTTTATGGTGGTGTAGAAGACCTTTGAAAAAGGCACGAACTAACGTGTCTTTCGCTAAGTTATGATGTGGACACTCTATAAGGAGATCGGTGAAACGATTCCATGCCTCAGAAAATGATTCATGAGGATTCTGCCGGAAAAAATGAATCTTTGAAAGCATCTCATCCGTCTTTAGGGGTGGGTAAAAATGTTCCATAAACAATTTGAACAAGTTTAGCCCACGAGTCCACGTAATTAGGCTTTGGGCAGTTAACCAAGACGCCGCCTTTATCGGCTAATGTGAAAGGGAATACCCTCGGTTTAATTTGTTCCGCACCTACTGTAGGATGATGGAATGTTGTAAGGACTTGTTCAATCCTACGCATGTGCTGATAAGGTTTTTCATGGTCTAACCCATGAAAAACGGGTAACAAATTAAATATGTTTGGGGGGATTCGAAAATCCCCCACTGGGTCTGCTAGAACGATGCACGATTTAGGGCTATCGCTCAAGGCTTTGTAAAAGTCGGAGAGAGGAGTCTCTCTTTCTTCAGCCATTATGTCAGGTATGGTGTGTGTGATAGTAGTTAGAGGTGTCGTGGGTGGTGTACTAGATAGACTTGTTTGTTGCCGTGTAATTACGTTTGTTGTTTTTGTTCGACCAGACCTTAATCTCATGCAAGACTAAGTTGAGCTTAACTAAACATGCAACACTCCAAACAATTCTGATATACTAGTAGAAAACCTCTAACTGGAAATGCGAGGTATGGAAGAAAGGAATACCGATAAGCGTCCCTTTGCCCGGCTTATGAATAGCGTCTTGTAATGCTTGGCGTGTTCGGTGTATATAAGAGATTAGAACACTGAAAAATATGAAAGATCAAAGTTTGAATCAAAACCGTGGAAACCGGAAATTTTAACATCGCGGCGCCAAGGCCGCTCAGATAGAAGCCTTCGGCGTTCAGAGTAATTTTCAGATTACGGTGTTTTAGGGCTGTGGCTCGGTGGAGTCGAGTTCAGTGTTTGAGCTGGTGGCGCTTTGTATGGTATGGGGTGGCGCACTCAATGATAGATAAAATTCCAGTAACTTAGCGCGGGTCGCGCTCTCCTTGGGCGCGGGCGAGCTCCGTGTATTTTCTCGTGGAATTTGTCACGCTGAAATGGGCAGCCACAGTATGAAACAAACAAGGGTGGGTGGGTTTAATGGGACTTAAAAATGACTACTTCTACTATGAAAACAATGCTAAAGTGTAACTAAGATGGCAGCGGCGCCATTTGATAACTGTAAAATGAATAGTCTACCTACGAAATGAACGAATTCACAACGTAAGTAAACTAACAACTATCTTTTACTATCTCAATTATCAAAGCTTCTACTCTCGATGTGAATTGCACTAAGTGGAGTAGGAAGTTCGTTCCACTCCTAGTTCCCTAGCATGGATTGTCTTCTAAGTCTAAGAAATCAGTCCTAAGTCAATGAGAGCTTTACGAAATGTTATGCTAACAAGACGCGTTAATTTAAATAACAAGATATAATATAAACTAAAGTTAATCTATGAAAGCTACGGGAATACGATTGTTTGACTCTAGATAAAGAAATAGAGGGGAATTAAATCCACCTCGAATCCAACTTAATAACCTAGTATAGATTGTCGTATCTCGATTCTTACGTTTTTCACGGCAAGAATTTCGAGTCTAATCCCTAGTGTTCATGGCATTCCTACCGGATACTAACTAGCATGTGAGGTCGTCCACCCATTCTCATGGCTTAAACACGACCTTCTAGAGTGGAATAGATTCTACAACCAATTCTATACTAACCACTAAGTTTTCATCAAGGCTTCATCAACCCCTCTAATGGAGGTTTTAGCCTTGAGTCATCAACCTAACATTTTCCATTGAATCTAAACTAAACATAATGTAAGAAATTGAGATTTACTTAATTAAACAATAATGAATCTAATTTAATGACTGGAATGGAATAAGAACAAGAATCTAAATTAGATCTAGAATGGAAATGACAATAACGAAATTGAATAATAACTATTTTATTTATCTAATCAATCAAGAACAATCATTCAAGAATTTAATCTAAAACAAGAATTGTAATGGAACTAAAACTTAATTAATTAATTAAAACAGATCTAGAATTCTATATATTAATTTAGGTCTAACTAGCTACCATTAACAAAGAGTGAAGCTTTTGTTTTTATACATCCAGATTCAAAAATCGTGCATGGGCTTGGAGCCATGTTTTGGGCCAGAGAATCAGGCCCAAAACCCAATTCTTTCAGTCCAAAAAGGCCTCTTCAGCTGCAGTTCGCTTCAACAGACTTTTCATCCACTTTTGCTCCTCTGATTGGGTCAAGGCTTGGACCATTGGAAAGCTCTTTCCGAGCCGGTCGTTTTGACATAAGGTAGGCCTCAATCCGAGGTCTAAGTCCAAATATATGGCATTCGGAAGTTCTGCTGACTGTTGCTCCCTTATCTCGCTAAAGTGGCACATTTCTGCACATAATGGACTTTGAAGCCTGAAATGCATAAAAACACGTAATCAGTATTAACTCTTACTTATTATTAACATAATTGGTCTAACAGTATGATTATTAAGGGGTTAAAACTACAGTTTTGGGCTCTTATCATGCCCCAAAATATTGCTTGAGAAACATAGTACATCTATCAGAAAACTTAAGGTGGGGAAACAAACTGTTCAATATAGAAATGGGTACAACATTGAATGTTTCTCCATATACTAATCCTCACTCCTTCACCCGACAAATAAAAATTAAAAATCCATAGCTGGAAGTAATAAATCTATGCTCTGGAAAACGAATTTAGTGGTGCTTACACGAAACAAAATTGAAATAAATCTATATGTAAAAAATATATCTATAATAAGTTTCGAACCTGGTACACCTTAGAGGTATGCAGAAGTAAATTGAAACAGTTGAGTACCATTAGTAATTGTGCATGCTTTCTGATACGGATGACATCAAGGTCATTAGGCATGGCTTTACTTCAACAGGTATAAAGCTGAGCAGAATAGAAACAATTTATAAATAAACAACTAATTGCAAATAAGAGAGAGCACTAAGACGTAAAGCATAGCTTGTAGGATAAACGACATAGTCTCTCTAGTGAATATAAATTTTTGAAGAGAAATGTATACCAGAAGATTCTGAGGCTTCACATCCTTGTGAGAAACTCCATGAACAAGATTTAATATAAGCCAACCCCTAAATATATGCATAACAGGGGTTTAATTAGTAATAGACAAAGTCGAGATAGTTCCATGGAAATAAGGTCATGCATATACCGATCATTATAAAGCTTCACGATATGAGGGGCATCCTCGATTTACATTGCTATAGTGTCTCGAACCGATATATCAGTTTGAGGGGCGTACTCCATTACTAAATTGAGGAAAATCTCATTTTAGTCTGTCGTGGAAAAGAAAAAGTTGTTTTGAGAGACCACATTTGGGTGATCCATTGAACGCATCAGCTGCAGCTCACGGTTCTTATAACGCTTGTCCTGTAAAACCTTCTTTATAGCCACAGTCTCTCCAGCTTCCAAACATTTTGCCTAGCACAGGTAAAGAAACTGACTTTAGACCAAAATGAGGCATGTACAATGGAGCCATAGTGAACATAAGTAATACTTGCTTACCTGGAAGACAATACCAAAAGATCCAGTCCCCACAACACGCTCTGCCATGTAGCTGATAGTCTGTAGAAGAAGCATCAATTGTTAAATCTTAAACAGAGAGTATAAAAACATGTTAATCAAGTAATTGCCCACCTGCTTGGGTTCACCATTTTTTCATCCAATAGTAGTAGATATAATATGGCCCGTAACTTGATCATTCCCATCAACAAAAACTGAATTTATTTCCTGCAATTGTAGCATAAATCAGGAATCATCCATAAACTTGAAAACAAAGCAAAGTAAAAAAAAGGTAAAGATCACTACTTTATTATTATTTTCTTCGCCCATTTGAGTTGAATCGATCTTCTTCACACTATGTTGTTGTTGTTGATAATGGTGGTTTGGAAAATAAGAAGAATGAGAAGATGGGGCCACTGAAAAAAGAGACCATGTGATTCCAGCAAGCCTCTTATTTCTTTGTTATTTCGGGACTGCATTTCAGTCCTGCTTGTATGCAATAAACTGACCACTACACAACTACAAAAACAATAAAACATAGATGCTCGGTAGTTGTTTCTTCAACTGAATGAAGATTTTTATAGTATGTTATGCACAATCTACGCTTTTGTTGAAAAATTACAAAAATGATAAACAGCTCAGAGATAGAAAATCATGCCTTTCTTCTTCTTTCTAAAAGTAACTCGCTTTTATCACGGCTAGGAAAACTCTCGTCAACAACTACATGCCGAAGTTGAATGAAATTGGACTCTTTTCTGTCTCCATCGATTTCTGCTTTCTGGCTACATGCTGAATCTTCCCCATTCTTTTTCTTTGCCATACTCTCTGTATTGGTCGCTTCTTTCAGTTGAGAGAAGAACATAACTAAAGACTTGGAGTATCTTTTAAATCTAACTACTTGAAGAAGAGAAGAATAAGAGAGAGGGTTTGAAGAGATGAATTTGTTTTTTGGAGAGTTGGGAGTGTTTTGTAGAATTGAAAAAAAAAACATGGAAAGAGGTTTTTATCTATTTTGGATTACGAACAATTGAAATCGCCAAAAAAAGGCATAGAATTCTTTTTTTTATGAAAAATCTGATGTGTCAGTCTCAGAGAAAAAAGGGGGGCTGACGTGGGTCACTGGGAGCATTCTCAACTACTAAGTATTAATGGTATTTGATTTGGGCTGGAATATCGGGTTGACGATATTTGCTCACGACAATTTATTCTAGTGTATTGAGTGATATTTTTATCTTCTCGGGTTATTTCTCATTCTTTATTTTGTGAAAACTGGAAAGGATTTTCCTGTGTTGCCCAAATGATCTAGTGATCGGATGGAAACCTTTGAACCGCCCAAGCATGTAGGAAGTTTGCGGACATAGATAACTAAAAATATTAACAACGTGGTCCGAGTAGACCGTCATACACTCATACCTTGACTTCTCGTCAATGACACATCTTCTATAGTCTCAAAGACACACTACTAAAACCGAGTGGAAGACGAGCAACAAATTCCATAAGGAACTTCCATAAATGTGAGTAACAGTCTTAACGTTCTCTATTCCTCGTTGATTCAATTCATTTACTAGTCAACATAAATCTTGTAGATTCATCGCAAGAATTTATGGCCCAATACCTTTGATCTGACAAAGTGTAAATGTCTATTTTTATCTTAGGGTATTAACATGGCATTACACCAACTTAGCTCTAATCTAAAATTTATGGCTTAGCTCTAATATAAAAATGGGAGTGTTTTGGTGGGTGGTCATGTCTTTTTATGAGAAGAAAATGTCTATATATCCAGCACATTGGGGTGAGACTGGAATCAAACCAACGTAGTTCTAGAGGTGACTTTTATAGGCGCTGCAAGTGTGTAGTTGGTAGAATGCGTGTGGTAGTATGGGCATGTGTACTACTAGGATGAGCGACACGTCCTCACAAGCTGCACGTGTGTGATGGTTAGTTCCAAGTATTATGTTGTTTGAACTGGTATAGGAAGAGTGTGGTTAAAGAGGTAATGATGGTAGTGATTTTTGAGTGTTGCAAATGGATAAAGGTATGATACCAATGATAGCGATTGATGAATGTAGCGGTGGTAATGTCACGAGATGGAGTCAAGTGACGGATCACCGAGAGTGAATTGTCGTCGGGCGAGTGTGCATAACGCTTGCATGTCTAGAGTCGAAAAGCGTTGGCGGAGTGTTTGCTTGTATGCTGGCGTCACGTGTATAGAATGTATTGTGAAGTGGTATGTTTGGAGTCGATATGAGTTGGTCGAGTCTTCGTGGATGTCGGGATCAATTTGGAGTAGGAGGTCCCTTACACTGAGCGTCAAAAATAGATATCGGGATCAATTTGGAGTAGGAAGTCCTTTACACTGAGCCAAAAACATTCATATCATTCATGCAAACTCGTCCTTTACACTGAGCGTCAAAAACATTCATATCATTCATGCAAACTCGACGAGCAAGAGATCATTCACTATTCTGATAGCATTGGGTTTGTTGTAGGCTTTTCAAGGAAAAAACTATACAAGGATACTTCAATTATTAAACACATTACTTACTCGGAGCTATAGCTTAAATATGTGGATGACATGCTACGCTCATTCGTCCTCAATTTTTCATGGAATTCAAAAAAACATCGAAATGTGGGGGAAAAGTGGAAAACATATCGTATGGGCCATGGAGTGTGAATCTGACGTCAACACATTGGTTTATATACAATTAATTACGAAAATCGAACGGAGGTGTAGCTCAAACAAAAAAAAAGAAAAAGAAAGAAGGCAACTTCTAATTTGATCACTGAGGGTTCGACTCCCTCCATCTCCTACATAAAAGTTTTTAATAGAATTTTTTTTTTTTTTTTCCGATAATCTATTTATAATAGAATTTATTGAAATACACTGGTACATGCATTTTGAGTTTTTGACCAAAAAAAAAAAACCGAAACCTAAATTTTGTCATCATGTGAACATTTAAAATTTTAAAATTTTGTCAAACATTTAACCCTTAATAGTGACCGAACAATAAAACCCTTGATTCCTTGAATACATCACGTCTTCACAACCCTTGAGGTGCCACGCCTGTAAAGAGCCCCTTCATTCTTCCATCCCTGTAACAGTCAAAGAGTTTATCACCACTAGTTTCTCAGGAAAGTCTTAACAACATCAAACTTGCATTACATTTAAATTCGTTTTCTCATTTAATTTTCTCCTTTTCTTTGATTCGTTTTTAAGAACATTGGTGCTTGGGAGATGGTGTGATCAGATTCAAGAGAATTCAGGATATAACTAACATTTGAGCGTTTGTTGTAAGAATGGTGTTTGTGGTTGAGGTTGAAGAACGGGACGAATGAGTTAAGTGAAGTCGAGTGGTTCATTTTCGCGTGTAAGCGTGTTGATGAACAGAAGGACAAATACAGAGCCAACACACAAGTGATAAAACCACCCCTTGTCCACATGTTCGTGTCTCTTTGAGTTGCACATTTTGGCATTCATTTTAGTGGAATTATTTTTTCATATATATCCACTATAACTTCAATGCAACTCAGACCAGATACTGCAAAAAGTTATCTTGGATGAACATATAAGTTAGTTCTACAACGGAAATGCCATCTTTGCTTTTGGCCATGGATTGAGCTACACCACATTCAATTACAATAGCATTTGTGACTCCTAAATTTATTTCACTTGAATGACAGTTATCGATAAGAGATGCAGACAAGTCGGTCCTTAAATTGTATTACTTGATTTGGTGGAATGTAGACTTTAGATATGTGAAAATTGTTGTTTGAAAATTGAAATGTTAATATGGTTCGTTGGTTATGAAATTTTGTATGTTATGTGTTAATGTGTGTAAATAGGTTTCGAGATGTATCGCTTTTTCTTCTTTGGATTTGAATTTTGGTGCTTGTTAGAATCGAAATTGTGGAAAGAAATGATTTTGACGCCCGCAAGACCCATAAAATACCGTTTAAATAGTTTTACTTTTTAAGTAGATTTGTAGTCGAACTTGATTAGATATTTTGATGAAATATATTTAGCTACTTGTGAATTCTGGTGTTTCAATTGCTTCTTTGGAATGTATCTATTATTTTTTTTGTTCAAGACTCTTGCTATCGTTGTTAAGCCCGGAGATAGTTGAAATCTTTGGATCCGCCCGCTATGCGTGGATAAGTGGGTTCTCATTTTCGCGTAATGTCCGCAACATTTTTATAAGTCCGGTTCCTCTATAACCGGTACAGAGATGGAAATCTCAGAATCTGTTATATATTTTGTGCCACTGTCTACTTTACTTTTTTGACCCATACCTTCCGTTAGTTTCCCTTATATTTTCATTTTTTCTCCTTTTAATATCTAACTAAAAAAAGTTCATAACTTAAATAAATAAACGACCCATCTCAGGGCGGATCCAAGGGGGGGAGGAGGTAGGGGCGATAAAAGGGTTGGGGGCTAGCTAGCCCTCCTCAAACCATAAAAGCCCTCGTGATTGAGGGCGGGTGGGTCCAGCTCTATTTTGTATTGAGGGCCAAGTCGAAGTAGGGTCAAACATGAAAACTCAAGCCCTTAACTTCGACCCATTTTTTTAGGGCAAAAATAAGGGCGGTCGGCCCTATCTAATTATACTTGACTAATTTTGTTTTTTTGTGATTTTTTATTTATTTTTATCATACTTTGATTATATATATCAATTTTAACTAAGTATACAAAACCAATTGTTATGTATTTAGAAAATAATAATAATAGATAGAGATGGTGGAAGAGATGATATTCTTAAAACATCTATATTTTTCATACTTAACTATGTTGTTACTTGTTAGGTTGGATTTGCTTTTATGTATGACTTATATACATATCATTAAATCAATTACAAAAAACGCATATGTTATGTTATATTATAATTTATTCTCTATTGAAAACTAATTTAGTGATTTTTGTTTTACACAACTTAGATAATTAGATTATAATACATAAATATAATGTAAAATAACAAGAAAACGTAAGAGGGCCAAGTGAGGGCTTAATGAGGGCCGGGCTCATGCTTCAGAATCTACGCCCTAGCCCCACCCCCTATAAACATGAGGGTTGGGCCGGCCCGCCCCTCAAATTTGTGAGGGCCAACTTTTGAGGGCTTAAACATGCAACTTTTAAATGGATCGGGCGGGTTGAGGGTCCGAGGGCCAAATTATCACCCTAGGGGAGGTGGGGTGCAACCGGTGTTCATGATTGAAATAGAATATTGAAATTACGTCCAATATTTCAGTACCCAATATTTCAGTTTTTCAAAAAACGGTAAAAACCAACAGGGTCATATATTGATGATTTTGAAATTAATCGAAATTCCGAATATGACATGGGTCGAAATATTATGAATTTCATTTTTTGGATTAGGCGGAATTCCGATAATTCTGAAATCCCGAACTATGGCTGCAGCTAGAGGTGCAGATTTAATAGGTTCGATTCGTATATGGATGTATCCGAATCCGAACTTATGCGCTCATATCCGAATCCGAATCCGATCCAAATCCGATGTCCGAATTAGATAATATCCGGTCCGAATCGGATAATATCCGATCTGATAAAAAATATCACAAAAACTCAAAATAAGATTAAAATTAATAAAACTCCAAAGTTAGATCTGTCTATTCATTCAAATAAGAAAACTAAATTATTAACAACATAAAAGCAATTACCACCTCCACTTTCAGCAAGTAGTAACAATTATCATATTCAATAACAATTACTAAATTATTATTGAATATGCTGGTGGTGGTGGTATCATAGTTTTATTTTAAAAAACATTTGGAAGGATTCATCGTTAAACTAGATCCAGACTTGCTTGTTCTTGTTCTTGTTTTTGTTCTTGTTCTTGTTCTTGCTACTAATAGGTTGATAATTTGATAGAGGAAGAAAATGTGGGTGTATTTGATTCGCACGGGGAGATAGAGAAAAGAGGTGGAGAAAAGAGATGCTCTTGTGAGCCGTGGTGGTGGTGTTGCCTTCCAGAAGTTCAGAACTTGAGGAAGAAGAGGACAGAGTGGTGTACTGGCGTATTGAATGAACCTAGAATTTCACACTTTCTCTTTCTAAAACACTGACATTAATAGTTACTGTTATTAGGATAATGGACCAGATTTTATAATAATACTTAAGTAGTTAAGTAAGTGTGCCAGTATATAAGAATGAAATATTACATTTATGTTATAAGAAATCGGATTGGATATTATCCGACGGATATCACTTGAATCCGCATCTGTATCCAAAACTTCTTCGAATAGAAAAAATTATCCTAATCCGAATCCAATATCTGAAATTTTCGGATAATATCTTATTTTTCGAATACAAATGCGAATACAAATCGGATTTGAATTTTTGGATATCCGACTGCACCCCTAGCTGAGTTGCAGCACACCCAACTTTTCCGTCGAAAAAGAAAACATTTATAGCGTATGTTAGTTGTAGGAGCCCCTTTGAATGGCAATCCTAGATCCACCCCTCCATCTTAGTGACTTAACATTTTTTCTTTTTCCTCTAAATCCAGTTAACCTCCACCCCACAGCCCCATTCATATCATTTTTTTTTAGGATTCATGTCATATTTAGGTCAAGACAAACCATACTACTCATTTGATCATCTGGTTTGAAAAGTTGGGTGTGCTACAGCCATAGTTTGGGATTTCGGAATTATCGGAATTCTGACAAATCCAAAAACCGAAATTCATAATATTTCAACCCATGTCATATTCAAAATTTCAAATAATTTCCGAATCATCAATATTTTGATCCTAAGTTGTTTTTTCCGATTTTTTGAAAAACCAAAATATTGGGCAGAATTCCGATATTCCGTTCAGAATCGCAAACACTGACTGCAGCCCACCCCCGCCCCTTGGATCCGCCCCTGCTGAGATGGGCCAGGGTTTTTATTATTATTATTATTTAAATTATGAACTTATGATACGTGAGGTTTTTTTAGTTGGATATTAAAAGGAGAAAAAAAAAAGGAAATACATGAAATGGGGTTTTTTTAGTTAGATATTAAAAAGAAAAAAAAAATACATGAAATAAGAAGGGAAACTAACGGAAGTTATGGGCTGTTAAAGTAGACAGGTGGCACAAAATTTATAACAGTTATAGAGATTCCATCTCTGTACCCGGTTATAGAGGAACCAGACTCTTTTTATAATCTTAGCAGCAAAAATGGCCGGATCAATAATACCAATACCAATCGATTCCCCACTACACAGATAACTTATATTTGAATACAATTCAACTCCAATCAATAATCTAAATATTCCCTACAACCAAACTAACATGCCCAACTCGCTAAACAATTATTAACAACAGATAATAATGTAAAGCAATAAAAGCAAACCACAACACAAAGATATACTGTGGTTCAACCAATGGTGCCTACTTCCACAAAAGCTAGTCCTTTATAAAGTGAGAAGGAAGATTACAATCAGTCCTTGCAGTCTCTCACCTTACTAGATCACTCCTCTCTCTTTACAGAGTTTTATCTCTGTAAAGGTTATCTCTCAATCTTGATAGCTTTTAAGATTGAGTTTCTCTCTTTGTTCTTGTGTATTTTCGTGTCTCTTCTGAGTGTTAGGTTTTGCCAAAAACTCCAACCGTTATTGCAAACTCGCAGTTCACCAAAAATAGAATTCTCCGAAAAATAGGCATGGGCGCGAGGCACGCCTCAGGCAAGACCAAGTCGAGCTGGTTGTTGAAGGTTGGAGGTCGATTAATGCATAAAGCTGGTCGCACCTTAGGCAAAGTTTATTCTCGAAGCTGGTCGCGCTCTGGCTTATGCATGCAAGCATAACACCTTTTCTCCTCATGTGAGGGATAACGCCAACAATCTCCCCCTCTCGAACAGTGAGGGGGGATAACTCATGCAATTTCCAAATCAACAGGAGGAGTCTGCTACCATTCCGGCGGTAGCACAGCAAACATCAAACTTACCTTTCGATAAGACTTTGGTCATCATATCCGACCCATTCTTGTCGGTATGGCTCTTCTCGATACACAAATGCTTGTCTTTGAGTACTTCTCTAATCCAATGATAACCCACGTGTATGTGCTTGGATCTAGAATGAAAACTCGGATTCTTGCTCAAATGGATGGTGCTCTGACTATCACGTAGAACTACAAATTGTTTCTGCTTTAGCCCTAGTTCATCGAAGAACCTCTTCATCCATAGCATCTCTTTGAAACACTCAGTGGCTGCAATATACTCGACTTCTGTAGTGGAGAGGGCAACATACTTTTGCAACTTTGATTGCCAAGAAACTGCTCCCCCTGCAAAAGTAAGCAGATAACCGAAGGTGGACTTCATCGAGTCAACATCACCTGCCATGTCTGCATCAGTGTAGCTTTCAAGTAAGGGCTTACTTCCACCAAAGCACAAACATATTTTGGAAGTGCCCTTGAGATATCTCAATATCCACTTAACACCTTCCCAATGCTCCTTCCCCGGATTTGACAGAAATTAGCTTACAACACCAATGGCGAAAACAATATCCGATCTTATACACACCATTGTGTACATCAAGCTGCCCACTACGGATGCATAAGGAATATTTTCCATCTGAATCTGCTTATGCTCACCCTTTGGACACATCTCTTTGGTCATGTGGAATTGGCTACCAAGCGAACAACTGACTGGCTTCGCTTGATCCATGTTGAATCTCTTCAATACCTTCTCAATGTAGCTTTCTTGAGAAAGCCACAACTTCCCACTCTTTCTGTCACGAGTGATCCGTATCCCAAGTATCTGCTTTGCTTGACCTAAATCATTCATCTCAAAGGACTTACTCAAGTCTTTTTTCAGTTTGGATATTTTATTGATGTTTGGGCCAACTATCAACATATCATCCACATACAGCAATAACACTATGAAATCCCCATCTGGAAATCTCTTAACAAACACACAATGATCAGAAGCAGACTTCTTGTATCCTTGCTTCGCCATAAAGGAATCAAACTTTATGTACTCGCCTCGGTGCTGCCAACCCACCCATACAAGCTCTTTATCAGCTTACATACTAGGTGCTCTTTGCCTTTGACCTTAAACCCCTCTGGCTGGTCCATGTAGACATCTTCTTCAAGGTTTCCATGAAAAAAAGCTGTCTTAACATCTAGCTGCTCAACCTCTAGGTTCATACTTGCGGTCATACCCAATACCACCCGGATAAAAGTCATCTTCACTATAGGAGTGAAAATCTTATCAAAGTCAATCCCTTTTCTTTGACCGAATCCCTTCACAACAAGGCGAGCTTTGTGCCTTGGGTGAGAATTGTTCTCCTCATGCTTGACTTTGTATATCCATTTATTCTTGAGAATTTTTTGTCCTAGCGGTTTTCAACTAACTCATAAGTGTGATTTTTATGCAAAGAATCCATCTCGTCATGCATGGCCTTCAACCACTTTTCTTTGTCTGTACCTTCAAGTACCTCTTGATAGTACATAGGTTCTCCACCATCTGATAGTAGCACATACGTATGTGGTGGATACGTGGTTGAAGCTAGTCTCTCTCTGTTTAACCTTCTTGCCCCATCTGCTGGTGTCTCAGGAGGATGCACTTCTGCTTGCTCTGGTGGTGGGTCATGCATCTCATCTGCATCTTCTATACCAATAAGTTCTATCCCATCATGAGCAATAGGATTCTCATCATGAGCTTCAAGCCCATGGTTCTCTGCATTCTCAATGCCTTCTGCACGTTCCACAGTAGGAACTTTTGGTTTTGAATCAACAAGATCATTAGTGAAAGCCTGTAGCTTCTCACCCTCTTCAAAGTCTTCTATGGTTTGGTCTTCCAGGAACATAACATCTCGACTTCGGATTACCTTCTTGTTAATCGGATCATAGAGTTTGTAACCAAACTTTCTATCTCCATAACCCAGAAAAATGCACTGCTTGGCTTTGTCATCAAGCTTGGATCTCTCATCCTTCGAAATATGCACAAATGCCCTGTACCCAAATACCCTCAAGTATCCATAATCAATATCTCTGCCTGACCATACTCTCTCTGGATAGTCACTATTCAGAGGCTACGACGGTGATAGGTTGATCACATGCACGGTTGTACGCATTGCTTCTACCCAGTAGGCTCTAGGTAGCTTAGAGTGAGACAATATGCATCTTATCCTCTCTACAATGGTACGGTTTATTCTCTTAGCTATTCTATTCTATTGCAGTGTCTTGGGAACGGTCTGCTCATGACGAATCCCATGACTTTGGCAATACTCTTCAAACGGCCCAATGTACTTACCCCAATTATCTGAGCGAATACACTTCAACAACTTCCCAGTCTCTCTTTCCACCATGCTGTGGAATTTCTCAAACACGCCAAGTACTTCATCCTTGGTCTTCAAACTATAGGCCCATATCTTTCTTGACGCATCATCAATGAAGGTCACGAAGTATGAAGCTCTCCTATAGGACTTCACTTTTATAGGATCACATAGGTCTGTGTGCACTAGTTCAAGGATATTGTCCTTTCTATGAGACGGGAATCTTTGGAAAGATACCCTGTGTTGTTTTCCTACCAAACAGTGAGTACATATATTTAAATGTATACCTTTAATGTTTGGCAAGACCTTTTACTTAGCAAGAACTTCCATCCCTTTTATGCCCATATGACATAGTCTTTTGTGCTACAGTTCGGAAGAAGCTTCTTCTTCTACCGCATTCACTCTGCTTTATATAAACTAGCCTGTGTTTTGTAAAGAAAGCAATTTTTCTTCCCTCTGGTTGCTACAATGAAACCTCTGCTCAGTTTCTATACCCCGTTACCAAACGAGTTTACAAAGCCATCGTCATCTAATTTCCAAATTTGAAATTAGGGAAGCGAATAATCGAGGGGACATGTCTTACATCCTTGAGTGTCAAGGTATAGCCGACATTGGTTTCTACACTAAGCAGTTAAAATCGGTTTTCGGAGGTAATCGGTCTAGGAGCTTGATTAATCGGCGATTTAATCGATTTAATTGGTTTAATATTATTATATATAAATATACAATTATACCTTCAAAATACAAAATACCAACAACATTTAACTCAATAATTAAGAAACATTACAGTAAAATTTGTAAATTATAATATTTTTGAATAATCTCATATTCTTTGAAACTAAATGTCCCCTAAAAATACATCCCATATTCTTTCAAATTAAAGAAAAGAAAGTAGGTCACTTATAAAGTTAAATAAGTAAAAGTGTTTAAAGTTTCCTCCATCGATATCTTCACCAAGCTCATTCCAGAACGTCACCCTCTTTCCAAGTGTCAAATCCCCCTCCCTTTCAAAGTAAAAAGATAAAGCTAACTGATTACCTCTTATATGATTCCTTGACTGGCACAGATCAAAAATTAATTAAGCCGATTCCATTTTCTTATTATTTTTGGAGTTTCTCTTCCTGGCACCTCCAGATCCATCTTTTACAATTGGAGATTGTTTTTTTTAAAAGAGTTTGGTGGCGGTGCGGTTAAAGGTATCATAGTGTGCGGTAGCCCGACCTCCGATCTGTCCAAAAGGGTGTTAAACCGAATTGTTCTTTGCTTGAGAATTACCCTAAACTAAACCTACGGAATTTCAAGCTTAGCCGGCATGTGGGAAATAATCCCTAAACTCCTGCTGACTATATACCCGACATTTTGAACAATCACTCATGTCATAAACCTGATACTGACAAGCTTGATTATGTGGTTCTAAACTCAAAATTATACAGTCTGATACTTATAAGCTTGACTATATAGCTACATCTATTGTAAAAACATTTACAATCCATAATCGGTTCTATCTTAGATTAACCACCAAATCATTCAAGTCCTCAATGATTTATTCAACTAGCTATTCACAATGACACTCTTAAATCTTTACACATCCAGTAAACGATCGAATATCCAAAAAAAAAAACAATTATAATACCCAAAGTCAAGATGATCCACAATTATAATACCCAAAGTCAAGATGATCCACTAAACTCGAATTCAAACCAGAACCAGCAAATACAAAATGTATGAGAATTGGGTGTTCAGATTTGTTACCTCTTGAAATTTCTGAAATAAAAACGCCATCTAATAACCGTAAAAATGAATAGTTTTACTAATGAATAAAGCGATGAAATTCTAAACGCAAGTAAAACTAAAACTGCACTATACTCGTGATTATCAAAGATTTCTACTCTCGATACTATTGAAGTAGAGTTGGAATAGAAGATTTGTTCCACTCCTAGTTCTTTAGTATTCAAGTTTTCTATAATTGCGAATCTATCCAAAGTCTAACGAGAGTTTTACGAAGGGAATTCTAAGAACAAGATACTAACTATAATGATTCAACTACGAAATGCTACGGAATACTAAAGTTTGAATCTAGAATAAGAATTAGGGGGGAATTGAATCCACCTTGAATCCAACTTAATAGACTAGCATAGATTGTTGTAAAATCCAATTCTCACGTTCTTACGGTAAAAATTGGTCGTTCTAATCTCTAATTATACATGACATCTCTACCAATTCATAACTAGCATGTGAGGACGTCCACCCATTCTCATGGCAAATCAACGACCTTCTAGAATGGAATAGACTCTTACAACGATTTTACACTACACAATCAAGTTTTCATCAAAGTTTTATCAAACCCCTCTAATGGAGGTTTAGCCTTGATTAATCAAACTATCATTTCCATATGAATTAAAACTAGACATCATAAAAAGATTGGAACTTGCTTATTTAAACTTAATGGAAACTACTCATGCAATAATTGATTTAAACTAATAATGACAATTAAGTAAATCTAAGAATTGAAATTAATAATTAATAGAAAACAAAATTAGATTATCAAGAACTAAATATTTTATTGATCTAACAACTAAATAACAATCATTCAATACTGAAATTAAAACAAGAATAACAACTAATTAATTAATTGAAAAACTAGATCTAGAACTAAGCTTTAATGGATACTCTAATGGCTACCTTCTATCCTAAGCTAATTGATCCTTAAGAGCTAAGTCTTGTGTGTGGAAATGGAGGAGACCAGATCCACATTTTCGTGTATGGGCTGAGGGTCCATATTTTTGGCCGGAAAATCGAGCCTAAATCCCAATTTCTTCAATCCACAGGGCCCTTTTCAGCTAGCTATGACTTCAATAGGCTTTTTGTCCATTTCTGCTTCTTTGATTGGGTCAAGGTTTGGACCATTAGAAAGCTCTTTCTGAAATGGTCGTTTTGACATAAGGTACGCCCAATTCCGAGGCCTAAGTCCAAAAATACGATCTTCGGAAGTTCTATTGACTTTTGTGTGCTATTTCTGCCCGTCTTGGCCTTTAATCACAGAACTTCTTAGCAATCAACCCTTGCTCATTTATATCGCCAAAGTGGCACATTTCTGCACATAATTGACTTTAATGCCTGAAATACATAAAAGCACGTAATTAGCATTAACTCTTATTTATTACTCGCATAATTTGTCTAAAAGTATTATTGTTAAGGGGTTAAAACTACAGTTTTGGGCTCTTATCACTATCTCAATCCAACCTCTCTCTCAATTCTTCAACACTCTAAAACCCTGCTGGTATTTGACTGAGAAATGCTTATAACATATCATATCTCTTTATGATATGTTTTCTTTATCCTCACATCTCTCGGGGGTACACGGTGGTGATTAGATCGGCGGTGGGTAAATAATGTATCTGGTTGGAGAAGAAGGGGGAAGCACGACCTGTTTTTAAACTGTTTGGGTTCTGGTAATATCGACGGATTTTTTTTCTCATTTCTCCGAGATTCTCCGAGAAATCGGTGTTCTCGGTCGATTTGGCCGAATAAATCGGGAACTGAGTAGTAACTGATAAATCGGAACAAAATGTATCGCTCAAATATACGATTAATCACCGATTTAATCCGATTTTAATTGCTTAGTTTCTACATGAACATCTCCAATGCCTATAATTTTTGAGACACCACTATTATCCATCTTCACTTCACCATATTTACCATAGCTGTAGGTAGTGAAGAATTTTCTATGCGGTGTGACGTGATAGGATGCTCTTATATCTATCACCCACTCTGTATCCTAACATGAGGTACTAAGACAGCACTCGATCACCACAATATGACACAATTCCCACTAGGTCGTCGACTAGTGCAGTAGTATCTCTGCCTGTGTTTCCGTTCCTCTGTACTATGTTTTCATGTACACGGTTATTCTTCTCATCCCTCTTCAGTGTTCTGCACTCATATCTGAAGTGGCCCTTGGTGGCACAATAGTAACATTGCCTCTCTACTTTAGGAGTTCTAGCTTCACACTTATATTTACTTCTGTCATCACTTCTAGAAGGAGATGGTTTTCTATATCTACCTCTCCCCCGTTTCTCTGTTACAAAGATCTCTGAGTGAGAGGAGATGCCTTTTGAACTCCTTCTAGTATCCTCATTCAACAAAGACGTGGTAG